>NW_026526654.1:15101724-16369224 GCF_024362965.1 Panthera pardus | reverse complement strand
ATTTTTTTTCTAATTCACAAATCGCCATTGTGATTCAGGGGGTGTCCCTGAAGAAGGCCTCGAGGGAGAAATCGGGACGTACGCCACGTATTTTGACAAATGAAATTTGACATCTCTATTAGGCACGCATGTGGAGTTGTCAGGTAGGCGCCAGGAGTTGCTTGCGTGGAGGGGAGAGGCCAGAAACATAAATTACAGGAATCTGGGGCTTCTCAGAATAAAATCTTATGATTGGATACGCTTCCCGAGGGACTGGACGCCTAATGATCAAGGGAGACCGAGTTTAATCTCTGCGGGTGCCGACATTTGGATTTCAGGCAATGAGAAGAGGGCAAAGGATGCTGAGAAAGAAAAGTCAGCAAACATACAGAATCTAAACTCGCGCTTACGAAGTCTGCAGGAGACTCCAGCCTCTCATTTAAACGATACTTAAAAGTGAATTCCTCTTCATTAAAATCACTCACGTGAAATGTGAATGGGTTATGACTCTTTGCGAAATGACTATGACCCTTGAGAAGTGGGCCGTGTGAATCCAGTCTGTTCCCCCCAATTTTTAAATATTGTTACAAGATAAATGACTTGTGCTTTTAATATAAAACCAGAATGATTAAAATGATGACAAAATATTTTATTTTATCATTAAGTTTATTCATTTTGAGAGGAGGGGGGCAGTGAGGGAGGGGCAGAGAGAGAGAGAGAGAGAGAGAGAGAGAGAGAGAATCCGTGGTGTCAGCACAGAGCCGGAGTCAGGGCTCGAACTCACCAACCGTGAGATCATGACCGGAGCCGAAGTCTGACGCTTAACCGACTGGGCCACCCAGGTACCCCAAGGACAAAATATTTTAAGCTTCGTGATATGAACTAGTACAACTTAACAGGTTCTTTTTTACAAGATTAGACATGCATGTAGGTATTACGTGTATACCAATGTCTGTGTGCGCATCTTCTGCTTGTTTTGAAACCATCGATTGTAGGATCTGCTGTTGGCAATCTGCACAGCATACTGAACGAAACTTCGTAACACTTTAGCGTCCGGAGTAGGTTTGGAGTCTTGATTTAAGAAGACATCACCGTAAATTTCTACACAAAATGCTGTATCAAGCCTGTCTGTTCACATCGCCAAAGAACCAGAGTCCACATTTTATATAGAACAAAGGGGAAATTGTTCTATTGAGCTAGATCTTGAAACCTGAGTAACGTTTGAGGAAAACGACAGTCGGAAGTAAGAACGAAATTAATACTGCTCAAAAGTGGTTATCTGCCCACCAGGAAAAATTGATTCAGCATGAATGTAGTAACTATTTATTTATCATCATCGCTACGTACTTCTGATAACCTCCTCCCCAAAACTATAAGAAGGACATTTTGTGTACATAAGTATATACTAAGAAAGTACTTATTATATTCTGAGAGAAAGAATGGTTATAAACTTTGTATCTACTATGGAAAGTAGTTTATCGGCTTGGCTGCTTACGCCCAAGATCTATTAAATGAGGAAAAGTGGAGTCTGACCACTTACGTAAAACCCAGAAGGAAAAGGTACTCTCTGCATAAACGCTAACGTTGAAAGTATTGCAGTCAGATGTTTGTGTTTTAGAAATGATAAGGTTATAAATTAAACTTTCATTTCTACTTTAATTAAACACGTTTGGCAAACATGCATTTCATGATTTGTCAGTTCCGAAGCCATGAACTTCAAAAACACTCCCACTGCCAGAGGTATTTATATAGACCCTGTTTACGACAGAAACAAGGACAGTGACTTGACATATCAGTTTCTGATCAGAAACTCTGAAGAAAGGGAAGTTAATAATATTACTACAATTCAAGGTGATAAAACAGAGGTTCAAAATGCTTAAGGGATTTCTCTAAAATTTACAACCTTTAGTACAGGTGTTATCGAACCAGGTCCCGAGACGCCAAGTAAAATCATTGCCATTGTACTATATATCCTGTAATATTTGGCCAAAACGTTGGTATGTGCCACAATCAGAGACTTATGCATCATACCTGTTATGAATGACATTTGCCTAATTTCCAAAATCAAATTCATTCTCTAAACGTAAGGTTTCTCACGAGCAATACTGTTTAAAGTTTCTTAAATACTCCTGAAAACAGTTATATCGAAAGAAATTTGGAGTTATTTTGGCACATAAGAGCATGACAAAATAAAATATCACCTTTCAAGGTTAAAATATGGGAAGGATCATAAGTTTTTCACCTTGTGTGCTCTGATACACTGTCTACAAAGAAAAGTCATCACTAAAAATGCCCAGTTTCCATTTGTATCAGTCCACATGGGTTATGCACTTTCCTACACTTTCCAGAACAGAACATTGTACTGAATGACACCCAAGTGACCCAGTAGAGTTAATTTATCTACATTAGTGTCTAACTTAAAGCCAGGAAGTGATTTAGGGGTTGACAAGAATAAAGACCAATATGAACTCTGTATATAAAGGAACTAAAACTCTAAAAAATGCAATTTTCCATTCCTTTACAATTTACAGAACAACTATTCTTTCTGACTAGATAAATAATATGAAAATCCCCAAACTGAAAGAAATGTATTTTAATTTCCTACATTAGAACTATATGTATATGACCATGATGAACATTTTTCTGTGTTTGTCTTTTAAAATTCTATCATATGAATGTTTCCTAATTCCTATAAAAGTTCCTTCATCCTAATAGATTAGCTCATGCCTCTCATTTCTATTTGTCTGTTGGTTTGTATTTGCCAATCACATTATCTGGAAATAACAACTTTTTAAATGTTTAATTCCAAGATTTAGTCTCTTTTTCAGTGTTGTTACTGCTGTAGTTTTGTTATCGTAGCGTTGAAATGAACTTCCAGAACATACCACAAATTCTGATAAACTTTGTACTTTAAAACACAGTCATTTTAGCTCAGACGTCATGAACCATTTATTTGCAATAGATATATTTCCCTTATTATGAAAGAAAATCTATTTGTAGCTAAAAGACTATTCTTTAGATATGGAATTTATCTTTTCTGTAGCTCCTACATTAACATAACTACTGAAATCTCCCTTGACCTTCTAATATAAAAAGTTCATATGGATTGCTGTCCTTTACAAACAATGTGTTTATCAATTGGAATCAAGAATGTATGATAATAGTTTTTATTATTAAAGTGATGTGAAGAGTTATTCTATGTGCTAGACTTTTGTTTAGGATTGAGCTCCTATCGATAAGTAAAAAAAAAAATAGCTTTTTCTTGTTTATTTTTCTTCTTATTAATTCATCTTGGTTGAATCTTTTTCCTGGATATTATTTCTCTCCAACTAATGAAGATGACTTCTTTCTGTAGATTCTCTTCTCTCCCTGATAGAGATTGAGTTTAGAGTGGAGATAGTCGTCTGAGTTTCTCTCTGCCCTTTTTTGGTTTATTTACTTCATAAATGTGTATAAGTGGAAATCTCAGTAGAGACAGGTGATACAAAGGTGAGCATGACAATAAGTGGACCCTGAGGCAGGAGACTAAACAATCACACTGATAAATATACATTTTTTTTTTTTTTTTTTGGTCTGATCAAGAGGACAAGGGAGATTTTTCTCTGAGGAAGTAAAAATAGAGTGAAAATCTGAAAGAAAGGCTGGGGTTAATCAAACCAAGTGAATTTGGAAGGTAGGGGTGGTCCCGAGAGACAAGGAAATATATTTTAAAACCCTAAAGGAGAGAACAAGGAAAGAGCAGAAACTCAGGCAAAGCCAGTGTGCCCGGCATTTGCAGAGGGTGCCGAGATATGATTTGTCAGCAGTTGGATTTAAGGAGCACACTAGGTCCTGTTAATGAGTGCCATCTTTATGAAAGTTTTGTGTTTGTTGTTGTTGTTCTTTGAGGTGGGGGTGGAGGACAAGAGAGGGCGAGAGAGAACCTTCAG
Source organism: Panthera pardus (assembly GCF_024362965.1). NCBI lineage: Eukaryota > Metazoa > Chordata > Mammalia > Carnivora > Felidae > Panthera > Panthera pardus. The sequence goes on along the minus strand of NW_026526654.1, from coordinate 16,365,316 downwards.
CAGGCCCCACACTCAGCCCAATGCTGGGCTCAATCTCATGACAGTGAGATCATGACTTGAGCCAAAATCAAAAGTCGGATGCTTAACTGACTGAGCCATTCAGATGCCCCCTGAGTGCCATCTCCAAGCAAGAGCAATGAAGTAAAGCCACTGTGCGTGTAAAACAGTGGGTGACACTCTCTGATTTGCTTTAAGAAGTTCACTAGGTACAAAAATAGTAGAGGAACTGGAAGAGTCTTGACTGGAAGAGGGACTCAAGAGTCTTTTTGACTGGAAGAGTAGAGGGACTGGAAGGTCAAGAACCTTGAATGCAAGGTTAAAGCATGGTGCTTCAGTAATTCAGGAGATACAGCATGTTAATTGGGAATCCAGCGTTAGTGTTGGCATCAGGGACACTGGCATGCATGGCTGTAGAAGGGAGGTGCCACAGAGAGGGGTTGTAAAGATGAGCACTACTGATCTGGCTCGAGGAACTGGAGGATGGGGAACCATGCATGGATGCGTGCTGTACAGACGGAGGACCTAATCAGAAGGGGCCGTCATGAGTTGAATTCTAGATGTTGCAACAGAGGCTTCTCATCGCTTATTTGGGACCCTTCTTTTTATGAACACTACCTTGTTTTTGTGAGGCTCTATTACCATATGTGGGTAAAAACTCAATTTTCCATACCTCCATGCATCTAGTGGTAGCAATGTTAATGTATTTCTGGCCAATGAGATAGAAATTGAAGTTACTGCCAGAGCTTCCAGAAAATTTTTATTCTTCCCATTAGTAATGAACATTATTTCCACATGCTTTTTGTCCTTCTTCCTTTCCCTTCCTCTTACTTGAATAAAGATGCATCCCTCGAAGGAGAAACAGTTGTCTTATAACCATCTGAGACAAGCCACGCGTTAACGGCAGCTCAGCATGACCAAAGAAGGAACCTACAACTTTGCCCAAATGCAGGATCACTGGACTGTCTGCCCTTGGAGTTTTTATTGCCTGAAAAATATCATTTCCTTATTGAACCTACACTTTGTTTAGTCTTGTTACATGTGACTGACAACCCTCCTAATTCTCGTTGCCCTGTTTGAGGCATCATCCAAGTGAGGGTATCTGGAGACAGGATGGACATTCATTTCTGGGAGCTGAATGTGGGCTGCACAGAAATTGATGGGGGGGGGGGGGAGGTGGGGATCGTGAGCTGTTGGTGAGCAAATACCCAGCTGTAAATGAGATTGCAGGGGGAGAAAGTACAGGGCAAGAATGCCTATGAGGGAGGATGTATTGACTTACAAGATTTATTGAATAGTTAGGGGAGCAAGAAATTTTAAAGGCAATGGAGTTACAGTCAAAGCATTAGAAAGAACATCAAGAATTCCAATTTTGCACACTTCTCCCTGATTGGTCTGCCAGATGGCACCTTCACTGTGCAGTTCCTCTGCTTAAATGTCTATGATCGCTCTTAATTTTGTACTGTATCATCATTTAATGAAGCTGAATGATTTAACACCCTTTCCCTTCATTCTCTAATGACACCAAATATTTTTACTCTGCTTTCTTAACTACTTCCTAGTTTGTTTGTTTTTTCTTGTTCCATCAATTCAGTGTGCCTTTCCTCACATGCTGTGTATTTTGTATTGTCCTCTTTACCTGAAATGTATTATTCTCCACTCTACTTTTCCAAATACCACCACGAGGTCTTTGCTCAATTCCCAGCTCCTCCATAAAGCTCTCTTCAGTGGTCTGATCCAGCCTCTTCTCTTCTCCTATGGCCCAGAACCCTTGAAAGTTTTCATCACACAGTCTTGAGAGTTAATGATATGTGTTGTTCACTCACGGTTTCATGGATATTTATTGGATCTCCCAAGCAGATTTTAAGCACTCTGTGTTTTATTTCTCTTTTGTATCATTAAAAGTATTTAGCAAAATCTTACCCAAGGGAGGTTTGCTCTGCTAGGTTGGAAAAATGTTGATTTAGAAATTCCCCTGTACTCCAATCCGTGGGATTTGCCCCTATACGTTACTCTTCCCAAAGCATTTCTTGGATTCTCCAAGGCCAAGTACTTTATTAAGAGCACTATGGTTCACTTATATGCCCTGTTTCTCAGACAAAGGCTAGTATGTCCCACAGAAATATAGGAGAGACTCCACATTACTAATATTGTGCTTAGGAGTAGGACGTGATGGTAAGGAATGATCCTCTATAGGGCTGGGGATAAAAAGCATGCTTTTGCCAGTTCATTCAGAACCAACCAAGCACCAAAGTTTGTCTGAAGACCACATTCAGTGCAGGAGCCTCAGTTGGAACAGCGCTTGGGTACACAGAAGTTCTTTATCATGCACGTGACCCTTTGAATTTGAATTTCATAGGTACAAAGCAAATTGTTGAGTGGGCATGCAGTGGAGACCACAGCTCCAGTAGACTTCAGATCTTTGATGTTGCCTTAACTGTGCTGTTTCTCCTGAGATGCAGTATTATTTCTGCTGTGCCACCTTGCCTGGGGACAGAAAGCTTCAGGGATTTCCCCATGGTCTTCCCACCATATTAAGTCACTCCAGAGGTCAGGGAACCAAAGGAAGTGAGTTGGTTCCCAATCAGCTGCGGAGAGTATCCACCACAATTATGCTCACACGGGTTGGGAAATGACCACATGGTGACGTGTGGTCCCATCGGACTCACTTTAAATGAACCTTAGCCAGGGCTCAATGATGTGGCTGGCCCCCACACCAGTAAATTCTAGATTGTCAGAGTAAAATGAGTGACCACTGGTGGGTCCTCTGGTCTCACGTAATAGAGCAAAGCTAATATCTTCCTGCTTGCCCCTTGAGCATTGTTTCAATAACATACAAAAATGTTTTCAACATCATTACTCCATTTTTCCATAGCTTACAGTCACGTCCAAGCTTTAAGAAATAATACAAACAGCTGATTAGGACCCACATCAAGTATTCTGCCTGGGATATCCAAGCCGGAGTTAGTAAATTGACTTCAAGTGGCCCATATCAATATATTCTCCTCTTTCCAGCTTTATGTTCTATACCCCAGTCAGCAACCCCGATACCACCCTAAAACATGCTGCGTCGCATGCCTCCTGGTTCATGTTAGCTATATACATCTTTTCCCTCTCAGAATCAGGACTCTGTTCCCTTGCACAGATTAATATTTAATATTCTCCATCTAGAGCAGTGATTTTTCCAATCAGCACTGTCAGCAAAACTTGGGAACTTATTGGAAATGAAAGCTCTCCGCCGACCCAAGACCTACTCTGGGGTTGGGTCCTGGAAATGATCTTGTTAAGTCGTCTAAGTGACTCTGATGGAGTCTAAAGTTTGAAAATGAACAGGTTGAGATCAGTGGTCAGCACACTATGACCCAGAGGCCAAATCCCATCTGCTGCCTGTTTCTGTGTGGCCTGTGGCCTAAATATGGATTTAACATTTTTAAATGGCTACAGAAATGACCACATCATGATATCAATCTTTGCCTTTTGGCCCACAAAGCCAAAAATAGATATAGTTTTGCTGTTCACAGAAAAAAGTTTGCCAACCCTTGGTCAAGTGCCAAGGTGGAAAGATCGGACAGACTACGGAGAACAAAGGTCATCTTGTAAGACATCTGTTAGGACAACTCTTTACATACATGATTGCCACCTGAGGAGAGGAAGCTCTCTTCCACCAACAGAAAGGGAGCTCGGTGACAACTGGAGGCAATTGGAGATTTTCAGATTTGCCCACCCTAGTAGTGTGCCCATTGCACACTAGGGCCCCAGTCCTACCTTATCAGTGCCTTTGATGTAGCTAGGGAGACTTATGAAGCATTGTGTTTAGTAGACTTATATCTTTGCAATCCTTCCACTTAAATCTGGGACCTGATTTCGCACTTTCTGTCATGTGGCTGCAGGAGACAAGGGCCTTTTGAATGATGTCGTGGAGGTTTCTGATCTTCATCATCTGCTTTGAATTGAAGGCTCAACCGAGCCTGCCATTTTCTATTCTGCAGGTTTCAAAGCCATTTAAAAAGTCTGTTCACTGTCCATTCCTACGCTGACTATTGGCTGGGAAGTTGAAAACTCCCGCCTCAGTTCAAGCCACCAGCCTTAAGAGCTCTGTGATTGTGGTGTTGTGGCCTGCCTGACCAGATTTCTACCCCACGCCACCAACAGCGGGTCCCCATGGCTACGGGATCAGCGAGCGCTCCAATCCCCGAACACCTCTCTCCGTCTCTGTCCATGGCCACCTGGTGCTATTCCAGTTGCCTTATGTGTGATTCCATCCAGGTGCAGAGATGAAGCTGAGAATTGGGTGTGAATCTTTTATTTTGTTTATGGTTTTTATTCTTTTTAAATTTTTTTTAACGTTTATTTATTTTTGAGAGAAAGACAGACAACACTGAGGAGGGGAGGGGCAGAGACAGAAGGAGACACTGAATCCAAAACAGGCTCCGGGCTCTGAGCTGTCAGCACAGAGCCTGACGCGGGGCTCGAACTCATGAACCATGAGATCATGACGTGAGCCGAAGTGAGACACGTAACTGACTGAGCTACCCAGGTGCCCCTGAATCTTTTATTTAAAAAAAAAATTAAGGTCACAGAACAGGAGTGGCAGAGTGAGAAAGGGAAACTGAGAAGGAGAAATGGCTGATCAAAGTTCTGCTACTGATTTCATTCCTGCTGTGGGCACTAGGGTCTCAGACCCAGGGGGACCTGGCAAGAACAGTGCACTCTAGAAGTTTTTCCACAAAATAGGGAAGAGCAGGGCATTTATACCCTGGCCCCCATCACCTATTGGTCAAGGAAGATCCCAGCCAGCCTGTCTAACTCTAGATTTGAGCAGGGGTGGACATAACCGAGCAACTTTTGGAGGAAGTGTAGCTACAGAGGTTACAAGATGTAACCAAGGTGAGATCTTACCAGGCTACACTGGAGGCCTCTGGTCACATCACGATAGACCTCTGTGATGGAGCGAACAAAGATGTAAGGAAAGAGAAGATGAGATGGAGGAGAAAAGATACGTGGCATAGGAGAGAAAATGTCTTTAGGCCTACAGGAGCAAATAAACACCTCAGAACACTGCTGTCTTTAAATGAACACAGTAGTATATGGCTACTTCCTGACGCTCTCAGCTGGGCTTGGTTCCTGCTATAACAAATCTCATGGTTCATTAGTTCGAGCCCCGCATCGGGCTCTGTGCTGACCGATCAGAGTCCGGAGCCTGTTTCAGATTCAGTGATCCACTGGCCAACACCAACAGAAATTTATCCCCTCACAATTTTGGAGTGCAGAATTCCAGTCAAGATGGCCGACCCGGGCTCCTTACGGAGGTTCTGAGGAGAATCTGCTCCTGGCTTCTTCCATGTTTTTGGTTATTTCCTGGCTCACGACTCAATCTGTCCAGTCTTCAAGACCAACATAGTAAAAGTTCTCTCTATTCGATCTTCAACTTCTCTGTATGTGCCGGGTAATCCTGCCTCCCTCTTGTCAGGGTAAATGGGATTATATTTAGAACACACCTAGATGATTGAAGATATCCACGGGGGCACTTACAGCTTCCAGGGATTATGGCCTGATACCTTTGGGAGCCATTTTCTAGCCTCCTACGTTTTCCATTCTCAAACAATCGCCAGGGCCAAATTTAAGTTCTGAGAAAACTGGACAATATCCTATGTTGAGTGCCTATTTCATTTTCTTAAAACTTAATTCTAAACTTAGTTTATCTTAATATTTTATTTAAAAAGATTTAAAAACACACGTATTAAGACGCTACGACGTATTTCCAGAATTTACTCCTGCCTTTTATAAAACTGACCAACAGGAGATAAATGCTGTTTTTACCATGAGCTGGTGTTAGGTGATTAATGGTGTCATGTGACAGAAATTTGATGACCCCATTTACTAAGAAATGGCAACTAAGAAAGTAAAAAAAAAAAAAAAAAAAAGCTAAGCAGCATAAATGTTGCACAGTACAGACAAAAGGATAAAAGAAAGAGAAAACCTGGCTACTTATTAAAAATAAAACTGGCTACTTATTAGCCAATAGAAGACATTTTTCCTAGAGAAACCTTACTTCAGCCTCGTCGTGAGTAGTTACGCACAGTAAAATTATTGTCAAACTCTCATGCGAAATTGTGCTGAAAAACTTATATTATGAGGGGATGTTTCTTAGTAATTAGTGAAAGATTTTAAATTATCTAGTACCGATAAATATAGTCATTTATTAGTTGTGTTTTTAACCACTTTAAGGAAGAGACCATTTTCACTGAAATCATTTTTCATCTCTGAAAATATTATTTTTAAATACTTTCCTTGTTACACTTAAAATAACCTGCATACATTTGGGCAGTGCTCTTCTTTATGAAGGTCTTTTTTTAATTCCCCAATACGGTATAATGTATCATGATGACTGTCGTGGCAAGGTTACTTTTTATTCTTCCACATGTGCAAAAGCCCACGTAAATTCTTAGCACGGAAGTCACAACTGTTTCGGATTGTTAGGCCATCTAAGTTTCTTTCAGATCTCCCTAAGCATTGTTGTATATTCCCTATTTTTAACTATGAGCTTAATCATACAAAGGACGATAAAATTCAAGATATTTCATTTAAATTCACAGAGATAGTTATGAATTAAATTTATACTATAAATTAATAAGTGGTTACAAGTGCCAAGTTAAATTTGAGAGTTAGAGACCTTTACATTATTTTTAAAGGTTTATTTACAAGTCCTGAAGAAAAATAAACAATGCAAATACGTCCCATATCTGGTTCAGTTATAACTATAACTACAGAGCGTGATTTTGTGTTTATTGGGTTAATAGATGGTGTATAGTGGTAATTAAAGAGTACTTATGAAGCCTGAATAATTGAACATCCAGCTGTTGTGGTTGATTTTGATATGGGTATAGGGAGAGGGGAGGTGGTGTTGTTGCAATATTACAAAGGACCATTTCCAGATGGTGGGAACCCATCCTCGGCCCTTTGGGCATTTCCAGGACATCTGGCAAGCCATATGAATCAGACAAGATGAAGGGAAAATGCAAGATGCTTGAATAACAACGCCTTCTGATTGCATCAAGGGTTCCTTGGGAAGCTCAACTATTGGGTAGAATTTAGAAAAAGCGGTCTAGCAGGGGCATATTATCTGTTATAAACTGGGGGCTCTTTGAGGGCAAGGACTGGTCTTATTTCATATTTTGTCATGGGCACCTAGACCAACACTTATAGTGGTATATTGTTACTTATTACCCTGCTTGGTTAAGACTATTTAGAATGATCAGCATGGTGCCTGGCAAGCAAAATAATTGTCCAATAATGATTTAATAATTTCATTTGTCCAATAATTTCATTTCATCATAACTGTCAGATCATTTCATTTAAATAATTAAATCTTTGAAAAATATATAAACCATCTTATATCTAAAGTGCATTCCCATACAAATGATTTATGGTTTCCTGTAGATTTTGATGCTAAAAAGAGTCCCCTATAACCGTCTACTTGTTTACTCGAGGCCAAAAATGAATTCTCTGAGTACCTGGAAAGAAAGATATCTTTATAACAGAACAAAGAAAACCCCAGGTAAAAACAACAGTGATGGAAATAATGAAGGGGGATTTTGCTGACTTCATTCTTTACTTTTGAGGTGAATCATTACCTTGGGGAGTGATTGTATCCCCAAATAACTCCAAATCTCAGAAAGCCAAATAGCTTCCTATTTTTTTCAGATCTTCTTTATTATTTGAGGCCAAGAGCAGTTATGTAATTCCTGGAGAAGTGAGCAGACAGTGGGGAAAGTGCAGCATTCACAGTGAGCAAGCATGTTAAGCCAATGTTTTCCCATTATCAGCTGTGAGACTAATGTTAGTTTCCCCAAGGCGGTCACCCTGTGGGTACTTTAACTCTCAGCCTGTTTTTGTTTTTGTTTTGCATTTGCTTGTTTACTGTAATTATGAAGAAATATTTCTTACGGCAATACTTGGAGAATTACACTCTATTTTAAAGCGCGTTTGAAAGGGAAAATACAAAATAGAAGTTAGCTATGATTAGTAGTAGTAAGTACAAAGTGGACCCGGAGTTTGAAAGAGAAGATTGTGAAGTGTGTCTTCTGCTATTTGACATTCACCGATGCTCCCAGAGTACCAGAGTGTATTCATAGAAATCCAGTCGTAAAACTACCCCTCAACCCATCCATGAGCAAGAATCTTTCTTACGGTGAGAAGGAGGCAGAGAATCTTCTGGAGAGACAGATGAGAAGAGAAGAGAAAGAAGAAAGGAGAGGAGAGGAGGGGGGAGGAGAGGAGAGGAGAGGAGAGGAGAGGAGAGGAGAAGAGAAGAGAAGAGAAGAGAAGAGAAGAGAAGAGAAGAGAAGAGAAGGGGAGGGGAAGGGAGGGGAGGAGGAGAGAGGAGGGGAGGAGAGAAGGGGGAGGGGAGAGGAGAGGAGAGTAGAAGAGAAGAGGAGGGGAAGGGAGGGGGAGGGGAAGGGAGAGGAGGAGGGGCAGGGAGGGGAGGAGGGAAGGGGGAGGGGAGAGGAGAGGAGAAGAGAAGAGAAGAGAAGAGAAGAGAAGAGAAGAGAAGAGAAGGGGAGGGAAAGGGATGGAGGAGAGAGGAAGGGAGGAAGGAAGGGGAGGAGGGAAGGGGGGAGGGGAGAGGAGAGGAGAGGAGAGGAGAGGAGAGGAGAGGAGAAGAGAAGAGAAGAGAAGAGAAGAGAAGAGAAGAGAAGAGAAGAGAAGAGAAAGAAGAGAAGAGAAGAGAAGAGAAGAGGAGGGGAGGAGAGGGGAGGAGGAGGGAGAAGGAGAGGAGGGAAGGGGAGGAGGGAAGGGGGAGGGGAGAGGAGAGGAGAGGAGAGAATCCAAGAGCGCTGATGGCCGGATTGAAGAATGGTACAGTGCTCCATCATGATTCCTTAGAGTAAGTGTTAGGTGCTTACTATTTGCCACCCTCTTTCCTTACTGTCTTGGATGTATTATCTGAATCAAGACTGACAAACCCTGTGAGCTCACTATCTCTGCTTCCACTTCTTCCAGATGAAGATGTCGCGCTTGGGACAGGTAGAAAAATCTACCCATTTAGCTCGCAAGTATGCCGATACCAGTGAAAGCAGCTTCACTCACTCCGGTGCTCCAGGCAAAAGCCAAAAGTCAAAAGTCAACCTTGACTCTTCTTCAGTTGTTTCTAAATAACCAAAACTGAATAACAATAGCGTAAGCTCTCAAAATACATCTTCAATCAACTTCCTGCGTGTTGGCTCGCAACTGCCACTGTGTCCCAGCCATCGGCCCCTCTTGCAGGGTCAGAAGGCCTCCTCCCAATGAATCCCACTGTTTACTTAGACCCTCGTTCCTACACAGCAGCCACAGGATCTTTTAAAATAGATCGGACCGTGTTATTACCCTACTTGACCGCTCCCATGACTGTATATGACACTAGACACTACGAATAAAAGGCCAGTCCTCACCCTAGCCTCTGGGGGTTCAAAGGGCCAGCTCCCCACTCACTCTCTTACTCCCATCCTCTCCCTTCCCCCAGCCCCTCAGTGCACTGATTTCTTTGCTTTTCGGACAACACAAGCACACTCACACCGGTGCCATCCCCTGTGCCTACAACACTGTTGTCTCAGGCAAACCCTTCATTTCATTCAAGACTTTGCTTTGTTTGTTCTTTAAAAGTCATTCAATCAGACCTGAGCATCCTATAGAAAAGAGAAGATATGCCACCATTTTCTCTCTCTTTACTCTTTTTTTTTTCTTTTCTCTTCATGCTACTTTTTTACTCATTGGAAATATATTATAAATTAATGTATTGCGTTCTTTATTCATTCTTTCCCACACAAGACTGAAAATACCAGGAGAACACAGAATTCGTTTGTTTCCTCAATGGCTGATTTCTACACTTTGAAGAGTATGGGGCTCATGGTAGGCACTTGGTAAACATTTATCAAACGAAAAAAATAGGAAAGCTGAGTATTCAAACTCGGGTCAGTTTTCACCCCAACTCCTTTGCTCAAAACCATTTTTGCATACTGCTGCTAATAGATTTATAAATCTAAATAAAATAAATTCGATACAGATATTCTCACAACTAAGGAAGACTATACCGTCTGCTAGGATATGGGTGTTGTGGAGCTACAATTTCCATTTATATATTCATCCATCTAATTACGTGACAACTTGGATAAATGAAGACAGCCAGCTGTCTCAGAGCTTTGCAGACTTTCCTGGCATCGATCTAGAAAACGAAGCTGTACCAACTCTCCCTCCATCAATGGGCACTTTCTAAAATGTAATTTGTTTTTGATTTTTCAGTTACGGAGTTTTTATTCTGCAATTTACGAACCCCAGTAAAGGGATTTTTTTAAATAGTATTAATAGAAAAGAATTAAAATGAAGAGGTTTTGTATTTCAGAAAGAGATACACAGTAGCTTTTCCATTTGAGTTTTTTCCGTTTGATTTTCAAAAGTACAAGTATTAATACGTTTGAGAAGATACTAACATATTATGTGAACAATTATGCAGAATTTTGTTGAACGTTACCATGTTTCCCTAGCATGCTCTCCCGTATTTTTTTTTTTTTGTATATTATTTTTTCAGACAGCACGATACTTTTTAGTTAATATGTGCTCGATCAGTTTCACTAAAAGGACAGCCAGAAGCAGGTGGGGGTGAGGGAAGGCAGGATTGTATATGTATCAATAAAACTGTATAGATAAGGAGATATTTATTTAAATAGCCACAATGGGATGTACTTCCCAAATCAATATAGACCATGAAATCTTACTGCCAGCACTGGCTAGTTCTAACACACAGACACCGTTTCTTTTGTCATTATTGATCTTGAGAGCCATTATTTTGGTTCCGGATCAGTGACTACATTTGAAAAAGCATCTAGGGCATAATGCCTTCTCACTCTGATGGTGTTATTTGTCCACAGGAAAAGTGCTTTCCACCTCCCAAAGGTAATCATGATGAAATCTGAAATGTATCTAGTACGTATATGGAACGTTGTTCAATACGCAGACACCTCTTCCATTTAGCAACAAGTTAGGCCCCAAAACAAGTTAGGTTCCGCTTCATCTGTTTTACTGGTTCCTAAATTGCGTGAAACTAAAAGGGGCATAGGCATGAGACCCCCACATGCTTGTCTTCAAAAGAGGCATGACTGTCAGCCCCTTCAAAGTGTTGCAACCAAGAATACTCCTTTTCTATTTCATGAGGCATCGTTATTCAAGATAGAATTTTGCCCAGTTTGGTTTACATCGAAAACATCCCTTTTTCCTGTAATATTTGTGTGTTGGTAGAGATGTCAGCATCTATGTTGTCCTTTCAGAATCTCGGGGAGCCTGGGTGGCTCAGTCAGTTGAGCACCCAACTTCAATTCAGGTCATGATCTCACAGTCCGTGAGTTGGAGCCCCACGTCGGGCTCTGTGCTGACAGCTCAGAGCCTGGAGCCTGCTTCAGATTCTGTGTCTCTCTCTCTCTCTGCCCCTCCCCTGCTCATGCTCTGTCTCTCTCTCTGTCTCAAAAATAAATAAAAACATTAAAAAAATAAATAAAAACAAAAGAACACAGAATCTCAAAGACCCATTGATAAAGTAAAATTATTGACTGTTCTTGAGGGAAAAGATAAAAGAAAGAAAACAAGCGAACACAACATGTTTTTACCACGCACGGCAAAGGAGTTTCCAGCAAACTATGAGCCTTTTCCTAAATTTATATGAAGTAGACAGGCTCCCAGCATCTATGCTATTTTCATAGCACAGAGGACAAGAAAATTTTCTACTTTATCAACTGTGTTTCCTTTTCTTTGGCTGGTTACTAATAATTATAATATACTATTAAAATGCACATTTTTTCACATTTTGCTCTTTAGGATTTCTTGCACTAGAGATTAATTTGCACTATATACCCAATAGCTTTGTTAATTTGTTTATTGCTTTTAATTTTCTTTATGTTCATTCCCAACATAACCACATTTTTATGGAATAATATCTACAAAACTCAGGCTACACATTTAGGTGTAACGCCACTATAATTTTATGTTAAATTTTTAATGTTTATTCATTTTTAAAAGAGAGAGAGAGTGTGTGTGAGCAGGGGAGGGGCACAGAGAGAAAGGGAGACACAGAATCCGAAGCAGGCTTCAGGCCCCGAGCTGTCAGCACAGAGCCCGATAAGGGTTTCGAACTCAGGAACCATGAGAACATGACCTGAGTGGAAGTTGGATGCTTAACCTACTGAGCCACCCAGGTGCCCCTAACATTATTGGAAACATACATACTGATGTGGGAAATTAGATTTGTCAGAGACAATATTCAGAAAACTTTACTTGCAGAAGAATCAGATGTGTACAATATTCAACATTTGAATATAGATATGATTACCTCCCTCTATACTTGGCATAACTAGCTGTATATAAAACAAAGAAAAAAGAGGTTTATCTGTTATTTGGCTTCTCAAATGAATGGCTTAGCCACTTCTCACTGATTTGATTGATGACCAGTTTTCAAGCATTATCAGTTGTATCTTCTGGTGTAAGTCCTGTGATATGTGGAAAAAAATGAAAAGTTTGAAAAAGTTATGTTTTTGTTCTTTTTGTTGCTATAATAACAAACCATATGTGACAAAATGAAAAATATTGTGTGTGTGGGGGGGGAAACTCCTAAAACAAATGGGAAGGATATTTTATCCATAGATTTTTCTATATTAAATCTTATTTCCATATTGCTAGACTTATTCAAGAGCGCATTTTACTGGTGTTGTTGCAATGATATTAAAGCTGCTAATTGAATAATGTACATTTCCTATTTGAGCAATAAGACCGTATAGAAATTTTGATGCACTTCTCACACAAGTCCCATTTTTTCAGTGTTAGCTATTTAAGCCTATACCGTTTAGTGCTCTAAATCACCTCCTACTAGCATAAAATTATCCTGAATACATTTGCTGATACATCATTTAAAATGGCATTTTAATGGTAAGAATGGATTCATGATGAAATATGCATTATATTTCATGTTGAGGAAACAACCTCAAATAAGTCTCATCACATTATGAATAGAGTGTGTGTGTGACTTCCTCACTAACAGACTGTAAGAAATCATAAAGCAAACATGCTGCCTATTTCATATAGAAAAGGTCACAGCTGAGCGTTGATCAAATTACTCCCTAGAGAGGTACCAGCGATAACTCTGTCTCTAATGCTTTCATATGGGAAATGAAGGAGGCTTGTCTCTCTCTCCCCCCTCTGTCTTTGCAATTTATGCTTTGCACTTGGCCACGTCATTCTTTTTTTTTTTTTTAAAGCAGTTACTCTTTTATTTATTTATTTATTAAAAAAATTTTTATTAACGTTTTATTTATTTTTGAGACAGAGAGAGACAGAGCATGAACGGGGGAGGGGCAGAGAGAGAGGGAGACACAGAATCTCAAGCAGGCTCCAGGCTCTGAGCTGTCAGCCCAGAGCCTGACGCAGGGCTCGAAATCACGGACCGCGAGGTCGCGACCTGAGCTGAAGTCGGCCGCTTAACCGACTGAGCCACCCAGGCGCCCCATACCACATCATTCTTAATAGTCTCTCTTTTCACTTCAGAAGCTGTCCATCATGGTCCTCAGAAGGGCGTGTGGCCAAGAGCCCACTCTCCCAGACCTCTTGCTTGGGGATCCCTTTCCCTCTGCGTGCCTTCCTGGGCATGATCAGTTCAATTGCCATCACAGAACAACAACAACAAATTTCAATGATTTTGCGTTAAATTGAACCCAGTTTCTGTTCAACGTTGGTGATATCTAACAAAATGCCACAAACAGCAGCCTCTGAAGATAGAGGCCCCAGTCTGGCCCAGCTGTGCCTAGACACCGTCACGGTGGGTGAACGGTATGACATTAGCTAGCCATAGTCAACGGTGATGCATTTACACACATATCTTAGTTGGGGGAATGTGCTGGCTGCCCCCTCTGTGGGGCCTCCCCTCCTGTATTTTGGTGGATCTACATGTGACCTGACCTCCAGCAGCCTGGGATTACCTGTACTTCTCAGCTTCCTTGTGACCGAACTGGCTTTGAGAATGTTCTGAATGGTGGCATGTGAGTGGAAACCGTGTAGGCCATGTTTGGGCTATGTCCTGAAGAGAGAGAAGGGGGCAGAGGGGCGTGGTCATGCTTTATTGAAAATGTGTCCCTCTCCTCCTTTTCTTCTTCTGAAATTTGGTTTTATACTACTGTTCTGAATTCATTGAGTGGACCTTTCCCAACCAAGTTTTAACAACTATGAGGCTCCATTATATGCAGTCAGATTTTCTCAGTTCATGCAAAATATCAGACTATTTGCTGTTTATGAGACCATTTACTGTTCATTTACTATGTAGGTATGTAGGAAGCAGGGTGCTTCCAAGGTTACAGATGTATGGATAATGGTGGGGGGTGGGTGGAGTTATTTAAGCGGGTCTCAGTGTTTCCATGGTGATTATCTGGGGTGGTGACTTTTAAGGAAAAAATAATGAAGCAGATTAAATCTCTGGGAGGTACGTCGCTCTACAAAAACCAATCCACTCATAACAATGTCTTAAAATAATAATTATAATTTCTCATTCTTAGTTTTGATATTTTGATATGTATTTCTAATCTATTTCATAAATTATAATTCTGACGGATTTATGTTTCTGGGATGGGATTTTTTTTCCACAATAGGTTTGCTAAGCCTTAACTTAAAGAAAAAAAAATCTTTCCAAAGATTATATCCTTCTGGAGGCAAAATTAGTTACTTTAATATCCAAAGTCTATTTAGAGCTCAGTGTGGGTGTCTATGCGACGGTTCTAAAACAGGAACAACGTGAGATCTGCTCAAAGACCTGAGGAAGATTTCCAAAGAAAAGAACCATATAATGAAACCCTTACTTTATACTACAGGAATGCTAATATTTTCACAGATATATTTTTGAGGATATGTTTTCGTATAATTATCTAAAACTTTAGAGTTGTTGTTATGGGTTGAATTGTGTCCCTTCGGAAGACGTTGAAGTCCTAACCTCCAATAGTTCATTTGTAAATAGGTCTCTGTTGATGATCAGTAAAGAAGTCATTAGGGTGGGCCCTCACCCCTTTTATCTAGTGTCTTTATAAAAAGGGCAAGTTTGGACACAAAGACAGACGGGTGCACAGAGAGAATACAATATGAACATGAAGACAAATATTTGGCTAATGCCTCTACAAGCCAAGGAACACCAAAGATAGCCAGCAAGCCACCGGAAGCCAAAAGAAAGAGCTGGAACAGATGCCTCCTCAGAGCCTCAGAGGGAATCCATCCTGTTGACACCTTGACTTTGGACGTGTGGCTTCCGGAATTGTGAGACGATAAATGTATATTGTGTGAGCCACCCACCAGAAACTAATACAGTCGTACTGAATGTATGCTTCAATTTGAATACTGAACGTGGCTTCATTCTGTGGCTGCCTCTTAGTCACTGAATGTTTGGTCAAATGTAGGCGCCTCCTCATGAAGTTCTGTTCCGTACGAGATGGCCACGTTCCCTTCCTTTCTTTAACCAATAGATTCTGCACATCTGTACCTCACGTTTTTCCAAGAGCACTGGTTTTCAAGAAGATGTGGCCTCAAGATACATCAGTGAGATGTAAAGGAAATAACAAGAAAGATATTTATGCTCCTAAAATCCGTTTAGATGCTGGAGTTGCAAAATTAGTATGGTTTCCGTATTCAAGGTGTTAGACTTTTATGAAGATCATAAAGAAAAGATATTTTGTTTCCATATTCCCTCAGTTATTTTTGAAATAATGTATTTTGTGTAATTATGTTTTACAAGTTTGTTGTAGATACAATATTTTAAAGCAATTAAAAATACAAGATGCAAACATATTCTCCTGATAACCATGAATTGTGATTTCATTATAACCCTGCATTACTATGTATTGTTATTAAATATAAATGATCAATTAAATGAATATGCTAACTACAAATCAAGGTAGAGTCAAGAAAAATATGCTGAAGCATTAATTTATCAATTAATAATACACTTCTGTGTTTCAGAATGCATAGGAATTAGCTAATTAGCGGTTCCCTAATTGCTCGCATTAACATGAGTCTGACGTTTAACAAACCACTCTGTTTCAGTGTTTTTGATCTGTACTGTTTTAGTCTTCCAAATACATATATTAAGTCTAAAAGGAATCTATGTCCTAAAGTAACACCAGAAAGAAAAGGATTTAAATAGCCTACCAAGGAATATTTTCAAAATCTTTGATCAGACTGGCTCAATATCTCAATGTACCTCTATTTCAAAACTGCATATAACTGTCAAGAAGGATAAGATTACATATCAGATATTGTCATACTTCTGCCCTGTCTGGTGATGAGATTTTATCAAGGTGAAACTCTTCAATTTCTACCTCTCTCTCTCTTTTTTCATTGTACGTGGGAGATGCATTACAAGGTCTTCAGGCCATAAGCAATGTTTTATTAAAAAAAAATAAAAATAAAAAATAAAATAGGGGCAACATAGTTGCTAGGTATTTTTTTCTCTCAAGCTCATCAGAATCCATGTGTTTTTCTTTAAAATCCAACCAAAGCAACCTGACCAAAGCATGTATAAAGGCATCAAGAAGATAAGAACCATTTGGTTTTTCAGGGTGGCTTAAAACGCAACTTCTCAGCCGAGCGTATTACGTCTGATCGTGGACTGAGTGGAAACATGTCATTATCCTCCTGTCTCATGGCTTTGCATCATGAAAGTAAATTTGGTGATTTGTTGGAGATGATTTATTCATTCATGCTCATTTAGAAGGATGAGAGGGCTTGAACAGTCAGAATTACACAGAAGTGTTTGCTGTAAATAACGTGCTGGGACTTCTTGGACAGAGTGCTTTTTAATGTAATTTTTTTAGTTGGCAGCTAGTTTTCCATTTTGCCTATAGATCTCTGCTCCCGGAGAAAGCCAGAAATTTGGACATCAAGGCTTTGTGCCTATGCTTCCAACCCACCTGTTCTTTGCATAAAAATCAACGTTTTGGTTTCCTTGGAAGGATTCCCGTGATTCTGAAAGAACATCAAAAGGGGCTTTTATGTCAGGTTAAAAAGCTTGCATTTAATTATGTGATTAATGAAGAGCCATTAGAAGGATTTAGGCAGAGGAATGGCTGGTCACATGTGGGTGTGAGGTTCCTCTGGTAGCAGGAAGCAGGTTGATTTAATTTGCATGAAAAAGTACAGCAGGGTACCCTGAATCAAATGATTGAAAAATTTTCAAAACGATTCCTGTATTTTATAGTAACAGTATTAGCATATCGACCTGGATTTGGATTTTTTCAAATTCCACATACACGCTATTTTTTTTTAACTTTCTTTACTCCTACTCTCCAAATGTATTCTTCCTCCTCTGTTCCTAATTATGTCATACTTTTCGCGGGGCCATACAACTAAAAATATCATTTGTGCCTTGGAGTCTGTCCTTTCCTCCATTTCTTATTTCTAATAAAATTCATGGTTTATAACCATTCCATCTCTGCAATATATAGCATTTCTAGGTCCTCAGTCCTCTTCTTTCTCTGTCTGTCCTAATCGACTCCAAACGTGGAAACTCTTCCAGGTGTTTCCAACTCAAAGTCACCTCTACCATTGTTGCCAAGACTCATCTTTTGTTGTTGTTGTTTGTGTTCTTGAGCTCATTTTGTATTAGCCATCCCCTTTCCTGAGAAACTTCTTTCAAGTTCTAAGGGTCCATTCTCTACCTGTCGACACCATTCTTCTTAATGGATCCAGGTATGATGCAATCGGGTCTAATTGTATCAGATCTCAGCCTTCCCAGAGCATGTCATGCATGGTACTCCTCATGTGTCCCTGTCTTCTTCACACTGTTTCTTCTAGTTCACCTGCCCTTTCCCCTCCTCTTCGGCCTTATAAAATTATCCTACACAGGGAAAGTCAAAAGGCATCTTTCATAGGAAGCCTTCTGGTCCTTTCTAGTAAGCAGCGGGAAGAATAATGGCCCTGAGAAGTGGAATATGCCATGTTACATGGCAAAGGAGAAGTAAGCTTATAGGTGAAATTAAGGTTGCTGATCAGTTGACCTTGAGATGGGGAAATCGTCCTGGATTATTTGGGTGAAGCCAATGTCCTCACAGGGGTCCTTGTAAGTGGAAAATGGAGACAGAAGAAGGAAAGTTAAAGAGAAGGAAGCATGAGAAATTCTTGGTCCAACGTTGCTGGCTTTTAAGATGGAAGAACGGAGCTATGAGGAAAGGACTAGAAGAAACTCTGAATGATGGGAAAAGAACGACATGGATTCTCCTCCCAGAGCATCCAGAAAAATTGCAGACTTTTAATTTTAGCCCAGTGAGAACAATTTCACGATTCTGACCTCCAAAACTGGAACATAATGCCTTCATGCATTCTGCATTAAGTTTGTGGTTACCTCCTAATGCACACTCTTACACAGTAGAACGTGTCTCATTTAAGGTGAGGAAAAAATGTGCTCAGAGAAAGCATGTAATGTGCCTGTTGCCTTTCTAGGTGCTTTCACACGCCCCTATTTCACCTTTGTGACCCAGTGAAGTAGATGCTATTATTCTTACTTTAAAGGTAAGAAAAGTATTGCTCAGATGATGACTGACATTGAGCATCTTTTCATGTGTGTGTTGGCCATCTGGATGTCTTCCTTGGAAAAGTGTCTGTTCGTGACTTCTGCCCTTTTCTCCACTGGGTTATTTGTTTTTCGGGTGTTGAGTGGGGTTAAGTTCTTTATAGATTTTGGATACTAACCCTTTATCTGATACATTGTTTGCAAATATATTCTCCCATTCCATTGGTTGTCTTTTAGTTTTGTTGATTGTTTCCTTCACTGTGCAGAAGCTTTTTATCTTCATGAGGTCCCAGTAGTTGCTTTCTGCTTTTATTTCCCTTGTATCCAAGGACATGTCAAGTAAGAAGTTGCTGCAGCCAAGGTCAAAAAGGTTGCTGCCTGTTTTCTCCTGTAAAACTTTCTTTGATGTTTTCCTGTCTCACATTTAGATCTTTCATCCATTTTGAATTGATTTTTGTGTATGGTGTGAGAAAGTGGTCCAGTTTCATTCTTCCTCATGTTGCTGTCCAGTTCTCCCAGAACCATTTGCTAAAGAGACTCTCTTCTATCCATTGGATCCTCTGTCCTGCTTTGTCGAAGATTTGTTGGTAATATATCTGTGGGTAAATTTCTGGGTTCTCTATTCTATTCCATTGATTTATGTGTCTGTTTTTGTGCCAATACAATACTGCCTTGATGATTACAGTTTTGTAATACAGGTTAAAGTGTGGGATGGTGATGCCTCCAGCATTGTTTTGTTGTTGTTGTTTGTTTGTTTGTTTGTTTTTCTTCAACATTACTTTAGCTATTTGGGGTCTTTTATGATTCCATACAAATTTTATGATTGTTTATTCCAGCCCTGTGAAGAATACTGGTGCCATTTTAATAAGGATTGCATTGAATATGTAGATTGCTTTGGGTATTATTGACATTTTAACAATATTTGTTCTTCTGATTTATGAACATGGAATGTTTTTCCATTTCTTTGAGTCTTCCTCAATTTCTTTCATAGCTTTCTACAGTTTTCAAAATAAAGACATTTTACCTCTTTGGTTAGGTTTATTCCTAGGTATTTTATGGCTTAGGGTGTAATTATAAATGGAATCGATTCCTTCATATCTCTTTCTGTTGCTTCATTATTTGTGTATAGAAATGCAACCAATTTCTGTAAATTGATTTTTATTTCCCGTGACTTTATTCATCACCAGGGAAATACAAATCAAAACCACAATGAGATATGACCCCACACTGGTCAGAATGGCTAAAATTAACAACTCAGGAAATACCAGATGCTGGCGAGGAAGTGGAGAAAGGGGAACCCTTTTGCATGGTTGGTGGGAATGCAAACTGGTGCAGCCACTCTGGAAAACAGTGTGGAAATTGCTCAAAAAATTAAAAACAGAACTACACTACAACCCAGAAATTGTACTACTAGGAATTTATCCAAAGTATACAGGAGTGTTGATTCACAGGGGCACATGTTTATAGCAGCACTATCAACAGTAGCCAAATTATAGAAAGAGCCCAAATGTGTCCATCAGCTGATTAATGGATTCAGAAAATGTGGTATATAGACAATATATGCAATACACACAATGGAATACAAGTAAGCAATGAAAAAGAATGAATTTTTGCCAAATGCAACAACATGGATGGAACTGGAGGATATTATGCTAAGCGAAATAAGTCAGTCAGAGAAAGACAGATATCATATGATTTCACTCATAGGTAGAATTTGAGAAACGTAACACATAAATATAGGGGAAGGGAAGGAAAAATCAGATAAAAACAGAGAGGGAGGTAAACCATAAGAGACTTAAATACAGAGAACAAACTGAGGGTTGATGAGGGTTGGGGGGGGGATGGGTTAAATGGGTGATGGGCACTAAGGAGGGCACCTGTTGGGATGAACCCTGGGTGTCATATGTAAGAGATGAATCACTAAGTTCTACTCTTGAAGCCCACACTACACTGTCAACTAACTTGAGAATAAAAATAGAAGGAAAAAAAACCACAGAAAAGAAAAAAAAGAAAGAAAATACATTGCTTAGAAAGCTTTGGTACTTTGTCATTCTCATAAGATTAGATGACAGAGCCAGTGCTGGAGAAGGATGAGGGGTGGAGAATGGGCCCCAGTCAGGGTTGATCTGATTCTGATACCATTTCTCCCATGCCAGGCTGCTTCCCAATCGTATGTCATTTTTCCCATTTACAATCTCTTGTTTTGTGATCAAAAATACTGAAGTGATCTTCTCAAGATCATACAGCTGGCTGTTCTGACTCCACACACTGTGGTCTTCCCGCTGTGCTGTCACCAATGTCTAAAACACTGGTGTGATGTCCACGGCACAGCTGGGTCACTTTGGCACAAGTACATAGGGAACCACAAAGCACAGATCTGTTTCACATCATCATTGATGGAAAATGGTTGAAAGAAACACCGTTGGCATTAATTCTCACTTCTCCATCATAAAGCAACAGTTGGACTTTGAAAATTTTTAAAAGCAGGCAAACTAATGTAATGGCTGCCCAAGTTTATTCTACTGGCTGTGAAACATTTTAGCACAGCTGCTAAAACATTTTGGCAATATGCAACTGTGTGTCCTTCCTTTAGGTATAATGTATCACAGATGCCCCAGGTCTTGTCTGTTTCCTCTGGTAACCATTTCTGCATCCTCACTCCCAGCTACTTTTTGAAAGGAGGGAGAGACTTATGATACATTGATAATATTTGTAGTAAAATAAAGAACAGAACGGTGGGATGATTATCTTATCTCCGCTTTTTTACGCAGAACTTTCTTTCACTTATCTTTATCAATGTTCTTCAACTCTGTGGATTATCCATTAGAAGCATGTTTATTGGAAAATTCTGTCTGTTGAGTTCAAAATATCATTTTATGAGTCACAGCTAGTAAAGAGAGACGATAGATATTATTAACATAAACAGGAAAAGAAGAAGATAGCGACGTTTTGAAAATTATGGTGCTTTTGGAGATACAGGACTTAGAGAAATACTTGTGTTTTCAAGAACGAAAGAGAGGCATGTGAAGAGGAAATTCCATAATCCTGAACGAGTTGAAAGAACAGAAAAATGCCCGGGTTGAAGAATGGAAACTTGGAACTCTAAATTCCAACAGGTATATGCCCTCCCAAGCTCGATTTCAGTATGCCATAACATTATCCAGGATCTTAAGCCCTTAGGAGTTTTACTGGAAATGTTTCTGCAGGTTATATATAAATACCAGGATTGACGGGAGGTGACTTCATGAGGCAGCCATGTGCGTTGAGAATAAATAACCATTAGCCATTTTGCTTATTGACTGGCAACGGAGTTTTATGATGAATTCTCAAGATGAGAGACAATGAAATTATGCAAAAATGGAGCTGAATCGCACTTTATCTAAATCTAACTCAGATTGATTTTGAGCCCTAATAGACAGGGTGCCCCAATGTTGGAAGATACTGTATACTTGAGATGATTTGTGGAACTCTGAGACAAACACTGCTATTTAAAGTATCAAGTTTATGGGGCGCCTGGGTGGCTCAGTCGGTTAAGCGGCCAACTTCAGTTCGGGTCATGATCTCGCGGTCCGTGAGTTCGAGCCCCGCGCCGGGCTCTGTGCTGACAGCTCGGAGTCTGGAGCCTTCTTCGGATTCTGTGTCTCCCTCCCTCTCTGACCCTCCCCCGTTCATGCTCTGTCTCTCTGTGTCTCAAAAATAAACGTTTAAAAAAATTTAAAAAAATAAAGTATCAAGTTTATACATGCATTAAATTGAGGTAATAAAGAATGGTATTTCCTTCATCTTCTTCATCATTTTTTTTTTTAATTCAAGTGGCATTGGGATCTACAAAATTGAGGGGGAAATTATTCTTCCCATAGCCACACAAAACACAACACCAACAGGCCCCTCGGAGATTGAAAAGTGTTTTGTGGGGAACAACACCCCTCTTGGGGACCTTCTTGGCTCTCATGAGGATCTCCATGAGCCTGGCAGCCATGTGCCAGGCTGCTTTCTGTCCAGAAAACACTGAAATGGAAAGAACAGGAGGATGGAGGTTGCGGCTGCGGCTGACTGATATGTTTGGGAGGGCACATGACAAAGTTCTTGTTACGAGCGGGATGGTAAAATCCAGATGTAGGGTAAAAACTCAAATTATGTCAAACCAGCTCTTAGGGAATTCAGTGTTGGGATGCTACTAAAATATTTAAAAATGCTCTCCAACCTAATTCTATAATAATTCATACCATTTTGCTTTTTCTACAAATACAGAGGTTGTCTCCTGTCCCATTCCTAAATAACAACGAAATGAAGAAAAAAAAAAAAAAAAAAGCTTGTGATATGTGAGAATTTCTTGTAATATATTAGTATCACCATTAATAAAACACAAGGAAAAGTCCACAGGTATTGTCTTTAGATGAGAGAGACCTATAGGTTGCCACAAAGTCCAGGCTGGGGAAGTAACTAGTAAGGGCGAACCCGTGTTGTGTCAAACAAACACTTTCCGTGTGAAGGGGCGTGTCTACGCTTGTTACAAGTGTCAAATCTCCTAACCCTATTTAAGGTAGGTGCTGTTATTCACAGTCGTTTTTCCATAACAAGAAAATGAAAACATGAGAAATAAAATATCTTGCATAAAACCCAACATTTGGTAAGTTGTAAAGCTGGGATTTTAACTAAACCAGCCTGGCTCATAAAGTTACCAATTTTGCTGTTCTACGAGACTTTAGCTGAAGGTAAAATATAAATATATATATATATATATATATATATATATATATATATATATATGTCTAACAAAATCTGTGGGATGGATAACAGTAATCATACTTTGATTTTTTTTATGAGTAACTAAAATTAATATCCAGCTCTGACAATATTTTAACCATCAAAATAGATGTGTGCATATATATTTTGAATATATATGCTCAAAAGAAAAGAAAGCAGTGAAACAGACTCCTGTAGCTTTCAGTCAATTTTAATAATTACGAAATTATGACCGATATTGTCTCAATGCTACCCACTTCCCACGCCCAGATTATTCTGACGCAGCTCCCGGACATCTGATCATATTTGAAGATGTAGTTAATGGGAAGTTTCTACAAAGATCCAGGTGTGAGATATTTGGAAGTAAGAAGAGACACTTGTTGGCAGACTCTGAGGAAAAAATGAAGGGAATCAGGGCATCAAGAGGATTCAGAGGTTTGCTGATCAGAGGGTGTCTGATAAAGCTGAACATGCCTGTGGCCGAGGGAGTCCGCAGAAGCGGCTCGAAGTGACTATGTGACGTCCAGCCACGACAAAAGAAGTGTTAATGTCCCACCGACAAATAAAACAGTGATCATTCGGCAAATGACTTGGACGCACAAGATCATTAAGCCTCATTTCTCATGAGCACAGTCTTCTTACCCAAGGGTGGTCCTTCCTCTGTGGATCGTCAGATCAGCAGAAAGCATCCCACCATGAATGTGCTGAACTGTAACCAACTTCAGAAACTGAAACTGGCTGACGTTGAATAGCACAGAGATATGTGCCCGCGGTGTTTGCTTCCTGCTGTTTGCACTGGTAGAAATAAAGGCGGTAATGTAATCGTTCTCTCTAAAATTCCTTCTGACGCTTGGAACAAACTGAACGTAAGCGCATGGAAAGGTTTCACCTTGTACCGTTTCTGACACAAATTTGAGGGTTATACAGTAG
Organism: Panthera pardus; assembly: GCF_024362965.1. Taxonomy (NCBI): domain Eukaryota; kingdom Metazoa; phylum Chordata; class Mammalia; order Carnivora; family Felidae; genus Panthera; species Panthera pardus. The sequence continues at coordinate 16,341,081 of NW_026526654.1, read as the reverse complement.
GAAGTGTTTGACACTGTAATTTAAAATGACAAAGGGAAGTGAGCTGTGAGCTCTGCCTGAATGCGATATTCCCCTTGGACTTTACCGTCCCAACATCATCATCAGAAACTGTCACATTGTGTGAGGTGCTAAATGGAGATTAAGGTGGAGCAAACAAATTTTCACAGCAGGTTAAGTACATAGAGTCCTGGGAATAGAGACCATGTTTTAACTAAGCCTAGAAAAAGTATCTATTGATCTGTCTAGACATCTATTGTCCCCAGCTTACTGAGTGCACGCAGAACCTGTGGATGGAAAAACCTGTTTCAGATTTACCTACGTTGAAGCAGGAAAGATAAATAATATAGGTAAATAATATAGGTAATATAGATAATAAAATAATATACATAATAATAGATAAGTAATATAGATATAGACAATAATAATATAGATAACAATAAAATAATATTGATAAAAAGAACAGACAAATAATATAGATGTATATTTGAGAATTTGAAGTCTGGATGTTGTCCTTCAGCCCAGAACGTATTTTCTAAATCATGAGAACACGGCAATTTTCCATGTGGAAAAAAATAAATAATGAAAACGCCACAAAGGAAAATGGAATTAAAAAGAATTAAGCATTGCAACTATAGATTGTAAAGCAAAGAAATATAATGATGATCTGTATTACTGTGTTGCCATTATAAATATCTACATTCTATGTTTTCAAATTGTTTAGGAAGAAGAAGCGTGATGAAAAAAGACATTTTACTTTTAAAAGTATTGATAGATTAGTTTGAACAGAATGCAGCTTGTGATTAATCGACAATGGTGATGATGTTGGTGGTGGAATCCGTCTGATTTTGGCAAGTATGTACAATGTAACACTTGTAGAAATGGGGGCACCTGGGTGGCCCAGTGAGTTAAGCATCTGACTCTTGGTTTAGGCTCAGAGCTCATGGGATGGAGTCCTTCATCAGGCTCTGGGCTGACAGTGTAGAGAGAGAGAGCAGGTGAGGGGCAGAGAGAGAGAGAGAGAGAGAGAGGGAACCCCAAGCAGGCTCTATGCTGTCAGCGCAGAGCCCAATGCGGGGCCCGAACCCATGAACAGTGAGATCATGACCCGAGCAGAAATCAAGAGTCAGATGCTTGATCGACTGAGCCACCCAGGCACCCCAGGGGTTCATTTTTTTAATTAATAAATGTAAGTGAAGTATACAATTAATAAATGTTAATGGATTAAATTAATTTGTTTGGTATAACAATGTAGGCAAAGCCATCCTATGATTGCTTCCCCCCCCCCCAATATTATTAACCTTCTTAGGGAAAACATGCTGTTGCTGAATTGAAAAATATGGCACAGTGGGAATAGATCATCTCATACTGTTTGCAGAAGATTGGGTTCATTATCCATGCTAAGAATACAAGGGAAATGTCTTTGAAATGTAAGCTACACATAGGTTTGTTTTTAGTTGTGATCTCACATGAGTTACTATGTGATCTTTGGGAATTTCCCTGATGTAAAATGCAGTGCTCGCTTTTGAAAGGCACTGCTGGGGCCAAGATAAGTGAATTTTCATATAAATACCTAGGGAGTTCTGAAACTTATGTTAACAAGCGGAAATGCATTATCAAGAGCTTTAGAACTCTCCAAGCCTAAAGAGGTTGCTACTAATTGGAATGTTGAATGTACATTAGGTTGAATTATTCTCAGTGCAAAAAAAAAAAAAAAAAAAAAAAAAAAAGTTCTAATCTGATCATATCATATGGTGTAATAAAGCACATCAACATCATGACCCAAATTTATCTTAACCTTCTAAAACATGTTCAGTGTGTTTAGGTTACCATGAGCAAAATATAGAGAGAATAAATATTTGCTTGACAGGTCGTTTTTTTATAGTCATTTCACTTTGTCCTTTGCTACTTTCCATGTGAAAACAGTCCAAGATTTGGGCGCTAATGAAAGCTTTTTGGTGTCGGGATTTCCACGTCATAAAATATTTTCATCAAAACTCTTTTTTACCCTTCTCATTTCTATCACCAGTCAATTACAAGCAGCCAAGAGACCAAGTTCATCCATTCATGTGGGTGGTGATTTGCAATCTAGTCATAAGTAGTAATAAAGAAACAAATACAACTAGGCTTGATGTCTCACTTTTTTTTTTTTTTTTTGTAATAGGTAGTAGTGATTTGGAGTTTTCAGCATGTAATGAAATCTTTCTTCTATACTTGGAAGTCCTTTCATTAACTGGAAAAGATAGCCATGTTTGAGAGTTTCTCCCCCAAACCCCTAACTGTACCAAAAATGATAATTCTCTCTCACTTCTTTAACACATTGATTGAAGAGGAAGAAGAAGAAAAAGAAGAAAGAAGAAGAAGGAAGAAGGACTTCCAACATGGATGAAATGAAACTGTGTTTAAGTTTCAGTAGAACAAAGTTTTTCCGGGGCTGAATTCAACATAAGGCAGACCCAACACAAAGTCAGTTCAAAGAATCTTATTATTGAAATTGCCAGAAAGACATAATTATAGCCTTATCATGTGGTCTGAACCCTGAGGCCAATTTCATAGTGAGGCTCCATTGAAATATGAAATCAGATGTGAAATTCACCTTTTTAAGAGGAATTTCATTATTCTATTGGCACAGAGAAGATGATTTTAGCTATTATGTTATCTTACCTCAATTAGCAAAAGCAGCCTTTTTATCATAATGAAGATTGCTAGTCTGAATACTTTATTAAATCAAAGGATACAAGAACACCATAAATCCATATCATTTTTGTATATTTAACTTGAGAGATAATATGAGTATAGTTCAATAAAATATGTTTCAATGGTTTAAAAATATTTTCCTTCTCTTGGATTGTGACATTGTTGGAGGAACAATTAGTTTTATGGGAGACTGAGACAGGACGGTATCATTAAGCTATTTGTATAATCACCTGAACGATGGCTGTCCATCGTTAGCGTGGATGTGATCTTTGCATAGCCTCCGTTTCCTGAAGTTGAGCCATGCAATTCTACAGCTAACCCCAGCCCCTAGAAAACATTACATTCTAAATATATTGTCTTCTAACAAATTAATAAACCTTATCTCAGAGAGAATCGTTTTATTGAAATGGTGCTTGTCCAAATGCCTGATTTTCAAAGCATAACACCTTTTGAACTATCTAAAAGCACTTTAACTGGCAGCTTGGCCTTTTGGTGGCATTTCTTGTCTTGTGTCAATAGTAATTGATTTCAAATATATGCAGTGGGTCAAGGGGTAAGCAGGTGAGAGGAATCAGACATACTGAAAGGCCTTGCAACATGACAGTCTTCTCTCTTAAGTGAGGAAAGACACCTTCTCAGATTCGGTGTCTAAATGACCACATCTTCCCTTGTTGGCTCGATCTCTCCTATTCACCTTACAGTGGCCCGGCTCTTGACCAAGTCGGCTCAGACATTGCTCAAAGGTAAGGATTACTTCTTCTGTTGCCCGTGCTCTCCCTGGTTCAGAAGCACGTGGGCCTCAGAGCTACAAGAGCGGAAGGCACCCATGAACTTGCCTCTTCTTTCCAGCCATACGCCTGCCTTCGATGTCAGGTGAGGCAAGAGGGAGCGACTCTGTTCTTCTAAGTCAACTACGAATAACTGGCTGCCTTCAAAGAGATCTCAGGGCATTCAAAAATGAAAAGTGCTTCTCCTTCTTATTTATTTTCCCCAAGAATCGGATAAAATTACTCTCTGGATATTGGATTCATATTGCTTTCACAGAATCACGTATGGGCTTCCTAACTGTCAATTTGATTCATAAAGACACTGCAACTTGAAATAATAAATATGAAGGTCTTGGGGAATCGATATCGATGCCACTTCTTAATTCGTCCGCCCTGATTCAACACATGAGGTCCCCCTTCAGCTATGACCCACTGAGGAATTTTTTTTTCCAACAGAGAGCTACATACACACATGTTGTATTTGTGTTTTACGCAATAAACAGATTTACTGTAAATCTCGATAATCCCCAAGAAGGAACAATGCTAGAACTCTAATACAACCTCCCAAAACAATTTTTGTAATGCATTCCCCCCCCGCCGCCCCCGTGGGGTGGGCAGGTCACTGTTTGTGGAGTAAGCACCAGATTCATCAGTGGCTTGCATTTATGCCTCACACAGCCCCCAGATACTTGTCTTTAAAAGTAGAATTCCATTTGTCCCTGTCAGCCAGTCACCCATAAGTGGCAGAAGAATGTGGGTGTGTCGGGGCCTCACAGAGTTACCCCTGACACTTCAGGCTCACACAGGGTGAGCTGCATAAGCACATCAAGGAAGCTTTCACTAAAATCCAACTGTTGAAAGGGTTATTTTTCTCTCTTCTTCCCTTGTTCTTTCATTTGCCTTCAACCTTCCTCCCCTTCTAACTCGCCCTCTTTTCCCCTGAGAGCATGGAAGCAATTTAAATGTTTGTGTAGTGTAACATTACCATTCCCCTATTTGAACATCAATTGTGATTTCTCTTTACTGGGTACTATCTGCCCATGAGGTGATAAATCAACTATCTTTTCAGTCACTAGGTTTAGAGGTGTTTAAGTTTTCATACCTTATTTAGCTTATCACAAGATCCCCGTAAATAAGCTATAATTACATCTGTCCCCCAAGTCAAAAATCAGAGAAAATAAACCACTTTCCGGAGTCTTCAAGTGGTAGAGTTAATATTTATATTTGGTTGGGCCGAAATGTGTATGTGGTTTTGTTTTGTTCTGCTTTGCTTTTTACAAATAATACCAGCTCTTTCCAAAGTGTTGATTATGCATTATTGATAAGTTTATTTCATAATAACAATGATACACTTTTTAGAAAATACTTAAGTTCTGACGGTGTGACAGATATGTTTTAGTTGTTAGATATGCGGTTATAAGATGAACGTAGCTGTGATTTAAATTCTCCTGGTGGATGACAAATAATAAACTAATGAGTAAAGCTATAATAAGTCAGATTGTATAAGTGCTATGGAAAAAATGAAGGATGGGAAACGGGTTTTAATCGCTGGTATGTGTGACGTGTTCGTGAGGAGACCAAGTGGAAAATGAGCAAAGAACACAAAGCAGTGAAGGAAGAGCCAATCCGGAAAGGCCATTTCCTGCAGAGCAGTGAGTTAGCACAGGCCCTGGGTGGGGGCAAGGCTGAGTGCATTCAGACAGCAAAAGAGTGCATGAAAAATTGTACTCCAGGGAGAGAGGAAAGGAGATGGGGTCACAAGGCCACGGGAGGCCATTGAAACGCCTTTTTCTCTTATGTGGAATGAGCCCGGAAGCCCCTAGAAGGTTTTGAGCTGAAGAGTGATAGCCGTTCCATTTTGAAAAAAATAACTCTGGGTGCATTGCTGTGTATTTGAGAACCAAGAGTGAAATCAGGGGAAAGGATCAGGCTGCTATTTCAATAACACTGGCAAGAATGATGATTTCCTGGACCAAAGCAAGACTGAAGGAGCAGTGAAGCAGAGATGACATTAAGATACTCAGGAGGCAGCTGGGGGAAAGATGGTCTATGGGAATTTTTAAATCACCCCAGATTATGGCAGGAATAATAGTGAAGAAGGAAACAGTAACCCAGGTAATAAATTTTGATGGGATGAAGGAAATTAGGCCAGAGGACCGTAGAAAAATGTAGCAAGATAGGCAGCAAATGGTCCGATGGCATGAGCTCATGTTGGAGCCCCCAGAGAACATGTAGCCATTGGCCGCCATCAGCTTCTCTTTCTTGCTCTCAGCTCGGTGGCAGGAAGTTCCAAGACTCTGCAGTTCCCACATCTCTATTCCCATTTTATGAGGACTTTTTCTGCTCAGATGACCAGTTCTCATGACGTGATTTTCCTTTTTGCCTTCACTTTATTTTCCATTCACTTTCCTTTCTCCTTGGCAAAATGTTTACCCCCTATCCTCTCTCTTTCCTGCCATTTCACTCTCTGGCTTCCACCGAAGAGATATACGTCTCTCCTAATAATGCTTTTCTTGGAATATTTACTTTCTTTTGGGCTCCTTTCTCCCCAGTACGTTAGACTTATTTTCATTGTAGCCAACATGCTTTCCCCCTCTTACACACACTCTGCTTTCTACAAATAGACTTGCCTTCGGTGTCTTATTTATTCGGGTAATAATAAGTCAGAGAATGCCACCGGGACAGTAGTTGTAGCTGTTGAATTTAGAAGTAAATACATAAGTTAAAGTTTCTTTGGCCTTCCCCTCCCCGCCCCTCGACCCAGTCCTCCTTCAAGGTCTGCAATCATTCTATGTTACAAAGCCTGCCAAATTGCCCCTTCCAGCTTATTCCAGGTGTCCTAAACATTTTTCCTTCTGTGTATTTTTCTTTGTCTTGCCTTTTCTCCATACTCTTCGGAAAGTTACATCATAAACAGCTACGTTTTCATGTAAAATAAAACTTCAGAATTTAGGTCAACTGGATCACTACGTTGTGGAAAAAGACCATCAATCCGTCGTATGTTTATGAGGATAGTAAATTACAGAAAGTGAAAGGTAACCGGGTGATCCTTCACTTCTAACTTGTTTTGTGGCATGGGGCAGGTTTCTTCACATTTCTAGGGCTCGGTTTCTGCATGTGTAAAATGTGTTGTCGCCAGCAGAACACGTCTCACGTTCCCAGAGTTACCCTGAAGGAGGAGGGCGGCTGATCACCTAACAGCAAAAGGGGGAGAACCCGCTGAGTCCTCCTCACCGGCTGTGTGCTATCTCTGCCTCAAGAGACAGACAGAAGCTTGACTGAGTGGACAGCCTTGGCCATGTGGAAATATCGGCACCATACCTCACACATTCATCGTCTGGTGTTCAGGTAGAGACAGTACCCTGCCTCCTGAACTTTCATCCACTCTCTGCTCCCCCCCCCACTACAAATCCCATACCCCCTCCAAAGCAAGGTCTCCCCAGGCTTGGGCTTTCCCCAGCCTCCTGACTCCTGTGGATCTACTCTGCTGACTCTGCTGTCTCCACGGATAGGTTTCCAAGTTCTCGATTCAGGGTGCAAGCAGAACGTGCCTCTGTGGCCCCAGGTTCAACTGGCATCCATTAATTGTCTTGATAACAGAAAGGCCTTATACTGAAGTTACATTTTAGCTCCATACCTTGGCCGTTAGGAAGGATGATATTCTCGTAATCTGGTACACTTCTGTGTACAGTAGGGGAAGGAAGACCGGGGCAGATCAGTCAGTTCCTAAGGTATGGCATTATCCCAGTCAAGAGTAACCCTCTGCCTTAGACCTGAGAGGGTTTTCATTTGTGTGGCATGGGCGTCTGCATCACAAAACTAATCAAGGATCACTAGCTTTCCTGCCAAATGTTTGCTTTGTTTGTTTTTAAACGAACTTTAAAACATTTTAGAACAGTTTTTAATATAATTTTTAATGTTGATTTATTCTTGAGAGAGAGAGAGAGAGAGAGAGAAGTAATGGGGCAGAGGCAGAGAGAGAGGGAGACAGAAGCCAAAGCAGTCTCCGGTCTCTGAACTGTCAGCACAGAACCCGAAGTGGGGCTCGAATTCAGGAACGGTGAGATCATGCCCCGAGCTGAAGTCAAACCCTTAACCAACTGAGCCACCCATGTGCCCCAAGAACAGTTTTAACTTTACAGAAAACTTGTGAGCATATGGAGGGCAGCATACGCCCTCCACCCAGTTTCCCCTATTAACATCTTGCACTAGGATGGCTCATTTGCTAACGACTAATGAACCAGTACGAGTACATTTTTATTGACTAACACCCATACTTTACTCAGACTTTCTTAGTTGTTACCTGATGCCTTTTTTTCTGCCCCAGGATACCACCTTATATTTTTAGTCATGTCTCCTAGGTGCCTTTGGGCTCCAAGAGCTTCTCAGACTTCTCTTGTATTTCGGTGACCATGACACTTTTGAGGAGTACTGGTCAGGTATTTTATAAAAATATCCTTGGAGCGCCTGGGTGGCTCAGTCAGTTAAGTGGCCGACTTCGGCTCAGGTCATAATCTCGTGGTCCGTGGGTTCGAGCTCCACGTCGGGCTCTGTGCTGACAGCTCAGAGCCTGGAGCCTGTTTCAGATTCTGTGTCTCCCTCTCTCTGACCCTCCCCTGTTCATGCTCTGTCTCTCTCTGTCTCAAAAGTAAATAAACGTTAAAAAAATTAAAAAAATATATCCTTTAGTTGGGATTTGCCAACGGTATTGCTCATTATTAAAATGGGGTTATGTGTTTTGGGCACAAAGACCACACAGAGGTAAAGTGTCATTCTCCTCATATCGTATCAAGGGTATATACACTATTAACCTGACAGTTGACTATGGGTGTTGACCTTGGTTACCCGGCCAGTGAGGGAGGTGTTCTACTCCACCTCCTTGAGAGTGAAATGTCGACACACATTTGGAATTCTCCTACACAGGAGATTTATCTTTTCTCTCCCATTTATTCATATATCCAATCATTTATTTACATGAATATGCACTTTGAGATATTTATTGTATACTTTGGGTTATACCCAAAGATTATAATAAAACATCTTATACGTTGTTACTAAAAATATTCTACCTTGGTCTCAATAGGGATTCTTTCATTTGGCTTCTGTGTTTCTTTGACATGTCAGATACTTATAGTTTTGTTTGTTTGTGTGCTTGCTTGCTTGTTTTAGCGCTTCCTTACTTTTTTGACACTATGAGGTCACCACCTTATTTATTTCCTGACCCAGTTCTAGAATCATCCATTTCGCCAAGCCATCAGGGTACCTGTTATTTGAGATGATATTAGAAAGCAATATCTGAAGGCGAGATGTGCTCATTTCTGCTCAGTTGCCCTTGTTTTAGGTGCTAAGTGAAGGCCAAATACAATCTTTTCTATTAGTCTTATCCTCGATAGATCCTATAGGTAGATTTTGTTGCAAGTAACAGGAACGATGTTTCAGACGGTCACGGCATAGAAGTAGAGGAAATTAATGACAGGATTATCGTAAGATACCACGCCACTCATGAAAGTACTCTGTTATTTGAACACAGATCTTGATTACTTAGAAAGGTGTATTGAAAACTCAGGAGCAGCCACAAGACTTTTAAGGACGTGCACTTCACACATTAGGAAAGGATGAAACAGAACTAAATAAGCTACTCTGTTAAAACCTGAGAAGACGTAGAAAGAGAGGAAGGAAAAAAAAAAAACCTCAAATAATTAGAACAAATGTAAAACAGTTACAAACATGGTAGAAGTTAACTCAACTACATGCATAATTACTTTAAATGTGAATATTCTGGGGCGCCTGGGTGGCTCAGTCGGTTGGGCGTCTGACTTCGGCTCAGGTCACGATCTCGCAGTCCGTGAGTTCGAGCCCCGCGTCAGGCTCTGGGCTGATGGCTCAGAGCCTGGAGCCTGGTTCCGATTCTGTGTCTCCCTCTCTCTCTGCCCCTCCCCCGTTCACGCTCTGTCTCTCTCTGTCTCAAAAATAAATAAACTTAAAAAATAAAAAAATTAAAAAAAAAACTAAAGAGGTCTGAATAAGGTATAAAGATTGCTTAATAATAATGCAGCAGGGCTGGATCCCTGATTTTAACAAATTATCACACTAATGAAAGATGTTAATAATAAGGGAGACTGCTTATACTGTACATAGGAGTTTTCTCTACCATTTTGGCAACTTTTCCCTAATTCTGACCTAATTTCCCATAAAGTGTTTATTAAGTATACTGCCAGAAGGTCATCTTATTCCAGCGAGCAGTAACGATCGCTTGCAGGGGGCGCTTGGGTGGCTCATGCAGTTAAGCATCCTACTTCAGCTCAGGTCACGATCTCAAGGTTCATGAGTTCCAGCCTTACGTCGGGCTCTGTGCCGACAGCCCAGAGCCTGGAGCCTGCTTTGGATTCTGTGTCCCTCTCTCTCTCTCTGCTCCTCCCCTACTTATACTCTGTGTCTCTCTCTCAGGAAATGAATAAATGTAAAAAAATAAAAATAAAATAATTATCCTTAAGAAATAGACCATATAAAGTCAGGTGAAACTGTATATCTGATAAGCAGAGCTTTATTATAAAAAGATTGTATTGTATTCTGAATAGGCTTTTAATTGTTACTACGAATGTGTAAATCTCTCTTTACTTAAAAATATATCCTGTTTAAAAACATTTAATAACTAAAATCCACATATAAAATGATATCGTTTACTGTATTCAGAGCTAATTTTGGGGGAACCTGAGGGGCTCCGTTGGTTCAGGTTACAACTTTGGCTCAGGTCACGATCTCACAGTTCACAAGTTTGAGCCCTGTGTCAGGCTCACTGCTGACAGCTAAGAGCATAGAGCCTGCTTTGGATCCTCTGTCCGCACTGCCCCTGCCCCTCCACTGCTCTCTCTCTCTCTCTCTCTCTCACTCTCTCTCTCAAAAATAAATATTTAAAACCTCATTTTGATGACTATGAGGAACTGAGATGCATCTGAACCCAAGGATATATAACCCTGGTCTTACGATTAGCACAATGCTTTCCGTTCTAATGTGAGAAACTTGCCAGCTTCTATTATGCTTATGTGGTGCAAAATTTTAATAATTAATAGACTAAGCACCAAAAATGTTATTGGAAAAGGCATGAAAAATAAAAAATAACTCTTATGTGTTGGAAAAAGTTCAAACTCACTCATAACTACGAAAATGCAAATTAGCACAGCATTGAGATGTCATATCTCACTTATTGGAGCTGCAAGAATGGAAAAGTAGGACAATACATTCTACTGGGGAGGCTGTGGGGAAAGAAACAATTTCACATATTGTTTGTGGGCACATTTCTGCAGGAAACTTTGCCAATACTTAACAAACTACAAATGCACTCATATTTTTATCCATCAATTCCACTTCTAAGAACCTATCATGAGGATATACATTTAATAATACACAAAGACACATGTGCAAGTTTACTCACTAAAATGTTGTTTTTAATTGAAATATACTGGAAATTGAAATGCATAGGAGAATAGTTGAAAATGTTTGGTACATACACACAATGGGATACAATGCACCTGTAAAATAGAATGAAAAAGAGGGATACCTGATGGCTCCATCATTAAGCTTCTGATTCCTGATTTTGTCCCAGGTCATCATCTCACCGTTCATGGGATCAAGCCCCATGTCACTCTATGCTGATGGCACGGAGCCTCCTTGGGATTCTCTCTCTCTCTGCCCCTCCTCTGCTCTCTCTTTCACTTTCTCACTCTCAAAATAAATAAATAAAACTATAAAAAATATATGAGAAAGATATCAATGAATTGCTATAGGGTGATTTCCAGAATATACTGTTAAATGAGGTAAAGCAAAATGCAGAGTATCTATAATGTGTTGCCTTGCATTTAAGCAAGAAATGGGGCTTAAGAGATATGCACGTATCCAAAAAATAAATATAGGAAGAATAAACCAGAGAGTAAAATGATTGTTACTTACAGTGTTGAGAACGGGGGATGGGAAAGTATAGAAAATAATGGCAATGGAGGCTGAGATAAGAGGATGAGACTTTGAAAGTCCACTTCTCAATTTCTCAGTAAGAAACAGGATAGTTGCATAGTCTCCAAATTATGTTCCTTCAAATGTGCACCAACTAAAAAAAGGAGGGAGCGGAAAATAGCAAATTACAATGGAGAAATCCAGCAGACCCTATGTTCTCAAGTGATCAAAATGGAAAAGCTAAAATGCTCCAAAATGCTCAGCTGTCCTTCAAGTCCGACCCTCAGTCTATGGTAGCTGGTGGTTTCCTGCGATCCCGAAGAGGGACAGGAGAACATGTTTAGCGTGCCACTTTGGAGCTCTGTGTCACAAAGCCCCCTGCATTGGCCCCCAGACCCCCCTTTCAGCTATCTGGAGCTTGAAGTAGCGAGACCGATCTTGGAAGGTCTTTGCCAACGTTAAATGAGATAACATAAGCGCTATTATTTTCTTGCGTAATCTCGACAGTTTTGAGAGCCTAGTGTGTGCTACCGTGGCCAGCACTCCTCTGAGCTAGGCACGGTCACTGGTACACACATTTAATGAGGAAGACAGCGAAGGTCAGAGAATTTCAAAGACTTGCTCGAGGTGAGAGGGCAGTTCGTGTTGGGGGTGGGGGAGCCTGAGACACAGAAGTGAAGACACCAACCCACGCATCTTGATTCCAGAGCTGGTCCTCTTAATTATCATTGAAAGGAGGACAGAATAGGTGTCCCCAGATGCTTCCAGTTTGAGGCAGCATAGACTAATGATGAAGAACCTGGGTTCTGGAGACGGAAAGGCTGGGTTTTCATCTCGGGTCCTGCACTCATTCCCTGCGTGACAACGGGTAAGTTACTCAACCTTTCTGGGCTTAGTTTCTTCATCTGGAAAAGCAGTATGAGAAGACGTACCGAATGAACAGGGCTATTACAGAAGTGGGTGAGTTGCTATGTATCAAGAACCACTCAGAGCTCGCCTTCTAAATCCTGTTAACCTACATATTAGGAAATAAATTTGTATTCTTGCTTTCGATGTTGTTAGTTTTACATTTCTTCACATAGCTTTTCATTTATACCTTCTCTTGAGGGATGTGGAGATGAAATGAATCCAACGACATATTGAACGTTTAATAATTGCCTGAGATCATCTTCAGTGTTTTTGGTCAAATGTTTCTGAATCTTAGCCTTCTGGGTGCATTTTGGGACTCACCCGCTGGCCCCCTCTGGGGGAGCTCAGGACTAACTTTGGCCGATGACCTGTGGGGAAAGCATCGATCTGTAGTATTTAGTTGCCAGTGAAACTTCTTGTTTTTCTGTGTTCTGCTAACCAACTGCTTGATTCGCCCGAGATCCTGAGTGACCACAATGGATATAGGCTCTTGCTGACTTACAAGAGAAAGAGGGTTTTTGTGGGAACTAAACCTCCTTATGTTATCTTATCTTATTTTATTTTATTTTATTTTATTTTAGAGAGAGAGAGAGCAAGGGAGGGGCAGAGGGAGAGAGAGAGAGGATCTTAGTCTGGCTCCATGCTCAACGCAGCATCCAATGGGGGCTCGATCCCATAACCCTGGGATCATGACTTGAGCTGAAATCAAGAGTCGAACGCTCAAGCAAGCGGCACCCAGGCGCCCCGAGAACTAAACTTCTGAAATGAACAAGCAACCGTGAAATGTCACGGCGGTTCTGGCATTCTAAGCCACCTCTCTCTTGGCTGAATCATTGCCTGACTGAGTTGTTAAACTTGGAAAAACCTCGCCTAACCTGAATGAGATATTTAATAAAACGGGGAAAAAATTAACCTCACCATAAGAAACCAGCATTGCTAGGAGTTGTTTCAGTATACACGAGAGCAGCTACAATCTGCACATTCTGCTTTAAAGGGTCACATTCATCTACATCGCAATTGCCCATTTGCAAAGTATAAATGGGTCGCTGGATGAGTTTGGGGACAAACGTGTAAACTAAGCTTTCACACAGTTTTCATTGAATTTCAAGAAGTGTAAGCACTGTGGAGTGATGCAAGAATTCGGAGAAGAAGAAGCTAAGATATGTCAACATAACTGAAAATACACCTGATCCCTGACAACCAGCTCATGCATCTTGAAGCTGGAATCCTGTGCCGCGGCTGATGGTTTCCTTCTTCTCTACTGTGCATCCGCATGAAGTCACTGACAGCGGCAGGTCAACATGCAAGTTGCAAATGATAAAAACCATTACGTATATATTGATATTTTCAGCTCTAGCATATTGTTTGAGAACAAATACTATTGCAAATCCAGAGGCTTAACCCATAACTTCCCTTTTTTCATTATTTTTTTTTAATGTTGATTTATGTTTTGAGAGAGAGACAGACAGACAGAGCATGAGTGGGGTGGGGGGGGACAGAGAGAGAGAGGGAGACACAGAATCTGAAGCAGGCTCCAGGCTCCAAGCTATCAGCACAGAGCCCGACGTGGGGCTCGAACTCATAGACCGTGAGATCACGACCTGAGCCGCAGTCGGATGGTTAACCTACTGAGCCACACAGGTGCCCTGACATATAACTTCCCTTTCACTGAATACACACACACACACACACACACACACAGGTTAATCTTTGGTTCATATGATTACAGAGGAATACAGAAGAATGTTTTTGTTCCATTAATTCATCACAACTTATACCCATTTTATTTGTTAATACCTGGATTTAGAACTTAATGAATATTTATATTTAAAATACCTTTAAGTTACTCTACTTAATACCCTACACTCCAAAATTTCTGTGCGTTGGAAGGCTCTGTGTGCTGTAACTGGTCAGCCAATAATACTTTTAATGACGTTGGTGAAACACGAACCTTAGTTAATTGGGGCTATGGCCACAGCTGTAAGAAATTACGTGCAAACACTTATGTGTGTCCTATCAGGTCAGTTACATGAAACAAAATGAAAGTTACTTTACCACAGGCATATAAAAGCCCTATAAAAACCATATACCAATAGGGGATTAGAGGTCTGTAAACGAGGAATCCAACTTCATTGAAAGGGGAACGTAAATCTTATTTACTTTTTTGGTACATCATGTGAACGCTGGGAGTCCTTTCTGATTCCAACTAACGATTTCTTAGCATGACTTCCAGAAATTTTACCTCAGTGGTTCTGGAACCCCCCTGGTCAATAAAAGGCAACAGAACCATACTTCAGGTCAGAAAACTTCAATCCTGTTCCTAGAGCTGCCATTACTTAGTCTCATGGCCACGATTTTATTAAAACCTCCCAGGACTTCAGTTTCTTTGTCTCTAAAATGAGGGTTTGGATAAGAAAATTGCAAAGAGCACATCAAACTCGGATGTCATGAAACTTCATTCCACGTTCTCCAGTTTGGTGTGTAAAATAGCTGTATTCTGAGCAGTGGTGTTTTTCCTTCTTGATCCGTCTGTCTTTCCACCAGATGTCCATGTGATTCAATGTCCTCCTGATCAGAATGTACGGCTGAAAAAGTGATTTGCAGAAGATATTTGGCAAAGACTATCCAAGGAAGATGATCTTTCTTGGAATATAGTTAGAGAGACCTAATCAGTACGACTGAGCTCCTATGGCACCACATTCCAGCGCAGACCTGAGGCAGCAGGCAATTTAGAAGGGGGTGGGCACTCCCCGAGCTGTGCAAAGAAGGAAAGAGAAATGTGACTACAATTATTCCTAGTCATGTGCTCCCCAAGGGGAAGGAATCAGAAGTTGAGATCAGGTGCACATATCCCTAGTTAATTTTAATTATGTCAACAATGTAGATGCTCCTCACTTTATAGTGTGGTTTCAGTTATCCTCAATTAATCAATGTATTCTTCTTTCCACTTGCACATTTATCATGTCTAATATCTGCATTCCGGTTTCTGCCAACACCAGGATGTAGCTCTTCATCAGTTCTTGTTCAGACTCAAAGAGATCATTCTGATTGTTCTTCTCTTCTAGCTATACTCCATGTCATTGACATTCACAACGCTGAAAAGCAACAGCCATCATGTTAGTTTCCAAATTAAAATGTTACAGTTTTTTTTTTCCACTTAAGATTTACATGAACCACCATGGAATGACTTCTGCATTATCTGTCCATCTACATTTTCACCACTCTCACCCCATACCTATGGTGGTGCCATACTGAATTGTGTGATCATCCTTCCTTCCCATCAACATACTTGGCTGATAACTTGTCTGGGGCTTTGGCCATGCTGTGCTCTCCACCCGCAATGCCTTCCCCTTCTTGTGCAAAGGGATCATTCTAGACTAAGCTACCAATGTCACGCTCTTTGCCAAGAATCTTTTTCTGCTTATTTGAGATTTTCTGCATTCATTCTTTTATACCCAATGTTATGCCAACACATAGGTCTACCATAGCACTTTTATTTTTATAGCATATAAGTTTATTAGGCACAATCTCTATGCCCCCAGAGGTAAGAAACCACTCTTTAGAAAGAAGAAAGAAAGAAAGAAAGAAAGAAAGAAAGAAAGAAAGAAAGAAAGAAAGAAGGTTTTTGCATTCCTAGCACCCAGCAAAACACCTAATGCATACCAGGGTCTCAAAATTGTTGAATGAACTTCATAAATATATTACCTTCAGGAAACCATAAGTTGAATAGTTACTTCCAATGGAAGATACATGGGGATATAAGTCAAATTCTCTTGTACAGAGCAGGTAAGATAGGAAAGTGCCATTACACTGAGTAGTACCTGACCACACGTTTCTTTCTGAAAATGCTCCCTGTTACGTTTACTATAGATGAGGTATGCTGACCTGCCCTTCTCAGGGTAGATATTGTAGGAACGGTTTGCTTTCCCACGCTGCGGTTTGCACTGGGAGGGGTCTGTCATCTGCAATGGGAATTATATTAAAATTTGAGCTTTATCCTTACATAGTAAAGACTACTTTTATAAATAATTATAGCATGATAGAATGTAGTGAGTGCCCTCAATAATACGTAGGTGGAATACGAAAGAGAGGGGAGTAGAAATAAAAATATGCAAGCATTTGGCTTTTCATTCATTCTTTCTTCTACCTATTCTTCTTCTCCTCCTACATTCTTTCCATTAATTCCACGAAGAGCTGACCTTTCCAGGGAATGTACTTGTACTTACCTTTATGGACATATATCAATCCATGTGAAAAATTGCTTGAATAAATATGTGAAGGGGTCAAGAAGATAATACATTTATTTAAAAATCATGCAAGTCACAGACCTAGTTTAAATGCTAAGTGCATCTTTCATAGCTTTTGACATTTAATAGATATTCAATAATTATTTGTTGACTAAATTGTCTTAAATTGCTCCAAGGGTTAAAAAAATATCTCTGTGAATGTGTTCCTCTATACAAATTAATTTACAATTCATAATTACATGCTGTGGTACATTAGGTCTCCTCAGAATCTATAGGGATTGGTTTTCTATAATTCTTCGATTATATATTTCCGATGAGACTTTTATGTATTATGTGAATGGATTAGTTGCTATTACTGCGCATCAAAACCAAATAGTATTCTATTCCTGCAATTATACATATAGAAAAATATTCATTATTTTGAGTGAATTAAGGACTAATTAACCTTCCCTTCCCTGAAGGCCACCAATTTGGAAATTCTCTTTAATTACAATCCGTGAATTCTAATAGGCTCAATTTTCTTGCACAAGAAATCAAATCTGTAGATGATAAGAGAATGTGAAGTACTCCAAGTCACCTATCACCTTGTTGCATATTTATACTTCTACGAGAGCACATTTTTATGTTCCGAGATACATTTAATCATGACCAACTGCATTTAAAAATATCTGAGAGGTAAAATTATGTGATCACAATAGAAAATTAGACCCTCAAAATCTGGTTGGGACTGTTCTCAATTCGCTCCGTGACCCTGGCCGCGTCACCTCTAACCTTCCTGTGTGTGTTCCTTCATTAGTGAAATGTAACACAAAGGCACAATGCTTATCAGCGCGGTCATCAGAATACATTAACATTTGGAACGTGCTTTTAGATCTCCATTTTAAGATGTTTTCAGTGTGCAAAACTGTCATTATCATGGCGATGTACCGTATTCAGTCCTCTAAACACTGCATCCTAATTTTGCGTGATACTTTCCCATGAAACAAGATAGACTACATTTCAATAATTTCTTAGTCAAAAGTTTCATCTGTCTATTCGTTAGTCCATTAGATGCATCATCTTCTTTATCTGGTGATGCACACTCTTGTTCAGTTCAGGGGTGGACCCAGCCTCCACACTGGTGACACTTGGGGTTGGTTAATTCTTTGTTATGGCCGTGTACCCACAGGACCTGCAGGGAACCCCCCCACCCCAGTCCTGACAGTCAGAATGTCTCCAGGCATTTCTAGATGCCCCCCCCCGGGGGGCATTTGAGAGCAACTACTTCAGTTTTATTCACATACTCAATGTTTACAGAAAGATTTTCATTGCAAATCTCAAATTTGTAAACACAATAATGAAAAAAAAATACTTGTTGCTTTTAAATTCAAACGCAGAAACAAAATATTCAAAAAATGTTTCTAATTTGCACTCTTTTTTTAATAATTACGTTTACATTTTTAATGTCTTTTTATTTATTTTTGGAAGAGAGAGAGAGCAGGAGAGGAGGGGGAGAGGGACAGAGAGAGAGAGAGAATCCCAAGCAGGCCCTGTACTGTCAGCACAGAGCCCAATGTGGGGCTAAATCTCACAAACTTTGAGATCATGACCTGAGCTGAAATCAAGAGTCCAATGCTTAACCAACTGAGCCACCCGGGTGCCCCCTCTAATTTGCATTCTTAACTAGATCATTTTCATGATTCAGCACATTTAAAATAAAGCTAAAAAAATTGCGTGGGACTTTTGACTGCCTTTTTTTAGAACAGCAGACTCTGAGATCTTGGTGAGCAGGTTGTCAAAGTATGTCAGGGTATATGCCTAAGAAACATGACATCATTTTAAAAAGATTGTCAGTTTTGCGGGCACCTGGGTGGCTCAGTCGGTTGACTGGCTGACTTTGGCTCAGGTCACGATCTCTTAGTTCGTGGGTTCGAGCCCCGCAGCGGGCTCTGTGCAGACAGCTCAGAGCCTGGAGCCTGTTTCAGATTCTGTGTCTCCCTCCCTTTCTGCCCCTCCCCCACTTGTGCTCTGTCTCTCTCTCTGTCTCTCTCTCTCTCTCTCTCTCTCTCTCTCACTCTTTCTCTCAAAATATGACTAAACATTTTTTTTAAAAAGATCATCAGCTTTCAAAGATGATCACCATTTTCCTTGCAGTCACCGCTTCCCAATTTTATAACAAAAAGGAATCAGAAGACTCATCCCACTAAAAGTCACAATATGGAGTCCAGTCAAGTATCAGGAACACACCCCCACACATCAGCACATTTGCTACATTATTCACCGGCAGTTCTACCTCCGGAGAGCAGAAACCGTAACTGTTTCTGGAAACTCTAGCCACAATGCCATCTTTCCCTACAGCTGAATAGCTTCTCATTAAAACAGATCTGTCAATACTAATAGCCATATATTTACATATTCCCACCATTCTGTCTTTGAGGATACCTCCGTGGCAGGAAGTAGCAGTCTGTGACTCAACTCTCCGGGCTCCCTGTTATTGTCACAAAACTCCCCACGCTCATTCTTGTCACGGCATTCTCCTTGCTGGTGATTGCCTCCCCAGATGTCCCGTACTCCTCCTTCTACTGATACAAATCCCACACATTGTTAAGACTGGGCGAAGTCCGTGGGTAGCCTTGAGAAATGCCCTACTGACTGCTCCAGTCCTCATTTACCTTCTCTGCCAGCCAAAGGACGTATAGAGTGTCCCACATAATTAGGGCCCAATTATCTTCTATTTTTTTTTCGTTGTTCCCATGTAAATGTCCAACTAGATTTTAAGTGCCTTGATGGCAGTCAACCTACTCAGACTGTTGTAACTTGGCAACTCTCATAAGAATGTCAACATACGAATTCCCTCAAGGTGTATTCGGTCTAGCTCGGGAGGAAACGAAAGCTAGTCGGAGGGAAAGACATATATGACAAAGTACTGAATTGTGTGGCTCTTAATTGTGTGTTAGGATCCAGGGAAGTGAGGACACAGCCAGGACTGAGTCATGAAAGAAAACTTCACATAGAAAGACCTGGAGTTGTATTCTCAAAGAAAGTTTTGCAATCAGGCAATCGGAAGGAAGAAGACATTCTGCCTGGTCATCTAGACAAAGAAGTAAGAGAGTTTAGGGTTGCCAAAGGGAAGTTTTGAGAAAAAACAAAACAAAACAAAACAAAACTCTTGAAGGTCAGAGGCCCAGACTGAAGTATGGAACTCTCGGCAGGTTTGCTGTGATCAGTGGGAGTGAGCTGATTTCAAGAATGGCGAGAAAAGGATGTTGGATATAAAAGGCATGAGACGACCCAGGAAGGGGGTCACCAGGAGATCTCAGAAATACTAGAAAAAAAAATTGTCTCCTGAAATTAAGAATCCTCAGTCAGCCCATGGTTTCCTTGCTTTAACTGCATTGGCTGTTATGGAAACTCAAGTTCATAGGAGAGGCTGTTGGAATCCTCCTTGATCAAGTTTGATTTCAGGATCAAAAGGCAGAGTGTTGACCCCACCCCACCCCACCCCCAAAAATGTCAACTTATTAATAGGAGCTCTCTTGCCAATTGTATGTGTTGCTATGGCTGATCTTTAGCACTCCCTCTGTGTTCTCCTTTTGTTTTGCTAGGGCACTGCCTATATCGTACCAGGTGCTAAAAGGTTGATTAAATACTTAAAATATTGCCCTGTATGTAGCTGACGCCCCTCAACCTATAGTTCAGCCTCTTTCCTAGCTTATGTCACTACTAATAATCAACTAATAAAATATAATATCCTTTTCTACTACATGTCATTTTGGTGATGCGTAGAAAAAATTGGTCCACATATTCTCCCCCAGATGCATTCTGCACATACACGAAGTGCTGATTCATCATCTACACAATTATAGTGCAAATTGATGGTGTTCACCTTCAGCATAAAACACCTGCTTCCGCCTGTCGGGAGAGCAACTGCTCTTGGTCCGATGGCACTGATGTTTCGTCACTTCCAATGATGTCATTTAACAGAGGAATTTTTGTCAACGGCTCCTTCTGATTTCTCCCTCAGCATGATATTTGCATTAACTTAGCGGCTAGCTATGCGAGCTTCTAGGTAACACAACGGCTTGTACTTCTTGAGCGGAAAAGGGTTCATGTGAAGAAGCCTGGATGGTGTTGTTCTCTCTTCCCCACATTGAGTGAAAAATTAGCCCACTTGGCTCTGTAAGTGATGTTTTGAATCTCTGGTGAAAGAAGAAAAGAACAATTGGCGTTAGCACAAAGGACAGTGCGTTTTAGTAATGAGTTCAGTGTACCAATGACATCAGTATGCAGTTGGATGAAGTTTAATAACAGACCCCATCATAGGGCCTGGGTGCCAATGAATCCTGGATTCAATAAAACCTATTTTTCTCATGCTTCTGTTACCTTTGTGTGTAGTTTTCTGATCGTGTTGCTTAGGAGAAACCATTATACTTATACATTACTTATCAAGGCACATAGAGACTCATACTTCATTTTGTCCTGGAGTTTATCCTTTTTATGTTTATGAGGTTTTATGGCATTTTGGTCCTTGCGCTGCGATTTGCATCATTATTTTTATGCATCACTGACCTATTTTTAAGCCGCTCATTCAATTCTTAGGAGTTAGAAATATAATGTCACCTAATAGCCAAAACGGAATCACATTCAACACATAACAGCATACAAATCACACCGAATCGCATGTCTGTGCGTCAGAAATAAGATAAAACATAACGGTTGAAAAGGATATCAAACCTAACACACAAGAGCACAAAAATCACGTGAAAGTCTATGTCTTAAGACAAAGGGCGTGTGGTCCAGATGGGGTGTGATCTAAAACGAATCAACGCTGTAGTATTTGCAGTAAATGTCCTGCCTTAAGGCACCGGTTATTAACCACGAGAGCACCGGCACAACCTTATTCTACAGACTGCCCACATTTAGCAACAAAAGGACCTCTGTGTTTTACCTACTTTAAGAGACACCGACGGGCGGAGAAGATGAGGGAGGGATGGAAATCGATCAGTGCTGCGTCCATGCCGTGTCAACTACGCCAGCAAGGAGAGAAGCGGGTGGTTTGGCTTTGTTTCCTTTTTGTTGGCTTGGTTGCTGTGTGCTTGTCTGCTTTTGCTGGAACCTGAAACTAATAAAAGTGGAGAAAAAGGACCGGCGAAAATAAAATTGCCTTTGCTGTACTCTCTCCCATTCACGACCCTCCCGCGTCTCTCCGCGGGGGGCGGGGAGAGTCCGCGGGCGGGCCCAACCCCTACGTGGGCGGGCCTTGTGACCCGCTTTACCCAGTAAAGGGCGATAGAGGCGATGCTGTGCAAATTTCAGAGCCTAGGCTTCCGAATGCCCTGTGGCTTCCTACAGCTTGCAGGCTCTTTGAGCCCAGCGCCCCACCACGTGAGCAAGACCCACCTAGCCTGTGCAGGGAGATGGAACCGGGATGCGCCAATCCAGCCGAGCCCCCCTGTGACAGCCAGCCCCTTGGTGAGCCACGGGATGACCCCAGGCATCGCTCGATTTGGCTTGCCCAAAGCAGAGGAAATGGGATCCCCAGCCCAAGCCTCAAGTAGCCTTTCAGTTTCCATTTGGCGTTCTGGGAACACGGTGCTGCCACCGCAGGAAGGAGAGGTTGAGACCACGTAGGTGGGGCCACCCCAGCTGAAGCCCTGAAGACACTCCCCAGTGTGACGCCTCAGATGGTTGCAGTCACGTGCGTGGTACCAGGCAAGACCAGCAGAACCCCCCACGTGGGCCTCGCCCAAATTGCCCGTCCCTCTAAATCAGGAGCAAACTTTAGTCGGGCCCTTTATGGCTAGGTCTGGAGGGGCCAAAGGGGCCTGGGTTACCCAGCAGGGGAACACACAGGGCTGGCTGGTTCTCTGGGGAAGGAAGGTTTTGTCCTCATCTAGCAAGAAAAGTTCCGGGGGCGGGGTGGAGTTGGGTAGACAAAATTGCGCAAGTTGCAGGGTTTATCAAGTCATATTCCGCCAAAGACTATATGAGAGAGGCTACTGAGAAGGTGGGCGGTGGCAGGTGAATCGAATGCTTTTATCATGGAGGAAGAGAACCAGAGAGAAGATGTTAAATTTGTCTCCTTCACAAATACAGGGGCGCCTGCATGGCTCAGTCGGTTAAGCGTCCAACTCTTGATTTCGGCTCAGGTCATGATTTCATGGTTTCGTGAGTTCCTGAGCTCGAGCCCCACTTAGGGCTCTGGTTGTCCCTCCCCCACTCACACTGTCTTTATCTCTCTCAAAATAAATAAATAAACGTTGAAAAAATTTTAAGAAATACAGCAAGAGTTTTTTCTGGACTCCTTATAAGTTTATGAAGATGCCTTCTCCTGTGATTTTAGACAATTTTAGATTGTCTAAATTTAGACAAGATTACTATCCGTGAAGTGTAATCTCATATAGAGAAGCAGAGACACTGTTTTTCTAATGCCTTACTTTTTTATGAGACTACCCAGAATGTATTTCACTGGTAATTTTGCAGTAGATTCCGGACGAGATGAGCTAGCCCAAACTCCAGAATACTGATATCACCAGTCTTTGAGATACATAGTCCTTCCTCACTGTATTTCTTCCTCAATAGGATATAAAGGCATTTCATTTCTCCTTCCTCTGAAACAGAAACGAGAGCAAACTAAGAGTTCCTTCAGCAACCTCTGGAGTTGCTTTTTATTTATAGCAGGCAAAGAAATAGGTAGAAACACTATTTGTGACAAATGATAACAATTATGTCCACTTTTCCCCACTGAGATTTACAATATATATTCCGTTCTGACTGCCCACATCTTTTGGATGTATGTGAAATTACCTACATCTACATTTTATTCCAAAATTGTAAACCTGATCATCTCAGGCACTCAACTTGGCCATAAGAGTTCCGGGACTCTTTTCCTAAGAGGCACATTATTCCCCCAACAGCACCCTGATTGTCAAGGTTACCTGAGACAACTTCAAAGCTAAGTTACAGACTTCACCCTGTGGAATTTTGCTGAGTGTATTTCTAATGATGGGACTCTCCCTTCAAAGACAACAAACAAACAAACAAACAAACAAACAACAAAAAACTCCACCTGATGGTGTGACATATAATTCAATAAGCAGGAGAAAAAGAAAAAAAAAATCATGATGGACGTGTACAAATATTAAACATTTATGTATGTGCTCTATTTTCTCCAGATTCATTTTAGTGGTGTAATGACAGAGCTATCATATAAAAGGAAATGTGCCTGATGATGGATATTATACACTAAGGGTCTCTCTGCAGATAATATAGCATACATTATGCATTTAATTCCTCATATAAATCTGCAAGGTAAAAGATTGCAACCAAGCAACAAGAATGCCAAGTTCATAGATTTTAATATAAGTTTCCAAACCTCCCTCTTTTCCTTTCTCTCCTTTTCATCCCTCCTTCTTCCCTTCCCTCCTTTTAAACATAGGTCTAGTGTCTAGAAAAATAGCATACATACTGGAATGCTTCAGTGGCTCAGTTTTTACCAAGTGCCCCTCCGGGTGGAAATCCCTTTGGGCAAACCAAAGAATTTTTGATTTTCGTGTATTGACCCTCAGTTTTGGATCAGAAAATACATTGATGACCTGATTAGAATGCTCGGTTTGTCCTTGCGTTTGTTTTCATATCCAAAAACTTAAGGGGACGTGGCTATGATGTGGGGACAGAGAAGTACATTGGCTAGAAACATGGACATCCTGAGGCAACTAAATCCCCACGAAAGGGGATTATCATGGACACATTGCAGCAGCAGGAAGAACCAAACAAGGGGAAAATACTGAACTTGGATTTGAAAGTTTCGGGTTTAAGGATTAAATTATTTGTATTTCCATTACCTTGAGGAGCTAAGGTTTTCTAAGGATATTGTTCCTATATCAGAAACCTCAGTGCGACATCTGCATCACAGAGATAAAATTATACAGAGGAAACGTGTGTCTAGGGAGCACTGAACTATTTCATTTGGGACTGGTTGAGCTTGAAATGGATTTCAGAAAATGTGGTCCCATTCCTTACTTTGTAATTAGAAATAATTTATACACCGCTATTAAAAATACACACCAAAAAAATCACATCTTTTCATTGCTATCTACTTTATTCACTACACATAAAATATTACAACTGAATTCTGCATTCCTGACTTTACCCTTCACTTTCCATCCGATATATATCATGAGCAAAATGAGATTACGAAAAGACACCCTGGAGAATATTTTCCGCACCGATTTTATGTTTGGGTTTTTCTGTGTTTTGCTATTGTGGCTCACACCTGCAGATTGAGAACAGAAGGAAATTACCGTCTTGGTATTACTTGTGAATGTTGTGAGCAGTTTAGATCAAAGTTTGACATTCTGAGCTGTTTCACTCTCTCAAGGGAAAAAGTTTTCCCTGTGGAGAAGCTTCAAAAGTAAAGCTTCCACATCCCTGGTCTTTTTGAAACAAATCTAGAGCCTTTGTAAGATTATTTTTGGATACCTGAGCCCTTGTATGGAGATAATGAATAAATTGCTTAAATAAGGGCCTCAGGCAATGATTAGAACCTCAAGCCTGTGTGTGTGCTGTGTTTAGTAAACACCAAAAAAAGCAGATACTTTGCTGTAGGAATGCCTTCTTTAACCAATAGATAAGTATTCCTAGTGAGGGTGTAATTTTGTGCATACATTCAAGGTTCTTCTTTTCCCATCGACACGTGATTATCAAACAACTTGCCCCCCCTGTATGGCTTGTGCACCTTTACTTTCCAGAGTTCAAATGCTAATAATGCTATACCACATTTGCATTTTGCTTTCAGCTATTTCCATAGCTATTTTACAGACTGGGAAATTAAAACTCAGTGCAGTGAAATGACAGATCCATCGTGTAAAAGGTGTGGAAAGATGAATGTGAAATCAAATCCATAGTTACAGATTGGTTCGTTACAGACGTTGTGGCTCACGATTGTATTTGTTAAGTCAGGGGTAAGGACTGTGCTCAGACCAATTTTTTTCGCATATTTAGTTAAGTGTTTTATTCCTCAGGATGGTCCTATGAAGTAGGTGATCTTATCCACATTTTATAGTCAAGGAAACTGAGGGACAGAGAGCTTCACCTAAGATCTCACAGCTGGGGAATGGGGCCAAGATTTCAATAGAGGCCAGTTGATGTCTGAACTTATTGATTAAGCCACTAAATTATCTCCTTTATAGATTAAGCCATAAGAAGTTGCCAGTATTCAATGATGTTCACATATAAAAACAGCAATTCCCTCTGGTGCAAACGATTATTGTCACCATCGCTTTTCGATGTTAAATGCAGTCTCTGTTGAATCTGCCTCTGCGTCATGGCATTTAAACTGGAAGCATGAAAGAAAGGTATTGTGTACTTAAATTATCGTCAGTGTAATTATAGTAAGTGAGTTATAGGCCATAAGATAAGTAAATTCAAGCTGTAAATCAGACTTAACCCTTTTATATCACATAGCATTTCCTGTGGGAGGCGTATATTCAGGTCCTGTGTGCTTTATGTCCATACCCTCTGTGCAAGTAAAATAAAGATGGAAGTTCCTGTAGATGTAAATTTAAACGTCATCTGAATCCTTAAAGTTTCAGCGTTTGAACTTAAAACTAGGAAATCTCTGGGGCGCGTGGACGCCTCGGTCTGTTAAATGTCTGACTTCTGCTCCGGTCCTGATCTTGCGGATCTCGCGGTACCCTGGGTTCGAGCCCTGTGCCAGGCTCTGGGCTCTGCACTGGGCTCTGGGCTTTCTCGCTGATGGTGTAGAACCCACTTGGGATCCTCTGTCTTCTGGTCTCTCTGCCCGCCTCCACTCGTATGTCTCTCTCTCAAAAATAAACATTAAAAAAAAACAAAAACAAAAACCAACAACAACTGGGAAGTCTCTGATTCCAAGACTAGAGATTTTTTTTTTTATTATTATTTTAATCTGTATTCACGATGTCATTGTAAATGCTTTGCCAATGCTTTTCAAGTGCAATTAGAAAATTTTCAGAACTCATCATCTAAACACCTTTTATAAAAGCCTTGAATCAGTCATTAGCAATTACTATAAATACATCGTGGATTCAGATTTTCTATGTTTTTCTTACAGTACTCTAAATAAAATAGTTCTCAAATTCTTGAAGATAAAGTGATCGAAATATTGAACAATAAAATGAAAATTAATGTAATTTTTAAAAACAAAATTTTAAATGTTTATTTATGTTTGAGAGAGAGAGAAAAACAGAGCATAAGCAGGGGAGGGGCAGAAGGAGAGGGAGACACAGGATCTGAAGCAGGCTCCAGGCTCTGAGCTGTCAGCACAGAGCCCGACGCAGGGCTCGAACCCACGAACCGTGAGATCACGACCTGAGCCGAAGTCGGACCCTTAACTGACAGAGCCACCCAGGTGCCCTGAAAATTAATGCAATTTAAATATTACATTAAAACGTGTCAAGTCATGAAATAGTGCAATACGAACATTTCTACATTCAATTTTTTGCTGTGTCTAACAGATGCCTTCTCACACTAACTTCCAAACAAAGGAATACCGGCATCAAGCAAAATACTCTTTTGAGGTCAGTGTTATTTTTAAAGTCTATAGGTCAGTTATTTGATTGCCTGAGCATAAATGTCAATCACTTGTATGTAAATACTGAATGGATTTAAACGGGAGGCCAACAGACAAGTGGAGACCTGATTTATGTGCCTGCAGGGGGTGAACTGAAGCAGGGACGTGAAAGAGTCAGCACTGGCGTGGGGCACAAAAATGTCATTATGCGGTTCACCGTATGCATTTGAGAAGGAATAACTGTTATTTTCATGATACAATCCAGGGCATGACGCATGGTTTATACCATACTGTAAAACTCATACCCTGTCCTTTAAGTGTGGCCCCCATCATCTAGTGTTACCCAGGAAACAAACTTGTACTGACTCAACCAGCAACAGAAAGAAGCCTGTGTGTTAGTTCAGATCATGGCAATGGAAAATCATGAAAACCTTGAAGAATGGCGACTATTTATAGTGGCGAAGATAAGGCTAAGAAAATATCTAATATACCATGGCCTTCGAGTTGATAAGAATATCATTATTTATTGTTTTTATTTGAGAGAGAGATAGAGAGAAAGAGAGCACACTAGTGGGGGAGGGGGCAGAGGAAGAGAGAAAGAGAGAGAATCCTATTTATTGATTGAATGATTGATTGATTGATTGATTTAGAGAGAGAAGAAGGGAATGAATCCCAAGCAGGCTTCTCACTCCGCATGAAGCCTGACGCAGGGTGCGATCTCACGACCTTGAGATCATGACCCGAGCCAAAATCCAGAGTCAGACGCTTACCCAACTGAGCCACGCAGGCACCCCGCAAATATTTTAATGAGAATTGTCAACCTGATATTTTGTAGCTGAAGTTTTATTTTCATTTACCAAAAAGAACCATACATGCTGAGCTATGCAACCATCTCTCTTACTTTTAAGATATACGTGGTCCCCAAAGTCCACAATTTAAAGCACAAGCTTTCTAATTTAAAATAGTCAGGGGCGCCTGGGTGGCTCAGTAGGTTAAGCGTCCGACTTCAGCTCAGGTCACGATCTCGCGGTCCGCGAGTTCGAGCCCGCGTCGGGCTCTGGGCTGATGGCTCAGAGCCTGGAGCCTGCTTCCGATTCTGTGTCTCCCTCTCTGTCTGCCCCTCCCCCGTTCATGCTGTGTCTCTCTCTGCCTCAAAAATAAATAAACGTTAAAAATTTTTTTTTTTTTTTTAAATAGTCAAAGAAGGTTGAATGCTATTCAGTGAGAACCGTGCTCTTGCTTTACTGAGTATCCAATCTGGTTTTCTCTTCGTTACGTGAAATTTAGTCACTGGTAGAATAAAGACAAAAGCAATAAGGGGCTGGTAAAAAGCAGCCAACAGGATAAGGTTTTTTAATGAGATCTCACCTGTTGTCTTTTTAAATTTTATACTGTTCAGAGTTTCTTCCCCAATTTAATAATTATTAATTACCAATGAATATTAATTATTGGTGAATAGAAGTTTAGTTTTTTAAAGCAAGGAATCTTTACTTATTTTGAAAACATTTTTAAATATTTATTTATTTATTTTTGAGAGAGAGAGAGAGAGAAAGAGAGGGAGAGAACAAGTGGGGGAAAGGCAGAGAGAGAGGGAGACACAGAACCCAAAGCAGGCTCCACGTTCCAAGTTGTCAGCACAGAGCCCGACGCGGGGCTCGAACCCACAAACCATGAGATCATGACCTGAGCTGAAGTCAGGCACTCAACCGGCAGAGCCACCCAGATGCCCCTTGGCTATTTTTAATTCAGTGTTGTTAAGAGAAAAGCAAATGTGCTTCTAAAAATAAATGGTATTTTCTCTGAAAAAGCATGTCTTTCAAACTTCTCCAACAAAAATACAATATGTGCATGGTTAAAATATATAAAAACTAGAGTGCCAAGTCATTGGAACCTACAGAAAAGAACTGAAAGTTGGCAAAGACATAAGAATTATGTATGTAAAAGTTAAATAGCAATATAAAAAGCACACCTGATTGTCAAAAATAGAGAGCATGCATTTCACACGAAAATTTCAAAATTCTGCCAATATTTTATTACGGTCAGAAAGAACAATAAGTCAGAAGACAGAAAACTTTTATCCCAGGTGTGGTGGTTTTGTCCATGCATTTCTTTACATAAATACAAATATACAATTTTATATGTATACTACATATATACATATATAATTTGTTTTGTTTTTTTTTTTTAATTTTAGGGTTTGTTTTTTTTTTTTTTTTTGAGAGAGAGAGAGAGTGTGTGTGCGATCTGGAGAAGGGGCAGAGAGAGAGAGACACAGAATCTGAAGCAGGATCCAGGCTCAGAAGCTGTCTGCACAGAGCCTGACACGGGCCTCAAACTCATGAACCACGAGATCATGACCTGAAGTCTGACACTTAACCGACTGAGCCACCCAGGCCCCCCATAATTTGCTGTTTTTGACATAAATTTTGTCAAACGGAGGTTGAAGCTGAGCATCTAAGATATTTGCTTTAATTAAAGTTATTTTTTGTATGCAAAGGTTTGTTTTACTATTATATTGCCTAAGATCTCTGTAAAAAGATCTGGGGCACCAGATTCCTGTGGCACCTGGGTGGCTCAGTCAGTTAAGCGTTCGACTCTTGGTTTTGGCTCAGGTCGTGATCTCAAGGTTTGTGATTTTGAGCCCCTTCTCAGTCTCTGTGCTGACGGCATGGAGCCTGCTCGGGACTCTCTCTCTCTCTCTCTCTCTCTCTCTCTCTCCCTCTCTCTCTCTCTCTCTCTCTGTGCTTCTACCCTGCTCTGGCTCTCTCTAAAAATAAATAAATAAACATTAAAAAAATAAAACAACCATTCTTTTCAGTTAGTAGATTATTCCTGGGGTCCCAAGTACATAAGGTTTGTTTGGCTGAATCCATGGTTTCGGAAATTGAAGCTTCAGGTCCAAACTAGTCGCTTTATGCTGAACGAGGGGGGAGTGCGGTGCTTCTGCTGCCTCCTCCAGGGGGCCCCGCAGCGCCAGGATTCCTCACTGCCACCTCCCCGCGCAGAAGAGGAGACATGTCTGAAAACAAATACATGAGCCTCAAATCTTTCTTTTGTTGCCTAATACGTTTTCTGAAACCGCCTTCTAAATGAAATCATGGTACCAAGTCAACAGAAACGTATACAAACTGAAGACGACCTTGGCAATTCCTTTAGGATTGCATTTTCCAGGGCCCCGCTGTGTCCACCTCTGGCCAAGCAAGGCTGAACACAGAGGAGCTGCCATCACACGTCCCTTCTCCTGCTCATTTCCTCTGATTTCATGTCCTTGCTCCTTGTCTGCAATGCATTGTCTGCTATCCACCAAGCGGGCATTTTAGAAGATGGTGCTTAGCCAGCCCACCTCACTACTGCAAGGTCAAAGCTGGCTGTCCTTGACATGCGTGGTAGAAAGCCACAAACGTTAACACTCAGCATGCAAAAGCAAGAGAGGACAGTTTCCACGATAATTACGATTATCGTAATGTGAAGATGCTTCGTAACAGGAGGTGCCTTTTGCTGTCGTGCCTTTATGAAACCACGTTCGCCTGCTGTAATGCCAGCTCCTTCTTTCTTACCAAAGAATTGTGTTATGTTAACAAGAAATGCTCTTCTCCACCCGCGTAGCAGATGATCCTGCTCTCCAGTAAGGCTTCCTTTGCTCTGGAGAAGTTATTGTGCAAAGCCATTCTATTCTCAGTGACTTGCTTGGGGACATTCCAAACTACAGCATCCTTTATTAACGCTGTGAATATCATTCATGTTTCCTATAAGGCAGGCTTCTTGTATGTGCATGGGAGTGGCGAAGCCATCTGCAAACCGAAGTTCCTGGTAATCCGTCTTGAATAGCAGGAGAAAGCCATCTAGCTGGCCCAAGGCATCTATTTAACTTCGTAGGTGCCATTTGACTGGTCACAGTGGGATCTGTCTGAAAGCTGTAAGGCAAATGGTTCTGCCTGTCAGGTTATCACAGTTTGAAGAAAATGAACTTCTCAGAAATTGAACTCCACTAGTGATCACTTCTGATTTATTCTCTGCTGTGGCAGGCCATGGCTTTGCACGACTGCTTCCTTCATCTCCACCATTTCATCGAGGGGCTTAGTCAAAGGAAAGAAATGGTTTATGGGGCGCCTGGGTGGCTCAGTCGGTTAGGCATCCAACTTTGGCTCAGGTCATGATCTCACGGCTGGTGAGTTCGAGCCCCGCATCGGGCTCTGTGCTGACAGCTTGGAGCCTGGATCCTGCTTCGGATTCTGTGTCTCCCTCTCTCTCTCTGCTTATCCCCCACTCATGCTCTGTCTCTGTCTCTGTCTCTGTCTCTCTCTTAAAAATAAATAAACATAAAAAATTTTAAAAAAGAAATGCTTCAAGTTCTGTATCACAATTATTTCTAGTAAAGTACTATCATAATTACGCTGTGAAGAGAGAAATACACACACACAAGGAGATATTTCCCTTCAGATGTTAAAGCTGGATTTTAGAAGGCTATATTCATCATTTTATTTAAATGGTCAATGCCATATTGATTTCCTGGGCCAGGATGACCAGGATGGAGTTATCCATGAACCTGGGTGCCATTCGGATATACAGTCAACAAAATGACACATTGATTGCAGTTAAAAGATCAGGTTCTTATGGTGTGGAATAGACATAATAATCTCGTGATTTTCTGTAAACTCATGACTACATTTGAGAGATGTCCTTTCTGTTAAGTTGGCATTGCATTGACTACTGGTGTCTACTTTCCTTATTTCTAGGAACAATTTTAAAAGTCTGCTAAAATGTATTTTCAGAAAAAAAAATCATGCAGCAGATAGAAAAAAAGGTGGAAAATAACATTTAAATGAAAAAGAAGTAAGACATAATTGGTCTAGAATTTTCCAGAAACATAGTTCTAGATATATCAACTTTCCATCAACTAACAACTAAACCTCTCAATTACTTGTCCATTAACCATACTTGTTTTGTTACTATATCTCCAAAATGTATTGTGCATTGACACTTCTTTCATCCAAGTGCACCGAATTGTATATGGATACCCGTTAGTTTCTAG
Organism: Panthera pardus; assembly: GCF_024362965.1. Taxonomy (NCBI): domain Eukaryota; kingdom Metazoa; phylum Chordata; class Mammalia; order Carnivora; family Felidae; genus Panthera; species Panthera pardus. The sequence continues at coordinate 16,308,954 of NW_026526654.1, read as the reverse complement.
CTGCACTTGAACACTTTGGTTTGAGGGACTTTTGTGAAGATCAGGATGCTTGCCTCTACAATTCATACAGCAGAGTTGTGGTCTTTAGTTAATGCTATTCATCGCTTGTGACATTTTAATTCCAACATAGACTGTCAATGGGTGTAAAAGTTTGTGTTCACTGATGTTAAATGTTTTCAGGCTTTTGATATCACTCTGAACCTTCTCCCTGAAGCCTCTCTTATCTTTGTTTACTGCCATTCATGTGTTTTCTCCCGTGATTTTCCAGCTAGCTGAAGGTTAATTTTTGCGGACATCGTCGGCCAATAAAGCTGTCTCCTTTCTTGACCTCGTGAGTAGGTAACACTGAACTCTCAAAGGGCTTCACCACTAACAGGGATTCTTGGCTATTTTGATCATCACTCATATTTGGGAATTGTTTTCTTATTATTAGAATTGAGCTATGCTAGATATTTGGATGTAGTAGATGTACATCTCCCTCGAAAATAAAACATTGAGGGAGAGCCATGTTAATCAATACCAGCCGCTTGAAAAATGTGACGACCTTTGCCTTCTTCGAGGAGGAGGAAAACAAAAAGACAACTTCAGTCTCTAGAACACTGGTTCGAGGCACCCACAGCATGGCAGCAAGCACAAACACCGAGTTAAATAATCAGAATGCTTGACACTTGGCTCTTGCACAAATGTCCGTCTCCCTCCTGGATTTCCCCTGGGGGTGGGGCACAGTTCTGGCTATGGCACAATTGGCTGTCCCTCCCTGGATGTCTTTCAAACAGATGATGTTCTTGTGGGACTGCCTCTCAATTCCGCACACTCCCTAGGAAAGAAATGTCACACCAACTGAACAAGGGAAGGTTAATGATACGAAGTGGAGACAGAGTATGTTCAAAATCTTAAAGCATCGTTTGGCCAAGACACATATTATTGATTAGTCTCTTCTCCTTTAACTAGTGGGTTCCTCATGAAGTAGACCAGCAGTAGTAACAAAAATTATATAAAATAGTCCCTAGAATACATAATGAATCTGTATTCTAACATAGCATAATACACGTTATGCCATTATCTGTTTTCCATATTTATATAATAGTGTATGTTATCGATAATGCTATATCTAATGTTATCTTTTCCCAAATAAGTGGTTAGTACAAACAGCAGATACAAGCCCCATTTTATAGAAACTTGATCAAGTCAGGAGGTAGAATATAACAAATATATTATAGGAAATATTGGGTCTAGGAAAATGTATCGGTGATGAAGTTACCTGAAATGATGTTGCAATTTCAGCAGAATTAGCATAGCCAGGAAAAAAAAAAAGTTTCTAAAGGAATTCTTTTTTCTTTTCTTTTTTTTTTGCAAAAATACATTTCAGAAAAGGCTGAGATCCTTTTGAAAGTTGAATTGATTTCATAAGGCGAGAAGTGGTTCATTTGTTCTCATATTAAATAGAATGAATAAAAGAAATTTAACAAAATGGGTGCTTTTTCCACGGTCTTCCTTCCAAACAAGAGAATATTCAGTAATAATTTGGGGGTTGGGCAGTTTGACAATGGTAGTGACCTTCTGCAGAGCGTAAGGAATTGAGGGAGGCCAGTAGTTGACCAAATTGAGGAGACGAATCTTGTAGCATCTGGTAACCTCTCTCATTTTGGTTCATCTTTCTCTTCCCTTTTTACTGTAAGAGGTCAAGCCTGGAGATTTATTTCATTTCAAAGTCTTCCCAAAGAATCTCCTTTTTAAAAATGTTTTTTGGGGCACCTGGGTGGCTCAGTCGGTTAAGCGTCCGACTTCGGCTCAGGTCACGATCTCATGGTCTGTGGGTTCGAGCCCCAAGTCGGGCTCTGGGCTGATGGCTCAGAGCCTGGAGCCTGCTTCTGATTCTGTGTCTCCCTCTCTCTCTGCCCCTCCCCCATTCATGCTCTGTCTCTCTCTGTCTCAAAAATAAATAAACTTAAAAAAAAATTAAAAAAAAATAAATAAAAATGTTTTTTATTATGAAAATAAATGGAATTTTCCACACTAGCAGAGATTAATCGTGATAAGTTTATACTAATAAGATATCTTAGCCAAAGGAAAAGGTCCATAATAAATAATTTTATAATATTCAGAAAGCATTGAAAGCATCAGACAAAACTACTAGTCTAACTAACCTAGAGGCTCAGCACTGGTGTTTAGCAAAAAAAACGTGATGGTCCTTTTGTTTATATTCTACATTATAATATATACTCTAATTTTGTTTATATAATTATAATTTTAAACATAATTTTGTTTGTATAAATATAAAATATAATTTTGCTTGTATGCTAACATATATCGTTTGTTTAGTTATGGAATCAGTACTATATTCTAGTAAAACTTTCATTAAAGTTTCAAATATGGATAAGATTATATTCTTTGTCATTTTAAAAGCAAATTTTATAGTCTTTTCGCAGTAGCTGTACTGGTGAGATCATTTTAATTAACATAATAAAAATATCAATATTGTATTCAACCTGGAAACATCAGCTTTCATTACATTTTCTAACAAAGACTTAAAAAAGTGACAAAATGGTAAATCGTAGGCACAGAGTTCTGTATTTTTATTTTAAATTATCAACATGTCAGGTAAGTCTGCATAGGTTGGAAAACAACCTAATATGTGTGCCTGTGAATTTAGCTCCTATTTAGGAGATTCTCATCACAGATCAGGCATCTTAATGTGATGTCACCATCTGAAAAAAATACCTTATAGAAAAAAATAAAGGGTCTCAACAGTCTCAGACTCTAACTCTTACAGTATTCCCAGTACTCTGTAAATCTCAGATCCATCAGATTTTTCAGGAAATTTAAGGTCAATTCTCCCAACGTCCACTGAGTTCCAAAGTTTGAGAATAGTATGGGAAAGTCTATTCAAATGAGGATTACACAGGCAGAAGAGCTATGCAGCAGAGATCTTAATGCCAGATCAATACCAAAGTTCATGCTTCTTCCACAACACAAGACTCTTTTTTTAAGTGTATTTATTTATTTAGTTTAAGAGAGATAGAGGGCATGAGCAGGGGAGGGACAGAGAGAGAGAGAGGGAGAGAGAGAACCCTAAGCAGGCTCCACACTGTCAGTCTAAATCAGGAGTCAGATGCTTAACTGACTGAGCCACCCAGGTCCCCCTCAACTTTTTATTTAAATTCCAGTTACTAAACATATACTGTAATATTAGTTTCAGGAGAATTCAGTGATTCACCACTTACATACAATACCAAGTGTTCATCCCAAGTGCCCTCTTTATACTCATCAGCCATCTAGCCCACCCCCCACCCACCTCCCTCTATTCATTGGTGGTTTCTTTTGCTGTGCAGAAGCTTTTTGGTATGACAGAGTCTCATGTGTTTATTTTTTATTTTGTTTGTGCTTTGGGAACCGTGTCCAAAAACTCATGGCCAAGGCCCATCCAAGGAGCATTAGTTCTATGTTTTCTTCCAGCACTTTTACGGTCACTTAAGTCCGTGATCACTTTTGAGTTAATGTTTGTGGATGGTAGAAGGTATGGGTTCAGCTTCATTCTTTACATGTGAATATCCAATTATCCCAGCACCATTACTAAAAAAAATTCCCTTTCCCCATTGAACATTCTTGATTCCCTTGTCAAGTATTCATTGACCACATGTGCTTGGGCTCATATTCTGGGCTCTCAGTTCTGTTCCACTGGTTTATTTTTCTGTGGGTTTTTTGTTTTTGTTTTTGTTTTTGTTTTTTGCCAGTACTATTTGTATTTTGTTATAAAATACAAAAGACTTTTTGGAACCACCGATTACTTTGACTATTTGGGGTCTTCGGTGGTTCCAAAAAGTCTTTTGTATTTTATAACTTAAGCTATTTTTCATTAGGGATTTCTAGAACAAGAGACAGATGGGATACTTAAATTAATAGATTTCACCATTTATGACATTCGGTGAACTTTAAAATAAGTCAAGCCTTAAGTCTAGTTTGCAAAATGTTGAGCCCAACAATTTTGATAGAAGAGTCCTGTATTGTGGGGCCTAGGTGACTCAGTCGGTTAAGCAAGTCTGACTCTTGATTTTGGCTCAGGTCACAATCTCACAGTTGGTGAGATTGAGTCCCTCGTCAGGCTCTGTGCTGACAGTGTGGAGCCTGCTTGGGATTCTCTCTCTCCCATTCATCTCTGCCCCTCCCTCTCTCTCTCTTTCAAAATAAACGAAAATAATAATATTAATAATAATAATAATGCATACATTCATAAATATTTGCAAGTAAAATTAAAAAAATAAACCATCAATGAAGTGAAAAGACAACCTATAGAACGGGAAAAATATTTGCAAACCATATATCTAATTATGGTCATTATCCAAAACGTGTAAAGTACTAATACAACTCCATAGGAAAAAAATAAAAATAAAAATGGGCAAAGGACCCGAATAGACATTTCTCCAAAGAAGACCAAGAGACTCAGATGCTCAGCCTTCCCTAGTCATTAGGGAATTGTAAATTAAAATCACAATGAGATTCTGCTAAAATGACTGTTCTCAAAATGATCTCAAAACGATGATGCGTGGATGCGGAGACACGGAACCCCGGTGCACCATTGGCGGGAACGTCAATTGGCATGGCTGCTATGGAAAACTGTATGGAAGATCTTCCAAAAAATAAAAATAGAACTGCGATGTGGTCCAGCAATTCCACCTCTGGGACTATAGCCAAAGAAAATGAAAACACTAACTTGAAAAGGTATCTTCCCATGTTCATAGCAGCATTATTTACAATAGCTAAGACATGAAAATAACCTAAGTGTTCGTCGGTGGGTGAATGGATGAAGAAGTTGCCGTATGCATACAAGGGAATATTATTCAGCCATAAAAATGTGGAAATCCTACCCTTTTCAATAACATGGGTGGAACTTGAAAGCATTATGTTAAGTGAAACGAGTCAGACAAAGACAGATAGTATAAGATTTTGCTTACGTGTAGAATCTAAAATCAAGCAAACAAACAAACAAAAGGCTAAGCCAAAATGAGCTCATAGAAAAAGAGACCAGACATATGGTTACCAGGGACAATGGCTAGGGAGGGGAGAATTGGGGGAAGGTGGTCAAAGGTACAAATGTCCAATTAACAAGATAAATAATACAACGTGATACCTATGGTTAACACTGAACCGCTGTATGGTTTATTTGAAAGATTTAAAAGACTTGGCGGTAAGAGTTCTTGCCCAAGGAGAAGGTTTTTCCGTTGTTTTCTTCTTTTCTTTCTGTTGTTACTATATGAGAGAATGGATGTTAGCTGAAATCATTTCAGTCATTTTGCAATATAGATGAATCCAACCATCCAGATAGATGTACACCTTTAATTTATACAAAGATGTGTATTAATTACTTCTCAAACAAGTTGGGAGGGAAAGCCTTTGGTAAAAACATTACAACTCAAATTTAAATTCTCCAATTGGAAGAAAAAAAATCACAGTATTACAGAACGTAAGCATGATTATCCTACACAAAACAGATTTGTTTCGTTATATAATTGCTTTCCTCTCCTCTTTACACCATGCAGAATTATGAAATAAAACATTTAGAAACATTTTTGCCCACTTGGGGGACACAAATAAAAATTGAAATAAAAACAAAAAGTATTATTTTGATCCCCCCTTTCATATTCAACTGAACCAAAGGAATTAAGTAATACGTTACAATTGTGTAACTTTCTCAGGAAAGGAAAGCGAGTCTCCTCCATGTTCAGGTAAGGCAAATACTTGTGTCTATATTACCCCTTATCCCATGATTCTAATTACCAGATATGGCTGCATCAGTTACAAGAGTTTGTCTTTCCTGGTATCTTTCATCACACGATATTTATGATTCTTCTGTTACAAACCACGAGAAATGTGGGGGTGACATTGACCTGGGATCACCTCAGTTTCAGGTACTTATAAAATACATTAAATATAAGAAAAAATATTGTCAAATTGCATATTACTTACCACTGCATTATATAGTAGGTTATACAAACGATGCGGGGCATATTAAACTAATGCACTATTTTAATTAAATTTTGATTTTTTTTGTCCCTAACATTTTCTTTTAAAAGACCTTGAAAGAATAATAGGTACTAAAAACATCCTAAAGGGTTATTAAATAAGATGTGTCGCAATAACAGAACCGTATCCCCTAGGTAATTTGAAGATTTAGCTGTATGATTTTGTTTCCATTCAAGTTTTGTTTATGCAACTATTTTTCCCTCTTTCCTTTTCAAGATACATGAGGTTTTACCTCTTCCCCGGTTCTGTTACCAGGAAGCGTTCTAGTTCTTACAGATTAAATGCAAACATTCAGTGCCAGTTACTTTGATCTCTCTGCTTTTTCATTACCCTCTTCCAAATGTGTTTTGATAATATTCCAACAGGTGGACATTTGAACATTTATGCCTTTAACGCTGTGAAACAGACTCGGAGATGTTTGGAAAAGAGTCAGACTTGGAGGTTTCACCTTAGATTTAAATATCTTATTTCATAAAGTAGACCTCTCTCTTTCTTCTTTTTGCCAAATAATTGCCATCATTAAGCTTCTGCTCTCTGCTGAGAGGTCACTGGCTGACCATTCCTTAATTTATCCAATTAAGTGACATATTGAGTCAGGATCTCCTGTAGAGGTAACATTTTTTGATGGGTTTTTTAAACTGCCATTTAGCCCCATTACATGTACATCATTGATATTAGCATTTTTTCTAGCACGTTGCTCTTGGGAGCTCGTCTGCCTGAATCACACCTAGAATATGAGTCTCGACTCGACTTGCAGACCTTTCAAAATTCAAGCTTTGACCACGGAGACATTTGAATGGTGCTCATCTTGTGACAAGGAAACACATAAAACTAGAAACACTTTTTAAAGGATCAGCAAGGTGAAGTCTCATTTGATTTCTCAATCTTCTTAGTTGGCAGAATATTTAAGGTTTTATGATCCCCTCTTTTGCTAGATTACATGTGTTTTTGTTATTCATAAGCAGAGCTCAGCAAGATGTTCATTACAAACTGAGTCAAGGGGCAGGTTTGCCAAAATGTCTTCCCCACCCCCCACCCCCTCCCACCTGGATTGAGTTTTTCAGGAAGCCTGGAAAGAATTACGGTTTAAAATTGAGGTTGTGTCTAAATAGGTGATTTAAGCTTAAATCCTGTGCAAAGCCATTCTACTGTGAATTTTTCATAACCAAAGCCTTCAACTGATGCCACTTTCCCTACAAACATTGGAGGAACACCCTATCTCCCATGGGCCCAAAAGATGCATATATATTTATGTATCTTTGATTTTATATATACATATATATAATTTTAATTAAATAATTAAACTATAACTAATTTAATATAATTAAATAATTAACCATAAATAATTAAAACTAAAAGGGAAATTGTGCAACAAAATAGTAAAATCTGTATGAATCCCATGGAGTCATGCAAATGATGTTTGGTTTTAAAAATTACATGTCAATATTTTTAATTACTTGTGGATTGAATGGAAAAAGCAATAATCTCCACAGAGTTGAGTGGGGTTTTTTGTTGTTGTTGTTCGTGGTATTTTTTGTTCTTATTTGTGTGGGTGTGAATTTTTTATTGTTTTAATATTTATTTATTTATTTATTTATTTATTTATTTATTTATTTGAGAGAGAGCAGGAAAGAGGGGGCAGGGGGAGAGAAAGAGAGAATCCCAAGCAGGCTTCATGCTCAGCGTGGAGCCAAATGCGGGGCTTGATCCCATGAACCCTACGATCATGACCTGAGCCCAAATCAAGAGTTGGACACGGAACTAACTGAGCCACCCAGGCTCTCCAAGTATAATGTTCTTTTAAGCATCTTTAAAAGGGCTTTCTGAAAAACGATGAAAAATGAGGAATATATGTGCTTCCCTAAGTACATGTGATTTTTTTTTTTACTTAATTTCTGTTTATTAATTTTTGTATTTTTTTTCTCCTTGACATTTCCTTTAAAAAAAATGTGCAGGGGTGCCTGCGTGCCTCAGTGCTTGGGATTCTCTTTCTCCCTCTCTCTCTCTGTCCCTCCCCCATTCCTGTATACACACACACTCTCTCTCTCTCTTAAAATAAATAAATAAAATTTAAAAGGAAACCTGTTTAAATGATATGTACTACAAACATCCTAAAGGATTGGTAGGTGAAATGTATCAGAGTGAAGCAGGAAAACTTAAAGTTCTATTGACCAACTAATCCTGTTCTATAAGGAAATGAGTGGCAACAATTACTATGTTGAAGTAACAAAATGATAGGAATACACACTTCTTCCTTTGTTCAGTGTCTTCCAATCATGGAATTTGGAAAAAAAGAAAAAAAATTATATATATATATGTATATATATATATATATATATATATATATATATATTAGGAGGAAATTGCATAATTAGCAAAAACTGGCTACACAGCAAATGCTTGTTGGGAAGGAAGCCCCCAGGAGTGGTCAGGTTCAGGGCCAGAATTCTCCCGTGTCTTATGAAAGAGAAGAATAATTTCAGGGCACACATGTGATCTGGGTGACGTAATGTAAATGGTGATAGCAATTGCTCAAAAATGTCAGGTGAAACCGAATGAACTGACATTTGTGAAAACGCAGTGTTTTAAACACATACACATAAAACACAATTCATGTACATAAGAAAGAATTCATGTACGTAATGAAGAATTAGGAGCTTTCTGCCAGGACTTCCATTTGAAAATTTGTGCTTATAGAATTAATTGCCATTACTCCAGCTGAAAGCAATGTATTCTAGATAGGAATTTCAAAACAAAATGTATTTCTTTTTATTTTGCGAATTTATTTATTTTTTAATTTGTTTAACGTTTATTTATTTTTGAGAGAAAGAGACCGAGCATGAGTGGGAGAGGGGCAGAGAGAGAGGGAGACACAGAATTGGAAGCAGGCTCCAGGCTCTGAGCTGTCCACACAGAGCCCGATGCCGGGCTGGAACTCACCGATCATGAGATCATGAGATCATGTCCTGAGCTGAAGTCGGACGCCTAACCAACTGAGCCGCCCAGGCGGCCCTATTTTGCTAATTTAAAAACAAAGTTAGACACTAGGCAAGTGATATAATTCACACACAGAAAAAAAAAAAAAAAAAGAAAGAAAAAAAAGAGAAATTTGAAATAGTTAAGTAGATGTCTATAGTGAAAACAGTGGGGGATAGACACATATTTTTAAATTAACTGATTTGGAATAAGGGCTCCTATTTCTGCTTCAGATGAAAGCACAGATCAATTTCTTAAGGAGATTTGTTTATTGTTTAGTAAAATGTTGGGCTCCATGTTGAAGGAGGTCCTCTCTTGGTTTAGTGTCTTTGCATGTATAATGAAGGTGTGAATTACATGGCTTAGCAATAAATTCTTTGGAGGTTAGAAATTCTAAAATTCCTAAAGCTTTAGATTCCATGGGGTAGTCTGAACAATCTCATTGCAACAATTTGCTCACCCTACTAGTTTGTTCGCCAAGTTTTATGTATAAATATTGACAAGGATAGGCACCTGGGTGGCTCAGTCGGTTAAGTGTCTGACTTCGGCTCACGTCTTGATCTTGCAGGCTGTGAGTTCAAGCCCCGGGTCGGGCTCTGGGATCTGTGCTGACAGCTCAGAGCCCGGAGTCTGCTTCAGATTCTGTGTCTCCCTCTCTCTGTGCTCCACCCCTGCTCTCACTCTCTCTCTCTATCAAAAAATAAATAAACATTTAAAACTTAAAAAAAAAAATATTGACAAGGTGAAAACTTGTAAATTCTCACAATGTCACAATTATCGATGTCCAACCTAATGGGTGTAGGTAATTTTATTTCAATCTCTTTCTTCATGAGAAAGGAAATGAATTAAATTGTTAAGTATAAGATTCCTGAAGGCAAAAAACAAGTGAGTAGAAGCCCATGAAGGGACTTCTCAATGATCTTTCATGGCTATGGTTCTTTGCCACATCTCTAGACACTGTCTTTATGGCAAAGGACCAGGTAGCATAATTATTTTGAGGGCCATGGAGGTTCTTATGTCTCTTAGCATAAACGGAGAACTGTGGGTGCTTTTTTTTTTTTCTTTTTTAATATCGTCTTTGTAGAAAAGGGCACTTGCTTGAAAACATTTAGGTGAATCGTAACTTCACACTGCACTTTTCTTTAAAGGTTAAACTTCCAACTTTCTGTTATTATTTACCATGGAATTAAAGTGACTGGTTTAGATCATCGAGATCAAAATGAGTTTTATATAGCGCATGGTAAAAGCCCACAGAGAAGATAACTAAACACATACCCCGTAAATTAAACCTTAGTTCTACTAAAAAATAGTTTACATATTATGTTTTTAAGAATCAGAGCTGGATTAGAACTATATTATATCGTAACGGGTTGTTGTAGTTTTCCAAAGAAACAGAGCATATTTCAGTATTTTCAAAGGAAATCACGGTACCAAATAAAGAGTGAAATTGTTTAACTATTTTATTAACGTCTCACGATTTCAGACCTCTCCTGTTAAAGAGAACTAAATGAAGAGATAACCCTCACTTTACACACACCCATGATGAATCTTTCAAGCATTTAATCTTAAAAAACAACAACAGCCAAACAAGCCTAAGAATGAGGTCCACCAGCTCATTGTTCGGGGGCCACCTTCAGGTTGGAAGAGGCACTGCAGGTGGCTGACGTGAGATTCCAAGCCGCCATGTTCCTGAAGCTTACATATTTTTATATTTCCTTCCAAAGTTTCCAATCATGGCAAATGCTTTCCAGCCTTGTAATAGAATCCATTGTTTTAATTTTAGGGATTTTAAAAACCAGATATGCCCCTCATACTATGCTAATCAGAAGTAACAGGTATCACTTGGTGTTTTATACATCTATGAACGTTCAGCACAGATAGGGACATATATTGGATGATGTATATTTCCTTAATGGGACATATAGTTCCTTAAATGGGAAATGCAATGACATAATTAATAGTAACTTCCTAGTAAGCAGCTGAAAATATTTTGAACATCAATACAATTTTAATGGAAGCATTTATAATCATTTCTATTTACAAAAATACAGTGGAAAAAAATGGCAGCTTTATACTGAACAAAGAGGCGCGGTAAAGTATTTAACATTCCCAATGAAATCGCTAGGTTAATTATTGTATTTCCTTTAACATTCAGGGACTTTGGCCTTTCCACATAAACTTTGGTTTGTGATATCCATAAAATAATTTGCTGTTTTTCGGGTGTTTTGTTTTTGATTTAATTAGGACCGCATTGAATCTATAGATCAAGTTACTAAGAACAGACATATTGGCAATATTGGCTCTTCTTATCCATGGACATGGAATATCTCCCCATTTATTTACTCTTTTAAAAAAATGTTATCAGAGTTTTGTAAGTTTTCCTTGCATAGATCTTGCATATATCTTGTTAGGTTTGTTCTTAAGTATTTTTTCCCCCAGTGGTAAAATAAATGGTGTTATGTTTTTAATTTCAAAATCCACTTGTTGATTATTGGTATATAGGAAAGCAACTGACTTTTGTATATTAATCTCATATCCTGCAAACTTGCTGCCATCAAATTTTAGCAAACCAGGAGTTTTTGGTGCGTGCTTTAGGATTTTCTACGTAGACACTCATGTCAACTGCAAACAATGCCAGTTTTATTTCTTTTTTTCCAAATATGTATCAGTACTATTTTCTTTTCTTGATTTTTGGCATTAATTGGAATTTCCAATAAGATGTTGAAAACCAGTGGTGGGAGGGGCAGTCTTGCCTTGCATCTGATCTTAGTGGGAAAGCTTTGAGTTTCTCATGAAGTATGATGTTAGCTATAGATTTTCTTAAATATTCTTTATCAAATTGAGAAAGTTTCCCTTTATTCCTAGTTTACGGAGAATTTTTAAACAAAAATGGGTGTTGAATTTAATTGAATTTTTTTTTCATTTATTGATATGATCCTGTGATTTATTGATGTGAGAGATTGGCATCATGGAATTTTGAATGTTGAACCGGCTTTGTGCACCGGGGATACATCCTATTTGGTTGTGGCATATAATTCTTTTTACAAATTGTTGGATTTGATTTGTTAATATTCTGTTGAGGATTTCTGCGTCCATATTCACGAGAGATATTGATCTGTAGTTTTCTTTCTTATACCCATTCTCCTTTGTGTAACCCATATATCACTGAATCCAGCGTAGATACAAAAACTGTGGAATTATTGAAATATAGACTCTGCTTGCCTGTTTTTTCCCGTCTTATTAACATAAGCCACCACTGTCAGTTTACCCTGTGAGTGTGTTTCAAGGCTATCCAGCTTTTTCCATCATCAACACAACAGACACCTTATACCAAACTGCTATTTTTCAATTCCAAGAGTCACGCATGTTTTCTTGTCCTTTATGGTTTTTGTTGATGGTTTGTTTGTATTGTTTTTGGTTCTCCATAATGCCTTCAAAGTCATTCCTAAACAATATCAATTGCAATAATTCACTGCTTACGAGTAACTCATCTGTAGTTTATCTCCAGACACTATCCTTCAGTTCAATTATCCTTTCCTCAGATATGTTCCTTGTGAGTCAAATGCAAATTCAAATCCTTTTATTAAATGCTTTCAGAGAACTATGTGCTTTTCTTTACAATACTCATCACAGTTGAACATTTATATTTACTCGTGCGGTTGCTTCTATAATGTACTGGTCTGTTTATAGAACGTATGTATCATGAGGGCAAGGGTTATCTCTCATCACAGCCCTAAAATTGAACTCAAGATATACGTAGACATCTGTCAATGTCTGTCAAAGAAAACCGAGGACTGTTAAAGTAATTGTGGGAGTTCTCTGCCAGGCAGCCATTTTGTAGCTTGGACAAGAACATTTTATTGTCCTGATGGACACATAGGTCAAACTGTAAATGTTAGAATTGGGAAGCAGAGTGGACACAGACCGGCTTCAAAACAACAAAAATAACAACAACAAAACAAAAGAATGACGTAGGTTACTTTATGCCTAATGGGAGACACAAGTGAAAGAAAATTTATTAAATAAAAACCTTGTGCTGATTTTAAGGTAGAAGAGACATAAGCAAGTGTTGGTAAGGGGTAAAAGACAATCATAGAGAAGAATAAGTCAACTGTGTGGATATACTAGAAACAGAGAGAATGCATTTTGGACCAGACGGCAGGGTGTTTAAAAAAAATTTTTAAGTTTATTTATTTATTTTGAGAGAGACAGAGACATTGTGAGCAGGGAGAGAGAGGGAGAGAGAGAACCCCAGTCAGGCTTCTTGCTGCCAGTACAGAGGATGTTAGGGTATTTAATTTTTTTTTTTTAACGTTTATTTATTTTTGAGACAGAGAGAGACAGAGCATGAACGGGGGAGGGTCAGAGAGAGGGAGACAGAATCTGAAACAGGCTCCAGGCTCTGAGCTGTCAGCACAGAGCCCGACGCGGGGCTCGAACTCACGGACCGTGAGATCATGACCCGAGCCGAAGTCGGCCGCTCAACCAACTGAGCCACCCAGGCGCCCCAATGGGTAAAGCATGGAGAGGGAACTTTATTTCTCTAATATGAAGAAAACTGAACAAACACTAAGTATTATGAGGTATTTGGTGTAGTTATTGAAGACTTTTCTGCACAACTATTGGAAAGATGTCTTCTGTCCCAATGAATTCCATCTATCGAGGAAATGAAATCCTGGAAACTGTGCTTTACCAAAACAAAAAAGAAAATGGAGTTCTCCCATTTGGATGTTCCACTGATGCATGACAGTTTTAATTTTCCAAGCATAAGCTTTCAGATAAAACGCACGAAGACATTAATATATATGCAAAAATACTCATGCTTTTGCTACCATTGCACTATACCTTATAACTGGAGTCACAGACTTATGTGTTCAAGCTAAAAGGATCTTAGCAGTAAGTCAACAAGTTTCCTCATGTTTTCGGTTTAAGTAAATGAACTCATAGCTAGTTAAGAGCAAAGCTGGAAAAATAACCTGATTCAGTATTTGATCAGACATCAACTCAAAATGAATACTTTTGGGGCGCCTGGGTGGCTCGGTCGGTTAAGCGTCTGACTTCAGCTCAGGTCATGATCTCGCGGTCTGTGAGTTCGAGCCCCGCGTCAGGCTCTGGGCTGATGGCTCAGAGCCTGGAGCCTGCTTCCAATTCTGTGTCTCCCTCTCTGTCTGCCCCTCCCCCGTTCATGCTCTGTCTCTCTCTGTCTCAAAAATAAACGTTAAAAAAAAAAAAATTTAAATTTGTATACTTTTTCTTTGCTCACATCGGCATATACTGCTGTTTATGCACTGTATACATCTTTTCTTTCACTTGAAGTTATGTAGGTAATGCCATGCAGTGCAGTGGGTTTTTTTTTTTTTTCTTTTCTTTTTTTTTTTTTTTTAATGGGTTTATCATATAGATAGACCAGATAATAGAATCCTGCAAGTCAGAGATGGAAAAGACCTGCCAGGTCACCTAATCTCTTCAACAATGCGGCGTTTCTCCTCCTTCGATTATCGCTTTGAATATTTGACCAGCCTAATTTTAAAATGATTCCAGTAATGACATTACACACAGTCTCACCTAGCGTTCTCCAGAGCCTCCTAAATTCTCAGTTTCAAAAAGTTTCCCGAGAAGACGGTTTCATGCTCATTTCCTTTGTGATGAAATTTACCTGCAACCTCAACACTTATTTCAGTGAATCAGCCCAGTCACTCAAACTTTCCTTCACTCATAGACTTCTTCTTGCGTTAGTGACAACTTCACTTCAGCAACCTTTGAATCTCTGAGTGCCATAGAAGCACTTAAAAGCATTGAAGCTGTTAAGTTTTTGTTTGTTTGTTTGTTTGTTTGGGGGGAAAGCTTAAGAGAAGTAATTAAAGCAACATAATTACTGTATACTGGATGAATAAAAGTGCCATAAACTCTCTGAAATTTTGCCACTGACTGTACCATCATTGATAAATTAGCCTATTCATAATTATAAAGTGATAGAATAAAAAACAGGTGAAATACCCCTGAGAAATTATAGACCCAAACACTTGCACACCGACAAACCCAGACACCCAGCTAACTGCTAAATTACTATTTGTGTTTTCAAAAAGAACCTGATGATTTATTATATCGGTTACTGTTATATCATATCTGCTGGTTAATTTTTATGCCCTGGCTCAGCGTTGCAGATTTGACTGGCACCTTCCTGTTTCTGTAGTTGAATCTGCTTATAATTGAGGAGCTGATCGAAGGGGAGGAGAGGAGACAAGGAAGGGACAGAGAACTATTTTGCTCCAGTAACACGAGGGATTGATTGAAATCCAGCTCCTTTTTTGACTTTTCCTGATACTTGATACAGTTTGCATTTTGTGGCGATGGGCTCGGCTGAAAGACAGGAACAGAGTACATGCATTCGCAGACAAGGGAGGATATAATAAAACCTGGGCCGCGTTTGGTGCAGAAGGGGATTTGGATTCACGTGTTTGCCAGGGAATGTATGCACTGGTTCCAGGGGGACCCTCTCTGCTTCCAGTCAGCACACCCGCAAAGCACGTGCAAAGGCCACGGGGCTCTCTTTGCGTTTGATTGCGCTTAGATGCACACACCGTTAAATTAGGGGCAGCCGAGGATTGTGGGCTTCTCACCACGGTCGTCCCTCAAGGGGTTCATACTGAGGAGATACAATGTTTCACACACACACACAAGAAAAGAGAAACTGAAGAATCCTCTGCAGTGTGGTTGATATTTCCCAATACGCTTAAGAGAATAGTACCATTGCATATATATATAATTTATCCGTATACTTACCTACCAGTTTAAAAATCAGTGGGATCCAATAAAGGACAAACCAGTTAATTATTTTCCACCGCTGACCAGTGCCTCCCTACTCTTCTACCCAGCCTCAGCTGCTGTCACTATTCTATCCTGCCCCCGGATGTTAGTGTGCCAGATTGTTGGGAGAGGTAATGCAGTATGGGCATGTACAACTCTGTACTTTCTTGCTGGGTGGCCAAGGATGTTAAGCGTCTGAGCACTCTTTATCTGGTGCATTACCCAAGGCCACATTTGCAGAGAGCAGACTTGAAGGAGTAATGCTATGTCTCTCCCTGGACCAGAAGCCAGGCTTGTTTACTGCTTGTTATAAAACGGGAACTCCCCAAACTCATGGATTCCCCACCCCCCAGCACAGCAACCTTCTGTATGTTCCAGCCACCACCTGGGATCACGCTCATACTGTTCCCTGTGCCGTGAATAATACAGTCCTGCCGGTGACCCAGGAGTCTCATGTCTTCTGTCAGAATTCTCCAAGCAGTCACAGATAAACTTATCCATTTGTAAGTAAGGCAAAATCAAAGCAGAAATTCTGATAGCTTTTATATATATATATATATATATATATATATATGTATATATTTTATATATATATATATGTATATATATGTATGTATATGTATATATATATATATATATATATATATATATATAAACAGCAGAGGATGCTGAAAGAGACATGGCTTTGGGGAAGAAGAGAGCAGAGCACAGTGAGCTTGGCTCAGGATTAAGAGAAGACACCCCATAATGTGGTAGTTAATGGTTTATCCAAACCCTGGGGGGAGGGGACCAGGAGGAAAAGCACTTCACTGTTCTACCTCTAAATGGAGCTGAGTGGGGAGGGGGGGAGTCAGAACAGGCCATCAAGGCCGTGGCTTGATTGTTGCTCACTTTCCATCCAAGCACAAGGGACACTTCCAGCTCGGTGGGCAAGCCATGGAACCCCTCCCCCCACCACCGAGAGGCAATATGCCCATGGCTCCAGAACTAAATAGCCCACAAAGCTGAAATAAATACGGTCAGCAATTTGGGCTTGCTCTTCAAAATATAGCGTTGAGTTAAACAAAACATCAGAATGTTGTTCAGTTGAACCCTAGCAGGTGGTTGCACTAAAATGAAAACAAAAGTAAAATCTTACCGATAGGAATGGAGACATTTCTCCAGCACCTGAAATCAATTGGTATATGGACCAGGTTCGTGGGAGGGAAGTGAGCTAAAGTGTCCTTGGATATCCTTCCAATAATGCAGATAGATCTCTCTCTTCGTGAGAAAACTGACAAACCCAAATTGAGGGACATTCTACGAAATAACTAATCCACATTGCCAAAAGTGTCAAGGACACAAAAGACAAGGCGAGACTGAATAGCTGTCACAGACGTGAGGAGACTCAGGATACACGACAGCTAGACATAATACAGTCTCCAGGACTGTAGTCTCCTACAGACTGGATCGTGGAACCCAAAAGGGAAATTCGTGGAAACGCGAAGGAAACACGACTCAGAGTTTTGCTTTAGTTAATGGTGCAACACCAGGGTTAATTTCTTACTTTCCATGCACGCTCCGCAATGACACGAGTTGTTAACTTAAGACGAATTTCGGTACGCCGAGATAGGCCTGATTTTGCATCTCTGTGTCTAGCATCCTCTAAAGATAATAATGAAACCGCAAGATTTTACAAGGGCCAAACAATTTTAAAATCTAAAAAAAAAAGGAATTATAACAAACTTTTAAAAACAAACGAGGATAGCCATCATGTAGAACCAAGGGGATATGTTAGATAGGACATTGGATTCTACTACCCTGGAAGAGAGTGACAACAAAGAAATGACAGAACATAGCCATGAGTGAGATCGATACAATGGAGAAAAGGGAAGGTCAGACATGACGGACGGGAGGAGAAGTTGAGCAGGGAATGATCTGCAGCCCCAGGAGAAGGGAGAATAATACAAGGAGTAGACACAGTCTCTGAGGAATTAATGGATAGGAATTATGAAAGACACATAAAAACTATCAGTTCACAGATTCAAAAAGCCTATGAACCCTGACACAGATTAAAAACAGGAGGGGGGCGCCTTGGTGGCTCAGTCCATGGAGCACTGGACCTCAGCTCAGGTCATGATCTCGCACCTCCTGAGTTCAAGCCCCACGTCAGGATCTGTGCTGACAGCTGGGAGCCTGGAGCCTGCTTTGGATTCTGTGTCTCCCTCTCTCTTTGCCCTTCCCCTGATCATGCTCTGTCTCTCTGTCTCTGTCTCTGTCTCTCTCTCTCTTTCAAAAAATAAACATAAAAAACAACCAAAAAAAAATAAAGAAGAGGAAATTTATAGAGACACAAATAGGAAAACTGTAGGGGCGAAGGAGGGAGAGAGAGAATATTGAAAGCAGCTAACGCAAAAAGAGATGACCTTCAAGGAAGCTCATAAGCTTTACAGCTCGCTGTGGGACACAAACAGTGGAAATGGGAGACGATGGGTGAAAGAAACGAATTAACTACCATCTCCCAACTCTGTACCCAGCAAAGTATCTTGTAAAAGTGGATGAAAACTTGGTTTGAACAAAGGACCAATGGGAGACTTGAGCTCCATACGAACAGGAGAACGACAGTGTTTTCCCGAAGTAGGAGGAAAATGATGTGAGATTAAATTTTATTTTATTTTTTTAAATTTTTCACATGTTTATTTATTTATTGGAGAGAGAGAGAGAGAGCATGCACAAGCACATGAGGAGCAGAGAGCAGGGGGAAGAGAGAATCCCAAGCAGGCTCCAAGCTGTCAGCACAGAGCTCGTTTTGGGCGGCAAACCCGGGAACCCTGAGATCACGACCTGAGCTGAGATCAACAGTCCGATGCTTAACGACGGAGGCATGCAGGCACCAGGATTACATTTTAGAGATGTCCATAAAAGTGGAGTGAACTGAAAATGAAAAATGTGTTTGTAAGTCTGACTGAATATGAACTGCCAAAAATAACCACAGTGCTTTATGCATTTTGAAAAGTTATAAAGAATGAAATATGGAACAACAAACAAAATACGTAGAACCAAGGCCCAATGTAATTAATGTGGTAAGCTCTCACAATTTCTGTGATAAGGGTAAAAGTAAACATTTAGCTTATGATACATGTAGGAAGCATATTTTTATCTCTGGTAATAAAATAGTAAATGAGTGTGTGTGTGTGTGTGTGTGTGTGTGTGTGTGTGTGTGTCTGTGCATGTGTGTGCACGCGCACAGAGAAACTTAGGAAGTGGTAATGAGAAAAGAGTCATCAAGTAGAAACTGGCAACATAAATCCATATGTATGTTTCATGCCAAATATATATGGATGAAATGCTGCAATTTTGGGGTGAAAACATTCAGACTGGATAAAATAAAACTGAAGCACGTGTTGTTTATAAAGAATATAAAAAAAAAACATAAAGGAATAGAAATGTCAAAAAACAAAATGATGAAAAATTAGTATCATAGAAACACTAATAAAGAAAATCTGAAGGGGCGCCTGGGTGGCTCAGTTGGCTAAGCCTCGGACTTTGGCTCAGGTCATGATCTCAGGGTTTGTGAGTTCGCACCCTGAGTCGGGCTCTGTGCTGACAGCTCAGAGCCTGGAGCCGGGGTCATATTCTGTGTCTCCCTCTCTCTCTTCTCCTCCCCTGCTCTCTCTCTCTCTCTCTCTCTCTCCCTCTCTCTGTCTCTCTCTCTTCCAAAAATAAATAAACATTAAAACATTAAAAAATAAAAACTGAGGAAGTTATATAAACATCAGTAAAATTAATGTGTAAATAATTACCAGAGATAAAGAGAGGCATCGTATACTTTAAAAAACAAATTCAACAAGAGAACATTATAGTTCTCGGTTTACATGCACCTAAAAAAATGACATTTGAATCTATAAAATAAAATGAGCAGCTCTAAAATAAGCAATGATATTGGGTGATTTTTAACCCACCCCTGATTGAACACACCAGGAAAAACAGTCAAAAATTTAGTAAAGGTACAGAACTGCCCCAGTCTAATAACCACTTAGCCATATGTGGCTATTTAAATTCAAATGTATTAAATCTAAAACTTCAGTTTCTAAATTATACTAGTCACATTTTAAACTCCCGTTAATACATGTACAAGAGACTATCACACGACACATTAGGAGACAAAAATTTTATATTATCCCCAAAAGACTATTGGACAGTGCTGAAAAAGTGTATTGAAATAAGAGTTTCAAAAGGTTTGGCATAATGTCTGTTTTTTTAGTGTTCATTTATTTATTTTGAGAGAGAGCATGAGGGAGAGGGGCAGAGAGAGGGGGGGAGAGAATCCCAAGCAGGGTCCTCACTGTCAGTGGGGAGCCCGACGTGGGGCTTGAACTCACAAACCATCAGATAACTACCTGAGCGGAAATCAAGAGCCGATGGCTAACCGACTGAGCCACCCAGGCGCCCCTGATATAATGCTTATATAATGAAAACTATACCCAGTCACCGAAGAGTCCACCTTCTTTGCAAGAATATACTTTCTATTTTCAGAAATTGGTGGCAGGATACCCACCAAGCACATCTATCAAATTTGTATTTAAATATCAAAGAAATATTCTATTAATGACAACAGCAATAATCCAGAAATAAACAGCAACCACAAACTCCATCTTCTTTGAAAGTAATTGTGTGTGTTTTTACTTAAAAAAAAAAAAGTCTAAATACAAATTAGACTGCTTCAGATTCTGTGTCTCTGTCTCTCTCTGATCCTCTCCCATTCCCACTCTGTCTCTCTCTCTCTCTTTCTCAAAAATAAATAAACATTAAAAAAGTTTTTTAGGGGCGCCTGGGTGGCGCAGTCGGTTAAGCGTCTGACTTCAGCCAGGTCACGTTCTCGCGGTCCGTGAGTTCGAGCCCCGCGTCAGGCTCTGGGCTGATGGCTCGGAGCCTGGAGCCTGTTTCCGATTCTGTGTCTCCCTCTCTCTCTGCCCCTCCCCTGTTCATGCTCTGTCTCTCTCTGTCCCAAAAATAAATTTAAAAAAAAAAGTTTTTTAAATAAATAAATACAAATTAGAAAGCATTTTAAATTCAATGTCAGTATAAATGCCTTGATCACTGGGAGGATGAAACCCAGTCAAGCTTGGAGGTGTAACTGGGGTAATATTGCATAAATTAAGAAAAGATTGAAAAATTAATAGATTAAGCATCCATTTAAAAAGTTATCAAAATTGGGGCACCTGGAAAAAAATTGGGGCACCTGGGTGGCTCAGTCATTTAAGCGGCTGACTTCAGCTCAGGTCATGATCTTACAGTTCGTGGGTTTGAGCCCCACATCAGGCTCTGTGGTAACAGCTCAGAGCCTGGAGCCTGTTTCAGATTCTGTGTCTCCCTCTCTCTCTGCCCCTCCCCGGCTTTCATTCTGTCTCTCTTTCTCTCTCTCAAAAATCAATAAATGTTAAAAAGTTATCAAAATTATGTGACTATAAACCTATGAAAAGAAAGCAATGACATAGTTGAACATATCAAAAGATTAAAGAATGTTCTTTGAAAAGCTGGACCATTGGTAAATTCCTGGAGAAGACATAAAAGGAAACAAGAAAAAAAAGCACAAAATAACTTAGGTGACAAAATGTGAGCCCTCTCCACAAACATTGCCAACAGTAAAAGGACAGAAGAATATATAAGAACAGATCAATGGCAAAAAAGAAGTAAGTAAATAAATAAATAAGGTAAACTGGAATTTATTTGAAAACTACATAACTCACAAAAATAAGTGAAGTAGGAAACAGAATAGTCATATGAGTACTTAAGGAAATAAAACTGTCATTAATACTAACTTTCTTATATCCAAATAGTTTCCTTGGGAAACTCTACAAGGTAAAAGAAAGAAATAGCTAAGAACTATTCCACTTCTTACAGAAGCCAAAAAATGAGCCTTAATTTTTAAAAAGGTCATAATACCGATTGTTCTAAAACTTAATAAGAACATCAGGTTTAAAGAAAACTAAAGGCCAAACTCATTCAAACTCATAGGACTGGAAGAAAGGAGAGAAAATATCAACAAACTAATGCCAGAAGTATATAACTAGAATAATACATCATAGCAAGGTGTTTTTTTTTTCTAAAAATTCAAGGGTGGTTTAGCTTTCAAATATTCTATCGATTGAATTTTTCTCATGAGTAAAATAAAGAAGAAATGTCATATGTTTATCTTAATATATGAAAAATAAGTTGAAAAATCTGCCACATATATCTGATGGAATATTTTCACGAACAGGAAATACTGAAGTTTCCTAATTCCATGGAAAGAATTTAAAGACAAGAACGCAAACATAATACTTAATAATGAAATGCTGCTTGTGTTCCTTTTAAGGCAATTAATATGACAATAAAACATTGCTACCAATTTTGTCTGGTTAGTGCAGCAAGGTGGGTAAAAATATAGAAGGTATGAGACTTGAAAAAGAAATAATAAAAATCGTGATTATTCATGGATGATATAATTTAAAAATCGTGATTATTCATGGATGAAATAATTTTGTAACTTAAATATGAAAAAGTACATTGTTTCTCAAAAAAAGCAACTACAGAAAATGGCTATAATTAATAAGTGATTTTAGCGAGGTTATCAGAAATCTGGTTAATGTCTAAAATGCACTTGTGTTTCTAAATGGCAACACTAAAGGGAAATGCAAAATTTTCAAGAGACACCATTTCTGCTATCAACAAAAAGGTAAAAGGCTAGGAATAGACCTAATGAAAGATGTGGAATATTTCGACTCAGAAAAAGTGATTAATCACTACTGACAGCAATTACTGTAACCTAAGTAAGTGAAGAGATATGCCATATACATGGGATAAAGATGACTTTTTAAAGACATCAATTCTGCTTAATATAGTATATAAATTAAACAAAATCCCAATTGGTATTTTGATAAGCCATGACAAGCTACTTGTAAAATGCATATGAATTTCAAAAGAAGAGTAGGCAAGAGAAGCTTGAAGATTAGAGTAGAAGAACTTTCTCTGCGGGATATGAAGATTTATTAGAATGTTATGATAAATAAGGGAGGATAAGAAGATAGGCGGCGAAACCAACAGAAGAAAAGGAAGATTCAGACATAACCTGACATACTGATTTATGATGAGTATGCCGTACAAAAAGGTACCATGAAAGAACACACTTTTCAGTATGTGGCGTTGGAGGAAGAATTGATTACTCACATGGATAAATTAAACAAGAAGTTATCTCTCCCTTACGCCATATGAAAATATCTCTTCCAGTGGATTGCAGTTCCAACCCACAAGGAATGATTTATTTCTGATGTCAGGGCACATGAAATTTGTTAAATGGGACAGAAAAAAAGGACAAAAAACTAATCTAAAGGAAAAGATAAACTTCGCTACCTTACAGTTAAGAACTTGTGTTTATGGAAAGACACCATTAGAAAGACGGAAATTCAAATAACGGGGCAAAAGAAGATATTTCAGAACATAAAACGGACAAGCAGCCCATATTCAGAATATAAAAATAAAACCTGAATACCAATCAGAAGACAGACAACCCGATCCAAAATTAGACAAGCAATTGCAACAGGCATTTCACAAAAGAGGAAATCTAGTTGGTCAACACGAATACAAAAAAGTGTTCAACCGCAATAGCCCTTAGGGAAATTCAAATTAAAACCACATGAAAGACTGCCACGCCTCTATCAGAATGTCTAGAAGCTTATACAGTCTGACAACATTTGATAAGAATGGAGGGAAATTGAAATTCTCATTCTCATACACTGCCGGGCAGGACTACAATTAGAGCAATCATTTGAGAATACTGTTTGACATTACCCTCAAAGTTGAACATAAGCTCATCCTATGAGTTAATAATTATACTCTTAAGTATGTACCTAAATAAAAATGCATGCGTATGAATAAAAGTCACACACAAAGGAAACATTCTTTGAAATAGAAAAAAAAGAAAGATAATACAAAGTCTAGCACAGTGGAATGGATAATTAAATATTGGGAGTCGTAAAATCGGAAACTGTACATGGAATGTTGCAGGTTCATTAAGGCACAAATGGAAACTGGAATCAATCTCACAAACGTAACAAAGCCTGATAGAAGAATAAATACTATATCATCGTATACTGTATTATTCCATTTACATAAAGTAAAAAAAACAAGACCTAAGTGTCTGAAGATGCATACTTCGGTGGTAAAATCACAAAGACAAGCAACGATGTGCGTACAACATCAAAGGCAGGATGGTGATGATCTCCAGGGACACGGAGGGGTGGTGACTTGGAAAGGTCTAGGTTTGGGGATTCTAAGGTCTCGAGGATATTCTGTTTCTTCATCTGGAAAATGACAACACAGGTGCTCACTACACAATTCATCAAACTCTACCTTTCTTTTATGGACTTTTACAGAAATGAGAAGGAATGTGATATTAATGACTAAAGAGATAATTATATTCCGTGGGGTGCTCATAAAAATTTAACTCCATCTACTCATGAAATCTACATGATCCCAGGGATATGATTTGGGGGAGGACATGACTGGGTGCCCAGGCTTCTTTTGTTTTGGTATAAGGTAAGTGGAGAGATGGATTCTGGAAGAATGACCATCCTCTACTAAAGTACCTTATGAGGGAATGCGGCATTGGCTATGGAAATCAGGCCTCCCAGCTCAGCTATTTTAGCTCAATAGCGTGGTCTGGGAAATAGGGCTAGATATGATTAAGGACCAATCACTAATTACCAACATTGAGCTTTTGTTTAGATGGGAGCCCAGCAGTCAGCAGTTAGCATTGGCCTGCGTGCTCAAGGTTCTGGAAAATGGTGTTTGCTAGCAGGCCCATGTGGCAGGTGTTGAATCAATGCTCTTGCTACCCATTCGACCCTTTCTGTCTCCTCCTCTCCCTGAACCGAACTCTCGGACTGAGTTCATCTCTTGGGTCCCCAGGCTGGTTGGGTGTGTGTTTCATTAGGAAACAGACAAGGGTTGCCTGCTCAAAGGGCAGGGAAAGCTTATGCAATAATTGGTGGGTCAAGAAGCTACGATCCCGTTTGTACTTTGTGTGGTGAATTCCTCAGTTACATCTGATTCTCTGTTATTTAGCAATCAGATTCAATCAAAGTACCCACATCTCTGGCACTTTTGCGTGCTATCCTCGTTCCTGAACCTTTGCTTTCAGACGGTGGTTTTCCAACTCCCCACGTTGATGGGGGTTTTGGTCTTTGTGTCTCTGATATAAACCTCAGGGCTAATATGCCCAACTCAGCAGTACAGGAAGCAAATTTGCCTTGCACATCTATTTCCAGCTTGCAGTCTGGTCTACCAATCTCTTGATAAGCCCCACTTTGCCAAGTGATCACTAACCCAGGCCAAAAATCAATGGAAGAGTGTCCTCTACATAGTGCATATTCAATATCTATATCTACATTTATAGATATAAATATATACATATAATAATAGCCAAAATAATAAATCTATATATGTCTTATTTATTATAAATTAATACACCTAGTGTATGTGTGAGTATGTATCATATTTCTTAATATTCAAGATTAAATTTCTTACACTAATTTATTATTAATCAAGGATCATACGTGGAAGTGGTTAGGGTTTGTAACTTTAAGTGTAATATGAACTGATTTCCACAAAGATATGTAAAGGTCGTAATAATTTACTCTGGGTGAATAGAACAATTCGACAAGGCTGTGTGCTGTTCAGTAACCAATGGCACAGATTCCTTATTTGTGCCCTACTGAGTCCTAAATCTATGAGCTCATAGGAACCTATAGAGACACAATAGACCCTTCCAGAATCTTGGACGAATCAAGGTTATGTTGTCTTTACTCGGGAGGAATGGGAAAATGTGAACATACATGTGCATGCATGAAGCCCCAGCTAAAGCTCAAAGAAGTCACACTCAATAGTCCCCCAGGTGCTCCCAAGAGAAGATTCCTTGCAAATACTCCTAGTAATCCCCCCTGCAAATACTCCTAGAAATCCCCTCTAACAGCTCAACTTGGCACTTCAAAAAATGAAACAACTTTAAATACTTTTTTCCCCTTGCCTGTTCATGTAAGTGTCTTTGAAATTATAAAACGTGAATCTGATGCACTGATGGGGAAATCCAATTCTCTTCTTATCTATGAAAATTATTGATTCAACAACAGAATTAAAACTATATTCACAGACTCCTTAGCAACTGACAGAGAGAGGTAACAATATATATTTTTTTCTCTCCTTGAACTTGTATACCAGATTTCAACTTCTCATATATTGCCCTTCATCACAGTAAACAAGTATACTTATTTTGCACAAATTCCTTCCCCATTGTCATTCTAACTCTACTTGGAAAAACACAAGACGCAGATATTTTTTTTTCAAACTCTAAGATATTCCAAGTGAATAGAAATTAAATATGAAGCAACTTAAATAGCGGGTGTTTATTTATGTGTGGCTTGCCTTATTCCAACTGCTTACACACATTCATGTGGTTCATGATTAAAAGGAAATTGAGCAAATTTGGGCAAGAAAAAATAAAGTTATGATAGCAAGTTGAAGCCAGGGAAAGATTAGACATAAAGTGTTAGGTGTGGGCTTGCTAGACGTGGGCTGGAATCTTGGCTCTCGCTTCCCAAAGATCAAAGCCAAAAGAAAAACATAAATACGTGATTCATAGTGTCCCACGGGGGGAAAACAAACAGGTTGCTTTGGAGAAGAAAAGCCATTGCTGATAATTTCATTAATGCAAGCAATTTCCCCTATGGCCTTTCTTCTGGAAAAGAAAATATAGATGTGGCCATGAGTGCCAATGTGGTTGCATGTATACATGTCATGTTGTAAAAATCCACAAAATTATTTGTCAGGAAACAATCTGAGTGGGAATGTAAAATGGTGCGGCACTTGTGAAAACGGTATGGTAATTCCTCGAAAAAGTAAACACAGAATTGCCATATGAGCCAGCAATTGCGCATCAAGAGACATATCATAAAAAGTTTAAGCAGGGACTCAAAAAGATATTTGTACACTCATGTTCATACGCATTCTTCACAGCAGCTAAAATATGGAAGAAGCTCAAGTATCCATCAGTAGATGAATGGATAAGCAGGAGTGATACGTGCTTACCATGAAATATTATTCAGCCTTAAAAAGCAAAGAGATTTCAACCCATGTTACAACGTGGATGAGCCTTGAGGACATTATGCTAACTGAAATAGAGCAGGTACGAAAGAACAAACAGTGGATAATGCCACTTATATAAAGTATGTAGAGTAGTCAAATTCATAGAGACAGAAGATAGAATGGTGGTCGTCAGGGGCGGTGGACAGAGGAGAATGAGCTAGAATTTATTGGCTGCAGACTCTCAGATGAAAAAGTTCTGGAGATAATGCTGATGATGGAACATCGCCACTTAATCACCCACTTAATAATGGTTAGGCGATGAAGTTTACGTTATGCGTATTTTACAAGAGAAGCAATATGAGACGGTATCTCACATAACATCTGTAAATTAAAACTGATAGCATAACATTCAAAATGCACTCACTAGAAGCATTTCATAAAGGCCATATAATGTGATCTAGTTAGGTAGCTATCTGATGGTCTGATTCAGTAAAATGGAACAATTTAGAGATATTAGAGTAATGGTGTCCAAAACCGTGCATGAATGTGTGCATTTGCGTGTGTGCGTGTGTGCGTGTGTGCGTGTGTGTGTGTGTGTGTGTGTGTGTGTGTTCATTGCCTGTTGAAGTAGTTTAATAGAGAAAGTTGTGTGCTCTCTCTTCGCCAGTTCCAAAGGCACTTCAGAAGAGTCCTAGGTTTCAAAACATACAGTTTGAAAGGTGCTACTCTGGAAAAACTGAAAAATCAGTTTATCTTTCTGGATATCATAGTTGAGTACAAGGCTTATTCTGCCTTGACTGGGGGCAGAGCGAGCTCTTTCTCCAAACAACTCAAATCTTGGAAGAATTGATATACGTGGTGACATCTTCAAAATGGTGGCAGTGTCTATTAAGTATCTAAATAACTGCCCTATCAACAAAACAAACCAAAACAAAACAAACCAAACCAAAACAAACCAAAACAAAACAAAGCGAAGCCTTTCATTATGTAAGCTCTCATGGTCCCAAAATAGAGGAAAACCGGGATCGTGTTTCCAAGGGCTACTCTATAACTTAGCTACTACCTTCTACACGTGTTTTGCTAAATCCCATGTGCTATGTGAGTTGTCCTGGATGTTAGATAAGCAATCTCTTCCCGCTACAGCAGGTACTCATCACTCATCATAACACCTATGGCTCTATGGTTGCGGAGCACTACATTTCCCCTGCCCCTTTTTCTTGGGAACCTGTGGCATCCACCATGTACTTGGCCCAGATTCCCTGACATGACGAGAATATTGCACGGTGCTGTCCAACACTTCAGTGGAAACTCCTGGTGATTAAATTCCAGAATTCCAAAATAAATTTTAGGTAGCTCCCAGTTAGATTATTTCTAGGAACAGCTCCCAACCGACCCCTCAAGTATATGCACGGGATTCACATAGCCAGCAGTGGTAGTGGAAAATGGATCCCAGTTTTCCATTTGTACCCAGAGCCTATTTGTGCTATAGGCCATGAGAGGGAAATATTTTTGATCTATTAACTATGATCTAGTTGTTAGAAGTACTAGTTCCCATCCACTTGGTCCCAGACTTATGGAACGTACATAAGCAAAATGGAGAGCTTTTCTATGGTTGACAGGGGTCAGTGAAAGCTTGGGAATATATCATATACTTTCTGAAAATTCTCGGAAAAATTGTGAGCCGTTGAGACCCTAACAGTGTATGTGTTTCCTTTATACAATCTTATCATCACACGAGCTGTCTCCTTTAATGCAAAAGCCTTCCTCTTATGAAAGCCTTGCCTCAGATATTTAACTATGGTGTTACTCCCCTAGCTGTTTATCCAGGGTGTGGTGTTTTATTTGTGCAAACTAGAAGAGGGATCTGGAATGAGAAGTAGGTCTGGATACTGGATAATAGTATTATTTCACATAAACAACATCAATACTGTTTAGTCATAGCCGCCTATCACCAATATCAACATTTTTGTTGGTATAAATGATCTTTACTTATTGGTGCATCAAATTGCCTGAGAACGCCACTCCCTATCCACTAAAAGCTTTGGTTACAAGTATTGCCCCAAAGTAAAACTGGCTTGCCATATTACCAACATTCCCTGGGATGCAAGCTGTGTGGCTAAAATACTTTGCCAAATTTTATTATAGCAAAGTAATATATATTTTGGGTTACCCCATGAGCTGCTAGATTCTCCCACCTTCCACTGATAAAATTCTAGTATTGGAGTTGCAGGTTTGTGAAGAGGAGAGACAAGGTAAATCCTCCCTAAGTTTCTAAGTTGCCAGGTGAGGTTTGCACCAGATGTCTACTGTCCTTGTTTGAGTACTTGAAACACTAGGCAATAACTAGTCAGAACTCTTGATCGTTAGAGTTCCAAGGGAGGTGATGCCGACCAAGTTTTCTGCCTGAACCGTGAGCCCCTCTAAGAGTAAGTTACACCCAATGTGAGTCCTTCAATGAGTCAGTCAAGTTCTCTGGTCGATACTACCAATGCTCTCACCTGCAAGCATTGTTTTTCCATTCTTCCTAGTGTTTTTCCAAGGAACGGTGGTTACAAAGAGGTGGAACAAAGCCTGTGTCATTGTTCCTGGTTGGCATAAGGAGCGCAATTAGTGGGGGAGTAAGATCAGAAAGAGGAGGGAGCTTCTCTGAATCAGCCCAATCTCTTCTTCCCTTCAGCATGTGGGTAATTGAGGGCAACATTTGGCCACTTAGACTTATGTGTGTCTTAGTGTGAATTTATCTCCATGAACAAAGAGAAGCTTGTCCTCTCTCATACCCATTCAGTGTCCCAGGGGCTGCTTTCTATCATCTATCTTTACGTGAAGGATCTGACCACTTCTCATTCTTCCTACCATACTGGATTATAGTTACCAACCTTGTATTCATGGGCTTGGGGGCAGATGGAGCTTTGCTACCTGGTTCCTGTGCTTCCACTGAAGTTCTTATTTCCCTACTTATGTTATGTAATCACCAGGATCCATTATTGCCGGATATTTAGAATCTGGTGCCTCCGCCATTTTCCCCCTTTGTTTCATTAATCTGGAGCTACTTAAACTTTCTTGGGAAGAGACTAGATTATTTTAGGCATATGTCCGTGGGTCTCCAGGAGCAAATTAGAAATATGGTAGTTGTTTCTGGGATGGAAAAGAAGGTTCAGAATATATGAAAGAAATACAACAAAGAGTTTCTTCAGACCCTTCACTCAAGCAGCAGCTATTTAAGAACGATATGATGGGGCCCCTGGATGGCTCAGTTGGTAGAGCATCTGACTCTTGATCCCAGGGTTGTAAGTTCAAGCCCCATGTTGGGTGCGGAGCCCATGTAAAAAAATAAAATAAAAAATAAAAAAAAATTTAAAAAAAAAGAACGATATGATGTATGAGTACACCTGTGATGTGGAAGTCTAAACTCATCCAATTGTATTCATTTTACATGTGTGATTTTATTGTGTATCACTTATATGTCAATAAAACATAAAAACATAAACAATTAGAGAGCCGATCCCATTCCTTCTACCACTACCCAACTGCACCTTCTGAAGACTGACCTTGATGTTAAGTTCTGATTGCCTTTGCATTAGCTCCAAAGGGACTAGTCTGTAAAAGCCATGTGATTGCCATATCCTTGCTTTTGCTTATTTTTCCCAAATCTTAACATCAGCAGCAGAGAAGTATGGTTTCTGGTTAGAAGTAATGGTAGCTAGAGTTCTATAAGTTTTATTAACTTGTCCTCAACTTCTCGATCCTGACTGCATGATCTAACTCACAGCAATGGTCACCTTTAGTCACGATTAACTGAGCTTATTCAGATATCTTAGTGAATCTGTTCATACTTCTGTTGAAGAATGGCATTTTCTCGTGAGAGGTACCACCTTGTTCTCCTTGTCTCATTTCTTTTAAGACAGTCATATTTTGCATAGGGAAGCACGGAACCTTTGTGACTGGATTGCTATGGACCCACCTCTTGCCTCTGGTGTGCGTCAAGGCATTGGCTTGCAAATCACACGGTTGGCCAAAGGCAAGCTATTCCTGTGATGTTAGGGTATCCTTTTTGTATCTGTGAAGTACCAACAAGATTGCATTTAGTGTGTTAGATTTTATCAGATATGCTCTGACACATCCCTTAATACCCTAATCCATATCTTCCAAAGTCAGGCAAGTCTGCAACTGAGTCCCTGTTTCCAGGGGCAGTATAAATAAAAATCTTTTTGACCCACCTTGGGCTATCTCACCCAGCAGCATGAATACTCAGATTCTATCCATTGCACATTCTGCCTCCTACGTATATTGTAACTACTAGGCCACTTCATAAGTAAGCCTGGGTCCCGGCCTCTTCCTGATGTTTCTGATTTTGAACCCAGGAATATTTGGCTTCTACATGCTGTTAGTATTATAGATCAAAAGAATATTAGTCTCCTTGATTTCAGACTTCTGTCTCCTACCAATGCCTACATCTGGTATCACTGGCATCGTTGCTGAAATCCCTGCCTTAAAAATTGTCTATCCTGTGATTGACATAGGAACCAGAGTTAGTATTTGGATTCCAGGAGTCGGATTAGTAGCTCTGCCTTGGATCTTAGAGCTTTTCAATTTAACAGAGGGGATCTTTGTTACGTGCCGGATTGTGTTCTCCCAAAATGCGTACGTTGAGGTCCTCACTTCCAATACTTCACGACGTGGTCTTATTGGGAAATAGAGTCACCGCAGTGTAATTAGGTAAGATGAAGTCATGCTGAAGGAAGATTGGTCCCTAATCCAATATGAGTGACGTGCCTTTGAAAAGGGGAAATTTGGACATAGACAAACCCCCAGGAAGAATCCCAGGTGGAGATTAAAGCATAGTTGGAGTGCTACGTTTACAGGTTATACGAAATGCTCTCAGCAGACCACCAGAAGCTAAGAGGAAGGCATGGAACAAATTTTCCCTCACAGCCCTCAGAAGGAACAAACCCTTTCAACACCTTGATCTTGGATTTCTAGCATCCAGAGCCACGAGACAGTAAGTGTTTGTTGTCTAAGCTACCCAGTTTGTGGTACTTTGTCATGGCATCCCTAGCAAATGAGTACAGTCTCCAAGTGGCTCTTGGCTATGGGATTTCCAAATGCATTCTCATAAAAAGATGTAATATTCTGAGTCTAACTCGGTGTTATTTATATTCTTCCTTTTATTAAGTTATTACACTCTCCCAGAGACTTAGCCTTGAATGACCTACTTCCATTCTTTAATATTTGCCTTGGGTAGAAAAATGCATGTTTCAAAGTAAAATTGAAGGGACAATATTTGGGCTTCACTGATAAACGTTTACCTACTTGTATACAAAAACAACAATGCTTAGATATTAAATATTCTTGGAGAAGATTTATGAAACCCACAGAATGTCGTTTATTGCGGAAGTAATATGAAACACTTAGATACTTAACAATTAGATTTTTCCATGCTTTTTACCCATGATGGATTTATATTTTTATGTTCTCGAAATGGTATAAATTTCTTCATGGGGAAAAAATATAAATTTTAGGTTAATTCTGATAATATGTGTATTCTTTAAATCGCCTGCCATTTTTTTCTGGTTGGCAACACTATCCACTTTGGGAAGTATTCTGTAACATGGAGTTATATAAGTTTTCTGTAGTCCAAAAAGTAGTTAGTTAACATAGAACTATGATATGTCTGTTGATTTATTTTCACAAATGATGCCTATATCTAAATTACATAAGGGAATTATTAAAATGAATTAAAAACACAGAATCCATCAATTTAATATTTATTAGAAAAAGTGAGACAAAGAACGATTGATGGCCTATTCCACTAATTGAAAGACATACATATTTATGTATATATTCACGCAGGTGTATGTATAAATACACACATATACAATGCTTTATTTTGAAATATTTTAAATTACTCAGTATCTGTATGCTTCATTTTTGTCTTTATCAGTTTTTGGTGTTGCTTACATATATTCATGAAAAACTGAATGGAAGCTGAAATGGAATATTTTAAATACAGAAGTCTCTAAGTTAAAATTTGTTAATAAGTGAATTAGGCCTGAAATGGGCAAATGAGTACACTCTGATTGATGATTTGCAAATAGAGCAGAGGTGACTTCTGAACGTTCTCCCTTTTTCTAGCTCATTGATCATTTCGAGACCTAAAGGTACACCAAAGTGTTCCACAGAACATGGTGGTGGACAGAGTTCTTCAGGG
The DNA here is from genome assembly GCF_024362965.1 of Panthera pardus. Taxonomy (NCBI): domain Eukaryota; kingdom Metazoa; phylum Chordata; class Mammalia; order Carnivora; family Felidae; genus Panthera; species Panthera pardus. The sequence continues at coordinate 16,275,842 of NW_026526654.1, read as the reverse complement.
CCCAGGAGATAAATTAATTCCATGAGGTTCCTCACTTCTAGATTCTAAACACAGTAGCTCTATTGTCATGTTTTTCATAAGATATTTTTGTATCCTATAAGATTATAGTAAGCGACAATAAGCCCCTATTAATTAAGAAAAATTATGAAAACAATGGACTTGTCCAAATAGTATCATTTAGATACCAAAAATGTCTTTTAAGAAAAGTTTAGCTTTCGTCTTAAGCCCCTAACTTCTGGGCACCTGGGGGGCTCGGTGGGTTAAGCACCTGACTTCAGCTCAGGTCATGATCTCATGGCTTGTAGTTCGAGCCCCAAATCGGGCTTTCCTCTGTCAGCACAGAGCCTGTTTTGGATCCTCTCCTCCTTCCCTCTCTGTCCCTACCCCACACTGTCTCTCTGTCTCTCAAAAATAGAATAAAAACATTAAAACAAACAAACAAAAAAATCTAACTACCATCACCATGTGAACTCACACACACACTTGAGCTTTTAACGTTGTATAATTACACTATTGAGTTCCACATGGTTTAATTGCATATATGACGTGCTCTAGAGATATTTCTACTGGTTTGTGTGACTAAATGATTTATGTTAGAGGTTTTTTTTTTTTTTTATCCAGAAAAGGATACATTTAATTCATTTATCAAAACAGTTCAATTAGGTTTTTCCCACAAGGATTTTTTGTTGTTGTTGTTAAAACTTTACTTACATTTCCTAAGAAAAATAATGTTTTCTGTAAAACATATATTCACAACATAAGGAATTTAAGTAATGTGAAACACAGTAGAAGATAAAGGGAGAAAACAATCTCTCCAATCTTTTTACCAGAAATGTAGAGATAAACTTAAGGTATATATCATTCTAAAAGTCTTTGTAAAAATACACACTGATGAAAATATATAAATATAGATAGTAAAGTGAACAGAAATATAGTTCAAAGTATATTTTTAAAGTTGTCATATCACATATTTTGAAATAATAAATTACATGACATTGGTGTTAATTTTACTTGAAATCAATATACTGATAAAACTGAAAAAAGTGGACAAAATTATTGAACATAAAATTTCTCACAACATATTATTTCTTTTTTTTATTTTTAAGTTGATTTATCTATTCTGAGAGAGAGAGAGAGAGAGAGAGAGAGCACAAGCCAGGGAGGGGCAGAGAAAGAGGGGGGTCATGAGAATCCCAAGCAGGCTCCGTGTTGTCAGCACAGAGCCTGACTCGTGGCTCAATCCCATGAACTGTGAGATCACGACCTGAGCTAAAATCAAGAGTCAGAGGCTTAACTGACTGAGCCACCCAGGCACCCCTCACCAGATATTTTTTCTGTAGTTGAGATAGTTTTTTTTAAGACAGTAAAAGTCTAGGGTCATTATGTTTTTATTTATTGTCACATCTCAATATTAGCCTCTGCCACCGAAGACAAGGACATTAATACATTGGCTCTTCCTTCTCACATGTCAATTCTGTAATTATATTAGTTCTTATATTCTCAACTCTGTAACGTTGTTATTCAGTTATGTAACAATACTTCCAAAGGTTATTGAGTACCACTATTCGCATAAGTTGATTCATACTCAACAGAACTCATTTTACCATGGTTTCTCAGTGTTTTGTTTTTTTTTTTTTTTGAGTTATTTTTTATCAGACTGTCCTTTGACCAGATTTAATTTTTTTTTTTAACGTTTATTTATTTTTGAGACAGAGAGAGACAGAGCACGAACGGGGGAGGGGCAGAGAGAGAGGGAGACACAGAATCGGAAGCAGGCTCCAGGCTCTGAGCTGTCAGCCCAGAGCCTGACGCGGGGCTCGAACTCACGGACCGCGAGATCGCGACCTGAGCTGAAGTTGGCCGCTTAACCAACTGCGCCACCCAGGCGCCCCTACCAGATTTAAAACTGACCAAAAACTATTTCTTCCCTTCAAGGTGCCATGGATTTTACCTGCGTTGTGTCCATGTTGCGTATTCATGCAACTATTTGTCGCTAAGTGGTTTTATTTTTGCCAACAGCGCTTCCTGCCATTTTGTCTAGTCCTTATATAAGTAGCGTTCAAATTGTGGTCCCCACAGGAGCAGCAGGCGATCACCTGGGAACTTGTTTGAAATACGAGTAAGTTCTCAGCCTTCCTCAGACCTGTTGAATCAGATAGTAGGGAGTGGAGCCCAGCCTTCTGTGTTTTCACAACACCAGCAGATGGTTCTGAACAACATTCAAGCTTGAGAACCACTCCTCCCTACCATTGATTCCGAACTTTGGAAAACCTAAATCTCAGCTTACTGCCTCGATTCTGCAGCATCCCCTGATGCCCCCTGTGCATTTTCTTATTTCAGTGAATCGCGTTCTTAGGTAATTCTAAGCTGTTTAACTTACATCGTTATTTCCACTATGACAGTGTGCTGTGTTAACACAGCTGATTTGATGGCTTTTCGTTTTGTCCGTTCCTGGAGGGTGATGCCTGGGACCTATGGTTTGCTTTGATCTTAAGTGGGACATGGTTTTTCGATCGTATGGCAGACAAAGCTGCTGTTGTTCTCTCCGCACTATGTTGTGAGAGCACAGTATTTGGTGTCCCATCCAGTTATTGTGGCCTGAAGTGTAGTGAATCCCAGAAGTAGACGTCCTCGCTCTTGCAACATTTATTCGTCTCCTACATCAGGGCTCATGGCACCTGTACCTTTGAGGGGCAGTGGAGTGGATACCCCCTCCTTTGGAATGTAGATCATCTCTCTATTTCAGTATTTCACCCAACTGTCCTCAAATTTGCAGAAAATATCTGCCTGATTTTCCAGCGTCTTTGTTTTTATGTTTGTCCCGGTAGCTGTTGCCACAAATGCCCAGTTAGAAGGAGGAAACCATGAATATCCCCACTCTGGGGATTATATGCATATACGTGAATAACATTATGTACTTGGTATGTAAATATCACAACAGTGTTTGCACCATTTCATACCCACCGCGCTCGCATACGACCACCCGATCATCTACTTAAGAGGTTCCCAAGCAGTTTCAGAGAGTCCAGAAACCCCCTCATGAATGGACATGGGAAGATCGTGTTGTGGAGAAGTCTCCTGTGGGTCCCCTGGAAAAGTTCTGCCTTTATCCATCTGCCCTATGGGAGTGTCCCACTGTGTTCTATTTAGCCAAGTACAGCTACCTTTACTCCTGAACAAGCGGTGACACGGGGGCAGTTGTTCTGTTTTGTTTTGGTTGTGTGTGAGAAAACACTGCCAAAGACGCTGAAGTGTCTAATTCAGAAGATGGAAGTTCAAGGACAGCACACGGTGGTCACCACTGAAGCTTATAGTCTTCCTGACTGCTGTCCCCTTCTGCTGTACTCTGCTTCCATGTCGGCGGGAGTGAAGCAAAGGACCTTGGTCTCCCTTTCTGGCTCACATTCGGCCCCCGGAGAAAATCAAAAGAGCCCATGATGCCTTCTACCCCAAGCTACGTCAGTCAGCACAAGAAGCCAGGGCTCTCGATGACTGTCACCCCCTCATGTAAATCCCTTATGGCCTTGCACACACTGTCCCTCTCCCCAGCTGGTGGGAGCAGCCACGACAGAAGGATGGTCCAGAGAGGAGATGGGAATTCTGCAGTGGCTCCATCTTCTGGGGGGTGAAAGCTGGCCCAGGTGGCAGGGCTGGACTTGGAGACCCCCCCCCCCCTCCGGCGACACATCCATGGGGATGGGCAGACGTGGAGTTTGCATGTAATCTTTTCTGGTAGCTTCTGGCTGTTCCCATGAAATAAATTGTCAAGTGAGACTGAAGGAGGGACATTGGGGATTATAGTGAAGACAAGGAACTTTCAAGGATACAAAAGAAAATAAAGAATGAAATAGTCATCTGTATAATTAAGAGAACCAAGGGCAACAGAAATAGAGCATTGTTGTCCAAGAACATCGGTACCCGATTCTGGGCATAAAATCCTCCTGTGCTTTCTTGTCTCAGAGAAAAAAGTCCCCATGAGCTCTGACTCCATCTCCTACTGCTTTAGTGCTCATTCATCCTGCTCCAGTTAGACTGGGCTCTACGGTTCCTTCTATATGTTAGAAAGGCTCCCGCCCCGGGACCTTTGCACCTGCCTTTCCTGCCACATGTAAGTCTCTCTTCCTGGATCCCCCACTTAGTTCTGGCCTCTCTTCCTTGAAGTTTTGCCTTAACGCGCCATCTCATTGAGGCCTCCCCACATCCTCACTCTGAAGTGTCCCTCCCCAGTCTCCGTCCTTCCTCTGCTTTATCAATCAATTCCTAAGCTAACATGAAATTAACTTTTTTGTATTGCTTTCGCTCCCGAAGGAAAAGGCATTCTTTGTATGCATTTATTTGTGGTTACAACTGTGCCTGGCACAGATTAGCAATAAAGAACTTTCGCTGAACAAATGCATGGGGAGAATTCCAAGGACACATGGAATAATTGTGTCTTATTCATTTTGTATCATCCATTTCTCATTTTCACAAACAGGAAACACTCATTACATGCCAGAAACACACAGGCACTGGTCTTGTTTCGGTGTGTGCACTGAACTTGTAACTCAGTCGCACAAGAGCATTGAGTCTTTGAAGCTGCTTATACCCACAGAAAGGAATTAAAAATTTTTTAAGCATCTATCTAAGCCAGATGAAGAAGAACTCTGTTAACAGCCTAATCTATTTGGATGATTTTCTAACATCTCATTTTGTAACTGAAAATACAGGGCTACGGATCCACTGCTGAACCATTACTCTAGCCTATTTGTATACATACTATATTTAAAAGCATCTTGAATTTATTAGCCTGGGAGCACCTTATATGCATGTATTATGCATTTTTTTGTATATCCAACGGTTACTTATTTGTGACACATACTATGTATTCTATAAAATATTATTGCTATTTCCTTTCTAACTGGTTTTATAAGATACATTCGTATATAGATTGGCAGAGTATTATCAACAATTTTCCCATGTTTGGCTTTACTGTATCCGCAGAACAGCAGGCTCCCCTTTCCAGAGACTTGACGTCCAAAGATACATGGCTTCGAAAGGAAAACGTAGCTTTTTGCCTAAATTGGCAACGGAGTTAGTAAACTTCACAATTCAAGACTAGTTCTATTTTGGAATGTGAGTAATCCGTTTGGGGTATTCATTGATGAAACTAACTGGATACTTTCTAAGTTCCTCTTTACACGGCATAACGGTGGTGTTTTACATTCAGAATGAAGTAGAAAATTATAGAAAATAGGTGCATACAGAAAAATTTCATCTGAAATATTTCAGGGAAACAATGAGTGATCATCTCACAACTCTCTTCAGATTGAATTTTGAATCCGAGTCGATCAACTCAGAAAAAACAATGGATTGGTCTATCATCCATAATCTTACGGCCGGACTTTTCCTTCAAACAGGCAACTTAACAAAATTGTGATAAAAAGAACCATGTTTGTTTTATTGAAAGGATATTTAGGGACATAATCACTGAAAGCAGAAATGGCTTGTTTTCTGGGTAGCAGCATAATATGGCTGGGAGTGTGGCCATTGGATCAAAATAAGCAATTAAAATGTATTCGATGTGCCCAAATTTTATACATTTTCTCACAATCGCTCATAATGCAAATGGAGACCTCATATTTGATTGAAGTCCTTCATTTATGGTGAAATCTCTGATATTTTATCTCGAGGAAACGGTATAAGCAGCTCTTTGCCTTCACCTCACACTTACCTGTTTCTGTTATTGTTCGAACCTGTTGAGCATTGCTTTCTGTAAGCTTTTGAGGACAATTTGGTCAGTGGTCAATAATGTTGCATCACTATTGCATTCAAAAAGCAGGAAAACAGGTATGCTTTCCACCCGCAGTAAAACCATCCGAGCAGCTCCAGTGTGGCAATAGGTTGCTAAATATCAACATGCAGATTTAAAGAAATATATTCACTTTTATTTTTTTATTTTTTTACATTTTTTTAAACATTTATTTATTTTTGAGACAGAGAGAGACAGAGCATGAACGGGGAAGGGTCAGAGAGACAGGGAGACACAGAATCCGAAACAGGCTCCAGGCTCTGAGCTGTCAGCACAGAGCCCGACGCGGGGCTCGAACTCACGGACCGTGAGATCATGACCTGAGCTGAGGTCAGCCGCTTAACTGACTGAGCCACCCAAGTGCCCCTATTCACTTTTATTTTTAAGATATCCCTCCGGCATCTAAAAATACTGGTGGGCCACCTTTGGTTTAAGATTATCTATTACCACAATTTAATCTAGCCCACCCTACACGGTGCCAACTTATGTTTTATTCTCTATCAATGATTCCGAAACCTGCGTATGTTTTTAGTCCGATCACACGATTATTTTACACTGTTCTTTAAAGTTTCTCCTATGATGGCTTATTTCTTCCAAGTGTGTTGCAGTCCCTGGAGTTTACATGGGATTTTAGGATATAGTAGGACCAATCTATTTAGGTTCTGTGCTTACTCCAAGGGCACAGTTTACTCCTATGTAGAGGCCTCCTTCCTAGCCCCTCACGGTCCGGGGCTTCAACTGGGAACCTGAACTATCACCCCAGACACCTTCCCCTGGGCTGGCATTGAACTCCAAGAGAGGTTAACTGCTGAAAGCCCTGTCTGGGCTTCAGCGTCTTAGCCGCCGGTTTCTGCCAGGTTTCTGCACAGTGGCAGCTTTGGAGTGAACCAATAATCTGGGGCAACTTTACACGCAGATTTTTCGTCTGCTGCTTTCAGGGTTGCTGCTCTTCGAGTTCAAGACATTTTCTGAGACCTGGACTACTGTCTCTTCACCTGGCAAGAATAGACCTTGTAAATATATTTTTTTTAACGTTTATTTATTTTTGAGACAGAGAGAGACCGAGCATGAACGGGGGAGGGTCAGAGAGAGGGAGACACAGAATGTGAAACAGGCTCCAGGCTCTGAGCTGTCAGCACAGAGCCCGACGCGGGGCTCGAACTCACGGACCGCGAGATCATGACCTGAGCCAAAGTCGGCCACACAACCGACTGAGCCACCCAGGTGCCCCAAAAATAGACCTTTTATTTAGGTTTCACGTCTTTTGGTAAGCCACCTGTGCTTGCCGCTCGAGGAAGCCACGCCTTTTTGTCACTGCCCCGTCATGCATCAGGGGACAAAACTCTTTCCTTTGCATTTTGAGGTCCATGTTTCAAAACCCAACAGCGTTCTTTCCCCATCCGAGCCTTAATACACAGAAACCATGTACTAGACTCGACAAACGGTGGGTATAAATGCTCTATATTCTCATTCCCCGCCTGAACATCCTGAGTTTGAGAGTTTAAAGTTGTTTTCTTTTTTCTGTGATGATTCAATTCACATCGTATAATGTCTTCCAGGTTTCCCATATTGACACATATTGCAAAATCCCTTCTCTTCAAAGGCTGGAAGGACTCCATTTTCTTTACAGACGTGTCAGCTCATTCCGTAGTGAGGCTGTTTCCACATCTTAGCTATTGTGATGGTGTCACAGGGAATGTAGGGATGTTTATGTCTCAAGATCCTGATTTCAATTCTCTTGGATAAACATCTAGACGTTGGGCTGCTAGGTCATCCAGTGGTTCAAGGTTTAAGACTTTGAGGAACCTCCTCCATACTGCTTTCCATTGTGGCCATGTCCTTTTGCTTTCCCACCAACAGTCAATGTATAAAATGTGGAGTAAAACTAAAATTTGGAGAATTGGGCCGATTCTCCCCGTCATCTCTTTGCACCTCTCTGTATACAAACACATTCCCACACATTTATTTGGGGACATTCCCCAGAATGTACGTTTCCCATAATTCTTGTAATTATGAGCTGCATGACTAGTCTTGGCCACCGGGGACAAAAGCAAGTTTTATGCTCTTGTTGGATAGAGTGAATGCGTCTCAATACCTGTCTACCGGCTACAGTGTAGATCAGAGGATTCAAACTCCAACCTCCAACCACGAGATGACCTGATAATGGAAATTCGCACAGAGGGAGCACAAAGTTTGGGAAGCTGTGGTCTCTGCCCCTGTGCCAGGGTTTGGCACCTCTCGATGGCTTTCTCTGAGCTCTGGTAGTGAGAGGGAGAAGTAAACGTCCTTCTTGTTGAGACCAGTCTTGATTTTTATTACCCATAGCCACATCTAATCCTAACGGTGCGTTCTTTAATTCGGATGGTATAGATGCTGTATTTTTTTTTTTTAATGTTTATTTATTTTTGAGACAGAGAGAGACAGAGCATGAACGCGGGAGGGGCAGAGAGAGAGGGAGACACAGAATCGGAAGCAGGCTCCAGGCTCTGAGCCATCAGCCCAGAGCCAGACGCGGGGCTTGAACTCACGGACCTCGAGATCGTGACCTGAGCCGAAGTCGGACGCTTAACCGACTGAGCCACCCAGGCGCCCCTAGGTGCTGTATTTTAAATCTTGCATTGTGCAGATATTATATGTCTGAAGACACAGGCACGCAACAAATGGGAAAAAAAAATCAAAGTTTTTCATCATAATTGTGTTTTTGACTCTCTGATACTATAAATATAAATAGTATTTTTATTTGTGATCCCAGAAGTCGTAAGCAATAAGAAGCCTTGAATAATGTCAGTATTTTAAATAAGGAAGTGGAACCAAAATCTAGCTGAAATGTTCATATTATTAAAAAAATGTAGGGGCACCTGGGGGGCTCCGTCGTTGACCGTCTGACTTCCGCTCAGGTCACACTCTTGCGGTTTGTGGGTTCGAGCCCTGCCTTGGGCTCTGTGCTGACAGCTTGGAGCCTGGAGCCTGCTTTGGATTCTGTGTCTCCCTCTCTCTCTGCCCCCCCCCTCACATTCTCTGTCTCTCTCTCCTTCAAAAATAAATAAACGTTAAAAAATTTAAAAAAATAGGGGCACCTGGGTGGCTCAGTCGGTTAAGCGTCCAACTTCGGCTCAGGTCACGATCTCACGGTCCGTGGGTTAGAGCCCCGCGTCAGGCTCTGGGCTGATGGCTCGGAGCCTGGAGCCTGCTTCCGGTTCTGTGTCTCCTTCTCTCTCTGCCCCTCCCCCGTTCATGCTCTGTCTCTCTCTGTCTCAAAAATAAACATTTAAAAAAAATTTTTTTTTTAATTTAAAAAAAAAATTTAAAAAATGTAATACATGAACATAAAAAGTTGCATGTCATTGGTGATGGAGGCAACTTCGTAAAGATGTTAAAATGCAGGATGATTGGCATTCTAGGAGGGGAGTTCATTAAAGCACAAAACAGGTAGGGGCACCTGGGTGGCTCAGTCGAATGAGCGTCCAACTCTTGATTTTGGCTCAGGTCATGATCTTATGGTTTGTGGGTTCCAGCCCTGTATCCCGGGTGCACTTATAACATGGAGCCTGCTTGGGATTCTCTCTCTCCCCCTCCCTCCCTCTCTCTCTCTCTCTCTCTGCTCCTTCCCTGCTTGCATTCTCACTCTCTCACTCTCAAAATAAATAAATATTTTTTTAAAAAATCAACACGAAGCAGATAAATTAAGAGAAAGCTCCTCTTCAATACGAGTTAACTGTTTTCATATGTACTTTTCTTAACATGTTCAACTCTTTAGGGACTTCTAACCCTCCTGAAATGTTTGCACTCTTTAGGGACTTCTAACCCACCTTACGTGTTCATAGGTTAAACAATCTGCATTATCCCACACAGCTGAGACACCTTGGTGATTTGGTAATGCAACAGATTACTTTGTCTTACTCAAAACTGATCAGCTTTGAGGACCCTTCATTTGCATAGTTTAAAAAAAATGTTCTCCTCTTTCAGTAAAAAGCAACAAGTCCTGGTCCAAAAAGACACTGGGTACACGCAATGAAGCCCCCACTGATCATTTGGTTTTCGGTGAAATCTCTTCACTTCCTACAATCACTCCTGTACCTATATTTTTAGTTTGTTCAAAAAAAAAAAAGTTATGTTAATTTCTTATGATATTTTTGAGTCGAATTGAGATACAGACTTTTCAGATGACTCATGTAGCAACACAGCAAGCATCTGCTCAGACTACCAGGAGGGCATTAAATAAAAAGTGAGCATGTGTGCCCTCTTTAAGACATTAGACATGACCAGCTGTTTCATATTCTCAGAGCTCTTTCAATAATAAAAAGCTCCCAGGAAGCTTCCAGGTAAGTGGGTTTGCAGAGGCAGTGGGCCTGGGAGGCTGAGTGTGCGGGCAAGGAGATACAATAGCATTGCTCAGCAGTCTTGCATTTTCTAGGGCAAGCCGGTGACAGCCTCCCCAGCCCGTGGGCATGCATTTTGCCCGTGGGCAAAATCCATGCATAGAAAGACCAATCTACTAGCCCCTGTTCAAATACCCACTTCGAATTTAAAATATTTAGGTGCTCACTGTAATGCAATTCTAAATATAGAAAAATCGGGCTCCTTTTAACTGTGCAGGGTATGTTATAAATCATCTTGAGTAAGCAGAGTAGGAATCCTGCAAGAGAAAGCTTTTTATGCTTTTCCCCTTTCGTGGCTAATAATTGGAATAATTCATTAAACTCCTTTATCATGATACCCTTCCCAACATCACTGGCGGAAGCATACTCTAAAAGGGCATTTATCCATTCAACCTTAAAGTACACAAGACCAACACTGTACCGTACTTATTTCAAACAAGAGCTACACCGAGTCCCCACTAGCATAGTAGATCCCATCAGGGTATTCCTAAATGAAAGTGAGTCCTGGATCTCTGGAAAGGACTCTGTTACAAACAGGGCTGAATGGCACCTTTATCTACATCCACTGCTCCATGGCGTGCTGAGTGGTCTTAGCTATCTGTTCCAGGGGCAGACACTTGGGGTCAGTGAAGGCAATCAGGTTCTTATCGTCAGTTACCTGAAATTTGGAATGGAGAGACATAAAGCCTGGAGTCCCTTATGCTGAGCCTCACCAAAGGCAGACTGGTCACAGCAAAATCCACAAGCTCCTTCTGCTGATTTTCTAGTGTTATCATGGCTTCTTCCCCAGCTCCCTGGCTTCGCTAATAAGTTCTTATTTTAATTTAGCTACCCCCGTGCCTGCTCTTTCCCCTAAAATAGTAAGAGTCATTTCCTACTGCTTGCAGTAAAGAAAATATTACTCATATGTAAACTAGTCTCTGGGCTTACCATTATTTTTTGCCACTATCTCTATATCTCCAGTGCCTAGGTTGTTAAGGACATCACTGATTTCACAAACTTCTTTATATTTCAAATCTCTATCATCTAAGCTAGTAAAACATATTAACTAGATAAGCTTGTTGATTGCTTACATTTTACTCCTTTTAAATTTCAAGAGAACCCCTTCTTTAAATAGGAAGGATGGAAAGACATTTGGAATTGATGGGGTATGAATTATAAGACAAAGGTTGGTAAGGAAAAAGGTACATCAGATGGGGTCCTATGAGGTACTTAAGCTCGGAGAGCCTGGAAAGGATTCAGAGCATTTGAAGCCGGAGTTAAACACCATCAGATATATATTTACCAGTGGGGACTGGGCAGCAGATGAGCGATGGGGAAGTTCAAACAGGGTGGGGATTTGTCGCTGTTGCTAAGGTGGGAAACAGTAGTAGCAGCTAGGGTTGGGTATTGGCAGTGTGAAAGGGAAAATGTAATCAGGTCTGAGAGAAATGTTCAGGAATTTAAAGGACTGGGGCTTGATTATCTACCCAGTCCAAGGGGCACGAGGAGAATTGCCCCACAGCTTTCTTCCTTGTGCAGGTACAAAATACCACCGTTAGAAATGAGGGTAAATTTCAGGTTTGAAGGGCTTGCAAGACTGAGGGTGATGATGCTCAGCGATTGCTGGAAGGTTAGGACCAAGAACTGTGGTAAAGATACCAAGGTGCAAACGGTCTGCATGGAGATGTTGAGAGTGGGTGCAACCACCTAGGGAGAGAAGGCAGAAACTGAAAAGAGATGGCCTTAAACGTTGGGGAGTGCAATATTTAGGAAATACAAAGAGGAAGGTGGTTGTATGTGTCTGCTCCGGCTGCCATGACAAAATACCACAGACTGGCTGGGTTGAGTGACTGAATTGATTTTCTCATAGTTCTGGAGGTCAGGTGTTGGCAGGCTCTGTCTCTTTTTCCTTAAAAGGACTCCCAGTCCTGTTGGATTAGGGCCCCACCCTTCTGACTTCACTTGACCTTCATTATCCCCCTAAATGTTCTATCCAAATATAGTCACATTGGGGGTAGGGCTTCAACATATGGATGGGGGGAGGTACACAATTCAGTCCACAATAACGATCCAGAGAAAAGGGACTGTGGCAGGTCTTTGAAGGCAGAGGACAATGCCTACGATACCATGAGTAGGCTGGGGACGTCTGAATTTTCACTTGTGGATGCTGCCCTTAATTCTGCATTGACCACTCTCTCCCTGGTTGTGTGTTTTCCCCCAGGGATGCTCATAAGCCTGGCTTAGGTGAAGAGATAACCATGATTTTTTTTTTCTTTCTTTCCAAACCCTGGATTTTTCTTTCAAGTGTGTGTGATAGAACAAGAATTGAGAAAGTGAGTTTAGAACAATGACGTAGGTGTTTTCAAAGTCCATGGAGCATGAAACTTAAATTGGTTGGGGAAGAGGCACATTTTATTTATTTAATAACATTTACATAAAGCTCACGTAGCACCCAGCATTTCTAACAACTTTATAAAAATTAACTCATTTAAGCAATGACTAGGACAGGGTATGGGAAACAGTATCAAATGGAGGCCCAAGCCAATCAAAGAGTCAATGGTTAGGACCAACTGAGAGACTGTATTAGACTCTGTTTGATGCATTGCCTTATACCTTATATTTTATTCTTCAGTCAGGTTCTTGGAAGCACCGTGTCACCCTACACACACAGGTAAGGTGACATTCAACGGTCTTTCGTGACTCAGAGATTATGTGTTTGGATCTAAGAGCTGATAATGTTAGCTAAGTATCACTTCTCAGGCCGTGGTTCTTTTTTTTTTTTTAATTACCTTTTTTAGCTGGAGAGAAAAAGACGACATTAGGCCAGTCCACATGAATTTGATGATTTTTCTTGTGGTGCTTACTACTTTTTTGTTGTTGTCTTAATTTTTTTTTTTTAATTCTCATCTTTAAGCATCATCCCTTGGGCCGTCTCTCTTTGCTCGTTTTGAGTTGATTAAAGTGTTGTTCTGACTTGTATATTACAGCCAATTGTAAACTTTATCTGAAGTTTGAGTTCTTCACCAGTAGTTTTGTTGGTTGGCCTTCGCCTGTTGTTGTCATGTGGCCTTGATTCCTATGGCGTACATCATTTTTGATCTAGAACGTTATCTTTCTTCTTTTCTCTTCCATGTAGGGACAGAAGGAAACATCTTTTTTATAGAAACTTCACTGAAGGTAACTGACTGCAAGGCAATGATGACTTAGGGTTCTGATATGCTTTTTGTTCATTTCCTAATGCAAATGTAGAATATTGCCACACTGAGAATCCAATAACTATTTTATTCCAAGTTTTTTATTTGTTTGCTTTTAATATTCTGTCTGCTCCCAGAAACATGTATTTCTTTTCTGACATAGGGTGATTTATTTTTCAGAATCTAACTCTTTAGTTAGTTTTTAAAACAGCATTATTGAAATACCTTTGGTTCCAAGATACTGACAAACTCAATCTTATGGGTGAAGTTTTCAAAAATAATGTATCTTGGTGATCATATCCTGAGTTCTTTCACCCCAATGCTCACAAAGAGAGGCTATGTAAAATATAGTATTACAGTGAACACAAACTACGACACACTTGATTTATTTGTTAAATTAGTCGTTACATAGCTTGTAAATATTCAAAATACTCTAGACCAACATAACAACAGTCTTTCAACACTTATAAGGAAGATAAGGAGAATTTTTATGTCAAAGTGGGTTTGAAAGGTTTCAGAATGTTAAAACAACTTGCAAAAATTTCTTTTTTCCCCAAACTTTGAGAACCATTATTCTAGGGAATCACAAAGACAAAACTGTAGAGAGGAAGTTGAAAACCAAATCCAATGAACGCATTGCTGTTATAATCACTGCTTGTACCCAGGTGATAAATAATCCTGTGGGACTGGATATGAAACCCAGCAGTGGCCAGCTTCCTGCAGATGCCATTGTTTTTGTATAGTGTCAATCTCAAAGCCATACTCAAAACCATGCTGCATCCACCAACCAGATATCATCCATAACACTTTTTTGAAGGTTTGGAGATAGTGATTTTTATAGCTTTTTAAAAATTTATGTTCATATCCCAGAGCAGAAATATGATGCAACTTTCTATCAGGAAGGATCTCCTCCCACCCCTCAAAGTTTCAGTTCCTTCCCAATAACTCCATCTCTCCTTCTCGGTCAATATGCAGACTCAAAGAGCCCCTTTTGCTGGGAGCGATTCAACTCTTTATTTTCTGTTTTCATTTCCACTCTGCTGAACAGACCCAGGCCTGCAACATGCTCCTTGTGGGGCTGTCGCCTGCCGCCCAACTGTATGCACACTGAGATTTAAGTTGCTTCCCTCACAGGCTGGTCGGCTACACTCGGGACCTCTACACATCTCAGTGTTTTTGTTTTTGTTTTTGTTTTTGTTTTTGTTTTTTTTCTGTTTCCTGAGTTTGTTGTAACTCGAAAGCAACGGAAGTTTCTGTAATTTAAAAAAAGCTGTAATTGTATTATGGAACTGGGTAGGTTGAATGAACACGTCATGGTCATGATTTTGCACAGAAGAATGTTTGGTGCAGGTGGTGAAGGAGTCAAAAGGCATGGTGTCGTAAAACCAGTTATAATCAAGGTCTTCGGGATGCGGCGAGAAGGAGGGCGATGCTGGAGAAAATGCTGGTAGTTCTAAGGAGAGTGCTTTTTGCATTCTCCTAACAGTTTCCTACTGCACACTCAGCCAGAATCCTGTGTTTCTTCCTCTGCCTCGGTCAGTTCGCGACACAGTGGAAATAGTAGGGAGAGTAACGGAGCATAAAAGGGGGAAGATGAAAAGCCATTGCGTGTGTTTTGTTTTGTTTTGGGGCAGGAATACAAACATATGGGCCCAACTTATGAAAACGGCCCTTGCCTACCTCCCGTGGAACACCTGAATAGCAGTGGGCAATTTAGAAACAACACACACACATAAAATCGTTGGCTTCTGTCAACTGTCTTTAGTTTCTTGCATTATGGGATTAGATCAAGCCGGCAGACACCTAGATTCTGGTCCCTCTGGGTATTATGGTTCACACTTAGAACGTGCTCTGGTGTTAGATGTTAAAGACTACTGGCCTTTCCACGGCTCCCTTTTTCTTTAGCGTTACCTAACACGGTATCCCTAAGCAAGCAATAATGTGCGGTCTTGGAATTTCAATTCCCAGATGTACTCTGCCTCTAAATGCAATCTGTTTTTTATTAGTAATTGAGAGTTAATGTACTTTGCAGAAGGTCCCCATGTTCTGGGGTTATTCACACCTGCCCTGGAATTCTGCAATAGTCAAAGAGAGGCACTAATTTCATCCAACCATAAAATGCCTAGACTACAACAGTCTACTAGTAATGATCAAAAGTTCTTCCCTTTCTTCCTCTCTTTCTTCCTTCCAGTCTTCCTTCCTACTTATTTCTGAAAAGTCAAAGATTTTGATTTGGTTAAGTATACCATCCTGGATATTTGTGTATTATTGAATGAAATGTTATCAATCGATAGATTCTTAAACTGGATTAAGGTTTGGTTTCTCTCTCTGTCTCTCTCTCTCTCTCAGAAATGTCAAACAGGGAAGTTCTTTGAGAAAATAATTGTAAGAGGGGCACCTGGGCGGCTCAGTCGGTTGGGTGTCTGACTTCAGCTCGGGTCACGATCTCAGGGTTTGTGAGTTTGAGCCCCACGTCAGGCTCTGGGCTGACAGCTCGGAGCCTGGAGTCTGCCTTGGATTCTGTGTCTCCCTCTTTCTCTGTTCCTCCCATGCTCACACTATGTCTCTCTCTCTCTCTCTCTCAAAAATAAATAAAGAAAAAAAATTTAGAAAATAATTATAAGGGAAACAATCTAGAAAATAATGGTCATGGTAATTTCAAGAGGACACATTTGATAAAGTTGAAATTATAGAACATTCTCTTGATATTAATTATCAATAGATACATGTATAACCAAAACCCAAGATGCTAGATTTAACTGACCCTTTTCTCTATATATAGTGACTGAAGATGCATGTAATACTTTGGAAAAAGTGACCTCAAGTCACTTCTGGAAGTAAATTTGAAAGAAAGAACAAAGACAACAATGTTAGCTATATTTATTATGCATACTTACATATTGTTGTTTATATCTTATCTATTCACAGAGTATATTATATATAAATAGATATACATTTCTTATAAATATCTATTTATTATATTTGTATATTGTTTTCAAAACAAACACAACTTTTGTGAAGTCGGCTCTAGTCTAGGGTTGCTCTGAAATTGGTGAGATCAACCCGCTGGCCCAGTATAATGGAAATTTTGAGTTGTTTAACCTAGTCACACACAGAGCTTTTGACAAATACATTAAAAACATAAATAAATGCATTACGTGACTAATGTGCTAACACGTAAAACGTATAAGGCAGCCGCCCTGTTGTCCCTCAAAGGACTGACGGTGTCATGATCACCATCACTTGCTGTTATGGGCAGTTTCCGTGGTGGCCAGAAAATGTATTTTTCTTCGGTGATGCACAGGTTGGAATAAGGTAAAAAGGGAAGAACACGAGCGGAGCAAAGCGGTGTAAACTTATGAAAGGCTCCTCCTGAAAAGTGTATCTATGTGATTTGTCTTAAGCAGTGCGCCAAAGCTATCAGCTGGGTGCCATGTTAGAGAGGTAACATGTTGGTGTTGGAGACAGATAGACCTGATTTCTGTATCCAGACCCATCAATTAAGGCATGTGTGTCCTCAGGCAAATTAAGCTACCTCTCTGGGCTTCAGTTTTTTAATCTCTATATTCGCGAAAGTAATAGATAGCTTTTATATGTATTTGATGAACATTTTATGAGATTGGGGATGCAAAGTACACAGTAAGAGCAGCCGTATTCACTTTCACTTAAAGAATCCAGTTTTAGAACGCATGCATATGCAAGAGAGGGTATGGAATCTTTTGGGAAAACTGGCCTCATTCAACACTGCCTCATTTTATTTTATATCCTAAGAATGTCCCCCAGCAACCATTGAAATTATGGCTAAATTAACAGGCAGCGTAGACTGAAGAAAAAGCTCTGACAGTTTTGTTCATTGTTAAGCGTCCTACTCTTGATCTCGGCTCAGGTCATGATCTCACGATTCATGAGATCGAGCCCCGCCTCGGGCTCTGTGCTGACAGTATGGAGCCTGCTTGGGATTCTCTCTCTCCCTCTCTCTGGCCCTACCCCACTTGTGCACAAACACTTGCACACTCACTCTCTAAAAATAAGTAAATAAAATTTTAAATGAATAAATAAAATGTAAGGTGTAGTCTTATAGCTCACCTTTTCCACACGACAAGATCTTAAATTGAGCTAAGATACGTGAGGTACATTGTCCTCACCTCGGTAATTCTTCAGCAATAAGGCTACGGAAGGTACCTCACTAGCTTCACGAAGAATGGGATGGGTCATTACTGACCCTGTAAGCCTATTACTCCCTAATTCCTGGCCCTTAAAAAATGCAAATAAACAGAAATGTAAATACAGTGATAGATAGATAGGGATAATAGACTTGGCTACCTGGACAGGCATTTATTATAAAGAAGCTGTTAGTTTATGATCAAGTCAACAAATAACCTGAAGCTATTTTTTTTTCATTTATGCCCATAAACAAAAACACTAATATATTAACACAATTTAAAACTTGGTAGTAGAAATACCAGCAAGACAAGATATATTCTAATTTCTCTTTAATTTTTTTAATGTTAATTTATTCTTGAGAGAGAGAGAGAGTAAGAGAGAGAGAGAGAGACAGAGCATGAGCAGGGAAGGGGCAGAGAGAGAGGGAGACACAGAATCCGAAGCAGTCTCTAGGCTCTGAGCTATCAGCACAGATCCTGACGTGGGGCTCGAACTCACGAATCACGAGATCATGACCTGAGCCGAAATTGTATGCTTAACTGACTGAGCCACCCAGGTTCCCCTCTGATTTCTCTATCTTATTTACTTGCTCTGGGATTTGAGCAAATCCACTCTATCACTTTGTAGTTAATTCATGAAGTTGGATTTTTCACATTTGCTAAATTGGAAATTTTCATCATTCTTAACTAAAAATAATACTTAGAAGATGCATGAAAACTGTATAAGGTGATTTGATCTTTACATTAGAAAACCTCCATCAGGGCACCTGGGTGTCTCAGTCAGTTAAGTGTCTGACTCTTGATTTTTCACTCAGGTCATGTCTCACGGTTTGTGAATTTCAGCCCCGTCCGGCTCTGTGCTGACAGTGCGGGGCCTCCTTGGGATTGTCTCTCCCTCCCTCTCTCTCTGCCTCTCCCCTTCACACACAGTCTCTCTCTGTCTCAAAATAAAGAAACTTAAAAAAAAACATAAATAAAAAAAATAATGTACTTTCTTTTAGAAAACCTCCATAAACCTGTTATCATTTCCAAATGGAATTAAGAAAAGAATACATTCACATACATCCAATCGGTCCTGCTGGAGCTTTACTTTACAGGCAAAATGATCTGAATCAAGAAAATGTCACACTAAATATTCTTGATCTTAATTTCATGGATCTAAGTTAAGGATTTTTTTTTTTTAGAAAAGTTATCAAAGCTGATGTCTCAGACTTTAGGCTGTCGTGTTTCGTTTAGTTGAGAAAACAAAACAGTGGAAGATAGAATCTGTCTACCAAACAGTGCAATAAAAGTCCTGCGGCTTCATAAGAAACAAAGACTCTTGAGGTATGTAGTATAAAATGTAGAGGTAAATTATGAGACCAGTAACGTAAGCATTGCTTCCGGACACTGTAGAACTTTCAGGGCATTTTTCTTCCCTTTTCATTCTCATAAACATGAAAAAAAAATCCTTCACTGAGTAAAAATTCAAGACGTTGTCGAATACTTGCTTTTAAACGTTCGCTTGCAAGTTTGGAAAACGCGTCTTGTAGGTGTCATATGCTCGGTTATCAGGGAAGCGGTGTAATTGCCGAGAAGTCTAATAATTTAAAAGGCCATGCCCTCTAGTCCAGCGAATGCCATGTATCTGCAGAAAGTGCTGGCAAGTTAGTCAAAAAACCAGAAATTCGTACTACGCTCTGGAGAAGAGACTGTGCCAGTTAGTGAAAGTCAATGTTATTTAGCAATGACAGACGTGCGATTTGATAACCCATCTTTTGAATGTTGTTTTTTAATGAATCAACATTTGGGGGAAACATTGGAAGGGTATATTGCAATATCCAGATAGTAATTATAAGATGCAGCCGGCGAGAATGTGATTTCTATGAACTGGGTGCCCCAGCCTGAAATTTATAAAGGCAACTCTTACGGACTTTAACTGTAATGGTTGCCCTTTTGAAACAAACCTGATGCGGGGGGCGGGGAGGGGCAGCATTTCAAGTGACCCTTCCGTTGTATCCAAATGTTACCCCATAACAACGCGAAACACCTTACTTTTCCTTACTTCTTCACCACGGCCAATCTCATGCAACCCGAGTGTTGCCAAAAGTGGGGCACTTCTGCACAATCCCTGGTAAGTTTCTTTATTTCACAGTTTACTTTCACCTCACGTTTGAGCCTCGTCTTCCTCCATGTTTAGCCCATACGTCACCCACTGTGCCATCTGGAAATATTATTAGATGAGTAACAATTACATTTCTGCTGAAAGACGAAGGATTATCTGAAATATTATTTGATGATGCATCATCCTACAGGATATAATACTACAACTGTCACATACTATATCACCCCAGCCCCGAATATCAGATAACACCCGCCTGGGCCCCTCCATCAAGTTCTGATTACTGTCAACAAGAGGTTAGCAATTGAGCAGGAGGAAAATTTACAGAATAATGGCATCTGACATGTCTCCACAGCTGGCAAAGACATGCAACACATGAAAAGGTAGCACATAATATAACTTTCATTTCTCAGCAAAGACGCACACTCGACTGTGGGACATTTCAGCAACTGCTGAGGACTTCTGTTAGATTCCCCTTTTTCTCCTAAAATGCAATTAAACGCAGGAAGGCTGTGCTATAACTTATACCAATACTTATGTCCATTCAATGAACACTTCCTAGCTATTCACACCGGATTGAAAATTTCCCCCCGGACAAAAAGCCGTTAGTTGCACACGGTCTGAGCTTTCTTGTTTAGGGATAAAAATCTCTTTACCAAAACCCCTCCGTTCAATCCCCCAACTTCCTCTGTCTCCTGTTCCGCCTTCTACCAAGGGCTGTTTTTGCTTAAGAGCGAGCTAAACAAAACACAGTCTTTTGTTTCCCGCCCAAAATGGGGAATTACTGCCTGCTGGATGCTTGCTGCTTTCCAATCATGCTCTGTTAAGAAGCATGGATTCTGCCTTCCACTGTGTACCTAAAACCTAAATCCGTCCCTGGCAACAGGATGGGGCAGGATTGAAGAGTCTAGTCTTTCTTTATTGAAGATCGTCCACTCTTCCTTTCCCTTTTCCATAGTGAAAAAGATGAATCAGAATTAGCTGGTGCAAAATATAAGAAATGCCCCTAACATTACTTCTAGAGAATGTCTCCTGGCTATGCACACTTAAGATTCACGCAGACCTTTAATGCCAACTCTCTGTATCTGTAGTGACTTCGCAGATGACCAACTATTGCCTGGAGGATGCATCTGTGACCAGCATTGTATTTTTGTAATTATTTCCAAATTCGCAACACGGACGGTTTAAAAGTTTTCGCGGAAAATTAGTTAGAATGCATTGGATAGACTAGGATGCTAACTTATCAAGGACTTCGAAGTACTTGTGTCCTGTGCGCTGAACATTTGGCAGAGGGACTTTCAGCCAACTGTCCCTGGAAACTTATCATTTACAACACACGGCAGTCCAACGTGAATGTGTAGATACTGAGCTCAGATTCCCAGCTCAGCCAACTTTGATACATTTTGAGATGCATAACGAACACAGAGATATTTACTAATTGTAGTATACCATTTGGGAAGAAAAATGAAGATTTTGCCAAAGCGTTCTGGAAAACGAGTTGCAAATTTAATAGTCTGGCAGGCTTTGTACACACTGCAATATTTTGCACTGGGTAGGTGTGCAATAAATGTTGGCAGGCTGCATTCATAAAGTAGGACAATAGTTTCAATATTTTAAACATGGTTTATATCAAAGCCTTAAATATAAAACTTAATGTTAGGAAGCACTGGTTAAGGTTCTAAATATGCTATTAATATAGGTCATTGTTTTTGCAAGTGATTTTATGCTCTTTAAGAAAAAAAAGAAAGAAAGAAAGAAAAAAAAATGCCAGACCTCTACCTCAAAGAGGTGCTTCAAACACTGACAGCATTACTGAGAGCATTTATGACAAAAGGCTTTGATCTCCCTGTACATCCAGTAAATACAAACCATTCCCAGGTTTGAAGGATGTGCCTACCTGCACATAATATGACTTTCACAAATGTTTCAAACTGCGTTTTGAAAGTTATTGATTTGGTAAAGCTCCAAACACATTTCTCCTAGTAAATGTCTAACACCCACCCTCTGAGCTTCAAAGTCTGACGAGCCTGCGTATCACAGGGGGCCGGGCGTGCAAAATTTGACTCTGCGTCACAGACATATTGTTTTGTGCTTCAGATGATGAAAATACAATGCAAATAGCTATAAAAATGAATGAAAGCATCTGGCAACGTTGATATACACACCTCGTTAGAGGCAAGCTTTGCATAGGAAGGCTGAAATTGGGTTGGATATACAATAGGAAATGCACTGTAAGCTGGAAAACACCTTTGCATTGTTTTGAGCTCCCGTCTGGCTGCGTGTTTTTCACGGGTATGGGATGAAGTTTGGAGGACGGATCTTAGAGCATCGTTTTACTGCTTTCATTTACATACCTACCGGTAATATTTTAATAACGAAGTGCCCTTCACTGTTTAGAACAGTGAAATAAAACATTGGAAACACAGGTCAGGTGGTACTAACATACCAACAAGTGAACATTTGTTTATAATAAACTTTATTTTTATGGATTCAAAGCTGTAAACCTTAGAGTCTCTAGGTGGTTATCTCCAAATTGTGTTGGATGCAGCTCTTGGCTTTCACTGAGGGTTTCTGGGGCCTCCACGAGGGAGAGCAAAAAAAGAGAGCATGCCTAGTGGGGCTCCGTGCAAAATTTTGCTTAAAACTTTATTTATTTATGTATTTATTTATATTGTTTAAGTTTATTTATTTGAATTGAGAGAGACAGAGAGGAAGAGAGAGAGAGAGAGGATGAAAGCAGGGGAGGGGCAAAGAGAGAGGGAGAGAGAGAGAATCCCAAGCAGGCTCCATACTGTCCACGCAGAACCCGATGCGGGGCTCGAACTCACGAACTGTGAGATCGTGACCCGAGCCGCAATCAAAGAGTCAGAGGCTTAACCAACCGAGCCACCAAGGCACCCTGCCTAAAAACCTACTTTAATTAAAAAAGAGATTTCAACACGGTAAAAGCTGATTCAAAACAAAATTCTTTTTTGTAGAGTTGGAAAATGCCAGCCCTTTCCAGTGAGGCACAACAATCTGATCGTTGCTTAATCGTGTTTGTTTATTGGCATTTTTTTTTAACCTTTTAATTACCAGATACAGTTCTGACGGTTTTGGAACTTTGAGGCTTTAAATAATGGTAGCATTCTTACTAACACATCAGGGCACATCAGTCTGTGAAATGACGCAACACTGACTTATTTGTTACTAGGAACCTGCATGAAATCATGGCGGTGCTGTGTGTTTGATATGCTGTCTCAGTCACAATCTCAGACAGTACCTCACCTTTGGCAGATGCTTACAGATTAACTAGAAATTGGGAAAAGCGACAGGTAAATGTAGAACAATTATAAAACATTCTAAGGATCCTGAGAGTGGTGTCCACAAAAAGGGGAACAGGAAACAAAGGGGGAGAAGTGACGCCTTAGGGCAGGTTGGATGGGAGGGAGTGTATGAAGAGCTTTGAGCAGAAACAGGCTTCGAGAGGTGCCTGGGTGACTCAGTTGGTTGAATATAGGACTCGATTTCGGCTCAGGTCGTGATATCAGGGTTGTGGGATTGAGCCCCACCTTGGGCTCCAAGTTGAGCATGGGGTCTGCTTAAGATTCTCTCTCTCTCTCTCTCTCTCTCTGTTTCTCAGGGCACCTGGGTGTTTCAGTCAGTTAAGCATCAAAGTCTTGGTTTTGGCTCAGGTTGTGGTCTCCATGTTCATGAGTTTGAGCCCAACATTGGGCACCACACTGATGGTACAGAGCCTGCTTGAGCCTCTCTCCCTCCCTCTCTCTCTGCCCTTCTCCCTCGCATGCTTGCTCTCCTGCTCTCAAAATAAATAAATAAGCTTAAAACATTTCTAAATTGTCTCTCTTCCCCCTGCCTTTCCCCCACTTGTAGTCCCCCCCTCCACAAAAAAAAAAGAAGAAAGAAAGAAAGAAAGAAAGAAAGAAAGAAAGAAAGAAAGAAAAAAAAAAAGCTGTTTGATCTGACTGTTGGGTAAGAAACCCTCTCCAGGGAGCCAATGGTTGGAAATGTGGAGAGGGGGTGCCTGGGTGGCTCAGTCAGTTCAGCATCTGACTGGCTCAGGTCATGATCTCGAGGTCTGTGAGTTTGAGCCCAGCGTCGGGCTCTGTGCTGACAGCTCAGAGCCTAGAGCTTGCCTCAGAATCTATGTCTCCTTCCTTCTCTGCCCCTCCCCTGCTCGCGTTCTGTCTCTCTCTGTCTCTCAAAAATGAACAAAAATGTTTAAAAAAAAAAAGAAAAGAAAAGAAAAGAAAAGAAAAAGGTGGAGAGGACTCAGAATAGCTCCAGGAGTCAAAGCCCAGGACACGGTATTTGTAAACTTCCTTGCGGCGGATCGGGTTCCCGCAGGAGCACAAGGTGAAGAGGGGTAAGAAACAGGCACCCACCTCCCTGGGAAACAACTCGCTTTCTGCAGCATCGGCTCCACGCTGCCCCCTTTGCCGTTATTTGCATGCCGGCGGCCAGGGCATCTAGATTGACATAGCCATGTTTTTTGTAACAAAATACTTTGGGGATCGCTGGCTGGACCTTGGAGTAAAGGCTTGCTTAATGTTGCACTTTGTAGCATGTGACGCCTTCAGAGGAATGCATAGTATAGCAGGGCGGATAAGAAGCTTTATATGTTTTTTTTTTTTTTTTTTAATAATTCAAGAAGACGTGTCTGCTCATAAAAAGAGCTGCCAGGTCCGACAGGAAGGAGGCACTGGTTAGAGATGGGTATGGGCTACAGCTGCGGGAGAGGCTGTGTTATAGCCCGGAATGGGGTCCAGATCGCAGAAATCAGGCAGGGACGCAACCGCTTTGCAGCAAAAGAGCACAGAGAAGCCATACGCGTTGAAAAGAGCCGCAATTTTATTCAGACAGGCCAAGAAAACAGAAAGGATTAGTATGACAGGGTCAGGTTTTTTAACGTGTCTGGTGGCACTCTTAAGCTAACATTATTGTGAGTTGGTATATGAACCGCAGCAGGAGAAGTCACTAATCCAGAGACACGGTATCTCACAGAATTAAGCTGAATTACCAAGCATTTCCTTCCTAGAGCCCTGCTTGGCCTTTTGTCTACCTCTCCCTAATCTCTTCCTGAGCACATATATTTGTTTTTCCTTTCTTGGATTATTTCTGCTCAACGTGTCACGGCCCCCACTTAACGTTCTGGAATTTCCCTACTTCATTTTGGGCTTTTCTCTCTTGCATTACATACCGGTTTCAATATCCATCTGCTGATTTTTATTTTTTATTTTTTTTTATTATTTTCTTATTTTTTTAATTTTTTGAGAGCAAGACAGAGACAGAGCATGAGCAGGAGAGGGTCAGAGAAAGAGGGACACACAGATTCCGAAGCAGGCTCCAGGCTCGGCGCTGTGAGCACAGAGCCGGACGCGGGGCTTGAACCCACGAACCGTGAGATCATGACCCGAGCCAAAGCTGGACGCTCGAGCAACTGAGCCACCCAGATACCTCTCATCTACTGATTTTTATTAGCACCCCTTCTCAACCTGATTCTGTGCCTCGGTGGTTTCAGATTTGCTATATCTCAGGATCGTGGGAGATGAGAACCTGAATAAATTAGAGAAGCTACGGATGGGACCTACCATCCAGGGTATTCCTGGAATAAGGCAGGGCCAACGGACTCAGGTCTTGCTTGGTATTAATTGCGGAATGCTTCTATTTCCCTGGTTTTGCAGGGGCCTTAATGCTACCTTTCATGTTGTAAATTTGCAGAATGATTATATTTAGCTATAGCTTTAATTCACTACTTACACATTTGCCTTTATAGTCGGATTGTCTTGCAACAAATATAAATGTGAGTTAAAGGATGATGTCATATATCACACTTAGACAGAGGAATTTTCTGTAATGGTAACCTCATGACTTGTCCTTGGTAAGTTTGGACATGCTTGGGACCATCACTTCTTGCTTCTTCCCTGGTTCTACCGTTAAAATGGAGGTTCCCATCCCATGCCTGCCCCACCATTGTCTTTCGGAGACACAAAAGTTTCCAAAACTTTTGAGTTTCCAAGACTAAGAGTTTTGCAAGCTCATAGCTGGAGAGGAATTTTGTCTCAAGATTCCCTGTGCCTTGACTCTTACCCATGTCTGATGTAGATGACTTTTAGATGAGACTTGGAGAGCTGATGTTGGAATGAGTAAAGACTTTGTGGATGTTGCGATGGAATGGGAGTATTTTGCATATAAGAAGGCCGTGAAGATTGAGGGTTGGGGAGGCGTACTATCGACTGAATTGTGTTTCTTCAAAATTCATGTTGGAGCCCTAACCCTCAGTGTGAATTTACGGGAAGACAAGGCATAGAAGGTGACAAAGCTTAAATAAGGTCCTACAGGTGGAGCCTTCATCCAACAAGTCTGGTGCCCTGATTAGAAAAGGAAGGGAAGGGGCACCTGGGTGGCTCAGTCAGTTAAGCATCCAACTTTGGCTCAGGTCATGATCTCAAGGCTCGTGGGTTCAAGCCCCACATTGGGCTCTGTGCTGGCAGCTAGAGCCTGGAGACTGCTTTGGATTCTGCGACTCCCTCTCTATCTGTCTCTCTCTCAAAAATGAATAAACATTAAAAAATATTTTCAAAAATTAAAAAAAAAAAAAGGAAGAGACACCAGAACTCTCTCTGTCTCTCTCTCTCCATAGGAGGACACAGTAAGAAGGTGGCCATCTACAAACCAAGAAAAGAGCTCTTACCTGGAACCAACTGGTCAGGGCCCTGCTTTTGGCCTCCTTGACTCCAGAACTTAATGCAACCGTCATCATTTTATGTACCTTACACCCTGAACTTCTCAGACGTTTTTGACACCCATGCTCTTTAATATTTTGCTCTGCACTCTGCTCAGTACATACAATATTTCCCTTCCTGGAAACCTGTGCATCCTTCATTGGCAATTCAAATATCTCTATTATAAAGATAGTATTAACTGACAAGGTACGTATTAGTCACTCAATAAACTACTTATTAGTTTTCTTTACTCACTGGACATGTATTATCCACCTTCTACACATCAGCTGCTGAGACAGACATTTTATGTTCGGCCCTCCCAGCAGCCCATCAAGAAATGTGTGGTAGTGAGAACAGACACACAACTATTCGCACATAAAAGGTGATGGTCTGGTGAGAAAATAAATTTGTATCCCCCCTTCTCTCCCCTTTTCTATTTATGAAGCGAGGGGAAGGGAGAAGAAGAAAGAGGCTAACATCTCTCAGTTCTATCCAGGACTCCCGACCATTCAGCGTAAAGTCCGTGGATCTCTCTTCGTGGAAAGCCAGGCCCAAATGGGATGTCAAATTGTTCCGCACCATAAAATGCAGGGAATGCAGTTTCTTGGAAAGATTTAAAGGGAAATAACCTAGGAGGAGACTAAAAAGCTGAGGGATTTGGGGGCGATTTGAAAAAGGCGGGGTGGGATTCAAATAACAGTGCTTAGGACTCCGGAGCCTGCCAAGAAATGTGACAGGTGAGGAATTCATAGAGGTGTTAAGGAAAGGAGTGCATGGTGCCATAAAAGAGTGCATGATGAACACTTTTGGGGTTTTCTTGTGTTGTTGTCATGTTAACCCTGAAATCACCTCAAATACTATACGAGTGGTTTATACAGAAACCAACAAATATGAGCTTTTTCCTTCTGTAGATTAGCACAAGGCAGGAAATTGAAAAGTCTGTCCATTACCTAGGTCCCACGTGACATTTTCATGGAGACGTAGGTGATAGAAGTTCGTGGAATCTGGACACTGAAGTGAGAAGCAAATCGTTGTACATGGAACCCCAGGGCTCTCCTTACGAGGAATCACAGTCTGGGTGTCCACAGCAACAGAGATTTACTTTCTTTACACCGTTTGCCCTCTGAGGGTATCTG
This sequence comes from Panthera pardus, assembly GCF_024362965.1. NCBI lineage: Eukaryota > Metazoa > Chordata > Mammalia > Carnivora > Felidae > Panthera > Panthera pardus. Next base: position 16,248,374 of record NW_026526654.1, on the reverse strand, counting down.
TGTGTCACTCCTTCTTCTTTTTTTTTATTTGTATTTTATTTTTTTTTTAATGTTTATTTATTTTTGACAGGGGGTGGGAGGGGCAGAGAGAGAGAGAGAGGGAGACACAGAATCTGAAGCAGGCTGCAGGCTCTGAGCTGTCTGCACAGAGCCCAATGAAGGGCTCCTACCCATGAACTGTGAGATCATGACCTGAGCCGAAGTCGGACACTGAGCGGACTGAGCCACCCAGGTGACCCATGTCATTGCCTCTTTTAAAAGGACACTGATCATATTAGATTCAGGCCCATCCAAATGACTTCATTCTTGTCTTAATAATCTGTTTGAGGATCATATCTCCATCTATGGTCACATTTTTAGAGACTGGGGGTTCAGGTCAACATATGAATGGGGAGGGTACACAATTCAGCCCATAAGAGGGATTCACAGAAATTTGGAGATTCATACTGCCCTTTGTCTAGGAGGTAAAATAGGAATAATGAACCCGTGTTTTTAATCTCAAAAGATAAATCAGCTCAGCAATAACTAGGCTTCATAACCAATTCAAAGATTTATAAAATTGACTCAGAGATATTAATCAACTACCCTCAGACCCACAGCTTTCCTGTGGCAAATCATAGATTCAAACCCATGGGATTGCGAAGACTGTAACCTTTCAATCCATCATTCTTCCTCAGCCATACAAAGAGATACACCTGCTGCATACATGGCTAGTATATTAAAGGAGCATTTCAGAAGAAAATTATTAAAACTAACATGACCTCTGGTTTCTTAACTAAACTTTTTGAGCCAGGAACAAATTTTCATAAGAAACAATTTTATGATGATGAGTTTACAGCAATGTTTGATTTTGATCTCATGTTCAATAAGCAAGGAGTTTACCCCAAAAAATGCAAGTAAAGAATCATTCTATGAGTAGATACATGTCTTGAATTTTTCCCATTGATAAAAAGATAACATTTTGAATATATGCCTTAAGACAAATGTACAAAAAAAGAAATTTTTATGTTATGTTCACTTTCATCTTAAGCATGACATTTACTATTGAAGATGCCACAACGAAACTTGGCCATGAATAATATTCAGAAAACTGGGACATTTTCAAATCACATTTATATTCCTATTTTTTAACACTGGAAAGTTCTGGTTGCTAAACTACAAACGGCAGAAAACCCAAATATGAACTATGGATAAAAGTCATAATCTACAAAGAGACAAATGCATTTAAATCAAGTCGTGTCAAGCATTTAAATCAGTATTGTTTTGAGGAACTGAAATCGTGAGCAACGATGCTCATGTTGCGTTACTGCGAATGTTAGCTGCCAGATCTGGTAAACTTTAAGAGAAGAAAAAAAGAGTTTCTGGGGTCAATCACACTTGGGAAATAAGAGGAAAGGTTAGAGGGATTCCTTTAAAACTTATCGGAGGCCAAATAAAGTAATATTTTTAACGTTTCCGAAAGTATAATACAGTATAGAGAGTGTCGCCAATGTATGTAATTATGGAACTCATACCTGACAGTCACCTTGCAGGGTAAGAATTCTTCGAATGCTTTTAAGGAAACATTGTTTCAAATACGTCATTAGAATATTTTCAGAGTCAGTTTACTGGACAGGCATTTCTTTAGGGCCTCCTATATTCAAAATATTTGGCATAGTGTTTGAAGGTATAGCTTGAGGTCAGGGTACTATGCTGACATATATAAATAAGGAAGGTTATCATTAGGGGTTCATTTATTAAGGGGTTTATTCTTTTATGTCAATTTGTCGAGAAAAAATTATAAACATTTAAGCCTCTTATATCTTCTATATTCGTAGTAGGGTACATCGAAAATGATTGTTCTTAATGATTGCTTTCAATCAAGGAAGGATTATTATGAAGAGATAAAACTATTCTTACATTAAGTGGATACCATTCTACTATATTCATATTGTCGTGATTGCAGTCATGGAAGAATCTGCTGGAAATGTTTATTGTTTACTAACTTATAACTGCATGCGTTCATAAATAGTAAAATTATGTGATGCGCAAAATATCTGTTTAGACAGAATATTTGTTGAAAATAACTTATATATATATCGGGGTTATTATACCTTCAATTAGCTCACAATTTAATAACACGGGACACTAAATTTTCTAAATACTCTGGAGAAAACATAACTTCCTGGAGCAGATTCATTTTAGAGTCATCAAATAAAATTCCAGTTGGTAATCCGCTCTGAAAAATGTTCTCAGGTCAAGTAACGTTTTAGTAATAAATTGCGCGGAGTATTTAGCTAACGACCCATCAACTGTATTCCATTGGTTTGCATCATTTGAAAATCAGAAGTTTTCATGCACATTTAAGGATGCCATTTGCATCTCGGAATTGATGTCATAAAGTAGTTATTCTAATTAGGGGTCTGTTCTAACTCAGCAATCAGAAAGGGAACCGAGAAAGGAATACACACCTGGTGTGGACCCAGGAACCAAGCAGAGCAAACAGCAGTGGCCTCTAAACTTCTCGTATTTGAGTGGAAATTATTATTCAAGAGAGAAAAAGAAAAAAACAGAAGGATTCCACAATGACTTCAGATGATCTCAGGAGGCACAGTGACACCATGGGAAAGATCAAGGCATTGGAGTCCAAATAGCCTGGTCCCTTGTGCTGTGCCTTCCCACCATTATCTCCGTGGGCTTGCTCAAGTCATTTACTTTCTGTAAACATAAAAGTCTCCGTTTGAAAAATTAAGACACTAAGTCTACTTCATCGGGTGGTGGAGACAAGCAACGTCTCACACATGCCCAGTGCTCAGCGCAACCTTACGTTAGACAAACACTAAAGAGACGACTGCTTTTGTTAAAAATGCAAGATTTATTGAGTGTTCTGGAACTTTGTAAGTTGTTAGATGATGCTTTCACCTCTTAATCAGAGTGGAGACAGTGTGAGGTTTATATGCTGGAAAATTTCTATATGCATCGTGCCTGAGATGTTACTATATATAAACCACTACACATAAAGTATTGAACATTGTCTCCATAGTTTAATGCTTCTCAAAGGTTATCTGACCGTCCATTGCCCTGTTTCAGAACAAAATATGCTGTAAAGGAAACATTTCTGCTCTCTACACAAGCAGTGTAAACACTAAACCCTGTGTGCATATATGTAAAATATATAGAGTGCAAATATGCCTTTTGGCAAATGTCAGAACCAGGTAAGATCTAACCAAGATTTTCATCAAGTAGCTTTATCAATTCAGCACCTTCTTTGGAACGTAGGAGAAAGCAAACCAAGAGTCACTCAGAGCCTACCCCAAACGATCTGTCAGTCTGGGATCACGTCTTCATTTCTGTGCATTTTTCATGCCTTGGAAGCAGCTTGCGAAAATCTTCTCTGACTGACAGCAATGAACTGTCAGAGGTATTAATGAGCGTTCTATCATTCAGCTGCCAACGGACCCCATGTAAAAAAGTGATTGAAAACACCGTCTCGCATCGACTAACTAATGGCACATTTTGTCTCAAAACGGTCTCTAGCTAAAAGGATCTAAAGTATTCTTACACTAGTAAGATAAGAGGAGGGGAGCCTATGTTCTTTCTCATATCGTGCTGATACTCGATATACATTGTAAGTGCTAGGCAGCACTGGAAAGTCTTGCCTTTCTAAACTCACCGAAATCCACAGCGCAGACAGGCAGATCATTTTGGAAATGTATCTATTACTCAGAGAAGTTTCAAGTAAAATACCCAGTTTGTCCATATCTATAGAACATCCGGAGGAAAAGGGACTCTGATGTTTGAATTACTGGAATAGAACACTTGATTATCTACTTCACTTTGAACATGTAGACACAGTTTCGGAGGGTAATTTCAGAAATTTCAGAAATATATATATATATATATATATATATATATAAAATACACACACAGGCACATGCTGTTGTCTGAATCAGGTTTCAACAATCCTATTGAGAAAAAAACCTGCTGGCATTGATCCACTCTAATATATATTTGAACGAAGCTCATAAGAAACAAGGATTTGGGTCATATTCCTTTGGGAGAGCCAAAGCGAGCCACAGAATGCCAGCATACTTGTACTTGGCAGACTGGATAAAAACGTGCATAAATTTACAACAAAACTATTTTCAGTTTGCACTGTAATATTTTCTCAGATTATTTACTTTTATTGCACTATTTATTAGACTCACAATAGGGTTCTGTGGCCACGACAAAGTAACGGACAATGTCTGAGGAAATGGATAATGAGGATAAGGGTAACACACAGGTGCAGCCATGCAATTGAACCATTTATTAAGTTTATTAGCCTTTTTATTGCACGTGCCCATACAAAAGCTACATTGAAAGGAGGGGAACGTTCTGGTGCAAGCTAAAAGCAGGGAAGCTTAATGTTAAGGATGCACTTTTATTTTTGAATCGCCCCATTGGAGAGTATATATAGACAGAAAACATAGAACTTCAGTCCTTCTAAATGAAAGAACGAACCTGGAAACCGAATGAAATTACTGCTGCGAAAGACAAAGTGTTCTCCTGAACTGTACTCAATTGAGCTGGACCAAATTCCATTTTTAAATAAATACGATTATGTATTTACATTTGATATTTCAGATATGTGAGAAGAAGGCATGGTTTATTTGTTGATTTGACGGAGTTAAAAGAGACTGTCAGGAATAATAGTCTAAACCTACCTGCCTGCTTCAATCAGGGTTCTGCCACGTGACACAAATGCCAATGTGACAGAAAAGATGATTTTGAATGGCAGGCTCAGGGTGGCCTTGGGCAGAATATCGAAAACCGGTAGATATCTTGGTCCTCTCCATGCAACCCAATTAGTGCCCCTTTTCTGCCTTCAAGCCCCTGTCTGACCTCCACCCCAGGCCCTTATTCCGGATTCTAGGCAAGCTTCTGTAAAATGATAGAAGTTTCGTAACTAGCAAAGGTGTAACTTGAACCTTTTGTTAGTCAGAAGGTGTCTAAATGTGACGTCTTTCTCTCCTAAAGGCACCAGTCTGACTGCCCATTCCAAATCCTGACCTGAATATTAAACCCGCTGCATAAGTCTGAATAAATGGAGACTAGATATGACATACCTAAAAAGAACCCATTCTTGGTCCAGAATAAAGGTATGCATTTTCATGAGATACCGCCTCAAATATTGTGGTCCCAGCATAGCGCAACAGACCAAATCACAGCTCAGCTCTCCCCGCATGGAGACATATAGGGTTGATTGTGGGCTACATGGTTCTTCTGTACAATTTAATCACTTTACATTTTCAGATGTAGAGTGAAAATCTACATCTGATTTTCACTCTACAAGTCAAATCTCGACAAGTCGATCTACTGCAATTTGTTTCAGGTACACGACAGTTACGTCGTATTGTTTGCAACTGCCTTTGTGTTCTTGGTTTTGTTTTCACGCGATATTCTTAGTTTGTTTCTGGTCTACTTTTTTTCTACAACAACCTGTTGCCTGTCAACATTGGTTAGTGTGTAGATAATATACACAAACTTATCTTGACATGAGCTGTATTTACGTGGAGGAACTTTTGCTCGTTTTATAGCTTATTCTGTGTCTTGGAGAGCTAACTCACCCATGTCTGCAGTTTAACCAACTGTCTCTTCCCTAATTCTTTTTTTATAATCTTTTTACGTTGATGTATTTATTTTGAGAGAGAAAGCATGAGTGGGGAGTGCAGAGAGAGAAGGATAGAGAGAGAAGCCCAAGCAGGCTCCGCACTGTCAGCACAGAGCCCCATGTGGGACTCGAACTCGTGAACCATGTGATCATGACCTGAGCCAAAGTCAGACACTCAATCAACTGAGCCACCTTCAGGCACCCCTCTTTCCTACTTCTTAATCTCCTAGGTGGACCTCTCTCACAAATTTCATCCTCAAATATTAAACACCTACTAAGCATTCCCATGTGTCTGGGAAGGAAGCTCTCTTCCATTATTTTTCTTACTTCTGCCTTTCTTCTGTGGAATACTATTTATACTTTCTTTGCTTTCTTACTTGTGATTAGATAAAGGGTGGAAAAATAACCATCCGATTGTTTCAGAACCAAGATAGCTGGCTGGCTGATTTAGGGATCCTGGCTTTTACAGGAGGTTGGATATTTTGCTGTTTGTTCAAAGGGACCAACTCCCAGTTATATTCTCACACATTTAAAAAAAGAATCTCATAGGAAGCAGAAAATTTTAAAGTTTGGAGCACAGGGATTTTCATATTTATGGGATGGTTTCATAGCGATTCATTAATTGATAATTGAAAGGAGCACTCTGCATAACCCAGGACCATCCACACAGAATTGTCAAAACAAATCCCATTGTTCTTTAATTATGACAGAATTGTCAAGTTAGATTTAGGGAACATCTACCCTACTGCGTCACTCAAAATCCATCCTTCTTTATAGATTTAGCCAGTTAGGACAGTTACTGTGACACATGGCATTCTGTTTTGGTGTCCCCCGACTTACTTATACTAGGAAGGCAATCGATGGGGAAGAATTAAATAAAAATATTTTAATACCACATTGTTGAATCTGAAAGATCTCATACTATTTCATTTTTCCTAATTTCTAAAAAAAATGCATTGTGAATGCTCGACAAATGCAGAAAAAAAGCATAAGGAAATTGCATTAATTCACATTCACAAAAGGCTATTGTTCTCAGTGCATTGTTTACCTTCCAGTTCACATAAAGAGAGTGATATATCGATTTATATTAGAAATGCTGTGTAAAATTGGAAAAAGGGTATGCTACTCTATCTTTTATTTGAGTTTATATACTTTAGATGTTTGGTATATTGATTTTATATACTTTAGACGTTTGACAGTCATCCACAGGACTTCCAATGACTACACAACATTTGAGATCATAGCTCTATAAACTATCACCCATGAGCCAAACCAGCCTGCCTTTTATTTTGTTAAGAGTCCTGCAAGCTAAGCAAGACTATTAGAGATGGATGTTTGCAGTTGATTTGATCACAAGGAACACTAACTTTGAACCGTCATTAAGTAAAATGTTATCCACACACACACACACACACACACACACACACACACACACAAATTCCATTATTTTCATCAACAGAACCGTGATAGAACTCTAAATGTGCCCCTCACCAAAATTCTAATTCTTATGTATTCAGTCAAATACTTATCTAGGTACTGGTATAAAGGGCTTTTGCAATGGAATTAAGGATACTCATCCACTGACCTGAAGACAGATTTTTCCTGGGTTATCCCAATGGACCCAATGCCATCACATAAACCCTTAAGAGCCAAAGGGACTGTCAGAAAGATGCATAAAAGAGGAAGTGCGAGAGGCGAGGCAAAGAGGAGGTCCATGAGATTTCTTTATTTTAAAAAATTTTTAATGTTTGTTTATTTATTTATTTATTTATTTATTCATTTATTTTTGGAGAGAGAGACAGAGCACGAGCAGGAGAGGGGCAGAGAAAGAGGGAGACACAGAATCTGAAGCAGGCTCCAGGCTCCGAGGTGTCAGCACAGAGCCTGACGTGGGGCTCGAACTCATGAGCTGTGAGATCATGACCTGAGCGGAAGTTGGACCCTTAACCGACTGAGCCACCCAGGTGCTGCTCCACAAGATTTTGAAATATGAAGACTCACTTCTTTGTTGTGGATCTGAAGGTGGAGGAATTTGCCCATGAGCCAAAGAATGCCACTAGGGTCTCTAGAAGCTGGGGATGTTTTGCTGGCCAAACAATGGGGTCCTTAATCCTTCAATCACAGGGAACTAAAGTCTCTCAACAGTCTGAATGACCTAGAACAAATTCTCCAAGAGAGTTTCCAGACAGGCGTATAACCCTGGTGATAGCTTGATGTTTGATGTTGACCCTGTAAAAACCCTGAGTAGAGAAACAGCTGAGCTATGCTGTGCCTGGACTTCTTCTCCTCAGGATGGTGAGCAAGTAAGCAAGTGTTTTAAGACAGTAATTTGTGGTAACATGTTAAGGCATCAATAGAAAATTCTTGTGAAACCCGTAATATATTAGTATATTTTGAATTCAATTAAATATTTGTGAAAAATTACTTTCCTTTTCGTTACACCTACAGAATAGGTGCTTACTTATATTTTCCCCTTGGCACACAAAGTCTAAAATATTTACCATCTGGTTCCTCGCAGAGAAAGTTTGCCAACTCCTGCTCTAGATTATAGATTTCTAATAATACGTGCTATGGCTCTCTTAATGTCGAAATGTTCTGTTTTCCATGCCCCATTCTCATTTACTACACTTGGATTTCTTCACACGTGCACACACACACACACACACACACACACACACACACAGAAAGGTCCGTGAAGACCCACAGTGGTGATTTTTCAGGACACATTAACTCAAAAAAATAATCTACTACCTTACTGGGGCCTTGGTTGCTATTTGTGTAAAAATTTTAGGCTCAACATGACCACCAATGTTACCAGGCTAATTTCAGCTTCACAGATGGTGGGGGTCCATGCGTTACCAGTTGGGTTAATGTCCAATGACATTGTTTCCACTTCACTGTAGTCTCAGAGTAACGCACCCTTCATCCACTGTGGACTTGTAGGTGCAAAGAGCAATCATGTTACTTTAAATATATATACTTATTTTAGATGAACACTTGTTATGCCTAAAAAAAGACAAAACGCACTAATTCAGATGATGTATCACTGAATATCTTAATTAATTCAGAGTTAGAAGCAAGTGAAAAAATGGAAGTCAAATTGACAAAAGACAAATCACTACAAATAAAAAAGAAACAAGAGAAAGAAACGTGTCAGAAAACGTTAATTTTAATTTCTTAATTTAATTTTATGTTTAATATATTCAGCCAATAAGAAAAAAAAGTTATCCACTAAAGACGCACCTTTAAGAAATCGAATTCTTAGAATGATGTGTTATTAATTTGTCAAGAGTTAATATACCTTCTGGAAAGTAGAGACGAGAGAATTGGCGTTAGATTCCGACCTCCCGCGGGGAAATCCCAACTCTGCAACATGTTAGCTTTGTGACTACAGACAACTTATATAACCTGTCTTGGTATTAGTTCCTCACCTAAAAAAATAAGTAGAGAATATTCCCTAGTTCATAAGGCATTTACAGTAATTATTTACTTTTCCTCATGCAATGTGACCAGCCTAGCTCCTGATGCAGAATAGAGTTGTTGTTGTGTTTTAAATACCACTGTCATCATCACAATCAAAACTAAAACCAACACTGCGCAATGAATTTCTCAGCCCCATCGTCTCAAACAGGTCATGACAGATTGTATTTTATTAAATATTTGTTTATTCTTGAGAGAGAGAGAAAGAGAGAGCGCACAATTAAGGGAGGGACAGAGAGAGGGAGACACAGAATCCGAAGCAGGTTCCAGGCTCTGAGCTCTCTGCCCTGAACCTATCACGGGGCTCGAACTCACCAACTGTGAGATCGTGACTTGGGCCAAAGGCAGACGCTTACCTGACCGAGCCACCCGGGCAATTTAAGAGTGAATGCTCTTCTCACACCCAACTGTGTCCAAATCCCAGTTCTGCCACCTACCAACAGCCACCTTATTTATTCTTCCCTCCATTTAATTGTCTATGCAATTCAAAACAGTGGCGACATTGGAGGGCCAGGGATAGGATTCAAGGGTTTGATAAAAAGTGCTAAGGACGGTGTCTGCAATGAAGTAAGTGTTACCTTTCACTCCCTCAAACGTTTCTCTGCACGGGTCAAATTTCCGATTTGCAATTTCCGCATATGTGTGTCCCTATAAACCTTACAAACATCATTATCATTCGAAATCCTCCCCCTACCCCGACCCCGTTCGATGTGATTACTAATAATCAGAACCTTTCTGGTGGCAGTGTTAAGATCTCTGGCTTAGAAGCAAACTAGACACTGATAACATAAAATTCTTGGGAAAAGTTTCCTAAAAAGTGTCAAAGCCACATGGACATTCTTCTACCCGTGTAAAACTATGTTAAGTCATGTAGTCATGCTAGTCAAATTAACTTCCAAGCATTAGGGATTTTTGGCAGCTAAGCTATATTATTTTGTATACCTGCCTGTTGCTTTAGGCACTATCTGGATAACTGTCCGGGCTCCTATTATCCCTGGGATCGTTCCTGTCCATCTCCTTTTTCCCAGGTCTAAGCCCTACCTCAGAAAAGGCTGTGCACAGAAGCTTCTGGGAGCAGAGCAGACCCAGGAATTTACTGGTGGTGGTGAGGAAATCGTCTGCATGCCTGGAACCCAACCAGGAGACTGTTGACTTAATCATGCCATACGACAGAGCCAACATTTGAAAGCTGTGAGAGACGGAGATTTTTCACACTTATTTATTGATTTTTACCCTGCCACCAAGTGAATCATTTAAAGTACTCATGCTATAGCTTGTATTGCCATTACGAGGGTTTTTGATATGATCATTTCATTACCTAGTATGAGCCTGGATTAAGCAAAATCAGTTTGGTTCATTTTAGAAGTGTTTTATTTTTTTTTAATTTTTTTTAATTTTTTTTATTGAAAGAGAGAGACAGAGCATGAGCATGGGAGGGGCAGAGAGAGGAGGAGACACAGAGTCCGAAGCAGGCTCCAGGCTCTGAGCTGTCAGTACAGAGCCTGACACGGGGCTTGAACTCACGAACCGCAAGATTGTGACCTGAGCTGAAGTCAGACGCTTAACCGATTGAGCCACCCAGGAGCCCCTCATTTTAGAAGTTCTTAAAACTTCACGTACCTTTGTATTTAATTCTTGAGCCCAGGGCCAAGAAAGATAGATATATTTGGGGGAAAATAAGAAAATGTAAGGTACACATTTGTTGCCAAATATACTCAAACCTCACTTGGCTTAAATTGTTGCCTGTGATTGACAGGCAAACGGGACTGACTTTGCTTTTCACACCCATAAGTAAATGCATTTGCAATAAAAAGCAAAATGGGGGGGGGCAAATTTTGTCAGGACTTAGGCCCTTTGGCCACTTATAAAACTTAAGAGAGATATTAAAATATTACTGATACAGGAATCTTCTTATAAGATTATAAGAAGGGATAAATATATTTATTTTCCACATTACTTTCAGCCCCTCTATACCAGAATATTCCCATCATTAAAATATCCCCAATAGATTCCAGAATGTTTCCAGTAACCCTCAACCTTCTAATCATCCTAATCCCAGGCATTAAAAATCCTATTCTGTCCAAAGTGGAATTGTCCATCATACATCCCCTTTCAAGACACTGCTCCTCCCAGACTTTGTTGTGACTTGTGACAGGAACCCCGGGAAGAAAAAGGGGGTGAGTGGTTCCCAGATCCCGTCTCTGGGCCTCCCTGCATTCTGTGCTCTTGGCCCCCCAGCCCTGGGGCAGGAGTGGGAGCGGAGACAAGCTGGTGATCAGGTAGGGATTGATTAGGGTCAATCCCAATGATTGTCTTTCTGATGGGCTTTGGGGGCCTCCCCTTCTGAAAATGTTCATTGCCCCATTCCCAAGTGCTAACTGCTGCTGTCCTGCTGTCCTGCTGTCCTGCTGTCCTGGAGGTTGTCCTGCTCCAGCTGCCCCTACAGGTACACTGTCAGGATCACACAACATGGCAGGCAACTCCCATAAGGTCCTAACGAGGGAAGTCGAGTTTGGCTGCCTTCGGCATCAGCACCAAAACCATGAAGGAACTCAATGCCTCAGTGCTTCCTGGGGCTGGGACTTCAGGAGGCTCACAGGGCATCTCTGCTTTTCCTCAAGAGCAGCTGTGGTCTGTTAATAGCAGGTGCTCCCTTGGGAGGAGAGCAGAGAGCAGTCCCTGTGCCTGGTCCTCCAGCGGAACCATTTCATGTGTTCAAGTCGCTCCTGGAAAGCTTCCTTCACTTGCTCTGAAGCAGAAGTGGACCTCCCACCCCAAACTGTAGAAGAAAAGGTTTAGAAAACTCAGGGCTCTGCCGACGGATCTCACAAATGTGTCTCATCAGACGTCCTCCAAGATGGCAGCTAGTTTCCTTCCCACATGGGCTGGAGTAGGAGAGAGGCTCTCAGCAGCAGGGACAGTTTCCCCCCACCCAGTGGGCAATTTTGGATAGATGGTTTCATTATTCTCCGAGATGTCTGAGCATTCTTTAGGAGGGGCCAGCACTAAAGCTCATTCTTCTCTATAGATTTGGTGATAAGAAAAGTCCCATTTAACATTCTGTTAGATTGTATTATCTTCCAAAGTGTTTATTCTCACTAAGATTTCTTCAGATTTCAAATAAAAATGGTATATCATAAATATAGGATAAAACAATAAAAAAATTTAAAAAAAAAAGGAGAAACCTCCGTGGAAAATCAAGAACACCTTGAGCAACAGGAAGGAGAAATCGACTCAAGGAGAGTCCCTGAAGGAAATATCCACATTCTTATTCTACCCTAAACTCAGGATACTGATAATTTCAGAATCTCTTTTCTGAATTTCGTCCACCTCTTGTATTACATTATGAGGTCCATGAGGACAGATTCTTTTTCCACTGTTGTATCACCAAGATCTAAACCAGTCTTTAGAAATGAATGTTTGATGATTGAATGATTGAGAGAAGCAGTGAACAAATGGCCTATTTATAAGGGAATAGCCACATGATTGACTAGAGCATATTTTTTAATACATTTTATCAAGTCTTTTAATTTTTGAAACAATTCAGCAAAGACAAAGGGAGGGTAGAAATATGTTAAAAATTTCTATGCTACTGTCATTGTTCAGTGCAACAGAAAATTATTGATTTAATTTTGTCATTTAATATGCAGGTTACAATTTTCCATTATAACCACCCGAAGAATGGAAAGTATGTATAACTCTCAAACCAGTAGAAGAAAAGAAAAGGATAGGAAAGTTGAATCCAAAAATAAAACAAAAGAGAAACATAAACATACTAGAAAAAGACAGATAATGTGGGAAATAAAGTGGCATAAATAAATGTAAGCCTGTCAGCAATCTTAATCAACAGAGAGATACTAATTTCTGCATTTGAAAACCACTGATTACATATGTGAATTAAAAAAAAAAAAAGAAAGAAGGGAATTAGCCATATCCTGTAGACGTGGAATATATCTAACACAAAATATCACACATGGTTCCAAATAAAAGAAAAATAAGTACCAGGCAAATCCCACCGAGAGAAAACTGGCATTCAAGTGCCAATTAAAAAGGCTATGTGTTTAAAATCTGCTGCTAGACCTGAGGTGGAGTGCTATTTCACGGGATTTTAACAACATGCAAATCATCAGGAAGCTGTGGCAAACCTAAAAAAGGATGTACTTACTAATAGAATTTCAAAATGAAGAAGCATAAGGTTCGCAGAACCACACAGATATATTGATGAATCCACATGCGAGAAGATTAACACTCTGGTCTTGAGCACAAGAAAAAAATTCAAATGCATGGATGACTCAAATAACACAATCGACTGAAGCTCTTACACATTTATATTATGCAGTGACAGAGATACACGCATTATACACACGTATGCGTATCTGTTATTGTGTCTCATGACAGAAGAATATATCATTTATTTTTGTTCACAGGAGCGATTGGTACAATTTGCCCATGACCAGGTCCCAACTATACGCCCTACAGCTTGTGAAGAACGAGCCTTCTACAGGCTGTGCCAATGAAAGTAAAGAACAAACAATAATAACTGCTTACAAAAATGCTTTTGGAAATTAACATTACGCAGGCCCCCACAGAGGATAACACATGGAAACGAACGATCTTCAACGAGACTCAGCAGATACACGTATTTAAGAGTGAGCTTCAAAAACAGTTACAGAATTAATTACTCATATAGTGTGCCTCTATTTATATTCTTTCTTAACAATTCGAAAAAAAAAATGTACGCCATACGGTAAAGCTGTGAATAAAGCCATAGGGTAAATAACAACAAAGTCTGAGACAGGAGGAAGGTAATGAGGAAGAGGGACATGGGCACTTGGTGATGCTTGGTAATGTTCCATTTCCTAGGTAAGGTGCTAGTAAATAGGCGTGTGCCACATTCACCCTTTAATCTGCGCATGTATATGTTAAATCATACGAAATGCCAGTTATGCTGATCAAATACAGTATACTGTACCCTTTGGTACTGCTCAGCCTAATCTATTACATGTATTCTTTTGATGACGCCATACTGACCCGATGTTAGAATATAAAGAAAAATGGGGCACCTGGGTGGCTCTGTTGGCTGAGGGTCCGACTTCGGCTCAGGTAACGGTCTCACGGTTTGTGAGTTTGAGCCCCGCGTCCGGCTCTGGGCTGATGGTTCAGAGTCGGGAGCCTGCTTTGGAATCTGTTTCTCTCCTCTCTCTGTTCCTCCCTCACTCATGCTTTGTCTCTCTCTCTCTCTCAAAAATAAATAAACATTAAAAAAAATTTAAAAAGAGTGTAAAGAAAAGATAGTGTGTGAGCGAAATGGGATGTTCACACTTTCTGTCGTAGTGTGGTGATCTCCGGTGTAATGGCCTGTGTAGAACAGTGAATCGATTTTTCCTGTGGTTAGGGATATTTTATTTATCCCATCGCGTTTTATTTTGTATTTCCTTCTGTGTTTAAAATGTAAATTTAGGGGCGCCTGGGTGGCTCAGTCGGTTGAGCTTCCGACTTCAGCTCAGGTCACGATCCGCGGTCCGTGAGTTCGAGCCCCGCATCGGGCTCTGGGCTGATGGCTCAGAGCCTGGAGCCTGCTTCTGATTCTGTGTCTCCCTCTCTCTCTGCCCCTCCCGCGTTCATGCTCTGTCTCTCTCTGTCTCAAAAAATAAATAAATGTTAAAAAAAATTAAAAATAAAAAAAAATTTTTTTTTAATAAAATGTAAATTTAGAAAATACATTTTGTCAACTGGAAAAGAGCACTTGATGACAGTATTGAAGATTCCCTGGCAGGGGCACTTCCAGCGGCTTTCACGGGATGGAAATAGTGGGCAGCACAGGCAGATTCAGACATTTATAAATTTTATAACGTTTGTCTTGCAGGGGCCTCAGGCCACCCGTTCTTTTTAGATCCAATGACAGCATCATATTTGTCTGCGAAAGTGTTCACAAAAGTACCATCTGGTTTTAAAGTTACCACATTGGGGGGCCTGGGTGGCTCAGTCTGTTAAGCGGCCGACTTCGGCTCAGGTCATGATCTCGCGGTCCATGAGTTCAAGCCCCGCATCGGGCTCTGTGCTGACAGCTCAGAGCCTGGAGCCTGTTTCAGATTCTGTGTCTCCCTCTCTCTGACCCTCCCCTGTTCATGCTCTGTCTCTCCCTGTCTCAAAAATAAATAAAACGTTAAAAAAATAAAAAAAAAATAAAGTTACCAAATTGTACCAGAGACAGTTTAAAGTGTGGCTGGGTATAAAAGCCTTCTAACTGGGAAAGTCATGAGGGTTGAACTCAATCTGGGTCATCGACTTGGACAAAACTTGAATACGCTCGTAATGTCTATTGTAATTTGCAATCTAGCCTTATCTCTGTATGTGGCATGAAAAATATTCATTGGGAACGTGGGTTGTGTGTCAGTATTATTAGGCAGACTGTTTTACCTTGTTCTTCTTCTCTTTGGGTACAATTATTGCACATCAATTTCACATAAATATCTTAGGTAATTTCTTTCTTGCCCTTGGTTTAAGACACTGGCTCTTACCTGAACACTACTCCCATTTGTGTTCCTACAAAACACATGACTAATCACTAAGCTTCTGTTTCTCTCATCCTTTGGCCAAATCCTTGACATAATTTGGCCAAATATTCTTTTCCCTGACACTTTCTGGTCTCCTTCCCATTCTTTCCATTTATGTCACATTGTTCTGTCACCCTCTCTCCTCTTTCCTGTTCACTCATCCCTCAGTTGATTTGGCACCTAGGACCCATCAAGAATGCATTATCCTTGTCTAAAACAAAACCCTGGAGAGTTCTTCATCTATGGATGTTAACATCCTTTCCAGAGGGCTTAATGCCCAGGTCAGATCCATATAATCTAAGCGAATGAGCAGCTCCAAAAAAGTATCAAAAGGTTGGTTCTTCGTCTATGTGTTAGTCTTGGCAGAGTATTTGGTAAAGAATTGCCCCGATTTGATAGAACTCCAAGTTGTGGAAAGAAAACTGAACACAGGTAAATGGTTGGCGAGAGTGGGTCAAATACGAGGAGACAAAAACCAGAGAGCTGCATTAGGGTACCGACTACTGCTCAGGACATCCACACCGAATGGACAGTGGGGGTTGGGCAGATCCACTAGCGGTGAGGTAATTTGCCAATACATTGGACCACAGTGGCTGCCGCGATTCCATCTGGCCCTGTCCACCCGCCACAGATCACGTGTCATTAAACCAGGACTGTAGAAACTGCACACCGCTAGATGCCCCACCCAACTCTTCCTTCTCCACAATAAAGACGCTGCATTTAATACTCCTCTAATCCACCAGACTCACATACAACCCCCAAACACACAAGCATATTCACACAACTTCCGGTGGGAATTAAGACAGAGGTGAAATTAGGCAGATGGGTACAGGAGAAGCATTACAACCCCTTAGCAAAGTGTGCCCATGCTCCTTTGCCGCGACGTGCTTTCCTTTGCCACAATCTGGATCCAGCATTAGAGTTAGTCTTGGCGTAGAAGTATACAATTTGTATTTCTCCGTGAAGCCCTATGTGCTCTGCATTCCTTACTGAGGGGAGTAACTTAGGCATCTATTTTTTTTTTTTTTTTAAACTTTGTCCGGTTGAATGTGTTTGCTGCGACTCAACCCTTAGTCTACTAAGTTTTCAACGTCAGACAGGAGTTTTATGAATGGGTGCTTATTAGCACCTCTGACAACTTCATAAATAATAATTAGAAGTTGGAACAAATCGACCTGAGACCAGAAGAAATGACCACTAGCTGGAAATGGCAAACAGGTTTCACTGTTTCTACAAACACGGGTTTTTCAGTACACGGTGACGGGAAGTCTCCAACGTAAGGCACACTTTAAAATGGTCATTTATTTGTATTTGCATAATATTTTCTTTTTGTGACTCGAGTGTAACTGAGGTTACAGCATTATGTTAGTTTCAGGGGCCCAACATAATATTTCCACGTTTGTACACACTGCAGAATGATCACCACATTAATGTGTTTCCCGTCTGTCACCAGATAGTTACAACTTTTTTTTTTTTACCACGATAAGAAATTTTAAGATTTACTTTTTTAGCACCTTTCAAATTTGTAATAGAATATCATAGTCCCCATGCTGTACATTACATCCCCATGACTTATTTATTTTATAACCGGAAGTTTGCACCTCGCGGTTACTTAAAATCATTTCGTCAACCCATCCCCTATCGCCCCTCCCCTTCAGCAACCACCAACCTGTTCTCTGCATCTAAACAAATAGTATTTCTTTAAGTGTCGTTCTTCATTAGCTCGAACAGAAATAGCTCATTCCCCAAACTGTTTATTTACAGCCAGAGTTCTCCATATTGTTGTCTGTGAAATTAACTCAGTTTTCATGATCCAAAAGGTTAGAACCGTAGCTGTAAATTCTGTACCCCTGAAAGCTTTGTATCTTGATACGCTGGGTGTATTTAATTATGTTCCTGAAAAGAAGTTAAGATGTTTATTGAGACATTTAGGTCGGTGATCATTTTAAGTGGTCCAAGGCTTCCTATTTTAATAAATGCCTCTATTTTAAAAATACGGTCTGTCTCTGAAAACTTAGAAAAATGATAATTATGTTAAGAAATACAGTCCAGGTGGTTAATGTGCCCTCCTTTCTCTCACAGTGAGGTTTTGGATATAAACTCCCTTACCATAGTCAGGCTGGGGACCAACAGAAAGGGTCACAGGCCAGTTGGAGAACGAGAGTATGAGGACTCTCCAGGATACCTGTTATTTCTATTATTTCTATCCCAAGGAGACAGCGCCACATAACATCTCTGCTGAGCTACAATGCATGCGCACTGGGGACCAAAGAGTCTATGACCTGCAGAGGAAAAAAAACAAAAACAAAAAACAAACAAACAAACAAACAAAAAAAAACGAGCCTCAGAGTGTAAGGGTGAGAAACGAGGGACACTTACTTCTCTTCTTTCTTAAGAGAATATAATGAACCCTTCTATTCTGAACTGTTATTCATTCATTTTACGTCCTCATGAAGTTCTCAGAAGCATGATATTCCTTGCAAGCTGTTCCGATTCAGATAACTTTTTAAATTATTTTCCATCATTTAAGAGAACAGGAGTCAGTATCAGCGTACTCATGAATGCCCATCTACGTGCATCCTTGTGAAATACTCACAAGCATTTCTTGTAACCACCATGTTCCCGGCAGAGTGATGGATCTTAGCAAGACAATGAGTCCTGCTGCTCAGTTGATGGAGCGAGAAAGTTAATCGTATGGCGTTCTACATCCTAATTGAAGGAAGAGTCAAGCATCTTAGGATCTCAGGAATGAAAAGATGATAGCAATTAGCAGTGACTCTTGTGACTCCCTGTTGATTCTGGACGATTAGAACAGTGTCTTCTCTTCTAATTTATCCTGTCCTGGAATTCTTCCCGTTGGTGTTTACTAATGTTATGCTCTCTTCATCGAAATCGAATCTGAATGTTCTTGACATTTACCCACATTCCTCAAAGACCATGGTGACTCATCACTGTTTGACTTTGCCAGTCCTTCTTGCTGTTTTCCAAAAAGACTCCAATTCGACAACACTGTTGGTGACTTTTTTTTTTCAAAGCTTCCCCTCTTCTCAATAATTTAAAATCCAGTGACCCAGATCACAATTAATCTTGTGCATTTGCTTGGATGTTCCATGGGGACACGGAAAGGAAAGACAAAGGGTCAAAATGCAACAGCACATGATGTTGTGGAGGATAGGATACAGATAAGGAGTATAGGACTAACCATACACAGGAGGAAGAAGCAACGTTTCCTGTAAGTAAGATGATGACAGGATTTCTTAGAAGAAGGTAGGCATGTGGCAGGCAGTCTGCAGACAGATGGATTTATGCCTAAAAGCCTCCTTCTTCTCCGAGAAAGTGGAGCCTATCCAGAACGGAAAAGACTACCAGGGCCTCCAACCTTCTCTCATCTCCCAGCCTCTTCATTTCTATTTCATTTAATTTGCTCTCCTGCCCTGCCAAGGCACCAGATTCAGTCATCAGTGTGTCTTCCCTGAGTGACTGTCCTTATTCATAAGCTTCCACTCTAGTGGCTAACCTCTTTTGCATGAATAGAAAGCAGGGGACAATGCTGATTGTGTCCATTCCAAATATCACTCGAGGACTTGCACAGGTGTGCCAACACGGGCCACACAGTGGTGCATGCACTTCTCTTGTTCATTTAATTTCCCACAGTGTTCACTAGGCAAGAAATCCAGTGGCTTCAAAATGGTGTCCAAAAATTCAGGCTCGTTATTGGTTTCCATAACTGAGCATGAATTGTCTAGCTTGGTATTCAAATTCCATTAAAATATATCCGTTTTTATCTGCCCATACCTTCTTATGAAGGAAATTATTGTTCTTCGAATTTTTTTTAAGTTTATTTATATTTGAGAGAGAGAGAGAGAGAGAGAGAACCAGGAAGGGGCAGAAGAAGAAGGAGAAAGAGAGAATCCCAAGCAGACTCCACCTCATCAGTGCAGAGCCCAATGCGGGGCTCGAACTCACAAACCGTGAGATCATGACCTAAGCCAAAGTCCAGTGCTTAACCGACAGAGCCACTGAGGTGCCCTGGAAATTATCATTCTTAAGCTCCTGCAGGGAGTCACCCCATCCACCCTGACTGTGCCGTTCGTCGCATGGTAAGCAGTGTGGTAGTGTGGGGACAGCCTGCAGTGAGCTCCGTTCTACCTTCCATCACTTTAACTGAATCTCTTTTTTTTTTTTTTTTTTTTGAGCTCAGGTACATAATCTCTGAGCCTTGATTTCCTCCATTATCAAAAAGATATAATGATAGGGATAATAATGTCCCTACTAAATACTACAGCCTGTCATAGAATACATATCCTTCGAGTATAAACCAGGATTATTGTTTCCTAATCCAACTAGCTTCTCTCTCTTGGGGCTAGGAACAGGAAATACTCATCCAGGAAGAGAGTTTGCAGCAAGCTAAAGTTTGAAAGACACATGAATTGACTCCAAGCAGAAAACAAGAATATAAGATTTATAGTAAAGAGAAAAAAAAAATGGAGTGACGCTGAGAGACAGAAAGTGAATATTCCCAGCTCTCCAGGATTGCTATGCATCCTGTTTCAATTCTCCTGAAGTTCACGTGGATAATTCGTTTGTATGGACCCGTAATTCTATGAGACCCATTTCCACATTCTTACAGGAAACATTCTTTGAGCCAGGGTTACTTGAATGAATTCCCTGGTAGTACAAGAACTCACATAAGATGCCCATCTTCTCCGCAAATGTTTCTCTTCTTGTACTTCTGTCTGTGCTGTTTGATGTTCCCTCAATACATCTCAAATACCGCCAATTGGAAATATCGAGCAGACAGACTAGTGATGCCTGGTAGGCATCATTATTTCCTTTGGGAGCGCTAATGGAGATGATGATACCTTGTGAACAGGGATGGGTCCAGAGGAGAGAAAGATGTTCATGACTATCTGGCCTGAAATTTTAGTGCCTGCCAACCGTCCTGGGGCATCAAAAACTAAGTTGGGAAATATATGGAAAGCTGAAATAAACAGATAAATGATAGCATGCCATGGCACACGTACCACTCACTTTATCGTTCAACAAAGAAAATATTCTTATTGAAGGCTTAAAAGCTTCCCTTTCAATGACATTGGTGAAAAATCCTGAACAAATCCTGGCTCATTTTTTGAGTCAAGCTTTATGCTACAGGACTTGATATAAATATCTAGCTTTAATCCAGCAAGTTATTTCAGGGTGAACATTAGCAAAATTTGTCCAAGATACAGATGAATGCCCAAATGCCCAATTAGGGTAATTGGGGACCAAAACTGGGAATTATCCCAAGTCTAAGAACATGGCATACACAGTTAGACAAGAGGAAATATATCCATTATAAATCACTTAGTGTATAATAAGTACAAACTTATGGGTAAAGAAAAATGCAACGGTACAAAAAGAGGGCTCCTTAGAAAACAAATCAGGAGAGATCTGGGCCAAGGGTACAGATCTGGGAGTTGTTCAACTTATAGACAGCAGAAAAAACACAGAAGGACTTGAAATTAACAAGAAAGGCTTTAAATTATTATTTTTTTGTTGTTTTTTAAGAGGAGAAACAAGATTTTTTTTTAATTTTTTTTAATGTTTATTTATTTTTGAGACAGAGAGAGACAGAGCATGAACGGGGGAGGATCAGAGAGAGGGAGACACAGAATCCGAAAAAGGGTCCAGGCTCTGAGCTGTCAGCACAGAGCCCGACGCAGGGCTCGAACTCATGGACTGTGAGATCATGACCTGAGCCAATGTCAGCCGCTTAACCGACTGAGCCACCCAGGCACCCCACAAGATTTTTTTTTTAATGTGGATGGGATGATAATGTTAACAGAACAATTTCAAGGATATGAGATACAGACAGAAAGAGATAAATTACGTAAAAAAGACAACCAAGAAGGTAAGAGGAGTAAGATCTGGAACCCACGTGGGTAGATGGTCTTAGAAAGAAAAAGAGCTCATTTTCCATCCTTCCTATCACAGGAAAAAAGGAGAAAAGCCCCATATGGGTATAGGCATAGCTATGTTCATATAGATGTATGAAATTACATGAAAAATATATAAAATGTATGTATGTATCTGTCTTTCTATCTATCTATCTATCTATCATCTATCTATCTATCATCTATCTATCTTTCTATGTATCACGAAGACCTCTCTTTTCTTTGGTGAAGCAGATGGTATTTTTCGAGGCTGACCATGCCAATATATCTTCTTTGGAAGAGTTGTTGACATTTCTTCACTGAGACATGAGGTCTCTGTTCTTTTCCGGAAAATTGAACCAACCCATAACAGCGAGGGAGTTCTGATGTAGAACGAAGAGTCTGTATTAGGTGGAATTAGCTAGACACTTATCACCTTGCCCAGTCACTGATTCAAGGCTTCCCCGAGATGAGCGTGGCCTGTCTGGAAACTTGAGGAAAGGCTTAAGGAAGCAAACACCTGCAGATTATCAGTCAGCCACACTCCTTACAGTCTTTTGGGCAACAAATGTTTTCTGGAGGCAGGGTATGAGTAGTGTGTCTACATATCTACCACATTCCTTCCCTCGGAACACTCTGATCCACTTCTCCATACAGGTTGGGAGCAAGTCCTTCGAGGTCGTGCTGGGACTTTCTTCCTGCTGGTGGATGAGACTTGGAAAAGAAAAGCAAATAGACAAACTACAGCCCCCTATTGCCCCATTTGTTCTTAGGGATACGAATGCTACTCATTGTTTCTCTCCTCTCCTCTCTATTCCAAATCCCCTTTGCCCCAGTTATTACTCCTCTTAATTTAGGCGACCACCTGGCAGTATGGCCCAATCCCTCATTCATGAAACATCCGAGCCGGACCACTGAAGAAAGTTTCTTGAGTGCCACGTATATTCCCAACTTATCTACATTGCATAATAGCAGCCAAATGGGGCACCTGGGTAGCTCATTTGGCTTAGCATCTGACTCTTGATTTCAGCTCAGGTCATGATCTCACAGTCATGAGATCTGGCCCAGTGTCTGGCTCTGTGTTCACGGCTCCTGTCCCACTTTCATTGTCTCTGTCTTTGTCTCTCTCTCAAAATAAATAAATAAACTTAAAAAAAAAAAAAAAAAAAAGGAAAGAGCAGCCAAACAAACCTTCTCCTGATGACCAGGGTCAATTACCACTGACAAGATTATGATTCTCCTACTGGCCAGCTGGTCCCTTGAACATCAGGCATCCAAAATTCCCAGGTAATAGCTGCGGATATACTTCAGTAGTAACTGTATTTGTTATTCGGGTATTTTTTTGCAATAACATCTCTTGTAATTCGGGGACTAGGATCTCTAACCCCGCAGAGAAAAAGTAAGTCAAAGTTCCCCAGGAGGCTAATGAGAGTGATTATAAGTAGAACCACTTCTGCCTCATCCCTTGGTCCTTAGACTCGTGGATAATTCTTAGTTGGAAAGTGTGGACATAAAGCATATTTTGACTTG
Organism: Panthera pardus; assembly: GCF_024362965.1. Taxonomy (NCBI): domain Eukaryota; kingdom Metazoa; phylum Chordata; class Mammalia; order Carnivora; family Felidae; genus Panthera; species Panthera pardus. The sequence continues at coordinate 16,225,263 of NW_026526654.1, read as the reverse complement.
ATGCATCTTGGAGAATGGTGGCCCTGCCTCATAGGATGTTGCCTCTGGTGGGTGTTTCAGCTGTACCATCAGCAGGTCATTCCAAGGCTCTATCACACTGGCAGCTTCTGGATGGTGTATAGCTGATGTAACCAGGGATCATGAGCTTTCTCCCGCACCACTTTTCACTCTAAAATGGTTTCTTTAGTCGTAAGTGAAGTTGTATTTGGTGTCATGCCTATAGATCATGCATTCCACAGTCTTCGGGATAGGGGTCCTAGCTGAGGTCTTGTAGACGGGAAAGGCAATTCCGTACATGTAGGAGAGAGAAAGAGAGAGAAGGAAGAAATCTTTCATTGTGGGTTCAGATATAGAATGTACTTTTGTGTGTTGGAGTGACAGGGAAATGGTGTTCTTGGGGCATGAAAAGACATGTGTTTTTACATATAGGGAAAACCATATACAAAGCCACTGAGCAATCACAGGGTCTGTACCTTCCAAGATCAAGGAAAGATTTAGTGGGTCTATAGTCGAGGGATATGATAGTTGATGAGACTGGGAATATACACTAGGCCAAACTGCGTGGTGCTTCATATGTCAAACTAAGAAAGACAGCTTTATATTATTACCTACCATGTCTTGCAAATGAAATAATTAGCAACTCTAGGGTGTTTTTCATATAGCGTTGCATCCTGTAACAGTTAACAATTTGTAACTTAGTAATTCTTGCATGGATAAATGTATTCATGAATTTTTTCACACTCAATAATAGTACTAGCGAATTTAATGCATGCCCACGTGAGAGGGGATAAAGGGCCCTATTTTTTATACGAAGAGCATCCTATTTTAATGCTGATTTTAAAAATGAATATGAGACAGTAACTGAAACAAGAAATTCTGTACTAAGAGACAAAATTGTAAAAATGTGTATACTATATTATCAGTCATTGTGGACCATTCGATAAGGAAATAACAAGACAAGCTTTCCCAGACAGGCAGCAAATAGTTGACTTTGTAATAACTTCAGTTTTTTTCTGTTTAGCAAATTTTACTTAAATTGCAAACACAGAGTATAAAGAGGCCATATGTTATGAACCCTAGACATTATTATTATTATTATTATGTTGAAAAAAGTTACATGAAAGAACTCATTAAGAAGAAAGTGCTATGTTAAAAAATAAATAGTATGCTAAGAAAACAAAAACAAAAACAAAAACACACATGGGAGCCCAACAGTGTGAAATCGGATATGTGAGTTCCAAAAAGTCTAAGGTGGTCAAACCACACGTTTAAAAACCTGCAGCTGAAATAAACAAGATGGACAGATTTGGTGACCAGTAGAGCATAATTTGATTTGAAGTTGGTCTAACCTCAGGATTACAGTTTAGGGATGAAAGAGAGATTTGAACTGCTCTGTTCTATAAACAGGGAAGAGGAAAGAGTAAGATAAGAAGGCAGATGAAGTAGTTTCTCATTAAAAACGCATTCCCTCCTCCTGTGTCCCTGCTAAATTGAATCGTTAGGCACTTGTATATTTTCTGAGCGTCTCAGTCCATTCAGGCTGCCATCACAAAATATCACGGACCAGGTAGCTTGCAAATAACAGAATTTTATTTCTCGCAGTTCCGGAGACTGAAGGCCCAAGATCAACGTCAGCATGACCAGGTGGGGGCCCTCTTCTAGGCCACAAACTTCTCCCTGGTTGAGGGTAGCAGGGTTGAGGGAGCTCTATGAGGTCTCTGTTAGGGGTATTAATCCTATTCATGAGGGCTCCACCCACAGGACCTAAACAGCTCCCAAAGTCCCCAACTCCTAATCCCATCATCCCATCACCTTTGGGGGTTAGAATTAGGAACTCTGGGGCAACACAAGCATTCAGACCATAGCACTGAGTCACTCTGTGGCATCGAGGAGTAAATACCAGCAAATCTCAGCCCATCATGTCTCTTTCTCTCTCACCACTAATTAGTTTAGAAAGGGTAGTACAGTATATTACCAATTCTGGTCAGTGAGCTCATAGGGAAACCTACCAGGGTCTTCTGAAAAAGGACCCCACACACTTCATACAAGGAACACATAGGAACATGGATGGACCCCTCTTCTGGCAATGCCCAAAGGATGGAGCCTCTACTATGTGGTAAAGTAAAGTGGCTGAAACAACCTTTCTGATCTGCTCAGGATCTTGCCCACAGGGGAGGACGGTGCATTGGAAAGAGCTTGCCTGTTCCATGTCAAGGTTGAGACTGAACCGTGACACGGTGGAGACTGAGTCCAACCCTGGACTCCCCGCCATCCAGGTTTCTTGTCATATAAGATAATAAAGCTCATAATGAAGGTCAGACACTTTCACTCAGTTTTTCTCATTTTTTGAGGCCAAAAGTGCCCACATTTTACAGAATTGGTAGAGGTTGAATGATGAGGGCATTTAGGAAGTGACAACCTTCAATCTGGGACTGAAAGAGCTGGCAAAACATGCGAGGGAAAAAAAAATGTGTGGCTCTGAGGGAAGAGCCTTTCATAATAAAGAATTAGCAAGGATGTAAATAACCTTGATTTCTCACATTGCTACAGAAGCATTTTGGCACTGAAGGGATGGGCCTTGAAATGCTTATTGAGCACAGATGTTATCTTTTTGCTTCCACAACCTGAGCACAGTATACTATGTAAAATAATGATATTGTAAATTGAGATGCAATTTTAACACATTCTTTCCTGACCAGCGTATGTGCACATAGGAAAAATACTTTAAACAATACTGTATCACTTAAAAATAATTATTCTCTTTTTTTTTTTTTAAGTTTTGCACCTCATAGTTGATTGTTTTTATTTAAAACATATTTCCAAGAAAGTTAATGTTAAATAATTTCAGCTGGGACCATTCTCAGCCTTCCGTTGGGGTACAGATAGTCAAACTATATTTAGAATGAAATCTACCATTTAAAAAAAAAAGTTTATTTATCTGAGAGAGTAGAGGAGGGGCAGAGAGAGGAGGAGAGAGAGAGAATTCCAAGCAGGTTCTGCACTGTCAGCACAGAGTCTGACGCGGTCTCAAGTTCGCGAACCGTGAGACCATGACCTGAGCCGAAGTCAAGAGTCAGATGCTCAATCGACTCAGGCACCCAGGTGCCCCTAGAATTTTTTTTTTTTTTGGAAAAATAAAATAAAATAATATATAAAATAAAATAAAATAAAATAAAATAAAATAAAATGAAGTAAAATAAAATAAAATAAAATAAAATAAAATAAAATAAAATAAAGTAAAATAATGTAAGGAAAAAATGTAACAAATCAGAAAGTCAGAAAGATTTTCAGGTTACCCCAGCACTGCAAAGCGACTTTTTCCTCCTGCCTACCCCTTTTCCCTTCCTAAGAATCTTTTTCTTCTACTTCTCCAGATACCTCAGAGACTCACAGGATTCCTATGGCCAGATCATCTTGTTTGTATTGAACTTTTTGGGTTGTCTCATCCACTCCCACTCTGTCAGCCTTTGCCTGTGTCCTAAAAACTTCTGAACCTTTATATCCAGCTCTGATGTCTCTCTTATACACAAACCATGCGCCTTCAAATCCTTCCTGGAGGGGCACCTCCCTGGCTCAGTCAGTAGAGCATGGGACTCTTGATCTCAGGGTCATGAGTTCAAGACCCATGTTGGGTATAGAACTTACTTAAAAAAAAATCCTTCCTGGCAAATGTTGTCTGTCACTAAAATGCCTCAAAATTATAATATGCAGAATTGATTTCTACTCCCCTAAAACCTAGTCCTCAGTTTACAGTGTTTATTCAAATGAATGGTGGCAGCATGTAGCCATACCAAAAATTCAGAGCCTCCCTCACCCCCCGCAACAAATCAGTCAACAACATACCAATGTCTAATTTAGCTGTTTCCTCCCCTCACACCTCACGTGAAGCTCTTATCTGGTCTCACCGGGATTACTACAAAATCTATTAAGTAGTCTCCCTTCCATCGCAATCTGCCAAACTCAGTCTTTTTGTGTATGCCCTCTTTCTAAAGTACAATTTGGATTTTAAAACAAACGAACAAACAAACAAACATGGAAAAAATCCTCACTGTCTGCTATTGCATCCCAGATAAAACCCGAATCTTCATTGTCAGGAAGTTCACACTCTGCGGTACCCCAGCCCGATTATACTCTCTTATATTTCTCCATTCTACCCAACTTGAAGAACGCTCTGTGTTGGTTGGTGGGAACATACACATAATGGTGATTTTTCCCTCGATGTAGCCATGTAAGTGAAACTCTCTGAAGTTCCTCGGGTTTAACTTTCTGGTCCTTTGTACATACCGGCTTGTTGCTCAGCGGCCATTAAAAACGTTAATGTTTTTAAACATTAAAAAAAAAAAGAAGATTCAGAGAGCCAAAACATTTTGTACAAGGCCAACAGCCAGTGAATAGTAAACTCAGGCCTTTAAAAACCGTATGTTTGAATATAGTGTGTGCACCACGCACACACCACATGTACCCCACACATACACACAAGAAAATATCAGGCAGCCATGAAGAAGGACAAGGTCACGCCATTTGCAACAACATGGATGGACCGAGAGGATATTAAGTCAGACTGAGAAAAACAAATACCATTTGATTTCACTCATGTGTGGAATCTAAAGAAAATCAAAAGACCAAAACAAAAACAAATGAAGAAGCAAACAAGTAGAATGAAACGTATTAAGCACAGAGAACAAACTGATGCTTGCCAGAGGGGAAGGGGTGGGAGATGAGCAAAATGGGTGGAGGGGAGTGGGAGATACAGGTTCATCATTATGGAATGAATAAGTGCCAGGAATAAAAGGCCCAGCATAAGGAATATGGGAAAAGTACAAACATGTGCTTCAGCTGTCATATTCTCCTTACTGCTGATAAATTCAATTTAATAATCTCTCATACACCATACTTTGCAGACACATCAAAAAAAATGCACCCTTCTTTACACTGATGGAAAGAAAAATAAAACCAAACAGATTCATCCTCTGTTAAGGTCTGTGAAGAGAACAAGATGCTTTGGTGAATGAGTACATTGGTGTTTGAGAACCATCCAACAACTTAGCTCATCATTCGGGACCCAGCCCTGGAGCTTGGCTTCACTGACGTGGATAAACCATGACCTGGCCACGTGGAGGCTAATAAATCCCAGATAATTTACAAAATTGTGTGACCTGTACAAATCTTTATATGACCTGAATTTCAAGAAGAATTTAGTCCATCCAACTCACTAAGCCACCCTGTCGACATCTGCCGTAGGAATCGAACTAAGAAGAACAAGAAAGAAAGAATTCTTTAAACCGTTCCTTAGAAAGTAATGTCTGGAGCTTTCGGGACAGGGATCTCAAGGGAGGCATTTGCCTTCCCCCTGGGATCATCAGTCTCTTATGTTGAATGGATGGCATTTCAGGAGCCATCGCGTGTCACTTAATCCCGTCATCAAGGATCATCTTACAGGCTCATAAATATCATTAAGCTCACACATGCCAACTGATGGCTTACTCTGTGTATGGTCAAATGATGGATATTTGGTCACAGTTTGAAACAACAGGACACCTGCTACATGCCTACTTAGAGGCTTTAATTTTGTTTCAGGGATTACACAGAAAAAAAATAGCAAACAAATACTGTGAGAAGACGTAGTCAACCAGTGTTTCTTTAAAGTCCACATTTTAATTGCCATTATTTTTCATTGAAGACTGCTGATTGGAAGGAATGGCAGGGAATGAGGTGATCGTAAGGGAGGGGCCGACGAAAAGCAATGGGGCAAAGGAGGGATGGGCTGGAAAGAAAACAGCCAGGACTGTGTCAGGGTAGGACATTATACTAAGGATCTAAATACTTAAAAGTGATAAAAGGGGCCCACACATTTTTAAAAATTATGCTCTATCCTCCTTCCTTGACAAATACACCGTTGTAACAGTAAAACTGAAAAACACATCAAGCTAAAATGTCTGAATTTCATTATTTTTACTACTGTCTGAGTGTTCTGTGTATGCAATAGCAGTGTTTGGATGAGTAAGAAAATTGAAATATGCATATAATAAATTATTAACTCTGCAATAGGTTTTATTTTACGCCTGTATTTTAACAATGTCACTAATTATACTGTTAAGAAGATGTTGACTTAATTTGATAGAAATAAACAAAGATTGAAGTGAAATGTGACTATATTCAAAGTGCACATAATAATATATTTTCATAAAAATCAAAATTAAATGTAACATCAAAAAGGAAAATAAGTATAAATTTCAGATTTTTATTTTAAAATGTTTCAAACTGTCTATCTATATAAGACAAGTAATTTGCAGTCAATGAACATGAAAATTTACAATGAATGGAAGCTATATTTAAATGTTATTTTTGAAATTTAATTCTATGTTAGTAAATACTTTAAAAATAAAAGTGTATTATTCTAGTGTTCAATGTCTATTTGGTTGCCAAAGTTCTCAACGTAAGGGATTGGTAGCAATTGAGTTGTGATATTAAGTTATATGAATTTCATAATAGCGCCAATTGTTCAGGCTCTGGGTACAACTGTTGTGAATAATGAGCTAACTCATGAATTCCTATGGATTCCCAACTCAGAACAAGAAGAGAAGCAAGAAAATGGCTCCTTGGGGCTACTAGGAACAGATTAAGTATTATCACCATGCTATCTGAAAGAAACAATGTAACCAGTTAAGGAGATGGTCTTTTTCTTACATAATCACCTTTGCTGCTCAGATCCTCCCCATCTTCCCAAGCATTGGCTCTCTCTCACGTTGGCTCCAAGAATAGAAGGAAGAACTTTAAGACCTTTTCCTAAAGCCTGAACTGGTTTATAGGTAGCACCTGGATGCTGTCTCTAGTGATAGGTGTTGATGCAATACTGTACCCAGGCATTGGCATACGTTTGGCTCTCCTCCAGCCCCGTGTCTGTGTCTCAGATTTGAATGGGCTGGAAGTCACTAGGGATACGGCAAAGGGAAGATTGTGCTTCTGTAGATGTGAGGGAAGGTTCGAGGAGATCCTGAATTTCTAACCGGCTCTTGGGTGGTGCCGATGCTGCTGGGCCAAGCGCTCGGTTTGCAGAGTGAGGGTGTAAAGTGGATGCGTGGGGAGCAGAAGCTTTTCCCACTGAAACTGAGGACAATACTTGTATCACGAGCTGGGCACAACTGTCAAAGGTTTCTATTTTTCTGTCTTTTCAATGTAATCACCTTGATTCTCTAGCACACGCTTCCCAATACATTCTAAGGAAAAAACAAGTAATCAAACATGTACATAGCTCTTGTTAAGTGATTTACATTAAATCTTCACAGAACAAAGGAGGTGGCTCCAATGCCCCTGCCTTTCAGCTTAGAAATTGTGGGGCAGAGAGGTTAAGAATTTTGTCGATGTACCACTTGAGCCCAGAAAGTCTGGTTCTAGAATTCAAGCCTTTCGGCACTGCGCTCTAAATCTTTCTCACACAAGAAGGAATGATATATGCCCCTTAAGGATCCACACTTCCCAGGAAAGAATCTATTATAGTGAGCAAAAGTAGCAATAAAATTGATTCCACACATACAGTGAGATTTTCTACCTTCGAATTCAACTTTGACTTTAGTTGCTGGGGCTAGTTGGGTGAAAATGATTAAAATATAACTTTTTTTGGTATCTTCTTTATCTATAATATCCAAATTACAATTTCATGGCCAATTAAAGGGTTTCACAAATATTTGAACTATTCCTTAAAAAGGAAAGACTAATATTTATGTAGCTCGTGATTAGTGTGTATTATGATGGTTCGTTTCAATGGAATTGGAGAAATAGAGGGTTATGTTAAGTTTTGAAAAATATTTTGAGCCTGTACACAACTTTAAATATTTTAATACATAAGGACACATATATTTATATGTGTGTGAACATATATATACACACATGCATACATATATACATATGTATTATGCGTATATAAGTATTTTATGTGACTATCTGTATACACATATGCAATTATATTTAGGTAAATATATAAATTATGTGAATAAAACCAACTAAAATATTTTTAAGTTATATTTTATTTTATTTTTGGTCTTGTGTTTAACTTAGGTGTATCCAAAGTGGTCCCAAAGAACAATGTTTCCATCAAAAAACAATAACAAAAGAACACATATTTAATTGAAAGTCTTAGGCACCCAAATTTGTACTAGGTGCAAGTAGATCATTAGATGAGTAAAACTCACAATGATAGATCAGTGGGGTTAGACTGCAGTTATGTGAACTGAATAAACTCCTATATGTATGTTGTGTGTGCAGTTTGAATTTCGAATATATAAAATTTATCAATAAGTTATAATCATAAGTACACTGTAGTCATGGCAAACAATTTTTGACCAGTGAAACCGTCTTAATCTACAAGGTCTTCATGGATTTAATAAAAAATAATGGTCATCTGTCATGTTAATAAAAGATGAAATTTACTTGCCATGAATGATTTTTTTTTAATTTAGCATTTTACGCATTTAGGATAAGAATCAGACGAACTACCTACCAGCCTGTTGCCTGTTTTTGCAAATAAAGTTTTATTGAAACCCAGCCATGTTTATGTTTCTGAATTGTCCATGCCTGCTTGTGTGCCTGAAAATGAGTTCATGAAAAAAGAGGCTGTACAATTTCTAAAACCAAAAATAATTACTCTCTGGTCCTTAATAGGAAAAAAAAAAAAGATTGCTGACTACAAATAATTTCTTTTTCAATGATTATGTAAGTTTCCAAATATTTCGAAACTGCTTTGAAGATATACTCATTCATAGATTCAGGCATACAGAGGTGCACCCTCAATATGTGTAAAAAAATTCCGTATTAATCTCATCTATGTGTCACAGACCAGCACATCCAATTCCACACACAAGTAAAATTAATAAGACAACACTCATTTACTCAACAAATTTTTCTTGAAGGCATAACGTGTACCAAACACTGCCAGTGATAGGACGTACTTTAGGAAGAAAGAGAAGGAGAGAAGGAGACCAAACGAGCAAGTGTCTGTCACCGGGAAATTAGTCTCCAGAAAGAAATATGTGATAACTGTGTACTCCTGCTGAAAGCTGGGTCACGACACAGGTCCTTAACCCTGTAAGAGAGCAAGTATGGCTTCTGTGGAGGACGAGGGGTAGAAGATGTAAGATATGGCTGTATATTATACATTATATTTTATATATAATATATATGCTAAGCAGACTCTTAATCATAGAGATACATAGTTATTTAATTTGGTTGTAAATCCTAGTGCCTTAATCTCTCTCCTGTACTGAAAGACCGGGCAAAGAAGAATATTCCAGAAGCTAAGCATACTAAGAAGATGAGAACTAATGTTCAGAACATTTAAAAGAATAAGCACTATAAAAGAAACATTCAATTAACATCTGATTAATTCTTAACAAAAATTAACATTGGCCAATTAAATAACTGAGAACTGATTTGCGATTCTGTGGTATTGATAGGCTAATTAACCATTGTTAGAATTTTGAAAGAGATGACATTTATAAGAACTTGCAATTAAACTGTAAACTCTTTTTCGAACTTAAAAAGTAACCTCTAAAAAATTGAGAAAGTAATGACATTCTGGACACTGTATTGAGTCATGACAGAATAAAGTGAAAAGCGGGTGTACTTGATGTATAAGCCCTTTTATGGAAAAAGATATCATTAGAACTTTGCTATATTTAGAAGTAATGGTTCAAGAAGTGTTCTATTAAGAACGTAGTGACAAGGAACACAATGCATATGAGGAGGTATACCCACGTCTGTTCTGTAACTGGATTCTGATAGTTACAAGGCCCTGGGGATCTTAATGTATGTTCATTCATTGCCAATGGTGAACTTTTTCGGTAGAAGGCAGGGAGACATCTTGATAGGCTCCCTCCAATAAAAGGCAATTCGAGAACTGGAAACAGAAGCAGACAGCATTCATTTGTCTAAGACAATAAATTATACGGATTCATGATATACACAGGATCCACGAGTCTTCAAAAATAAAAACAATTGGAAAGTATTCCATTTACAACTGCCTTCAAAATTCCTGGCCAAGGGACCAAATTCATCAGATAATTTTATAGGTGCCTGAGGCAACTTAGCTGAATTCAGTCAGAGAGCTTGTGGGGCGACATATCTGGACAGATACAGGACACACACACACACACACACACACACACACACACAATTTCAGATGGTCCATTACATGGAGAAGATCAGAACTCTGAAAGTCTCTAAAACTATAATTATTGTTCTTGTATACGGCTGCCTTGTTAATATTTCCACTTGTGGGCCAAGTAAGCATTCCAAACTCAGAATAAAACATAATAGAGTCATTCAGCATTCATCTTTTCATCTCATAACGTGCACTTAATACATTGCAATTTTAACTAGTTCCACCTTTAAAATGTATCCTTATTCTTTACAGTGCTGTCCATCTCTCTTGTTAAAACTTTGGTCAAATCTATCACCACCTCTCACTCAGACTACTACAGAACCCTCCTAATTTTTCTGTTCCTCCATCCAGTCTCATGCTGTTGACTATTCAACAACCAGAGAGGTTCTAATAGCGTAAATCAGATGTGTTCGTTCTTCCTTTGCTTATAAATAACCCTCTCGTGGCCTCCAAACACAAACAAAATCAAATTTCAATCCTCTCCTGGCACTTATAAGGTCCTATATGAGAGGATAGGTGATGGTATGAATTTATATGTTGCTTATAAATAAAAGAAATCCTATTATGAAGGATTCTTCTGATTTTAACCCAAAGATATCAATCTTGAACTCACTTAGATACGATGATTATATTCTGCAGATAATCAAAGCCCAAAAGGGAGGAAAGCCGGCAGCTGGGCCCAGGGGATCAAATATGATCAAGATTTCTTGGACTCTCATTGCTAATTACCAATTTCCCCATCCTTTAAAATCTGTTTTCTTTATAAGTACTTTTTATGCATAAAGTAAAATTAAAACATATTGAGTAAAGGTATGCATTATAACTTTTAAAAAGACGTAGTACTTAAGAACGGAGTCAAACAGCAAATCTCTCCTTCAGTTCTCCGTAACTCATACTCCCCAGGGGCAATTATTGTTAAGTGCCTTTACCTGTCTCTCCGGGTATTTTCTTATGTGTTTGTAAACAGTGTACTTATATTATTATTCCTTGAATTGTCACTGTTATGATTTTGATGCCAGGCAGAATTGCATGAATGATCTTTTGTATGTTTGTGAAAATCAAGTAGAAAAAAAAAGGTAAAATGCTGAGACCCCAGAAATGTGTGATTCACGCCTAACAATTTATTTTTCAAATTAATATTTATTAAGGGCTAATTATGCACCAGTCCTATTTTTAGCATTGTATATACAAGTGAATGTAATTTGTATTCACAAATTATCAGGGTTATTCTTCAATGAGAAAACATATTTATGAATATTCAATCAAGGTTATATTATATATAATGTAACGTAATGCTGTAACATTACAGAGCAATAACTAAGGAAAAACAACTTTGTTATCATAAGAACAGAAAACAAAATTATAAAATCTCTTAAAATACCCTTGTTCTAAACCATATCTTTAAATTGAAAGTTATACTCAACTATGAATACATTTACCTATCATAACAAAATGATTGCTCTTGAAAGTGCTTTTTTATATTATAAAAGTAGTAACTACTACTGAAGAAGTGTGAAATTAATAAATATACAGGATACATAAAAATCAAGTCTTTTTAAAAAAAATTTTAACGTTTATTTATTTTTGAGACAGAGAGAGACAGAACATGAACAGGGGAGGAGCAGAGAGAGAGGGAGACACAGAATCTGAAACAGGCTCCAGGCTCTGAGCTGTCGGCACAGAGCCCGACGCGGGGCTCGAACTCACGGACCGCGAGACCATGACCTGAGCCGAAGTCGGACGCTTAACCGAACAAGCCACCCAGGCGCCCCTAAAAATCAAGTCTAATAGCGCAAAAAGTTTCCAAACTCACTGTTGACATTTTTTCATGGTTGCCTTTTCCTTATCACAATGCGTATTTATTTTTCCTGTCCCATGTGAAAGTAATTTGTACATGATACCCCATCAGCCCTAGTTATTTCAGTGTATACTTCCTAAAAAATGCACGCAACATCACAAGTCCTTAAGGAATTGCAAATGAAAACAATGAGATACCACTCCATACTTATTTCAGGTGCCAAAACTCAAAAGACTGACACCGCCTATTGCTGAGGACAGTGGGGAGCAAGGGGAACTTTCATTATTCGGTGGTGGGAGCAAAATGGGAAGAGCCACTCTGAAAGACAGGTCAGTAGTTTCCTACAAAACTAAACATACTCTTTACCATAAGATCCAACAACCACACTCCTGGTATTTATCCAAAATGAGCTGAAAACGTATGTCCACTCGTAAATTGCACGCGTATATTTATAGCAACTTTATTCATCATTCCCCAAACTTGGAAGCAACCTAGATGTCCTTCGGTATGAGAAAGGAAAATAAACTAGGGACATCTAGACAATGGGTGATTATTTAGCATTATAAAGAAAAGAGCTATCATGCTATGAAAAGTCATGGAGGAATCAAATACATGTTACCAAGTGAAAGAGGCCAACGGGAAAAGACTACATGCTTTATGATTCCAACCTTCTGGAAAAAGGCAAAACTATGAAGAAGGTAAAAGTATCAATGGTTGGCAGGGATTGGTGGAAGGGAGAAATGAATAGGTGAAGCACAGAGGATGTTAGGGCAGCCAACTCTTCTGCATAACATGCTAATGGTGGATACACGTCGTTATACGTTTGTCCAAACTCATAGAATGTAGGACACCAAGAATGGACTCTCATGTAAACAATGGACTTTTGGGTGATAACGATGTGTCTGTTGCATGTTCATTGATTGTAACAAATGTGCCACTTTGGCATAGGATGTTGGCAATGGGGAAGGGCATATATATATATATATATATATATATATATATATATATATAGGAGTATATAGGATTTCTGTAATTTAAAGCACCTGGGTGGCTCAGTCAGTTAAGAGTCTGACTCAGTTTTAGCTCAGGTCATGATCTCGTGGTTTGCGGGTGTGAGCTCTGCACCGGGCTCTGCACTGGCAGCACGAAGCCTGCTTGGGGTTCTCTCTCTCCCTCTCTCTGCCCTTTCCCTACTCATGCGCTCGCTCTATCTCTCTCTCTCTCTCTCTCTCCCAAAACAAATAAACAATTAAGAAAAAAGGAGTTCTATATCTTCTTCTCAATTTTGCTATGAACCTACACTTCTAAACAAATAGTCTATTTGTTAATGTAGATAGGCTTCTACATAACCAGCATGTGACCATTACAATTTGGACATTGACGTTGATAAAGCCTTGTCATCTAATGTATACATCCTATTCACATTTGCCCAAGGTCCATCCTTGATTCATCCATAATCCAATCTGGAATCACACATCACATTTAATTATCATGTTGAATCAGTCGTTTTCATTTGCTTACATTGCAGAGAGTCCTGTAGTTTTCCAGAATGTTCCATGGCCTTGGGGTTGCTCTGTCCCAGTTCCATCCCCCACCCACCCACATCCACCGTTGGCTCTGACCAAGGCTAAGTGGAAGGAGGTAGAAGGAAGGAAGAGGAAGGAGAAAATTTTTTAAATTATTTTATGTGTCTTATATTCTCACAAGAGCCCTGTGGGTGGGCAAAGGATATACTCTATCTTCACTGATGATACAAAAGTAAGGCTTTGAAAGGTTAACTGAGAAGCTGAAGGTAAATGGCAACTTTTAAAATTGATCTCTACAGTATTGCACAACAGAAAGCTAAGTTCTCGTAAGTTATATTCGGGAAGGCTAAAGGATAAATTTTGAAATGATCAAAGCAAATACAATTTCTAGAAGTGAAACAAGTACAGCCTAGTTTTAATTTCATTCAGAATACCTCTTCCGATTGCTATTTATCTGTCCATCTCTCTGTCTGTCTATCCATTTGTGCTTAGGCGTATATACACACATATATACAAATGTATACAAGAAATATATGTATATATGCACACATATGCAAATAACTATATACAGACAAGGATGAATACAGTAGGAAGGTAAACGATAAATAAAATATGGATAGTCTTCTTTCACTAAGAGCTTCTATGTTACCCATGTGAGATGCAGCATAGCATTTGATAACCTAGATTTTTTTCTTTCCTTTTCTTTTTTTTTTCTTTTCTTTTTTTTCTTGTGAGAAGAAAATACTCCAGCAGCACTTTGAAAAGGAGCGGTGGGTGGAGAGGAAGGAAAAAGTGGAGGTGGGAATACCATAGCAATTCATCAGGAAATATCATTTCCAGAAAATATTGAGGTATGCAGCTGTCGTCGGACGTGGTCTTTTCTTACATGGGCTGGGATTTAATGAAATGTGCTGCCGAAGCAACTTTGGCTATGTTTACGAAAAATACCGCATAAAGAGTGGTCATCTCAGACACAATGGTAGCAAGCACATGGAAACAAGCAATAGAGAAATTGCTCCCAGAGATGGAAGAGCTGAGATTTTCTCTCCCTCATTAGAGCTGGACATTTAATGGAGGAGGTGATATTTACATGGCCTACACTCAAGTGCAGAGGGAAAAAAAAAAAAAAAAAAGGTTTTCTAATGTCCTGGGCTGGGATGCTTCTGACACTTTTTATCCAGTCCTTCATAGGGTGTTTTCTTGAGCATAAATGAAATACTGAGAAGTGATTTGTTTTATTTAGATACATCTTGCTTTTCAAAGAAACATATTTGACCCTTATAAAACATTTTAACCAATTTATTTTCTTTTTTTTAGTGTTCATCAAGAGATTTATGAAAAGGCATGGGCACTACAGATCTATGGTAACTAAATTAAGTTTTATTGAATATAAGTTACCGATATACATGCATGCTCGCAGAAAACAGGACTTCCTTACACTTGCAGTGTTCCTCAAACTTTTGTGTCTATGAATCATTTGGGCATCTTATTAAAATGCAGGTATAGGGGCACCTGGGTGGCTCAGTCGGTTGAGCGTCCGACTTCGGCTCAGGTCACGATCTCGCGGTCCGTGAGTTCGAGCCCCGCGTCGGGCTCTGGGCTGATGGCTCAGAGCCTGGAGCCTGCTTCCGATTCTGTGTCTCCCTCTCTCTCTGCCCCTCCCCTGTTCATGCTTTGTCTCTCTCTGTCTCAAAAATAAATAAACATTTAAAAAAATTAAAAAAAAATAAAAAAAAATAAAATGCAGGTATAAGTTCAGTAGATTTGGGGTGGATCCTGAGTTTCTGTATTTCTAAGAAACTCCCAGGGGTTATAAATGGTACAGAACTTGAAACCACATTTTGGGTAGGAATGAAATAGAGAACAGGTAGAAATACAATACTCTGTTTTGGTTTTCACTTACTTAAAAATGAAAAAAAAAAAGCTACCATATTTAATTCCTATATATACTAGAAATATACCTTCAAATGCCCTCTGTTTTTCCTTTTCTGTCTTTGTGAATTGGTTTTACTGTTGTAATATCTAAAAAGACTTCCTTTTTTTCTGTTTTCTAATATTAAATACGTAGTCTTCTGGCTTGAACAATACATGGTAAAAGGGAGGTGAGACTGTGCTTTTCTCACAGAAACCTACTTTGCATTCGAGAAAGCGCAGACATTAAAAACAACTTTTTCTTCAAATATTTTTTCTATGGAAGAATATTGTCTACGGGCATCCTTTTTGTTAATTATTGTCTAACTATAGATATCTGCACCCATTGTGAAAAATGTGGCAGATCTTATCAAGGATGAAGTGGTAAATACACAACTAATAGAGCGGAAAAACTATGTTTCCCCCAAATATCTATCAACTTGAAGATAAGTCAGTAAAGTTCTCTTGAATATTAGAGCTCGGAGTGGAACAATATACTTTGGGAACAATAGAAAAATGAAGGCCAACGTATATGCCTGACGATTGTTGATACCTTAAGCAAAGATAATCTGACACATACCATAGATGAGCTCATTATGCTGTACAACATCGAGGAAGTCCCCGTGAATTCTACATTAGAATTATAACTATATATTTTACTCTCACCATTTTTAAGTTCACTGCCCATATTCAGTATTACTTAAGATACATGATTAAAGCAAGAGATTATTAGGGAGTAGGGAAACTTCTGTTAAGGATCTTCCAAAGACAAATTTGTCCTTGGAATTTTCTCTATGACGTGTAATCATCTACAGAGAGGGAATTTTGAATCAGACCTCCCGGGAGCCAGAGTGACTGTGTGCTGTCTGTCCCCCAGCTGTGGTTATAACAGACCTATGATTTGATTTATGAAGTTTCTTTTCTTAACGTACTTAAGCACATTCAGGTCTTCCAGAAGTTTCCGACTTCCAGGGAGAGAGTGGAGCAGAAAATCTTGGCTAAGGCCTCAGGCGAATTCTGCATGAGCGTAGGTGAAGCCCAGCCATGGTTATTCAGCAGGAAAACCCAACCAAAGAAAAGGACCAAGAGGGAATGGGAAGTAACAGAGAGGGATCTACATCAATCAAGTCTTGAGGGAGGAAAATTAAAAATTTAAGAAGACAGGAGGGAAGATGAAGGGCCTAGGCCACTAAATGAACCTGGTGTTCTTTCTGCCCAACATCTGTCAAACCCCCTAAAATAAATTCACAGAAAAATAGTGGGAAAAATCACATAAGACAGCAATAAGTGAAAACTATCTACATTTTGTGTAAAAACTAGCAAACTATCCAAATACCACATCGAGAACTACATTAAAGACCTCAAATGTTGAAGCCATTTGCTGTTCAAACCAAGAACAAGCCTGGGGCACTCACTATCATTTCTATAATTTATCATTTTGGAGGCTGTAGCTAATGCGAAATTCTTTAAGAAATGAAAAAAAGGGAGTTTGGGTGGCTCAATCAGGTAAGCATCTGACTCTTGATTGTAGTTCAGGTCATGATCTCATGGTTTTGAGATCAAGCCCCAGCTAAGGCTCCATGCTGGGAGTAGGACCTACTTAAGATTCTCCCTCTGCCCCTCTCCTGCTCAGGTTCTCTTGTTCTCTTCTCTTAAAAAAAAAAGTTTACTTTTGAGGAACCAGGGGGGTTCAGTCAGTGAAGGGTTCAACTGTTGATTTAGGCTCAGGTTATGGTCTCATGGTTTCTGAGTTCAAGCCCCTCACTGAACTCTGTGCTGACAGCTGGTAGCCTGTTTGGGATTCTCTTTCCCTCTCTCTCTGCCCCTCCCCTGCTCACACACATGCACTCTCTCTTCCAAAATAAATAAACAAACATTAAAAAAAAAAAAAAAGGAAATGAAAACAGAACAACAAGGATTGGAAGTGAAAAAGAAAATCATGTTTATTTACAATTGGTAGGATTTTGTGCCTAGGAAGGCGAAAGAAATCTCAAACTGAATTCATAATCTTAAGCCAGTAATCGCACTTTTAGAAATTGAGCCTACAGAAATGACAAGCAGTTGTAAGAAATGATCTAATGTATTGCCAAGTAAGAGCAAGTCGAAGACTAAATTGTGTAAGACAACCCTGCTTATTAGTAGTAAATAAAACCAAAAGTTACAGCAAATCCTGGGCAGGTGTACACATGTTCGTTAACATATCTCTGCAGAATAATGAAATCCAAATGAAAGCACACCACACCTATCTTTAATATTAGCACGATGGGGTGGATATAAAGTGGCAAATGTGAGGGGAGCTCATTAGTTTTTTATTAATAGTATTTGTAAACATTCGTGTTGCCATGTATTATTAATAATATGCACGGACACTATCAATTAATAGTTGTGAACATATTAATCCTAATTATAACACTGACATTAATTATAAATGCTTAATAGAGGTAAGAACATTTAGCATGAGACTTACTCTCTTTTTTTAAATTTTTTTTTTAACATTTATTTATTATTGAGAGACAGAGAGAGACAGAGCATGAGCAGGGGAAGGGCCAAGAGACGGGGAGACACAAAATCCCAAGCAGGCTCCAGGCTCTGAGCTGTCAGCACAGACCCTGACGCAGGGCTCGAACTCACAAACCGGGAGATCATGACCTGAGCCGAAGTCGGACGCTCAACCTTCGGAGCCACCCCGGCGCCCCTGAGACTTACTCTCTTAACAAATTTTTGTAAAATACAGTGTGGCTTACCGTAGGGACAATGTTGTACAGCAGATTTCAGAACTTATTCAATGTGCATAACGAAACTTTAAGCCTGTAATTATTAATTATGTTTTTTTTTTCTTATGCACATCTTACTTTTCTGAAGTACTACTTTTCTACGTACTTCTTAAGAAGGAAACAAATTCTTGGAAGAGTTAAAGGTTCGTGTAAACAAGTAGCAATAAAGGGATTATAATACTTTCAATTCGTGTAATACGATTCCCTGTCATTTCCCAGGTATTATTTCATTAACATTTAATTGAATTATAGCATCCTTTCATGCAATTAGAAACCAGAAAAGCACTGTAATTGTAAAGTCAGCTGTGCTGACAGCATTGCCATTGGGGGCAAAAGTGAATAGAATATACAGGATAGAGTCTAGCAAACCTCAAGGACTTCAACTTTCGCAGTGAGCTAGCTGCATGCAAGGGCATTTCATTGGTTCCTGTTTCATCACCCTGGAAATAAAAAAAAATGACCTTAGAAGCTAAAATTCACTTTGCAGAAGTGGCCACCTCTGAAATTCATAGCTATGATACATGACTAAGGCTTATCTGGTGCATTATGACGTTTTTACTTTGCTTTAGACATCAGTATGGGCGGCAGTTAAAAAAAAAATTGGGTACATTTCATGCGAGTTAACATTTTGCACAGTGATAGGAAGACCCTAGATCAAATATAAAAATTGTATAGCAGAAAAAAAAATGAAGGGGTTAAGGTCTGAATGTGTTTATACTCATACTTCCTTTCTGAGTTCCCAAGAGAGCAAAAGTAGTATTAGAAAATAAATAGACCCTTGAAAAGATGACTTCAGCCATCGACTGGTTTTATAAGATATACAAAGTAATTGCAAGGTAATTTTCATACTGACATTAACATGAGTAGACTGTAAGTAGGTTTAAAAATTCAACTCAATTTCAAGCATCCTTTCTCAATTTGTTGTTGAGCCAAACAGAAATCATATCAAAATTGCACGCTTTTCTCAACATACTTATTATTTATTAAAAACAATACATTGAGATTCGCCCAAAAGATGAGACAAAGCAAGTCATTCAAAAGCTTGTAGATTTGCAAGAGGAATCTGCCATTCAGCTCTGCTTCCAAACTAGAAAGCATTTAGGCAAATACAAGGAACAGAAATGGATGTTTTTTTCATAGAAATAATTTCCTCAGGCTATAAAATTGCAAATTGCTTTGAACTGCCTTTTATATTCAGTAGGGATAATCAAAATAATATTGCCTGAACTGTGTTGTCATCCCCAAAGCATGCTCTTTAATAATAATACTTTTGTGCTTTATAGAATTTTTAATCCCAAGTATTCATGATCGTTAAACATTCACCCGTCTTGAAAGAATTGGCAAAATACGCAGGTGACAGATACCATTTTTAATTTAAAAAACAAACCCTAAGAAACAACAAAAACCAGCAAATGAAATATTTTTATGTTGATTTCATAGCTCAAATCAGCTTGATTTCTCACCCAAGCTTGAGAGGACTACTAGCCAGCCTGTGCAGGTAGTTCTGTAATTCAAGGAAGGTGTTAACAGTCCAAGATTCAAGTAATGGCAAAGGGAGTGGAAGGTGGAGAATTATAGCACCATTTAAGAGACAAAACACACAAAACTTCACAGTCCACTGAAGAGCCAGATAAGCCACGAGAATGCAGCAAGACGTAAGTTGAGTTTCTTCCCACCTAACTTCTTACCTTGCCTTCTCACTGATGCAGGCTTATTTAGGGCAGTGGTAAAATTACCTCCACGAGTTCTTGGGGACTTCCCTTTCTAATCCCCACAGCCCCTAGGGAATTGTTAAACCCCTCTCTGGAGTTTTACTCGAACTGATTAAGAGACAACTTAATAAAACTCATGCTGGTGATTTAGGCAGCTCACCATCATCTTAGATCCTCTATGACACTGTGGTCCACTTTCAATTCTCCAAGAGATAAATTCCCTTTGGGAATTGGGTTTCTTTCTTGCTTCCTTGTGACAGAAATACAAATTGGATAGTCATAGCTCTGAACTACTCTGGCTTTCTCTTAGAAGTCCTGATTCTAATTGTAGCCTAAGACAAAGGTTCAAATATATTTTCAAACTTCCCTGACAATGCATCTTATTATGAGACAGGATATCTGCACATGTTGCTTATAAATAAAATGTCCATTGTAAATGAAGGCATATGCCTTGTCCACTAATTGGAAAAACTAAAATTATAAATATATATTCTCCCCCAATATATCCTTAGATTCTATGTGATCTTAAAATCCCAAAAGAAAATTTATTTTTGATGGAACTCAACAAAGGAATTCTAAAATTTGTGCAGACTCTAAGACAATCTTGGGAAAGAAAATAATAAGAAGGCTTACTCTACTGGATGCCATGACTTACTGTAAAGCTATAGTGATTAGGGGCAAGATGTGGTATCAATCCAATAATAAATTAATTAACTAATTAAATGATATAATTGGGAGCCCCAAAGCAGATATCTTATATAGAAATTTGATATGGAATGAGGTTCTCATTGAAGACCAGTGGAAAAAGGAAGGTATTTTTTTTAATTTTTTTTAATATTTATTCATTTTTGAAAGAGACGGAGCACAAACAGGGGTGGGGTGGAGAGAGAGGGGGACACAGAATCTGAAGGAGGCTCCGGGCTCTGAGCTGTCAGCACGGAGCCCAACGTGGGGCTCGAACTCAGGAACCGCGAGGTCATGACCTGAGCCAAAGTCGGATGCTCAACCGACTGAGCCACCCAGGCACCCCAAGGAAGGTATTTTCAATAAATGAATCTGGGGCCACCCAGTATGCATAGGTTCAGAAAAAGTGATCTTTGCCTTACTTCTCATCATATCCAAAAATAAATTCGAGACATAAATGTGAAAGGGAAAACAATAAAATTTTTAGTAAGTCATTTAGGAAAATATCTACACAATCTCAAGATAAGGAAAGTTGTCTTCAATAGGATACAAAAGCTCTGCCACAGGGGAAATTAATGATATATTTTATTACTCTTAAATTAGGAACATCTGTTCATCTAAAGCACCACCTTTATTATTGATTTTAAAAATGCACAGTATAGAAGGCCTTTGTAATACATATACCGAGTAAGAGGTCTCTGTGATACAAATAATCAAAAAAGGATCTAAAAACCTAAACACTTACAGAAAAATAAGAAAAAAAAATCCTACAAATTAATAAGAAAATGCTTGAGAACCAGTGGAAAAATGAGGAAGAGACCATATCAGGAAACTCATAACAGATTAATTGATTTCAAATGGCTACTAAGCCCAGGAAGCAATAATTTATTTACTGCTTTAGTTGTCAGGGAAACATAACTTAAAAGCACAGGGAGATACTAACACTGACCCACCAGAAAGCTTTAACTTCAACTATTAAGCCTTATCTATGAAAGCTGGAGATACGTACAACTATGACCCAGTATGATACTTGATAGTATTGACCTGAGAAATGCAGGCTCATAGGTACCAGGAAAACATACAAAAAAACACCAGAGCAGTGTCATTCACAATATCCAAAAGAAAAGAAACATGTAGATGACTTGGCAAATAAAGTATGGCATATTCATGTAATGGCATAACATATGGCAATTAAAATAGCCCAATGTATCATAGACATATGTATGATATGTATATCATAGAAGTATATTTCTATGTATCGATCTATCTACCTTTCTCTCTATCAAACTTTTTTGACTAGACAAGAGTACATGCTTCAAGGTTACTTTTAAAAAATGCTTAGGGCACCTGAGTTGCTCAGTCAGTTAAGCCACTGACTTCGGCTCAGGTCATGATCTCGCGGTTCATGGGTTCAAGCCCCGCGTCGGGCTCTGTGCCGACAGCTCGGAGCCTGGAGCCTGCTTCAGACTCTGTGCCTCCCTGTCTCTCTGCCTCTCCCCTGCTCGTGCTCTCTCTCTCTCTCTCTCTCAAAAATAAATAAACATTAAAAAAATTGAAAATACTAAAAAATTGCAAAACAAAACTACTGTTTATAGTAGTACAAACCAGGCAGGGATCATCCTGCCAATTAGAATAAAACGCAATTGGCTGTCGATTGGGAAGATGCTTCACGAGCTTCAAGAAGGCTGTCAAAGTTCTCGTTCTTGAAGAGCATCATAAAAAAAAAATGTTTGCCTATGTCTCCAAAGCTTTAAAATTAACAATATAAATAATACTTACAGTAACTCAAAAGAAAATATATTTCTGATTTTGAAAATAATATTTACTACACATAAGAGTAAAATCCCATTGATAATGCACCTGTCATGAGAACTGTTTTGTATTCTAATAACTAATATACCATCTTTTCATATTAGTTGCTGCTCGACTAAGATCAATTTCAGCAGAAATTAACAGCAAAGAAAAGAGGGGACCATTCATAAGCGAAGTACACTAGGAAATGTGGAGCTTACAAAAAAGGCCTGTTAATGATTGGTATTACGTCCATTATTGACAGTAGCGTCCTCAACAAAATTAGGATCTTCTAAAGCTGATAAATACATGCAAAGAATGAAGCAAGGAGTAGGGAAGTGATTGGGAAGTTATAGCAAGGAGGACAGATGCACTCAAGTTAACAAAAGAGCATCGATTAGTAATTTTAGCAAAAGTTAAAGACATTCATCTTTTTTGTTTTTTCTGAGTAAATTTCAGGAAGACGTAAAACATATCCAAAACATCTGAAGTTAGAGTTTCCCAGAACTGGCTAAAAGACTCTGTTTCAAATACAACACTTTCATGGAAAAGGTGTTAGAGAAAGCCCTAAACCCCCAACAAGTGTGTAGGATGCCTGCTTAAAGAAAAACCACCCAGTATTCCGGTATTTCTAGTTGCCCTGTATTTGGTTATTTTTACACCTTGCTGCAATGCATCATAGGGTACTTCAGCATGAGTGTTCGGTTTTCTTTTCTCAGGTGAGAAAAGAGTGATTTAGAAGTAAGAGATTGGGGGGGGGCGGTGAAATCTTCCTCTCGCCTCAACTGTAGGAAATCTCTGGATAACCAATTTTAGGAAAGAGTATATTTGGAAGTCGCCGATCTATAAATGGATTCCCTGAAAACTACCTCATTTGTGAATCCCTTGGAAAATATTTGGGTACTTTCAGAACATGCGTGCTTTAATTTTCAGGCCACTGTTCTCGGCCACGTCATGTCCTTTCGTGGCATCAAATAGCACTCTTGTAGATAGTTGCACATTTTTTTTCGATGACAAAATACTTGCTAAACTTCTCCCATGTGCCATGCACCGTGCGAGGGATTGGGAAGCAAAAACATGCTAAGTCCTACTCACAAGAGTTCCTAATACAGATATGTCTATTTGAATTCAGACATTATTTCTGATTCTGGCATTTATTTTCATTGCCTTTGCATGACTGAAATGTCTTTATTTCTCACTCACTCCTAAACGATAGCTTAATCTGGCGTCCGTTATCGTGGCTGTATGTTTCCTCAGCATTTTGAAGGCACTGTAACATTATTATTTTTTTAATGTTTATTTATTTGTTTTGAGAGACAGAGTGTGTCGGTCAGCAGAAGAGGGGGAGGGGCAGAGAGTGAGGGAGAGGAGAGCATTCTTAGCAGGCTCCGTGCTGTGATCTTAGAGCCTGACGCAGGGCTCGATCTCAGGAACCCTGAGATCATGAGGTGAGCGGAAGTCAAGAGTCAGATGCTTAACTGATTGAGCCACCCAGGAGCCCCTGTAACATGATCTTTAACCTCTACTCAGTTAATAGGAAGCCTGCAGATAGCTTGATTGCTTCTCTTTCACGGGGAACCCCTATTTTTCTCTGTGGATTGCTTTTACGTTTTTCTCTGCGTTGTTTCTGTGGTTTCACCATAAGGGGCAATTGTTGATTTTTTAAATTAGGTTTTATTTTCCCGGAAACTCAGTATGTCTGTTCCAGCTTCTGTTTCCAGTTCTGGAAGGCGTTCCTCCGATGTGTTTGGATCTCCTCATTTTGTTGCCTCTTACTCTCTTGAGTGCATAGTAACATCCCATTTTAAATGTTTTTCTTTTTTTCCTTTTTTTTTTCTTTTGGAGAGAAAGAGAGAGTGTAAGGGGAGGAGGTGCAGAGAGGGGATCCGAAGTGGGCTCCACAAAGACAGCAGAGAGCCCCATGTGGGGCTCGAACTCGTGAACAGTGAGATCATGACCTGAGCCAAAGTCAGACACTCACCCAATTGGGCCACCCAGGTGCCCCAGGAACATCAGGTTTTATCTTCTATGAGCTCTATCTGCCCCCTTAGATGGTGTATCTCTTTTTTGTTCTCTGCACTGCATGGGGGTGATTTCCTCAGATCCACATTTCATTTTGTTAATTTTCTCCCTTCATATCCGTAAATGCATTCTCACCATTGAAATAAAACATTTATGACATAGAAGAATATGTTTTGAAACCAATCATACTTCGTCTAGTAAAACGCTCTATTTTTTAAAAAAGTTTTTGTATGAATGCGCCTCTATATACAAATTTCAAATTTCTATAAGGTAGTTACTATGTAATGCAAATTGACTTTCATATTTATATTTTCATGTTCCGAAATCAAGGAAGAAGTGTATTGCTGATAGATATGTGTTTAATAACAACTTGGTAATTTGAAATTCACATAAAGTATAATGTATTTTTTAATACATATCTAGGCTCCGTGAAATCTGATGCTACAGGTAAAAGAAAATAATTAAACCGAATAAAAGAGAAACATTAAAAATATTTAGGGCTCTGACTTTTAAATTACAAATCTCCCCCAGGATGTAAGCAGGCAAATTTCTGATTTTTAAATGCATGAGTAATGAAGTAAAACAGGGTGGTAGAGAGAAGCTCTTTCAACAAACTCCTGCAGGATAAAACATTTCTGTAACCAACTTGTATACATTTGAATTTTATACTTTACTTGCTCAAATACATTTCTCATTTTTTTTTTACAAAATCCCTAAATAGGCTCGATTATATTATTGAGAAAATAATATGTGCAATTTGATCCTTGTACTTGATCTGTGACATAGATGTATGTACTTTATTATACGTTGTGCAATTAACACATAATGTAAGAAGCGAGTTAAGAGAATGATATGCCTTATTTCTAAATAAAAACACATACGGAAATTTGAGGGCAGTGAAGACCTCAAGAAAAAATTATGTATTTATTAAATAGATTTAATCCACTTAAAATACTGAAATACAATGTGTGATAAAAATTAGGCATGGTCACTGCTTTTGTGGAGTTTTAATTTATTAGAGGGACAGAGTAACAAATGACCGTATAATTAAAATATGTATCTATATCTATCTATATACATATAGATAGATATAGATAGATATGGATACATAGATATATAGATATATATATTTTTTTTATTGTAACAGTTTTTAAGAAAGGGAGGTTGATAGGTTACCTGGGTGACTCAGTCAGTTGTGTCCAACTTTTGGTTTTGGCTCAGGTCGTGATCTCATGGTTTGTGAGTTTGAGCCCCACCCGGTTCTGTGTTGATGGTGCGGAGGCTGCTTGCAATTTTCTCTCTTCCTCTCTCTGCCCCTTCCCCCTACCTCTTTGTCTCTCTCTTTTTCTCTCAAAATAAATAAATAAATAAATAAATAAATAAATAAATAAATAAATGGAAAGAAAAGGAGGTTGAGGGTCAGGGGGCAGCTGGTAGGACCTAGGAAGGTTAGAAAGAGATTCTTCAGTAGCACTGAGTTGAGAAGGACAGGACAGGGCTGAAGTACACAAAGCACCAAGGAGTGGCTTCTCGGGGATCAGAATTGCTGATTTCATATCTACGACAGCAAGAAACAAAGAGAGGTCAAGGCAGTGCATTCAGTTTGTGTCTGAAGCCCAGTGAAAATGGGGACGAGAAATGAGACTGCAGAGATGAGATGGGCAGGCCATACTTTAGGTGCTATTTCAACACTCGCCCGATACCCAAGTCAACAACTCTAAGGTGGCCTTTCGAATTCAATTGGATACATGGTATGTTTTTAAAGGGGGTCCCTATTAACACTTAAATATATTTTCATTAACTTGAGATTTCAACATTAATCAGAGAATTTCTCCATTCTTATGTATTCTGTCAACTACTGAAAATATTTGTAGAGAAAAATGATTGCGGTTTTGTAAAGAACCTCAAGCGTGTCAACACACGGTAGCATTCTCATGGAAATGATTGTATTTCTATAACAATCTGTCTTCACTAACAACTGTCCCAGGTGGGTAGCCCCAATCTGCTTCATATCCCACCCTCCTATTGATGTGTATAGGTGTTCTTCCCATGAACCCCCTGGAGGCTTATGCCTGTCAGCCAGACTTTGGGCTCATAACTGTCTCGACGTGTTGTGGAAAGATGTCCACGCGGAAGAGCCTGACAGGCACAGAGAATGGTATTTAAGCACAATGATAATTTCCTCTGTTTAGCTACTCAGGTGCCAAAACATCGGTGGAGAAGGAGGAAATTCTCTCTTCTGCCCCCAAGCAAGAGCTTGTACAGGGAGGCCCTGGGCTGAAGAGAGAATGGGATACTGCAAGGTTCCAATGTTGTGAAGGCTGTTGTCTTTTTCTGGTAATGTCTCCATTTGAATAACAGTGAAGGCTCTTGAAATGGCCATATATTAGTCCCTCTCAGGCACTTTCCCCACACAACTTCCCACTTCAAAGACAAGGCCCTTTTTATAGTTTCCCTGGTTTCTAGGACCTCATATTTATTTCTCCTCATGTGGTCCTCCATTATATCTTAATACAAATCCAATAATACGTGCCCATGTACACACACAAACACACACATGTGATTTTCCTTTGCCTGTCATCAATGTATCTTGAAGAAACATTGTATTTAATGCCTAAATTATTTAGCAAACTACAAACTAGTTTCCTTTACCTCAAGTTGGTGAGAGCTTAGTTTTCAAATAATTTACAGAAGGGAAGAAATTGTTTTCTCTGTCTAGGGGAAAATTCCTTTCTTCATTTAACTGTTTGAATCCCTTGAATAGATCAAAACAATGAAGGATGGGGTAGCAGGGGTGAGGATATAGAATGTAGTCAAGTGTTCATATTGAAACTGGTTGAATATTCATGTTTAACTCATTTTCCATAATCTATTTATTTGGGGGAATTTATGACTGGATAATAAGGATGCTTGTAATTTGATGGAACAGATATTTCTTGGCAGAAAAGCAAGTGATTTATCTGGAAAGTAAACATCTGTGCAGAAAATAAATTTTGGGGTAAGTTGATGAGGAAAATAACCTGTCAAATAGTTTGGCTTCTAATTTAGAGCTGTTTCCATCAGTATTTCACCAAGAAAGCAGAGCCATTATAAGCATTTATAAATAAGGGAGTTGTTGGAAGTAGGCTTTACTCAGAAGTGGAAGGAGTTGGAGTGATAATGTCTGGAAAGAAGAGTGAATGGTCAGACCAGTCGGTAACGAGTTGTTGCCAAGCACTGTGATACGGTGGGGTAGATATTTAGGAACCTGAAGAAAAATCTGGGAAGTCAAGGGTGTTCAGCAAGTTCAGTGGCATCTTAAGGGAGAACTGGAGATGATGTGTGTGTAGGACTGTTACCTCCGTACCTGGTGGTGGTATTGGTGTAGCCCTCTATCTGCACGGGGAGCTGTCTGAAAGAGCTACACATGGAGGAGGTGGTAGTGAGAGCAAAGAAGAGCTGAGCATCAGCACCTCTGTGCCCCACTAAAGAAACCGTCAGAGGATAATGACTGCTGATTTACTTCTGCCTTCCAAACATTGCACAAACCTCCATTTCCGAAGAGTAGGTGCCAATAACCATCCCACCTCTGTTGGGTCCTTCATTAATTTTTATCAGAGAACATTGGAAAGTGAAAAGGGATTCCCCAAATACTCATCCCTCCCCCGATTTTTAGTAGCAATGCAATTTCCTTATGATAGTCATAGTTAATCACTCTAGCCAATATGAAAGCTCTTTTCTTTGCTTCTCAGTTTGGGAGTCCAAGAAGCCCACAGTGGCCAAGTGGCAGCCTAACCTTTTAATTGAATGGAATCATTACTGAGTCCCCCAGGAGGATTCCTCCTTTGGAAACTAATACCTCTCCACTCACAGAACCCAACTTTTCATGAGAAGGAGACAACATTTTTCTGACAAATCATCAGGGAGGAATACTGAGAGGAGCTACTCCCATTTTCAGCCCTTGATTACAAGATTATTAAAACCTGGGTATCAGAGAAATTTGGAGGAAATTATCCTAGGTCCACAACGTATTGCCATTCCATTGGCACTAATTGTGGAGTTGTCAAAAGTCCATCCTTTCATTCTATGAGGACAGTAACTTCAGTGTAACACAGAACATAGTAAGACCAGTGAATTTTAGGTGCCCAAGTCCGCTCAACACGTTTTATTTGCAGTAAAATGAGTTACCTGGTCAAAAACAATGCTATGCTTAATATCATGACAATGAGCAATTCAGCTGTAAACTTATGGATGGCGATTTTGGCAGGTGCATTACAGACCGGGAAGGCAAATCTATATACAGAGCAAATATCTATTCCAGTGAGAACAGTCTTGCCCTTCACATGATAGAAAAAGTCTAATGTAATCAGTCAGAGCAATGCAATCAGCTCAGCTGTCTTATTTCCTCAGGGAATGACGCCATCTTATAGGCTATTCCCCCCAGAAATTTTTGTCACCAAATTTCCAATTGCATTTCTCCCAAGTTCTTGACTATCTTATCCAAATCATTAGTCTCTACCTATGTGTCAATATGGATCTGTGCTTTGCCCTTGTTTCTTTTTAGGCAAAACCAACAAGTTATATAGTCAGTCCAAAACTATGCCAAGTGGGAAGACTGCCCGTTCTTTACTCACCACCATGGTGAAACTTTGTGCCATGCTCCAACATATCTGGTAGAACCATCTGCATATGGGTCCTGAGTTCCTCTTTTTCAAAAAAAAGTCTTCATTGAGACCATACTACTAACATGTTGTTTGTATAACTGACATGTGCCTCAAATCGCGGTGTTCATTCACTATTACAACATAACAACGGAACACTGCAGTGTGCACCTAACTCTATGGCTTGGTGGATGAATGCTATCAAAATTTTGACTATGCAACACGATGTTAAAAACATACAATTTTCAAGCCCATTTCCTGGAGTCTCTGCGATCAAGATTTTCTTCTGCACTCTTTAGTATGGATGTCTTTACTTTTCATTTAATTTGCTTCATTGACAAAATAATCTCAAATTTTGAGTTGAAATTTAGGTTTGCCAGTGATAGATTTGCTCATGACCAAAATGTTATGGTCTTCATTACATTGCTTATAATAACTTCTTTTCATGGTCACTGTCTAAACCAAGTGGAAGAATGGCTTCAATTTTCTTTCTAAGAGGGAGGTCAAGTTATTAACCTGACCATTGTTTCCAGAGGGTGAAAGTCAGCCAACATCTGTCTTATACTTGTCTATTCACTTGGATCTGGAGAGAAAGGGAATATGAAAAAAATAAGTTTCTTGTGTTACAGGTGATATTCTTCAGAAAAGTTTATCATAACCTTTCAGTTAAGAATTTTATTTAATTTTCTAATGTAGTATGATTTTTAAGGTTTCATACTCAAACTATTACTAATGATTAGTAAAAGTTCCATATATGTGTTATATTTAGGATTAAGTATTTTTCAATATAGTTCTAGATATAGTAATAAGGGAAAAATTAAAGAAAGAAAGAAAGAAAGAAAGAAAGAAAGAAAGAAAGAAAGAAAGAAAGATCTTTTGTTTATATTGATTTAACCAAGAGTTACAGTGATTTTTACATATTCTTTATTACTATTTAAATTTTAGTTAGTTAATATACAGTGCTATATTGGTTTCAGAAGTAGATTTTGATTATATATTTCACAAATCCTGGACAAGCTTTTAAAATCATTAATTACTGATAGATTTAAATTTTTCTATTTTCCTTTCTCTAAATACTAGAACTAGCATTATACTCATATACATCTAAAAGATTATATATGGTTATATAAACATATGAAAGTATAACTAATATGATACATTCATTTGTGTGTGTGTGTATATATATATATGTGTATACACACACACACACACACACACACACACATATATATATGTGTGTGTGTGTATATATATATATATATATATATATATATATATATATAGTTTAACATCAACATTTTAAATCAAACATTTCCTAATTAGGAAAGACACTTTATAATACATGATATAATTATAAAATATATATTTTAGACATATCTAAAATAGTTAAAATTTCAGGTTTATGAATATTCTTGAAACAAACATGCAATTTAGATTTTGACAGATAGTTTTTCAGAGCATTTTTCTAAATTAGAGGCAGCCAAATGTCATCTATTCATTTTATTAGGAGAATGAAACCAATAGGTAATCTAAAACCTGGCTTCAATCTTTAAAGTATTTAGACTCGTTTTTCATCAAATAGGAAAACTAGTTCACTGAATTTTACCATTTTTCATTTCCTTTCTAAATGTAGATAGTAATGAATTCTGAAATAGTTAAATGATACGTGATTGAAAAGGGGCTAAAACAAAGATTAAAACATTGAAGAACCTGTTAGCTGAGTTATCTGCAGAGCACTGAAGATCAAAGATGGAATTAACATAAAACATCCCATGGTATCCATATAAGAATTAAAAAAAAAAAAAATATTTCACCAGAAGAATAGAGCTGCTTTCTGGGGGGTTTATTTTGAAGAGTGAGTTTGGTAACAAGCAAAATTCATTCAGTCTGTTTCTCCCTCTAATTTCTCTCTAGTTGAATCTACAAACAAAGATCATTCTTTTCTTTTTATATTTATGTTTTTTTATATTTATGTTTATATATTAATTTTGGTAGAGAGAAAGCTGGGGAGGGGCAGGGAGAGGGAAAGAGAGAATCCCAAGCAGGTTCTGCGCTGTCAGAACGGGGACCAACATGTGGCTCCATCCCATGAACCATGAGATCATGACCTGAGCCAAAATCTAGAGTCAGACGCTTAACCGACTGAGCCACACAGGCATCCCAAATAATGTTTTACTGTAAGTATATACTATGTAAGATTTAGGTCATACTTACACAAAAGCATTTTTTGTTGTTTATTTGAAAGTCATATTGAATTAAATATCTTGTTTTGTTTTGCTAAATCTGACCTATCCAGCCCATATTACATTCCTCTTTCCAGACCATCAGAAATGTTTCTGAGAGTAAAGTAGTTCTTCAATTATGCATGCCTAGACTCCCTAACTGGATTGTTAAAATTTACTGGGTTCCTCTCATGGAGATTCTTTGGAAAGACCCATGAGAGAATCCACAGAACAAGAGTTTTCAACAGATAGAACATTTAAAATTCAGTAATTTTAGAAGGGCTGCCCTTCGTAGACAAAGAGGCTCTAATTTGTACATGTGAAAAAAAATGTTTTATGCTAAGTTATAAATATTTCCAATGCCTTTCCATTTCATTCAGTTTTCAAGGAAGCAGAACAGCATTAGACAGAAGCCATTTTGATCAATATGGCAAGAGGATAAAAGCTAAATATTCTGTGTGGAGACTGAACCCCTAACTGTATGGATTGGTAGATACAATAACCAAACCCACTAGCTTCCCAGACAAGATTATTAACAGTTGAAGGGTTAAAATTTAGCACATTCAATAAATTATGATCAGAAGTAAAGAGGTGAGGTCATTCTGTTAACATGATGACAGGTTTTTTTTTTCTATAAAACTGGATTATTGGGGCGCCTGGGTGGCGCAGTCGGTTAAGCGTCCTACTTCAGCCGGGTCACGATCTCGCGGTCCGTGAGTTCGAGCCCCGCGTCAGGCTCTGGGCTGATGGCTCGGAGCCTGGAGCCTGTTTCCGATTCTGTGTCTCCCTCTCTCTCTGCCCCTCCCCCGTTCATGCTCTGTCTCTCTCTCTGTCCCAAAAATAAATAAAAAACGTTGAAAAAAAAATTAAAAAAAAAAAACTGGATTATTAATTCAGTGGCAATATAACAAGCCATGTTTATTTTATTATCGTAACCCAAATCATTTTTCTTTGACCATTATGTGGTTTTCTCTCAGGATCATTCTGAAAAGTGATCATTTTATATTTCTACTGGCTTTGATGGTTTTCTTCTGCATTTATTACTTAAAATGCTTCCTAAATATAGAAAAGATACCTTCTACAGTATAATTATCCGGGATGTCTTATATAAATGGTCTTAAAATAGACCTCCAGTATGACAGTCTTTTAATGCTTTCTTTTCAACTTTTCATAGAACATGTTATGTGGAAATTTTCTTTTTATAATTAATCATGCCATCATGATAAAAACCATACAGACAGCTAAAAACAAGCAGAATTTCTGACGAATTCCTTGAATCATGCAGACTCAGTTTTTCTTTGTTAAAATGTGTTTTAGTAAATAGACTTTTCCTAAAATATCTTTTATTTATGGATTGTTTACAAATTTTTCTTGAGCAACAAACATTTTGAAGGTTGAGAAGCTACCCATTCTAACTTAAAAAAATGGTTTTTTAAGTTTATTTATTTTGAGAGAGAGATTAAGAGAGAGGGAGAGCAGGAGAGGGAGAGAATCCCAAGATTCTCTTACACTATGGGCCATGATGGGCTAGAACCCACAAACCCTGAGATCGTGACCTCAGAAGAAATCAAGAGTCTGACACTTGACCAACTGAGCCACCCAGGCACCCCACACATTCTAATTTTTAATAATGCTTATTCAATAGCCACTTAGTTATTAACCATTGCATAATAGTATATGGCATATGATCTAAATAATTCCTTATATTAAATTCCACGGGTTAAGGATGGAATAAACATAGCATGAAGGGCCTCTCTTATTTTGATTATGAGGATATATTTAAGGAGCAAAGAGCACACTGGATTTAAAGTCTGACAATACTGTGTTTAATTCATAGTTTTCTCTTGATTTGGGGGTACTTACCGAATCTTTCTGGGATTCAGTTTTCTTTCTCTCTTTTTTTTAAAGTTTATTTATTTTGAAAGAGAGGGAGGGAGGGGAAGAAATAGAAGGAAAGAGAGAATCCCAAGCAGTCTCCGTGCTGTCAGCACAGAGCCCGATGTAGGGTTCAATCCCAGGAGCCATGCTGAAATGATCTGAGCCAAAATCAAGAGTTGGACACTTAACTGACTGAGCCACCCAGGACCCCCATGGGATTCAGTTTTCTCACCCATGAAATGGCAGTAATAGACAATTTCAATATTTCCTCTAAAGATTAAAGTAATTAAAAGTATTAAGTGGAGCCACAGATATCCAATAAATAGTGGTAATAACTACACCCAAGCCTCAGTCCCCTTTAGGGACGTTTTAATGGACACCTTTCTAATATATCAGAAAATAGGTCAAAATGAACCAAATGAAAATCTCTTTATAACACTGAAAATTCAGCAGTCATTTATGGAGCTGGAACTGAAAGTCCTACAGTACACCAGGGTCCAGATTAATTATTTGTACTCTTCTGTGTGTATGAGGCTATGTTTAGAAGTTTGGGGAATATATATTTATATTTCAACATTTATATATATCTTACAGCAGAATGACCTGCTATTATAAACTGAGAGGCCTCTTCCGACCAAACTGATTCATTTCCCTTTCTCTTCCTAAAAGAAATCTACCATTATTGGTGCCTCCTAGAACTTCAGCCAATTTTCTCTCTCTGCCATCTATTTAGAGAACTTGAGTTTCCCGAGATCCCAGAGAGTAGAGTGGATGATTTTAACGTCTCTCTTATTTTAGAATAATGGCAAATCAAATATAAAATCCCACCCTTTGGATTACAAGAAATGGAGCAACATAGATATGATTTCAAGGAGATACAGGTAAAATTTGCACTTAGGTCCTGGGTGTAGTTCCTATTTTTAATAATTTAGGCATTTTATTCAATTGCATTTAATTTAGTGTCAGTAGAGACTGAGTATTGATTTGCTCTGAAACAACTCTTTCCATCATTTCATTGTGGTTTAGGTTTGTACTTCCTTAATGACTAATGCTAGTACTAATGAACATCTTTTTGCTTGCTTATTGGCCATTTGTAGACCTTCATTTGGAGAAATATGTATTCCAATCCCTGGGCCATTTTTACATGGGTTCTTTGTCTTTTAGTTGTTGGCTTATAAGTATTCTTTGTATTTTCTGGATACGACACCATTATTAAGTAGATGATTTGCAACTATTTTATCACAATCTGTGGTCTGTATTTTCACTTTTTTGTTCTCTTAAGGAAAAAATATATTAATTTTGATGAAATCCAATTCACCTATTTTCTT
The DNA here is from genome assembly GCF_024362965.1 of Panthera pardus. NCBI lineage: Eukaryota > Metazoa > Chordata > Mammalia > Carnivora > Felidae > Panthera > Panthera pardus. Next base: position 16,190,821 of record NW_026526654.1, on the reverse strand, counting down.
TTGTGATTTCTTTTGCTTTCGGTATCATATTTAAAACAAGGTCACTCTGATTTTTATCTACTTATCTTACTAAGGGTCTTATAGCTTTAGCACTTATATTTACGTCTTTGCTCTTTTCTGAATTATTTTGTTGCATATCGTGTGAGATAAGGCTTTAAATTCATTATTTTCCCTGTGGCTACCTAGAAAAAGTTTGCTATTTGTCCAACATTAGTGGAGCAACTTCAGCCCTTTCAACTACTGCCTTTATGAAACCTATGTTTTGCTTTGGATTGATTTGCCTTTTTATGAAACCTATTTGTATCTTTGAATATAAAGTAAGGCTTTTATAGACAGTATAGTTGAATCATAGTTTTATATTCATTTTGTCACTCCCTGCCTTTTAATTGGAGTGACATCTACTTATATTTACTTTACTTATAAGTAAGCACTTACTTTTGCAAATTTGCCATTTATTTTCTATATATCTTATGTCTTATGTTCCTCATTTCCTTCATTAGTGCTTTCTTTTGTATGAAATACATATTTTCTAGTGTACTATTTGAATTCCTTTGCAATTTCTTTTACTATATTTTTTAGTGGTTTCTCTGGGAACTGACATCTTAGTTAACATCTAATTAGCATCTAAATTTAAAACTATCTAGTGTCGACTAATATCAAGTTAATAACATATATGCCATCTTAAGGTCATATCTATTTATCTATCGACCTACCTACCTACCTACCTATCTTCTCTCTCATCATTATTTTTTATTGCCGTCGATTAAATCTTTACATATTATGTGTGCATCAGCCCAGATTTGTAATTACTATTTTACGTAGTTGTCTGTTAAATAAGATAGGAATAAAAGGTGTCACAAACAAAAAATACACTTGTGTTGTCTCTTATTTTTCCCTATGTATTTACCTTTTCCCAGTATTTTTATCTCTTTGTGCGGAATTGAGCCACCATATACAATCATTTAATTTTAGGATGACTGACGCCCTGTAGTCCTTGTACTGTAGTGCATGTATGGTGTCCATGAACTTTCTCAGTTTTTGTCTGCATAGGAATGTCTTATTTTCTCTTTCAGTATTGAAGAATATTTTATAGGATAAAGAATTCTTGGTTGAAAGCTATTTCTTTTTTCAGAACTTGAATATGTCATCTCACTTCCTCCTGGCATCCTTTTTTCTGATGAGAAATCCATTGTTAATCTTGTTAAGGATCCCTTTTAATTGATGAGTCACTTCTGCATTGCTACTTTTGGAATTCTGTGAATTTGGATTTGAGGGTATTTTTTAAAAAATTACTACATATATGTCTATACATATACACACATATGTGTGTGTGTGTGTGTGTGTGTGTGTGTGTGTGTGTGTGTGTGGAGAGAGAGAGAGAGAGAGAGAGAGAGAGAGAATCCTAAGTAGGTTCCACACTGACATCGTGGAGTCCAATATGGGCTCAATCCCATGAACCATGAGATCATGACCTGAGCCAAAACCAAGAGTTGGACGCCCAACAAACTGAGCTATCTAAGCTCCCTGAGCTTTTTTTAAGTGTTGCCATAAGTGGATATGTTTGATTGTATCCTGTTTGGAGTTCATTTAGATTATTGGATTTGTAGATTAGAATTTTTCATCAACTTTGGAATTATTTAGTTAGGTATTATTTCTCCTTTCTTTCACTGTTCTCTTTTTTCTTTTGGGGACTCCCATGACACGTGTTGGAAATCTTGTTGATGTTCCACTAGACTCTAAGCCCTCTGTTGATTTCTCTTCATTTATGTTTTATTCTGTTCCTCAGACTGGATAATATCAATTGACCTGTCTTCATGCTTGCTGATTGTTTCTTTTATATGTTCACTTCTGCTCTTGAAATTTTCTAGTGGATTTTTTGTTTCAGCTATCGTACTTTCACCTCAAGATTTCTATTTTGTGCCTTTTCTCAATAGTATCTATTTTGATTGAAATTCTCAGTTTGATGAAATATCATTCTCATACTTTCTTTTAGTTTGGACTAAAACTAGCTCATTCTAATATTTAAGATAGCTGATTTGAAGTCTGTCACAAAAGTACAATGCCTGGGCTTTCTCTAGCACTGTTCTTATTGATTTATGTTTTCCTGTATAAGGGCCATATTGTCTTGTTTGTTTTTATGTCTTGAAAATTCTTGTTTAAAATAGCCTTTTTGAATATTATAATATGGCAACCCTGGAAATCAGACTCTCTCCCCTCCCCAAGATTTATTGTTGTTGATGATTATTTTAGATGTTGTTTGTTTAGTTAGTGATTTTTCTAAGCTGACTCTGTACTGTCTGTATTCTTTGTCATTGTAGTCGCAGAAGTTTCTCTTCCATTGGCTTAGAAGTTAGTCACACGTTGGATAGTGAGTTTGTTAAATGCCTAGAACCAAAAAATAAAAAATAAATAAAAAATAAAAATCTTCCAGTCTTTGCCTATGGTTCTGTGTATGTATTGAAGCCCGGCTTCCATATTCAGCCAGGCAGTTGCCAGTTCTTCCTTTGTCTTTATTTCCTTTATCCACACAGTGTCGAGGTCAGCTGGAAGTTTTCCTTGACCGTGTTCAAAGCCTTGAACATGTGTGTGGTCTTTCAGATCCCCAGAAATAGTGTGTGTGTGTGTGTGTGTGTGTGTGTGTGTGTGTGTGTTGAGATCTATGTATGTATCGTTCCCCAGCCTTTCCTCTATGATTTTTTTTTGTCATTGTTGTTAGTCTGCTGTTTGTAACAATTGTTGTCTATTGCCTTAGGCAGCAGCAACCTAATAAATTAGCCGGTAAATATTTTTTGACAAACTTCCCCGGGAAGCAGTTTTAGCACTCAGCCAGTCTTGAGTTGGGTGAAGTAGACAGTCAGAGACAATTTCTGCCTTTCTTCCATGTAACTATCTGACAGGTCAGAACAAGACAGGTCACAGGTTTTTTGGGAACGAGGTCTGCTTGCTCCCTCTGGTATCCTTTGCACACTGCTCTTTTCACACGTACTGCTGAGTTGGGGAATGTGGGATGGGACTTCTATAAGTGAAAATGGCACAAAGTTCACTGTTTTCACTGTGAATAAATCACCTTTTTCCCAATAAGCTCTCTCTGCAAGGTGAACCATTTCCAAAGTTCTGAAAAAAGTTGATTTAGATATTGTTTTGCCTTTTTTTTTTTTGATGCTTCTGTGGAGGGGTGTCTTCTGTCACTCCAATTCAACGCTTTCCATCCATTACTACCCCGTTGTTTACTTCCTTCCTTGTTGGGTTTAAAATCCATGAGCCATTATTTTCTTGCCATTCCTACCTAACCACTAAGCTATCCCTCGTGATTGTAAAAGCACCTATCTAGCAAACGCCCAGGGCTAGATGAACTTCCTTCTCTGATACCTACTAATCAATGTCTGAGACATGGAACAATAATGAAGTGAGTCCCAGTATGGAAGTTGTCTTCCTCTCATTGAATAAAAACTGTCCCACCTCTTCCTGCTATTTAAGGCCAATTACCCATGCCTTGATTGTGACTCTGCTTCTCTACAGGCACAGGGACAAATGGCTGCTACGAAGGTATTTTGCATGCCCATTTCTCTTAGATTCATTTTTTTTTTTTATTCCTCTACCTACTGGTGGGCATTCTCCTTTCTTTCTGTCTCTTTTGTCTGTGATATAAGAATGGAGACTTCTCCAGAAGAGGCACGCTGGTTAAAATCCAAATTTCAAATATAGGGCATAGAAGCTGAAAATTAATCATGCTACCTCAGGTGGTCAAAGCCACCGTGGACCCTAATAAATATAAGAAGTACTTTGTCATATGTGCTAGGAACGTATTGTGGCAAGGAACTGAATCTATTCAATATTTTACAAGAGAAAAGGAATTAATTGGAAGGTTTTGTGAGAACTTTGAAGAGAGGAAGGAAGGAAAATGCAGGTCAGCCTAGAAAGATATTGGATCTAGGAATTGATGAGCCTCGTGCCAGTTTATTGCTGCATTGTTTTCCCTTATAGGGCTGGCATTCTCTCCTTTACCACGCTCATAGTGTCCCGACTCTAAGTCCGTATGACTTCCAATGTAACTGTTAGCCAAAGCCACTGTGATGTCTGTGACCTAAACGCAAATTCCAGTGAGAAAGAATCCTACCTGCCCGATGGAGACACTTTCTAAACCCAGGATATTCATATACCCTGTCATTCATTTGATGAATCGTTCATGCTGGCGCTATTTTGTTTGTTTGTTTGCCTTCTACATGCCAACTTCTGTTTTAAGCACTAGGAAAGAGCAGTGGCAAAATGAAGCTGCAGGTGCCATGAATTCTGTATTAGTTAGGTTTTGGGGATCAACTCCAGAGTGGCATGGGTCCGGGCAGTGCACGTCTTGCAACCTGATTTTATGAGGGGTATTATGCATGCATAGGACTGAGTGTCGAGTCTCAGAATGGGATCTGTGTGGTGTCAGGTACCCTAAAAAGTGAATCATGTACCCCGTTACTACTCTAGAGTCAAAGACATTAAGGTACATGTTAGCTACATTTTGTTTTGTTTGCTTGTTGTTACTGTTGTTGTTTTTGCCCCATGAGTAACTGTCAGTGCAGAGCCCGATGCGGGGCTGGAACTCACAAACCATGAGATCATGACCTGAGCCCAAACCAAGAGTCAGATGCTTAACAGACTGAGCCCCATGTTATTAGGGGAGGTGCCCCCACATTATTAGGGGAAGATTTTAAAAATTTAGATATATTAACACATTAACAAGTAGTTCTTGGTTTCATGTTAAATAATCGTTTGCCTCTTCAAACTTTGAAATGATCACATTTTTTGGACCAATGTCTAGGTCGGGGGAGTTTCATCTGTCTTTAAGGATAGCAGTTTTGTTTTATTCGCCCTTGTGGTAATTGAAGGTCATGGGAAAAGCAACCAATGATAGTTATTTGAAGAAGATGATAAAGCTGTGGTTGTGGACAAACTGATGGAGTCCATATCATTTCCTGTCTTTAAGCTAGACATAAAGAACATTCACATCTTTCCCCAGGTAAGCAAGGTCTGACATCGTGACTTCGAAACATTATGCCTCCAGCCTTTCAGCTCTCTCCACGTTGATCAGAGAAATCATTTTATCTAGATAATGCACAAAAGAAAGTAATGGGCATTTTTGTCTGGATGGCTTTACCTGTTCGAGGAGATTGGAAAAGAGATAATAATGTGTTTGGTTGATGTAAGTTAAAAACATTTTCTTCTCATAAACAGTAATGTTCACTTTTGTCTTACTTCTACTGAGAGTGAGTGTGGCTTGTCTTCTGTTCCTGATTTTAATAACATTTTTATTCTGAGTTTATACTTCACATATTTCTAATATTTTCAATTTCTAGTTCACATTGCTTTATATTTTTCATGTGTTTAAGATTTTTTATATTAAAAATATGACTATTTCCAATTAGATGTGTAATTTATGTATAATATATATTATGTGCAATATATTTAAACATTTACACACATTTGCATAGTGTATTAACTGCATAATGTACATGTAATGTGTGTATTGTGTGTGTGTGTGTATTTATGTTTATAAGCAGCTCTTGAAATATCTGCACACTCTCCATTGTCTACATTTTGGGTGACATTCATCCCAAGCATGAATGTGTGACTCAAAACAGGCCAGTTAGAACATAACATGCCTTTAGCCTCTAGTTCAAGGTTTGGCACATGTTCTAGGTTGGTACAATTGAAATAAACTCTGTTGCATTCTACATCAGATAAATATTCATTTTCTACTCAGCCTAAAGCAGGAAACATATAGCCATTTTGAACCCACAGAGAGCCTGAGAACTCAGTTAACCGGAGTGAGAAGAGCCCCATTTGATGATGTCTATTGAGTTAGAAGCCAGATACATCCTGGTTTTTTCAGTTACATAAACTAATAAGGGAAACCTGTGCGTGTGAGTTTTCTGCCATTTATTTCTGAAACGTCCCTAAGTGATAAAATCAATCACACCTTGACAGCATCTAAACAAAAGTTATTGATATGTTTGTTAATGTTCATCAAATCTACTTTGTATACTCTATGTATCCAATTGATTTTCTTGAAATGATTCTATCAAGGATTTTCTATCTAGTCTATGGTTACTAAAATGTCTGAGTTGTTAGCTTTTTTGTTTTGTTTTGTTTTGTTTTCCGAGATTCAAGTTGGACTTCACTTCAACAAATTATTTATGGGATTGATTAAATGACCATTCATGCTATGGAAGTCTCAATGAATTCAAACACCATTGATTATAAAGGATATCATTATTTTATATACTTCCAAAAACGTAGGCCACTTTCAATGTCGAACCCGCTGACTTTAGATACATTTCATATTCAGAAATGTTAAAAATGAGACATTCCACGATATTCTTTTCCTTTGAAACTCCGTCTATGCCATTTCTTTCTTCTTTCTAACTAATCATATACAAATTTTATTGACAGTTTTGAGAAATGTAAACTGAGAGTACTTTGTGAGAGGTAGTAGGGCAGAATTGTGCCAAGTGTTTACACGATGGTCTACATTCTGGCTAGACTGAAGTGACGGTGTGATTCCAGAGGATTGAGAAGGAACTGGCATTTCTCTTCCAGGTTATTCTCCTTCCAGGAGTCCGAAGTCATACATGGGAGAACTAACAATGCAAGACAATCTAAACATTGATTTGATATCAAGACTTGAGCCTCATAACCTGATCTAACTTAATAATCGAATAAATTAGCTGGAAATGAGTATAGGGCTTCTTTCCTAAGTGAACTATTAAAAAAAAGTGTATAAGCCCTCCCTCTCTCTACTCTTCCTAGATACACACACACACACGCACACACACACACAGAGTTTTCAATATCTGAATTTCAAAGAAGTAAAGAGTTACATCTATTAATGCCAAAAAAATAAGTGCAATGAAGAGAGGAAAAGGTTTCTCTTCATAAGGCAGAGCAGTCTAGATTACTGTGCCAGCCTTTACCAGGTCAGAGAGTTAGCCCTTAATCCAGGTGACAAATGAGAAAAGGAGACAGGGAGAAAGAAAGAGGAGAGGTGAGAGAGACAGAGAGAGAGAGAGAGAGACAGAGACAGAGACAGAGAGAGAAAGAGAGAACCATACCTTCTATCTTTGGTGGCTATCCAGACACTTTCCTGTCATGAACCTGTAGCTGGAAGGCAAAAATAAATCATATATATTAGTATTAACTTGAAAATTAGCAGGAAGTCAAAGTACTGAGCATTCGGAAGAGTAACTCTCCTTAACTAGTGCTCTCTTCTTTGGATTGAAGTAAACAAGCTCTTAATGTAAAAAGAATGGGAAGGAAAGGAAGAAAAGCAAAGGAAAGGAAAGGAAAAGAAAGAAAAAAATAGAAAAGAAAAGAAAAAAGAAAAGAAAAGGAAAGGAAAGGAACAAAAAGAAAAGGAAAGGAATAAAAAGAAAAGAAAAGAAGAAAAGAAAAAAGGAAAAAAAAAGAAAAAAAAACACAAGTATTTACCTTCTTCCTTCTAGAAGAAAACAAAATGTACATACTTGTCTACCAAATAACTTTGAAACAGTGATGGCATATATTATCACTATATTTTGGGTGAAAGCCTCATTTTAAGGAGTTATGTAACTTACTGATTCTTTCAGCATTAAGTGGAGGCTCAAACGTCCATCTTCAAATTCAGGCCATTCCGTAAATACTGTTGGATTCTATTGATTCCTTGGAGTTCAGATTTTATTGTTAATAAAATAAGGGAATAGTCTTCAATCAGTCCTTGGATTGTGACCAAGGTCTGAATACTTAGAGCTTAAAAATGAAAACACATGACAAATGACTGTTTGTTCAAAAATATGAGAAAATGTCTAGGAGAAGTTTTTTCTCCTTTATTTCTCCTTTATTTACAGTATGTGGTTTATTTAAATCTCCAGTTCACTACCATACATTATGTAACAATGAAATTCCTATGCGAAGGTTGAGTTTAATTTATATATATACATATACATGTATATATATACATACATACATGTATGTATATATATACATGTATGTATATATACATACATACATGTATGTATATGTATATATATGTATATGTATATATATATATATAAATTAAACTCACCCTTCGCATGTATATGTATATATATGTATTAATAATACTATATTATTATATTTGTATTTACTAATGCAATATTGTACCATATTGTATATATATTGTGTATTATGTACTGTATTCTATTTGTATTTATTTTTATATTTCTGTAAGTATAATGAGAAGATGATAGACAGATAGATAGAATTATATAAAGTCTATAACTTACAGCAGGTCTTTAGATAAGGGAAGTTCTTATTAACATAGAAGCTATGTCTGTCGGTTACATTTGACTTTTCCTAAATATTCTTTGGAAAATACCATTAGTGATCAGTTTTGCTTCTTGGGAGAGAGAATTTCATCTACTGTGACTATTAGGAAAGGCTCATTAAACATAACTGTCATTATGCTTCTATTTTAACTTACTGTTACTATGGACTTAAAAATAATGACTGAAGTTTATGACATAATTAGTACAATTTTTCAATGTTGACAGTTTGTCTGTATCTCTCTTTGCATTGAGTAGATCTTATAATGGCAGTTGAAATGCCATAAATACAATGTTATACTAGAAAGAGTAAATATATTGAAAGAGATTGGGATGCTTAAGTTATCTATTTGACATTAATTACCTACATATTTAGAACTGTTCAAAAACCTTTCTAATGTGATACTTATGTACAAACTTTCTAATATTATGGTTCTAATTGATTAACACCATTTTAAAATTATTTTTTAATGTTGATTTATTTTTGAGAGAGAGAGAGACAGTGTTTGGGTGATAGAGCTATGCCTGTTGATGCTACTTAATGTCTCTTGATATCACTGAATCTTTTTTTTAAACTTTTTAACGCTTATTCATTTTTGACAGACAGAGAGAACAGAACATGAGTGGGGGAGGGGCAGAGAGAAAGAGGGAGACACAGACTCCGAAGCAGGCTCCAGGTTCTGAGCTGTGAGCACAGAGCCCCATGCGGGACTCAAACCCATGAACCATGAGACCACGACCTGAGCCAAAGTTGGACGCTTAAACGGCTGAGCCCCCCGGGTGCCCTAATTGGTTAAATATTATTAAACATGTGAGCACATCATTGACAGTTGTTGAGGATGAAGTATTTCCTTTCCTTCCTTATGAGGTTTTCCTTAGATGCAGGAAAGATTAGGGAACAGTTCAAGAGGCATTCATAAACCCTCTCCCCAGATTCAATATTTGTTAATATCTCTTCTTTCTGTCTGTATGTCTCTCCCTTGCCCACTTCCTAAAGACTTATAGTGTCACCAGAAATAGGCTTGGGTAGGGCAGTTGGTACTCTCTGAGACACAGGAGATGGACTGTGAGTGTGAATAGATAGAAAAATACCCCAGCTTCACTGTCCCTTGGAGGGAAATTCGGAGCCATGTTTAACATGGTTTCTCAGGACTTCCCCAATAGGACTATTCCTTTGTTGCCCACAGGAATAAATTTAGAATTAACATAAATTCTATTGGCCTTTCTCCATTTCCTCTGTTTCTTGTTTATGCTTCTTGTTATCACCTTCTATAGAAACTAGAGGCACACAAATTTTCCTTCAAGTTCTGCTTTTGGAAAGGCTTCAAAATAAGACAGTTGAATTGTTACTGCGTTGTGTCATTTCACTTAATTTTTATTCCTTTTATTTTTTACAAACAGGAAGTCAGACCCCAAGGCCTGCTGAAAGTCATGTTGAATACTTTGGTTAAAAAGGGGGAATTTCATACCGCACCATATCAGGGGACCCATAATACCAGATTTCCCAATACCCGTTAGGCAAAATTTGATTCCTTGGTTACTGGATACAATTCTGTAAAAAAATTAAATCACTCTATGTCTACGTGTTAAAGAAATTAATAGGAAACAAGCATTCGGTGGTTCTTCATCATCTTGTGATAATTATTTGTTTACATGCAAGTTTTCTAAGGGAGATATATTGGGTATCAGTGCCACAAACCTGACAAGATTTACTGAATCAAAGGGAGTCTAATTAAGGTTGCTCTTGGCGAGGGGAAAAAAGGTAATTCTATTTTTACCTTTGAAACTGAAAGAGAAGAATAGGAAGTAAAAATCTGAAAGGAATTAGTATGGAATTAGTAAGACTGTGGTATTGGTAACGTAACTTTAGTGGAGATTTAGTAACAGCAGTAAAAATAGAGCTTTTGAAATTATGTATCATGTGTGTGTGGATGTCAAAGATAATGCTATTTGGGTACGATGCTTTTTTTTTTCCTATTTTTGCATTTTTCCAGGGCTCCTGGGACGATGGCATTCACCAGCCTCCCTTGTGGACCAATGGGGCTAAATGGCTGTCCTGACAAAGGAAGGGAGGTTTGTCAGTTACTGGGTCGGTCTTTCACACCTCCATTTATGGCCTCACACACTCTCTCTCTTTTCTGCTGGGCTTCACATGGAGAATCCAGAGGAAAACTCCAAAGTGCTGAAATCTGTGCAGTTACTAGATTGAAGGAGTCCCAATACCTGCCAGAGCTCCTTCCCATGCCACCACTGATCCTTATCAGAGTTAAAAGCAAATTAAGAGCACACTGTGTTTGTCAACTCACTGAGATTTTGAGATTATTCTCATAGAGGTTAGCATTCCCTGCCCAATTTGAAGGCGGGGGCATATGGAGAAGAAAAATGTGTGACAGAGGTGATTTTATGGAAGATAACTTTCTAGTTGGAAGAGGGCCTTAAACAAAAACAAATATGCACCCATTCCAAGAAAAACACTCTGTGCTCCACAGATTCTAACACAGAATTTGACTTATCGAACCATTTATATCAGAGCAAGGTTGCCTTCTAAAGTGAATAATGGACAACCAGATTGACATTTATACCCACAAATACTATTTCACACTCAGGGACTTTTGAGAATGGCTTTGAAGTAGCCAATGCCTGGAGGCCATTCCAAAGTATAGAACATACCATTTGTCCACTGGGTACTCTCATTGATCAGTGTTATTGACCTGTCATTGTATCTCTATCATCATAATCAATCATTTTCCTGGAAATTGTTGCGATCACACTTATAAGAAATAAATCAATTTTACTCTGAAATATCCAATTAGAAGATGTTTCGGAGACCCAAAGTCATCTATAGAGGCACAGATACTGATGTCTATTTCGATGTATCTATTTCTATCTATATACTTCAAACTCGCTGTGTTTGGAATGTTGCTACACTGCTCCCAAAATAAATATCTTGTCACTTGTGACCGATTTTTATGTTATAGGGTACAAAAAAGATCATTAATCTGAATCAGGTTAACTGAGCCATGAAATAAGACTGGCATTAGGTTTTAAAAGAGTGAACTCAGAATTCCCTCAGAGACTCACTGTTTCAGATCTGAAGAAGAAATGTAAATGATTCAAGGAAGGGCTTAAAAATAACTATAATTAAGAGTTTATAAACTAACCACACTGACTTGCAGTTTTATATCTGTAATACATTTTTATTCTCAGTAGTACTGAGTTGTTTCCCAAATCTGAATGTGATTATACATATTCTTTGTCATCACCTAGTAACCTTTCATGTGCTGTCTCTAAACATTCAAAATCAGATCTGCCTATCTAAGAGGGCACTGTTTATTAAATCACTCTCAAGTTAGTGTCATTACTAGAGTTAGAATATTTAAATACTATGATTTATAAAAAAAAAAAGAAAGAAAGAAAGAAAGAAGAAAAAAACAACAAGAAAACAAGAAACCTCTCGTATTAGAGAGTGCCAGAAGTATCCACGCCATTTACACAGCAAATATATTCAAGAAATAATTGATTATCATTACTTATAGTGTTCCTCTATAATGCGTTCCGTTTGTGCCAGATGTTTAGAGTTTTAATTCAGATCACTTAGAAAAGTGTTGATTGCGTGGCACGTATCCTAGATTTCGTACTAAGAGATCCTGAGTAATTTCGATTGTTGCTGGTTGCACAGTATTACATGTGATTTTAAAGGGTTTGTTGATTCTCCCCCAGAGATAACTGGTCATGGTTTAGACCTTCCCCTAAATAACAGCCCAAGCGATGGGGGAAGTCATTTGGGTGGAATCCAGCTGGAAATAGTTGGAGAGCGTGGCACAGAGAAGGGTGTCTGTGTCCTTGTTGTTCTGGTTAATCACAGAACGGTGCTAGTTGACAAACAGGGGTGGAAAGGCAGACCCGGAACACTTGAGAGTGGAGAAACCGTCCCTTCGCTGTCCATGGCACACGCAGAAAGCGGAGCCCAGGACCCCCGTGGACACGAGCAAGAATTTGGTGCAATTATAGAGGTCGTTCCCAAGACAGTAGGGAGGCATTCCACGAAGTTCAGAGTCAAGGGACAATTCATGAAGCCCGCCTACGTCTGACCCAGCCCTCTAGGAGGGCCCACCAGCGCCTGCTGTCCTGGCCTTGATTTGCAGCTTCCTGCCACCCATGGTGCGGAGGAGAGAGGCCGAGCATGTGGCCTGTGGGAGATGGTGGGATAAGGCGGCAGGAGGAGGGGAGAAGCAGGAGCCAGCAGGCTTCCACGAGGTGAGCCATTTCCTTTATCCTGTAATCAGGGGGTGAAATCTGCCATACCAAAGCGGCTTAGGCTGTGAGAAACTAATGACAAGGGGTGGCAAAGAATTTCTCATCTGGTATAATTATATTTTCTCAGAAAAGAAATCAATGGCAAGTAGATACAAACAACTGGTTTCATTATTAAAAGTCTGTCTATGGGCCAGATACAATCATTTTCTTTAAGTGGCAGAGAAGATTGCCATTTCCTGTAAGAGAGCCTCGCAGATGGGTTACAAAAAAACCGATCAGTCTGAAAAAATTCACATGTCCTTCCCACATTTATCAATGTCACGCCTGGAGCCTTTCTTAGGCTTTTCCCACACTCATCAATGCCATAATGATACTGCAATGAATTAGCGTAGCCTTAAGATATTGGGTACTGAGTCAACAACTCATATTCTATTTTGTTTTTAATGATGCCAGTTAGTTTCTTTTCCAGGGCCTTTTATTCCAGACATATCAGCATTCCTTTATTTATTTATTTTTTAATTTTATAGACCACGCCCAATGATTGCCCTCCAGTAAAATTTGTTTCTCAGAAAAATCTCAATTTTAGAGAAGGATATAAAGAAGACCTTTCTGTCTTCGTTGCTTATTAAAAGAAAGTTGCAGCTAAATGGGGAGTAGGAAAGTCTGTATATGGAGGGCTTTGTTTCACCTGTGGTAACCCTCTGTGTGATCTCAGACAAGTCGCTCAATCCAAAGACCTTCGGTTTTAAAGGTGCGGGATTTAACATAGAGACCCCTGCAGTTTCTCGCCTTTGCAAAATTCCAGGATAAGGTGACCCAAACTAATTTATTAAATATGCAGGTAGACATAAGGAAAAATAATCACTTGACACTAACATTCGGTTCCTCTCATCAGATAATAGGCCATACTTTATAAATTCTCAATAACAAGAGCATTAGCAAGAAGTCATGCTTGAATAAATTAAACTCGCATCTTTGAATAAGGATTTAAACGTTATCCGGGATTAGTTTTGGGAGTCAGCTAATTTAGGGAAGTTTTAACAGTCTCTATAATATAGCACTGGCATATTATTAAAACGGAAGCACAAATGATAACATTTACTAGCACTGGCTCTTTGCTAATTATCTAAGATGTCATATCCATATAAGCTTTTACTTACCTGTTTACTTTGACCTTAATTGATGGGGGTGGGGGGGACACCAAGGGGAGAGATTTTAAGTCCTGAAATGTCCCTAAGCCTTTCAAAGTCCACGGATCCTCTAAAAATACTTAGTTCCTTTAGAAATAAGTATTTCAGTAATTTTTATGTGTGATGGTGCAGATATTTTACCAGCGACAAAAGAGAAGTTTTCTGGGATGTTGAATTGGACAATCCCTATCAAAGAACTTGGAACTTTCTTCGCCCATTTACTCAATCTCTATACTTCTATATCTTAACAATTTACTGTTGCTGATTTTATTTCCCTATTTGTAAGTGGATCCAATCTTGCAGGTAGGTCGATGCTATTTGCTTTCATTGGCTCTTCACACGGCAGGGTAATGTTCTCCATCAACACTAACAGCCTCCCACCTCCCCCTTCCACATTGGAAGGACCCCACCCCCTACTTCCTTCTCCAGTCTCAACAGCTTTTATGCTGAATTGTCACTAATGCAAACTAAGATGAAGGCTTGAGGGATTAAAAAAAATTAAATATGTTTCTTCATCCAAGTTTCAAAACTTCTGAAAAGAAAAAGAAGAAAAAGGAAGAACATCATTATTAAATGTGAACGACATAACAATGGAAGAGAAGGGGCTACAGTGCTAATCACTGGGACCGTACATGAAATTCCATCTGTGACAGTGTTACACTTTCCCATCTACTTGAACTCGGGCCTGGCCATGTCCTTGCTTTGGTTTTCTTGCCCGTTTCACCATTGCATATTCCGGGTAGGATCAACAAATGATGTGTGCATTCCACACGTCTCTGGATTGAGAGTCGTGTCTGAAAGGACACATCCAGATGTGGTATAGATCACGACGACCTGGATTCTGTACCTGGAGTTGTGATTGGGTGAGATTCTGAAGGTTCCTGGGATGAGCACTGACTCATGGAGGGGAAGTGAGTAGTTATAGCCAGAGGGTGAACTGAGGCATTGATTGCATTAACGATGCAAGATCTTGCTAAGTTGTATTGTCAGAAGTTTGAGTAAAAGACATTTAGTAGCAGATAAAATAGGCCAAATATATGAGATATTTATGTACGTACCCTGGATTCGGGGATTAATACGTTGTGTCCAGTACCGGAGAGTCCAACGGGCTGCTGAACCAAAGCCTGAACTGCATGGTTTCCAAAAGACAGTGAGTTTGAAATACCAGAACTCTCCTGGATCACTCAAGAGGTGGGTAGGGTCTAAAGACTCAGGAAATGGGATGTGGGAGTGAGTAAATGTTGTGGGACCAGCCCAGCCCCTCAGTAGCCACACTCTCCTCCGTGACGGCTGCCCTTTTGCAGGCAGCAAAAGGTGGGAGAGGCACTGTGGAATTTGGTTCCCTGATTTCAGTGGACACAGAGTAAAAATGTCAAGTGCTTCAACTATGTCATCATGCCTTGCAGGGAGTAGCATAGTTGAGGGCCTTCAGTGGGGAAAGTAATGGAGACGGAGAGATTAAAAAAAAATGTGTTGCAAACCTTAGTGATCACTGGTGGTGTTGAATTGATCCTTGGATGTAGGAATTTACACAGGAGCAACTGACTAAGGTAACATTTGCCTATACAAGCAGAAAATTCCCATGCCTTGCTGGGAGAAGCCCAAACGGAGAATCTGCTGCAGGAAGGCATGGCTTCTTACCTAAATCTTGGAAAAGGTCTGGTTATACACTGGGAGCTCCTGGACCGAAGGGGAGCCTAAGTTCTTTTGAGAAAAAAATAATAAAGTAAAATCCTGCAACAGAGCCGTGCCTGTGTACTCGGAATCTTCCTCTGAGCAAATTTTGAGGATCCTGTGGCCATTTCTGAAGGTGTCAATTGTCTAGTCGGGTAAATTGACCCTCCGGAGATTATCACGTGTTGAATTTGAACTGACATTAATACCTAAAGGCAAAAGCCTTCATCATTGGAGTCAAAGTGGTCACTGTGGCTTGTAGAAGGAGTCTTGGCTTGCTTCCATTCTATAGTTACGTGCTTAGTCTCAGTATATGTAAAGGAAATAAATATTTCTAATTAGGGACAGATCACCCAAACGGTTGCTTGCCCGTGGAGTGAGGTTGCAATAATGGCCCCCTAATCCCTCACTAAGATAATAAACCAAAAGCAATGTGGCATTCCTGAGCACTTGCAAAGACTTCCAAGATTGAAGGCCAGGGATTCCCACTGTAGCGCCATTTTACTATCTCCTTTGGCCAATGCAAAAGACATTTCTCTCACCCTGACTTTGGATTTTGGTAAGCCTTAAACAGGTGCTGAGCAATCACAGCTGTTATTTAAATGTCGTATCTTTGCACTGCTTGCTATAACTCCATATGCATTTCTTGACCTAACAAATCTGTTTGCAGCAGAATTCACATAGATAGAAGCAATTTGCTTCTCTCTTATAGGGTGGCGGTACCTCTTCAGTATTTTATTGTCGTGCTATTTCAGTTCTTTTGTTCGCTCTCATAACGCCAGCTTGAGGAACTCTGTTTTCATTCTGAACCAAACATTACAACAGTCCACTGATCATGTTATGTTTACTGGAGTAGCAGGAAGGAAGGAGCGAGCAACTTAATCCCTTATTTGATCTCAAATATAACTGAAAGTTATGTTTAACCTTTAACTAGACTGTAACTAGAGGTATTGGTTTAAACTCATGAGATTATATCTATATCTATACAATCTATATCATCTATATCTGTAAATCTGTATCTATATCTTTAAATCTCTATCTCTCTATATCATCTATATGTATATCTATCTATATTAAATATCCTCTGAATAGGTGTACAATGATCCACTATCAATGAGTACACTCAGTGCCCAAATCTTCATGTCCTACAACCAATGGCTGTTAAACGCAATCAGGGAGTTGCATGGAGAAAATAATATGGTTCCAGGTCTGAGCTTGCCATTTGCCATCGCGAGTTCCACCGATTTGCCCGTGAAAATGAATAACACTGTCATAGACATTTTTAATATGCAAACTAACGAGTGCATAGTGATACCCACAGATTGTAAACGTGTAAGATAAAAAGATAAAAAGAAAGATAACTTTACGGAACATGTCAGGTAATAAACCTAGAAGAAATGATACAATTAGAATATCTCAATTTTACAATGAACTTGCAATGTAAAGTTATTTTAGGCAAGGATCGTCCATTGGGTGATAAGTGGTTGGGGAGTAAGGTTTTCGCATGGCCTCAAAATACTTGGCCTCAGCATCAATTGCAAAGTGAAATACGTTTTCTACTGCGAATGCCCTTCAGACAACTAATTACATTCAAAATAGGCACATAGTGCCTTCTGATAACATACAAAGGCAGATGTCATAATGCCTGTGTCATATTATTGCTAAAAAAAAAAACCCCAAAACCAAAAGCCACAGGCAACATAATCTAATCTCGAGGAAACAAAGTTACCACCTGCGTGGAGATTGCAAGTAGGGTTGTTTTGAAAGGAAACTGAAACTGAAATCATGAAAACTTCATCATCATGGGGAGAAAGAGAGTTGGAGACTAATGAGTTTATGAAAAACTAAAGACAAAAGTCCTGCAAAAAGTGTGTTAGAATGGATGGAATCCTGAAGAGAAAAACAAACCAACAAAAAGCTCTAACAGACTTTCAGAACAACAAAATGGGGATTATTCAGTCTGAATTAGATTATGTTACTGAATTGGTGTTGATTTTCTTAAACACGATAATGACATTGTCCTTATAAAAACAATGTTTTATGTTTAGGATGTCCATGGAGAAATGTTAATGATGTATTATATCTGCATTCTACTTTTAAATGTCTCATAAGGAAAAAAAAAATTAACAATAGTTTCAACTCACTTCATCCCGTCCCATAGGCATTGTATCATCTCACGTCATCACGAGAAGGGTGGATAGAGCACAATTAGCTATCTTGAGAGAGAAAGACACATAATTTTTATTACAGTAAATTGTTATAATTGTTCTATTTTATTATTGTTGTTAGCAGTCTGACTGAGTCCAGCTTGCAAATTAACTATCCTGGGTATGTATATATAGGAAAACACACAGAATTTTAGCATTTGGGGCTGTCTGCGTTTTCAGACATCCAGTGGGGGTCTTGGAATGTATCTCTGGTGGGTAAGGGTGGGGAGCCCACTGTACTGTGATGTTAAGAATTCAGTTATTTCACGATGTAGGAGTACAGTATGTAAAAGGCAATAGAATGTTCTAAACATATGTTACCATTTACTCTGCTGTGAATTTCCAATATAAAATATTTTTCATATTTTAAAATTTGAACTGAGATTCAAAAATGTTTTGTCTCATTTAACTAATTTTACTGCTGTTCTTCATTAGCATAGCAAATCAACTTATATTGGTCTTTGTATTATAGTGGCCCTGCGTTTTAAGTTAAAATGATCTGGCCCCTGTAAGTTACTTGTAACTAAAATTCACTGTCTGGATTAAAATATAAATTTTGGAATATTGACTTCTTGACAATAAGTTGAATTTATAATTAGACAACATTTAATTAAGGAAGCATATAAGCTTAGAGACATAACAGAATCAATGAGCTGATTTAACACAGTAATCTAGCTAAATTATTAGTATGTCAAAATAATGTATTAACTCTAAATGATATAGTAGCCAATGAATAATACTGAAATGATAGTAGTAAAATATGTTTTAGCTTCTTAGATGTTGAATATATTACTGTAAAGATAATATTTTATGTGATTTTGCTAAGAATGTGAATATTGATTGGCTCTTTATTTTATACATTGATGAAGGGAATTTAAAACATAGGTTTATTATTATTCAGTTGAAAAATGCATATTTTTCTCTATTCAGAGTGTTTCCTTTTTTGATCCATTTTCATTTCCCTTATAAATTAATGGCTGTTCACTGGATAATCAGATGCCTTCAGCAGCAACAATCGTTTCCTTTCATGTTTCCAGCAGATGCAAAGATGTTAATTTCTTCTAAGAACAACTAAGTTGAATTCCACTGTGTCCCTAATGTAGTTATGTAATCACCCAATGGATTTACTTGCAAGTAGAGAAATATTGCTTGCTTAAACTTAAACCATTAAACATTTATTAGTGTAATTTTTATTAAGATTTCTCATTTTTCTTCCAAGGAATTCATCTTTAAATGCTCTCTTCCTCTGAAAGAATTACCTATAATGCTATTTCAAGCTATGAAATCTTGGGAGTGTTTTAGATATGCAATACACTAGGTTTTTGCAAGTGTCTTCAAAGTTACAATGAATCATATCATAGAGCCTCATATCCTAGTTCCTTCTGTAGAGGCTCCCACTTCCTCCAAAAGTCTATAATCTGTGGAGATTATAATAAGGATAAAGTTAATTGCCAACATCTTATCAATACAGTGAAATAATCATGTCCATATAGTCAAAGTGTTGGTCATTTCAGTTGAAATGGTTGATCCTGATCACTGACAGAGCAAAATATACTATCTGATCTAGGATCAATCCTTACAACCGAAAACTCAAACTATATATGTTACCTAAGCAGCACTAAATTGTTCTTTTATTGAAGGTACAGACCCAATCATGGTGAAATGGTGACACTTCAAGTGAATATTATACACCAAGAACTCTAGGAATCCTAGCAAATATTAGGGGGCTTAATCAAAGCAACCAAAATAAACTCAAACCTGTGCCAAGAACAGAAACATCAGTATTAAGCCCGATTACATTGATTATTTGATCAAACTTTTCAGAAAAGAGCATTATGAGGAGATAAATGAAGCAAGGAGAGCCATGTCTGGAAAAACATTAAAGAGGGATGATTTAAGAGTTCTAATTTTTTCCCCATGAGCTACATGTTACATTCAAAGTTGTAATCTGAAATACCTGTTGCCTTGACTTTCTTACCGTTTGATTTTTCTTTCTGGTTAAAACCACGTACTACCATTCAGCTTTGGATCCTTGTGTGCACTGTCTTTTTCTGTTTCCAAAATGTTGTTTTGGTGGAAGTCAGCCCGATTTCACAGATTTTCGCGTGCTGACCACAATGCAGATGGGTCTAGGCAATTTCGTTTTTTTCTCAAATACTTTCACTTACTCCGCAAACATTTGGAAAATGAAAATTGGAGTTTTTATTGAAGTGTGACACAGTTTTAGTTAGTTTTGCTGAATGTGATACTTAAATACCAATTGCCTGAGTGTAATATAAGTAAACTATTTTACTGAGTCTATACAATAACATGTGTACTAATTATGCACTAATAAATATGTATGCATGAACAAAACTCCACAATGAAGAAACTAACCCACCTTACAGGGTTGATATGAAAATGTAACATACAAATGGGGAGCATTTTGAAATTGCAAAGCTGTCATTTTACCTTTTACCAATATGAATTGTAATTAATATTCAGAATCATGATATATATACTTATTCACTATCTTTGAAATATTAAAAGAACCTTTTTTTAATCCATAAGTGAAACTCTATTATATACAAAATTATGATTTTAGTCAAAAGTTAATTTTACCCACTATCTTTTTTTAAATAATATCTAGATGTAACAGATAAGATGAGGTTTCTGCCCATCATGGCCTAAAGAGGAATAACGGATGTTTTGTTTTGCAGTTAAATCCATCTTTATTTTCAAATGTTCACGATACTTGCTTTTACCACTCAGTTGGAATAATGGAGTTCTACACTTTTTTGCAACTCTGCTATATAATATGTGTTTTAAGTATGGCAGATGATACGTGTCAGTTTCTTAAATTCACTTTACCTACTACCTCGTTAATAGTTATGTTTGAAAATAATTATGGCAAGTCATTGGAAAAATTGAAATGTTAAACTCTATCATATTTAAGTTGCAATGTGTTGTGGAGTTACTTATAACTCAAAGAAAATAATTTTGAGTGATATAATTAACAAATGATTGTGGTACCCTGAATAATAATCCTTCTTGAAACATTTCCTTAATGGGTATTTATTTCCTATCTTTTTGAAAGTAATTTATTTTTTCTAATGTAAAATTCAGAAATAAGGTGATAGGTAAGAAAATAAGTATCACTGTTAGCCAATGTTAATATGTTCAGTCCTGTAATTCAATCCTGTAATTTTCAATCCTGTAATTTTAGTTATTTTCCATCCTGTAACTTTAGCTATTTTTCTAGATGGAAGTCATATATAATCCCCAAATTGGTATTTCCTTATATATCTCCATTTTCTATCTCTCTATCTACTTATCTATTTATAGTTTTGTATTTTTTTTGGTTAAGCAATTTATGTAATATTAAAATATATTAACAAAGGTGATATCATAGCATGTATATAACAAATTTAAAGGAAACTTGTATTAATATTGAAAATTATTTCAATTTTTTTGCAAAAATATATAAAACCACTATGTCAAATTTGTCTTTAAATGTTTGTTTCTGTGTTTAATTATTTTATGATAATACATGTCTAGGATCAAGGTTACTAATTCAAATTTGATATAATGTGTTGAAAATTTTTCAAGAAATACCAGGTATCTTCCTAGAAAACTCACATTACTTATGCAAACAACACCAGAGCATGAATGTACCTACATAACTGTAACTAACACATTTGACAACAATATCTATGTTTTAAGTTTGTAAGCCAGGATTACTCCACAAACTTGTTTTTTGTTTGGTTTGGTTTGGGTGTTTTCTTTCTTTTTTTTTTTGAAGAGTTTGAGGTTGCCTAGGATATGGCAAAATGGCTGAATGTTTCATCAATAGTTGTGAGGAAGCAGTGTTCGCTGTTCTTAGAATATACAGCTTCTACGCAAGTTATTTCAATATCATCAGTTATGTTCCTCAAACGCTGTTTTCTTTTGTTTGTTTCTTGATTTATAAAAGACAGAGTAGCATGCAAAAGACACCAAGGTAAATATTTTTTTCAATTTCTTCTTATATAAATTGTATTCATATACATTTAATGCAACATACGTTTGTGCTTAGTATTTATTCTTTGCCCATTGTATATTTTACGACATTTTCCTCTACATTTCACTTAATGCTTTTTCTGTTGAATTCTTATTTTCTAACATTAATACAAGCAAACTTATTTCCCTTTTTTTTTCTTCTTCTTTTTTTTTCTTTTTTTGGCTTGGCATATCCCAACCCTTTATTTAAAAAATAATAAATATTAAAAAATGCCTTTTCAAGGCACCTGGATGGCTCAGTCAGTTAAGCGTCATGATCTCAGGGTTGGTAAGTTCCAGCCCCGCATCCGGCTTGGTGCACAGAGCCTGCTTCAGATTTCCCTTCGCCCTTTCTCTCTGTCCCTTCTCCACTCACTCTCTCTCCCAAAAATAAATAAAACATTTAAAAAAAAACTAAAAAAAAGTAATAAATGCAAAAATTTTAAAAATGCCTTTTGTATTCAGTGTGTCTGCTGTATGTTGCATTCACTTATTTTAAAAACAAAAGTTTTATTAAAGTAGCTACAGGTAATAATAGATTAAAAAAAAAAAGCCAAATCATAAGCACGCAGGTTCAGTAAATATTTCTATGCAGCTATCAGTCAGAACAATAGAAAATTTCTAACATACATACAGGAAGCACAGCCCCCTTATGAAATCCCTTGCTTCTCAAGAACTTAACCCTTTTGTCATCATTCGTATAAAAGTTTTATCTCAGTCACCATATTTTTAAATTTTGTCGCCTTTATCGATTTTTTCTAGTTTTTCACTGGCACGTGTATTACATTGCCTTTTCTTGAGTGAAAGAAATCCATCCTATTTTATTAGAATTTTAAAAAAATTGTTTATATTTCTCAAAATGTTACCTTAAGGACATTTCCAAACAGAATAAAATGTAAGTTATTTATAATAGCTTTTGACTGTTTCCTCAAATAAGGTAAGGAATTTACCATGAATTCACATTCCTCATGCTCCCACTTCCTGACATTAAGAATATAAAGATTTTTCCCCTAGGAGTGCTAAGGATGTGGACACTATGATATGATGTACAATATCCTCAAGGAAACACCATTATAGTGGAGACAGAGAGGAGCATAAGGTTGCTGTTTTTTCTATTATCCTTAAAAATAAGTCAAGCCGAAGGAAAATTCATAACAACACCAAGGCCCCAGATAGCTGTTATAATTGATCCACAGCCAGCAGTGGTTGGGTAGAGAATAGCTAGATTTCATCTTAGTGATCTATTTGGGAAAAAAAAAAAATTGTGTTTGATCCAGAAAGTGAATAAAAAAATCAATAAGTGCAATGTTTGCAAGAGAGAAGTATACAATATTTTAGGTAACCACTCTCCAGAAACTAAGCAAGAGATCATAATTTTAAAAAAGCATACTAAAGTCAACATTCCAGAATATTTACTGGAATAGATGCATTTCATTTCATTGGGGCAGTTGATGAAATACATTTTCACTTGGCTAAGTTTCTGATAGATATTGAGTAGTAGTGAAATTTTAGTCACTTAGAAGTTCTCAAACCATCATTTTTACTGAGTTATCATGTTAGTGCAGGGAATAATTCTTCAGTTCAGAGTTGAGTATGAGAAAGAAATGGAATTATATCTGGAAAATTGAAAACTCCATGGAATCATCTGCTGTGAAGGAAAAGCTACTTCTCCTGTAGTTGATTATGAACCAAGGAACTAAATCTATTTTGATGAGTATCTACATGCTAATAAGTATTAACATTTATTATAGACATATTTATGCCTGCCTTCCTATAATATATATATACATATTAGAAAAAAAATACAGTCATAAAAAATTAAAAATAACATTTCAGAAAAAAGTTAGATTCCAAAAACTGGGAAGATAGTACAATTTCCATATACTCCACAGTCTGATTCTTCTATTAACATAAAATGTTAATGTATATTATTTGTTGCAATTAACAAATCAAAAATGATACGGTATTATTAAGTAAAGACTATTCTTTATTCAGATTTGATTAGTTTTTACCTGATGTCCTTTTTTTTTATGTTCCAGGAGCTTATACAGGATACCATAGTCCATTTAATTGTAGTGTTTTCTTGGTTAGTATAGTTTCTTAGCCCTTGTTCGTTTTTTTTTTTTTTTTTTTCTTTTGCTATGAAAGTTTTAAGGGCTACTGAACTGGCATTTTTTAGAATGCCCCTCAATTGAGATGTGTCTGATGATGTTTATTTAAGGGTTAGATTGAGATTATGTGGTCTTGGTAGCCCAAAGGGTAAAGTCACATTCTCTACACAACCTATCAATTATTTTTACTATCAAATGACTTGACACTCTAGTTGTTAAAATTAACTATTTGGCTGAAGTAGTGTTGGTTAGGGCTTGACCCTGTAAAGTTACTCCCTCCCTCCTTTTCCATACTGTACTCTTTGAAAAGAAGTCACTCTGCATAGTCCACACTTAAACATCGAGGAATGAGGTGTGCAACCCTTGATCTTGGGGTCATTGAGTTCAGGCCCCACAATGGGTGTAGAGATTGATTCAAAAAAATAAAATAAGACTTAAACAATGTGGAGTTACGTGCACTTCTTTGAGGATGGAACGTCTACATAAAATCTGTGGAGACCTTCTACACAGGAGATTTGTTTCTTCTCCCTCATTGATTCATCTATCTAATCATTCATTCATAGGAGGTGGTACTCATGGATGTTTGTTTATACTTTGGGTTTTAATCCAGTGTTACTTTATTTTGTTGCTCAGATCATTACAACGTTGGCCTCAGGGTGTACCTTGATGAGGCTCCTGTGTCCTGTTGATATACCTCATCAATATGTATGGCCTTTGGCTTATTTGTTGTGCTTCTCTACTTTCTGGTACTTTCTGGTACTCCAAGATACTCCAAGCTCCTCTTACACATCTGCCGTCCCTGTCTTAGAATCAGCTGTTTCTCTAAGGATCCTGGGTCCTGTTATTGGAGAATGATATTAGAATCCAAAAACTTTGGAGCTAGGTGGGCTCGTTGCTATGGTGGTATAATTGTTTCTAGAGCTCCCGACTTACAGAACAAGGGAAAATCTGTATATATATTAACTGCATGTTATGTAATATCTACATGTAATTACCTGTCACTATATTAAACTAAACAGCTCATGCTGATGTGTCCAATTCTAATCTGTTACCACATGGAATCTTGTAGCCTCCTCTGCTTGCCTATCTGTAAATACCTGCTTCAACAGTGAGAAACCTGGTTCTGGCCATCTGTCATTCATTTATTTAATTGTTCAACTCTACATGTAGAGTTTAGATTTTTGATTAATCTAAAAATATACTGAAAACAAGTCTTGGTAAATTCTGTCCAAGAATATTCCTGAGGCAGCCAGGTTCAATGCTGAGATATAAAGAATTTAGAAGTCATCCCTTTGTTTTTGAACAAGAAAAGCTGGAAGATGTGAAAATAAGTGACTTCTTGGACTCATGGAAGAACTGAAGTCACAAGGCAAACAAACGGTCACTTGAAATGTTGTGACAGGAGAGACACGGATATGCTCACCTGAAGCAAAAGCTGCCGACGTCTTAAACCAGAATATTACATGGTAATTTTGAAGAATTACCAGAGGTCAAATGTGGACTGACATGAGAATGAGAACTTCCTGGGGGCTGAAGTGATGGCAGGAGCACATTTTCTTCATCTTTACCTTCTAGAACGTTCTCTTGGTGAGGATATAAAAAAGATCTCAGCTCTGGGAAGGAGAGAGGAAGATGAATCCTGATGAAATACACTGAAAGCCTTTTCCATAATACAGATCTTCTCTCCAGAGGAAAGGTCCTTACAGAGCCTTAGCCCAACTGTGGGAAGGAAATCCATCCAAAGAAAGGATAAGAAAAAAATTGTATGAAGAATAGTTACAGGAACCAGGATTATAAATTGTATATGTTCTGTAGAGCTATTAGAAATCAAATCTGGGTCAATGGAATCAAATAGAAAACACAGAAAGTGGACCCCAGCCTATATAAGAATTTAGCATATGATGAAGTCGATGTTTCAGTTTAGTAAGGAAACAGACAAAAGGTTTAATGCACAGAAGTAGCATAACTTACTACTTGCTGTTGTTTAGGAAAAATGAAATAAAATTGGAAGTATATCTTACCAAAAAGGGAGAGGGATTCAAAGAAACTAAATAAAGACTAGCAAAATAAAACCATAGTTCTCACGTAAGGAAATCATGCAGAAACTAATTAGACAAGGGGAAAGTTTCTTAACCAAGGCTTATATCAAGATGCTGTGAAAAGAATGGCATGTAGCCCATAAAAAATAAAGCTTTGCATAAGAAAACACCCTACAGACAAAATCAATAGAC
This sequence comes from Panthera pardus, assembly GCF_024362965.1. Classification (NCBI taxonomy): domain Eukaryota; kingdom Metazoa; phylum Chordata; class Mammalia; order Carnivora; family Felidae; genus Panthera; species Panthera pardus. The sequence continues at coordinate 16,164,810 of NW_026526654.1, read as the reverse complement.
AGCCAATAGATTGGGAGAAATAAATTTAGTGTAGAATTCAGCCAGAGGTAAAATTTCATGAGGAACAAAGGTTTTTTTTAAAAAAAATTTTTTTAACGTTTATTTATTTTTGAGACAGAGAGAGACAGAGCATGAATGGGGGAGGGGCAGAGAGAGAGGGAGACACAGAATCTGAAACAGGCTCCAGGCTCTGAGCTGTCAGCACAGAGCCCGACGCGGGGCTCGAACTCACGGACCGCGAGATCATGACCTGAGCCGAAGTCGGATGCCCAACTGACTGAGCCACCCAGGCGCCCCAAGGAACAAAAGTTTTAAGGAGAAAGTAACCCACTTGATAATAAAATTGAAAGAGATTATGAAAAGTAACTCACAGAACAGCAAATCAAAATGTTTCACCAACCACATAAAAAGATGCTTTAACTCAGTTGGTCTCATATAAATGAGTAATAGATTGACAATGTGATACCATTATACCCATAACATGTTTGTAGTGAACTTGAAGAAAATAAAGTCGATAAATACAGGAGTACACTTGCGAAAGACTTTGTATGCTATGTTAACTGGCTTTAACTGAATTCTACAGTCCGTATGGAAATAGTGAAGCATTTCAAAAATGAGTTAAAGCTGGAAAAGTTACAGGTTTTAAAGCAGTTAGAAAATTGGTGTTGAAAATCTTAAAGATCATTTGAGAGTTACTCTTAGAGCACCTGGGTGGCTCATTCAGTTGAGCACCAGACTCTTGACCTAGGCTCAGGTCATGATCTCAGGGCCCTTGGGATTGAGCCCCGAGTCAAGGTCTGGGCTGAAGGACTGACAGGGAGGAGCCTGCTTGGGATTTTCTCTCTGTCCCTCCCCCGCTCATGCACACAATGCTCTCTCTTTCTCTTTCTCTCTAAATAAATAAACTTTAAAAAAAAAAAGTTAATTTTGATGGCCTTCACCAAAATAAGGAAGAGAGGAGAGGAAACAGATTTGGATGCCTGAGGATAATTATTAATTCCTGTTTAATAGCCAGGTTATGATGGTCACTAAGAAAATGATATATTTCTAAGAGATGCATGGGTTGAAGATCCGTATACGTAAATGGTAGTTAAGAATGGAAGTAACTACTCAAGGACTGTGGAACAAGAGGATGAAAGGGGCTTTTTAGGCAACTTTGCATCACATCCAGAATGAAGTGTTGAGCACTGAAGAGCGAACCAAAGTACCAAGCTCCGTGTATTGGGTATCGTATTCTGTAGTTATGGTTTGGAATTCTTGGAAATTAAAACAGCAGTAATGCTGTTCTTTCTGTTCCAAACGCATTATACCAGAGTCTGGTGAGTGAAAAGGCTGAAAAAAAAAATCATGCTATAGATTAGAATATAATTCACCATGCATGAGTGCCCATTCAAATTAGCATCTTTAATTGGTTCCACAAGTTGGATGTGCATATATCCTCATTTTTTTGTTGGTTGATTTGTTTATATCCAATTTGTGGTGTTGAGGTGAAACTTGTTGACTGTTCAGAGGAACAAAGCACTGTTTTAGGTGGAACAGATCTGAATGGAATTTTCTCTATAAGGGGAGGAGCAGAGTGAAATAAGATTAGGAAAACTGCTTGGCTGCGTAACTTTCCCTAAAGCTGTGCTTCCAGGCATTTTTCCATTGCCCACCAGTGTGCTTCTAGTCCCCCACGCATAGGATAGTTATGTGGAGAGTCGCTCTATCAGCCTGTATGCCAGTATAAATACCTAGGACTCTTTTTCACTTTTAAAATCCTCCTGAGTTAGGAAACAAATTATATGGCCACCGTACTCAAATAATACAGTTTGATTGCAGTTTACTTTACGTTGTGACTTCATACCTCCTATATATCTCATTTCAGGTAATTAACCTTTTTTTGTCCAAATTTTTTTAGCCAAATATTTTATATTAGTATGTAGATATTATTCATGTAGATAATATCCTACACGAACTACACTTTTCCCTCACTCATTGGTATATTTGTACAAGTAATAAGAAATAGAACCTCTTGGTATTGTGTTGGGAGAAATCATTAACCGTGGATGTCTAGAGAGTCAGAAAAGGATTTATAGAGAAAGTGAGGTTTGAGCTGGGTGTTGAGTAATGGTAGCTCACAGACTACGTTTCTGTTGACCTTTTAATCCTAGAGAACTGACAAAATCAGAAAAGTCTTAGCTAGACTCTGAGCACGGAGATGTGAGTAAAGCTTTACCTTCTTTATTTTTGTATTCCCAGGGCCAATGCAATTCCTAGCATACAGTTAGTTTACAGTAAACACTGGTAGCTTGAATAAATCGATAAATAAATGGGTCGGGAAAGGCCATAGAAATGATGCTAAGCCTCCTTTAGTTCTCCAAATTCTACCTTCCTTTTTTAAAATTGCACCTATTAATCAGTACATACTGGGATCTGAGATTAGGTAATCATTTCCAATGGATCCTGGAACCCTTTTACAATATCAAGTCTGATCCGTGTTTGTGTTTGCCGTATATATATTCAGGGAAATATTTTTGATCACCCTAGCATTTTCATGTATAATGCTGAAACCCCTGGAGTATTCAGAGAAACAACAAAGTACTAGGAATTTATAATCTAATGCAAGAGATAAGACACTCCATTTAGAGGCAGACAGACTCTTGAGAAGCAAGAAACATTTCTGTGTTGCATGAGTGGTGCAGTGAATATAATACTACATATTTTTCGGAAAAGAAAGATCACTGAGCAGGGACTCTAAGAAGGGAAAAAAATAGAGTCATCCCGAAAAGGATAGACTTGAAGGAAACACAGAGGCGGAATATTATTTTGTTATTTTAAGCAAAAGGAAAGGGCATTGTTCGTAAGTGACAGAGATGATCTGAAGATCAGATTAATCCTTTTGGATAACAGCTTCCTTTAGGATATTCAGGGTGCCTTCCATAGTCCACTGCTGAATATTAAAGAGAAGTAATAAACGAATGAGCATATAGCCTTCTGAGGTGATTGGTTTAAAGAACAAAATATATTCTCTGTTAGAAGTTCCAACGTTGTTATTTATTTATTTTTTATTTTTTTTTAACGTTCATTTATTATAGAGAGAGAGACACACAGAGCATGAGCAGGGGAGGGATAGAGAGAGGGGGAGACAGAATCTGAAGCAGGCTCCAGGCTCCAAGCTGTCAGCACAGAGTCCTATGCGGGGGCTTGAACTCACAAACCACAAGATCATGGCCTCAGCCGAAGTGGGTGGCCCAACCAACTGAGCCACTCAGGCACCCCCCAACGTTATTATTTAATAAATTATCATTGCTATTATAAGTGATCACGTTAGTTATTAAAAAATAATGAGTAAACATGGTTCTTTATCACGGATTCAGAAGTAGATAGGAAAGTAAAGACTGTATGCACAGGAGGTATTAATTTTAACGTCTCTGTATAATAAGCTTTACTAAAATTATAACCCTCTTTATATGCTACCTCTCATGGCCTCATGTAAGCATACAATAAATGCTTATTTGGCGAATCAATGAATGAATTTTTGAAATAGAGTAATTCAGGCTTTCTAGCTCATTTTATGAACTAGCACACCAGAGGGCTCTCCAGACATGTTTTAATCAGCAGGGTTCTTTGATGTAATTTAGTTCTATTATAATTAGAGACATCATGTAAAAATATAAACTAAGAAAAAGGTAATCCTTCCAACAAAAATAATTATCTCAGAAACAATTCATAGTAGTTCTTCTATTTCATTTCATATTTCAAATTTCATCTGAGTAAGTATATCTATATATTTAGAATGTGCAGAGTTATTATCTGCTTAATGTAAACTCATCTACCACTTAAAAACACCTCAATCTCTCCCAAATCCACTTTGGTACCTATATTTTGAAGTCACAACTTTATAGAAATCTTGGTTTTCTGGGGGTGATTCTTTGAAATTACAAGAAAAATTATTTTTTTTTTTGGTCGAAGATTGCAACTGAATACCCAGGTATGTTTTCATAAACCTTCGTTGTTAACATTTTTTATTTTTGGAGGGGGGAGTCACATTCAGAAAAAAAGTGAACAGCCTTTTGTTCTCTTGGGATATGCATTTAAATTCATTTTAAAATGAAAGTTTAGATTTGCATTTGAATAAAATTGTGATCCTTCCTGTTTTGTGTAATTCTATATATAGGCATCATAAGGCAGATGTAAGAAGTGCTTTTTCCTTTTCAATAAAAAAAAAAAAAGCTTGTTTGAAGAAATGTCTTGTCCAGGACCCCCCTGGCAGTTACTTGACCTTACCCTGATTCCATCACTCTATCTATTTAAGTAGGGGTGCTGAGTCTCAAAGAAGTGTTTCAGTGTTTTCATTCATGTAAGTGTTGACGCTTGTATTCAGATTTCTATTTTTAACTTTGTAAGCCATTTTGTAGTTCAGAGATAACATAGCTCTGAGCCCTGTTTTGCTTGTTTGCATTCAATGTTTCTCATACCAAAGGTCAGGAACTCTAGCCATGGGGTCATTGAGGATCTCCGAAGGGGTTCAAAGAAACTGTTGATAAAGAATGAGGCATAGGTAATTAGTACTGCCATTTCCTTGCAAAGAGCCATATGTCAAAATTACCCATACTTACCAGTTAGCCCCCATCTATGGATGTCACCATTTCTTGTAAGCTTTTGTCACCCACAAATGACTCATTCTTTCATTCTTCCCCAACTCTTCTAACAAGGATCATGAATCTGAGATATATAGATAGATAGATAGATAGAGATATATAGAGATAGATAGATAGATAGATAGAGATATATAGATATATAGATATATAGATATAGATAGATAGATAGATAGATAGATAGATAGATAGACAGATATATAGATATATGGCACCTTCCACTGAAACTCATGTCTGGTATTGAAAAGCAAAACTTTCACTGTTATGAAAGAGTGAAACATGAAACAAGTTTACTAACAACTATTTACCCAACATATAGGTGTGTGTATATATATATATATATATATATATATATATATATATATATATACCTATTTGTTCTGTATTTGGGGAGTATTGGAATTAGATCACATGAAGAAGCATTTAAAACAAACAATCTCATGAAATACAACTTTTGGAATCCCTCAACTTTACATAGATTGCATTACTTAGGTTTCAAAAGTGACAGAGGTCTTACTTACCAATTATGGTCCAATTACATTTTATTTATCTTAATACACTATAATTCTTAAGATGAACTATATAAATCTTGATACAGAATTGTTTCTGATAATCAGTTTTCTAACACTTCTATTTCTTCATAAAATGACAATAAATCTTTAAACAAATTATCATTTTCATTACTTAGAAAAAATCCACTTTCATTTAAAAGAACGTGAATTAAGACAATAGGCAGGAATGGTTTAAAATTCAAATCAAATTAAATTAACATCAAGGAAAACCTGAGGACTAAGAGACTCAATACAGACATGGAAGGCAGTTTTGTCTTTTTTTTAACAGTCATGGAACAGAAAGAATAAAATTCATTTTTCCAACATTTAACTAGTAAAGGAAGCTGAATAATCTCCAAATACGGGCAATGTAGCCCAAAAGCAAGATCATAAAATCAAGGTGAGATAAATATGACAGAAATTTATAGCAATTCACTGACATGCCAAATAGACATTTGAACAACAGCCTTGAACCATTTAACAATGTGACGATAAAGTGTATTTGCAGTTTATATTCAGATCAAGGGAAATATATTAAACCCTTAGAATTATAAGAAAAGGAATAATACTGGTAATTAGATCCACGCTGGGCAGTACAGGATCACGAGAAATTGTTAACACTTCCCTTTCAATATAATGGTGCATTTTAATACCTAATTACCTCTATTTGGCTATGCTAACATACAGTGTATAATAATGTGTAAGTTATTGTCCATGAAAAAACAATCAGCTTTCAGTTAACTCTCCAAATCAACCTACATTTTATAGACGTTCAGTAATGGATTGACTCTCTAGATGAAATATTTAACAAACTCTGTATCCATTAGATTAAAACCTTTTTTAAAGCGTGTGTCTCAAACTTATAACAGTTGATATTTTCTTGGTCGATGATATTGGCAAATCACAGTGAAATTTAAATCTTATGGAAAAAAGAAGAAAAATACTGAAATAAGTTTTATGATGAAAATAGTTGGCTATATAGCTGGAATAAAAGGAAACATAAATAATGGGAGATCTTTGGAAACGGCAGATGCATGCCGTCAAAATGAATACCACAAAAGTAGATAATATTATGCGGAACAAGAAAGCTCAAGGGTGAAAAGACAATTGGTCTTTATATTTGGAAAGGACAATCTTGCCTCTTTCAAGAGATTGTGTAAAGGAGTTTCACTTGAAAATTAGCTTTTAAAATACTTAAGAGTGTTTGTGTCGGATTTCTATTGCTTTGATGAGAACATGTGAAATATCTCTAGAGAACTACAGGGGACCAGGGTTTTGAGAAGTCAATGACCAATTCTCTCACTGGCTGATAGTAAAACAATCCTAGACAGATTCATCAGGTTATGACCCGGAGTTAATTATCCGTTTTCACATACTATAAAGATGCCTTCTGCGCTTGGCTTTCCTACGTCCCACACACGCCACAGTTCAGATCAGATAAATCCATGGGTTCTCTCTATGCAAATAGGCATCTCCTCCCAAAGATACACACACACACACACACACACACACACACACACACAGATATATATATTTTAATTTTGGTTTTAATGTCAGTTTTTCTCCTTGATGATACCTCATGATACCTGGAAATCAAGTTTCTGAAATGGTTTTCAAAATTCTGTCAGAACGCACTAAAGCACAATTACTTGCAATCCCCTAGAAATTTACATTGTTACATTCAATATGAATGCCAGGCCAGCATTGTGGATACGTGGATATCTAAGCTGTAGTCATATATGTAAACAATAACATATTTAGTGATTTAAGCTTTATACCCTCTCTCCTCTGTATTTGTCTAAGACAGCATATCTTGTTAGCTGGTAATTTTATAGAAATCACTGCTTTATACTAAATTCATATCCATAAATAGTGGAGTACCTCATTTGTTCAGCTACTCAGTAATAATGTTAAGCTTTGTATTATTATTTTGTCATATTTTTATCCATGAGCATAAGAAATTGGTATTCTCAATTTCTGACCTGCCATCATCAGTTCTAGGGCCTTTTTTTAAATTTTGCTAAATATTTTTCATCTGTCATTCTCAGTCATATTCTTGACCTCTCTGTGGCATACATTTTAGTGTATTTAATAAATTTCATTCCAACACAACACGTATATTTTCGTGTAGTTCTATGATTTATTTGTTAATAAATTTATATTCTGTGTATTTGTGTTTGAAATGTATTTAAAATATTTTGCTGTGTGTCTCATTAAACTTCTCTCTGTTATGTCATTTTTATGCGTTTGAGAGGTACTTGGGTTTATATAATTTGTTTCTTTCTTGCTATTAGAAATCATATCTTACAGTCTTTTTATGTTTTTACTTTTATCAAAATTATGTAATTCTAAGAGCTTAAAATTTGAACTTGTTTACAAGACCTCTTAACAGACAACCAACGGCCTCCCTTTTCAGGACACTTACAATGACTTTGGCCAAGTCCTTGGTCTTAACCTCCAAATTTCTGCATTGCACACTTCACACTCCTCTTCATCATTCCTCAAGTTCAGGTTCAATTACTTGCTAAACTGATGACTTGGCTTCCTTTCTTTCAGCCCCATAGCACCCTTACATGTGAAAAATACAACTTACTCGATCATTATTCATACTCTTATGTCTGCTCTTCAGAGTTAATCTGCAGATTGGATCAGGAGTGCTTATCCCTTCTGCAATTTTTTTGTTTTCAATGGAAATCTTTTTTTTTCCCTTTCTTATAGATCTCTTCGTGTTTATCAGTCATTCAGCCCAATTCTCCTCTCAAGATCATCCTCTGCATTAAATAGGAGAGCTCTTAACCTACTAGAAAAAATATCTCCACTGGCCGTGTGACATGCTCTGATCTGAAGGGACTGTCCTTACCTGACACATAAGTCCCATCCTGACAGCCCATCTCCTCCCACTCTTGGGATTGTGCCACCTGTCCCCGACTTTGCTGTCTTCTTTGAAATGCTTCATCACTAGAATGAAGGACATCATACAGTAGATTTATGAAAAGGTGAGATTATGAGGTAAATATTTTCAATTTTTGGAGGTCTGGACATATCTTTATTCTGCCAACATACTTGACTGATTGCTCGGCTGGATATATAATTTGGGGGCTGGAAATTCTTTTCCTTCAGGACGTTTATACATGGCTTCCTTATCTTCTAGCTTTCAGAGGTGCTGTTGAAAATCCAAATGCATCTTGATTCTTGAGACTTTTATGTAAATTGTCTTTTTTTTTTCCTGTGGAAATACTCTCTGTGGACATGCCATTTGAGCAACAGCCTGGATAATAAGAAGGGATGAGCTAGTTCTCGAGAGGATGTGAGAAGTGGCTGCATTGGTTTCCTAGGGCCACCGTAACTCATCAACTCAAACTTCGTAACCCAAAACAACCAACTTTATTGTCTTACATATCAGGAAAAGACAAGTCTAAAATGAATCTTACAGGGGTGAAATCAAGGCGTTAACAGGGCTGGTGCCACCTGGAGGCTCCAGGTGAGAATCCATTCCTGGTCTCTTGAAGTTTCTGGTGGTTTCCAGCATCCCCTAATTTGTAGCCATGTCGTTGTAATGCTGCTTTCATTGGCCCATGGCCGTCTCCTCTTCTATGTCAGTCTCTCTCAGCCACTTGCTGAAAGGGACCTTGTGATTGCCTTCGATTACACTGGAACCACATGATTGAGCCAGGGTGGTTTTGCTATTTTATTTTATTTTATTTTATTTTATTTTATTTTATTTTATTATTTTATTTTATTTTAGAGAGCATGAGACAGGGAGAGGGGCAGAGGGAGAGAGAAAGAGAATCTTAAGGAAGCTCCACACTCAGTGTGGAGCCCAATGTGGGTCTTGATTTCACAACTGTGAGATCATGACCTGAGCTGAAATCAAGAGTCAGACACTTAACTCACTGAGCCACCCAGGTGCTCCTGATCTTGCTACTTTAAAACCATTAATCAGATCTTCAAGGTCCTGTTTACCATGTAAACTATCAAATTCATAGTTTCTGGGGAAACAGATGGCGACCTATTTGGGGGACAGCCATTTAGCTGACTGCGGTGGCCAACCAGAAAACAGAGGTAAGTAAAGCAAAGACCTTTTCTGATGCACTGAATTCAGCTATAATTTAATGTACCCCGGAAGGATAGAACAAGGGACTAGAGCAACAGGTTGGGGTTGAAATTCATTTAGGAATTCATGACAAGTGAATGGATGCTTTCTTGAAAGTTAACAATGAAAAAATTATCTTTTTGGAAAACGCAGGAGATGGCTAGTTTATATCCCAAGCATTGCCCTTAACATTTAATAGCATTAGAAAGGAAGGATTCAAGGTTTTGAGGGAACAGACAATACTCATGATTATGATAACAATGCCAGCTCCCAATTTCTTATTCCTTTCTCTGTGAGGAGCTCTGTGGGAAGCATTTTTCATGATTCCTTCATTCAGTTTTGGCAATGTATCATTATTATCTTCTCCACCTGCCAAGTGATACGTTACACAACTGGCCCAAGCTTATGCTTAGGTCCCAAGTCAGGGTTGGGATTCAGACTCCATTTCTCCTGAACCCGGTTCTTTTTCTTGCAGCTCCTTCCATGTCTCAGAACTAAGATGTGGATGAAAGTGTTGGTTCTACCGGATTTGATTCAAGAGTACAACGCGATTAATACAGAATAACCGGCTTTTTGAAGAAGAGTAAAACATAATTAGAATATACTACTTATAAATTTCACAATAACCTAGTTCTCCCTAAGCGTGTTTCTTTGACAAAGGTCAAGTATGACCACTCGGGGTGATTTAATCTTCAAATATCGGGAATTTTTGTATGACCTCGGTCATTGTTTCCTAATTAGTGAAACTCCGTATTTAAATTCCAGAGACCAGAAGAGCTTCTGTACTTTACAATTCTGAAAGGCTCTGCCAAAATTCGTTTTGGCTGTGAAATGCAGTTTTGCTTTATTTCCCAAGGTGCAGGTAAGGAAAACACAAAAGCAATCCTCTTTACTCTATGATTATATGTTTCCCAATAGAAAAGACATTAGGTTTTAATTATTGTTCTTCACCTATTCAAAGCAAGTTAATTAATTTGTGGAATTTAAAATGTTATAAATTCTGGAACAATACAAAGGCATATAGCTTTGGTTAAGCTGAAAACATTGGTGGAGCGTCTGTTTCCTAAGTTTAATTTTCTGCTCTATGATAAACTGATCCTCATTTAGGGGGGTAGGAGAGCCTTTGCAGAGCCCTTCAAATAAGTTCATCTGCTTTTGGTTTGGGGCTACTATACTCTTTGCATTTCTAATTTTCCTCTGTATGTAGTTCTGTATCCAAATGGCTGGATCAGATCACGAATGCTGACAGAGATTCCTTCATGAACATACAGCAGTGTGGTTGTAGGTCTCTCTTTTTTCCACGCATCTGAATGACGGAATGTATTTCCCCCTCCGCCCCCCTGTGGTGCTGTTACCCAGACTCAGACTCCTGTCTTTATTTTTTCCTATCTTTGCCCCACCCATTCTTCTGGAGACTCCACCCCCTCGTCCATGGCTTCAACTGTCCCTTATATTCTGACATATGGTCTTAAGTAACACCTTAAGTAACACCTCCTTTTTCAACTGTCCGAGGGAGTTGAAAATTCGTGTCCCCACAAAAAGCAGCATGAGGATGAATACAGCAGCTTTATTCACAGACCCCGAAACGCAGAAGCAACCAGAATGTCCTTTCATATGTGAACGGATGAACTGAGGCTTACCCGCGTGATATCGTTCTTTTATTTAGCGCTAAGAAAAAATGACCTATCAAGCCATGACAAGGCACAGAAGACCCTGAAATGCATATCACTAAATGAAAGGAGTCAATGTGAAGAGGCCGTATGTTGTATGATTCCAACTATATGACATTCTAGAAAATGTAAGAAAGAAAAACTGGACATAGTAAAAATCAGTGGTTTCCAGGGGTTAGACAGGAGGGAGGGATGGGTAGGTGGGGCACAGAGGATTCTTTGCGCCGTGAACTTATGGCTGTGCAATGTTGTCATGATGCTCTCATATCATTATACATTTGTCAAAACCCATAGAAAGCACACCAGGAAGTGTGAACCCCAATGTAATCTATGGATTTGGGGTGATAATGGTGAGTTACTGTGAGTTCATCAACTGTAACAAATGTGCCATTCTGCCGGGAGATGTATAGTGAGGGAGGATGTGCAGGCTTGAGGTCAGGGTGTATACGGACAATCCCTGCCATCTGTTCAATTTTGCTGGAAATAGAGAAATGCTCTAAAAAAGTAACATCTGCAAAAAAGTAGCATCAGTGAACTATCCTAAAAGTCTACAAGTCACCAGACATATAAGCAAACTCTAACTTCCTAAATCTGTTGCTAAAGGGCTTAACATGTTTGCACTGATGGTAAATGTTTGTATGCACAATTTCAAGCACACAGCACTCCACTTGTTCAAAACGCTTACGTGAAGGATTTTTCTACTTCTTGACCCTGTCCAAGTGTGAATTATTTTGGAGAAGTAGCGACAGTTTCTTTCTTCCAATCCTTGACATTGCTAGACTACATTCTCACACGTTCCCTACTAAGCATTGGATTGGAGGAGTCAAGGCAAACGATTTGGATATGTTAATGAAGCTGTATTTTACCATTCTTTTAAAACATCCACGTCATATCTGAATTTGATGAGAGAAAAAGGAACAAAGGTAGGCTAAATCTGCCGGCACTTCTGACCTTATTATTGGTCCTTTAATTTGGGTTAAAAGGCCATTGCTTTGGGAATGCGTGTGCACGTGGGTGCTTAATAAAAAGTATACCTAACTGGTCTCAAGGAAGGAGCATTTTGGTTGAGAGGGAAGATGGGGAGAGTTGGGGACTTGACAGTTTTGGGGAGAACAGCAGGTCTGGGTGTATGAAACCTTTCGGGCAAGCAGAGTCTGTGATGAAGGAGACGGCATTTCAGTGAGAGGCAGAGAACTGGGAAGCTGGAAAGCACTCGGGGATTGTAGCGAAAAGTAACTGTCCACTTTCTAATTTTTGATAGAGAAAGAAGAGAGAGACACATCGTGCCCCATGACTCCATCCTCTCCCAGGAAAACATGAGCTTTCTTGCTTCTGAGTGCATGTCTCAGGACCAAGGCAGAACCCATATTCAGTTAGCCTATAGCTGTCATTGGATTGCGTGGCTATTTGGTTTTCAGCATTTTTGAAAAGCACCATAGATCTATGGTTTTGCCAGGAAACCTTTGGCTTCTTACTTCTATTTGTATCTGCTGCCCACACAATTTGATTTTAGGCCACAGAGACTAATCACGCCCAGCAATCAAGGCAACCACTAAGCAGGGTGATGGAACGAACATAGGTCTCAAACAGATACGGGTCAAACTCACAAAGATAAATAGGGAATACTGCCCCATTAAGTCCAAGGAGTGTTGAACAACCAAAATCTATGAACGAAAGGCACTTGGCTGTATGTCAAACAAAATAAAATACAGAGATCAGAAAGCTGCCAGATTTTTCTCTGCACCTCTGACTTGAGCTTTAGAATGCTTTTTCATACCAGACTGGCTTCCTCTACCTGGGGCAGGGTCGGCTGGGGGGGGGGGGAGGGGGGGGCGAGTGGGGTCCTTGACAATAACAGTTCCCAAAACTCACAATGGGAAGCTTCGACTGCATAGAAAAATGAATGTTCTTTCTTAGATCTACCTTAAAAAGTCCAAAAGAAGGACCTTTACAGCCTAGTTTCTGTCTGGCACACGCCACTGGATAAATCAACTGAGCCCAGAAGACTGAGGTCAAGTCCGGACAACCGGCCCCTTCACCTGGCCCAAGAGTGGGGTCTGGTCTGTGCTGGTGACTCTCAGAAGAAGTTCACCACGTGGATTCTGAGCATTCACAGCCCCAGAGATCAAGGAAGAAAGCACATTATGGTGCTGCCGTGGCCGTATTTGGGGATATTCAGAATTACATCCCTCTTTCTCTTCTCTGTCTCTCTCTCTTTTGTTAGTTTTAAGTGGAAGAAACATACCCTGTGGGGGGTTTAAAGGCAAAGGCGATACTTTAAAATGCATTACATAGTATTATATTAGAGACAGAGAGAGATAGATGATAGATAGACAGAGATCGATTATTCGTTATCTTAATTTTATTACATACGACATAGGGCCTTATAACCTCTGTTTCCTCAGAGAGTGTTTTCGAGCTCTGTACTCAGAAGTAGTATATTAGTTTGGTTACTGCATAATGATAACAATCTTTAGAGCAATACTGAAGTCATTTGAGACTCTAAACATTATGCAATCCAGACAGGAGAAGGATTCTAAATTCTCATCATCTGGAGACACAGATGTTTGACTCCTTTGTTTGCTTTTTTGTGCACTTAAAGTGTGAGCTGCTTAATCTTATTGACTAGATTTTTTTTTTTTTAACAGTTTCAGTTCAACGTCACTAAGAACCGTTTGCAAAATCGGTCTGGTTGAAACGCTTAAGCAAACTAACTACTAGGAGTGCTGTTGAAGAAAATTACTCCGGGTGGTATAAGCCATTTGTTAGTCATTTATGCTTAATATTTGCGTGACTTACCTAAATTATACAGAAGTGTGCGATTAAGTCCTTCTGCAGTTGTTGGAGTTTTACTTTTGTTATTGTTTCTCCTTTTTCTGTTATTACCAGCCGCCCATTTTGTTGAAAATGCTCTTGCCACAAGAGACGTAAATTTTCTCTGTGGGGATAGTGTGTTTAATTAGCAATATCAACTATGGAAGGAATGTGGGATTTAAAGTCATTGACACCTGTGCTCAAACCCCACTGCTCCCATTCTCTGCTCCTACGATCAGGGGCAAGTTATTAAAGATCTGTAAGTATCAGTTTTCTTGTTGGCCAAATTGTTCTATGAGAAACACATTTCTGGGACGTGAAGTATGCCAAAAGATACCCTGGAGCGTTTTAGGACAAGGAGGACCACAATCAGACCTGTGGGTTAGGAAAATCTCCTTGGCAGCAGGAAGAAGATAGGATTGGAGAGACATGTTGGTGGTAATTGCACGTGTAAGCGCTGGAACCAAGGCAGCACATGTGGGTTAGAATAGGATTGTCAGAGATCAGATATGGGAGCGAGTGCCGATGGTGGTAATTCTCAGCCTTGGGTGGGCAACAGGCGGGATTCAGACGTGAGTACACTTTTCAGGTTCTCCAGATACCCTCCAGGCCCAGAGAACGTTGTGAACAAGGCATCTGTAGATGTGGTAGACTGACGTAGGTCGGACGAAATGGAGCAGTGGTTCTTAACTTAATCGCCTGGGCAACTTTGAAGAAATATGGATGCCCTAGTCTCACCCAGAAACAGTAAGTCAGAGTCTCTATTCGGGAGTTTGGCTAAAGTAGGATTTAAAAGATCCCTAAGAGATTGTAAGGAACAATCACATTGAGAATCCCTGAGAAAAATGAGTCTCTAGGCCAACCCTAAGAGTCTTAGAAACCCAAGTAAGTGGAAATGCCATTTACTGAGAGAGGAAACATAGGAAAATGCACAGGTTTGGAGCGTGGGGCAGAGAGAATGGTTTGTTGGGTTGGGAATATTTTGAATTTGAGATACCTAAGGGTCCACCTAGTAATGATGCCAGAGGGGACATCAGGTCTAGTGCCCTGAATATCAAAGGAGTGTGATTAGTTTAGTATGTTTCATTTTGTAAAATATGGCCAAACTGTCTCCCATATTACCAGCACCATTTTGCACTGAGTGAGAGTTCCTGTGGCTCCACATCCTTGCCTGCGTCTGGTGTTGTTACTGGTTTGGGATTTGCCCATTGTGATAGGTATGAAGTGGTAACTGATACCATATTGAAGTAAACTGATAGACATTTCGTTTAACAACTATTTACAGAAGGGCTATCATGGGCAACACAACGCTGACAAGTGTTAGATAAACACAAGATTCCATTTCTGCCAGTGAAAGCCTCGATCCCAGAGCACACACTATATGGCCAGAAAAGGTCCGTACGCAACATGTTTCTGTCATTGTTAAAGAATTTTCTCTGAGCTGGAGAACGAATCTATGTGTTTCCTTGTTTGTGTTGTCTATTGAGAGCGTGGAGGTTTGGATGTGGGTGGGTTTTTAGACAACAGTTTTATACATTGGTTTTTTTGTTTTTTTGTTTGTTTTTTGCTTTTCTTTAGATGCTTTCCCTCACATGAAGCAAACAATTGTACCATAACTAACAGGCAGCCTAACCACTGCAATGTCACAATACAAAGCCCAACACACTCGGGCTCAAATTTACTTTTGTAATTAAAATGAAATCAACAACACTGCACTCTAAACTAATTCAATTGAAGGTGATATTAGCTTTTTGTTTTTGTTTTTCACGCATCTGGAAAAGACACCGTGTCTCCATTAGGATTTCTATATCTGAAGCTTCACTAAGTAGGGACCTTTAAAAGTAAAAGTGGGGGGTGCCTGGGTGGCTCAGTCCGGTAGGCGTCCCTACGTCCTACAGATTCCTTTACTGCGTGTGGCCACCTTTTGCCTCTGGTTCCTGTGTGTCTTTGCTGGAGTTCAGCTCTCAGACTCCTGGAACCTCTTTGCCCTTGTGCATGGCAAGGCCAAGGCTGCTGAGGATTTTACATTGTCCCCTGGGACACCTCTTTGCCAGGGAGTGGCAGCAGTAGGAGTGAGGACTGCAACACCCTCCAGCTCCCAAGCAGAGCCAGCAGGGGTCTTCTAGCTAGGGGGACTGAGCCAGATTTACCCACTGTGGTACTTTCCTTGATGAACCTTCTTGGCCCCCTTCCTTTTCCACTCCCATTTCCCCTCTCCCTTATTAGTTTTTCTTGGAACACTTCTGATTAAATCTTATACACGGAAATCATTTCCCTCCGAGTGTATTTCTGGGAAACACAACGTAAAACAGTTACTGATCAGTTGGATCTTATGGCTGCATGTGAATTACACCTTGAGTTGATACAAATCAAGTAATAAAATTAACATTAATCCTCTTTATATTCAATTCATTAGCTCTAAATTATCATTCTGATCTTTCAATCTGATAACATTATAGAGTCATATGTGAACAGCTTGAAAATACCTTAGTTTTGGTCTCTTTGCAGTCAGTCTTAAAGAAGTAAATAAACATATTTTTTTTAGTTCATGTATTTTTAGAGAGAGAGAAAGAGCATGGGCAGGGGAGGGAAGAGAGAGAGAGAGGGAGAGAGAGAATTCCAAGGAGGATTCGATGCAGGGCTTGAGCTCATGAACCATGAGATCATGACCTGAGCTGACGTTAAGAATCAGATGCTTAGCCAGCTGAGCCACCTAGGCGCCCCTTAAGAGGTAAATAAAACATCTGCATTTGTACTTTGGAGGGTTTGTTTTTTGTTTTTTTTTTACTTACATACTTTAAAAACCTAATTGATGTAAATGCTAGTCTCATTTCTCTATTCTAGAGGAACTTTTGAGCTTAAGCAATCTTGAGAAGAATTGATATGTTACTGTCAATATATATTTTGAAGAAAAATTCAATCTATCCAAACATATAATCAAAAAATAGCTCATAAACGAGTAGTTCATGTAATAAAAGTGAGTTAGGAAAGGGAAAATCGTATATTTATAGTGGAGAAAACCAGCAAATACTGCTTTAATCATGTGTTCAAGGTTAATTAGGCCGTAAGTCACGTTGATGTTACAAGCACTCTGATAAAATATAATGAAAAAGGCACTTCGCCCTTGTGATTTGCCTTTAAAAAAAAAAATCTCCAACCTAATCAGAATAACTAAAATTACCAGTGTTCTTCCATAAAAAAATAAAAATCAAAACAAATTGAAACACATTCTCTAGACTACCTGGACAGTATCTTTCAGAACTTCGGGGTCATCAAAAACAAGACTAAGAAACTGTCACAGACCAGAGTAGCTCAAGGTGACATAACAATTGAATGTCATATGGGATCCTGCAACAGAAAATAGACATGTGTGGGCAAACTGGAGAAATCTGAAAATTAGCATTCAGTAATATTGGATCAATGTTAATTTCTTGTTTTGACTAACGTATCATGGTAACGTAGGATGATAACATTAAGGGGAGTTGGTAGCTTATATCTGAGAATTCCATGAATTATATTCATGGAATTATATCCATGAATTATATATATGTTATATATATTTACATTATATTTGCAACTTTCTGTGAATCTAAAACTGTTCTAAAATGAGAACTATTTTTATTATTTTTAAGGTTATTTTATTTATGTTGAGAGAGAGAAACAGAGAGACAGAGAGAGACAGAGAATGTGTGCACATGAGTGGGGAGGGGCAGAGAGGGAGGGAGAGAGAGAATCCCAAGCAGGATCCATGCTGTCAGCACAGAGCCCATCACAGGGCTTGATGTCACAAACCGTGAGATCATGAACTGAGCAGAAATCAAGGGTCGGATTATTAACTGACCGAACCATTCAGGTGCCCCAGAAGCTATTTTTAAAATATGAGCCATTAATGCCACGGCCACACTATAAAATGTCATTGCCATCTTCTGCAATTGATCCTAACAAGAATAAATATACAGGTTTATTTTATTTTATTTTATTTTATTTTATTTTATTTTATTTTATTTTATTTATTTGGGGGAGGGGGAGCACAGGTGCACAAATCGGGGAGAGGCAGAGAGAGAAAGGGAGAGAGAGCATCTCAAGAAGGCTCCGACTGATCAGCACAGAGCCCACTGTGGGCCTTGACCTCAGGAACTGTGGGGTCATGGCCTGAGCTGAACCCAAGAGCTCTAGTCAAATGAACCAAGCAGGTGCCCAAAGGTGTATTTTAACGGAACTGCGTGCTGGGAAAGGAGAAAGTGTACTGTATGGTTATGGAAATTCTTAAATGAATTCAGCAGCAGCAGCAGCAGCAGAGTCTTGCCAGTTTGCCGAGATAAATGATTGTAGGAGACACAGCACGAGATATTAGAAGGAAATTAAAATGGATGGCTACCGATTGTGAGGATTTGCCTATATTTGTTACTGGACAAAAATGCGTAACTTTATGCTATAAGCAAGGTTAGAAATAAAATCCAGAGGTAAACTAGAATTTACATTGAATTTCAGCAACATGAAGATTTTAGTATGAGTGTGTTCCAAATATTGCATTTGGTCTTGATCTGAAATTTAAATTTAACAGGGGATCCTTTATTTTACCTGGCAAACCTACACGGAGGGGACCCTGGGGACTGGTGGCAGGTTGCCTGTCTCTACAGTCGTAACTGAAAGTACTTTACCTTCTACTGGGAGACACAGCTATGCACTTAGTAACTTGAAAGCATGAGGCAATGTCAAAGATTCCAAGGTAGGAACTTAAAATACTCTGAAACCATTCAGAGAGAACCTTTAATTGGAACCGAAGGAATTAAGGGTGCCCGGATAGCTCAGTCCGTTAAGCGTCCATCTTTGGTTCCCGTCATGGTCTCACGGTTTGTGGGTTCCAGCCCCTCATCAGGGTCTGTGCTGACAGCTCAGAGCCTAGAGCCTGCTCCTAAGGAGCCTGTGACTCCCTCTCTCTGCCCCTCCCCCGCTCAGGTTCTGTCTTTCTCTGCCTCAAAAATAAACATTAAAAAAGATTTAAAAAAAAAAAAGAACTGAAGGAATTAAAAAGGCCTTAATGGAATAAATGGCATGGGTACTGGGTTTCTAAAGGAAAGGAGAAGGAATGAAAATTGAGAGATAGGTATTTCAGGTTGTATCAACAATGCGGACAAATTACATAAATTCACACAAAATGCTTACTGATTACATAGCGACTAAAATTCTCTATTCTTGGGACTGGGAAAATTGCTTCTAGGAAAACGGAGGAGAAAAGGAAGGAGATGAAGGAGAAAGCCGTATCCTCCTAAAGCTTAAATAAGGAGAAGGGACCAAAATAACAACAACAACAACAACAAGAAACCAATAATTGATAAGGGTAAAAAATGTAACGTTAAGTATTTTACAAAGCATAAGAAAGTGAAGGAAGATTCAGAAATGATGGGTGATATAAAATGATCATAGGTAAGGTAGCACTTGAGTATTTGAAGGAAAAGGAGAGAAGTCATGGAACTCTCTGGAGAAGAATGTCCAACCAGAGAGCAAAGCTCAAGCAAGAGTTTGAGAGCAGGAGACACGTGGGATGAAGAGAGAACCGAGTAGGATGGGAGCAAGGGGCGGGGCGGGGGGGGGGGGTGGGCAAGGAAGGAAAAGAGTGAATGCTTCAATCAGGTAAGTCTTAGTCTGTGGCATGGACTTTGGCTTTGTCTCCAAGTAGGAAAGTTATTGAAGTTTCCCTGAGCAGAGAAATGACACGATGTGATCCGGTTCATAAATAAATGCTCAGTCCAGAGCAACAACAGTGGAAGCTGAAGAGCCAGTGAGGAAACCATCCGGATGCTTCCACAGGTAGCAGCCAATGAAGATGCTGTCCTGGTGTTTCCATGGCAGCAGCCAATGAGAAAGCTTCTGCGGTGTTTCCACTGTGATCGCCCAATAACAATGCGGCCCTGTTGTTTCTAATGAGAGAAGTGAGGGCTCAGATTACCGGATATGTAACAGACGTGGAACACGCCGGATTTGCTCATGGATCACAAGTGAAAGAAGGAGAAAACTCAGGGATGCATTCAAAGCAGAGAACCATAGAATGGCAAGAATCGTAGGACGTGTAAATGATACCATGAAGGGAGTGAGCGATGGACCAGAGCAAGAATAATTTCTCTCTGCAAAGTGGGTGACTTTTACAATGTTGGTGTGAAAAGATTGGGGTTAGATTCTATAAGCCATGGGGAACCATGCTTTTTTATATGACAGAATATATAAAAATAATAAGTTAAATAACAAGAGAGTGATACGATATAAATTGCCTCATCTTTTTTGGACTCAAAGTGGGCAATTTTGATTTAATCACACTGTTTTCTTCATACGGATCTCTATAAATCCTGCTCTCATTTTATGTACCACCTCCAGCCCCCGCCTGTTTTCTCCCCGTCCCCCCCAAAACTCCCAGGAAAATTACCCTTTTCTAAAACTTGGAGAGGTCACGATCGCAACATCTTTTCTCTTTCTATGTCCCTCCTTCCTTCCTTTCTGTAGAGTATTCCCTATGAGGGAGTGTAAAGGGGCATGGGTGTTCTCATACGTCGATTTCGAGAACACTAAAATGTATGATTTTTGTGGGTGATAAACTGACATGATTCATCAGAAATTAAAATACACATACGCTTTGAATCAGAAAGCTTAGTTTATAAATGTGCCTTATAGAAATCGGCACAATTTTATGAGTATACAAAAGAATTATTATGCAGTATTATTTTTAATAACCAATAAAGTGAAACATGGAGATGCTTGAAACTGGAGTGTTACTGATATTAGTAAAGAGTTAAACAAATGAGGTGAATAGCTAACTACTTAATGAGAAACTTGAGTAGTTAGCCCTACTATAGTGGTAAAAAAAAAATGTTAGTTGCAAAGATAAGATCGTTTTTGTTAAAATAAAAGACAATTTACAAGTACATATTGTTTTTTCATATATTGATATATGTGACTTTTTCTTGATAAAATTTTGTTTCTTTAATAGAACAGCATGCTCAATTAGAAACAAAGATACAATGCAATTAGGATAACAGTGGCTAACAGCCAAAACACATATTTTAAGTAATCTGATAATGCAGAAAATAGAAGTTTAACAATCATCAGATTCATAAATTACTTATTACAAACCAACAAGTTAAAATATTTTTGTCATGTTCAAAAGACTGAATCTGATGTTCTAACGTAAGGATTTAATCCCTTTGGGTATCAGAAGAAAGAAAAATGGCTGATACGTTGAAAGAATCTTCCCTGTAATCTTTGCTTGTAGCAAACATTTTTAGGCATTGTGTGCACTGGTGATATTAGCTCGAGATAATAAATTATTACAGCTAAAGCAAATGCAGAAGATTTTGCCCAAGGCAAAATACAACATGGTTTCAACAAGAGTTATAGTTCCACAAGGGCCATTGCGGTGAAACTTCATGGTGTTCCAAGAGCTGTTTTTAATGTAATAACAAATATTAAGCACTTACAAAATGCTTACCCTTAATTGGAATGAGTTTTGCCTGAAGATAGAATATAATTTATGTAATGTTATTTTGCTTGTCACAATTAAATAAATACATAGCTTAAATATGTGATGATTAGAAATCGCTTTGAGTGCTTCATAAGGTACATAATTTTAGAGGGGTTTATTAAATATATATAACTGCCATGCTAGTTCTCTTTTATAGAATTTTTATTTCGGAGAAATTTTTAACGTTGACTGATAGTATGTAAATAAATATATAAGCAAATCTGTTAAAACAACAGTGCCGCTTAGAAATCCAGCCTGGGTTTCCATTTAAAAGGTCTACGTCATCAAAGACCTGGCTTGTCAGACCACATAAAGCCAAAAGCAAATGCTCTCTCTCTTTTTAACAACCTTTTACTTGATTTTCACTCCTTTTTTTTTTTTCTGTCCCACATTTAATGTACTTTTGAGAGATAAGAAGATAAAAAGAGAGTTTTCTTGTTTTCAAAGCCCTGTACTGGTGGGGGTTATCTCCTTTTTGGGGGAAGTTACCATTTTTTGTTTACTCGTTTGGGAAAAATTATCTCAGGGAAGCAGTAAGCTTGTGATTCTCATATTCGAAGTCTGTGGTATTTAACACTGTTTCTGTACTATCAACCAAATTTGAGCCTAGAATAAAGAGGAATTATACATATTTTTTCCCAAACAAGGCTTAAATGCAAAATATCTAAATTATTTTAAAAAACGGTACCATTGCTGGGAAGCGTGATTCTATGGGCCTTTTGTTCTTCCAGAAGGGACTGGCTAAGATAAAACTTGGGGTTTTCAGTAACAAATCAGCTATGGTGACCTTTGTTCTGATATAAGATACCAGCTAAATGGTTCCATGGGATACATTCTCCTACTGATCTCTCTTAGCTATTGCTTCCAGACTAAAGAATTCAGCAAGAAATCTAATTAGTAAGCAAAGAGTAGCTTTGTGTGCTATACTTAGTTTGTACTAATCTTCATATATATCCAGTTCTTTCCAAATTAACTGCTCTGTATTAGTGGCATATCACTAAACACTGTTATAAATCTAATAACGTGATATGTTTAAGAAACTGTTGTTTATGTATGTAGTGTCTTCTGGATGCAGCCTCAATAATTATTTATATATCAGATGAAAAGAGAGTAAGAGGACTTTAAAAAATATTAATAGAAATGTAGGAATAATCAAGTAAAAAGGAGGAAAATAAGAGTTCTGTATCTGGGCTCGATGGGGGATGGGCATTAAGGAGGGCACTTGTTATGATGAGCACTGGGTGTTCTATGTAAGTGATGAATCGCTAAATACTACTCAGGAAACAAATATGATACTATATATTAACTAACCAGAATTTAAATAAAAATCTGAACAGAAAAGAATGACATATCGGCAGAGTTAAGCTGTGTCTATAGGCATAGTCTTTGCTAGTAATCAACGCAAGTTTAGATTTTGAATAGTGTGGTAGGCCCTTGAATACTTATCTGAGGCTATTTCCCAACAGTATTTTTTTAAAAGAAATGCATCAGGCTAAAATTTAATACAATTGGATTTTAAGGCTCATAAATGAAATCAGTATTTGTTGAGATTCATTATTTTTATTTACAATTTGAAAATTATGAGGGGAAAGGCTTAATACATTTCAAATGCCAGCATGTCTTTTCATGAACTAAAAGTTTGGCTTCAGATCTTTTTAGGGTTTTTTTTTTTTCCTTATTTTAGAACAAGCTGAGTGGAAACATCTTTGTATTTGCTCGTGAAACCCCACAGCATTAACTCTCTAGCCTTGAGATTCATTAGGACAATGTCATTACAACATTAACCCAATCAGGATTTTACAATGAGAAATTCTCCTCTCAATTTTCCACACTGTCTATTAAAATTTTTGATAAGTCCTATAATAACCTCTCATTAAGTAACTTGATCATTGATTTACAATTTTCATTTCCAGGCCACAGTGCATAGCGCCTTAAGTTGTATCCTCAAAGAAGTTGCAATCATAAGAGGGACATAAATCATTGAGTCATGTTTTAAGCAACAGGCTGGGGTTAATATGTAATATTTCTTTATTGTTTTAATGTTTATTTTTGAGAGAGTTGGGGAGGGGCAGAAAGAGAGGAAGACACAGAACCCAAAGCAGGTTCCAGGCTCCCAGCTGTCAGAAAAGAGTCCGACTTGGGGCTCGAACTCACTAACAGAGAGATCGTGACCTGAGCTGAAGTCAGGCACTTAACTGAGCCACTCAGACGCCCCTAATATTTCTTAATATTTCCTGAAATGGTAAAGTATTCAATGGCACTCTACTCTGCATGGTTCAAAATACCTATGAGTCTATGATTTTCTCAGAGTGATATGTATAGTAATCCTTTGTATATTCAATTTAAAAATGGGGACATGAAGACATATACATACAATATAAATATGTAAATACATTTATAATTACACATATAAATATAAAAATAATATATATGTTTATATTGTTTATACATAGGCTACTCCCTTGTCCCACGTAGCACAGCTCTTAAATGATGGCAATGGAATCAAAACTAAAGTCCTTCAGACACTAAAGTAACACTTTCATGTTTTAGGAAACACTTAACAATTGCGTAATCTCCTGCATTTTGAATAGTTTAGTCAATTGTATTGATTTCACTAAACAGGAAAAATATATTGGTTTTTTTTTTCCCTTGAATCCTTCAAGTTTCTGTTTGTATTCTAGGTTATTTTTCTCATATTTCTCTCCAAAGTAACTTTAAAAAGTATTTTTTCGAGCCCAAGTGGTTATTCTTTCGGAACCCATGCCCGCAATTCAGGTTGGCGGATAAAGCAGAGGACAGACAGTCTTTTTCATTAAGTAACTTTAAGACACTATGGTGTTTATTTCTACGGATGTAAAAACTGAATGAATTGAAAGAAGAGGGGTTTGGATTCTTCGTTAGTATATCCTTGTTAGCCTGTCCCTGGTGCAGGCAGTGTGTCAAGAACTTGATATTTTCAGAACTTTCCCAGCAATGATCTTTTGTCACTGACTATTATGATTTGAAGGCACCTCACACAGAGAAGACGTGACCTTAAGTGTGGAGAGTCAGAGAGAATGTGGAGATTTTTACTAAATTTCAGACAAGTTGTATGTGTGGGTATGTGTATGTTTAGTGGATGAATGCAAACAGATGTCTGGTGAATACCGTTAGCAAGGAAGGGGGATAGATAGATAGATAGATAAAATAGATTATCTTTTTCCTTTCTTTTCTTTTTAAACAAATCATCTCACATTTTTATTGAAAAGAAAAAAAAATACATGTTTCAAAAGAGACGGAAAATACGTCCGATGAAGCATAATGCATGACATTTCTTCGTTTGCTGAGAGAGACAGGCATCTAAGGATATAAATTCTGGGGGAAGATGTCTCTTTTCTGTTGTGCTAGTGCAACGGGGAAAGAACAGAATCCTGATAGTGACATCATTTTATTTCCACGTGACTCTTCCTTTGGCAAGCCCCGCCTTTCAAAACCTAGGCACCAGGGTGACAGAGCAGGCTGCTGGCATGAAGGTGACCTAGGTTCTGGAGGAATTTCAAGGCTCTGTTTCATGGGCAACTGGAGACTAGGAAGATTGCCGTGTTAACGCAATTGATATTCAAGGGAGTAGGTATATTCATGGCTTTTAGAAGGGTATTACTTGCTGTTAGGCTGGGGGAGAATTCCACCTGAGAGCACAATGTTGTCATCAGGAAGTACAGTCAGCCTTGATCTAAATGAGATCCCAAACAACCGAGATTCCTAAAGCCAATGCATATGTTCTTGTCGTATGTATTTTTTGAATCATATATTTTATGTTTCGACACTCTCTGCAGACATCACATGCAAGCTGCATACATTGATTCCGATCTTCCTGGCTGATTATTTCTCCTCTTGGTAGTAAGTCAGACACTCAGGGAGATACTTGTTTTTCACATGAGGCTATAGCATATTGAAATGGCCAAGATCATCAAGCCACATCCAGAACAAATCAACAGTAAATAGAGGCTTTGGCAGTAAAGATGAAATGTGGGAAAGATCAGACTGTACTCCTTTCTAATCTTATATTCTCACCCCATCCTTCTCTGTGCCTGGCACGGTGTCCCGCTCAGGATTAAGGTTAGATAAATATATTTTAAAGTGATTGAACAGGTATTCAATAAATTCATATAGGATGAAGGAATGAATGAATACATGAAGAAATCTGTCCTTCTGTGTGGATCCAATCCTGGAAATGAATATTTTGCTGCATAAGACATGAAAAGAGACAGACACGAGGAACATTCTGTGGGAAAGATTTTACCAGAGCTGGGATGGCTTCATAGGTAAGAGGTATAGAACAGGACAATTTCCCTTTGGGTCATTCAACTTGTATTCCGTGCCATACAGATCAGATTAACAAAATAAGAAATTATCAGTGTATCTGTTGTTATGTTGATCAATAAGATCAAAATACGTCTTCAGAAATAGTCTAATAAATATTCTTATGACTTTTAAGAAATAGTTGATAGTTGGTCAAAAAAGTAACGGTATCATTGTCTGACACCTGAGAAAAATAAATCTATAAACACAATACTTCAAAAGACCTTTAGAAATTAGAAATATTCTCTTGAAGAATTAAAGACAGTACTAGAAAACATTAGAAAAAAAGGAAATGTGCTACATTGAGAATGGCAAAAGATGTCCCCGCCGACAGTCTAACAGAGAAAATGGTCAGCAAGAAATATAAGGACCTTATGTCATACGGTTTTCTGAGTCACTAAACTACTCCATCTATGGAAACTAAACAAACGGAAATAATAGTGATAATAGAAAATGGAATATGGGATGAAAGTAACCAATGATACTTATTATTCTCTGCTTGGGTAGGGAATTTTCTGTCTTTATTAGAGAGACATTGCAGAGGGTCACTGAGGGGTGGGGGAGGCTCTGAGGCCGTGTCCTTCCCTCAACCCCCAGCTCCAACCCTTAATTATGTCATCTTGGCTCTGTTTACAATTTCTATGCCTCAGTTTTCCCTTATAGACAGTAGAACTACATTATCACTTATGATACATCATCAAAATGAAATATTTATGATTTATCCCCAATAATAAAAATGTGTAGCCTTGTGACCATGTTCAATGCATAATTTTTACCATTTTGAGAACATGTGGGAAGACATTGATTATGGAAACAACGGCTTTTCGGAAACACAGTAAATAGGATTAGACTTAAGAAAACTTACACTGTGAGTTTATATTGAAGAATTGCAAATATTTAACTCTGAAACCAGTCATTAAAATAAGGTGATTCTTTTTTCATGAGTATAATATATGATCAAGGTAGTAGTTTCTTTTCTCCATATCTACACTAAAACAAACAACAAATAATCTTAAATATGAATTGGGGCAAATTGGTGTTGGACACACAAAGAGTATCTTGATTACATGTTGGTAGACATTATATCAACTCTGCATTAAATGTTTAGAATATTTGTAATTATGGAAATTATATTCTACATTTCTAAGAATAAGATAGCAATAGTCATATTTTTAAATTTTTTAAAACGTTTTATTTATTTTTAACACAGAGACAGAGTATGAGTGGGGATGGGGCGGAGAGAGAGGGAGACACAGAATCCGAAGCAGGCTCCAGGCTCTGAGCTGTCAGCACAGAGCCCAACGCGGGGCTCGAATTCATGAACTGCGAGATCATGACCTGGGCCAAAGTCGGATGCTCAACCGACTGAGCCACCCAGGCGCCCCAGCAACAGTCATATCAAAAAAAATGCTAACACTTATATAGCAATTACTATAAGCCATAGACTCTTCTAAGCTCCTTACTTATATTGTCTGAAAAACAAGAGATACATCCAAATGTTATCTCTCTAAACTCGTAACTCAGTTCATGGGTTGTAGTTCTCAGCGTTCTTTAGACTTAGTACAGTTCAAGGGAAATTGGAGAGAATTAAATACGGCTTACAGAAAAAGCACGAATATGCTTTCAGGTATGCACGTGCAACAGGACAAGAGAAGGAAATTCAAGACTCAGTGAAAATCAACAGTTTAAAGTAGCCAGCATTGCTGCGGATTATATGGCCGGAGAACCCAAATCGCTCCTTTCAAGTCAAGTCCTGGGGTAATTCGCACGGCTTCCTTCAAAGACTAATTCATTTAACACGGAACAGTACGGTTCAGAGCTGAAGTAATAGTTAACATATTGCTTAACTCTAGCCTGGACTGTTCTTAACACTCATATCCTCTTTATTAAAGGATTGCTAGAGAGTCTGAAGCAAATACATATTTTAAGAGGTTTTGTTTTTTCCTAAACTTGGGACTGGGGGAGGGTCCAATTTTAAAAACAATTACAAGAGAGATTTAGTTTATATAACATAGCATTGTGTTGGGAACTAATAGGCTTTTTTTTTTTTTTTATATATATATATATATAATTGTGATAGTGGGTGCTCTGGCTCCAAGCTTCAAACTTAAAGATCCAAGATTCCTGAAACTCAGAAAATCTCTATGAGTGAAAGTCAACTTCCTCTTTAAGTGTTCCCCGGGCACACGTATTTCATGTTGTGGCTGTTGTTGACCAAAATGACAGATATCAGATGAATTACTCCTTTTCTGAGAAGCACAATGCTTTTTATACTAATTTTGACGTTTGGAATGGAATCAGAAAAGGCTGGGAGTGTAAAGAAAAGGGAAAAAAATGTTGCTATTAGAGTGCAAAGGGCAACAGGCCATCCTTGCCTCTGTATTTTGGGCACAGATTGATCATTAAATACTTTTTGGTACCTCTTGACTAAAGACATTTTATATCCCGGATTAAGAAACCTCCTAATGAATGAAAGAAAAGGAGGGGAGGGGCCGGCAAGGAAGGGGATGGGGAGGAGGAAGGGGAAGGGAGGGGAGAGGTAGGGGAGGGAAGAGAGGGAGAGAGGAAGACTAGAAGAAAACAACAGGTTGAGGCAAGAATTCACCTAATGGATTTAACAAGCATAACAGAGAATTTGTTTCTAGCCATATGCCATATTTGGGGAAACTCATTCTGAAATAATTTCAGTGTTTTTTGGTGTCTTCCTTTCATTAATTCACAACCATCTGTCACTCCATAGAAGTGTGATGCACATACCCTAATGAATGCCTCAGAGCAACGCTGATCATTCTGTACATTATTTTTATCAGTTGGATGTCTGAAGTGGGATCATCATTCTTATCATCATCTTGTTTTTTTGACCCGTAGACGGATTCTTGAGTCTAACGTTTCAATTCCCATAGAAAGAAAATACAACTAAGTTTCTATAGTGAGGATTTGCCCTCAGGCAGCCTCTGGGGCCTTTGGAAGAATGGCCTGTGTTCATCCCCACACTGTGTTCCTCTTTGCTACTCAGTCCCGTTGTGACGAAGGCTTCTGAACCGGTCGCTTTCACATCTGTCATTAATTCCTCCTTTGGCAAACTCAGAATCCGGGAATGACGCTGACCTTCATCCTTGAAAGAGCGCTTTTATCATTTGGGCGGAAATATATTTGCATATACTTGTAGCATTTGTTTAATGAAGTAGACTTGAAAAATATCACCTTCCGCAAGTATAACCAAAAAGCTAATAAATCACTGCTGTCACTTCTTAACAAAATATTAGCTTAATAAAGGGCAGAGACCATACTCACTTCAATTTTATCTAATCATAAGCACACCTTTACGGAAAAATAATTTACATATATTGTATTCGATTCCACGTACGGGAAATGTATATCTTATTTTTCTAATTAACGGCTAGCGTCATGCTTTTAAAAAAAGAAAAAAAAAAACTTTTATTTGTATATGAATAACCTTGGGTTCTGGGTAACACGCAGATGCTGTTTCAGCAGGTTTGAGGGTGAAGGACGGGGATTCTCATTTCTAACAAGCTCTTTGGGGCTGCTGGAGCCCCGCGCTCACAGAATTATTTTTAGTAGCAAGGTGTTAGAACGCCCCAATGCATTATTACCCTTTTGAAGCTCCCTTTTTTCACAGTTATCCTTAAATCCCCAAAATTTATTCAGGCAAAAGGGGCTTGTTTGTAATGATGGGCAGAGAGCCAGCTGGGAACTTTAGTTATGTTGACGACTGGACGGCTGCCTTGTCCCCTTGAGTCCCTGACTTTCCTCTTCGAAGGGACCCTCCGTGGCCCCTGGGCAGTTCCATGGTGCAACGGCACTCATTCTCGGGCTGCAGCACACACTTTTCTCACCTCACACACACACATACTCACTCTTCTCCAGCACAAAGCACAGTTTCAGGGCAATTGCTTGGAAAGGGGCTTTCAGCCGTGGCCAAAGACTTTCTCAGAATTGCCCATACTTCCTCCCTGACTTACGCATCCACCAAAACGCTTAGTTTCTTCCCTGATCCCAGGTCTTCAGTACAGAGTGAATGTAAGATAACAACAGCAGCAATGACAAGACCAGCATCTTTAAGGGTTGTGCCCCTGCTCCAAGGAGCTGACGAGCCAGCCGTGTTTGGCTCCAGCTTCCTACTGGGTCACTAGGAACCTAATGGCCTGAGTTTGTATCACAAACACCATTCCAGCGACCTTTTCATCTGGACAGAAGATGAATTTTTCCTCTGTTGAAAAAATGAGAGGGGTGCTTGGGTGGCTCAGTCGGTTAAGGGTCTGACCTTAGCCCAGGTGATAACCTCACAGCTCGTGGGTTCGAGCCCCGTGTCGGGCTCTGTGCTGACAGCTCAGAGCCTGGAGTCTGCCTTGGATTCTGTGTCTCCTTCTCTCTCTGCCCCTCCCCTGTTTGTGCTCTCTCTCTCTCTCTCTCTCAAAAATTAATAAAAATTTTGAAAAAAAATGAGAGAAAAAACATATCCCTGCTACTATTTCTGAATCTTGAACTACTGTATGTGAGATTGATTGATAATTTAAGTTGTATTCACATCACTGTTGCTATGTTGGTGCTTATGAGGGGTTATGGCAAACTGACAGAGTAAAAACATCAATAAATAGACATTGTGGTTTTATTCTATCTTACCAATTATTAAACTGGAAAGGTTATTTCCCCAAATATTTCCCCAGTGAGTTTTGAGATCTGATATTGTGTTTATGTATTCTTTCACAATAAGTTGATAGTGGATCTTGAATTACAGAGGTCTTTCATTCATTTGAACCTAATGGGAACATTCAATGGGAAAAACATTCATTTTAGGGAAGAAGGTTTAGCTTAACTGAGGCCATGAGAGAGATTTATAACAAAATAAAATCTTTCAATAATTTATTCATAATGGCTAACATACAGAAGCCAACTCTCATTGGATACCACCATAGACTTCTTTTTACCATCTTTAAAGCATTCAAAATCCTACCCAAAAGTTAAGGAAATCAAAAGTTGTTAAATGCGATGGAAATGCTCTGCCTGGTAGGCATACTTCTTAGTGTTCTTTCAAAAACAAAGAACATGTGAAAACTATAGGCAGCCTTTACTTTATATCTGTTGATCATTAAATTATTTCATGCTGTAAATAGGAACCTGCCAAAGATTGTAATCGGCTTCAATGGGTACCAGATACTTCCTTTGTTATTATTATTTACTACAATTACATTTACAAATTTTTAATAAATGGGTTGATTATATCTCACAATGTATTCAACTAGGTTCTCACCATGCGCACATGTGCACACAATGCAATTATTGGAGGGAAAATAAAACTCACATTGATGTGAAGGAATCCTTTTACCCTCACTTTCTGAATCAGAATACATAACAATTAATAAAATACAGAGAAGGAAACTGGAATACCTTGGAATGTGTAGTGTGTGTAAAAACAACATCAGAATTAGTGATGTGCATAGCGTTTGGATACTGGACGTCTTTTTTATTAGACTGAATGAGAGCGATGCACCAGGAGAGAACATACGTGAACCCCTTCTGCATCACTAACAGAGCCACAGGAGCCTGAGAGGAGAGATCTGCAGCTGTGATCATCTCCAGCACTTTCTACAGTTCACAGACTTAGGCACGTACTAAAGATGGGATAAAAGGGTTCTGACACGTGTCATTTCCTCTGACCATTAATCTGCTTGTATAGTCATGAAGAATTTGGTATTTACTACTGGTTTTTCATATACCTCCTCTTAATTCCTTACAAACATAGAGGAAAACGTCAAGTGACTACAAAAGGACTACTTTATTTTTTATATTGTATGAGAAGAATTTGGCCAAGTTCAACTATTGAACCCTCATGGACTGGGCTTTGAGCAGCAGTTTACATTTAAGCACAGGTTTACTGAGTACCATCAGCTATGACAAATTTGTGTGAATGGCTCAGTCTTACGTCTTTAAATTCTGACGACTTTTCTCCCAAATGGCCTAGAAGTACTTCTATTTGTGTTCTCTTATTATCCTCCCCCTCCTCCTCCTCTCCCTTCCTCTTTTGGTACACAGAGTCTATGAGATGGGTTAAGAATTTTCCATCCATGTTTTGTAGGTGATAGATGTAGTAAGAGACGCGTCTCGTGAACGGAGGTGACATGATGTTTTCATTTTAAAGTGCAAAACTTCCAAGGGCAACAAAAGTACAGAAATATTCAGGATCTCGGCAGAAATGTAACACCGCAGTTTGAGAAGTCATCGAGTGGCAAATGAAAATTATGGAAAGACCGGTAATTCGTGGAAAATCATAAACTTGAAGCTTTACGAATTTTGATTCAGTGAAGTAGAACACAGGAAGCCCCAGCAGAGCCTTAATGAACTAGGAAGGGTGGAGCCCAAGTGTTACAGAAACACCAAAGAAAACGGTTTTGCTTTGCCTTGGCTGTAAGAGGAAGTCAGGCAGCCACAGACTAGGTAGAGAAAGGTTTATGATTTTACGTGGTTTCATTTTTCTCTTCCTTACTTTCCTTCTAAAGGATATTGGGTCCCAAAGTTGGTCTCTCAGAGAGGTCACACAATTGAAAGGGGAAAATGAAAAGGGAAAGAGTTAAGAAGCAAATGCAAAAGCAAAGAAAGATGGCAGCACGGGGTAAAGAAACACTTTACACAGAGATATTCAGGCAGATGTTCGTGCGTTGGATTGTGGGCATTAAAACATAATTTTAAAAGACTGCTGGAAACGGGAGGATTAGGGCAAAACTGTGAAGCATACTCCATCATAAATTAAGTGGAATTGATGAAATAACACCGTGCATTAAAGAGATAAACAACTTGGAAGATAATCGTGTGCTCTATTCTCTGAGAGTTTCATTTTGGAGAAATCGGTTTCAGAAATGCCCCCGGCTCTGCTGTGATCAGAAATTCCAGGATAAGATTCAGCACATGGAAAACTCTTAGAATCCTGGGCAGATCACACGATCTTGAAAGTAAAGTCTAAGCGTGGAGGAAACACTAAACCATAACAATTTTTTTAATTTTGTTTAAATAAAATAATATTGGGGAGATAACTGGCTAGATAAATAAACATAAGAGATTAGTAAAGAATGAAACATTTTGAAGTTTTTACTTATTTTTTTTTCACTTAGAGAGGGAGTGAGAAAGAGGGAACATGTCCAAGTTGGGTAGGGTCAGAGGGAGAGAGAGAGAGAGAGAGGGAACTCCACGCGGGCTCCGCACCACCAGCCCAAAGCCCAGAGCCCAACGCAGGGTGCGAACTCAGGAACCCATGAGATCATGACCTGAGCAGGTAGGACACTTAACCAACTGAGCCACCAGGAGCCCCAATCGTGAGAGGAAAAGTAGCATCAAAAGAAAGCACATTACAAAACGCAATGACTTAAGGTGATTCAGATCTGAAAACAAGTTCTCATCATAAGTGGGATACATCCGTGGGGAATTTTCTGGAAGCTAAATGAAAGGCTTCACTCGATACAAAATTTAACACATTTCCACAATACAGCCGTGCTGTAATTTATTGAACTGCTCTCCAGTTGGTGGGGGCGGGGGGTGGGGAGGGCCGTGTTCATGTTCATGACTCCATTGGCTCAGGAACAGGTATAAAATTTAAGATGGGCACGAAAAAACCCTGAGCAATCAAGATAAATAATATTTTAATAAACATTTTAAAAACTCAAAATTGGGGCGCCTGGGTGGCGGAGTCGGTTAAGCGTCCGACTTCAGTCAGGTCACGATCTCGCGGTCCGTGAGTTCGAGCCCCGCGTCAGGCTCTGGGCTGATGGCTCGGAGCCTGGAGCCTGTTTCCGATTCTGTGTCTCCCTCTCTCTCTGCCCCTCCCCTGTTCATGCTCTGTCTCTCTCTGTCCCAAAAATAAATAAAAAACGTTGAAAAAAAAATTAAAAAAAAAAAAAAAAAAAAAAACCTCAAAATTAGGGGCGCCTGGATGGCTCAGGCGGTTACGTGACTCTTGGTTTCAGCTCAGGTCATGGTCTTAGGGTTTCATGAGTTCCAGCCCCAAGTCCAGCTCTGGGCTGACAGTGCGGAGCCGGTCTGGGATTCTCTCTCCTTCTCTCTCCTCCTCTCTCTGCCCCTCCCCCACCCGTTCATGAGTTCGAGCCCCATGTAGGACAGCTCAGAGCTTGAAGCCTGCTTTGGATTCTGTGTCTCCCTCTCTCTCTGCACCTCCCCCGCTCATGGTCTCTCTCTCTCTGTCTCTCTCTCTCTCTCTTTCTCAGAAATAAATAAAAACATTAAAAATTCTATTTAAAAATTCAAAATTAATGAAAAATGTCCACTATGAACAAAATACAAAAATGTTAAACAAACACAGGTCAGTCTGACTCTCACTTTGTTAAATATCACTTTGTTAAATGTATCTGAGGAGTGCAGTTGATCTCGCTTAGTTTGTTTGCTTGCTTTTGTTTTTGCTTTTTTTTAATTTTTTTTTAACTTTTTAATGTTTTTTAATGGAAGAGCAAACTGAAATTGTGCTCCATGAATGGTTTTGACAGGAAAGACTGTTAACTTCTTATGTTTGATTTTTGAAAGCACCAAAAATGTCCAGTGGTAGATTAAAAAAAAACAAAAAAACAAAAAACAGAACAACGATGCAATATCCCTACATAGATAAGAAAACAATTTCATTACGGTATGTTCATTTTAAATAGTCATGTAATTGATATGTAAATGAGGTTTATGGAAAATAAATTCTGCTGTTTGCATAATCCTCATGGTTCCAGATAGAGTCCTTTGGGGTACATCGTTGGGTTTTATTGAAGATCTCGTGAATCATTGGTTGTAGAAGCTGGAATATCATCAAATATAAAGGTACTAGAAAAATAAAACTAAAGATATAAGGTAATAATTCCAGCACGGGTGCATGGACCCAACGAGCACCAAATATTACATAAGACATATGGTGGGTACTTTCTCTTCATTAGTGTTAATGTATTATTATCAGGTTTCTCCTCCTAGAACAAAGATCAGTAAAATAATCTTGCAGCTCAGACTAATGGAACCTCATAAAAAATACAGTAGCTCCGAAGGAAGCAGGGCAACATGGCGAGAGAACAGATAAATAAGATTCGAGCGTCATTTTCCCACCATCCCTACTTGACTATAGAATCTTTGGTCCTTGCTGGAGAAAAATCGTTAAGTTCAAACGCTGGGAATGACCAAAAGCATCACATCTAGGTTTTTGCTACTCAAATTGTGGTCTCAGGACAACAGAGTCATCATCACTTGCAGCTTCATAGAAATACAGTCCTTCTGGCTGTACCCTGAAACTCCTAAACCAGAATCTGCAGTTTGATATGATTACCCTGGTGACTCTTTGTGGAGAAGGACGATTTTGTTATCATCTAGTTGAACCAAACGGCGTTTAAATGGTTCCGTGTTACACACGTCCTGGAAACTAGCACAGAATTGAGTGTATGCACATAGAGGCCCGTGTACATGTGGCAAGCATATACCGTTCCACTATTCGAATAATGCGTGCAACTCGTCTTTTTTCCATAATGGATTCCTACACGATACAAATAACGATTGTTCAAGCCATGAGTAACACAAACTTGTCATTTTCCTCATCAAAGAAAATTACCACATTTGTTAATAAGATTTACGAAGTTTATGGCTTCTCATTTTTGCCTTAGAGAAATGGAATGCAATATGAAACCGTTGTTAATTTTTTTGTATTTCTGACGGAAACTAATATTAGACCAAAGTTAGATACATAAGAAAAAAGAGAAGTCTAGTCATAGCAAATACAAAGAAAAAACGTAGACTTATTTTTATTGTATTTCCCACAGACATGATAAAGTGGGCATATTCAGCGTTGGTGAGGAAAGATTTAATTGCTGTCGCTGTGAGTGTTATTAATCCAGTATTATAACAATGCAAATACTTGCCCATCCACATGAGTTCATTTCAATTGGAAAGACCATAATGAGACAGAAGTTGTTCTATTCAACTCAAAAAGAAACAAAAACCAAAATTAGGAGAAAATAGCGATGATAATGACACTGAAACTATCACTCGCAGGGAAGATGTGTTTCCTTCCAATTGTTGTTAGTCAAACTGGAATAATAGTAAAATGTCTTTACTAAAATAAATCACAGTTTATGTTTCATGGTAATCACTGAATTATAGAACAATTTGCATTGTAACGTGATGTGATTTTTTTTTCCAAGTTACTATAATTGATTAATGGCAAGCATATACAAACACCATTTGCCACTTGTGTATAGATTACGTGAGAGTCAAATACGGCAACAATTAGGTTATTGACTAGATGATTAAAGGAAACCTCAACCATCCAGCGGTTTTAGTTGACAAGACAGATCTGTAACTGAACTAAGCACAAGATGAACACAGTTAATTCAACTATTCAAAAACAATTATTGATTTACTTTTGATGTCAAGCAGCGGAGTAAATACTGGGTCTGAAAGATTAGTCAGGATCTACTTGAAGGAATTCACAGTCCCTCACCAATTGGTCATGACATTCTGTGCCTCAGCAACAGATTTCTTACCACCAGTATTGCTTTTAAGTAAATTTTATTCGAGTTAATCTACTGAAGATGTAAACTCAGGAGCCCAAAATCGGTGCCAAGGTGAATGAATGAGTATGGAGGGAGGATATTTAATCAATCAATTAGGAGGAACAGAAATCCTTCAAATTGGTTGGACAAGACTCAGAGATAGTAAGGGGAGATGTACAATATACGGTGCCCTTTTCAGTTATGGTTTTTAGATTTTTTTCAGGTTGGTTTTTAGTGAATTATTTTGATTTGATACTTTGCCTCCCCAGTGTTTTACTGGAGTTCATAAAGAGTGCTCTCTACTAACACAGGCAAACCTTTCATGTACAACTATCTATAAATGTGTACATGTGTATGTACCTTTCTTTCATTATTTCATCTTACAGGAAGTGTTTACAGAAGCAAATCATGAAATGTATCTTTCTCCACTCGGTGATGTCCCAACAGTAGAAAATGGATCCTTTACTTCAAATTAAAACTAATATAAAATGGAGAATTGTCATGAAATTGCTTTCCATGCTGCCTTGCATTAAGGCATCATTCTTGCCCCAATTTTCCTACAGGTGACTATGCTTTGGGTAATGAAGTTCCACATTTATCACAAAAATATCATTTACATTGTGTCCAGGTGGAATGTAGGCTTTGCTGTCTTGCTGTCACAGCATGGAAAATTATATGATTTCTGCATTTCTGGAAACATGTTTGGAAAAGAATCTTTCAAGAATTGCTGAAGATTGAACATTTTTAGAAAATGACACTTTTCTAATATTTAATTGGAAATCCGTTGGCTAGATGAGGTTGAATTAAATATTAAGGTGCAATAGGAGGAAACCACAAATATGCTGATATTACCTATACTTACAGTGTATTTTGGGTTTTTTTGGTCGGCGGGGGAGAGAGACAGACTGTGAACGTAGGAGGGGCAGAGAGAGAGGGAGACACAGAATCCGAAGCAGGCTTCAGACTCTGAGCGGTCAGTACAGACCCCAGTGCAGGGCTCTCATTCATAAACTGCAAGATCATGACCTGGGCCAAAGTCGGATGCTGAACTGACTGAGCCACCAAGGCGCGTACACCCTTCCCCACAAAATGGTTCTAATCCATTTCACTTCATAGGCAAAATGAACCCTTAACTTATGT
Organism: Panthera pardus; assembly: GCF_024362965.1. Lineage (NCBI taxonomy): Eukaryota > Metazoa > Chordata > Mammalia > Carnivora > Felidae > Panthera > Panthera pardus. Next base: position 16,127,510 of record NW_026526654.1, on the reverse strand, counting down.
TACATGGAACATTCCAAAGAAATCTCAATCATAGAGGTCAGATACCATACAGGTTAAATTATATATATGTCTCTCTCTCTCTCTCTCTATATATATATATATATATAAAATTATAAATATATTCTGAAATATATAATACATAGTCTGAAATATATATTGTAGGAAATATAAATATATTAAATACATAAATATATTGCATACATAAATTTGCTAAATATACATAATATATTTATATATATGCTTGTTTCATATTTTCAGAATTTCAACTCAACACACGCAAAACAAACTTATTCTAGTGCAAGGCAATCACATACACTTTCTTTAGGGCATCGTATTTATTTTTATGCCCATTGCATAGGATTCTTCTTCCAGTCCACATTGCTACTGGAAATGTTTCAAGGAAGCTGTATTTTCACTTGTTTTGATCCTGCAAGACATCAGGCCTTTGACACTGAAGGCCCAGGCCTGTACTCTTCACAGGACTCAGTGTCTAGTGAGGACTGTACAAACCTTCTCTCTAAATTGTAGTGGCCCATTTATCCAGGAATCAGGCATTTGCTCAGAAGAGAGTATGGTGAGCCGCAAAGAGTGAGGCTTGCGATCCATTTTGTAGGATGTGGCAAGGACTGGATAACTGTAAAACTTTTTGACAATGTGATACTGTTTTAGGAAAGAATTTCCTACAGCCCGACAGCCTTCTCATTTGTAATGTTCAATCTCTTTAAGACCGGGCCCCATACCAGGTCCCAGTTCTGTGATATCCGAATACATTTTGTAGCCAACTGGGGAATAGTTCAGCCTTGGTTGATCCCATAGTAGATGGTGTCCATTTATGGTTAAAAATCAATTATTTTGACTCAGTCATTATTGGTTTAAAGTGAGTGATTTATTGTATTTTTTTAGACCCATAGAATAACTTCTCTTGATTCTACTTAAGTCTCTTCCCAGAGGAAAAGAAATTTAGTAAGAGTTGGAAGTGGACATTGGCCCTAGGTAGAGGCTTCTGTTTTCTAGGATGTTAGCGTTATGCCAGACTCTGCTAACCTGGGTGGTCATTTTTAATGTGGACATTTTTCTAAGGAAGTAGACCGAAACCACTAAACATATTTGCTCCATGAGCTAAACCACAATAAAACAGAGGTCTCCTGTGTATAGCTTTCCTCACTCTTTGAATACAGCTCATTCTTATTTTATTTCCATAAGAAACAAATGCCCTTTAGAAAGTTTTCTTTTGAAGTTTAAATGCAGTTGTGTAAGTGTGTGAATGCATGTGTCTCCAAAAATGCAATTACATGCAAGTATCTGATTAAATGATGAAATGACCATTTCTTCAGGACAGTTAAGTGTCCTCTGAGGGTTTAAGCATGCCAAACCCCCAGACCCCAGCTGGACGATCTGTCATCACCCACCTATTGTAAACGTGAATGCATGAAATGGGAGAAAATCTAGTGTCATAAGTGAGTAATCGTCAGATTCCAAAAATGATAATGCTGCTCTGGAAATCTATTTGGAAAGAAGGGTTTAGTTTTTATGGCTTTTTTCTTCTTCAACCCTAGCTATTCAACATCACTTCAGAGACTTTACATGCTCTTGTCTTTCCTTTTTCTTCGTTGTTCTTCCTGCCTGGACATTAGCCTCTGGTCCCCACCAAAAGAGAAAAGCGCCGTTCATTTTGAGATCAGGAACCCTCTGAATCACACAGAGAGCTCAGGGAGGTGAAGGGATTCCCCAGGGATCATGACTAGGAGGCTGAAGACTTGATCTCATGCTTAGTCCTGCTCTTGCGTGAGCGGGAGAATATTTCGCTACTCTCCTCCCCGGTTCTGGGTTCTCTTCAGTCTGAAGGAGAGTATGACTTTTGTGAAACTATTAAGCTATGCACAGCACCCGTGTCATGATTTCTCTGCATAACTCTGCGAGGTAAATAGAATTCCAAATGTTATCTGGGCATTTTTTGCTCCAGGTTACCTGGGAAATATATCCAATAATTAATATAATATAATATAATATAATATAATATAATATAATATAATATAATTACTTTTTTATTTCTCCAAGGACAGGTAATATGTTTGAGTTTGACGGATTTCCTTAAAGTGCATGTACGATCTTGGGTACGAAAGTTATATAAAATGTGAATCCAAGATGAATGTCCTATTAACTTTTTTCTGTGAAATTGAAGGAGTGCTCCTTGGCTGCCTATTGTCCTAAATAGAAAGAAACTGGTTACGTTTCTCCGACAGTACACTGACGAGGTCTGCTGTGAAGCTACACTGTGTTGAGCAGGAACAGAGAGAGATGTTCTGAGGGCCCGAACGGACACAGAAATGAGCACAACCGTAGGTAGTGATGAGTCATCACTGTGATTTTAAACCTTAGACGGAAAACTAACCCGAGACCTATATAATACAGATTGCGATCATTGCCTTGTGTACAGTGAAAATGTAGGCTTCCATTTTGTTGAGTACATGTAAATGTTATCGTACCTAACTGTAATTAAAATATAGGCTCACAGACAGCTTTTTAAATGACATTTCACTCAATAGTGTCTCGGACGCATGCACCTTTGTAAGCCCAATGTACACACGTACCGTGAACAAATACAACGTTAAGGACTTAGACATATTTCTATCATTTTACTTTAAAATAAATATTGAAAGGAAGATTCAGTGGACCGGAAAACCAAGATCAGTTTTAAAATAATTGCACGTCTGCAAAGCGGCAAATCAAGTATTAAAACCCCCCGATTGGTGTATTTTGTCAGAACAAAAAACACAGGTTTCTTCATTGGTTTTCATCTACTGTGGAAGAGTAGGTAATGTGCATCCATCCCTGATGGCAATGACCTAGCCATGTTGTAATTGGTGATTCTGCATGGAGGATAAAACAAAGGACCAAATCAATTCCCGGTCGATAGAAAGTGACTTTGTTGGCTCTGTTGGTGCTGGACACACATTCCCCTTGCAGACAGTTAAAGTGGTTCAGGGCAAAGGCTGTTTCATTATTACCGATGATGGAGGATTGACTGGAGTGCTATCTATGTAACAGGGTCGCAGCTCTCAGATTGCTGTGCTGGGCTGCTTCTTGACCTTTTAGACACATGGTCAAGCGAAATGATCTTAGGCCACTTCAACATAGATACTTAAATTGTCTTACAGTTTCTACCATTTACAGGAGCTTGTAGAGCGATCATTTTACGATCATATGACCTTTTGCAAAGCTATTTTTTTTTCTCTACTTGAATCAATGCATAAGCCTCAAAGCAGCCCTAAGTTTCAACCAGTGATTCCTCCTTCTACACCCACCACACCCTGCCCCCATCACATTTCTAAGGTTACATCTGCGGCTCAATGATCCAGGGGAATAAATGTTGGAGGAGAGCAGTGGAACAGTCGCAACAGTCCCACTTACTGAAAATAGTACTACTTCTCTCTAAATTAAGTGTGTAATTGGCAAGCCTTATTTATACTCTCATAGGGATTAGCTTTTATTGATCTAATTAGGATGAAGCTCTGAAATCACTTGCCAGTCAACCTGATGGAGCCACAGCTGCACATTATTCTATTCTTCCAACAAACGGTGACATCAGGGAGGGAAAAGGCAGGATAATATTTGCCACATGTGCTCTGCCACCAAAGAAGATCATGTAATGATACAGACCATGTCCTGATGGAAGGGTCTGTCTAGAAGGTAAATTTTAATTCCGATGCATGAGGTAGGGAAAGAGGCTCTCAAATTTTGTCTTTGATGGCAAACGGCATCGCGACGTGAAGGGACGCTCTGTGTGATAGCAGGAGACCTCTCAAAGATCATATCCACGTTGGTCAGTCTTAAATAACTTGACTTTTTGTAAGAAGATAGTTTCTTTTGCATTTGTAGTTCACATCTTTTCGCTTATTTTTTTTTTTTTTTTCGCTCTAAGATACCAGAAAGGATTCCAAGCAAATGTCTTATTTCCCTCTTACAAGTCAAGGGGGTAAATGATCAACAAGAGTCCAACGCAAACCGTTAGGAAGAATGGGTAAAAACGTCTTTCCCCTAATAAAATGGCGACACACAGATGATGAGTTTGAACATATTGACTCAGTTATTAGGCTAGGCTCTGTGAACAAATGGGACTGTGTTCACTGATCAAACTCCGTTAAGATCGCCTCACTGATTTATCCCTTAGCAATGATGAACATCCATGGACACTGAGTCAATATTTGGAAGAAGATTAGCGGATAAAGGACTGGCCTTTCATTTTCAAGATTGCATCAGTTTTGAGCCATGAGTCACAGACTCCAGCCCAGACTTGATAGAGATGACATCTGAAATACAGTTTGGTACTAAGATGATGGAACTAATTGGCTCAGGTAATAGAAAGTTGTTTGCATTTAAACAAAATGCAAAGAAAATATTCAGCTTATAAGATCTTTAACGAGGACTCCTGGCATTTGAAAACGCAAAATCCAATACAAACGTACATTTCCTTTTTTATTACATTTCAAAATGTATCCCTGCATTTCTATTTCTAAGAGATAAGAAATTTATTAGCAGTTACTTTGATTAAAATATGACAGCTGCTATAAAACAATATGCTTATATTACTTGTTTCTTGGAAAGTTTCTATTTCATTTACATACAAAATATCCTTTTTTCTTATACTCATAGTGAATTTTCTAATGTCTCCATGCTTTAGATAATTATAAAACCGAGAAAAACTGTTTTTAAAAATGTACTTACTTTAAGGATGCGCCTTCGACAAACTTCTCTTTTTTATCTCGTCTGGTCTCTGTCATTTTTCTCTCTTTTCTTCTTCTCTCTGTATCTCCCTCTCTCTCCACACACAGCAAACACACACACAAATGTAGAGGTGCCTAAATACATATATATCGCTCTCTTTGCTTTCAGGTCTTAATTTTATCATAAAATGTACAATTGAATCAACGGAGCCCTTTCATTTAAGTTACTTAGTACTTGTTAACAAGTGATCATTGTGTTAGGCGTCAGCAGGATCTCACTCCTGTCATATAATCTGACATCTCATTAGAGGACAATGAACCCCTAAAGGAACACTCCCTGTACATTGTGATGCACGACAGTAACATTAAAGTGCCTAATTCTGCTTGTGCCTTCAGAGAGGGGGTATTAGAGCTTCCTCCGGAAGGATCAGTAAGAGATTTCCAGCCAAGAAGTGGGGCAGGCCACTCAGTGTGGGGGGGAGAGGAAAATAGTGCCCTCACACAAGGAAATCGCCATGTGGTACACGGTACTTGCCAAGGAGGGTGGCAAAAGAGAGAGGTATTGGGTCGGATCACGAAGGTCCTGAAACACAATATTAAGGTGTTTGGATTATACTTGAAGAGCGGTGTGTGACAGCAGGGGTCTTATAATCAATGGGATGGCATGTTCAGACTTATTTCGCAGGACAGTAAATTTGCCAGCAATGGGTATAGTGAGCCAAAGTCTAGACCAGAAGATCAATTATGAGGTTGTAGCAGTAAGTGAGGAAGCCACGGTGCTTCTTTAGCTTTAGGCAAATGTTGTGGTGATAGATTGAAGATATCGGATTCAGAACATATGTGTTTGTAACACCAGCATTTGCCAATCAATTTCATTTGAGATGACAGGGAGACTTGGTGGGTGATGGGGACAGAAAGGGACAAAGGAGATACATGATGGATACCGTGCATGTTGGGGAAGAGAATCCACCATGGACAAACCAAGCATTCATGCTGGCAGGGCAGCCCAGGGTCAGAATCTGGAAGGCCTGGACCTCAGGGCAGATGCAGGGACTAGAAACGAAAGCAGACAAATCATTCACCAGAATGTAGAAGGGGAATGGACGCCGTAAGAGCAAGGGTTCTCATGAGGCAATGGCGCCGAGTAGGGAGAGAAGAAAGGAGAGCTCGGGATTGCATGGTGAGAGCCAGGCAAGGAAAGGGTCACATCGAGGATCAGAGGAGTGTTAGGAGAATTAGGAGGAAGGGAGATGCCAGCAGGTTCCCAGTGCCAGCAGTAAAGGAAAAACTAAAACTGGGCTCTTGTTTCCAAGTGTTCTGAGTGTCACGAGTGATTTTAAGGAGGTGAATCTTAGCAGAGAAATGGTTCTCAATGGTTCTCAGCTAGGAGTGATTTTGTGACCTGCAGAACATACGGCAATGTTTGGAGACATTTTCGTTTGCTACAAGCTGGATGCTACTGTCACTGGAAGACAGTGTCCAGGGATGCTGCTCAACAAGGATGCACAGTATAGCCCCCCACCTCTAATTGTAAAGGATGCAGTCGGCCGTGCAGTGATGAGAGTCCAGATGAGTTCTTAATTAGTTGGACCAAGAATTTGAGTCCACGTAGGGGACGTAGAATGAATAGAGACCATTCTATCAAGACCAAGAAAACAATTAAGTTTCCAGAGGCAATTTTACATGCAGAAGGTGATGGAAATAGGGCAAGATCAGGATAATATGCCAACATTCTGGGAAAATACATGATGTGCAGAATGAAACAGGATGTCACCTATGAGATCCCCCCACTGTCACGTAGGGATACTGCATTCATAGGACAAAAAATTCTGATGTACGGACAAGACTTGGAATAACTTATGTAAATCAAAGTCATAGCACATAAGGAAAAGATAACTTTTGTGAAGAAAGAATAAAATTCTGGTTGACATTTCACCTTTCCCAGATGAGAAATAAATTGTAGAAATATAGGTATGAGGACCCAGCATGCAGGATAGTTCAATCAAAGGCAAGAAGGTCCAGATCTCTGGGGCCTTAGTTCAGGCAGTTAATCTAATAAAGGCAAATTGAGGGCTGCACTGGGTTCGAGCACTAGGCATGCCTGGGCTGTGGGATAACGTAGAAGTTTTCAGTTCTACCCACTTCCTAACGACGGCGCTTTGGACACAAGCGTTTGCTGGTTCCTCTTTGGATTAGAAAGGAGAGTCTCAAGCTGTTATTTCAACTGTCTCTTTCTAATGCTCTTCTCTCATATTAATTCTGGGGAGCTGTTGCTCCCACGGAGCTTTCCAGTTCCAAGCCACTGTCTCCAAAAGCCCTCGGATCCCAGATATCCCTACCTCGAGTGCCATTCGAGGTCCCTAAGTTTGGCTTCAGCTTGGTGTTGATCCGATTAAAATGACATTTGATTGTAAGTCACGCTAAATCATACAGTTTTAACCGAGAGTTGGAAAATATGGCCAGAAGATTTTTTTTTTCTTTCCCAGCACAGCCCATGATCTTTTTCTTTACAATAAACTGACATTTCTAGAGAACCATGCCCTCACTGTCTTTTGCTTCAGCCTAAGCCACTCATTTTACCTGAAGTCAAGCTGCCCTTTATTGTGTATACTTTTTGCCTTATCCCTGAATGCATTTGAATAATGAATACGGAGTTTAACCAAGCCCTTCTCAAATGCTAATGTGCATAAGAATCACCTGCAGATCTTGTTAGAATTGCAGATTCTGATTCTGTAGGTCTGGGGTAGGCTGAAATTTTTCATTTCTAAGAACTCCAGCGGACAGCTGATGATTCTGGACCAACCAAGGACCACTTTGGGAGTAGTAAGGATTTAACCTTTTAGAGGGCTGCTAATTCTCTTAGGAGTCTGTTACTGGAATGAATCAACAATTTGAAAAAGCGATTAGAGCATTATCGCTCAATCAGCAAAGATTCTTTCTCTCTGTTGTTTTAGTTTAGTTTTGCTCTCCCTCTTTGTGGGGGAAGGAGGAACAACTCTATTCTGACAATTTTCTTGCCAAGGAAATGCAATGGTAGGACAGGAAGAGACAAATACTGGGTTCTTCAGGACCTTTATATCCTCTCAAATGTAGACCCAATCAAAATTCAAGTAAACTGATCATCTGAATCCCCTGAGCTGAACAGGAAGCCACCATTACTCCCTGAATCAAGTGGTCTGAGCAAAGAATGTCATCATGCCCCCTTTATTTCTCTCCAGGTGAAAAATTGTAACCAAACTAAAGTCCACTGTCTCCTTCCTTTTTGCTCATGTATAATGCAGAGAGAAGGGCAATGCTTAGCCAACTTCTTTTCTGCAAGCACTACCCCTCCCAAGTTGGTTCTCCAGGGTAGAATTGGAGGAAGTGAACTCTTGATCAGAGACACGCTAACCAGGCAGAAAGTTCTGACTCGGCAGAGACTACTGCAGTCATCACTTGGGTAGAGACAGTAGAATGCAAGGGGATCATGAAAACGTTATCAGAAAATGAAATTACATGACTTTCATGTGCTTTGAAAATGACCTATTTTATCAGGGTTTATCCAAAAATAAACACCTAATTCCATTTACTTCCTTTCTTACCAAGTACTTTTTCACTTACTAATCTAAATGCATTAATTTGGCTTTACACTTGTTGTGTTTCTCTGAATTCAACTTTGATCTCTAAAAAGCAGTGCACAAATTCAGGCCAATTTCTCTCCCTCTCTCTTCATTAACTCGTAATTCTGTTTTATCTCCAGATAGTCTTTGATAATAAATGAAAGATTTCAGGACAAACTCTAAACCAATATTTACTGAGTATCTGCCTTAGGTTAGGCACTTTTGTAACTGGTGAAGCAAGACAGTTAAAAGAACGAGAAAGGAAAGAAAGAAAGAAAGAAAGAAAGAAAGAAAGAAAGAAAGAAGAAAGAAAGAAAGAAAGAGAGAGAGAAAGAAAAGGAAAGAAAGGAAAGGAAAGGAAAGGAAAGGAAAGGAAAGGAAGAAAAGAAAAGAAAAGAAAAGAAAAGAAAAGAAAAGAAAAAGTTCTTTCCATTATGAGCTTTCACTGTTGCCGAGGGAAACAGATCCATATTCTGTCAGATGGTATTAAGTGCTATTAAGTAAAAGAAAACATTTACTGGGTATAGGGCATACCAAGGTTGAGGTCAGACCAGTAGGCAATGAGAGGGCAAGCCAAAAGGTCAATGCTGAAAGAACCAACATGCAGAGGGAACAGGAAGTGCAAAGCACTGAGGGGAGGTGATGCTCGAGAAACAGCAAAGAAGCTAACATCCCTGCAAGAGAGAGAGGGCAGGACAGGAAGTCTCAGATCTGGCCAGAGCCCTCATCCCCAAGGGCATGCAGGCAGCAAAGTGAAGTTGCCCTAAAACCGAATCTTGGCACTCCTCTACAGAAACCCAAGATGTGAATAAAAATACAGAATGTGGGTAAAGTGTAGGATTCATTATCTTAAAGAGATGACAGAGGTTTGGGCACGGAAATGTGCGTAATAGGATGGTTCGCATTGTGTACATTTGGTGATGACAGTGCTTTGGAGTAGAGTGTTATCATTCTCATCTCATAGCTGAGGGAACTGCAAAAGGTAACTGGTGACATGATGTGCCATCGAAGTGATAAACATCGTGGTATCTCCCCCAGTAACACCTCCATTCACTGATGCCTAAGGGCTGTCCAGGCAGGTGGAACAAGAGAAAGGAACCGATGCATTCTTTCCTTCTAAGTTAATGATTCTAGGTCTGAGTGTAAACCAGAAAAGCTTTGGACAGATGCGTGGTCCACATTATTTTTTTTTTCCTTTTAACATTCCCATAGGCTGGGGTGGATGAGCAGGGGAGAGAGTGAGGTCATAATAGGAAGAAAGCCAGGTCTGGGCAAAACATATTGGGCACCAGGGCCAGAAGTTATGGTAGGTACCAGGTAAGTATTTGGAAGTCCGCAGTTGGAACTCAAATGGGAAGTGATGTTCACGTGTGCCGAGCAGACACCTGTGACATCCATGCCCATCTGTGTAATTACACTCTGGGGAGGCACAGTAAAGCAGGCACTTTGCCAGCCAGTCCTTGTCCTACAGGAGGAAGGCTCTCCTCTCCTCTACCACATGGCCCGATGCAATAGTCTCCGGAGCCTAACAGCGTGGACAGCCTCCCTCTCCAATCCGGGACAATGGAAAGAACACAGAACAGAGTTGTACCCTCCGCACCCGGTGGTTGGTTGGTGGAGAGAAATGGAAACTCCCCGAATGGCCAAGTTGAAACAAAACGGAACAACTCGACATTCAAGCTTCCGCCTCCATCCCACTCTGTGCATTTTTGCCGTAAAAGTGGTAGACTTGAGGGGCGCCTGGGTGGCTCAGTGGGTTAAGTGTCTGACTCTTGGTGTTGGCTCGGGTCATCTCACAGTTTGCGAGTTCGAGTCCCGCAACGGGCTCTGTGCTGACAGCTGGGAGCCTGCTTGCAATTCTTTGTCTCTCTCTTTCTCTCTGACCGTCACTCTCACCTCTCAAAATAAATAAATAAACAGTTCCAAGTGGTAGACTTGGTATTTTAACCCAGGGCTTCCAAAACTTTGGTCTTTCCATTAGGCCACCTGATCCCATGATAAAGCAATCATTTTAATAGTGAAAATAAATCCACAGCATATTTTATCCACAAAAACGATATCAGCTTTAGTAAATCTTACCTTCATACTTCCCCCAACATACAGCAACAGACAAATACTAAAAACAGCAATTGCCAGAATTTATTAAGCTTTTGATATGTGTTAGGCACTGTTGCAAGCATTTTACGTGAATTCCTCATTTAGTCACACATCACGTATCTCTTCTCCTTACTTTCTATGTCTCAGTTGCGTTAGGCTGCTTCAGGCTTCCAGAAAATGCCAAGTTCTTGTCTGCCACGGGGACTTTGCACTTGCTCATCTCTCCCTGAAACAATATCTTTGCCAAGTTCTTTATAAGGCTTTCTTTCATCTTTCTTACTTAAGTCACTGACTTCAAAGTCCGGGAGGCCTAAAAATAGTTTCCGCTATTCTTGACAAGTATGACATTGTTGCATTTTATGTGTTTTTCACTGTCCCTCTGACCATCTAAAACTACTATCTGTCTGTCTGTATCATCTAGCTCACTCCCCTAGAATATAAATAGCTAGAGCACAAGGACGAGTCTATCTTGTAGCCAACAGGAAAATCGGGCATACTGAGATACCCCATCACTTGCACTAGGAGGGCTAACATTAAAAAGACAGGTCGGTGTTGGTGAGGAAGTGAGGAAATTAGATTCTTTCCACATGGCTGGTAGGAAGGCAAAATGGTGCAGCAGCGGTTTTTGGGATACAGTCTGGTCGTTCACCAAAGGTTTAAACATAGAGTAATCACGTGATTCAGAAATTTCAGTTGTGGGTTTATTCCCAAGAGGAAGGAACACATCTTGTGGCAGAAAAACATGCAAATAACTGTTTACAACAGCATTATTTATAACAGCCCCAAAGTACACATGACCCAAAAGTTCACCAACTGATGAGGTAAAATAATGTGGTACATCAGTCCAATGAAATATGGGGCAATTAAAAAAAAAAAAGTATTGACACATGCTAGACCTTGGAAAAATTATCTTAAGTGAAAGAAGTCACTCACAATATATCATGATTTGTGTGATTTCATTGATTTGAACTGTCCAGAATTGTCAAACCCCCAGAGACAGGAAGTAGATTCCTAGTTGCCTCGGGGTGAGGGCTGAGACATGCACGGTTGTTATAAAAGGGGCCATTGAGAAAGGGGGCTCTTTTTGGGGTAATGAAGATGTTCTAAAATTGATTGTGGTGACGTCTGCACAACACCATGAATATACTAAAGACAATTGGAATTGTACACAAAATGGGGGAATTGTACACAAAATGGGTGAATTGTACAGAATGTGAATTATATCTCAACAACAACAACAACAACAACAACAACAACAAAACCAGCATAATAGAAAATAAGGTGCAGGGAGTAAGTAGACTTTATTCTTGATTCCTTTGCCTAAAGATAGAACAATTTTCCATTTCATATATATATATATATATATATATATATATGACTGCTTTAATATATATATGTATTTCCATTTCATATATATATGACTGCTTTTATATATATATATTTGCTTTAATATTATACATATATATATTTGAGGCATATATATATATATATACATATATATATATATATGTATATATATATATATTTGAGGCATCTCAAGGAGAGTTTCTTTCCAGGTGAGGCATCAGTAAAATAATCTGAAATGTACTTAGTAAGAAGATTCCAGTTAAACCATAGTTACCTACTTTCTAACCAGATTCAAGAGGGATAAATTAAAAATGGCCTTTTTAGGGGCGCCTGGGTGGCTCAGGCGGTTGGGCGTCCAACTTCGGTTCAGGTCATGATCTCACAGTTTGTGGGTTCCGGCCGCCCTCATTGGGCTCTGTGCTGACAGCTCGGAACCTGCAACCTGCTTCGAGTTCTGTTCTCCCTCTCTCTCTGCCCCCCCCCCCACCACCCTGCTCATACTCTGCCTCTCTCTGTCTCTCAAAAATAAATAAATGTTAAAACATTTTTTAAAATGGCTTTTTTATAGTAAGCCATAGATAGCATTATTTTACTTCATGTCTATTAATTTTCATGGCATCTTTAAGTCACCGTCTATCTGATTTCATCAAGACACGTTAGAATCTCTAAAATTCTATCCTGTCCGTAGAAACCACCCTTGCCCTGCAACAAAATGCAATCTGAACAGCGTGCCCTGTCTGCGAGTCAGTTTCGTGGCACATCTTGAACTGCTTTCAAACACTTGAAGTCAAAGCCCCGGAATGCCCCTTTTGGAACTACTTTGCCCTTGATTTTTACAACCTTGTGTATTTTAACGGAAATATAATCCATATGTTTTTGAGTCATTTACACTTAAATCATCAAAACACCAGTCTTTTAGGGTGATGTGATATCCATGAAGACTACTGAGACTTTTTGATAATCCTTTAGAGCGTTTTAACTTAAAAAAAAATTTTTTTTTTTGCTTTTCCCAAAATAAACTAAAATACTGGGGAGTTCACTTTCTTGGTGTTTTAAACTTGGCAAATTAAGCTCTTTATTAGGTACAGGGAAAAGCAAGATGCTGGTGGTGAACGTACTAAAGATTTGATGAAACATAAAGCATGAGTCATTTGGAGCACACTTCACAGTACTCATGGGTTTAGTCCTTCTTATCCTAATGAAAACTTCTGAAAGTATTAATTTCCATGACTGTGGATGCTGTTACGTGTCTAGTTTTACGTTTCCAGATTTGGATCCATTGTTTCTTTCTCAATATTCTTAAGCCCTTTACTGTACTTTATTTGAAAAGTGCTTGGTAATCATTTCAAATTTATTTTTCACATGAGATATAAATTTCCTTTTTACACAAAGTGTAAAAAAAATTACCACGCATTTTATAAATCACTGGTTCCATAAAAATGCTTTTTTCCACTGGGTTGTATTCATAGTAGGTAAAATTAATGCTAGTATTATAAAAGCAAAAAAAAAAAATAGTTCGGTCTTAAAATGCTGTATTTTAAAGTTAGAGGTTTCTTTCAGCCCGTGCTTTTTTTTTAAATTTTTTTTTTATGGTAAGGTCAGTTTTGTTGTCGATTAAATGTATTTTAAAGATGCATTAAGCAACTCTTCATCTTCTCAAATTTTCTTCCTTTTCTCATTTTCCCCAAACGAAATACTTATTCCTGCATTTGCTTACTCTGGTCCATATGGATTGGTTGCTATCATTCCATCCACTGTGTCCATTTGAGGATCAATTTTCCTTTTTAAGGTTACCTGATCTGACAATTAATAGCCTGGCTTTATACAATTATTTTTCCTATGTGGACCATGTATGGGGAACTCCATATGATATGAGGATATTTTTTCTGAATCGTGTTCTCAAAGCTTTTCCTGTTGAATAGCATCCAGAATTTACAGCGCTTTTGAATGTATTTTTCTTTACAGAATTTAAATTCTATTTGTAAAAAAAGCAAATGGGCTTTTGTTTTTCTTTAGGTAATTGAAGTTTACGTTATGTGTTCAAGTGGGTTAGATAGTCATGAGGTTGACCCAAGTTGAAGTCAATCTAATTTAATGTAATGTTTTCTTTGAGGTGTTGCTGGAGATGAGCTCCTTAATGGAAAGGACTTTTACTACTTGAAAACTGTCAATAAACTCAACGTGCACATCAGTTAACCTTTGCCCTTATCTATGTATGACTAGAAAACATCACAATTCATTCTCAAAACTACATGGAAACCTTACACTCTGAATACCAATCAATATACCACGACATTCTAAAATACTGACTACTTCCACCCTAAAAGGTTAGGTCTTTTTAATATATATATATATATATATATATATGTATATATATATATATACACATATATATATATATGTGTATATATATATATATACACACATACATATACATTAATTTGATAAGACCTATGATTATAGAAATGCATGGAATTTCAAAGCCTATTATTTTTAGTTGTCATATCCCAGCAAATATCTTCTTCAGATAATAGAATAAAGAAGCAGATCCATTGTTTTTAAACTAAGTCCTTTAAATATATTAAGAGGATTTCTTGCAACAGCCGGTTTCAATTATTTGATTGATCGTCTTTTTTTCATCGTTCCATCACATAGGTGTTTATTTGTATTCACTAGTTTTCTATTTTATTTTTGTGCCACAAAGAGCATGAATTTTGAGTCAACGGAGTAGTGCGTTGAAACTGAATGGCTGCATTATTTTGGTCAATTTCTCTTTCTAAGTAGAATTCACACACAATGTGTGAATCCTAAATTGATCTGCTTAACTTAAAAATAGAAAAACAAAACAAAACAAAACAAAAACTATTGACAAGACGTGTTGCCTTTGGGGAATATATCTTTAAATGTGCTATTTATTTAATATAAATGGTTAATGCTTCTGAATTTCCGTCAAAGTAAAGTACTCAATGTTGTTTGTCTGCTATGGAGACTAAAATACTGTGGTCATTTCAAGAAATTTCTTGTAATTTCTTTGCTGTTGCCTACTTTCGTTAAAACATAACTTAATATCACATGTAGAAACAAATCATTTGAAGAATTGTACGTGAACCCTCATTGGTAGAAATTTTATACCGAGGAGGAGGACTTCATTTTTAAGCTGAATAATTCTTTTAGCTCAAAAACTGGTGTTTACCAGTTGCTGGGTATGCACACAGATAAAGTGAAAAAAAAAGTAACCTGAAATTATTTTAGCTGTAAGGGGTATTCAGAAAACAGGATGCCCAACTGTAGTTGAACATCTCTCACTCTCTCTTTCTGTCCCTATACATTTTTTTTCTTCCCCAAACATTTATGGATCAAATACATTCATCACTATGAGGGATGAAGCCCATGCGTATTTCTGAAACCATTGAGATGTTACTCAGGAAGGCTTCATTTTAAAGCTGGCGTTTCATGAATTGATCTGAATTGTCAACATGTATAATAAACAAATGACGTTAATTCGCTTTGTACAAACAAGTATTAATAAATGAAAAACGCACATTATGCTTTATTTCAAGTGTTAACTCACTTAGAAGTGCTTGAGGAATGTGCTATTATTATATAACTACATCAATATTTATAAAGTCTTAGACCTTTTGCTATAGTGTTTTCTTAGGTCCAACATTAAATCAAAAGATAGTTTTTGCATTATTGTCATTATGGAAGATTGGGTGCAAATTAAAATAACAAGAATAATGTTTTTTATCTTGCCACAACCATGTATGTCCACATTTAAGAGCTTATCTAGCAATGGATTCTTAAGCTTTGTAGAAATAAGCTTTTCAATTCTGATAGCGTTGCTTCCTGGCCGCCCTGCCGACACAAATGGACCCATATTTTCTGCAAGCTATTTGCAAATGTGTAAACCATCTGTGGCTGAATGATTAGGGGAGTGCAGGAATATGTATCCTGTATTTGGTCCCCATTGGCCATTTATTTCTGTTTTATTGTTTTAATTATAAAGACTAATCTCCATTGTGACTGTTATGTGGCATTTGCATGTTAAAAAGTGGCCTCAAATATTCATGTACTTTTAAATTGCACTATAATTTTGAGAGATATTAATCTGAGATTAAGTTGGGGTATCACTGCGTGTTGCTGGAATGGGTCTGCGCTGCATAGTGGTACTGAGACTGGAAGTTACATTTCAATGTTAACTGACTGTTACATGACAAGTAAACAGGTTTAATTGTATTATTCACCTCATTGACTTTAATGAGTCAATAATAAATGTAATAGGCACCTCAGGACCAGATGGCATAGGGTAAAAAGTCCCCATGAATACCATTTTTTCCTCTCAAGTATCTGATAAATATGTTAACTTCCTGTGTTGTGGCAATTGTTGAAATTTCTTAGCAGCTGGTCAGTTACCCTACACTGCGGGGGCCACCGGGTGTGGTTTACAGCGTTAAGTCTCAGCTTTACATTGGCAGAGAGTTAAGAGTAAAAAAATATGCCCTCTTTCAGAACTACGATGTTGTCATTGAACAATTGTATACAATTATTTAACTCAAACGAATGTTTAGGGAATGGCTCTGAAAGTGATCATGTAATCAGTCTGAGAGTTAAGAAGAAACTTCCTAACGTCAAAATGCCAATTTCAAAGGCATATTAGTCGTTTGCCCTTTCTCAACACGTTTTCCCCTGGTCTTTGCTACTTTCTTTAGCACACACACAGGGTTTAACATGGTGCTAATTGGCAAAGTGGCAGTAACATATATGGTGGAGGGAGCCCCCTTTAACCGGTAACAGTGGATTTGTCTTCCGTCCTTATGTTTGCAGTCTGCTTTATGAACAGCACTTATCGGTGTCCTCTCTTAATAAAACTCTTCTTTTTAAAAAAAGAATCAAAATACTTACCCCCAGGGGCCCCTGGGTGGCTCAGTCGGTTAAGCGTCAGACTTCGGCTCAGGTCATGATCTCATGGTTCGTGAGTTCGAGCCCCGCGTTGGGCTCTGTGCTGACAGCTCAGAGCCTGGAGCCTGTTTCAGATTCTGTGTCTCCCTCTCTCTCTGCCCTTCCCCTGTTCATGTTCTGTCTCTCCCTGTCTCAAAAATAAATAAAACATTAAAAAAAATTTAAAAAAAACAAAATATTTCCCCTCGTGTGATAAAAAAAAAAAAAAAAAAAGTCCATTCTCAAGTTAGTGTTGAAATGTTGCTTTGGCAACCAAGGAAATACTGTCAATAGTTTCATATGTTACTCTGTTCTTGGAAAAGCAAGTAGATACTCACCTTATTAACTTACTATTATAGCAAAATAGAATTCCTTTCTCTTCTGGTAAAACTTCAGAACCCATAAAAGACACTAACCCCTAGTCGAGACTACAGCACACTGAACGTTACTGAGGTAAAAGGAAAACAGTCTGGTAAAGCCACTCGCCGGCTTATCTTCATGACTGAAGTTTATTCGATTTTGCCATGAATTTGGTTTTTTAAAATATTTATTTATTTTATTTATTTTAGGGTTTATTGAATTACCTAGAGAGAGAGAGAGAGAGAGAGAGAGAGAGTGTGTGCACGAGCAGGGAAGGGGCAGAAAGAGAGGGAGAGGACCCCAAACAGGCTCCATGCTGTCAGCACTGAGCCCAATGTGGGGCTCAAACCCACGAACCATGAGATCACATTATGAGCTGAAGCCAAGAGCTGAACCCTTAGTGGACTGAGCCGCCCAGGTGCCCCTTTCCCATGTATTTAGTACTTAAAGTTTTGGTGGCAGCTAAGTGCTATGCTGTCCAGGGCACTTCGCACTTGTGCAGATTTGATGGCAGGGTAACAAAGCTGTTGCTGGGCCTACCTAAGAAAGGACATCTTTGGCGACAGTGGGTGTGTGAGAAGGTGCCTTCATATTAGTCGTGGCTCTCTTTCTTGGTAAATGGGACCTTTCTTCTCTTGGCTACGGTAGATTAGAGCTGTTTTCTCTGAAGAAGGTAAAAAAAAAAAAAAAAAAAGAGACTCTTCTTCATAATTTATAATTTCACATTTGCTCCGAGAGAACGAAACCCAACTCCTGGAAATGACAGAACAGATAGTTGAGAAAAAAAATCTCTGACTGAGAAAAATGAGAAAAACTGGATCATCTTTTCACATGTAGGGATGTCTTGAGAAGCTTCCAGGATCCATCATGACTGAACTGCGTTTGGAGAGTTTAGATCCTCTAGGGAAATCCTGGTGATTCCGGAAGGTATTGTAGAGACATTGAGAAGAAAACTGGAGTTTTGACATCCTCTGATAATATAGGATAATAAATTAACTTCAGGATACACTAAAAAGCGAGGCAGTTTGACTAAGCAACCTAAAATTAATCTTGGATTTAAAAAAAAAAAGCTCGGGGCGCCTGGGTGGCTCAGTCGGTTAAGCGGCCGACTTCGGCTCAGGTCATGATCTCACAATCCGTGAGTTCGAGCCCCGCGTCGGGCTCTGTGCTGACAGCTCAGAGCCTGGAGCCTGTTTCAGATTCTGTGTCTCCCTCTCTCTGACCCTCCCCTGTTCATGCTCTGTCTCTCCCCATCTCAAAAATAAATAAAACGTTAAAAAAAATAATTCAAAAAAAATAAAAAATAAAAAATAAACTCAAGTAAAATAGTAAGAGGAATAAGAGAGAGAGCAGCTACATTGATGACTGAGACCCTGTTGCTTGAAAAAAGATAATATTGAACTGCCATTCATTGTCCCTCGCCTTCTGACAGAGGAAAATATTTCCTAAAGAAAATAAAACATTCTCTTATATCTCAAACTATTACTCAGTTTTTTTTTGTTTTGTTTTGTTTTTTTATTAACAATATTTTCTACCAAGGAAGCAAAGAGGAAAAAACAATATTTTTTAAGAGGAAAAAAAAAACAGGGTAAATAAAGGCAGAGAATGGACATGACACACAAAAGAGCTACGTCTAACATGTTCAAGAAGTTAATTACAAATCAATAGTTTCCACAGAGGAATAGAAACCATATAAAAAGGAGCCAAGGAAAACATATAGCTGACTTATGAACTATGCGCAACTAAAAATGCAATAAATATGTTAAACCATTCTTAGATGTTCTGCTTAGGGCTTTGTACGTAGCAAAGCAGCCCCCTCATTGTGATCTGTTGAAAGTCAGCGTTCAACACAAGGGTTTTAAGAAAAAAGGAAAAAAATAAACACTAAATACATTTATCAGTAGAGTAGATGCAACTAAAGAGAGAATGAGTCAACTAGATAGCATATCTGAAGGATATATCTCCCCCAGAGGAACGGGCTAAAACATTGAAAGTACAAACAGACTTCAGAGATATAAGCATACAAGTAGAAAAGCTTAATTATACATAAAATTGGAACTAGTAAGTGTAAGAAACAGAGAATAGAATAGAGAGTATATTTCACAAACAATAATAGAAAACTTTCAGAACTAATGATAGTTAGCAGGACACTAGTTAAAAGCACTACAATCGAACTAGAGTGTATTATGCTAAGCAAAATAAGTCAGGCAGAGAAAGACAAATATCATAGGACTTCATTCATATGTGGAATTTAAGAAGTACAACAGGTGAACATAGGGGAAGAGAAGGAAAAATAAGATAAAAACAGAGAGGGAGGCAAACAGGAAGAGACTCTTAAACACAGAGAACAAACTCAGGGTTGCTGGAGGGGAGGTGGGTGGGATGATGGGTTAAATGGGTGATGGAAATAAGGAAGGCACTTGTCGGAATGAGCATTGGGTGTCACATGCATGTTAACTAATGTTAAGTACTACACTGCATGTTAACTAATTGGAATGTAATTCAATTTAAAAAATAAAAATAAAAAATAAAAAAATAAAAAATAAAAGCATTACCATCCCCAAGCAGATTTATGCATACACAGACACACACATAAGGTACATCATAGTAAAACTGCTAAACAGCAGAAATTATGACAAAAATCTTAAGAGTGTTCATCAAATTCAGACAAGTTACATTCAAAGGAAAATAATAAGACCCAAACTAAAATAATTGAAGCTATAAGATAATGCAGTTATGTTTTCCAAGTGTTTCAAAGAAATAAACAAAATACAACAAAAACTATCAACCTAGAATCCCATGCCCATTTAAGAAAACAATGTTTCTTTTTTTTTTTTAATTTTTTTTTAACGTTTATTTATTTTTGAGACAGAGAGAGACAGAGCATGAATGGGGGAGGGTCAGAGAGAGAGGGAGACACAGAATCTGAAACAGGCTCCAGGCTCTGAGCTGTCAACACAGAGCCCGACACAGGGCTCGAACTCACGGACCGCGAGATCATGACCTGAGCCGAAGTCGGCTGCCCAACCGACTGAGCCACCCAGGCGCCCCAAGAAAACAATGTTTCTTTTATATATTTCATTTCATTTCTTTTTTTTTTTATTTTAAAGAGAGAGGGCATGAGTAGGGGAGAGAGGCAGAGAGAGGGGGAGAGAAAGAATCCCAAGCAGGATCCATGCTCACTTCACAGGTCACAACCGTGAGATCATGACCTGAGCAGAAATCAAGAGTTGGATGCTGAACTGACTGAGTCACCTAGGTGCCCCAGAAAATAATCTTATTTACAGTTGCACCCAAAATAATAAGATACCTAAGAATAAACCTAACCAAAGAGGTGAAAGACATGTACTCCGAAAACAATATAACGCTGATGAATGAAATCAAAGACGACGCAAAGAAATGAAAAGGCATTCCATGCTCATGGATTGAAAGAACAAATATTCTTAAAATGTCCATACTACCCAAAGTAATCTACACATTGAATGCAATCCCTATCAAAATACTAACAACATTTTTCACAGAACTAGAGCAAACACTCCTAAAATTTGTAGGAACCACAAAAGACCCTGAATAGCCCAAGCAATTTTGAAAAAGAAAAACACAGCTGGATGTGTAACGATTCCAGGTTTTAACTTATATTACAAAGCTGCAGTAATCAAACAGCATGGTGCTGGCCCAAAAATAGACACATAGATCCATAGAACAGAATAGAAAACCCAAAACAAGTCCACAGTTACATGGCCAATTAATCTTTGATAAAGCAGGAAAGAATATCCAATGGAAAAGTCTCTTCAACAAATGTTGTTGAGAAAACTGAATAGTAACATGCAAAAAAAAAAAAAATGACACTGGACTACTTTCATACACCATACAGAAAAATAAATTCAAGATAAAGACCTAAATGTGAGGCCTGAAACCATAAAAATCCTTGAAAAGAATACAGGTAATAATTACTCTGACATCAGCAGTAGCAACTTCTTACTAATATGTCTCCCAAGGCAAAGGGAAATAAACTCTTGGGACTTCACCAAAAACAAAAAAACAAAAACAAAAAACAAAAAACAAACTTTTGCACAACAAAGGAAATAGTTAAACAGTCAACAAAAGTAAAAGGCAACTTACTGGACAGGAAAAATATTTGTAAATGACATATCCGATAAAGGGTTAGTGTTCGAATGACATATATCTATAAAGGGTTAGAACTCACTCCGCAAAAATCAAATAGTCCAATTAAAACGGGCGGAAGACACGAACAGGCATTTCTCCAAAGAAGACATACAGATGGCCAACAGACACATGAAAAATGTCCATTATCACTCATTATCAGGGAAATGTAAACAACACTGCAATGAGATATCCCCTCATACCTTTCAGAATGCCTAAAATCAAAAACTCAAGAAAGGATGAGTGTTGGTGACAATGCGGAGAAAAAAGGAGCCCTCTTGCATTGCTGGTGAGAATATAAACTGGTGTAACCACTGTGGAAACAGTACGGAGGTTCCTCAAAAAGTTAAAAATAGAATTACCATATAATCCAGTAATTCCACTACTGGGTGTTTACCCAAAGAAAAAGAAAACACTAATTCAAAGGGATATCTGCATCCCTATTAGATTGAAGCATTATTTACAATCGCCAAACTATGGAAGCCATCCAAGTGTCCACCATCCATGGATGTATAGATACAAATGATGTGATACATATTACTCAGCTATAAAAAGAAATGAAAGCTTGCCATTCGCAAGAACGAGGATAGAGATAGAGAATACAATGCTAAGCAAAATAAGTCAGAGAAAGACAAATACCATATGATTTCACTTATATGTGGAATTTAAGAATCAAAACAAGAGAGCAAAGGGGAAAGAAGGGGAGAGAGAGAGAAAGAGAGAGAGAGAGAAACCAAGAAACAGACACTTACTACAGAGAACAAACTGGTGGTTACCAGAAGGGAGGGCAGTGGGGGATGGGTGAAGTAGGTGACGGGGATTAAGGAGGGCACTTGTCCTGATGAGTACCTGGTGATGTACTGAAGTTTGACTCACTGTATGGTACACTTGAAACTAATAGAATGTTGTGATTTAATTATACTGGGATTAAAATAAATAAAATAAAAACAAAACAGAGCAAAATAAAATAAGGAAAGCTCTCCCGCCAGTGTGTGTGTGTGTGTGTGTGTGTGTGTGTATGTGTGTGTATATATACATACTTTGAAAATACCTACACAAACAAAAACAGATCATCACCAGTAGAACCATGCTAAAAGATCTACAAAAAAATCATGTTCTTCAAAATGACCCAATGTGGAAACTCAGAGCTAAAGAGTATAACAAAGAGAAAAACATGTAAACATGTAGGTATATTTATAAAAGCAAATTGAATGTTTTACACAAACATGATAACTTATTTTTTTGAAGTATGCATATTATCTACATATGGGTCAACCATTGCATATAAATCTGGTAATGGAAATGTATGTAAATTGCTTCAAGGTCACATGGAACGTTTATGAAAATAACCCGTTTCTACCCTGTGATCCTCAAGGAATGGGGATCTTTGCACCCATCAAGGGACACTTGCTAATGTCTCAAGACATTTTGATGGTCACGATATAGTGGACAATGCTGTGCTGCTGGTGGGTAGGGACCAGGGATGCTGCTGAACAACACACCCCCACAAGAAAGAACTATTTCATTCCAAATGTCAGTAGCACCATGGTAGAAAATCCCTGTTCTAGACCATAAATCAAATTGTCAGAAAATTCCAAAAAAATGAAATCACACAGAATACACACTGTGAATAGTATGTCATTAAATTTGGAAAAACAACACAAATATAACTGGAAAATTCCCACTATTATGTAATTGGGAAATTACATCCTAGACTTTTCAAAAATCCAGCAGGCAAAGAAAGAATGTTGATGGGAATTGAAAATGTTTAGAATTAAATATTATTTAGAACTTAGATTTCAAACTCAACACACACAAATAAAATTACATCAAAGGAAAATGTCCAACAATTCATGAATGTCATTGAGAAAAATACGGAATAAAATCAATTCAAGAAGTTAAAAATAGAACAAGTCAACTCAAAGATAAAAGAAAAAACCAATTTAAAAAACTTAACGGAACAGGAAAATGTTTTATATCAGTTCGAATCCATTTATGATAAAAAATCATCACTAAATAGAAAACGGAAGAGATTTCTTTTACTAAAGTATCTACAATTGGAGATCAAAAAGTATTGGGAATACTGTTTAATATAAGAGACGAGGCACAAATAACTAATATCATAAATGGAAAACAAAACATCATCACAGATTCTACAGAATGAGATGATACTGTGACAAACTTAAAAAAATTCTTTTTTGAAGGTCGCCTGGGTGGCTGGTTCACTCAGTTAAGCGTTTGACTCTTGGTTTCTGCTCAGGTCATGATCTTTCAGTATGTGGGTTTGAGCCCCACATTGGATTCTGCGCTAAGTGCGAACAGTGCAAAGTCTGCTTGGGATTTTCTCCCTCTCTCTCTGCCCCTCGTCTGTTCATTCTCTACCTCTCTCTCTCTCAAAATAAATAAATAAAACTAAAAAAAAATGGGAAAAAAGAAATAAATTTGAAAATTTATGTAAAATCAACAGATTTCTAGAAAAAGAATAGCATTGTGTCAATATTAGTCACCATTTTTTTATAGTCTTACTGTGGTTTTCTAAGAGAATGCCCTTGCATGCAGGAAAGGGTACTGAAATATTTAGTGATAAAGTGTATCAACTTTGATACTTACTCTCAAACAGAAAAAAAAAAAAGTGTATGTGTGTTTGTATGAGTGTGTGTGTGTGTGTGTGTGTGTGCATCAGAAAGTATATCAAAATTTTAAAAACTTGGAAATATCAAATAGGTTGCTATTCAAAAACTTCTCACTACTAGCGGGAGTGCATTTGGTCTAATGACTCAGAATAACGTGGGCAAATATCTTCTAATACTGAGAACATGCCTGACATATCAAGACGTTGCACAGCAAATGTAACGTACATGCAGATACAAGTAAGCCAGAAGTCTGTTCCAAACACTAACGTGAAACAACTCAAAAGTCCATCATAAATAGAATGGATAAACAGTAAGTGTACCCTTTATAAAATGGGATTGGATAGCAATGAAAGTAAATGAACTATCGTTACATAAAATGACACGGATGGAAAGATGCAAACTGAAATGATTACCTACTTTATGACCCTGTGCATATGAAATTGAAAACCAGACAAACTCAATGTATACTGTAGAATCCTGGAAAGTGATGACAGATGGGTAGGGATCCAGGTCACGAGGGGGCGTCTGGGGTGCTGATCACGTTCCATTATTTAAGCTGGGACGGTACTTCTGCACTTGTATTCAGTTTGAAATTATTAATTGAGCTATATGATCCTGTTTTGTGCACTCTCCTGTGGCTTCATTCTTCAACAGAAAATGGGTGGGGGCGCCTGGATGGCTCAGTCGGTTGAGCCTCCCACTCTTGATCTCAGTTCAGGTCACGATCTCACGGTTCATGAGTTGGATCCCTGTGTCGGGCTCTTTTCTGACAGCGTGGAACCTGCTTGGGATTCCCTCTCTCCCTCTCTCTCTGCCCTTTCCCTGATTGCTCTCTCTCCTTCCCCAAATAAATAAATGGTTAGGAAAAACAAAAACAAAAACAAAATGTTTAGAAATAGAAAAAAATATGCATGTAGACAATTGTAATCGACCCTATGAATTTATCATCTTTCCATTTTACTGGAAGTGAATCGCATCTTCTAAACATGTACTCACAGTGCATCTTTTCCTCTAGGTCAAGTCCCCTTCATCATAACCCTACCTCCTGACTCTAATGATCTGTATTCAAAACGAAGAAACTCCAGGAGACTGTCCCTCATCAGTGCCTGATGAAAACAGGCGAGGTCAGATTGAATAGCATTTGTCCAGCACAGGAAACCGAATCAGGTTTTCCCAATTCTAGATCTGAACAAAGTATCTGTTTTTAAAATTTGAGAGAGTCCCTTGAGCATACCTTGGGTGCCTGATTTAAAAATACTCTTCCCAGGGGCGCCTGGGTGGCTTGGTCAGTTAAGCGTCTGACTTCTGCTCAGGTCATGATCTCACGGTCCGTGAGTTCTAGCCCCGCGTCGGGCTCTGTGCTGACAGCTCAGAGCCTGGAGCCTGTTTCCGATTCTGTGTCTCCCTCTTTCTCTGCCCCATCCCTCTTCATGCTGTGTCTCTCTCTGTCTCAAAAATAAATAAACGTTAAAAAAAATAAATAAGTAAAAATAAAAATACTCTTCCCTAGAAATATTTATAGAAACCCCAAATCTAAGCACTTTCGTGTATCACTGAACCTTAACATTGAACACATTACGTTCTGATGGCCAGTGAACACAGCATTCCCTTCATTCATTAATTCATTTGTAAATGTGCAATCATATTGTCTCTACCCTGAAACAAGCACTTTTCAAAAGGCCTTTGAATTGACATTCCAGGATCCCTGAATAACTTCTTAATCTTCCCCTACCAGTTAACCTCACTGGCATCAGAATCTGCATATGGTGCAGACTCGTCAATAGGACAGAATGTGTTTCCTTTTGAGGAGTGATGTTTATCCTTCTATTTTGTGTTATGCTCAGAATGAGTCTGTTCTGTACCTTTGACAATCCAGACAGATGTTCCTGTGAAATATCGTGCCCTGTAGCCCTAAGCACTTCACTGTTTGCGATGCCCATAAAATATAATATGTGATTATTCTTGAAATCATTTGAAAATATTCTTCTCCAGCATTTAGAGGAAGTAGAAATAGTAAAATCACATAAAAAGATACATTTAAATAATGGTAAATTCCTTTGGACGCATAAAAATAATTTCGTGTCCTATCAGGGCAATATCATTAGACCTCAGTGAGAATAGATAATCATTTTAGAATGACAGTAATTCTGAAGACAGAAAAGTAAAAAAACACCATCAAAAATGCACAAAATCCCAAAATGAATGTTTATGTGATGATGGAAAATTCTCAGAAAATGCTCATTTCTGTGAAATTACCACAGACTTAGTTATGAGAGTAAATGGGAAGAAAAGGGGTGAAAATAAAATGGTGATTTCTGTCTTTCCCTTAGGAGACTGTCAAACTTCATTCAAGAAAAAGAAATAAATAGTAGTCTGAATTAACTTGTATTGTGAGCTCCCGTCGGAAAAAAAAAATGAGATAAAAATGAAACAGTGTGCTAATTTTCTACCAAGTTAAAACTTGTAATTCGTTTATAGCTAAGCATTTATCCAAGGCAGGAAACTATGAAAGAAAAGCATGGTATAATAATTGGTTTTTCACATTTATATTTATAAAGATTATGATAAAAAATACTCATAATTATGCTGCTAGTGTTATAGCATAATCTACCAATAGTTGGATAGATCAAAAGGGAAACATCAAACAATGAAAGCCATGTTAGAAGTCCCTTAAGGAACTAACGCTCTAAGTATCCATAAACAATACATGTACATGTGCATTTTTACAAAACATTATCTATACATTATGGGTACTCAGCTATAAATGTTGAGCAATATTCTAAACGACTTGAATATTAGTTTTAAAAGGTTTTAGACAAGTAAAGCCCATGGTGGGGTGGGGGGGGCAGATAATGGACTTTAAAAAGGTGTTTTAAGGAGAGACAAATTTTGGTAGAGAAAGAGAACTATGTTCCTGATGGGGTATGTCATACATGTAAAAGCCCAGTGGGGACAGAGACTAAGCTACGGTTAGAAGTGAAATTAAGGTCTGCCTTTGTGTTTTGCCAGATAATCTCTCCCCTTTTTTTGAGAAAATTGATTTTTTTTTTTTTAAATTTTTTTTTTTCAACGTTTTTTATTTATTTTTGGGACAGAGAGAGACAGAGCATGAACGGGGGAGGGGCAGAGAGAGAGGGAGACACAGAATCTGAAACAGGCTCCAGGCTCCGAGCCATCAGCCCAGAGCCTGACGCGGGGCTCGAACTCACAGACCGCGAGATCGTGACCTGGCTGAAGTCGGACGCTTAACCGACTGCGCCACCCAGGCGCCCCGAGAAAATTGATTTGTTGATGCCAGTTTAAGAGATCTATTTGCAAGCTCTCTCTCTCTCTCTCTCTCTCAAAATAAATAAATATTTGAAAAAAAGGGGGCACCTGGGTGGCTCAGTCAGTTAAGGGTCTGACTTTGGCTTTTGGATCAGGTCATGATCTCACAGTTCTTGGGATGGAGCTCCCTGTGGGGCTCCATGCTGACAGTGGATCCTGCTTGGGATTCTCTCTCTCCCTGTCTTTCTGCCTCTCTCTCTCTCTCTCTCTCTCTCTAGTTTCGGGCCCATTAGGTGTAGAATGATGAGTTAAATCCTGAGGTTTTCTACATAGGGAAAACCCTGTTACCTAAAGAAACTCCGTGGAAGTTAGGTGATTTGGTTCAAAAAGCACAACAGTGCAGAGTGTGGGCTCCAGATCAAACAGAGACGATTCCAGATTCTGACACGTTTGCTTAGTAGCTCTTGGTTTTTAGACAAGTTAGCCTCTCTTTGCCCCAGTTTCCTCATCTGTGAAATGGAGACTAATGGTGCCAAGGGGTGGGGACGATTTTGCTAAGGTATAAAGTTCAGAAAATTCTAGACAGTCCTCTCGAGGTGTTATTTTAACTAAAGTACTTGCTATTTTCCATGCATGCATAACAAGCAGGCACTCACCCACCCGCCCTTCTGGTATCTCACTCACATGGTTCCTATTATACTGGCTGAATTGAATGCTGCCAAATTGTGGGACACATGGGGCAAGGGTCTGAGAGTCGAGACCACCCTCCCCTAAAAGAGCGAGGACACAGAGTTCTAAAACTGTTCTACTTCCCACATGACGTGTTCTATATATTAGCATGACTTTTCTATTTCTGCAATTCTTGCCAGGCAGATAGCTTGATTTCTCTTTAAAGGGACTTCCCATCAACCCTGCAGTGGAAAGCATCGAAAGTTTGAGCCCTAAGGTTCTTTGAATCTCCTCCAGCAAAATCCTCACCTCTGCCCTTGACCCAGCCTCTCCTGCTGTGTCCACCAAGAAGGCGATACGCAGCAGGTGTAAGAGCTGTGACTCTGGGGAGTGCCAGTGAAATATGTAGGGTGGTGAACCCTTTGTTGGAGAGGCATTCGTGAAGCTTCGCGAGCGCATAGCACAGTTTTCCGCTCTCTATGTATTTTGAATAAAATGCTATTGATGTAGAGCTGTGTAAGAATTCTTCTGAAATGCACGCAAGGGCAGCTCTCTTTTTAGGGTTAGGGACAATGTCGTTTAAAATCGTTTATTAGACTTAAAAAAACAAAAAAGTCCAGAGTGGTATTACTAGCCAAAGAAATAAGATAAATGTGTGTGACTCTGGGGCATTCGGGTGGGCTTTAGAACTTTGCAGGAAGGCCACGCTTGTGAAACTGTACATAAAAATTCATCAATAGGGTGATGGCACGTGAGGTCTGCCACGGAACTCACTCCAGTGTCCTGGGCATCATGTGTGCGTGGGATGCTGATACCAGCAAAACTTCAAAGCTGCCCAGGGGGCAATTTGGGTTTGGAACCTCTCTGTTCCTCCCACACGAATCTCCGCTGTAGAAACCAAAACTTTCACACAGGAAACCAAACATTTATATTCCACGTTCTTGTTCCTTTTATTGCATTTTGAGGGAGCATTACCTCAGTTTGTGTCGATTTATATAGTACATTAAATGTTGTAAATTACCATAAAGTGAAACAACATATCACACGATGATGTCGGAACCATAAATCATGCCTAGTTCCTGCTGCAAACAGATGTTCTTATTTTTAGACCCATGTCAAGATTCATTTTGTTCTTCCAGATTGTGAAGCCAAACTTTAAATTTTCTTATTATCAAAATGAAGTCTTCTATTCACGCTGTCATTTACAAGCCGGGCAAAATGAGTTGCTCAGGCATTCGAGGTAAATCAAATCGCACACATCACTCTGCCACAATTGGCTTCGAACACGTCAGAGTTCAAACCAGTGACGATGAAACCGCGATAGACTTTACACGACGGTCTGAGGCGACATCACCAAGCAACGACGACATTGTAACTGCTGTTGAAAGCTCGTTCGATTTAAACAGTGATGATTTTGCCAGGAGTATCACAGTTTATGTCTGAAAACCCTGGCTTGGTGTCTCTTTCCCTCTGGGAATGCTGTCTCATGGATCAGAATCAGGCCCCAGAGGAACGGACGCGCGTCGGCACGCGTGCTGTTTGCTCCTTAAATTCTTCAGTCTGTTTTTCCCACCATCCCCTCCTCTGCCCTCTTCTTGTAAAATTGGAGCTTCAGGTGAGTCACTGTTGAGGCCAACACTTGGCCCATCTGCAATCAGATAAAGATTTTATGCCTCCAGGCAAGGGCTGGGGAGATGAGGAGATGAGGCAAAATGTCACAGGTGTTTGTTTGGAAATCATCTGCGGAAGAGCAGAAATCAACAGAAATCCTTGAGGCGGGGAAAATGAGTCCGAAGCTTGCAACACTGCATCCAAAAATGAATTGCGCGTGCCAGAAAAAAAAAAAATCTTCGGCAAAATAATCTGTCTGCAGATAACGCAGAATTTAAGAGGGACACTTTCTTGGGTTTTCTTTTTTGTGTTTTCCATGTTGATGCGCATGACATTAAGTGGCCTGTGTTGGAGAGAGAGTCTTTAATTCACAGCCTACTCTAAGTAGAAAGACGATGTTTAAAACTCAGGAACCTCCCCAATAGTTAATATACTCTTTTATGTGTCCAGAGTAACAACTACCCTGATAATTCATATTAAAGAGTGTGAGGTAAACAATGGGAAGGTACATCTTTCAACGATCGAATCCATTGTCAAAAAGTTCAGTTACACGCAAACGTGAGTTTCAAAATATTAGAAAATATTTTGTGAGAATGTTTTCATTTCTCCTTCTTTCATTTTTGACATCAGCGTTATTCAATCTGTCTCTGTGCCCTTCTACTTCCTGCTGACTTTCTTCTCGAATTTTTCTTTGCTGGTGTCTCTTTGCAGTCTCTTTATTTCTGTTTTGCTCTATGCAGGATAATCCTTTCATGCACTTTCCTGATATCATATTTAAAGACTAAAGCCCCCTCCTTCTCTCTTTACACCAAAGTAAGAGAAGAGGCGTTTTCAGGAGAATTCTGGAAATTTATAAACTGAGTAACCAGGGTCAAATGCTTATCAGCGGGATGGGGATAATGGGTACGTCGAACATTTGTCTGCAGAAAACCGCAATGTGACCTTTAAGGACTCATGAAAACAAAGAAAACCTTTTGAACTTCAAAAGTACTAATTATTATTAGTATGATTATTAGCGATAGTTGCTAATATAAAGTATTATTTTTCAGGAATAAGCTCTGAAGATAATATATGAGTCACAGAAAAATGCAATGGTATCTTAGAAGTAATGAAAGACCATTATTCAATTTAACTTGCATACTATAAAAACATCTATTATCTTGAGATTTATATTAGTAGATATTAAACAGCAGAAAAATTCCTCAACAGGCAGTTCATATATGATTGAGTTTGTTTCCACTGCCGTTGAAAATTATTTCAAAGACACTTCAAGAAATATATTTGCATCCTCTTGAAACAAAACATTAAATGCAAATGAAATATGTCTAGAATCATTTAGTCTTTCCACTTACCATCATGTCCTAAAATGCCTGGGGACAGTTCAGCACATCAGTCACTGAGGGAATTACTATCTTCCCAGTTTAACTAAATTACAACCAGGAAGGACTTAAAATCTTGTGATTCTATGTTGTGTATTATACAGAGGGTGAGATTTAAAAACTAATAAAAATCATTTTGTTTACGTGAAAGAAATGTACAAGCCTTGTTTTTCCTGGAAATTTCGAGGGTAAATGTGTTAATCCTACAATGAAACTGATCGAATGAAGCGTTACGTATAAATAATGGAGAGTGTGGCTTACCTCATTTATGGGAAAAATACTCTCCCCAATGAATGAGTGAATTCTCTATGTTGTGTAACTTCTTCCCGTGCTTTGTCGTCCTGTTTACATGAAACTCACCACCACCTCAAGAAACATGCAAGCACTCATATTCAGTTTCGCAAAGATAAAATTAAGTAGATAATCAATTATGTCCAAGAATGTGTGCCAAGACTATCATTGTTATATGAATATTAAACAAGAATAAAACATTATTAATCATTATAAACAGAGCACCACCAGTGAGCAATTCCCTTTAATTTTCAGGTAGACACTTCTCATTTTCTAAAACTTGGTATTATTGACATGAAAAGTTTCCATGTTGCAAAACTCATAGCACATGGCATCTGTAAATAAAGAATATTTATCTTACTTATCTTACTTACTGATATCACATTTGTCCTTAAGGAGCGTATCATTTAGCTGGGGTGACAAAAATAACAAACAAGATGCACAGCATGATATTAAAAAAAAAAAAGCGTGTTGTGAAATATTGGGTGACACAGCTCCTACCACGAAATTTGCAGCTGCTAATGAAGGAGGCAAAGAGGAACCGATGCCCCTGGAGGTGTGAGATGTGAATGGGCTGTCAAAAGATAGGATTTTGCTAAAGAGGGGGAACTGAAAATACAAGGACAGAGGAAGTTGAAGCCACCTAAATGTCAACAGTGTGTTAGGGATTAATGACTTGCTGAGAAGCAGCTAGATCATGGACAAATTCACTTCATTTTTTACAAGTGCATCAGGAACTTTCAAAATTCTTATAGGATTAGTAGGGTGGCTTTTACCCAGGCTAACTGGGTATTAGACGCCTTAAATCTATGATAGTCCAATTGGTGAGAACAGGGTCGTTCAGTATATGAAGAGTTATAAAATTTCCATGACTAACTGATCCATGGAAGAGAATAGAAGGACTGAAGATCTTGAATCTCATCAGGTTCCAGGTAAATGAAAAAAATGTAAATGGCACTAACTAGCCTATTTCAAAAATCATCTCTGTGTTCTCTTCTTCCTTAGTATTTATAGTTTTCAAACAATTTGTAGTTCTTTCTCAGGGCTGGATCACCATGAGACCAATATCTGTGGACATGAATTAAAAACACAGAAATTATTTCTCAGGGGGGAAAAAACCTTCTGAAGTGGCATTATTAGAAAATCTGGGGAAAATGAGTTGGTTTAAGAACTGTTTTCATCTTGCAAGACTAATCTTTGATTTTTGGCATCTTCACTCTGAGAGTTCTTAGACATTTCATCAATCCCAAAGAAAAGGAATGAATGGACTAGCTGTGGGATTGTGCTTAGAACCAAGTATTTTCTCTTCATTTTCTTCTGTATTTATATTAAGTTAATTGTAATTAGTATGAGTTATAGTACTTATTCAAAATCAGAAGCTAACATTTCAGTATTTCATTAAAGTAATACAAATGGAGTAGCTGAATGATAGTAAGTTTTATCCTATTTTTTTAGAGCTCTTTGAATGAGTTACCGTTCTTATTCTTTTTTTAATTTTTTTTAAGTTTATTTATTTTTGAGACAGAGAGAGACAGAGCATGAATGAGGGAGGGTCAGAGAGAGAAGGAGACACAGAATCGAAAGCAGGCTCCAGGCTCTGAGCCATCAGCCCAGAGCCCGACGCGGGGCTCGAACTCACGGACCTCAAGATCGTGACCTGAGCTGAAGTCGGACGCTTAACCAATTGAGCCACCCAGGTGCCCCACCGTTCT
The DNA here is from genome assembly GCF_024362965.1 of Panthera pardus. Lineage (NCBI taxonomy): Eukaryota > Metazoa > Chordata > Mammalia > Carnivora > Felidae > Panthera > Panthera pardus. Next base: position 16,094,719 of record NW_026526654.1, on the reverse strand, counting down.
TATTCTTTCAGACACTCCTGGATGGAGTGGACGTAAAAACCTCCAAATTCTTTCATCGTTAACTACAAAAGGAAGACGTTCACTCTTATGTGTCCTTTCATTTTTACATGGAGCTTAAATGTCCCCCAGTTCTCCCCAGACTGGGTATACCGATGTTAGTATATTCACATTCACACATGTGAATATACCCTGTATTTACATCCTTGGATTTCTTTCCCCAAACGGCCGTTCTCAATTATTTTTGGGAGACCAAAGGTGTCTTATGAACAATTTATCCCCATTCCTCTCATTGCTGTGCACCCTAAATAGGCCCGTTGGTGCTGTGTTCAGTTCAAACATTGCTGGAAGTTTGCTGTAGTCAATGAAAACAAACGAGCAAGTATTTCTTCTCCCCACTAAGCTTTACTGTGATGTTTGGTTCCCAAACTACTAAGTCGTCTTTAGCGTAATTCTGGTTTCCCTTCAATAAAACTAAAGAATAATGATATAACAAATCAACTCAGTGACCTTAATGCACATGGACGTAATAACCTTGTCCCTACACACACGTGAATACATACACTTAGCCCTTCCTTACTCCTAGATGGTGTTTTAATATCATATTCTGTCCTGCCAATCTCCCTTCTCTCTGAATGTGAAAGCCTTTCCCCAAGCAAAGGGATTTAAATTAGGTTATACCAGGATGGAAGTTTTCAATCTCAACAGCCAACACTAATCTAATCCATGTCAGGAATCATGCCGTTTATTGACTGTACTCAAATATCAAGAGGGGATCGCAACTTTTGAAAGTGAATCAGCATCTCCTAGTTTTTGAAGCATTGGTTAAATGTGTCCAGGTACAAATGTTCCTCCTGCTTGAGGAAAATTATCTCCGTGCCAATGTCATGACCCATGTACCTGACTTATTCTTTGTTTTCTGTTTATATATGCAATCCAAGAAATCATAGCAAATGGCTATGTTCTGTTTGTTTTTACAATATCCAACCTGAAAAAAAAATAGGTTTGGACTTCAGGACCTACCTAGCCTGTCTTTGACAATGTTACTGTGGAACAATGTAGCGTTTCACCTAATATTTCATTGCATTCATTCAAGAATCATCTGCTAATCATCTCCTACAGTTGATCTGTGACAGTTGAGGCATTGTTTCTTTTCGGCCCCACTGGATCCATGTTACAATTTGGGCTAAAGGCATGTAACCTCATAACATCATGCGGAGAGCAGAGAAAAGTTATCTCTATTCATTCAGTCATTCATCTCTTCACTCTCGGTCCTGCACCTTATATGTTCTGGACATGATTACACGCATTTACATCTTTTGAGAGCAGAAAGAAGAAACATGAGAAGAAGGGACCCGGGAGACAGGGAGGCAACATGACCGGAACTGAGGCAGTATTTCCACAAATTTAAGCCAGTTTTGTAGACCCACTGATACCATTCATGAGTTCTCAATGATGCAGTGGAAGAACGAAGCAGGTACAAGCACCGTCTTCATTTCACAGGTGAACAAACCACAGTTTGGTGCATTTTTGTACTCTTTCCCAAAGGCCGGCACGGCCGTGGAGCTCTGATTTGAGCCAAGAGTTATCTGACTCGTGAGAACTCTAGCTGAACTAATGAACATATGAATGAATGGCTTAAAAATTATTTTGTACTGGACACATCAGATTGTAAGCTCACTCAGACTTTTAGCAGATATGAATTTTGGAATAGAGGCTGATAAATAGAAATGCGGACAGTATGTATTTTAAGCGAGGCAGGCTATGCGGTCTTTGTGATAATTACTCAACTCTGTGGTAGTTACTCAAAGTCCACCTTTGTAACAGGAAGCCAGGTATACACAAGCCGAAAACATGTGAGTATGTGGCTATGTTTCCATATACACTTATTTACAAAAACAGTTGACTGCCAAGATGAATTTAGGAAACACCAGACAGATGACGAGGAAAAGTCATGCTAAGAATAGACTGTGAAGTCTCTATAGGTTACCATGGAAGCTCAGAACCGGTGTCTTTAAATTAGCCCTCCCATTTTTAGAACTTCCTTCAACCAGCCCAAGGGGGCCCTCTTTCCTTAAAATATGTGACTCAGGTGTTCCGTTCATAAATTTTTGGAACAAAATGGCTGCCTACGCTCCTGGCATTCACTTGTCCAGGCTAAGAATTTTATAATGTCGAGGATTTTTTTCTTTCCTCAGATCAAAAGACATTCGAGTCGGATGTATTTCTATCTTAATCCAACCCAAGTGTTAACCAAACACCACTTTTAATAGTGAATACACTTACCATACAATACCCCACATCAAAAACCTTGGCAAAGCTCAAGCTGTTTTGAGACGACATAACAATTTACTGTGGTTCAGGACCTGACCTTCTATTGACACTTAGTTCACCAGAAGTCAGGTGTAGTAATATAGCCTTGGAACCCTTTGGGATGGTGGCCTCCGTGACAGCAAGACAAAGGAGTACTTACCCTATATGAAGCACTCACCTTTGAGACCCATCAGTTATAAATAGCCCAGTTGCTGCTTCAGTAGCTGGCTGGCAGCCAGGAGAGAGAGGAAAACAGATTGAGGTGAGCCACAGGGATACCATAAAGGTGGGCAGAAGGCTATCCAATATGAAAGAGACAAAGACATATAAACAAGGGCATTTAAGTGATTAAAGCAGGAGAAAAATCTTATATTGTTATTTTTCTATTAGCTTGCTTGGTAATCCCACTTTCTCTCAACTGTACAACATCCCTCATACCCATGGAGAGAATTAACAGGAATTAGAGGAAGTAAGATATGAAGCCGATAGTAATAATACAACATGCTTTGGCAATGAATACCACCTTCTGTTTTTGGAATAGTAGCCGGGGGATGTAGAGGAGAAGAAAGGAAACAGACAACCAGACACACAGTGGATCCCGAGGGCACAGGAAATGCTTAGTCAGTGCACATATGTTGCAGAATTTATGGGACATCTTTAAAAAGTAGCTAAGCCTTCCGCACATGTAACAGTGGCAACTCTAATGCGGATACCAGCGTCAGATAACACACAACCACGCTTCTTAAAAAAAACACTGTTTTAATCGGTTTTCCATTTTATCAAAAACAAAGCAAAAGGAATCGCATTACTCTTGAGGGTACAGATGTGTTTAAACTTTTCTTTGATGTTCTTTTATAGCTTAACTGTACAACGCATGAAAAAAAAATACTGAGACATAAAAATATTTTTACTGGCCTGTATGAATAAATGGAAACCAACCTGTTGTGTATATAGCTTAGTTACTATTTCTTCCCAAATGAAATATTTTAAGATCAATCCGTTAGTGGCTTTCTTTGTGTACAAAATACAGTACTAGATTCTCCGGAGATATATGAAGAGATATGAAGACATCCTTCACAGAGTTTAGAATATGGTGGATTAGGATGTTTCTACCTTTAAAAAATAACAAAATGATAAAATGTAGAGCGTGGTTGATCTTGTGGTACTTGCCTGTGAGTTTAAGAATTAAGCCAGGCAACTCCAAAGAGAGGGTTTAACAACTGAGAAGAGATCGTTGGCTCATAGACGGTTTTCCAAATTCATAGTGTTTAGCACATTAGCAGTTGAAACGCATTTATGTGCAACTTACGAGAATGACAGTTCAGAAGTTAATATTCCTTAGAGACTTACTGGTATTATCCAGAGATTTCTCAAATAGCAATAATTCCTTTTCCTTTACTTGGAAAATAATTTATTTTCCGGTGGAGTGGTAATATCCAGGTATTCATTTAACTGATTCAAAACAATACATGGTGTTGTATATACAAAATAATTTCTACATCTGAAATATCCTACATTTTCTGAAAATTCTACTTTTTCGGATGTCATCTTCAATTAGTGTGAAATTCTTACTTTATAGTTTAGAAGTAGAAGTGTTAACATGAATTGATCTACCCGTATTTACAGAGCTTAACTAATAGCAAAGAAAATACTGCACTTAACATTTTCTAATTTCTGTTGTAGAATTCTTTCTACCAACTGTATAAAGCGAACTTTTTTACACAGTGACAAGGTATTTTAGCATGTCATTTAGTAGGTAATTGTCCAAATTTCTCAGAAATAGAATATACAAAGGACCATCTTAACTGTCAATAAAAGGTGAAGTCATATATTGGGTTGTGACTCAGGTGTACTTAAAACATATGTATAATCACAGAAAGGACTACATTTACATAAGATTTCAATTAATATGTAAGACCAGAAAAATATGTGATAATGCTTTTTATACTCTGAATCTTCTGCTTTTTTATGAATATCACTCTGTATATCCTGCTTTTCCTTTTATATATCTTTACAACCGTCTCCGTGTGACCATTATTCACTGATCATAAGACCATTCACATCAGCACCCCTCAAAACAAACAAACCCTTAGATATAAACCTAACACAATATGAATAAGATCTGTATGAGGAAAATTGCAAAACTCTGATCAATGAAATCAAAGAAGACATGCATAAATGGAGCGATATTTCATGATCTTGAAAAGGAAGGTTCAGCATTGTCAAGACATCAATTCTTTCGACTTGATCTATAGATTCAGTTCAGTCCCAATCAAAGTCCGAGCAAATTATTTTGCAGGTATCGGCAAAGTAATTCTGAAGTTTAGAAGCAACAATTAAAGAAAATAAAAATAAACAGAGCAGCCGACGCAATATTGAAGGGGAAGAACGACGTTGGAGCACTGACACCACCGACTTCATGACTTACTGCAAAGCCACCATAGTAAAGACAGTGGGGTACAGGTGAAAAAAATAGATCAATGGAACATAATAAAGAGCCCAGAAATCGATCCCCATAAATGAAGTCAACTGATCTCTGACCAAATGGCAAAGGCAACATAATGGAGAAAAGACAGTCTTTTCAACAAAGAATGCTACAACGACTGGACATCCGCATGCAAAACAAACAAACACAGTGTAGACATAGAACTACACCTTTCACAAATATTAACTCAAAATGGGTCACAGACCTACACATAAAGTGGAAATTTATGAAACTACTAAAACATGACATAGGAGGAAACCCAGATGGCCTGGGGTATGGTGATGAGTTTTTAGATATAACAGAGACACGATCCATGAAATTAAAAAAAAGAATTAATTAATTGATAAGCTGGACTTCATTAAATGAAAAACTTGTGCTCTGCAAAAGAAGTCAATGAATGTAAGGATAAGCCACCGACTGAGAGAAAATATTTTCAAAAGACACTAAAGAATTGCCATCCAAAATATACAAATAGCTCTTAAAACTCAACAATAGGAAATGATGCGATGTTTTTAAATGAACCAAAGCTCCAGACCCCTCACCACAGAAGGAATAAAGATGGCAAATTAAGCATATGGAAATATGCTCCATTACATAAGTAATCCTGGAAATTCAAATTCAAATGGCAATGAAGTACCACGACACATCTGTTAGAATGGCCGAAATCCGGAACACCGGTAACACCAAATGATGGCGAGGATGTGAAGCAAGAAAAACTCTCCTTCATTGCTCGTGAGAATGCAAACCAGCGCAGCTACATTAGAAGATATTTGGGGAGTTTCTCACAAAACTATACAGGCTCTTACCACATGAGCCAGCAATCATGCTCTTTGGTACCTGCCCAAAGGAGTTGAAGATATACAAAAATGTCCACACAATAACCTGCACATGGATGTTTAGGGCAGCTTTATTCATATTAGCTCAAACTTGAAAGCAACCAAGTTGTCCTTCAGTGGGTGAATGGAGAAACAAATTGTGCTACATCCAGACAATGGAATATTATTCCACACTAAAACGCAGTGAGCCATCAAGACAGGGAAGGCACAGAAGAAGCTTAAATGCGTATCACCAAGTGAATGAAGCCAATGTGAAAGGCCACATATGGTATGATCCCAATTATGTGACACTCTGGACAAAGTAAAATGATGGAGACAGTAAAAAAGATCAGTAGTTTCTAGGGTGCCTGGGTGGCTCAGTCAGTTAAGCATCCGACCTCAGCTCTCGTCATGATCTCACAGTTTGTGGGTTCGAGCCCCTTGTCGGGTTCTGGGCTGACAGCTCAGAGCCTGGAGCCTGCTTCCGATTCTGTGCCTCCCTCTCTCTCTGCTCCTGCCCTGCTTGCACTCTGTCTCTTTCTCTCTCTCAAAAATAAATAAACATTAAATTTTTTTAATAAAAAAAAAGATCAGTAGTTTCAGAAGCCACAAATAAGGAAAAATAGAAAATATCACCGTCATTTAAATACCTAAAGCAAGATAACAATGAGCATTTCAATCGGCGACAGTTGAGCACAAATTAGCAGTGAAATAAAAAAAAAATTCTAAAAATAGTAGTAGGTCAACATAACTATAAGCATGGATATTTTATCTTGAAATAAATTAGAGTCATAATACAGCTCAAGAGTCAACTACCACAGACGAAGTAGAGAGAACAGAAAATACACAGTGTATATTTATTTTTGTTTTATTTTTATTGTTAGCATGTTTTATTGTTACTAATACATTTTATCGTTACTAATATATTTTATTGTTACTAATATATTTTATTGTTTGCATTAATTGCTATTGTTCTGTTAACTTAAAGTTGGCTGAAAATGCATCACGGCATTCATACGAGTATATGGCGTGGCTTCCAATTAGTAGGATAAAGTGGCGAGTGTGTAGGAACTAAGATGATATAGCATTGGGTCAATATTTCCAGCGAAGGCAGCAGACAGGTTTGGGATTTGGACTAGGAAACGTAAGTGTGAAACAGAAACGTAGCAAGGATGGGGAGGGATTAGCCACTTGCCAGGTGTTTTCCAACAGAAACAAAGAACGGTTGTCATTATAAAAAAAAAAAAGACAATTAAAGACACGCTTTGTAGAAGGGCTTGGAACTCATCTGGGAGCATTGCACAGTCAGGAAATGTGTGCGCTTGCTGTGGAGGAAGGGACATGGCTTATTTTCCAATAAAATGCAGGCGACCTTTATTATGCAAAGGAACACCGCCTGTGCAAACCGGACTACAGCTGCACCAACTTCACGCACTCGGCATGAGAGTCCTGAAGGAAAAATACAGGAACAGCTGGACATGGTAACATTCGCCCAAATTAATCCAGCAAAGATTCTAGGTTGGGTGGGAGGAGCGAGGGGGCCTTCAAGCAGAAACGGGGAGAAATAAACATAATAATTTGGGCTGAGGTGAGACAGAAAAGACAAAGGAAAACACATATAAGGAGATCAGCAGGGCAGAGAGGTAGATTACAGAGAAAAGGACAAGGACACCTCAGCTGGGGGGAGGGGCCCTCTTGTCTATGGTCCCAGGTGAGGGAGACGAGGAGAAGAGAGCAGAGACAATGAGCAGAAGCCAAACCAAATGCAGGAGAAGAGCAGGACCAGAAGAACCTCCTTTCCCAACAGGTTAAATGCAGGAGGAGATAAACCAAAAGAAGTACGGAAAGAAACGAGGTGTCATTCAAGGGCACAAAGGTTAAAGGAGACAAGTTCAAAAGGATGCCTGAAGAACTTACACAGAAGCACAAGGAAGGAATGATGTCCTGTATCAGAGGAGTCATCAGAGAATGGGTTCCATTCAGCTTCCATTGTGAGAAAGTAAATGAATTAAATTCATCAAAGTGGCCAGAGGTTAAAACAAACTGCAGTAAAAAAACAAAACAAAACAAAACAAAACAAAAAACAGAAACAAAAAGCAAAACAAGAAACAAAGGGAGAGGAAAACAACATAAGAAAGGAAGGGGAATTCGAGGATGGGTGGAGAAAGAGGACAAATACAGTAACAGTTTGCACAGACAGGTGTGCTTTGTTTTGCTTTAGGTGTTCTGGGCTACAGTTTCCTCACATGTTAGGTGACCAGATGGGACTTCAGGGTTGCTGAGGTCTCCCTGTCCTCCAGCCTTCTGGGGGGTTTGCCCTTCCATTCTGGCCATGCGCAATACCGAAGAAAGAGAAGGTCAAAGACACTGACTCTGGGTCTGAGGAAGGTCGTGTCCAACCAGTTCGGAAAAACATTTCAGTTTGAAATGCAAGGATTCAGATAGAAGCGAGAGAAATCTCTTTAGTGCTAAGGTGCAGGACGCTTTCCAGTGAAAAATAAGGGCATCTAGCCGCACAAGAGTTGGATTTATGACCTAGAATGGACTTTTCAAAGATTAGAAATCTGTGGGGGGAATTTGATGACCGGGGAGGAAATTTTCCCTGCCTTTTAGAAAAATTCAAGTAAACGTTAACTTTTAGAAAAATTAAGCCAACGTTCATGATAACACCAGTCTGTTAGTATGTACCATAGAAGAAGGTGTACAGAGATATACATGTGAATTGTCTGAAATAGAATTATAGCAAGTTGAAGTATACAGAAGAATCGACAGGGTGTATAGGAATGGAGGATGGTAAACTCTAAAGAGAAAAATATCACTTTTTCGGATCATGATATTGCAATAGCTAAAACTAATTTCACACAATCCTGAAAATTTGGAAGTCATATGGAGGATGTTAAAAAAACTTCTGTGAGAACAGGAAGACATTTAAATTTTTAATATAATCAATGGGAGAGAAAACTTGCTTTCATTTTAAGATGTCACTGGTTGCATAACTGGGTAAAACCTGCCATTAAATATAAGGAAAGAAATGGCAAAATAGATTCTTTGTTTTTGTATTTAGTGACATACTTTGCTTTAAAGCAAAGAACAAGAAACAGAAATAGGACTAGCAAAGAAGAAGAAAGCTAGGAGGGGAGAAATGAGAGATACCAAAACCCGAGACAGCATAATAATTCAGGGACAGATTTGCAAGAAGAGCTTCCCTGTCCAGATACGTCTTACAGAGCAAGGAACAAAAGGATGTCGGTCAGGGGCGTAAGAGATGTACGGAAGGGGTGGCTAACAGAGCATAAGAATCTACAGCGTAAAAGGAAATGATGTGAGTTGGCATCCCAGCATCACTCAAAACGTAGAAGGGTCAGCTGGTGAATACAGGGAAGTTCTACCCCATTGTGGTGGCCTCATTTCAAGGAAATTTGAGAAAGATCTCAACCAACCTCGGGTTCTGTTTGCCAAGGCATGTGAGAGAAAGGGCATTCTAAAAAAGAACTGCTCGTAATAGAACTTCAAAAGGGAAGGGACCATCAAAATGGACGCTGTAGATCATGAGTCTTGTTAACCACATAGAATGGTACTTACCTCTCACACATCCGCAGACCTAGTGAACTGTGTTATGGTGTAGATTCTTTGACCCCCGCTAGGAACTCATTGGTATTATAGATGCAGTGTTGTTACGGTTGTGGTTATTGTTAGACGCTCAAATCACTCATCTTGGGCGTATTGGAAACCCATCATGACCTATCCCATATCTTTTAATGTGACTTCCTTAGATGTGGGGTTGGCTTTTTGTTTTGTTTTTGTTGTTGTTGTTGTTTAGTATTTCTTGCTTTTTGGTACATTTCCTGGAAGCATCACACATATTTTCTTCCCCAGACTGGAATCACCTTTCCTTTAAATAGTCCTGGTTCTTTTTGGTAGGGAGTACCCAGAGTGCACATTTCTGCTGGAATGTCCTTGACTCTCTAGTTCTTTAACCTTTCACAGAGCTAATAAAGACATAATTTAGGGGGAAAAAAAGAATTCTTCCTGATATTTCCAACTGAATGGATTTTCTTGATTTGTTACTTAAAATCACTTAAATAATTATTTTCTCTGTGTGGATATATTACCTGCTCCACATGCAGCTAAGTTTATTCATTACGTTTGATACCAAATTTCTGTGGATATCAATTTTATTTTTGATTTGATTTGATTTTTTTTTTGCATTACAAAAAAATTATGTGCTATCATGGTCAAAATAATAAAACAAAAATCTTTGGAGTAGTCTTGATTCAATTCCTATTAACTCAACGTTCTTCTCCATAACAAGCTTAAATTCCTTATCCTGGCGCTCGTAGCCAAGTTGGACCTAGTTAGCATTCCAGACTCATCCCCTATAACTCCATAACATAAGCTCTAGCTAAATTGGACTATGAATGATTTCAAATGTGCCAAGAACATATCCTACTTTGTGATTCTTCTTTAATGCTGATCCTTTTTTCTGGAATGCAGTTCCTGCTTCTGTCCATTTAAAAACTCTTGTTCTTTCTCCAAAGGCCATGATCCTTAACTCTTGGTAGACTATTAGCACTGTTTAAATTCCCATTTTATGACGTATGTATTTCTTTTGAAAAGTGTTGATATGGCTTATAACAATGATCTTATGTAATATCCTGATGAGTAAAAAGTAGAGAAAAGCAGAAAAGAGGTGAAAATAATAGAAATACAACATTTCAGCAAAAACAAGAGTTAGTTTTATATGTAGGTATTTTGTCTTCTCAGGTTGCAAGCACTTGGACTGTGGGACATAGGACATACAAACGGTAGATGTTTGACAAATAAATAATGACTAGACGTCATGGCATGTTCCCAACATCCAGAGAACTTTGCACACAGCAGGTTCCAAATTTCCTTGTTGATTTTCTAGTACATGAAGAACTGTAAATAGTTACATTTTAAGTGATATTTAGGCCACTTTAGAACACAAGTTGTTAGATTGTGTGCAAACATTTCTTGAATGGCTTTTTATTTATTTTTTTTTTTAAATTTTTTTTTTCAACATTTTTTATTTATTTTTGGGACAGAGAGAGACAGAGCATGAACGGGGGAGGGGCAGAGAGAGAGGGAGACACAGAATCGGAAACAGGCTCCAGGCTCCGAGCCGTCAGCCCAGAGCCTGACGCGGGGCTCGAACTCACGGACCGCGAGATCGTGACCTGGCTGAAGTCGGACGCTTAACCGACTGCGCCACCCAGGCGCCCCTTGAATGGCTTTTTAAATAATCTATTCCCATGGCGGTATTTTTGGTGCCTTAGATTGGAGTCTTTGAACAACACCTTAAGGAGTGAAGTATGTATAGGTTTCACTGGGGGATGGTTTTAGGAGCTGCACCGGTGAGGGAGGAAGACAAGCAGGTGTTGGGGTGGGGGGGGGGCAGGGGCTGACCCACCATATGGTTCCACCTGTTCTAGAGTAAGCTCTGGAGTTGGCATGCTTGATCAGCGTTATTGGAACTCACACATGGGTGCCAGACATGGACATCCCACATCAGCCAATCACTGGGTACGAGCCAACTCCATGAGGGAGGGCTTGACTCAGCCTCAGCTGCCGTGCCCTGCTCCCAATTGCCAGAGAAAGATTGAGCTGTGCGTCCTCAGCGGGCATATTCCCAACACATGAGCATTGGAAGCAGGACCTCTGAAGACGGCATGTGGGCAAGGCACCATGGTAGCCACCACATACAATGTTTTTATCATGATGTTTGAGAAACAGTTCAATTGTATGCAATAATTTTTTAAGTCTGACATTTAAAGAGAGTCTGTAATGAGCAACACTCGTTTGGTCTCCAAATGTGCCTGTGTGAGTATCTCTGTTCGTGTTAATTATGTATGGTTTCTAAAGTTAGGAAGAGGGGTGCCTGGGTGGCTCAGTCGGTTAAGTGTCCGAATTTGGCTCCGTTCATGATCTCATCGTTTGCGGGTTCGAGCCCCACGTCGGGCTCTGTGCTGACAGCATGGAGCCTGGAGCCTGCTTCCTATTCTGTGTCTCCCTCTCTCTCTGCTCCTACCCCACTCATGCTCTGTCTCTCTCTCTCTCTCTCTCTCCTTCAAAACTAAATAAAAACATTTAAAAAATTAAAAAAAAATTAGAAAGAAAAAGACCAGAAAATGAATGGACGTCATTATAGTATTCTTATCATTGTTTGCTTTTACTATTTGGAAATACACATTATAAGTTGCTGGGAAAAGACCCTTTAGAAAAAGCATTCTTACACCCCGTTCAGGGAGAAAAAAGCTATATAAATTCAAATAAAAGCAAATTAATTTTCTCACAGATGTTTTGTAATATAAATAAACCAACATGAGAGACAAGCATCATTTTCAAAGGTTTTTGAATTCTTTGGGGGAAACGAAGCATAACAAGCTTATTTTGAAACTGCTAAATATTAATCTTGTATCTCATTCTTTCCTTCAAATAAAGTACAGTGAGTTGCCATATTCTTGTCCTAATGTCTAATTTATTTAAACTTGTTTGTCATTGCATCCTCTAGTGAACCAAAATGTTTGCATACACTTGGAAGAGAGCTGACGAAACACAGGACCACGGCAGCCTTTAGAACAGGCTTTGTAGGGGCACCTGGTTGGCTCAGTCAGTTAAGCATCTGACTCGTGATTTCTGCTCAGGTCATGATCTTGCAGTCCATGAGTTCGAGCCCCGCGTCGGGCTCTGTGCTGACAGCTCAGAGCCTGGATGCTGCTTCGGATTCTGTGTCTCCCTCTCTCCCTGCCCCTCCATGACTCGTGCTCTCTCTCTCTCAAAAATAAATAAACATTAAAAAAAAAAAAACGGGCTTTGTAGACATGGGCCACTCTCTTCCCTAGAGTTCTTAAAAATAGAAACCCAACGGTTTAGAACAAGTTTAATAAAATTCTGCCAGGGTGTAGAATATATCCTCATGTTTTGGCTCTCTGCACTCTCCTTTTAAAGAACAACCTCTTGATATTCTATTGAATTCTAAAAAAGAAAGAAAGAAAGAGAAAAATGTTTTGGCCTTGATTTGTATTTAATTTATTAGTGTACAAGGAGGTGTTAGTTTGTTTTAAAATGTTTTTAAGTAGATGTTTATTGCCAAACTATATTTCCCACTAGATTACTTCAGTCAAGAGGAGGCCACCTTCTGGTTTAAATTAAGGAGGAGGTACCCCTTGATTTCCTTTTTCGTTTCGTAATTTTCGATTTCGATTGTAATGGTGATTTCTAGGATCCACAACATAAAGTTTATTCACCAAAAAGAAGTATATCATCAGAAAATCCAACTGATATGGTAGAGGATGACCTTGTTAACACGCACCTAAAAGGAGTTTGTGTGTGTGTGTGTGTGTGTGTGTGTACGCATGTGCTTAATACAAGATCTTCATTTAGTCTGTGTTCTCTTTTCTTCATGTCCTACTTCTTATTTTCATTGTTTTGTGTAATGCCCCCAAGGCAGATGCTGGACATAGTGGTGACACAGGGGCCCAGAGTCACTGGAAATGGCACGTTTCCAGACCTTGTATCACTTGCGATGATATCGGAACTTTTAAATGAAATTTCAGAGTAAATACACCTCACACAGTCTTTCAAGCGTGTTTATTGTAGGTGTCTCAACCTGGCATTGGGTAAAAATACACGTTTTTCATAAAAAAGAGTTTTCACCACCATGAAACATTTATAAAATATAAACAAGGACAAATGGCTACTTAATCAACCGAGCCAATGGACAATTTTGAATTGTAAGTGGAGGAAAGCAAGCGAGAGAGTCTCACTTCCATAGTGGCTGATCCGTTTCATCATGATAATCATGAACAGGCTCACTTCATTCTAATACTTCCCTCTCACAAATAGATTCATATCGGCCTCACTGCAAATGAATAAATAAAAATTGAGACTACGCATTGTGTTCCGCAGAGCTTGAAAACCCTAGAACTATGTTCAGTCTTATCTACTGTCTTTCGTTAACAAAAGTGTCTATCTAACCACCGTTTTTATTAGCGTATTTGAATGGCATATTGATCCTCATTTGATGTAAATTACGATATAATCACATAACAGACTTGAGTATAACCGATTGCAAGCAAATGAGAAGCACATGATGAGACAGAGCATGTGGATTTCAGTGCCCAGACCTTATGAACACATGTACATGTTCAGGAAAGCCCACTGGATAAAATTTATGTATTGCTAATGATTTTTATTGGCCCCTTGGCCCAAAGTGGTGGCAAGGTGCCCAGGAATTTGAAGGAATCCTGTTTTCGGTTAGTAGTCAGAATGCAAAGAGTAATAAAACTCAGAAAAGGCATGGTGAAAGCTAAAATACATTTATCCAGGTACAACGAGTCCAGCCAACTCAGGACTGTGAGTCCTTCGCCTTTTTCTTCCCTCGAGGTTACGGAATTTTATTCTGTCATGGTATCCTCGAGCAAGGATCGTTTTAACAAAGCGCTGCACAATCCATTTGTGTGTGTGTTTGTTTGTGCTGTGTGCCTGCACAACGTCATAAAAGGACTAATTCGATCCACAGCCTTCTTTTTCCTGCTGAATGAATGATCTCTTATATTCCTGATGGAGTTCAGGCAAACCACTTTGCTTCTATTAAAAGCAGGCGTTCGGATAATCCAAGAGGTACATATAATTGTGCACATGATCTCTCTCTTTAAAGGTAAGGGCAAATTTCCCATGGAATTGCATCCACACAGCCACAGGAAAGAGATGATACAGTTACAGACGGCACAGTATTTTTTTTTTCAGGCCGCTTATTTGTACTTCTCATTACTAATTAAAACTTCATTTTCTTGTGATCATTCCTAGTTTGCAATATATAACATGCATTATGTTTGACTCTGATTCAAACAATTATTGGGAGTGTGGGTGGGTGTTTGGCAAACTTGAGTAGTACCTGGAAAACTGATAATATAATGATATTTTTAGAAGGATAATGATGTAATTATGTTAGAAAATAGAGTTGTAGTTTAGAAATACGTAATTAGGTATATTAAATGAAACTATGTGTATCGGGGATATGTGTTTTAAGATAATCAACTGCAGGGATGCTTGGGTGGCTCAGTCCATTAAGCGACCAACTCTTGGTTTCGCCTCAGTTCATGGTCTCACTGGTCATGAGTTCGAGTCCCGTGTTGGGCTCTATGCTGACAGTGTGTAGCCTGCTTGGGATTCTCTCTCTCCCTCTCTCTCTGCCTGCTTTGGACTCTCTCTCTCTCTCTCTCTCTCTCTCTCTCTCTCTCTCTCTCTCATTCTCTCCCTGCCCCTCCCCAACTTGTGCTGCCTCTCTTTCTCTCTCAAAATAAATAAACATTAAAAAATAATAATGAACTGGAAGTCAGGACAGAGAAGAATGGTTATTGGTATACACCAAACAAGATTAGCTCTGAGGAGATGTATTGGTCAGCGTTCTCCAAAGAACCTGAACTGAGAAGATATATAAAGATACATATATAAGGAGATTTATTACAGGAACTGGCTCACATGATTATGGAGACCAAGAAGTCCCAGCATCTGCCCTCTGCAAGCTGGAGACCCAGGAAGGCTAGTGGTGTAATTTAGTCTGCATCCAAAAGCCCGAACACCACAAGGGCTGTTGCTGTAATTTGTAATCTGAATCCAAAGGCCTAAGAGCCAGAAGTGCTGATACCCGAGGGTAGAAGAGGACGGACCTCCCAGTTCAAGAGAGAGCACATTCTTTTCATCCTCTGCCTCCATTCAGGTCCTCAGTGTATTGGGTGATGCCCACCCACTTGGGTGAGCGCCATCTTCTTTTCTTTGAGTCTACTGACTCAAATGCTTATCTCGCAAAATCATCATCACAGACACACCCAGAAGTGGTGTTCTACCAGCTCTCCGGGCATCCCGTAGCCCAGTCACGGTAGCACCAAAATGGTCCATCACGCTAGACGTAGGGATTCGTATGGTGAATAATAGGTACGTAGGGATTCGTATCCCACTCCCCTTACTTTGTATATGTTTGACATTTTCATAGTAATGACTATATTTTCTCTTTCTTTTTTTCAGTGTATTTTTTTTAAATATTTTTAAGTTTTATTTATTTATTTTGAGAGAGAGCGAGTCTGTGAGCAGGAGAGGAGAGAGAGAGAGAGAGAGAGAGAATCCCAAGCAGGCTCTACATCATCAGCACAGAGTCTGACACGGGGCTCAAACTCACGAACCATGAGATCATGACCTGAGCCGAACTCAAGAGTCAGACCCTTAACCGACTGAGCCCCCCCGGGGCCCCTTTTTCAGTGTATTTATAAGACAAGGAGGACTATTTGGTCATTAAGTTTTGCTGCAAGGCAGGTGTCCAGAAGTTTCAATCAATGCGTGAGATATTTTAGAGATTTCTAAGCTAACCTGGGCTGGCTTCCAAATACACAATCCAGTGGGTAGGGCACTTGTTTCTGAGCACCAGCTCAGAAGTTAGTGAGACAGGGAACTGATGACCGTTGTTTCCAGAGATGTGTGAATTAAATCAGGTCCCTAACCAGCAGTTATAAAAGTATAGGAAAGCAGTGTCTGAGTACAGAGGGTGGAAGAAAAGGCTGCTATGAAAAGCTAAGTAGGGAGTACTAGATGTTAGCAAAACTTGAGTGTAAAAAGAGGACTCACATTTCAGTTAAAAGAAATATAAGCCACTCAGATATCCAGGCACATACTAGTCACAACAGAGCTAGAGGCTAGCATTCTCCACGCAGCCTGGATAGTATAATAACGACAACAGGGTAATACAATCCAATTCCCTGGTGGTGGAAATCACCTCAATATATCATCAGGTATAGTTAAGATTATCCCAGCGATTGTAAGGATTTGGACCCGTTGAATGAAATTCTCAATACTCATAAATCTTTAGGCTCGTACAAGGAAAGACTGTCAGTTTCTGTTCCTCTATGATATTTGTGAACTTGTCCTCGTTGTGTCCATTACTTCCGGGACCGTCCCGATCAATGACATGCCCCGTGTGAGAGCCAATGCGTTCGTTATGTGCAAGTGAATACATCACATTCTACTACATCACATCTACTTATCGTTGCAACCCAATCAGGAATCAGAGAATAGCAATCAATGACTTGGGCAGTGGGCACAAATGAAAGCACATCCTAAATGCTTATTCAGTGAAATAGTCCTAACTACCTTACAAGTGAACCATATGTGCCACACGGCAGAGAAAAAGAGAAAGGGGTCCCCAGGAGAGGGACATTGAACATATGGCCATTATATCTTACCTAAGCAGGTAGGAATACAGTCACAGGAAATAAAAGCCAATATTAAAAAAAAATGAAGCATGCAAAATAAGGATGATAAAGCAGCAAACATGATAGTCATAAATTCCCAGAATCCAGTCGAATGTGCAGAAAATTTAATAAGCCTAGCCATTATCAAAAGTGCTGACAGTAAGCAGGGACGCAGCTCAGGTGTAGGGAGCCTTGAAGGGTGGGGGCAGAACTGTCAGTGCGCAGACGCAGACGCCGAGGCTCAAGCTGAGAACAATGACCTTTTAAAATAGATACAAATGACCTACTTAGAGGGCACTGAAAAGACCCAAGTTTAAAGGACTAATAAGAAAAGCTCAAACAGCAAATATGAAAACCCTGGAATTCTAGACAAAATCCTGTACTGCAGGATGAACAATATCCACAGATGTTAACACACTTGGTATATAGAACAGCTAGAGAAGGAGGGAGGGAAGAAGGAATATCCCCCAAAGTAATAGTTCCAATTGTTTCTCAAGAAGCAAACCATTCAGGGAGCACCTGAGTGGCTCAGACAGTTGAGCCTCTGACCTGGGCTCAGGTCATGATCTCACAGTTCGTGAGTTCAAGCCCCGTGTTGGACTCTGTGCTGACAGCTCGGAGCCTGGAGCCTGTTTCAGATTCTGTGTCTCCCTCTCTCTCTGCCCCTCCCCACTTACTCTCTGTCTCTCTCTCTCTCTCAAAAAAGTAAGTAAAAAACATTTTAAAAATTTTAAAAAGAGGGGCGCCTGCGTGGCTTGGTCGGTTGGGTGGCCGACTTCGGCTCAGGTCATGATCTCGCGGTCTGTGAGTTCGAGCCCCGCCTCAGGCTCTGGGCTGACAGCTCAGAGCCTGGAGCCTGTTTCGGATTCTGTGTCTCCCTCTCCCTCTGCCCCTCCCCTGCTCATGCTCTGTCTCTCTCTGTCTCAAAAATAAATAAACGTTAAAAAAATTTTTTTTTTTTAAATTTTAAAAAGAAAGCAAACCATTCACTTAAAAATGAACAAACTACGGATGACACTTGAAGACAAGTTCTATCAAAAGCAGCATGACACAGGAACAAACTGACTAAACATGGAGTCAGAGTGGCATAAGTTTGTCCCCTAATCGGTGGGAGACAAGAAAAGCACCTGGGTGGCTCAGTCACTTGAGTAGCAGGCTTCGGCTCAGGTCATGATCTCACGGTTCATGGGTTGGAGCCCCACATCAGGCTCACCGCTGTCAACACAGAACCCTCTTCAGATCCCCTCTCTGTCTTCCACTCGCCCACTCGTACTCTCTCTCTCTCTCTCTCAAATAAACATTTAAAAAATGTAATCCTTTTAGGGGGCTTTGTGTTATCATTGATAAGTGAGGAGAGTCATACTTCAGGCCTCTCAATGGCCATGGGCCAATAAACAAGAGAATATCAAGGAATAGAAGTATCATATCAATGTTTGGTAATGTTTATCTCCGATATGTTTGAATCTCAGATAAACAGCAATGACATCGATTATGAAATATTTGTATGCATAGAGTCCATGCAATATTTGCTGAATTTGATAGCCATAGTATGTGTGTGTGTGTATGTGTGTGTGCAGGTATATATCTATATCTATATCTATATCTATATCTATATCTATATATTCAAAATTGAGATTTGTTTTGGCCGATGTTGAACCAAACAATTATATAACCATCAGGTAATTCCCACTTGGTCAGAAGCTCTGAGGTCTCTTCCTGCTTCACTCTCGCTTGTAAGTATGAAGACAGCCCAAAGCAAGGTACTTAGCACACAGGGTGTAGTTATTTTTGGTAACTTATTAAATAAATGAATCATTTCCACCTTTATGTTTCAAAATTGCCGTGTTCATATTACCTTGTTACTTAGAGTCTGTGAACAGAATTAATAATTCAGATATGCCATTGATAGTTTATTATGTAAATTTAGACCCAGCCTAACGATAATGTTTTGCAATTTATAAATGTAAATAGTTATATACTATGTATGGGGGTTCCTTATACATTGAGTTGAAATTTGTTTAGCATTAATTCTGATGATTGCAAAGAGTGATAGCAACTTATGGCACATAATAAAGATGATTTTGCTTTCCAACACTGGTTAAATAATTCAGAACTGTGACGTATCTTCATTTCATAAGGATCAACATTTGTCAAATAAAAACTTCTAAAATATATGCAATCAATAGGAGGGAAGATTATCCATTCCCTTTTTTATATACAATTCAGCCCAGTTGGAATGTGAACATATAATGCAAACGGGCACAGATCAAAGTCATATAAGAATTAGGGCATATAAACCAATGAAGTCTTGCTCTTATCCTGAAATTCCTAATATAGTAGTAAGTCCTGTAACTAAATAGAACATTTTCAGATAAAATTAGAAACTGAAAGACGATGCTGAGTACTCAAAGACTCTGATCATATTCTTGCTTGTGCTAGGAATACCTTTGACACGTCCCACTATGCAGGGTGTCTCATTTGACATTCCTAGTGTTTCTTAATCTCCTTGTAATTTTTTACACGGAGGGTTGGATGCCCAACTGGATTGTAACCTCCTGGATGACAGTTATTAAGTTAATATCCTTTTGACTTTTCAACAGTGCTCTCAGGTAGTAGATGCTAACTAAAAAAAAAAAAAAGCTAATTGAATATAAATAAAACCATTAAAATTAGCAAATACAGGGGCACCTGGGTGACTCAATCAGGTAAGCCTCTGACTCTTGATCTCAGCTCAGGTCATGATCTCATGGTTCGTGGGATCGAGCCCTGCGTTGGGCTCTGCACTGACAGTGTGGACCCTGCTTAGGATTTCCTCTCTCTCTGTCTCTCTCTCTCTCTCTCTCTCTCTCTGCTCTTCCCCTGCTTGTGCCCTCCCTCAAAATACATAAAGCAAATATGCACATATACTATGCTATATATCAAAAACATTATGGTTACAGTAAACACCATTTCTCCATTGACTATTACTACATTTTAACATAAGCACCTTGGACAAGAGCATGGCCACAAAGCGATACAGTTGCCTCAAAAGGGTACAGCAGCCAATTTCCCGATTAATGATAAGGTGACAATATACACAGCCTTTTAGGAAATTAGACGGATCAGTGAATCCTGATTTCTCCCGTGTCAGTGTTCCTCTGTTCTACCCGGTGCGGGAGACTCCTGTCTCTGGTCAAGACAGGACTGGGCAGAGGAACATACGGCAAGGATACAGACCTGGGGACTATAATCTGGGACTCTTACCCTAGAGGTGTGCCGCCATTGAATGGTGGCCTATATCCTCAGCCGGGCTGGACGGAAGTGCATAGCACAGAGGGAAAATGAGAGTGGCTTGTCAAAGATGAGTAGAGTAGAAAGCAATCAGAGAGAAAGGAGACGCCAGGTACACGTGGAGGGGAAGGGGGGCTCACTGAAGGGGTTGACACCATCTGAGAGCACAGGTAGGCTAGAATTACTCACGCGGATTATACCCAGGGGAAGACTCACTCAAAGGCGCAATTCAGAGATGAGTAAGCACAGGGTGTATTTTACTGTGGTTTGTTTTCTCTTAAGTGAGTCCCGCTCTTTAAGAGTAAAAGAAAAGGAAAAAAAAAAAACACCTAGGGTTTGTCACAATGATAGGCACGTGCATGTGTCGGTGTCATGTGGAATTGATTCTTGTGTATTACACAGCAAGAAGCACATTCCAAAAAGTTGATGGGCAATTTCTTCAAATGCTCAGAATTTGCCTGACGATCATCCTTCACCGTCTTCAGCGCCTGCATCATCAAACTCTCCTCTGCCGTTTCCACATATTCTTCAAGAAAACATTGTTTTCTTTTGTGGGGCAAAATTACACTGCACAGCTTACAGTGAGGATCAATGACCGCATGAAAAATGCACTCGGAAATGGGTGGCTTGTCACATTACTGTGCAAAGTTCATCGCTTTCTTTGAAAAGCGATCCCAATTTCACAGCCAGGACCAACCATCAACCATTATTAGCAATCCGTAAAAAGAGTCGGGAAGGACATCAAGGATGTAGAGATAGGGGCGCCTGGGTGGCTCAGTCGGTTGGGCGTCCGACTTTGGCTCGGGTCATGATCTCACAGCTCGTGAGTTCGAACTCCGCGTCGGGCTCTGTGCTGACAGCTCAGAGCCTGGAGCCGGCTTCCGATTCTGTGCCTCCCTCTTTCTCTGCCTTTCTCCTGCTCGTGCTCCGACTCTCTCTCTCTCTCTCTCTCTCTCTCTCTCTCTCTCAAAAAATAAATAAAACATTTTAAAAAAATACTTGAAAAAAAAAAGGAATGTAGCGATAGTTACTGAAATCGCAAAGGCAATGTATGATCTCAGTCTTGGACGGGAAGACTTGACGGGAGGGGCTGGCATGCTGGCGTGGCCTTATATGCTGACAAACAGCAAACAGGGAAGGTGAGAGGAGCTAAATAGTTATTACAGTGCCATTTCACACTTTTATTCTTGCTTTTATGTAAGTGTCATAATGTACTTTACATATCCTAACACTGGAAAGCATCCTAATGCAGCTGTGAAGCAGGGACAGCTTCACAGACCTTTTCATTATTACTCGCGAGTCATCAGCCAACGCATTATGAAAAATTACTATCATGTTTCTCCATAGCCTTTATTAAGCATTTATGACAACTTTAAAAATCATATAATGTTTCATTTACCCTTTTACTGCAAAGTACATTAATATCACTTTCAATATGAGAACAATGAGGTACAGGGTTACAGCTATTTAGGGTTTAATTTAGCAGGTGCAGAAGGAACAGGACAGTCTCATTTCCTAAGCCAAGCAACCAAAACACTTTCCTCCAACCTAGTTATTATCTTTCCAATCCTTACAGATTTTGGAGATGCACTTCAATAGCCCCCACAGAAGAGTCATTCCGTATGCAGTAGGGTCAGGTGACGTGCATAACGTGCTACAGATTTTTCCTGTCTTTCTATAAACTAGTTACTCCTGTAGGTCAAAAAGTCGGCCATGTCTAGAAATGACCTCTTGATCTACAGCCGTAACCAGCAGAAAAAACAACGCTTACATCGTTGTCCCCGGTTGCACATTTTCTACTAGACTTCCATCCAGTGATTCAATCTTTGCATTGTGTGGATAAAAATACTAGCCTGGTGTCAACACCATGTTGAATCAAGGAGGAAGAGAAAGAATCGAGATCTTTCTGTCATTGTTACCAAGAAAATATTCCACAAGAAATTTATATGCCTACTACTGGTCCGTAGTAGGTATATATTAAAGATATAATTACATTTCTCACAAGAGGCAGGATTTGCCCTGGAGGACTCTGCCAAGATTCTAGAGTCTGGATGTAAACCAAGAACCTGGCATACCCCAATAGGGTAATATTCACCTTATAAAATAAAATTTATGTATTTACTTAATTATGCCATACGATGTCTCTTCAAATTCATGGCCAAAGTTCAATTCAACTAAATTTCTTTGGGATGAGTGTACTTCTCAAGCTGAATGAAATAATTTACTGATTTTCCAATCACAAATGAATCAAAAATCGATTAAATGTACATGAACCTTGTGACACCGATGGTTAAGAAAGAGGCAGCAATAAAGCATTTCTAGATTTAATCAATATATTTCTTCAGCTGGTATTGAGAGAAGAAAGCATCAAGGCACAGTTAAAATCGATAATGTGACACCCTTTTAATATGTAGGAAAGTCACTAGCCATTCTTATCGTTACTGATTCCAGACCTAATGATGAGGCTAAAATAAAAGGCAAAAAAACAGCCTGTTGTGACATTTCCTTCCTTTGAAGTTCTGAAAAGCAGGGATAATTTTGACCTCCAATTTAGTCACTATGTCCAGAGAACTGTTAATGAGGATTAATGACACTAGGATTTTCTTGGAAAAAAATACACATGCATATACATATACACATATACACGTACATGTGCATTAATTTTGTTAATAAGAAGTCAAAACAAAAAAAGAAGAAGAGTTTGTTGCTGTTGTTTTGCGGTTCTTTTCTTTATTCTTTTTTTGTTTTTCTTTCCAAAATACCATGGAATACTTCCCATGGCCTGGATTCCCACCTCTTGACGGTCCCATATGAATGGCGGCACCAGAGACAACTATTTAGATTTAGGATTTGAAAATAACATCATCCCTGGGACAACTTCTTTCTCTCCATCACCTTCTGCTCCTCCTCTTCCTCCTTGTTGTTCTTCTTTTGAGTAATAACGAGTGGATTGACTAAAGATCCATCATTATTGACCAGAATGCGTTCACGAGAGGTGGAAGAATTAAATATTTTATACAACAATAAAACCAGGGAGACTGAATTTCCAGGGGGAGGTCATGGAGGGAGGACCAGGAAATGAAGACAAAAGGAATCTGGAGAGAGAATAAAGTGATCCACCCAGAGATTATAAAATCTGTCAGCAGAAAAATTTAGGAATTCCTTATGTAGCATTTGCTGCATTTAAGATAGGAGTCTGTGCTCTACCCGTGACGTACCATGTTGAATAGTGGGACAGTGGCCATGGAAGCAGATAGATGCAGATTCCCAAGGAACAAGGAGACTCTCTCCTCTGTTTTGAAGACTTACTGCCTGAGTTGTAGGGAAAGAAGGTGGGATTGCATGGGTCAGCCGGAGCATGTGGAAGGGATTAGAGCAAATGTTATTTGAATTTCAAAGGATGGGATATTACAGTTGACATTAGAATTACATATAGGGAAAGATCACTTCTTAGATATTGGCTTTATAAGAAAAATCTAAAGCAAAGATCATCATGCTGAATTATTAAAATTTACGCAGAAAGATTATTGATATTTTTATGGCTCGAGCTCACTATTTTCATTTGCTAACGTGCCATAGCTGGACATTTATTAATTTGGGGAGTGATTTTGTATTGTTGCTTCTAAAGGCAACTAGCGCAAACATATGTGATTTTTTAACTGGTAGAAAATTCTGTCATATGAATATATATGAATATTTTCTGTCCGTCCCCAGTTTAGTGTTGATAGTATGGCAGTGCATTTGAGGTGATGCTGTTGTTGATGTAATATTTTCCTGTCAACGTCCAGTGTTTATGTTGTTATGTGTAAATCCTGTGCTGCTTTCCGCTTATCAAAGGCAAAGGATATCATGGTCTATTTGTTTTATGTTTATTTATTTATTTTTGAGAGAGACAGAGACAGCGTGAGCAGGGGAGGGGCAGAGACAGAGGGAGAGAGAAAGTATCTCAAGCAGGCTTCATGTTGTCAGCACAGAGCCTGATGCGGGGATCAAACTCACGAAACCATGAGATCCTCACCTAAGCCAAAAGCAAGAGTCAGACGCTTAACCGAATGAGCTACCCAGGCACCCCAATCATAGCCTGTATTTATTTTTTTAATTTCTTCAATTTTGTTTATTTTTGAGAGAGAGAGAGAGGGAGGGAGGGAGGGAGGGAGGGAGGGAGGGAGGGAAGGAGTGGGAGAGAGAACAAGGTAAGGACAGAGAGAGGAGGGAGAAAGGATTCCAATCAGGCTTCACACCGTCAGTGCAGCGCCCAAAGTGGGGCTGGAACCCATGAACTGTGAGATCATGACCTGAGTTGAAATCAAGAGTTGACTCTTAACCCACTGAGCCACCCAGGCACCCCAGGGTCTACCTATTTTTGGAGGAGACTTCTCCATTATTGTTCTTTTTTCAATCTTGCTCTGTGTCTTTGTCTCTTTCCCAAACTTTTCCTCTATTTTTCTGTTTTTTTTTTTCTCTCTATAAAATACTCTCTATGTACCCTAGTGGATGAAAATAAGACCTGGTATTTTTATCTTTACAATTACCCTGTGCTCCTGTCCAAAGCTCTCAACTATATATCACTCTCCTCAAGACTTTCAGTAGCCTTTTCCAGCGGTCATTGATCGATAAGGTATAGAGGTTGAAACATATTGGGAGTCTGCGGTGGTAAGTCAGCCCGGGAACTGATAGAAATAACTTAGCTGTTAGTATCCTGGTTCTGCGGCTGAAGCCACAAACACTCAGGTTGAGTAACTTGCCTGAAGTCACACAGTTAATAAGTAAAAGAATTTATGGTTGATTCCAAAACTCACTATAAGAATATGCATTTGGGGGGCGCCTGGGGCTCAGTTGGTTGAGTGCCCATCTCTTGATTTCGACTCGGGTCATGATCCCAGGGTTGTAGGACTGAGCCCCCGTGCCAGGCCAGGCTGAGCGTGGAGTCTGCTTAAGATGTTTGCTCCCCTCCCCCTCTGTCTTTACCCCCTCCGCTGCTTGTGTTCTCTGTCTCTATCAATCAATCAATCAATCAATCAACAGACAAATAAGTAAGTAAGTATGCATTTGACTACACCGGCACCTTTAATAATTATTCAGACACCTATGTATCAGAGAATCTGAGTGAATTGCCCAAGGTCACACAGCTACTTAACAAATATGTGTCTGTGTTCAAAAATTATCATGAAGCAAATTTCTGTTTTGTAATTGGTGAACAGTTTCCTCAATTAGGAAGTGTTAATGCTGTTCACAAAGGGTGATGTACCTACGTGTGCATGTGAACATGTGTTTTCAGAATACCTTGCTGCTGATCTGCCCACCCACCCCCATGAGTGAAGGACAGCCCCAGGAGTGAGGGCAAGAAAACTGTGCTCGATGCATTATCTCAGTCGCATTATTAACATGATTATATATACATACAGTTATATGTATATAAATATCATATATTGTAAAATGCTATGTGTAATTTACATGTATACAAAATATTTTCCCTGAGAAACGAAAAGATGCCTTTAAGAGGCAAAAATAAGTTTACATTTGATGGCATGCCACAATATTAATGGGAAGGAAGTTTAGGGGAAAACTAATTGACATCTTAAGGAACATTTTAATAGGGTTGATTTCTCGTTAGAGAGAAACAGCCACTGGAGAAGCCTGAAGGTATTTTATCTATTTTTTTTTCTTCTTTAGATGTTTTTGGGCCCAGTGTCATCTTCCTGTTTAGTGGGCCAAAGAATGGAGTTGGTACGTCTCTGGTTTAGGTCAGGGATCAACAAAAAACGGCCCCGGGACCAAATCCAGAACCCATCTATTTCTGTATATAAACTTTTACTGGAGCACAGCCAAGCTAATTCGTTTGCATATTGTCTAAGGCTGGCTTCCTGCTACAAAGTAGGGTTGGGTAGCTGTGACAGAGACCACATGGCCTGCAAAGCCATAAATATTTACTACCTGGCCCTTTACAGAAAATGCTTGCCAAACTCTGGTTAAGCTTTCGCAACTCAAGAAATAGGGTCTCCTGTTTCCCTTCTGAAGCCAAATGCTGGGACCAGTGATGTGAAATGGCTTAAGACCCAGCGTCCCCGTCTGTGGGTAGGTTATACTGCTCAACGGCACATTGATGTTGCCTTTTACTTTGCCATGCATAACGTTTTATTAATAGAACACTTTAGAAAGCACATTTAAAATGATGGCAGATACATTTTATTTCCTTAGCTCTTGGTAACACGATAGCATCAGCCTTCTTATATATGCATGAAGATACGTAGAGATACAGATATTGATCAGTTAGGCTAAAGGTTTTGAAGGGGTTCTTGTCCTTCATCTCATCTATATGCTACACTGTATAAATGGGATTATTAACTAATCTCAGCCCTATGGATAAAATCCAGCTACTTTTGCCCCTGTGTTGGAAAATGTATATACCCAAAGGGACAAATAGTTGGATTACAAAACTCTTAACAAGATGAAGGTTGTATGATAGGATATAGAAATAAAGAATTGGACTCTCAGCTAATTAAAAGAAATGGCCTCTTGAAACAGACAGGGCAATAAATATACATCGCAGCAGGCCCACATACTGCCACTGAATTAAGATTTTCTTCGATGTTTACTGCCGGATGCAAAATTTACGAATGGAATCAGCCTAGATGGAAAAAAATCATGAATGGAAAATGAAACAGTACTTCCTCTGTTCTGCCCTCTTCCCACTTCCACTGTGGTGGGCAGGAGCAAATCAACAATATTTTTTGAAATGTGTGTCGAGTGTTGGCAAAATAGCACTAATATCCTTGAATTTGGGGATGAGCCTAATGGGTCCTCGGGTTCCAAATTCTATCCTGGCTAATGATGGCGAAGAGTTTTTGGTGGAAGGAGTTTTCAAAATCATGGCTATTATTCCCAGAAGTCAATTACATGCGGTAGTGATTCTTTCGGTAACAGAGTGAGCGCATATCTTTTGGCATGGTAAATGCATGCAAATGCACCCAGTTTCTTTTTTCTCGTGAGTAGAGAAAAAAACTCACCTCGAGCTCCTTTCTTACATACTTCTTTTCTCCTCTGCAGTTTCAGATGAGACCATAAATGCTGAGGATGGGTAGGATGACTTGTGTGCACGCACACGTCTTGGCGGCAGAAGGAGTGAGTTTGGGATATGCATAGCCAACCTGAGCACCATCGGGAAGAGAGGCCATCTGCTTCTCAGACTGTCCACCGTTGAAGCGAAATGATGCCATCCTTCTCCCAGGACTGAGAAAAAGGTGAGAAACTTGGCAACTGTTTCATGGAAGGGCGAGAAGAGGCATCAACGTGCAAGATTTTGGTTTGAGAATGTCAATCGGCAGGTACTGTGAAAGAGGGGTCACATTGAGATGACCCCACATGCCTTTCCATCTGACTGTTCTCTCCCGGAGCACTCACCCCAATCATACAGAACTTACTGCCGTCCTCTATATGTGACAGGCAATTTCTGGTCTCTTTGCTGTGTACAAGCTGGTCTTTTGACCTGGAGTACCTTCTCTGAACATGCCTAAAGTCATGTCCACTAGCGTGACATAACCGTGATTTAATGTGAGTAGCAGAAGCCTGGGCACAGCATCAACAGGAAACAGAAGGGGTGCCACTGATGGGACTTGATCATGACTTTAAGATTTAATACGCTGAAGAAAACGGTTCCTGATTACCTCTCATAATTCCCCTCCTCTGATGGCTTTTCCATCTCCATAAATGGCACCTGTATTTTTCCAGTTCCCCATGTGAACATCTGGGGTCAGCTTTGACTCCTCTTTTCTGCCAAAGTCACACACCACCCCAAAATACATCCTGTTCATTCTGTTTTCAAAAGACATCCAGAATCTGACCACCTCTTGAAACTCTAGCCGTGATGACTCTCGTTCTGGTTCTGGCAAGTGCCCCCTAGCCAAGCTCCTGGCTGGTGCACTGGTCCCCTGGCCATCTCTGCTCATTTTGGAATTTGGATCTTTCCACCACTCATCCCAGAACCATCGGACGTGTCTCTATCTCACTCAGAACAAAAGTTTTTTCTGTGATGTAAGAGACTTTACTCCTGCCCTGTTATCTGTGCATCGCTAGTTAATTTATTTTCCACTTTTCTCCCCATGGCTCATTCCAAGTGTGTGTTTGAAAGTAAGTTTTGGACATTATCACAGTCCAAATATCTCAGCATGCATCTTCAAAGAACATCCTCGAAAAATATTGCAATGCTATTATCTCATTTAAAAACAATTAATCTTGTACTGTATAATACACATTCCCTGTCTGAATTCAATCCACTGTTTATCTCTTATAGTACATTTCAAGGCCACGATTTGCTTCATAGCATTTTTAAAACCAATATTTGATCAAACGTCACTCATAGCACTTGGTTCTCGTGTCTGTTCTTTTGATCCAGACCTGAACCCCCACGAATTTTCCTATCATATTACGTTAACTCATCAAACCAGCTATTTTAATGTTTTTTGTTTTTTTTTTTTGACAGAGAGAGACAGAGCATGAATGGGGGAGGGTCAGAGAGAGAGGGAGACACAGAATCGGAAGCAGGCTCCAGGCTCTGAGCCATCAGCCCAGAGCCTGACGCGGGGCTCGAACTCACGAACCGTGAGATCGTGACCTGAGCCGAAGTCTGACGCTCAACCGACTGAGCCACCCAGGCGCCCCAACAAACCAGCTATTTTATAGAAAAAAATGGTATTGTGAATTCCTCTGAAACCATGGAATCATTAAATTAATCCCTCTAAATTCTAAACATCCTAAAAACTGGGAGTCTATTTGAGAATTTTAGAAAGGATCCTGAGCACATTGGCTTTTTTTTTTTTTCCTTCATATGACATCACATCAGCTGTCACACGATCTCCTAGAGCTTTATGATTAGTAATGCCATGTTTGAACAGGGATATTTTGACAGGTAGTATAATCTTTATTTTACATAACAAGATGCCATGGTTTAGAAAACATGCATTACATACTATGTGCCTTAACCTCTGCTGCTACCTTTGAAAATATGCATCCTTATGACAATAGACACATTGAGTTGTTGTCCAGAAAAAGAAATACTTCAGGAGTCTTTCAAACATGACTTTAGATTTGGCCTCAAGAAAGGCAAAGTGGAACCCAAGATGGCAAGATGAAAATAATGTCTTCTACAGACTCCATTATAAGGAACCGGTAGCTAAAATGTATCATGTGATAGATGTTGAGTACGTATGTTCGCACTTCATTTCATCTTTAAAATATTTATCAAGAAAGGGGCACCTGGGTGGCTCCTTTGGTTAAGCATCCGACTTCGGCTTAGGTCATGATCTCGCAGCCCGTGAGTTTCAGCCCT
The DNA here is from genome assembly GCF_024362965.1 of Panthera pardus. Lineage (NCBI taxonomy): Eukaryota > Metazoa > Chordata > Mammalia > Carnivora > Felidae > Panthera > Panthera pardus. Next base: position 16,065,250 of record NW_026526654.1, on the reverse strand, counting down.
GCGTCGGGCTCCATGCTGACAGCTCAGAGCCTGGAGCCTGCTTTGGATTCTGTGTCTCCCTCTCTCTCTGCCCCTCCCCCGTTCATACTCTGTCTCTCTCTGTCTCAAAACTAAATAAACGTTAAAAAAAATTAAAATATTTATCAAGAAAGTAATCCCATTATATATATCTTATCAATAATTACAAAATTGACAGATGAGTTTACAAAACAAAGCATAGATAATTGTTAAAACAATGAAATATTATTTCCAACCCATTTAATATGTCTTAGGACCATAGATAGATAGATGTTCCATGTTTTATGTACGTGTAGGTGTGTGCGTGTGCATGTATGTGTTTGTGTCCACAAGTAAGAATAGCGTTCCTGGATATTCAGAGTATTGTATTTATAATTACAAAAAAAATTGAGACTAAACATTTCTGGAAAATAGTGGTAGTCCTCCTTTGACTTGTGTATTGGTTTTTGAAAATCAATTTGTAAATTTATCATTTAGCTCCCAAGTCTGGTTCCTATTGTTAAAGGCCATTTTACACACAGAAGTTCTATTGCTTGAGCAGGGGGAGAGACAGATGCCATGGTCCCCTCTTCTCCCTGGGGATGCGGCTGCCCCACGAAGCCCACATTCGCAGTGTCCCTTCTAACGCCACAGCCTCTGCTCTGGGCAAGCGCACGTCCTTCTTGGATTCTCTGGGCTCTTTGAAGTTGGAGACTCTGGCTTACACCTTTGTTGCTGCGTATCTCACACGGTCTTGGTGACTTTGTGTGTCCAAGTATAACATAATCCCCCGTGTTTCTTTTAATTCATTCCTCTGTCCTTGAAGTAAACAACGCGATTTCTTTAAAATTCATTAGGATTAAAACATCTTCGATTATTGGCAACTAATGGAAATACTTGGAAGCTCAGGCATTCACGTGTGTGTGTGTGTGTGTGTGTGTGTGTGTGTGTATCGCTGTTTTTGTTGGGGTAGATGTGGGTACTTACTGTGGTTCCTTAATTTCAGAGATCCGAGATGAAAACAGCCATGGTAGGGAGTGATGGTCGATGTAGAAGAATATTTTATTTTAATTTTTTTAATGTTTTTATTTATTTTTGAGACAGACAGAGACAGAGCATGAGCAGGGGAGGAGCAGAGAGAGAGGGAGACACAGACTCTGAAACAGGCTCCAGGCTCTGAGCTGTCAGCACAGAGCCCGACGCGGGGCCTGAACTCACGGACCGTGAGATCATGACCCGAGCCGAAGTCGGAGGCTCAACCGACTGAGCCACCCAGGCGCCCCGAAGAATATTTTAGATAACAAAAAGCAGTCGAATTTTTCTTGCACATTTTGACAGAAGTAGGCTACACGGTTAGCACAGTAGTGAAGACACTCTGGCAACCACCTTTTAAAAAGTTTGAGACCAGCAAGGTCTTTGCGTCTATCGTAGTGGCTTAAGCAGGGTAGATATTCAACACATATTTGGGGTAACTACAACATGTTTGGGTGGATATTAAAAAAAAACAAACCTTGCAATCTTGGTTGCCTGTGGTGTAGTGGAATCTCATACCTAATTTTTCTCCATTAAGAATCTTCCTTTGTGGCAGGCTGTATGTCAATTGTGGCAAACAGGTTACCATTCTGTGGTCAGCCTGAAATTTTAATCCAAACCTCTGTTACCAAGACACTGCTCCACCAGAAAGCCAATTAATGTCCCTCAAAAACATAAATTTTATATTTAAAATATATTTAGAAATTTGCATCGGGACAATGACATACATCTAGATGCATATAATTTATCACTATTTACCTAAGTAGTTTTTGAGGTTTATGTTTGTGGCCAACATCACACTTTTGTTCCTACTGCAAAACCATTCTTAAAAGTTTGTGTATAGACCAAAACAAGGGTCCTGGAAGCCACTTTGTCCCACATGCCTGGAACGTCCTTCTTTCCCTGAGAGGTCCCAACTCACAGGCAGCAAAGTAGAATCTTGCGTAAGGAGTAGCGGGCACCCGGAAGCCATTTTGTTGACTCTCTTCCTCTTTCTGGAAGCTCCAGGTAGAGCTGCCTGAGAAACTTTTTGGCCTCTCAGCAACAGTAATGACTGGTGGGAGGCCCCCATACTTAGATAAACCAGCATGACAGATCATTTCATTATCTCCCCATCAGAAAATACTTTTACTTATGTCAGAAGCTTCTCATGCAGACCACTGTTTAGTGACATGTAATAAACATCGTCTTGTTGGTAAATCAATACATATTTTCAAAAACAATTATAGAATGTATTTGGGGAACTATTCAGAAAAATGAATACAAATTATTACCTGTAAGTGGGAAACTATTGCTAATTTGACTCGCTGTGCTATCGGCATTTTGATTACAGAAGAGAACGTCCTGAGTTATAGGATAGCCAAGCTGAACTGCATAAAGATGAGACGTCCTGATAATTTTAGTCTATTTTCACATGGTTGTGTGTCCACACACATGCACAAACAGATTACGCAAAAACAAAGATAAAAATGTTAATGATTGTTGGATCTGGATGGTGAATATCCGGGCGTTTATTATACTATTACTCAAACTCTTTAGTACGTTAGGATTTTTTCTTAAAGACTTAGAACAAAACAGATGAGAAAAAAAGCACAGAACTGCTTTTATAAACCAACAATAAAGTGATGCATAAGGCTGTCCTAGTTAATTTGAAAATTAAAGAATTCTGTATTAATTTTTTAGTTCAAGTTTGTATCATTCTTTTAAAATTTCAATTCTGTTTGTGGTTTACAGTACCTATAATACATTAATATAGGGTGCATTTAAATAGTTTCTATGAGGAAATATACATGTAAAGAGTATATTTGATAGTAAATTATGGGAAACTATTTGATTTTGCCATACCACAATTCACAATATATGGTTACTTCAGGTCCCAAATGAATAATTTTCTAAAAAAAAACAGTTTTCTGTGATGCATTACCCTCAGAATGTTAAAATTTCCGACAATAAATAATTGCAAAAGTCATTATAGGGAAAAGAAAGGGAAAAATATGCCCTACCCACACAATCAAAAAAGATTATGGCTTAAAGAATGAAAAGATAAAGAAATTCTATGTGATGGGTGGCCACAAACTTAACAATGGGAATTGTTTGAAAGGACGGTAGGAATATAACACATGCAGATTTCGTTCTGTGTTGGGATTAATATGACTCGAATGTGGTCGGGCACCATGATGTTAGAGACCAGAAAAACAGTTAACACTGAATTTAAGAGGAATTCAGTGGAATGGGTGAAGATTTTCTTTTCAGGAATTCAAAGAGGTGACATTTTCCTCACAGTAATTTCGTGAAATGCTTTGGTGCTTCAACATATATATATATTAATGGGGAGATTCTGAAACTAATTCATAATGGTAAAAGGTTATAGAGTAATTGCCCTTAAGAACTCGTGTAATTTGCAAATGCAGGACCGTATTTGGAAGGTAGGAGGTGGTGTTTCTGGTGTGCATTGGGAGGGGGTATTCTAGTTTCACAGGATCCATAGTGGATTTGGGGGACGCAACAGCAACCCAGATGCATGAGAGCACCGGACCAGTGGGTGGAAAGAGCTTCTCCAGCAGGCTCAAATGTCTTCCCAACTCCAGTCACACTCTGCACAATTTCTCCTTCCTGTTAAATTCTTAGCTGACCCCTGAAATCTCTGATCGCCTGATCAAGGATAAAAAGGTAAATTCATTCTAGCTGCAGTCACAGACGCTTTATGTGCTGCACAAGCAAGCTTTCCTTAAAATTAGCCGACAAAACTGTAGGAAGATTGGGACCTGGCTGTTTTAAGAATACCTTCTCAAGTAGTTCAGAGGGTTCCTAATTTTATTACCAGTGTTTAAGTGAAGACGTGCTCTGTGATATCTCTTCATCTTGGTTTTTCAACCACAAGAACAGTTTTTCTGTCTCAGGGATGTTGAGTTGAGGCATTCAGTGCATTCAGATTTTTATTCCCCGCATTTGGAAGAATTTCAATTATACAGACGGCTTTGTCTAGTTTGACAATCTTACTTCCCAGTAACATAACTGATACACTTTAAACACAGAGTTACCATGATAAAAAAAAAAATACTGATGTGTAATCTTTTCCTACAATTAGCTGAATTTAATTCAAGTATCGCTCTCCCTTAAAGACAGTTGGCTAATTCTATAAGTCCCCATTTAGAACTGCTTACTCAACTGAACTGCAATGTGCATATCAGCTGCCTCTGGGTAGGTGAACTTTATCTTCCCCTCATTTGGCTAAAGCATATGGTGCCTTCTTTGTTTTGAAATAAAATAGCACTGGGCATTCCTTCCTTGCCCATTAGAGTCTTGGAAATACGTATATAATTCTGGCTTGGTTTAAGAATTTCATAAGCAGTGATGAAATCAGAGTTTATTATAACTGGCCATATTATAACTGCCCTATTTAAGACGCGAAACTTATATTTAAGAATTATTATGCACAGTGGCAACATAGTAATACTGACTTTATTAGCTCACGGATTGCTACGTACAATGAGTTGTATAAAACGTTGATTTTGCTCCTGCTGACATTGTTTCCACCCTGCAGTAATGTGAGCTGTAGCAAATCACATATAACAATCTGTGGGTCTCTGAAGCTCAGCCTTTTCATTCCCTTGGAAACACACTTGAAAAACTGGTGCATTTTGCAAGATGGAGAGCACATGTCAGCATTTTAGGCAGCTTAAGCAAGGTAACCACTAGTATGGATAAATCGGAGGTTCGGTTTCTTAAATAGATGGCTGTGCTACAAGTACAGACGTTTCGTTAACAATTGATTTCATCTCTTAGATGGAATGTGATAACAGAGAAAAGAGAAGGATGCAAAGGAAAAAGAAAAACAGAGAGCCATATAAATGGAAAACCATCACAGATATTTGGAAGAACCTTCATGGCCTGAACCCTAGGAGTAATTGGGGCCCATCCTTTACGATAAAACGGTACCCAAGTTGATCTGTCTGACCGAGTTTGCTTTCGAAGGGAACAGGAAGTTCTCCAAGCGGCCCTCTGCAATTCTTAATGGTGTCAGTTTTGATGGAAAACAAGCAAACCGTGGCCTGTTACAGTGACATGTGGGAAAGCCCTGTTTAAACACACCAAAGTCACATATTGAGGTAATAGAACCTTAAAGAAAGGTGGTTTTAATAAAGAATTCTTTTTATACTGGACACATTTGTTTAGATTTATATTCTGTAGACTCTGATGACAACTCAATACTGATCGCTCCAGACCTCTGTATTAATAAGATTTAATATAGTGAAGTTTCCAGAAATGTGTTTTTTGAAATATTACGAGTCAGGAAATATTCCTCTGAAGCTGAATCTCATCAACAGATTTTATGAGTTTGAACTCAAAGAATTATATATAGTTTCTAAGAAAAAAAAAGGACCCCAAAGCAAGCAAATTAGTTAACTAGTTCGTATGCATGACAGATACGTAGTCTAGAATGCCATACATCTTCCAGGAAACTTTTGAAGTCACATTTTTTGCAGTTAAGAGTAGAACAGAATCCATTCTGTTTGCAGATGTATTACATTGCAATTGCCAAAGGTCTCAGGCCGAAATATTCGTTCTTTTAAAACGCACTACAGATTTAGAAATTTTAAATAGGCCTCTTAGATCATTCAAAAGAGGTGAAAAATTACATGTTGGAAATACAAAGAATTCAGTATGTATGCGGTAACTTGATTTAACAATGAGGATAAATTTCCCGTAGAGTAAAATCATTTTAGGATGTTTTCATAAGGAAGGCTTGATGCTAATATAATTATTTTATGATCAGAAAAGAACATTTGGAATAGATATATTTGGGGAAAAAAACTATCTTTTGTGATTAATGTGGTTATTTCACTTGCTCTGAGGCAATTTATCCCTTCTATATTTTAATTTCAGTGTTTCTTTCCAAATTTTAGAGAAACCATCTTATATTACCTATGAATTTATTTAATTTTTAAAATGCCGAATAGGGATAAGCTCTTTTTACAATGTGAATTTAAGATAAAAACAGAAAACCTTGATAAATTCCTGAGATAATTATATTTCCACTTGAAATCTCGTATGACGACATCGGGATAATTCAAGTGTGTTTAGATGCATGCATGCAACAGTTGGAATATTCATTGGCACTAGCCTCGAGTCCCGTCTTTCCAAAAGGAATTTTACATGAAAATGAACGGAAATCAACCCAAACCAAAATTAATCCTCAAATACTGCATCCAACCTCGTTAGAAACATTCTCATCTCTCTCACCATAATGCATCATAATGACATTATTCTTTTCTTTGAGTGCAGAATCCTCTCAAGATAATGATATTGCTCTAGGCAACACTTCCAAGTTTGATCACTTGACAATTAATCACATCACAGTTTCTTTTTATTTAATACTAATGGTGCACCTATTGATTTGCCTTAATACATAATGATGCATGAAAAACGTGTACGATCAACTGTCATTCTGGATCCAGGTCCAACAATAGTCAATTTAATAAAGGCATTTATATAATCAGCTCCCTAATATGATGTAGCTGTAAAGCATAAGTACTTAAAAGTAAGGCCATTTTCCAAATTTCAACCAATTTGGCAGGATCATCAAAATTGACATTGTTAAAAACAAAAACCACAACCATATTCAACGAAACATAAACATACGAAAACAGATACGATAACATATTTAGCATAACATGGAGTAAACTGTTTAAAAAGTAAATGTTTTTATCGACTGCGAAAAATACTGAACCCAATACAAGAGGTTCTTCTATAACAACAACAAAAATAATTTCCAATGAACTTGTAATTGTCAATGTGATATCACACCGAAAACTTTGGTTGACATATTGATATTTTCTATCTTAAATTCCTTTGATTTATATAAAAACGCAGGAGATTTTCTGACACTCTGTCATTGTAATAAGGATGTGTATTTCAAAGAGTATTATGTTTGTCAAGGGAAAATGCTGCATAACAGAATCAATAGTAGCAATATAACTTCCAAACCAGATTCCTCTAAGGAAAGGCTTCTGGAAAAGTTTTTATTATAACTGATGCACTCTGGTGTTAGGAGCAGAATTTTCCAGCTGAAAAATGTCTCTCACGGTTCATCGTCAGCCCAAGAATCTGGCTGATGTCGACCACCCACTTAAGGAGCGGAGACCTGGGAAATTGTTAATTACTGATCCTTTTCCTTGGAAGCCTTGAAGTTAACACTTTGATACCTGCTACATCCTCTCGATCATCGTGCTGTTTATATATCAGTAGCTTTCCCTTTGATCATTCTCCTCATTATCTGATCCATTATAAACTGTTTTGCTCGACTATCTACCAGAATCCCAGTGTGACCACATGACCCCTGCTCAAACTCTTTCTACATAGTGACGTTTTCACATCAGTAGTTGAGTCATATTTCTTACCGAAATATTTCTATGTCTTTATTATTATACTATCTTCCGCATCATTCCTACTTCGTTCCCTATCCTTTTATTTCTGCTTGCCATTCCTCAGCCAGGTAGAAATACGATGTAACAAAATTATGAGGTTCTTATGAGCAGAGTGCGAATAGAAGTACCTTCTCTGTCTTTTACAGTTCTGACAATGGTGGAAGAATAATGCATTCTGTCCTCACTTTGGTGTGTAAGGGCTAAATCAATATTTGGATGCATGGCTGCCTTAACTAAGTCAACGAGCAGTGTGCATGCTGTACCTGAATCTTTATACGGGGGTTTTAAGTGTTCCTTCTTGCTAATTTACTAAAAGGAGTACCCAATATATTATGAGGTTGGACTGGTCGAAGCCTATATTTTCTGGAGTCTTGTGATTCTAAGCTTTTACAATGTGTGCTCTTTATAGAAGGGGAAAAATCCCACCCCATCATCATCATTATCACACACAAATGTATATTGTTGACGAGCAAGGTTGGTTCAATATTTGAGAATTAATCAATATAATGTAGAAGAGAAAAATCATTTCATCATGTCAGTTGGTGCAGAAGAAGTTGACAAGTTCAGTCCCATTCATGATAAAAACTGTCACAAAAATAACAATAGAAGGCAACTTATTTAACTTGATAAAGAGACTCTACAAAAAACTTACAGCTAACATTATACTTAATGATGAAATAATGAAATATTTGTCTCCCTCCCCCCCCCAAAAAATGAAGAAGTCAAGGATTCCACTCATCATATTTATTCAATACAGTGCTGGAAGTTCCAAATAGTGCAGGCAGTAAGATAAGAAAGGAAATAAAATGCATTGGGATTAGAAAGCAAAACACACAATTGTCCCTATTTAGGAATGACATAGTTGCCTTGGTAGAAAATTCTACGGAGTCTACAATAAACATTTTATTTATTTATTTATTTTTTACATTTATTTATTTTTGAGAGACAGAAAGAGACAAAGCACGAGCAGGGGAGGGGCAGAGAGAGAGGGAGACACAGAATCGGAAGCAGGCTCCAGGCTCCGAGCTGTCAGCACCGAGGCCAATGCGGGGCTCGAACCCACGAACCGTGAGATCACGACCTGAGCCGAAACCGGACACTCAACTGACTGAGCCACCCAGGCGCCCCTACAATAAACTTTTAAAGCTAAAAAGTGAATTCATCAAAGTTACAGACTCATAAATACGTAGAACAAACTGGTCGTTGTCAGAGGGGGGGTTGGGGGGTAAGAGGGACTAGATGAATGAAGGGGATGCAGGCTCCCAGTGATGGAATGAACAAGTCACGGGGTGAAAGGCGCAGCATAGGGAATGGAGTCAATGGTGTTGCACAATGCTGTATGGCGACAGGTAGTAGAAATACTTGTGGTGAGCACAGCATCACATACAGAATCACTATGTTGTACACCTGCAGCTAATGTAACATTGGGTCAACGATTCTTCAATTAAAAACAAGAGGTAGTAGACATAAAAAAATCTCTTATAGGTATACTAGCAATGAACAGCATTACACTAAAATTACAACCACAGTACCATTTGCAATCACTCTAAAACAGTGAATACTTCAATGCAAGTCTAACCGGCATACGCAGGTAAAAGAAATTTAGGAGACTGAAATAAATGGAGAAGTACACCATGCTTGTAGATTGGAAGATTCAGCATAATAATGATGTCAATGCTCCCAAAATTTATATGCAATTTTAGTGCAATTTCTGTCAAAATCCCTAGCAATATTTTTCACAGACATAGTCATGATCGTACAAAACTCGTCTGGAAAGACATTCTTATGAACTAGAGTGATACCACTTTGAAAAGAAAGAATAAAGTGAGTGGAGACAGTCTACTCAATTTCAAGACTTATTGCATAGATATAGTAATCAATGCTGTGGTATTGACAGAGGGATATGGATCAACAGAACAGAATACAAAGCCCAGAAACAGGCACACAGAAATTTACCGAGGAATTTTTGACAAAGGCACGAAAACAGATCAATGGAGAAAAGACAGCCATTTTAAAATATTTTTTTAAACTTTCATTTATGTTTGAAAAACAGAGAGACAGAGCATGAAAGGGGGAGGAGCAGAGAGAGAGAGAGAGACACAGAATCTAAAGCAGGTGCCAGGCTCTGAGCTGTCAGCACAGAGCCCGACACGGGGCTCGAACCCATGAACTGCAAGATCATGACCTGAGCCAAATTTGGACGCTTAACTGACTGAGCCACCCAGGTGCCCCAAAGATGTCCTGTTTTACAAATGGTGTTGGAACAGTAGAACATCTGTAGGCATATACGTGAACACACATACACACAAACACACACACACACACACACACACACACACACACACACACAGCTTCAACCAAACCCTCACATCTTAAACAAAAAGTAACTCAAAATGAATCATGGACTAAAACCCAGATTGTAAAAGTGTAGAACTTTTTTTTGATTTATTGATTTATTTTGAGTGAGAAAGAGTGCTCAAGGGCAGAGAGAGAGAGGAAGAGAGGGAGAATCCCAAGCAGGCTCCGCACCATCAGCACAGAGCCCAATGCGGGGCTCGAACTCACGGACCGCGAGATCATGACCTGAGCTGAAATCAAGAGTCGGATGAATAACCCACTGAGACACCCAGGTGCCCCCAAATGTAGAACTTCTAACAAAAAATACAGAATAAATTATTTGAGATTTAGGGCAAGGCAAAAAGTGGAGACCTAACAGCAGAAACACAACCCATAAGAGCAGACATTATTAAATTGAACTTGATTAAAAAATAGTTTGCTCTGAGAAAGACTCCTTTAACAGAATAAAAAGCTACAGGGAAAAACGATGTGACCATACGCTTCCCCAAAAAAGGCACAGGGATAGGAAAAGAGCACGTGAGGTGATGATCACCTGGATTAGCCGTTCAGCAAATGCAAATTAAAACCACAATGAAATGCCATCACGCAGCCATCAGAATGGCTAACATAAAAATTAATGAAAACACCAAATGCTGGTGAGGAAGGTAGGAAACTATATAACTCACCGTCCCATGGCTTGTGGGTATGTAAAGGAGGACAGCAACTCTAGACAACAGCTTCACAGTTAAAAAAAAAAAAATGCAAATATCATACAACCTAGAAATTGTACTCCTGGGCATTTTCCCTAGAGAAGCGCAGACTTTTGTTCACCCAAAAACCTGTGCAGACACGTTTATAGCAGCTTGATTCGTTATAGCCTAAAACTAGAAACACCTCATACCTTGAATGAATGAAAGCTAAAAAAAGAAAAAAAAAAGAAAACAAACAAACAAACAAAAACCCGTGCAGCCATGTGATTGAATAGAATTGAGTAGAAACAGCCTATTGATGGATGTGCAAACCTGGATGAATTCACAGAAAATTATGCTGAGCGGAAAAAAAGCAATTGCAAAGGGGTATGACTGTATACAGGTGTACGTCACATTCTTGAAATGACAATATTATAGGAGTGGTACGCAGGTGATTGATTTCCAGGGATTGGAGACAAGGATGGGGGCAGTGTGATAAGGCTACAGAAGAAAATATAAGGGAGACTTATGGTGATGTGCATATTTATCTATTGATTCAGTCAAGGTTAATATCCTGATGTGATACATATATAGTCCGATAAGACGTGCCCATTGGTGGTAGCTGGGTAAAGGGTAAATTGGATATCCATATTAATTCTTAAAACTACGTGTGAATCTGGGGCGCCTGGGTGGCTCAGTTGGTTAAGTTTCTGACTTCAGCTCAGGTCATGATCTCTCAGTTTGTGGGTTTGGGCCCCACATCCGGCTCTGTGCTGACAGCTCGGAGCCTGGAGCCTGCTTCAGATTCTGTGTCTCCTTCTCTCTCTGCGCCTCCCCTGTTTGTGCTCTCTCTCTCTCTCTCTCTCTCTCTCTCTCTCTCAAAAATAAACATTAAAAGAAAATATAAAAAAAAGCTGCATGTGAATCCATCATTATCTCAAAATAAAGTATTTAACTAAAAAACATGACAATACTAATTTAATATCTGACGTAGAAACATAGTTTTTCATGTTTGTAGGTGTGGTAATTATATTGTTTCTGTTTCTTTGAGATTTTCTGTCATTTAGAGATACATTCTAAAAAAAACTAACTCGCAAATGATATCTAGTATTTGCTTCAAAATTAGTCGGGAGTGTGGGGGTGAGGGCCGAGATCAGGTTAAGTGGGAGGTACAGATTAGAAGGCAAGCATGTGGTGATGCACACAATATGATTGAGGAGTTAACCGAAAAGGTGGAATTCAGTAGAAAATCGTGGAGTTTGTTTTTAGACGTATGTTACACTTTGGTATTGCAAGGATTCCTTTTTTAAAAGTCTATTTGTTGTCAGAGAGAGAGAGAGAACACAAGTGGGGAGGGGAGAGGGAGAGGGAGAGAGAGAATCCCCAGCAGGCTCCTCACCCTCAGGGCAGAGCCAGACGTGAGACCGTGACCCGAATAAAATCACCAGTGGGAGACTTAACCGACTGAGCCACCCAGGAGCCCCAGTAGTGCAAGGATTCTTGGTCAGTTTTGTTGTGGTGGTTGTTGCTATTCCATGGAACCGTTGGGCGGTCTGGGAAAGCTCTGATTAATTGGCATAATGCATATAAATATCTAGGATTACGAAGAAAGCCAATTGTATTGAAATGCAGTTGTCAAAACATTAAACATAAACCCAGTAATGTGCACACTTTTATACCGCATTAAGTGATTTGACATTTAAAGTATAGGAGGTTAAAGTTATATTTTATTTTTAAATGAGATCTCTGTGCGAATGCTGATATTCATCAGCCTGAATGTGAATATTACAGTGTCAGTGCTTTGACCCACCTCCTTCCGTATGTTGTTCAGGAGATAATGGTAGAGAGGGAATAACACATAGCAGCATAACAAGGACTGGCCTCTACACCATACAGGGCAGGGCTTTCAAATTCAGAACACACTAATGGTGGGCTAACTGGGTCCCATGATGGGTTGGGGGCATGACTGCCACAGTCAAGTGTAGGAATATGGTACATAACTCTACATTCCAGAATACAGTGATGGGTTATTTACTAAAATAATAACAATGTAGTAACTATTGTAAAGGATATTTTAGTCCATTTGCTGTAATCATCTTTTTAAAAAAAATTTTTTAAACATTTATTTATCTTCAAGAGAAAGATAGAGAGTCCGAGCAGTGAGGGGCGGAGAGAGAGGGAGACACAGAATCCGAAGCAGGCTCCGGGCTCCGAGCCGTCAGCACAGAGCCCGACGCGGGACTCGAACCCACCAACCGTGGGATCATGCCCGGGCCAAAGTCCAACGCGCAACCGACTGAGTCACTCTGGCACCTCTGCGATCATCTTTTATAGGGAAACATCTGTGCTATATGGTGTCAGACTTATGAGGATCGCTAATATTACAATGGCTTATGAAACACACTGACAATTTTAAAAACGACCAACTTCACTAGAGGCTAATGTAAATAAAGATGCTAATTTTTCCCATCTCACCAGATTTCCATATAGGGACCTTATGTGGGTCTCAAAAAAAATTATTTTAATTAAAGAAGTTAGTACCAAGACTTAACTGAAGTTTAGGAAAAGGGTAAGACATAAATAGATTCAGAGACTTTCGATATACAGGAAGATAATAAACTTGGAGTTAATGGTACCCCTAAAGAAAGAGGGATTTTGAGAAAATAGAAGGGAAATGGTCCCTTTGAATTACGCCTATAGTAAGGTGATATAAGAAAGAAGACAATTCTATTTGGCATGAAAGATATATGAGACAGAGGAACAGAGGCTCAGAGAAAAAGTCCAGAAGAGCTTTGGAACATAGTATCTAATTCAGTCAAAGGGCAACCTGGCTGAGATTAATATGGTCTAGCTGATTATTCCAACATTCATATTATCAACCATGGAGAAATGTTAGCTTACTGGTCAGGTGACATTTTATGGAACATGCTGCTTGAAGCATTCAGTAGGATCGGGGCACCTGGGTGGCTCAGTCGGTTAAGCGGCCGACTTTGGCTCAGGTCATGATCTCTCAGTCGTTGAGTTTGAGCCCCGCGTCGGGCTCTGTGCTGACAGCTCAGAGCCTGGAGCCTGTTTCGGATTCTGTGTCTCCCTCTCTCTGACCCTCTCCTGTTCATGCTCTGTCTCTCCCTGACTCAAAAATAAATAAACGTTAAAATAAAAAAAAAGTATTCAGTAGGCTGAATTCTTTTTTTTTTTTTGTAATTTTTAAATGTTTATTTTTGGGGGCGCCTGGGTGGCGCAGTCGGTTAAGCGTCCGACTTCAGCCAGGTCACGATCTCGCAGTCCGTGAGTTCGAGCCCCGCGTCAGGCTCTGGGCTGATGGCTCGGAGCCTGGAGCCTGTTTCCGATTCTGTGTCTCCCTCTCTCTCTGCCCCTCCCCCGTTCATGCTCTGTCTCTCTCTGTCCCAAAAATAAATAAAAAACGTTGAAAAAAAAAATTAAAAAAAAAATGTTTATTTTTGAAAGAGAGAGACACACACGCGCACACAGAGTGTGAGTGGGGGAGGGACAGAGAGAGAAGGAGACACAGAATCCGAAGGAGGCTCCAGGCTCCAAGCTGTCAGCACAGAGCCCAACGCGGGGCTCGAACGCAGGAACCATGAGATCATGACCTGAGCCAAAGTCGGACGCTTAACCGAATGAGCCACCCAGGTGCCCCAGAATTCTTTTTTTTTTAATGTTTATTTTTGAGAGAGAGAGAGAGAACAGGGGAAGGTCAGAGAAAAAGAGGGAGACAGGGGATCTGAAGCAGACTGTGAACTGAAAGCAGAGAGGCAGACCTGGGGCTCAAACTCATGAACCGTGATAACATGACTTGAGCCCAAGTCAGACGCTTGACCAACTGGGCCACCCAGGCGTCTCTCCATAGGCAGAATTCTAATGATGTGTTCTGCAATCTCATCACCTGGTTATTTAATCAAACACTAATCTAGATACTACTGTGAAGGGTCTGTTCAGATGTAATTAAAGTTACTATATAATGACCTGAAAATAAGGTGATTATCCTGGATTATGCATAAGGACCCCGGTTGAATCACTTGAACCCTTCAAAAGCAAAAGCATTTCTCCAGTTGGAGTCAGAGATGTGTGGCTGAACAGGTAGGCAGAGAGAGGGCGCTCAGAAAGATCTGAAGTGTGAGACAAACTCAGCCTCCCATTGTTGGCTTGAAGACTGAGGAAGGAGGCCATTGGCCAAGGAAAGTGGTCATTCTCCAGAACTGAGAACCATCCACGTCCAATAGCCAGCAACCTCAATTCTACCACCCCATGGAACTAAATTCTGCAAACAACCTGAGTAAGCTTGGAGGTGGATCCTCCTGTGACTGCTCCAGAAAGGAACACAGCCCTGAAGACACCTTGATTTGACCTTGTGAACCACAAGCCACTGTGCTTAGACTTCTGACCCACAGAACTATGAGGAAGTAGACGGGTGTTGTTGTTTATCTACAACAAACAGAAGCAGGATGTTAGATGCTTATGCGCAGGGTTGACACATATGGTCCATGGCCCCAGTCATCGGATCACACGAAAGCATTCACACAACAATGACAGGTTCCAGAGGCACGAATGGGGAACAGAACACTTGACACGTGTCTTTGTTTAACAATTCACTAATAGCCTCGGATTCCTAGCAATGACCCAGGACAGGGTGGGAAGCCACCGGTGTCATTAGAATTAGTTTCAAATCCTTTTTCTCCGGTCCTTGATTCATCACTCCCTAAATCGCTAGCTTGAGCGAAATATCTCAGTGTTGACATTGCCATCATGAATTATTACAGGACAGAGAACGTTTTCAAACAAAACTGTACTGGGGTGCCTGGGTGGCTCAGTCGGTTGAGCACCCGACTTCGGCTCAGGTCATGATCTCACGGTTCATGGGTAGGAGCCCTTCATCGGGCTCTGTGCAGATAGCTCAGAGCCTGGAGCCTGCTTCGGATTCTGTGTCTCCCTCTCTCTCTGCCCCTCCCCTGCTCACTCTCTGTCTCTCTCTCTCAAAGATAAATAAACATTTCAAAAAAAATTAAAACAAAACTGCACTGATATCTAAGTCATTCCTTATTGTTCTTCAAACTAAAATTCATTTCATTTCTATGCTGATTCTAAGTACCTAAGAAAACCCTAATTGGTATCTGTCTTATCTTATAGATCAGAAAACACATGGTAAATTTTTGACAAAACCATTTACGATCGTTGAGTCACGTTTTTATATTGCTATTACTTTGTAAATGCAATTATAGCACGAACACCTTTTAATCTTTGTTTTGTCTGCCCATTGTTAATGAAGGTGATGCCTTCAAATCAAATACTCTATCAACATCATTTTGATGCACCATCAAGGTATAAAGTAATATGGTGGTCGGTTTCTATTTCCTTGGTGGTATTTACTCTGTTTTGCAAGGTATTTTCATAACCATGGAAGACAAATGAAATTGCAGTTTGGGAGTTTAGAACTTAATTGAAGAATTGAAAGTGATCATCACTTCCAATTTGCTACCTCTAATGTAGATCAGAGGTTAGCTACACAGTATAAAGAAATTAATTTACAAATGCAACATTTCCTTTATACTCAGATTTCTGCTCCAAATTAGACAAAGGTGACAAAAAAAGGATGCGTTTCTCTAGCACTGAAGGGTTTGAATAAGTGGATTCATTTGTAGGGTGACCAACATTGAATGAAGGGCTAACAAAAAAGTCCAACAAAACACAAGGCGTATGGAAAGATGAATAATAAAATAAAAACGCAAGGATAAAGCCAATTTAGATGCTCTTTTATATGATACATTTCAGAGGATCGTTCTCATGTTTGTCTTTTTAACCAATAAATTTCTCTTTCACCCTAGAGAGTTACCCATGGAGACAGAATACAGAATACGTGATAATTTCTAAGTACGATTTACAAAAGTTAAAATGACACATACAAACAGGGAGCCTTTGTCAAAGATGTATTTAAGCTTCTTAATGAAGGCATCAGCAGGATGGTAAATTTGAGGGATTGAATAAATATTGCAATTGAAAGAAAGAAGGCTGGAATAGGATTACCAGGATAGATACAAAAACTTGTTACCGCACCACGATGAAGCCACACCCTTTGTGATTGTCCATCTTTCCAGGCAGAAATGCAAGAAAGATATCTACAAGTCAACATGCAGTGTTCCACGGTCTTGGCCCGCATCCCTGACACATACTAAAGCAAACAGAAGTTCCTTCCCCAAGGGAATGAAATAAACCCACTGTGCGTCCATCAGGTAATGGTCCAGTGCCACACTGAAATGACGGGTTATCCTGTTGAGTTATTTCCAAACTTTGGGTATTTTTTCTTAACCTTAGGTCATGCAATTTAAAGTTTTAGGGGTCTTCTGACCTGAAAATGATGCTGCTGGGCCATAAGGAGGATACAGCCTTAGCCAAAGTATACTCAGACTGAGGGTTTGCTGCTGATGAATTTCGTGTGTCGGGATCATTTTCTTGGGCAGAGGGACACCGCCAAGGTGGCTGGATAAGACATCCCTCCCAACACACACCGGCAGCAACAACAATTTGACATTCATCCATGGAAAAATCGCCTTTGTTGGACCTTTGGGATGGAGCATCAAACTCCAAGGGCCCTGGGAGGAGTCTGTCCACCGTGTGGGGGTGGTGATAGGCACTGAACCCGGGTCCCTGCTGTGGTCGCTGCCCTGGTCCCAGCAACGTCTCCAGCCCCTCATGGCGACGGTCTGGGAGCCTGGAGGACACTGACTCAGACTGTCACACAACGACCAGCCCAGATTTCCAACAGAGAAGTCCCAGTGCTGGATTGGAGCAACGCAAATTCAAGTTTGGATGCACAGGAGGGGTAAGAGGACCACTTTGACTTTACTCTCGTCACCAAGCCCTGGAGAAATTTAGTGTCCAGCGAGAACTTCTCCCTGGGGACTTCTCTTGGGTGGTGGAAGCTGAGTGTGTGGGTGAGCGTGGGGCTTCTCCAGCTGCAGGGTCACTGCCAAAGGGGGACACCTCCCTCTCACCCCATCCTCGGTCCTGAGACGCAAGCTGCACAACACAGGGGCAGGAAGAGGCTGGGAGAACCGCGGACAGGCTCTACTGGGTGCTAGAGTGATGGATCCTGCCCGGTGCTCCAAGAAGTTTCCTTCCCCCGAGCTCCTGGGGACACCTTGCCTGTGGACACCCCCACCGCGCACCCCAGCCCTGTGTGCCTGACCCACACACCGCACGCTCCACACACCTGGGCACCAGCTGTCTGTTCCAGTTCCTGATGGTGGCGACAGCAAGCTTTCACAGGTGGCTAGTAATCACCCCCAGAAAGCCAACTCCTTCTGGAAGCCAGGGAGAGACCACAAGCTCGCGCCTTAGTCCTGCACATGAATGCAAAAGGAGTGTCTTGCGGGATGGAGAGAAGGCATACTAGCATAAGAACTGGGTCCCAGAGGGAGCATGAAACATGGAGGTGACATACTCACGGAAGGCCCAAGAAAGTCTCGGAATCCTTAGCAGGGCTGGTGAAAGGTACACTTTCCCAGTCAACTAGCAAAGACTACAGAGGCACCTGTTAATTGCAAGGCTTCAGAGAACCTGAAAATGTAAGGGGATATGGACCCACCAAAGGTTATAATGACCTCCTGGTAACCGAACCCAAAGACATGAGAGCTGAAGTTACAGGCTAAAGAAATCGACCCTTTTATCGATATAGAATAGCTTTTTTTTTTTTCTTTTTTTGGTCTCATGTGACAGCTTTCAAGGTGCTTTGTTTTTCGTTTCCTCCATTAATGCCTTCGTTTGTCTGTAGTCGGTTTTTGTAGTGTTTCTTTTTTATTTTTCTCATTTCTTTTAGTGCTTAAAAAAATACATGCGGGAGAATGCAAATATGATTGTGGTTTATCTGACAATTACTAACTTTACACACAGAACAGTTATTTAAATTCCTTGAGCTTCAGTTTCAGAAAATGAACAACACAATTTCAGTTTTTGTGAGGAATCCATGAGATATCTATGGAGTGTCATTCATAGTGCCTGGACAGAGTAGGTGTTCAATTGATATTCGTTCCTACCTTGCCCATTTCTGTATAAAAGTCTGAGTGTATTATAATAAAATATGACAAGAATGCTGCTACGTACAGTTTCCTTAATTTGAAGACTCCTCAAATCAGGTTGTTTCATAACCCAAAGCCTTGGAAATCTTCCTACGCCCTGAATCTATTATCCAGTCTCAGAAAAATATATACATAGGTGGAAAGAACAAAGGAGGGAAGGTAGGAAGAATGAAATGTTATCAATACTGTGTTTCTTATTCTTTAGTGATCGTAAGACCTTAGGTCAGAGGTCATGACTCACCCTTGATATTTCCGCATACCTTCAACATCACACTATTTGTTTAATAAATATACGATGACACAACTGACAAATAAAAAGTTATTATTTCTAATGGAGTTCTTTAAAAATCAAATAAGGGGTGTCTGGGTGGCTCAGTCAGTTGAGTGTCAAATTCTTGGTCTCAGCTCAGGTCTTGAGTTCAAGCCCCGCGTCGGACTCTGTGCTAGGGTTGGAGCCTATTTCAAAAAAAGATCAAATGAAAATAAATATATTTAGTATTTGATCACCCGGAACTTTTTATCATTGGGTACATCAGTGATGCCCACAATTACTCTTAGCCAATAAAAATACTCTCCTTTCAAATAATCATAGGACAATTAATTTTTTCCTTTTTTTTATTTCTTTAAAGTTTACTTACTTATTTTGAGAGAGAGAGAGAGAGAGAGAGAGAATGCAAGAGGGGCAGAGAGAGAAGGAGAGAGAGAGAGATTTCCAAGCAGGCTCCACACCATCAGTGCAGAGCCCTACGCCGGGCCTGAACTCGAGAACCATGAGAACATGACTTGAGCCGAAATCAAGGGTTGGATACTCAATCTACGGAGCCACCCAGGTGCCCAGAACAAGTAACTTTCGCCAGTGTACTTTTATAGAGACGTTGTCTTCATGGGGTTACGGACCCTAGTAATAAGTATGGTGAATCCTACAATGATGAAGTAGAGAAGATTCCATTGTCTAGCCACTTTTTAGATGACTGAGTCCTTATACCCCATAGAGCTCAGTAAAAGTCCTTAAATTATTATTTTGTTGTTTGTGATATAATTAATAATAGCGTCAGTACCAGAAGGAGAATTTTGGCCTTTCTGTTGCTCATCTGCAATTCAGCCCCCACTGAGGCTCACATGGGCATTTAGCACTTTTGTTTATTCCTCTGAATGACACGGAACTGCTCGGCCTGCTTGCCCATCGTCACGTTAGGAGCTATTAAAAATCACTCTTATCCACGAGGCAGGTTGGGGAAGTGAAACACAAAGTTAAATTACCCGCATTCATCTCTCACTGTCTGTTCCCTGTGATGGATTTTGGTTTCACTCAAGCAATCTTTTGGACTTCCATGGGGGAAAGAAGGGCATAATAAATGCAAAGATCGGAGGAAGTTGTAAACTTTCTAACTACAAATGGAGTCAGCATGCTTGATGACGAGAACACAAGCTGTTAAGTCAGGCATATTTGGTCTGGACGATGGCTCCGAGCATTTTGGCCAGTTACACACCTCTCTTAGGCCTCACTTTCCCCATCTTTCAAATGGGAAAAGTAAAAGTATATGATTTATAAGGATGTCATGACAATTGAGGTAATACCAGTGAAAGGCTTGGCACAGTGGCTGCCACAGGGTAAGTACATATTATATATGTTATATATTGTGGTCATTACATATGTGTTATATATTATATATCACACATACTATATATATTACAGTTATTACATATATAATATGTTATATATTGCATATATTATATATATTACAGTTATTGTACATATAATATATATTATAGTTATTACATATATGTAATTATATACTATATATTACAGTTATTATACACACACACATATAGTTTTTAAACATATATATATATATAGTTTTTTAAACATATATATATATATAAATATATATATATACATACACACACACACATATAGTTTTTTAAAGTCATATACCTTGTTCACCATCCAAGATTCTAAGTAGCGGTCCACTTGGATGCCAACTTCAGTTTCCCTCTTAGACAAGAGTGTCCGCAAATTCTCTGCCCTTCTTATCACATCCTCAACCTCCTATATAGCAGCCCTCTTAACGAAATAACAGACATAGAAACAATGTTCCTCGGTGGGTAGCTTAGATTTCTGAATGGGTCCATTCTGAAAGTTTCTTCTCCACATAAAAAATATCACACATTTGGGAACGTTAAAAAAAATCACACCATTTCTTTTAGGTAACAATATGCTACATTTGGAAACATAACTTGCACATAAACACAAACTTCACTGAGAATCACAAAAACGTATGGGTACTACAATGGAAAGATCAACGGATTCCATGTAGAGGGAGCCTATCATGTATGTTCCACACTGGGATTCATGGAGGTGACAGTGTTTTGAGTAATGATTTCACGGAGACAATAAGCATAAATCTGTTCCTATTGGGATTATTGATAGGCCAGGACTCTCCCAGACAACCAGAGTGCAAGGTTCTCTTACATACGAAGGAAGGAGACCTGGGTTTGGGGCCAGGTTTGCATGGCCTAGAAGTGTCACTTGATTTTAAGGTGTGACAAATTTCTAGCCTCCTGCCTCATCAATGGACGGATGGAAGACTGAGTCAGCAATCCATCAGAACCTTCCCGGCTCTCCTTCTGCGATAGAAAGGTGTGTGTGCCTCCTCCCTGAAGACAACTTACAAGCCTGAAGTGCTCACAATAGAACCGTATGAAAGGCACATCCGTCCCAATTCTAAAAACACAAATACCAGACAAGGGAGATGCTGGAATCAAGAGAAAGGGAATGTGGCTGAGGCCAAGGCTGAGTGGGAGGGGTCTTCTGGAGGACCAGCAGGTGGAAAGGAACCTCTTGCGAGCTGTTGGAAGAATTCCCGCTCCCGCTGACGCCCGGGTGAGGTCACAGGCATCAGGTGACAGGACCTCAGAGGGGAAAGGGGTGCCAAACAACACCCTCCTGCCTTTCTGTCTCTTGCTTTCCAATTAATTACCAAAATCCCTCCTTCTGTCACCTTGGAGGGAGGCATGTGCAAGCAGATGGAGAAGCTAGTGCGTTGTTTGTATCTATATTCTAATCTACAGTCACGTTTTATATTTGCTCGTTGATAATGACCAATGGAAGCCCGGCTTCTGAAGCAAAAGAAGCTATATATAATTAGGAAAGCATGCATATTTATAGATCTCGGTGTCGGGCACATTTTATACAGTCTTAGTCTTTGGGTCTCAAATGTTTCCTCAGAGAGAAATTTGGGGGATATTTCTTCTAATCATGGCTCCTCACATTTAATTTCTGTCCTCTTTCTTCAAAAACTCACCAGAATCGAAATTACATGCTTATTTAGTGCTAGTCTGTCTCCATTAGACTATAAGCTCCATGAAGTCGGAGAATATGATCTGTGATCAGCTCAAAGCAGGTAGTAGAGACTCAATTAACATGGGCTGAGTAAATGAACACGATCAAATATTAGTTCAGTGGTTGAATATCTAGTGTGAAATTAATGGAGCGTCAGGAGAAGTAGAATTCTAATAAAATTTGAAATACGGGTTATAACAATGAGATAGGGGAGAGGCTATCCCTGAAGGGGAAATTTAGACTGAATTCTTGTACGTAGCTAATTAGGATATGGGGGTTGGACCAAAGAAAAGATGACAAAAATCAAATTTGCATTCAGTCGACTATTAAAAATTTCAAGAACCTGTTTGCCATTGTCAGATCTCGGATACAGCCAGAGAATGTGGAATGTAGGCTCTCCCAACATTAATGTGAACATATCTTTTTCTTTATTTTTATTTTTTATTTTTTTAATAGATTTTTTTAAAAGTTTATTTATTTTTGACACAGAGAGACACAGCATGAGCAGAGGAGGGGCAGAGAAAGAGGGAGACACAGAATTCGAAGCAGCCTCCAGGCTCTGAGCTGTCAGCACAGAGCCCGATGCGGGGCTCGAACTCACAGGCTGTGAGATCATGACCTGAGCCAAAGTCGGATGCTCAGCCGGCTGAGCCACCCAGGTGCCCATGAGCATATCTTTTTCAAAAGCTTTGAATTGGACTTACTGGCAGGTTTTTTCACTGTAATGGGCAGGCAGAGCTTGTGATCGGGCCGCTGAAACTTAAAAAAGTGGTGGAAAGCAGAGAACTAAGTCAGTTCTTGGCAGTGGGTGAAATGTTTAAGAGCAAGGAAGAGAGAAGGTGGAACAGACAGAACCATGGGCGAGGCCTTCATTTGGTGGTGACGTTGGAATCTGTGTTACCAGTGAAGAATATGGAAGGGAGCAGATCAAGGATACAGATGCATTACGTGGGCTCCTGGGGTGTGTGTGTGTGTGTGTGTGTGCGTGCCCGAGTGTGTTGGTGTTTTATTTTTTATTTTTTTGGTTATTTTTAAAGTTTATTTATGTATTTTGAGAATGACAGAGACCACATGAGTAGGGGAGGGGCAGAGAGAGAGGGAGAGAGTGAGAATCCCAAGCAGGCTCCATGCTGTCAGGACAGAGCCCATCGCAGGGCTTGATGTCACAAACCGTGAGACTATGATCTGAACTGAAATCAAGAGTCAGATGCTTAATTAACTGAGCCACCCAGGCACCCCTAGTTTGTTTTTTTTTTTTAGAAAGCGACAGTAGTGATTTGAAATACTGGGTATTATTTGCAGAAAAAGAAGAAGAAGAAGAAGAAGAAGAAGAAGAAGAAGAAGAAGAAGAAGAAGAAGAAGAAGAAGAAGAAGAAGGAAGAAGAAGAAGGAAGAAGAAGAAGAAGAAGAAGAAGAAGAAGAAGAAGAAGAAGAAGAATCCAGTCAAAGAGTCAAAAATTTAGAAGGTTAAAAGGCTTTCTGAGAAAGGGTTTTAGTCACCCCAAATTAAAAGTCACATTACATGGGATTGTTACAGGAAACAGGTGGCAAATAAATTGAGTCAATTAAAAAAAAAAAAGAGTTCTCTTTGGCTGTGACTGGAAAGGAGATGCATTGTCAATTTAAGTGGGGTCGATGGGATTACTTTCTAAATTCTTATTTGAATTAAATGTGTGCGAAAGCCCAGCAGAACAACCTGGCCGCAGGGCAGGAAAGATGCTGTGGCGCTCACCGCTTTGCTGAGCTGCGATGCACGGCCTCACATGTTTGAAATGGACGACCCCTCTGGGACCGCAATTTATAACATCGAAGTCACTTGTCACACACTGTAAAATAATGCTTTCTCGGGACATATCCAGACTATATTTTAATGAGATGCGTCTTAAGCTCGGCTTCTCATGCTGGGTAGCTTACGGTGGAAAGATGCATCTACAGCAAAACCCGGGATGGCGAGTAACTTGTTCTGCGAGTGTTTTGCAAGACCAGAAACCATTTCTAATAAATTTTAACTGGACCGACGAGCGATGTCTTGCAATACGAGTAGAAGGTGGTGCTGAATGTCACATGGTCACCACCGGAGCCAATGGTTCTTGAGATTTGGAGTGCTTTGGATTATAAACTTGTCTCTGGAATGAATTACGCTCGCAGACCAAGGTTTTACTGTATTTCGAATCTGAAAATAGACAACGCAGAGGGAAGATCTTGACTACGTGTCGGAGCCCTCCAAAAAAAGCAGATGGCGTCATGGAATAAAATTTTCAAGCCGCTTCTTTCGGGGGCGGGGGGGAGAGGGGGCTCTCTGTGAAGACAGGTGCACACCCTTCTGCTAACACAGCACTATCATCCACCGCTGGGAGAGGGGGAAGGTGGAGGTGGGGGGAGAGTCAGTGGGGAGACTGCACTGTGGTCCGGACACCTGCACAAGGAGGAGGGGGAAATGGATTGGGGGGGACGAGCCTCCACCCCCAGTGCAGCTCTGAGAGAGCCTTGGCCCGTCTGAGGGGGGACAGGAAGGGCCTGACTGTAGGACACCTCCATGCTCAGTAGCGGCTGGGAGATGTCTGGGCCAGGGCTGGCTTCAGCATGGAAACCTCAGTGGGTCCCTAATGTGCGGCATCTGGAACCTGTCAGGAAAATGCATTCCTCACACAAGGAGCAGCTTACCCCACAGCTGCCACCAAAGGAGAGGAAGAGCCTCTCTCCTACTCACTTCCATCATGGCGGCCAGGATATCTCCGGGTTCTTTGTAAAACACCAGGTTGGACAAAGCCAAGCAAGCAGAACCGTCCAGTCCTGCAGTGCTATGAACAAGGGAAAGGCATACCTGTTTATCTCTAAAATGAAACTATCCTTCCTCTACTAAGTTGAAATGAGTTTGTCACAGACAAGCCGTGACAAGCCCTGGATGTCCTCTCTCTGACTACCACCGCCCCCCACCCCCAACACACACCCAAAGAAATTTTTCTGAAGAGCTTTTTTTTTTTTTTTTTAATTACAACTTCTGTGACATTTTTAGCAATTGTTCCACTGACCTGGTTGGAAACCCCGTGCGGACCCCAGTCCCACGTGATACAAGCATTTCATTTCGGAAACGAGAAGTCAGGAAGACAGTGGGAAACCTTCCAAGATACTTAACGTCAGGTTGCAGACTTCTTTGGAGGCGAGAAAAGGAAACAAAGCAAACCACACAAGAGGAAAGAAATGCTACGTTCAGTTGTTTTAAAAAAAATACCTGTAAAGTGGCTGTTGCTTGCAGTGGCGGTTGTGTCTGTGTGTGTTTGCCCACTAGTCCTGTGTCACCAGCGTGTCGCTTGGATGGAACATGAAGGACATTTTGAATTACAAGTGGTCTTTTTTTTTTTCTTGCCCCGCATGTCTTTTCTTTTCAAAGTGAAGGCTTCCCGTCCAATGGCCAACCGAATATTTGGGGTCGGGAGAAGGAAATCATCAGAGGGCACCTCATCTTGTGTGACAGCCCCCAGGCGCTGTTTCCTGCACACTTGCAGAAAGCCGGTTTTGGTTAGCACCCAATTGTAGCCGCGGATAATTGGCACACCAGTCCCCACACCCCTCTGCTAACACAATCCTGCCTCCCACCGCCGCGCCCCTACACAGGTTTGAATTGCTGTGACCCCGACGAAAGGGAAAGTGACGAACAGATAGGAGCAAACAGGTTTGTGGCAAATAATGCCCGAGCCAGCTGGCCTCGGGTTTGTTCGTCGCCACGGGGTCAGGGACCTTCTATGGTCTTAATAAACAGAATCAACTAGCTTCATATGTATTTTGGCACTAATCTGTGGCCTATGGCATCATTTCCTGGGGTTTAGTACGATATTAATAAAAAGGCCTATTCCAGATTAAGCACAAATGAATGCTGTACTATAAAACAGTTTTAATTCTTGCTTAAAAAAAAAAAAAAAAACGATATAGGGATAGTGTTGTTTGTGGCATTGACTTGAATACCTGTGCAACCAGTTTCAGGTGAGATTCGCTTCATGTGTCAGTTCCCTACTCGTTTATCCCCTTCAAAGCATTTCTTTTTCTGAAAGTATGAAGTTGAACATAGTGCCTGCCGCAGTAAATCCAGGTTTTAGCCCTTGGCTTTGAAACACACTGAACTCATTACATTTGTTTGTGCAGGCTCTCTTAATCTGTTGTGACAACAAATTAGACTCTGATTTAAATTAAAGCAAATTGCAAAATAATTAGAAGGGTTTTTCTTTCTTTTCCCCTCTTCCTTCTCCGGCCCTAACATCCATCACCTGGAGATCAATCAGATGCTGCGAGGAATTTACTCTTCTTTTCATTCAGGATTATCTTTGGGAAGTTTTAATAGAAACAAGTTTTTGTTAAGTTTACGTTCAGAGCATAGCAAGACAGCTACTAAAATAGAAAGAAAATCACTGTTCCTTTTTACTGAAGGTGTGTTTTCTACGTGTGCCCCCAGTTGTGGTCTTTGCCTATATCGTGAAGTGGGATTGGGGTAAGACGCATCCTAGGAAATAACTGGGTAGGAGATAGGATGAGATCCACAAAAGCACTCTGGTAACTTGTTCCTCCTGGTGCAAAATGTCGATTTCCCTCAAATGTTTCTAACTTCAAACTTCAGACCATGAACTTATTGAAACTGCTGAAGATGTGTTATTACATGTTCTGTATCGTTTAGACTTGCAAATGGAAATAGCAATAGAGGCCATGCTCGAGAGGCAAGTTGTGGAGTCCCATCACCCAAACCCTTCCACCTCCCCCCTCCCTGCATGCCTCCCTTACCCTGCACCCCCACCCCACTCCCTCTGCCCACCAGAGCCCGGCAGGGAGGCCGCCATTGGTGGCGCCGTGGAAGAATGCTTCACCAGTGACGAGCCGAATTCTGGAAGAAGTGCTCATCCCTTTCTCTGAGGCCCATGCTTCGGAAAAGCACAGCCTGAATACACGGAGTGTTCTGGATTAGTGGGGAAGTTCCAGCAGCTACCGAATTGCCCCGGGGAGACAAGCATCGGAGGAGCAAATTCATTCCCAGCAGTCAGGAGATCATGCAACTACAAAATCAGCCACCCACACCACACTGATCATTTAACATCAGTATGACAATCATTTCATTATTATAAGCATTCCTCAATATATATTGAGGAAACAATAACCTATAAAGGGTCTTCAAATGGACCACCGTTTTTACTCCGTAGAGGGGTCTAACTCCACAAAATTTATCATTTCCTCCCTAAAAACGTAGTAAGCATGAGGACACGTGCCCAAGAAAAAGACAACTATAAAGCAGGGTTCGTGTCCCAAATTAGAAAGCTTACGGACTGCGGCGCAGTAAAGCTTGGAGCTACACGCTGGAAACACGTTTTGCAAACTCCTTTAAAGCAAATTAGCGATGATGATAGCAGAACACGAAGGTTCTGGAGCTCGTCTGTGTAATTAACTTGTCTTACTTTAGAAAGTATGCGCACACCATAAGGTAAAACGCGTTCCTGAAATACAAACACATTAGGAGTTCATTGAATTTTATCCCTGGCTTCCTGAACCGAAAGATAAATGTAATTTTGCCAGTGATAACAGGCGCAGCGGAAAGAACGGTTATCACATCTTTATTCCAAGGCCATCCCTCCTCTGCTATCTTTCAAGAGGTACACATTTAAGTACTCCAGAAGAAGAGGGATATGGATATTTACATAAAAATGAAGTCATTTGGAAAAGAAGTGGAGGAATAAATTTCTATTTTAATTTTCACTGCTCCCATTTTTATTTGTACTCTTGTAAGAGGTTTTAGTCCTCTTTTATAATAATTCATTTCAGGAATTGTGTCACTCAATGGCTGACGATTGGGTACCACATTGTATCCGTTTTATTTCCTGTGACAGCCATTGTGACAAAGCCCATTTTTACTGAGATGATTCAACATGTTAATATCAACTCCAACACATGGGAAATTATTTTTTTTTCTCATGGGAAAATGAATGTGACCACAGAAGCCTCGGATTATAATTTGTCTCTTTGTCTCACGTAAATATAAATGGTAATAGAAAACGACGTTACGAAGTGAATTTCCCCATTTCTCCTCTTCCTCTTTTCATGCATAGAACTTGTAAAGGGGGCTTTAAATAAACATGTCTGTTTTGGGAAATGTTATTGTCTGGCGTTGTTGTCTGGGTTTATGTGGTTTTCTTATACATGACTGGAATTACTCTTCAGTGATACCCTGATAAAAAAAATTAAAAAAAAAAAAAAAACCTTCCTGATACAACACTCATAAAAGCCATAAAGTTCTGAGGATTGAAAATGGAAAGACTTCATCTCCAGGGTCCACATCAAAATTGGATTAGCATATCTCTAATTAGGAACTTTTACCTACTGTCTCTAACAAGGTAGATCAGATTCAGAGAAGAGAGCTCCCCTCCCACAGCAGTGGGGAAGGTCCACCAGCAAGAGTCCTCACAGAAAAGAAGGCCATCTAGCACTGGTTTAATCTCCAATTCCTTGAAGACAATTCCATGGTTAGTTTGCTTGGAACACAGTTCACCCCCTATTCAGATTCCTTCAATATGAGGATGCCTCCAGAGCAAGGAAAGCCTTATTTCATTTCTTATACTCCATTATTCCCAAGGCTGATCTGGCTTGGATGTTCTCTCGCTTTGTCTAGACCCCCTCCCATCTGAACTCCGTATCTCTTTACGTAGATCCATGAGCACCATGGATATTTTCTTCCAGGAACCCAGAAATTCAGAGGGGACACGGTCATGTGCTTCCCAGATGCTTTATACTATTATCCTTTCTCACTCTATCATTGAGATTTTCTGAAGCCAATGTCTAAACTCAGGCATTACTACTAAGGAAGTTGCCACTGATCTTGGTGTCCACACATGTTCCCAGAACTGAAGGGAACGACGTTGACCTCTTGCATGGACTTGCTTATCGAGATTCTCCTCTGTGGAACCATCAGATGGGTCTGAAGTGCTCCTCAGTCTACCATCCCATTTGCTTGGAGGGTCTAGGGAGCAAGAATCGTTCAAATTATGCCATGGGAGTGTGCCCCTAGCTGTGTAGCTTGTGAGCGAGTGCAGCGCCTTGATTTACTGGAACCCGGCTGAATGTCAAACACACAGCAAAGGGGTTTTCCTAAAGCCCCAGGAGTGGTTCCTGTATCTACATGGCACACTGGAATGGCAGTCCCATATCTGACATATTGTCCACAGTGGTAAGGCACTATTGTAATCCATGACTAGAGACTAGTTGTACAAATGGGTCCATTTCACACACTCACATGGGGCCTATGTCTCAGGGTATGTGGCTTAATCTGCCATGTTGTATGGTGTGGGATCCTGGCATGAGTCCCAAAACTGTGCAGCATCCTTGGTTTCCATTTCTTCTAGGGTGAGTCCTCATGATTTGGCCCATTCTTGCATCTGAGGTGGTCATCATGCCCCATGGGTGGTAGACCCAATGGGCAAGCATGGTGGTTTGTGCAGCATAGGCTTGATCAGCTCCTGAGTTCCATTCACATTCTCTTTTGAGTGGTTTCCTTCCCATTCACAAATTGCTGCCAGGGACTTCATACCAATAGAGGGGAGCCTTAATGGTCCAATCACTGATCTTCTGGTCACCAAATACGGCTAGCCTGTTTTCAATGGCTACAGCTCTAAATGTGTAGCAGAGAGGTGCTGGTGAGTGTTTTTCACAGCTGTCACTACCATATGGAGTTAGGTCCATTGGATAGGTCATCCTTGTCTCTTCGAACTCAAAATGTGGCCAATCCTGGATAGATATCTGTAGCAGCCCAGTGGGCTCCATCATCTTTGGGATTCACGGATCCATCCATGAACGAAGCCATATAATCATCTGGAATGTCTTCAAACCCTGGACCCACTTGGCAAAGGGAGGGGTGAGAGCACAGGCCATTTAGCCCCCTCCAGAAAAGCAACCACTTGTTCGTGGAGTCAGCTGATTCCCTGGGGCCCTGTTCAGGCTCAGTCTTGAATGTACCATTTCCATTTAATGATGCAGCTTTGCAGAGCCTGCTCTCTCTTCTCAGTAGGATTAGTGAGAATTCATGTGAGGACGGACAGCTCAGGTCTTAGGGTCACATACGGTGCATCAGCGGTCCTGTGCGCTGTTTCCAATAGGGCCCGATAACAGGTGCAGAGCTGCTATTGGAAGTGGGTGTATCTGGCGGCCACCTCAGGTAATTTACATGTCCACAATCAAGAGGTGCACTCACCCTGGTTACAGCCCTTTGCCACAGGCTCCAAACCACTTGCATAGGGGTCACTGAGACCTGTAATTCCAACCATACTTGCAGCCTTCATTAACCCCAATGGGAAGGCCGTGCCATCGCACTTTTTAAGGCCTCTAACACCTGCTGTTGTTGAATGGGGTGCAATTCAAAGGTGATTGGCCCTGATGACTGTAGGTAAACTGGATTAAAGAAGCCAAATAATACCTACAGGTGGTCTATGTTGTTTCCAATAGTCCAACAGTCTTCCTGGCTATGAGTCTCTATCTTGTTGGCAGAGGCTGCTGTGGACAGTGAAACCCCTGTTTAACTTTATTAGCAACAGTCCTCTGACTACCAGTCCCGGTGGTCCCCAGCAACTAACTGTACTTGCCGAGCAGGTCCCTGGATCTCTGCAGGGTTGAGGCAGCTAATGTCATAGTTCAATGACCTCGTACAGTACCTGGTCACTTTATTTCTTAATCAGGCTAGCAATGAGAATGTCATCGACATAGTGGATGACGAGTACTTCTGGAGATAAGTGTGCTTGTTGTAGATCACAGCATATTGCGGGGGGAGTTAAGTTATCTCTGCAGAAGCTCAGCACAACGATCTCCCAGGCCGTTCCATGGGAACGCAAGTTGGTCTTCTTCACCTTTGTTTGGCAAAGAGATCGAGAAAAAGACATTAACTAGATCAATAACAGTGCACCAGTCTCCCGTGTAGGCCGCCACTGCTTTGGTGATGGCAATGATGCCAGGTGCCTCAGTGGTCAATGGTGGTATCTCATCATTCAATCAGTGGTTGTCCATGGTCAACGAGCCAGATGCTGGGTGGTTCACTATGAAGATGTGACAGCCTTCCGGTCTGCTGCAAGTCCTGAATTAACAAAGTAAATATTGTCCACCGGCCGGTGGGAAATGCTGCTTTCGTTGAGTCATTTACCAGGTTGTGGGCGATTCAGGTGGTGAGTGAGAGTGTTGCACCCCAGGGTATGGCTCTAAAACTTTGCGGTGAGGGGGCACACACCCCTGAGGCTGTGGTGAAGTTTGTCCTGCAAACAGCTGAAACGTCACTACCTGTAACACCCTCAGCTGTGAGAACCACCATCACCAATGCCACCAATGGCCTAGAGGGCCCCACCCACAAGCATGTGCAGACTTGTCCACCATGGGTCCTCACATTTGTGCTAAAATCACACAATGCCACCAGCTTTCCCTGTGGAGATCTGGGTTTATTTTCACTTGGTCACCAGTGTCCAACAGCCCCATCAGAGTCTGAATTCCCAGTTTTTCCTATAATCATAGGAGTACAGGGCCACCAGTTCACCACCAGTTTCCCCCCTTCACCACTCTTTCTGCAGGGCAGCCTTGGCCCCTTGTCAGGTGTGGTCAGGGAACTGAGGGCTGCTCTGAAGGACTGGAGACATCTTTCCAGTGCCATCAGTCTTCCTCCTCGTTCGTTTGTGACTTTGACTTTACGATGTTGTCAGAGATCTTCTCTGGGAACCCCATCAACTTCTGCGTTGTGTATTCCATTTCAATGGCCAGGGCTACATTCCTCTGTGCACTGGCTCTGACCCATCCTTTCTTTTCACTCCATCGTTCTTCAAGTTCTCTTTCCAGTCCTTCAGATGCAGCTCCCCGTTTCCAGGCTTCCATCTATTTATGCCTGCCTGGGTGATGAAGCCTGAGGCCATCTTCCCATTTCCACTACAAAGTGATATCATTCAGTGGAGCCTCTTGACCCCTCCCCCCATGGTCATTCCAGGGCACATGAATAGGGAAAGTGGGATCTTTCTTCAAGGAGACCCTGCTGGTTACATACCTCCAGGGCTGTCTGTCACATGAATGTATCATCTGTATCCCCAGGGGCTGGGTCATACAGCCAGCTGTCCATGACTTTACCTGAAGAGAAGTTATGGCCTCATGAATGGTTTTCCAGGGGGTATCACTCATAGGCAAGTCCTCCTCGGTTGGGAATAGAGCTCTCATGCTTGTTGCAACCCGATCAAGAGTGGTATGAATTTATCTCTGTGTCTGTCCTTTTAGTTGTCTTGTTCAACGTGGGCCAAAAAGTACAGCAGCAGGGGGTCAATGGCTGTGACCAAGGGAGTGCCCTGTGGCTCCCCCAGACTGTCCACTGGGCCTCCGACATTTTGATCTAAGGTGCCCCTTCACTGAGCAAGTACACCAATGAACTCACAGCAGACTCTTCTGGCTTCTGTTCCTATCTGTCCAGTTTTGATACTTCACTCTCAGAGAAGGACATCATTTCAATAGTTACCTTTTCAATAATGCCATCATTGGCTTTGCACTAAGTGAAAACATGTCTTAGTTGAGGCTCCCAAGCAACCTGACTGGAAGGAGCTCTCTGCATGGAGGCCCCTGAATTGCCTGAGTTGTGTCCTCCAGCCTCTAGGACACTGTTGGAGCTTTCAGGCAACATGAAGATGGGCAAGAGCCAGAGAATAGTTTCCTTTTCCTTACCCTTTCTAGAAACCCCTCTCACATCTCCACCCTCATCCATGGCACCAGCTCATTTCAGCTGACACAGAGATTGTCTCTACCTTACCTATTCTTGTGTGATCAGAGGGAGGTCAGCACCTCAGTCAGCGTGTCACCCTCTAGGGAGCCAATTCCATCCTGTGGTGGCTGGATTGATGAACCCTTGTGCCTCCACCATGTCCCAATGTGCCTTGTTGGCGACCTTGCTCGCTACACCAAGCTACTGAGCAAGTGACACGTGTTACTCCCAATGGGGGAGAAGCCCTACCTCATGGACACTAGCAAGAAGCCTAATAATGCTCCCTACCAGAAGCAGTAATCCCAGGATGACAAAATAATCCATGGGATGCAGGTGCTGGAGTCACCAAGAAAGCTACAACTCACACAGGCACTGGATGGAAAAATGCTTTCTCACACAAAGACACAGAGCAAGGTCAGCCCCAACAGTGACAAGTCCCCATGGCCAGGGGGATTTGTCCTGTAGCTGACACACAAGGATATTCTTTAAGTACCTCTTACGCTGTAGGTAAAGGACCCTACTCCTTCCCTGCAGGGAACGTATACGACAGTGGGGGTGGCCAATGGCAGCTGTGAGTGCTCTTTGTCTCCCATTAAAGAAACCATCTGGGTCCAAGGCCACTTTTCTGACGCCACGCAAGGGATGAGAAGTGGCACACCCCATATTTCCCCACAGTGTGGATATGCCACATTTTGGATGCCCATTCCTCAGTTGTTGGCCATTTGGGTTGTTTTTGCGTATCTGTCAAAAATAATGCTGTTATGAACATTAATGTCGAAGTTTTGTGGGAAAATGAATGTTTCACACTCTTCGTGCAGACCAGGAGCAGAATTGCTGGGGCTTGTAGTCACTGTATGTTTAAACTTCTGAGACACTGCTCAGCTTAGCTCTAACGTTTAGATCTTTGATCCATTTTGAGTTAATTTTTGCGTAGAGTCTGAAACAGCACAATTTCATGGAAAAAGCTGTTCTTTTTTTTTAAGTTTATTTATTTTGAGAGAGAGAGAAAGTGCGAGTGGGGGAGGGGCAGAGAGAGAGAGAGAGAGAGAGAGAGAAAGACTGAGAATATTAAGCAGGCTCCACACTGTCAGCATGGAGCCTGATGCGGGGCTCAAATTCATGAACGGTGAGATCACGACCTGAGCCAAAGTCAAACACTTAACCAACTGAGCCACCCAGGCGTCCCAATGAAAAAACTATTCTTATCTTATTGAGTAGTCTTGGAGTCAATGTTGAAATCAGGTGACCATAATGTGAGTTAATCTGCATAGTCTGAATCCGAATCCATTGATCTATATGCCTATGTTTACGCCACTAAACACATCATTTGATTACTATTGTTTTCCAGGTAGTTTTGAAATCTGAAAGGGCGATATTCTTCTTTTTCAACGTTTCTTTTGGTGACTCATTGTCTTTTGCATTTCCATATGGGGTTTTAGGATTAGTTTGTGAATTTCTGCAGAAAAGGCAGTTGGGATTTTGATAAGGATCATAATGAATTTGTAGAACAATTTGTGGATCGGTGTCATCAGTACAGCATGAGGTCTTCCGATCTAGGAGTAGAGCGTGGCTTTCCACTTACTTATATTTTCAATTTCTTTCAACAAAGTGTTGCAGTTTTCAATGTATGTCTTGCATTTATTCTTGATCATTTGATTGTTTTGGATGTTAATATTATAACTTCAGAGCTTTCTATACTTGAAATCACCTCACCTGCAAATAGAGATACTTTGAACTCTTTCTTTCTGATCCGGATGCTTTTTATTTCTTTCTCTTCCCTGATTGACTGGGCTGAGATTTTCAGTCCAACATTGCATAGTGGTGGTGAGAAAAGACATCCTTGTCCTGTTGCTACTGTTAGCAGGAAAGCTTTGTTTTTACAGCATTAAGTATTGCGTTAAGTTAGTTGAGTAAAGCTCAGTTTTCATACATGCCTTTGATCAAGCTGAGGGGGTTCCTTTCTATTCCTGGTTCTAGCCTTAGTTTCTATTCCTGGAGTCCTTTTATCCCGTCAAATGATTTTTCTGCCTCAATTGAGATGACCAAGTATTTTGTTTTCTCCATTCTGTTATATGGCGTATTGTGTTAATCAATGTTTATATGTCAAGCCAATATTCATTTCTGGGATAAATTTTACTTGGCCATGATGCATAATCCTCTTTTTGAAGTTTATTTTTATTTATTTTTAGAGAGATAGAAAGCAAGCAGTGGAGGGACAGAGAGAGAGGGAGACAGAATCCCAAGCGGATTCTGTGCTGACAGCTGACAGCACAGAGACCAACGTGGGACTCGAACTCAAGAACCATGAGATCATGACCTGAGCCGAAATCAAGAGTTGGACGCTTAACCAACTGAGCCACCCAGGCACCCCAATAATCCTTTTAATATATGCAATCCATTCTTTAAAAAATTTTTTAATGTTTACTTATTTTTGAAGGAGAGAGAGACAGAGCATGGGGCAAGGAAGGGACAGAGAGACAGGGGGACACAGAATCCAAAACGGGCTCCAGGCTCTGAGCTGTCAGCACAGAGCCCACCACGGAGCTCGAACTCATGAACCATGAGATCATGACCCGAGCCGAAGTCCAATGCTTAATTGACTGAGCCACCGAGATGCCCCTATATGCAGTCCTTTTAAAATATCCTTTCCTCCCGGATTTGGTTTACTAGTACTTTGGTGCAGATTTTTTGTGTGTATTAACAACAAGCATTGGTCTGTGGATTCCTTTTCTCGTGAAGTCACAGTAATACTGGACGCGTGGAACGACTTGGGAAATGTCAAAAAACCTCACAGTCTTTGCAAAGGGACTCCGTGTGAAGGTCGGGGCACACCTTTGACACTCGCCCAGGGAGCTAACGACTCTGTCTTAGCCTCCATTACTTCCTGGTACAGAACTTCAGTGTCGATCAGAGGTTAGCGTTCAAGGCCTTCTCAGGTCCTTCTTGAGCATGTGTACACGTGTGTGACCTTCTTGAGTCAAGAGACGTATGGGGAGCTTTTCAAAGCCCTGTTCTCTTAAGCCCTCATTCCCCAACCTTCCTTCACAAGCTTCTTGTTTTGTCTTTGGTTTGTTCCAGGTCTGATCTGTTGCTTCAGGCAGCAGTGGCTAAAACAGTTTCCTGGATGTGTTTTGGACAGATGCTCACAGGTAACAGCTTCAGACCCTGGTAAGTTCTGAGGTAGGTGAAGTGAAGACAAAGAAACCTTTCGAGCCAAACGTCTAGATCCAGCCACCAGCAGGCAACACACAAAGAATACATGGGAATAAAATAAATGACTATAAATACGTAGAATTCTTTGCAACTGAGGTCAGTTCTGCTCCTTCCTGTACCTGTAAAGGAATCTGGACTGTCATTTTCAAGGCTATCCCTGAGCTGGGAACTGGGACTTGGGAGTAGGGTAAGTTAAAAATGACACATAGCTCTCTGTTCTTGCCAAGACGTGAATACTTTTCTTGCGTGAATTCTCCCTGGTTGCTGCAGCTTTTGGATAATTTCCAGCGTTCTGAAAAAGTTTATTCTCACGTCTCCCCCCCCTGCCCAGTCCTTTCATTGCTTTTATGGAGAGACAGAGCTTTGGAGTTTCTTAATCCATTACCTTTGGTACCTCATAGGAATTTAATCATCCACTTTCATACAAACATTACTGCGCATCCCAGATGGAAACAAATAAAGCCGACCAACGTAAGTTGTGCAAACTTGGAAAGATGCAATCCATAGGCACCATATACATGAAGTCTCCAGTCATCAATTTCTTTTAGTCGTTTTGCTCACATTGTGGATGAAGGTTACTTGATGTATTTAGTATTTTGATTTTGATTTTTCTTAAGTTAGCCTCTAGGCAGTGGCATTCAAATTGTAACACAACAAACTCAAGTAAATATTAGGGCCATAAAAGGGAAAGAAACTGTCTTTATTTCCTTTTACAATAATTCAGGGAAAATCACGGCATGTCTTTATGGGATTTTAGGATTCATGCATCAAAGTGACAGAGTGGAAAGGTAGGAAATGATGTTGTGGTCCCCAGAGCCTGCCTCCAGGTCAGGACCAGATGGCTTCTGTTCTCTCCTTTGTAAGTAGTGAGAGCACTTCTGACCGAAGCTGTGCTGTGGAGGAAAATGTTCACGGAATGGATGTGTGAAATGAAAACCTAATGAAAGCTTCCCTCAGCAAGTTTAGACAGGCTCCGTCTCTAACTTATGAGCAAAAACAAAACAAACAAAACAAAATACACAGGGTATATTCTCCGAATTGTCTAGAAATGGCTTATATGCAAGCACGTTTTCCATTGTTAAAAGCACAACTAAGTGACACACACACAATTAAACCCATAATATGAGCTGTCTTAAAATGACTTTACTGTCAAATAAAGCAAAGAATACTCACTACAAACTCTCCAAAAATGAATATATTAAATTGTATTATGATATTTTTGAAGAAATAGGATAAAATCTTATAATAATTCGTTGTCATTTTGTGCCACTGAATATTTACCGAACAACTAGCACGTGGTAGACATTTTTCAAGATCTAGAGATAAAGGCGGTCTAATAAAATACAGGATGTCCCTTTAAACTTGAATTACAGA
The DNA here is from genome assembly GCF_024362965.1 of Panthera pardus. NCBI lineage: Eukaryota > Metazoa > Chordata > Mammalia > Carnivora > Felidae > Panthera > Panthera pardus. The sequence continues at coordinate 16,028,006 of NW_026526654.1, read as the reverse complement.
TAACAAACGTATTGCTAATGTACGTTCGAAATATTGGAACACACAAAACACTGCCCTTTATCTGAACTTCAACTTTAAGTGGACAGTGTGTACATTTATTTTCTAAATCTGCTGAAGTTATAGAAGATACAGCCATAGACAAGATACGAGTACAGCTGCTCTTACGGATTTTACCAGATTGAGAGGTGTAATTAAACGGGCAGGTGCAACCCAGAGAAATGAGTGCAATCAGGATGTACAACTCCTCTTCAGGGTGGTGAGAGAAGTTTTGTGGAAACATTAATAGATGCTGAGTCAAAAATCAAGTTATAAATCACAGGAGAAGAGTATGAGGGAGAAGGGCTCCTACAAACTCTTAAAAGCAGACAGGACCTTCATTGAGGAATTGAAATTAATTCATATTCCCAGGGCATTGAACAGCAGGTGGAAATTTGGTACCTGAATCCTAAGAGCCCATACCCACCAGAGAAGTAAGTCTGTATTGGTCGCAGTTAATAGGAAATTGTAAGAGGGCTTGATGGGATCATTTCTCTGGCTCCAGTCAAGGGATGGACGGTGGAATCAGGCCTAAACCAGGTAATCATGCCAACAATCCATTGTCATGTTTGATGGTAACATAACACCAGAGGAATGAGAAAGGGGATGGAGAAAACCGGACGTCTTTTTGAAAGATCAATTCAAGTTACTGGCTGATGAAATATGGGGGGTGAGTGCGAGAAAGGGGCCAAGAATAATGTTTACGTTTCCACCTTTGGAGACTAGATGCATGGGGTCACCGGCAGGAACACAGGGGATATCAGAGGAAATGAAGATTTGGGAGAGTCTAATTTAGGCAAAATATAAGGGACATCCAAAGGCAGGAATCTTGAATGTTGATGTGAATTTTATGTATATGCACACACACACACACACACACGTTTATATACATACACATACACATATATACACAGAAGCAATAGTATTATATATGTGCATGTAAAATGTGTATTCTATGTAGATTTTGGAACCAAAGGCCATATGTGTGAATCATCAGCCTGCTATTGTACTTGAAGCTTTTGGAATATAACTTCTCACCCAGGGAACAAAGAATAGAGAGAGAAAAATAGGCGACCCACCGAACTACCTATCAGGGACATGGTGGCCAGTGTTCACAGCTCACTGGTTCACCTCCCCTGTTTTTCTTGTAGGTTTCGGGAGAATGTAAAACTTTCTTTGTAAAAATCAATTTAATTTTATATTTAGTGCTATGTTACTGTTAATTTAGTATCATTGTAATTTCAGTATTCTGCCTAATTCCTCCCCAGTAGGACCATGTTTTCAACAAACGCCAGCCTAACTTCCATACGCGGTCGCAACTTCCTGGTTGAGGCTTGTTCTGACACATCTTCCTATGTTTTCCGATTTGTTTCTATCAGCCAGGGGATTGCTTTTCGCTGCTTTGGGAAAGTAGACGTTTATTTTATAGAGAAAGCATGCATGCCTCTCTTAAGGGTAGAAAAAAAAAAAAAAGCGCTGCGTATTTTCTTCCTCAAATTCTAAGGCGTTGTTTCTCCCAACCTGCTTCTGCAGCCCATGAGTTTGTGCACAACAATGAGACGCACAACTGAAATTGCTTCTACCGACTAAGGGTTGCTTAAGCAACAGGCTGTGAGAGGTAAGGCTTCCAGTTTACTGCACTTTCTGAGAGCAACAGTAAATTGAGCATCATGGACTCGTGAACCATTAGATCTGGTAGGACCCTAGAGAAATCTTGTGCCTCATTTTCCACTGACGAAACGATGGCTTGGAGCCATGTATTGATTTCTCTGAAGTCACACAGTCAGCGCTGTCAGATCAGAACCAGACCTTCATTCTTCTGACCTCTCCTCCAGAGCTTTGCTCTGTCTCGTTCCTCGGCCAGCTCTGCCCCAGTCTCAGTGGTACAAGTGCCAGAATGGCACATTTTGAGAGGTTGCCTAGGAATAAAAGCAACAGGGAAAAGGGGGAAGGATCAGATCAGGGAGGAGTGAGAGGAGAAGCGCGGTGTCGTGGAAGTTAGGGAGACAGGCACAGTGGCTGCGAAATAGGTCGCATCAAGACCCAGCACAAAGCTGGCTTCACATGCAGAAGACATGTTGAAACTTGAAATGTGATGGCAAAAAGGGGAAACGGCACCGATATACTGGGAGCATAGTGAGTAAATAGGCTCATTACTTTAGTCAGTAGCTGAAAACAGAAGGTGTTAGCTGGCTGTCAAGGTTCCTCTCAGGCGTGTTGGACCTGCTCTTCCTGTCTGAAGAGAACATCATTCCATTTGAGCAAAGGGACAAACAGGTGCGCATCTTATCTTTACGGAGCATCTTTCTTCTATGAGCATGTTTCAGACCTACATGAATTCTAACTAAAATCCTAAAGCTTGCTATCATTTTCTGCATTTCACAGATGAGGAAATTGAACCTGAAAAATAGTCTCGAGGGGTACTTGGGTAGCTCAGTCTGTTAAGCGTCAGACTCTTGATCTCGACTCAGGTCATGATCTCATGGTTCATGAAATCGAGCCCCAAGTTGGGCTCTGCGCTGAGAGCAAGGGATCTGCTTGGGATTCTCTCTCTCTCCCGCTCTCTGTCTCTCTGCCCTTCCCCACTCTCTCTGTCTCTTTTTAAAAAAATAAATAAACCTTAAAAAAGTAATCAGTATCGAGGGGCACCTGGGTTGCTCACTTGGTTAAGCATCCAACTTTGGCTCAGGTCATGATCTCTCCTCTTTATAATATAACTTTCAAGCCTGGTTTGGCTATTTGAGATCGTTTACAGCCCCATACAAATTTTAGGATGGCATTTTTCTAAATATGTCTCCTGAGGCAAGGGGAACTTAAAGCAAAACTAAACTGCTGGGATTACATCAAAATAAAAACTTTCTGCACAGTGAAAGTAACAACAAAACTAAAAGGCAACCTATGGAATGGGGGAAGATATTTGCAAATGACATATCTGAAAAAGGGTTTAGCATCCAAAATACATAAAGAACTGATTCAACTCAATACCCAAAAAACAAATAATCCAATTAACAAATGGGCAGACGGCCAACAGACACATGAAAAGATGCTCAACATTCCTCATCATCAGGGAAATGCAAATCAACTACAATGAGATATCACCTCACACCCGTTGGAATGGCTAAAATCGACAACACGGGAAAGAGCGAGTATTGGCAAGGATGGAGAAAAAGGAACCCTTTTGCACTTTTGGTGGGAACGCAAACTGGAGCAGCCCCTGTGGGAAACAGGCTGGAGGTTCCTCAAAAAATTAAAAATAGAACTACCCTACGACCCAGGAATCACACTATTGGGCATCTACCCCCAAAATACAAAAAGGAAAACCCTAATTCAAAGGGATGCATGCATCCGTGTGTTTAATGCAGCATTATTTACCATGGACGCAGCCCTGTGTCCATTGATAGATGAATGGGTGAAGAAGAAGTGGTCTGTGTCTATGTATTTTTATCTATCTATCTATCTATCTATCTAATGGAATATATCACTCAGCCGTATAAAGGATGAAATCTTGCCATTTGCAGCAACATGGATAGAGCTAGAGAGTATAATGCTAAGTGCGATAAGTCAGTCAGAGAAAGACAAAGACCATATGATTTCACTCATATGTGGAACTTCAGAAACCAAACAAACAAAGGGGAAAAAAAGAGAGACACCAAGAAATAGACTCTTAACTACAGAGAACAAACTAACAGTTATCAGACGGAGGAGGTGGGAGACGGGGGGAAAAGGGAATGAAGTTTAAAGAGTGTATTTATCACGATGGGAAAAAATCAAATGGGAAGAAATTGTATTGTAAATAAACGTACAAATAAACTAATTATGCCCAAACAAGGGTGAATATCCAAAAGTCATTATTTCCTAATTATTTTACCACATTTGTCTATTAGCCACGCTATTGGAGTTATGTATTCATAATATTTCTGTGGTAGAAATGGGGTATATTTACTGAATATTGCCTCCCAGCTTTGTGTCCGATGATACCACATCAGTAGCATCAGGTTGGCCATGATGGGAGTAGTTATTCAACAGAAATTGGCAAATGCTGCAACTTGAGACTTCACGTCTGGGTTTGTGGACCGCCCAGGCTCAAGAAATTGAAGGAAAAATTAAATACGGTAGAGTACCATAAAGGTGTGTTATACCTCTTATCCCTTTGTAAATCACACAGAATCCTGTCAAATCACGGCTGAAGTACAGGGGTAGGTTGGCCGTGAACACAAGACACAAGCCTTTGGCAAACCTAAAATCAACTGGCTGGCTGGAATTTACAGTGAAGGTATTGTACGCACCGTATATTTTGTTATTAATTGCCAATTACTTGCCATACATTTTGACGTCAATACAATATAATAAACTCACACACGCCCGTGCACACACATACATCTTATTTTTTCTAGAGAGCCAGTTGTTGAACAGTTTCTGGCCCAGCCCGAAGCCAAGGGGGTCAGACTGATGAGGTCAGCTGTGCAGGCTCGCACGGGTCAATATTCAGAAAACAGAAAGGCAACATAGCAGACAAAGCAGAAGCCGATCCTACCAACGAAAAACACTGGGATCATTTCTTGCAGAAGAGTGGCAGCCGCCATGCTGGTTGTAACAATGTGGCCTTTCAGTTGAAAGAGCTGGGAGCAGTATGGATACAGACTTAGGGAAAAAAGAACTGAATGCCCGCGTTCAGGAGATCCAGTATTGCTTACGGAAATGCATGCAAAAGCACGGGATGAGGAGAAGAGGAGAGGTGTGGAGAAGAAACTATGAAAACCCATGCCCGTGTTGCCCCGCTTGCCAGGAGTGGACACCTGTGGGGATAAAATTCCTTGCCTTCAGCTCATTCAAATGCGGAACTCTGGCAAATACTCGCTTTCAAGTCCTCTTGTCATTTACCCATCCTCCCCAATAGAAGTCAACGGGAAGGTGATTTTCTAGATAGGGAGCACCTCAGATGAATTGTAATTCTGCCTGTATGTTTCATTGAATGCATCCAGTACTTTGGAAGCCGTTTTGTTTATTAAGTGTTTCTGCGGTTTTGTTAAAAAGTGGGCTTCCTTTTTCATGTATCTATGGAGTGCTATTGCAGGAAACTGTGTCCTTTAAAAATCAGTCCATCCCCGTGTGAACTCCAGCCACCTTTCATGCCGCTCCCATCATACTCCTTTCTCAACAGTCCTGGGAACCTTCCCTCGTTAGATCCTAAGTCATTCCATCTTCTGTGATGGCAGCTGCTTTCTGGGCACGTTTACATTTTTTCTCTAAGACTTACAAATTTTATTTACAAAGCTAGGAGACATTTTGTGAATCCAATTTCTTTCTCTCCCTTTCTTTCTTTCTTTCTTTCTTTCTTTCTTTCTTTCTCTTTCTTTTTTTCTTTCTCTTTCTTTCTTTCCTTCCTTCCTTCTTTCTTTTTTTGTTTTTTAACTTTTGCTGCTTTAAAACAATTGATTTCATTCAGGGTCTATTTTTAAGGCGAGAAGTTTTCTCACTTTAACAGGAAAAGTTTCCTCTACAAGATTACGGGAGGAAAACAAGAAAAAATAAAGAGTGTTTAACTTTTTTTTTTTTTTTTTTTTAAATAAAGTAAATCCAATTGCAGACAAACAGCTGAAGCCATGACAATGAATACATATTCTCTGGTAAAAAAGCAATGGTAAAACAATCCAATTTCAATTTTTTTCCCTAAATAATTGGACCATAGTATTGCCAAAGGATTATACCCTGACTCCCACATAAGACCAGCTACACAGCAAATTTCACAGGAGATTATGAGAACTTCACAAATCAAATATGGAGATATATTCACCACATGAATATATTAAATACAACACAAAATACGGGTTATATGACAACAGAGTTTTTAATCAAAAACATTGAATTAAGCCTCAGATTCCTGTAACAGGGCAGTCATTTCCACAAATTCAACGGCTTAATAGTACATCCTGGTAAAATTATTCAGGGGATTTATGGCTGGTTGACGTTTTGTACTCCAACAGTGTCATTCTCACTGGCCCCCATTACGAATGGCTTTATTTTGGGTTAAGGACTCATCTTTCCTATAAGACCGTAAGGGTCATCAGGTCAAGGTCTTTACGCTAAGTGTCTTTAGAGCTTTTGCACATTACACATTGCTTGCTTCCTACATATTACCTGGACATACAATATGTAATTGTAAAATGACTTCAAACAGTCTATTTAATAAAGCCACATGAATGAATTACCTTTCTTGGCTGAAATCGCACTCTAAGAACAGAGTATTGACTTCAGCTCTAGCCTAAAGTGGGGCCTGAGAAGTTGCAAAGGCTCAGAGAAGAGCCCCAAAATAATTTTAGGGCAATATTCAGCTGGAAGTCTCAGAAAGCAAGGTGCTTTTAATGACAGTCTACTGGCACTTGACATAGTTGATGTGGGATGAAGAGCTGTTCCCTTTGTTCTGGAAAGCAGAACAACGACGCTGATGATGTGAATTAAGTATGCAGAGGTACTATAATATCTTTTATTCCTAAATTAACCAAATGAGCCCATTGCTGGAGACCGGAGAGCTCTTTCTGCGTTGACTGTGTTAGCAAGAGCCTACAATAGATTTCAGAGAAGCAGGAAAACCCAACTCTGTATTCACTGAGGCTGTTGGGTTGACCAGATTGTGGCCATTTCTCCCTCTAATGACAGTAACAAAGTGTCTCAGGTTGTGTGTGGTGTTGATGGATCTAGAGAGGGAGTGCCAAAGAAGCAGGAGAGAAAAAGACAATCAAAGCATAAAAGAGGATGTATTCTAACAAATAAAAAAAAAAAATACCTGTCTTAAAGTAATTATTTTTTTATTCATAGGAGCAAAATGAAATTTATGTACTTTCTACTTTTATTATTCTAGAATTTGATGAAGCTCTTTCAGAATGTGTTATTAGAGAACAGAAAACAATCTTTCTTGCTCTTATGCAAAAGATAAGTTAGTGAGAAACGAGCTATTAAATCTTTTTAATTGTTCAGTAATGATTAATAAGCTATAAATAATTGTGGTGGTGATATTAACTGATGCCATCACAGAACAATAAATTTATGCAGGGCTTTGCAAAAGCAACTTCAAGTGAGCCTCAGAAAACCCTGGCTTCCGGACTATTTACTTTCACATAAAATATACCACAAACAAATTTAATTAAAAGATCAGAATTATCACTTTAATAGGTGGAATTTTTCCCTCATTAGATCTCTTTATTTGTCTTAATCTATAGATTCACTTTATGTAAGATCAAAATGAATACTGTACCTAACATTTGGTAACACTTGTGTCATATATTGGCCTGATGACAGAAGGTTAGTATATATCATAAAGGTATATACTTAGCATCTTAATTATTTTTATATTTTTATAATCCATCATAAAAATCTGCACAGTTGAGAATACCTTAATACGCTTAAAAGTACTGTCTCACAAATAATTTATTCATGCATTTCTCTATTATTCAACAAATATTTATTTCATGCTTGCTGTGTGTCACTCGTGTGAGATATTATTAGGAATTCAGTCGTGACCCAAAGAGTAGCCCAATGAGGGAGACGGACAGACAATCAAACCATGACAAGAGGGTGTATTGGAGGTAGTGAGAGAAAATGGGAGCAGGGATTTCTAGATAAAGTGGTCTGGGAAGGTCTGTTAAGGACTTCATCCTTGAACTGAACACTGGAACTTAAGAAATAGCTGGCCAGGAAGGAAGAGCTAGGAAAAGGAAGAGGGAAGAGGCTGGGTGAAGCCTCCAACCAATCCAAACCCCCAGCCCAATGTGGGAGCATCGGGTCTAATGAGCCTTTGGCTCCTGGGTGACAGAGGAAATGAATAGCGACTCCATTCCAGTGGGAAGTATTCTTCAAGAAACACCTTTTAGGGAAAGGGATGGAGTTTTGTTTGGACATTTTCTGTTCCTGGTATTTGTGAAGCATTTAAGCGTAGACTTTTGTTGGATCAACAAATCGGAAGTCATGAGACCCAGCAGAGCTGGAGACATAAAGCTTGGCATCATCAGCATATTTATGGACTTAAAACCGCAGGGAGAGTAGAAATCAGGGAACCGGGGGAGGATTCGGATGCTCAGCCTGGAGGGGCCTGGAGCCTGCATGGAGAGCTGGTGTCCTGATTACTGGGAGGCTGTGCTAACGGAGGAAGCAAGCATCTTGCTGCTAAAGGCAGTCGAAGACTGAGGAAGTGGGAACACCTACAATCTCTTATTTCATCAGGCGTGGTTTTATTATGGAAGATGGAAGTTGTACATGGGCTGAGGGGAATGATCCTTCACAATATGATGTTTTCATGTATAAAAGGCGGTCACCGCAGAAACACGAAGGTAGGGACTTGAGCTCTGTTTGATCACAGAATATTTGAATTAAAAAAATATATTTTTAGAAATGGTAAGGATAAAGGGTGTGAAGGTTGGGGATCCAGGGACAGTAGTATTTCCAGGGGACATCAATATTTTTTTTTAATGGAGAAGAGACAGCATGAGGTTTTTAAAAGAGAGTAGCAATACTGTTGCCAGACTTAGCAGGTGCGACCACAGGGTGCCTAGTAAAATTTGAATTCCAGATGGCAAGGAGAAATGTTTTATATATGTGTGCCCCTTGCAGTCTTCGAAAGAACGCATGTCCCTGTAACGAGTGAAGGAATCATGGGAAATGAGGAAATGTCTCGAGCAGACATCACAGAGAGCAGAGACGAAGGTTCTTCAAGACACAAGAGGGACAAGTGTCATGTGAAGCCGCATCAGGCAGGTGGCACTGAATGTGTAAGTGGCGTCAGGCTGCCTAACTGTGGGATTTTCTTCAGGAACATTCCATCGCAGGTATAAGGAAGATTGAGACATAGATTGGCAGTTGGTTGGGTCTATCGAGTTGTGGGTTTGGTGAGCCAAGCACAGTGAAAGGAGAGGAATACAAGGGAATGGGGGGGGGTATTTTTTAAAGAGTAGTTATGGTGATTAAGCTAGATAAGGATATGATTTCAGGGATATTGCAATTTCTGGTGATGAGAACCTTTGTGATGTTGTCTTGGGAATGTGGAACTAAGGGCAATGGGAATAAAAATGTGAGGTGACCACAGAGATGAGAATAACAGGGGTTGGAAATTTTACCAGGCTAGTGGGAGTAAAGAGAAATCTACGAACACACACTACAGCTTTGAGTAAATGAGATAACAGAGTTATCAGGAGGTAGGTAAAGCTATGGTAATGATTTATTTTCTTTCTTTTCTTTTCCTTTGCATGAACCAGCACTCTCCTCTCTCCCCCACCCCAGTTTGGGGACTAGGGAGGCAGGGGGTGCTGCTGCTGCTGAGAACAAGCTTGTTCGCCCCATTTCCTGACAAGCATGTGTTCTTAGGAAGGCATATCAGTATTTCTCTGTGAACTTAGAATTGCATTTTTAAATTGATGGCCAAAATCAACATTATTCGATATGTTTTATTAAGGATTTTCTCCTGTAAAGGTTAAGAATCTATTACAGTGCTTCTCATTATGACATATTTCATTTTGTAAAAAAAAAAGTGTTTCTTTATTTTGTATCCAATTTCATATTTTTCACTATGTATAAAAGAAAATTGAAGTGTAATTCCAGAATGTACAAATCTGCTTTCAATGGAAGCAGGATTCTAGCAACCTATGACCAGACCACCAACATTAGTTGTATAAGAACCGTATCTCTTTATTTTTGTTTTTCCATTACACCCTGTGAGTTCTTATTTTGAACCCCATTTTGCATGCTGGCAGAAAACTTTTGCTGATAATCCAGGAAAACTCAGTCAGTTCATCGTCTTTGAGCCTTTGTCGTGTACGCTTTGCTGATTTTAGGTCCTTCCAACTCCTGTGATTTGCATTTTATTTTCTGGGAGACGAAGTAGTAATGTCTTTTTGCAATTGCAGACAATGAGGAGCACTCCTTGACAATAGCTGAAGTTGGGTGCCTTCTATACACAACCGTCCCAAATAAACTGGGTTCTCACACCTAAGACTGGGGACTGGACCTGGAAGGACAGCAGAGGGCAAGACTTCTTCTGGCCAACACCGTCTTTCACTTCCCCTGAAAATTTTCCTTTTCATTATCTTCCATTTGGAGGATCTTTATCTAGACTCATGGGGGTAGTTGTGGTGACAAAGATTATCTCTATTCAAACTCACATTCTTCCAAAGAATTTGCCTCTTGAAAGACAATCAGCCATTTCCTATATTGTAAAAATGTAAACAAGGGACACCCAGAAATATACACAAATACTATCGTTATTTAATTTAACATATGCATATATGGATGTACCTGCAGATAAACACACAGACACATTCATATTCATGTGTTTGCATGTGTGTGCATGTATAATGTCAGATGGAATTGAGGGCAATAGAGAAAAATAAAGCAGGGTTTAAAAAGAAAGATCTCGGGACGCCTGGGTGGCTCAGTCGGTTGAGCCTCCGACTTCGGCTCAGGTCATGATCTCGCGGTCCGTGAGTTCGAGCTCCGCGTCGGGCTCTGTGCTGAACAGCTCAGAGCCTGGAGCCTGTTTCGGATTCTGTGTCACCCTCTCTCTCTGACCCTCCCCCATTCATGCTCTCTCTCTGTCTCAAAAATAAATAAATGTTAAAAAAAATTAAAAGAAAAGATCTGGATTGTGGGGTAGGGTGGAATGGCGAAAATAGGAAAGCTGTCCCTGATAAGGTGAAGATTCCATAGTGATCTCCATATTCTGGGACAAGTATTCAAGCATGAGTATTTAAGCACTTAAAGCTCTGAGACCTGAGTGACCAGGTCATAGTGTGTGTGTGTGTGTGTGTGTGTGTGTGTGTGTGTATTCAAAAGAGAGACAGACAGAGAGACAGAGACGGAGAAATGGAGGAAAGGAGTGGGGGCAGGGAGGAGGACAGAAGTGGTTGGATACAGAGGTGGGGAACAGGATCAGACCTTCAAGTTCTGTAGGTCATGGTGAAGACTTCACAGTTGAGTGTGAAGGAGATTTCAAACCAACCGTTGGAGGTGAATGGCAGGATCCAAGTTACATTTTCTAAGGATCACTCAGCTAAGTGGAGAATTTGCTCTTAATGGGGGAGCGAGGCTGGCTGCTGGGCCCAGTGAGCAGGGTTATTGCAATGACCAAGTGGAGAGATGATTATGGCTTACCAGATAGTAGCTGGGAAGATTTCAGAGATAGTCAAGATGCTGGGCATATTTAAAGGTAGACCTAAGAGCATTTGTTGACGGATTAGATGTCGGGTGTAGTAAACTTATGAAAAAGAGTTGAGAGTTATTCTATCCCTTTTCAGATGGTGATTCTTAGCACATATAGTTTTATTGATATGCCCATCAGACTCATAAAGCATATCTATCACCCATATAATAGTAACATAGGCATAAGTTTTGTTGATGTACCCAAGAGCAAAAGAGGCATTAAAGTTCCAGCAAAAGTATGTAAGTAGTTGTAATGAAGAGTAGGATTAGTGTTTGCAAAAGGCTTTGTAATGATAGGTGCTAACAATATCGTCAGGACTCCTATATCTCCTTCAGCCATGCTCCTTGGAGTCACTCTCATTTCAGAGAGATCATTTCTAACCACGTGCTACAACCACTGATCGAGTGTAAATGTTCACAGCGGTTTCATCTGAATTGCCAAGACAAAGATTTTCATACTCAGCATTAGAAAATGTACCATTCAGTAAACAACACTCCGCCTTTTCTAAAAAGGATTTTCAATATTCAAGACTATGCCAATTGAATGCAGTGAGATTTAATATTTGTATTATTGGTATGTTTGGTTTGTATATAATCTTAGACACAAAAGTTCCCCATGAAATATACATGCTCTTTATATTATTATACAAATATTTTTATAGTCAGACACGGACGTTTTGAAATTACCTGTGTTCCTTTTCTTTCATCCGCACCTGTCTAATTTCGAATATGGTATTTTTTTTTTGTAACTGCGGTTTCCATGATAGCTTACAGAAATTGTTTTCACATTTTATCTCAGCTTATGTCAAAACTACTTTAAAAGGTGTAAGTCACTATAATTATGGTATGTTGAGGCAATTGAAACCCTAGTGATTAATGAACTTAGCTCTTTAAGTCCTGTGAGTTTTATCTAACATGTGAATCCCAATGTTATGATTTCAATTTCTCTAAAAATATGCTTTGTTGTATTTTTTTCAACTGCAGAGTGGTGTGGACCCAAGTCACCTGTATTAGAACTGTCTCAGAGAGGCAAATATCACAGCTGATGGACTATAGAAAGTAAGTGTACCTTTATTGGTGACCAGAATAAATGGTAACATTCTGGACAAAATGCACCATTCTTGGACTGTCCCCACAGTTTGTCAGATGATGGAACTGAGGCTGGAGAGAGAGATACAATAAATTGCAATTAAATGACAGGGACAGGATCCACCCCTGTTTTCACTGATTTCGACATCTACAGCATTCCTATTCTATCAGACCCTCTTCTAACTTAGTTAAATGAAGTCTGCACACACAACATTTAAGTAGTTTCTAAAGGTCCCACAAAAAACGCGTATATACACATGTCTACCCACATATAAAATAGAAGAACAGAGGATCCTGGGGAAACATGTGCTCACTATGTAGAGTCACAGAAATCCTGCTGTTGAACTCTTCTGGGGGAATAATGAAGGTCCAGAGAAGGTAAGAAACAATCTTCTTACTTCTCACACATCGCTGCTCATTAGCCTGCTCTGTACTACCCCCTGATCCAACCTTTAAGAGGATGATGAAAACTTTGGTAAAAGCACACAACACAGCACAGCAGCAATGATCATTAAAATACACGACAACGGAATCTATGAGATCAGGTTAAGGGAAGAGACACTGATGAGAATGGCAAATTTTGATGTTTTTAATGATTATTTTTATTTTGGGGGGGGCAGAGCATGAGTCAGGGAGGGGCAGAGAGAGAGGGAGACACAGAATCTGCAGCGGGATCCAGGCTCTGAGCTGTCAGCACAGAGCCCGACACGGGGCTCGAACCCACAAACAGTGAGATCATGACCTGAGCCAAAATCAGGTGCTTAACCGCCTGAGCCACCCAGGAGCCCCAGGATGGCAAATTTTAAAATTACTCCCACACATAATAGAAAGAAGTTGGTCCTATTTTCTCATCCGATATGACACATGGGGGGGGGGGCGGGGGGGAAGGTTTAAAATAGCAAATAGAAGCTTCCAGTAGGTGAAATGTTTGAAATACCGAGAAAAATATAAAACCTGTTTGTTGGTGCTATCCTTCGGTGGTGTAAATAACAACGACAAAAAAGGAACCGAATGGGCGTGGGGACAATGTTGTGCTGATGTTAGTTTTTAGGAAAACGCTTGGACGCTTTTGGAATGTAGACTTTATATGTTAAACAGTTAAGTTCATGTAAAACTTGAGCAGAAGGTACAGAGATTCCCTATGTACCACCCCACCCCTAATGTAAGCACAACCTCCCCCTTTCCAGGACTCCCGCACTGGAATGGGACCTTCCCTACAAGCGAGGACCCTTCACGTCCACACCCTTATCCACCCAAGTCCGTAGTGTATATCACAGTTCACTCTTGTGCATTCTATGGGATTTGGTCCCTTCTTGTTAAAAGGTAAAAACACCCGCATGTACAACAGGACAGAAAAAAAATACATCTTGCTGAGACCAGAGCTCAAGAGCCAGGCTGCTTAACTCATCCAGAGCCTAGGGAAGCTTTTCAACCAGGGGGCCAAGTTTAAAGACACTTGTTGCAGAAAGCGAACAGCGTTTGCGGTTGGACCGATCTCCTCTCTGGCTCTGTAACTTTGACTAACTTTAGCTAAATTGCCGTGATTCATTTTCCTTATCTCCAACCTGGCAATCATACCCAACCTCACAGGCCTTTGGGAAAGATTTAAATGAGTTCAGGTATCTGCAATAGTTCCTCTAACACCCAGCGCAAGTGGTCGTTCGGTGAATGATAGGTTTCCCTACACGTTCCAAATCTTGTTTTACTCAAGATGAGGGTGATCAATCCCACCCCTGTCTTCTTCACAGTACAATGGCGAAGGTACACTGAAATGAGTGACATTATTTTATTATCATTAATCACAGAGATCATGGGCTACTGTAAGGTGCCAGCCTCTAAAACAGGTTAAATTTGGCATAATGTAGACCTGCTAATAAATCTTGAGTAAGTCTCTAAAAATTATCAGAAAGCTGACATTTGCATTATTATTACTTATAGAAAACTATCTATTTCACAGAAACCTCTAAATTTACCATTTTTCCCCAGTTAGGTTATTTCTATGGGACTGTCATCTGCATGGGGAAATAGGATGTAAAAGAGGCACTCTCTCTGATGATTTCTTTTTTATCTCCCAGTCTAAAGAATGTCTCTGATATATTAAAGATGTACCTTTAGCCATTAGCTTATGGCACACAGTTTTTTTCTGCAAATTTAACATTGAAATCCAAATTTCTGCCTGTGTTTTGACTAGTATCCTCTTTCTTGACAATAATTTTGAATAATATTCTATTCTTTTGATTTATCGTCTTACTTTTTAAAGTTTATTTATTTATTATTTTGAGAGAGAGAGAGAGAGAGAGAGCACAAGTAGAGGAGGGGCAGAGAGAGAGGGAGAGAGAGAGGATCCCAAACAGACTCCGCATTATCACACCCAGGAGCCCTGATTTCTCTTATTTTTTCACCTATTGAAAGAACTTTCTTCTACTTCTCCATCTATTTTTGCATGCATATAACAGGATCATAGATTTAGTGATTATGAATAACATTCAAATTCATGATTGTAATCTAGTACATTTCTTCTCATTATCCTTTGTATAGATTTACAGGATAATACAATAAATTATGTTATTTTCCTTGGCCTTGGGTTAATTCTATTAGAATCTGAGTTTATAATTTACACTGAAGTGAATTAATATTGGAGTGTTTTGTTGTCGTTTTAGCTTACCATAAATAATTATCTCTATATTCTTGACTGTTGACTTCTTATAAAAGATTAATGTAGAATTAGTGACAAAATGGGATTCTCATCAGCTATAAAATCCCATAAAAATTAATGCTTCCCAAGTTGTAATTTGAAAATTCAAAAGGCATTTGTGATTTAAATCTGTTAACTCTCATTATAAAACGTGTATTTCTGCTTCAGACACGTACATGAGGGCACACACACATTTTGTGCAAGAAGCAAGAAGTGTGAGGAAATGTCTTAATGAACTGGAATAAACTATTTATGCTAATGCATTCATACATTTTTGTGGTTGTTAACATGAATTGTGGGAATATTGAGCCACCATGAGTCTAGATACATTTCTAAAGGTAAAATCCTTTTATGTTCCACCTTCGGAAAAATACCCAATATGTGACTGCATATCATATAAATGGATTTGGTAAGTAAAAAATAAAAATAAAATACAATATTTTCAGACTTCTTTGCTTGGAAATGATCTCATCGAGAGGTTCACTTTAATGCATTTTTTCCACGGAAGTTATAAATTATACATAACACCACATAACACTAAAGCATTAACATAACTTCACAATACAGGTCTATCACTGGTTAAATAAAAACAAAAAAAAAATGAAGGCTTCCTATCTGACAGATCTGACCTTGCTATGGAATTACATATTGGCACAAATTTATTGTTAAAAGCATTTCAATACTAATTGCGTCCTAATTTTCATTTTTGTCAAATATTTGATGTATCCGTTTGTTCAGATAATTTACATATTGTTAGCATCAACCAAAAGCTTGTCTTTGTTCTCCATATCGTAATACAGTCTGTGCCAAAATGTGCCTGTCCCCTGTCCTCAAAAGAGTAAGATATAAATATCTCAGGGTGAAGGGTGGGTGTCTTTTTTTTTTTTTTTTTTTTTTCATTTTCTCCTTGGTTGATACAGCCTACGGGGAGGGGGCGGGCGGAGTTCTAAACTGAACTTCATAAAGGGGAGTTCTACAAAACTCTTTTCCATCCAACTTCGTAGACAGTTATTCACCATTTTACTATTAGGTTTGCCTGGCTCATAGATAAAGAAAAGAATTCTTTCCATATTTTCCATACCACACCATTATAATCTATTTGCTAAGAATGCTCCAGGGGATCTAATACTGCCTTATGTTGTGTGCTTTTAGACTGAGGACCATATGTGGTGCTATCCCAGGAAACAGCAGGGTTCAGTTACAGGGTTGGATGCTTTTTTATTTCCTTACCCTAACAGGCCTTGCATTTATACATTGTTGCTGTCAGTGCTATTTATTTGGAATAATTAGTATACTTTTGGTGCATTTGTTAAGAATGCTATATACAGGCATTATTTCTATGTATCTCAATGTTCACAGCTTGGTAACTTAAAAGGCAGCATTCTGCGGTATATAGCAATGTCACTCACAAATAAATCTGAACATCAACCAAGTCTATTTTGGAAGAGGTAGACATTATTTTACTGCACAGATTGTCTGCCACCTAAAAAGGTGACTGTGGGGGCACTTTACCACACCTCACTGGATAGATTGATAAATGTATATCTAAGGCAAGACTGTATGATCCATTGGGTCTGCTTTCAAAATGACCATAATATCTTGGCTCATAACTTATAATATGAAGTGACTCTAATAATCTGAAGTGTATTCCTGAGTGCATTTAAATTTGAGTTAGTAATTCACATTTAAAATATCTATTCTGAGGCTATTCTCCAATCCCTAGGTTAATACAAAGACTAGGAGACAACTGGTAGAAAAGGACTTAGAATTTCTGCTTCCTTAGAATCAGAATCTGGGAGAACAGTAGCAAATCCTTTGGGGATGTATTTGATTTGGATTTTGATAGCTATTAATTGATCCCAGAGCATTCCCCATAATGGAAGACGACTCTCCAGGGAAGAGGAAATTACCTGAGTTTTAAAACCCCCCCGGGGGAAGGAATATTCTGACTCTAGCACCCTCTAGCCTATCTGTATGACCAAAAGAAGACAAAAAGAAGAAAAGAAAAGAAAAAAGCAAGCTAAAAAATACTTGTGAAGGTCACAGCCCAAGGACTCAACTCCACTAAAAGAAAGACTAGGATTTAATCATAAGATTATAGGGGCACCTGGGTGGCGCAGTCGGTTGAGCGTCCGACTTCAGCCAGGTCACGATCTCACGGTCCGTGAGTTCGAGCCCTGCGTCAGGCTCTGGGCTGATGGCTCGGAGCCTGGAGCCTGTTTCCGATTCTGTGTCTCTCTCTCTCTCTGCCCCTCCCCCGTTCATGCTCTGTCTCTCTCTGTCCCAAAAATAAAATAAAATAAAATGTTGAAAAAAAATTTTTAAATAAAAAAAAAAAATCATAAGATTATAGAAAACTTCTCTCCGAGCCTCACTGCCAACCAACAGAAATCCCATGTAAAACATTAGATTTTAACTGAAGGGCTGGGAGACAGAGACATCTTCTAAAGAGAGTTTTCAGGAAAGTCTACAAAAATAAAGGAAAAGGAAAAGAGGATACAGGGAAATTTGAAAATTCTAGAACTAACAGCTAAAACAAGCATTAAACACAGTCAAACTCCTGGCCAAATTAACATAAAACCTCACACTAAGGGCCTAATTACCTCAACACCTATTAACTGACATCTCGTGTCCGCTTTCAAGAAAAATTACAAAGAAAAAGGAAAACAGCATGAAGAAACAAAGCAAAGATCAGAACCAGTTTCAAACATGATTCAGATGTTGGTATTATCAGACCATGAATTTAAAATAACCAATGACATATGTGCAACCTCAATGCTGATTTCATTAGTTGTGTCCAGTCTAGTAATGAGCCCACCAAAAGCATTCTTCATTTGTGTCAAAGTCCTTTTTTTTTTAATTTATTGCATTTCCTTTTGATTATTTCTTAGCCCTTATATTAATCATGTACTCTACTATGTTGTCTACTTTTTCCATTATAGTTCTGGAACACAGATGCAAAAATCCTCAACAACGTATTAGAAAATTGAATTCAGTGATAAAGAAAAACATTAAACATTACCTCCAAGTAAGATATATGACACATATATAAGACTGGCTTACTATTTGAGAATCAATTAATTTAAGCTACCACATCCACAAGATAAAAAAGAAAACTCATGAGCGTATCAATAGAGGTTGAAAAAATAGTTCACAAGTTCAAATGCCCATTCTTACTAAAAACTCTCAGCAAACTAGAAATAGAGCAAAACGCCCTCAACTTGATAAAACACATGTCCACAAATGTACAGCTAACATCCTACTGAATGGTGAAAAACTGCATTCTCTGGGGAGCAAGGCAAGGGTATGGTCTCACCACTCTGCTTTAACTTCCAACTGGGAGTCATGCGAGTTCAATAGACAATACAAAGCAATAAAGCTATACAGATTGGCCGGTGTCATGATTTTCTCTGAAGAGAACTCCAAAAGAAAGAATGAAAAAAAAAAAAAAAAAAAAAGGAAAGATTGCTGGAATCGATAGGCAAATATAGCAAGGTTGCAGGAAACAAGGTTAACACAGAACAATTCATTTGCTTTTACATATATCACCAATGAATAATTGGATTCAAAATAAAAAAAAAATAACATTGACACTAGAACTAATAATAAGAACAGTAAAAACCCTAAGGTATAAATCTTTCAGATATGATCACTATGTAAGAATCTTGCCTACCACAGGTCATTAAAATATTCTGCAATGTTTTCTCATAGAAAATGTGTAGTTTTATTTTTTATGTCTGTGACTCATCTCCAAATAACATATGGTGTACTTTGTAATATTCAGGAATTCCCCTCACATTCCTAGTTTGTTAAGGTTTTTAATTATGAGTGAGTGTCAGATTTTCTCAAATGCTTTTTCCACATTTACAGAAATAATCATGTGAATTTTTGCCTGGTATTAATTTATTTTTGAATGTGAAGTCAACCTTCCATTCCTGCGCTATATTCTCTTAGTCATTATGGATTAGTCTTTATAAATTACTGGTGTGAATCAGGACCCCAGTTCCTGTGTTTCCCGTAAATTAATCGAGTTCAAGCATGATTCAGTGAAAATATTTTCCATTTTCTATCAAATTGCCTTATTGTCTCTATTAAAAAGGAAGAGACAAGTGCATGGTGTTCTATTCCAAGACTTGCAATTCTGTAACTCTGTTCTATAAATCTCTTCATTTATCCATATGTGAAATTGATACTATGTTGATATTGTGAATATACACTAAGACTTGAATTCATGAGGTGCAAGTCATTCCATTTTGTTTTGGTTTTTTTTTCCCAAGATTATGTTGGCCATTCTAGTTACGATGCATTTTCAGATAGAATTTATAACCATTAAATCAGCACAAAAACCAACACCAAAAATTATTATAACTTTCATTAGATGAGAGAAAAATTAAATGTGAGAGTTAGATAAATGTAGATAGAATTGGCATTTCAAACAATATTGAGTTTTCTAATCTGTATTAGAAATCTGTGTGCTTCTCCATTAATTAAGTTGTCTTTAATCATTTTCAGCAATATTTTAATGCATACCTGTTGTTATATATATATATATATATATATATATATATATATATAATATCTGGATTTCATGTTTTTAATACTATTTTAAATAGAATATTTTAAAATTTAATTTTCCAATTCTTTGTTACTAGTGCACAGAAACTCAATTGACTACATATTGACCTTGTGTTCAATAACCTTGTTACATTCACTTGTTTGTTCTAGGATTTCTTTGAATCCATAAGATTTTACATAAATAATCACATTACCTACAGATAAACATTGCCCTTCTTTCCTTTCAGTATTTATGCCTTTTGTTTCTTTTCCACAATGCATGGGCTGGGATCATCACCCTCAGGGAGAGTAGGAACAGTAAGCATAGACATGTTTGTTCTGTGCATGGAAACCTGGGGTAAAGATTTCTTTAGATGCCAAGACGTATTGGGTATGGATGACAGAGGAGATTTCTCAACACGGTGGCATTTGAATTTACCCTGAAAATGTTTAGAAATTAGCTACAAGGACAAGGGGAGAGAGAAGACCAGAGAAATGCACACAGAGACACTGGGCCATTTTAGGGGAGAGGCAGAGTAGAAATTATGAAGCAGTTGGTTTGCTTAGTGAAGTTCTGGACGTAAGCACAAACATTTATTCCCCCACAGATCTGTATGTACTATGTGTAAAGCATTGGCCAAGTTTTTTTGCCTTTTCCTGCAAAGGTCACTCCCTTTATCTAAGCACAACACCCTCAGTTCTGCTGAGATGAAACACTGTGTGTGTGTGTGTGTGTGTGTGTGTGTGTGTGTGTGTGTGTGTGTATTTCCTGCTCCAGTCAGGAGAAGGGAGATTTCACTGAGACCCCCAGGGCCCTGAAGCTCAGGCAGGGGGCCACTTTGTGGGCAAAAGAAGAGCTGGTGGAGGGGCCTCATTTCACCTTCTTGAGGTTCAGGTAGTTGGTGCAGCCACACTTCTTATGCAGTTGACAGAGTGGGGGTGCGGTTGTATTTCTGGGCTAGCTGGAGGAGGGAAGCCGCCATGATCCCACCCCCCACCCCACCCCACAGGCCAAGGACCAGGTTCAAGGTGGACTCTTTCTGGATATTGTAGTCTGAGAAAGTGTGGCCGTCCTCCAGCTGTTTGCCCACACAAATCAGACGCCGTTGGTCAAGCGGGATGCCCTCCTTGTCTTGGATTTTGGCTTTGACCTTCTCCATGGTATTATTGGTCTCAACGTCAAGGGTGATGGTCTTGCCCATCCGTCTTCACAAATATCTGCATCCCCGCGTCTGCCTCAAGGCCACGGCCACCAAACTACTAGGCCACCTCCTTGAAGAGAAAGTCCCAAGATAATTTTAAGAATATATTTTAATCACCAAAAGTGTCAGAATTTCAATAGGAGCTAAACTGAACCTTCCCAAATTAGGGCTTATACTGAAATTGCTTATACTAATGACTGAAAACGAAAAGGTACACCATGCTAGAGTTTGTAAAGTAAAGAAAGTTGAAAAAGTGAGAAAATTAAAATTTACTCAAGTTTGAAGAAATGTGAAGAAAACTGTAGGGAATACATAATCTGTGTATGAAGTAGAGTGAATATTGGGTACCAAAGGGCCACAGAAGAATCCAAAACTCTCTCCCTCCTTCTCTCTCTCTCTCTCTCTCTCTCTCTTTTTCTCTCTCTGTCTCTTTCTCTTGCACACTTGCATATGTGGGTGCATTTCTGTGTTTGTATGAATATATAATCATGTGAAGTGTGTTATATTGTAGTGTGCAACTCGCTAGTTTCTTCCTTGTAGGAGCTAATTTAGGAGAAGATAAACATGTATTGGGTGTGTTTAAAAAATATTACGTAGAGAATGAATGCTATTTTAGCTAAAAGACTTGAAAACTTCCATGCCTGGTGACAAATACAGTTGTTAAATAATAACTAAGACTGTTTTCCCATTGAAGGAAGTAATTAACATCCAACTTGTGAAACATATAATTTGTGTGAGTGTGTAAATCTATACTCGTTGATTAAAACTGTAATCACTTTTTTTATGGATTTCACTTTGAAATGATTATAAAGACTTAAATGTTGGGAAATGCTATCTACATTGATATTGCCTCAGACTAACTTTCCTAGATCCTAGTCTGCAGGAAATGAGACTTGTGTAGAGAAATAAATAAAATACACCTTTTTTAAAGCGATTTTACTGGCGATTTTTTGTTTTTAAAGAAGTAGCTGGTCCAAAGGTAAATGAGAATTTATTATTTTTTTAGTTCCGCTAGAACCTCTGTACTCAAATTAATTTTCACCTTAATTTTCCTTGAAACGTTTGTCGCCCATGTCCAAAAATTTACATGCAGATAAAAATCAAAACAATTTATAATACCTTCAAATGCATTTGTCAGTTCATTCCTACGGTAAGGCAGAAACAATTTCTGAGAGAAAATATAATCCAATGTTAGCTGGGACAGTGAGAGTTTGATGCTGAGTTAGTCCCATAAACGTTCTTATTCTAATTCTACTTCTAACAGAAAACATGTCTAATTCTGTTTCTAACAGAAAACATTTGGGAGATTTGCTTTGCATGTATGTCCTTAAAGATTGCTTAAATAACTTATGTGACATATATCGAATGCGTTTTGATATTTTCTATATTAGAAAACTGTTAGAATTGCTGTGTGCTTTCCAAGGACACTTCTGTCTCTGGGTAGAGGGTATCCTTAGATGTGAAGTCTCTTCTCCCTTCCTAAAAATTTCCTCCCTATAATTTCTTATCGATACCATTGAACTCCTTCCAGACACAGATTATCACTCTTGCTGTTGACATATAAGGTGAATCTTCGGGATTTACTCTCCTTTACTTTCTGCATTCAGCCAGTCCTGCAGCCAGGGCTCTGAAGAGGCCAGATAACTTGGTGCATATTGCCAAAACTTCGGAAACAACACAAGGAAAATTGGTGAATCACCAAAGTAATAATCAGCAAACGTCTGTTGTGTGCACAGACACAAAAAGACATTTTGCCAACCAGTTACACTCGTACCAAAACATGGAACGAGGCGCGGGGGTATATTGTTATAAAGCAGCTTATACCCTGAGAAGGAGCATCTGCATGCTCCTCACAGTGAGAGGCTATAGAATTCGAATTTTCTTCAATGGTAGGGAATCTGGTCAGCGGTCACTTCAGGTCCGCCTTGGGGAACAGTTCAGGTTTTGCTTCCGACTTTCAGAGACACAAGCAAGGTATGACCTAGGTCAAGTTAGCCTTGCAACGTGGCTCAAATGAAGCTTTGCTGATGAACCTAAAGTGGTTTGTCTGCTCGGGGAATTTTCAAAGCTGGTCTTGTGTTTTTGTTTTTGTTTGTTTGTTTTTTGTTTTGTTTCGGTTTTGTTTTGTTTTGTTTTTTATTGTTAGCACCAATTTCATGAGCAGTCAAAACGCAAATAATTGCACACCTTACTGGACTAATTGCAAACTGATACGTGCTAAAATCAAGAAGGAGAAGTGAGAAAATCAGTGTCCATATAAAGTTACGTGCTAATGCGTACATCTACTCTATCTGTGTGTTTCCAATGCAGAACAACATTGTTTTGGGGCGCATGTATACATTGTTGTCTTTAGTCCGCTTTCTCTGGCAATTCTTGTTAGCACAATTATACTGTTGGGGGGGGGGGGGGTCTCTGGGATGTGAGTGTAATATGGAAAACACCGAGTCACTGTCTGGTTGACCCACGAATTATGACTCCCATAATTCGAAGCTTCGACACAGAAGGCAGTAAATAGTGTTGAACGATTAATATCAATATTGACAAAGTCACATATAATAATATGTTCTCTGTGACTCATATTTTCTTAATGGTGAATTTTAGAGGAAATTTCATTTATTACTCTTTTTTTTTGTGCATAGGACAACAGATAATGGAACCATTAGGGATACTATTTCCAATATCCTCTCATTAAAGATAAATGATCAATTGTATTCTCTTATTTCTAATAAAGAGAGAAAACTTTCCGCCTTTTCTCCACAAGCTAGACATTCAAATGATCAACTTAATCCTTAGTTCATAACAGATTCAGGAATGGTTTCGAGTCTCCTGGGAAATCTCAGGATTAAAACACATCGGAAAGACAGGGCGGACGTGTGTATCACTCTCTCTTGAAGCCACCACCTTCTATGAAAATTCAGACTTAATTAAAACAATAATAATAATAAGAAGAAGAATTAATAATAGTAACAAAAGGAGAGACCAGGACTTATTTTGCAATGAATTAAACCTGGCAACATGGGAAATGTCTAAGCAACATGTTTCTATTTCCATTATGTAAGAATTCAACATTTACACAATATTAAGACATATGTGTATGTATATATGTGTGGGTTACAGAAGAGTTACTGTGGTATATAAGCATAACCTTTAGTTTTCTTTATTGAAATATAGTTTGAAAAGTGTCTAAGAACATTTAATGTTTGCTTTTGACCACAGCAGGGTGGAACTATTATAACAGTCCTGGTCAGAGGGACCGGGCAAAATGAAGTATCACCTGATAAATAAATAGTTGCAAAATGCGAAATCACAAAATTTGAAGGGATGAGGTAGATTTTAAGAAGTAGGCGAAGACTTGCTTCTGGAACTCAGGTATGACTGTGGCTGTCGGCCACGCAGGTGACACAAGCCTGAGTTGAAGCCCCAGTCTTAAGAAGGCTGGATGTTAATGAGTCTCCTGAAACCTTTCTTGCTTGCATGATCTCAGAAGCAGGTTTAATCTAATTTTGTGGTGGACTAAAAATGACCCACACGTGTTCCTCTGGGAGGCACTGACAAGCATCCAATAGAAGATTCATTGAATCCAGAGCAGGACAGGACAGGGAGATACCACAGGAGACACCAGGCTCTCTGCAGAGAGGAACTGTCTCCTACCTCCAGAACTGGCACGGATGGAGAAGGGCCCAGCACATGGTTCCCACTGAAAAAAGGCAAAAATTCAAGAGAACAGTAAGCAGGCAAACACTTAGAAAAGAGCTGACAAACAGAAAAGAGAACACTCAGGTTGCCTTTTTTATTTTTAATAACAAAAATTTGCTATTAAAGAGCTCAAGATCTATCTCATTTAAATGCAAAATAGAGGGCGCCTGGGTGGCTCAGTCAGCTAAGTGTCGGACTCTTGGTTTTGGCTCAGGTCATGATCTCCCCGTTCATGAGTTCAAGCCCCACATCAGGCTCTGCTCTGACAGTGCGGAGCCTGCTTGGGATTCTCGCTCTCTCCCTCTCTCCCAAAATAAATAAACTTAAAAAAAATTAATTAAGTGGTAAATTAAAGAAAATAAATGAGAAATACAGGGTGTTAAAGTGGTTAGATTTTTAAACCTATTAAAATATTTCCAAAGCGATTTCTATAGAACGTAAAAGCTCTCACACCTCAGAAGCCATCAGCTACCCGGAAACATGGCACCATTCCGGCCCCACCTTAACGTGAACATACCATGTTCGTTCTCTTCTCTGGAGTTTTCGGTTTGCTTTCCAACTGCTATTCCACATGTTCCCATAGGAAAAGTGCATGCTCGGAACCTGTTTCCACCACGGAGGAAAAGTGACATCTCCACAAGATACGCTTGCCCCAGGGACAGGGAGAGGCTCCCCAATTCTTTCAGCCGTGCTCATGCCAGTGGGAATCTGGAAGTGTGTGTAGAGATGGGACCCTCTTACCCACTCCACTGGTCTATTTCTATGTACTGAAATACACAGGCACGTCATACACGATAAGCAATCCCCTCCACCCTGCTTCTGTGAATGGCCCCCAGTGCCCAAGATGAACGCGTGTTACTTTACTCATTAGACAAAAACTTATTTTAAACATGTCTACGTGAACTTTATATTCATCCATCAATGCCCAGGTTGAAATTTATTACTCCTAGAATGCCTTTCTAATTTTCTTCTGTATCTAACTTTATATGAAACGTCATGCCCCAAGAACTGTCCATCTGATATTATTATTTATATGTGCCCAGGTTTCCTTTTAAAGCATTAAGTTCTTGAGGTGTATGAATCATATTTCTTTTTTAATTTGTTTAATGTTTATTTACTTTTGAGAGAGAGAGAGAGAGAGAGAGAGAGCATGGATGGGGGAGGGGCAGAGAGAGGGAGAGACACAGAATCCGAAGCAGGCTCCAGGCTCTGAGCTGTCAGCACAGAACCTGATGCAGGGCTGGAAACCAGGAACTGTGAGATCATGACCTGAGTTGAAAATGGATGCTCAACAGAGCCACCCTCCGCCCCCTTGAATTATATCTAAACATTTTCATGTGTCTCACAGGGTCTAGAAAAGTGTCACCCTTAGAAAATATTCCTTCAACTGAAATCAATTAAAAGTTTTATTCTGAATTTGTATGGCAGATAATACATATTTCTTTCGTAATGAGGGCAAGGGATGATGGTTATGTCCCGGCTCTGTTTGTTTGCATTGAAAATACGTAAACGAGGGGTCCGTTTATAAGGAGTTTCCTTTCCAAATCTCTAAGTATCACTTCACACCGTAACCATCCACTAAGAACCAGATGCTGTAAAGCAATGCACCAGTGTTATTTGGATTTATGGGAGATTTGAGAGAAAGTTCAGTGCTGAAATAAAAATACAAACCTCTGGGAACGTGGTGTGCAGGTGAGCTCGTAGGCACTCTGGAAGGCTACATCTTATTTTGATAATGGAGACTCTTACCTTGGTTTTGGTGCCATATTGAATCATGTCAATCCAGAAAGTTGTACTTCAAAACTGTGTGTCATTATAAAAATGAACACTAAGAAATGAAACTGTTCTGAAACGGTTTTAAACTTGCGAGATGTTAACCCTTGAAGTTTTTCCGCGACCCGTGACATCTGTCATTGAGTAAGTGTAGGTCATACCAACTTTAGTTGCCTGAAGAGTAGCTAAATTTATTTGGAATGGCAAGAGACTAAAATTATCTTCTAGCTTGTTTCACAGGGGTGCACCGTCTTTGTTCCTCCTAATTTATTTTTCTTTATGTTAACGTGTCATTGAGTTTAAATATTTTTAAGAACTAATAAAAAAAAGAAGAAAAAATGAAAACCCAGGGACGCCTGGGTGGCTCAGTTGTTCAAGCGTCTGACTATTGACTTTGGCTTGAGTCATGATCTCATGGTTTGTGAGTTTGAGACCCGCCTCAGGCTCTATGCTGACAGTGCAGAGACTGCTTGGGATTCTCTCTCTCTCTCTCTCTCTCTCTCTCTCTCTCTCCATCACTCTCTGCCCCTCCTCTGTGCCCCCTCTTTCTCTCTCAAAATAAACAAAACTTTACAAAAATACCCATATACTCACCTTTTCATCAAATATTATAATTTGGTCTTATTAGTGAGAGCATATTTTTAATGAAGTAAAAAATGTAGATATAGTTGGAGCCCCATTCTTGCCTCTTCCGGTTCATTCTTATTCTTTTCTTTCCAAAAAAGATCACTGTTTTCAATTTGGCATTATCTTTACTACACTTGTTAAAGACGTCTCTTTAACATATAAAATCTTCACATTTCATGTAACAAATTATTGAATACTCCACATCATGACGCTCTTGCCCCATCCATTAGGTATTTTAAAATACATATCCACGTCAGTGCACATGTCTGGCGACTCCTTCTGCCTCCCAGCTGCCTCTCTGGCTAAGGTTGACATATCTTATTAGTCCCTAAACAAACAAACAGACAAAACCCCAGCTTTTGGTTTCAGATTTATTGCCACTTCATCTCTGGTGACATCAACGTTTTTCCATTTCCCAAGAAGTCACACTTTCCAAGAGTTTACTCTCGCCTAGTGCTATCATTTCCATCCACTTTTTTTTTTACATCTGGTCTACTTGTTCAAGCAGACAGTAGCTTAAAGCAATCACTTTCACACAAAAAAATTTTTTTTAAGTTTATTTGTTGATTTTGAGAGCGACAGTGCAAGCGAGGGAGGAGCAGAGAGAGAGGAGGAGAGAATCCCGAGAAGGCTCTGAGCTGTCAGCACAGAGCCTGAGGCGGGGCTCAAACCCAGGAACCGTGAGATCCTGACCTGAGCTGAAACCAAGAGTTGGACGCTTAACTGACTGAGCCACCAAGGTGCCCCTTTTTTAATAAACAACAACAACAACAACAACAAATATATATATATATATATATATATATATATATATATATATATATATAAAACACACTGCTATTCAAACAGTTTTTATTCGTTGTCTGTCTTGATTTCTTTACCTGAGTTTAAAACGATCAATTACGTTATTTTGTGTGATTATTTTGAAGTTATTAATTATTGCCTTTAAGCTTTTGTTTTGCTGTGGTATAAGACACATAACATAAAATTTACCATCTTACCTATTTCTAAGTGTACAGTTCTGGAATTAAACGGTGTTCAAAACCTTTTCATTCCGCCAGACTGAAACCCCTTATCTCTCCGAACCCAGGCCCCAAACCCTGGTTACCACTGTTCTACTTTCTACTGCTGCACATTTGACTACTTTAGAGACCTCGTATATTTGAAATCATACAGTACTTGTCTAATTACGTATGGTTTAGCTCACTTATCAGGATGTCTTCACGTTTTGTTCGTGTTGTAGCACGTGACAAGATTCTCTTCCTTTTTAAGGATGAATAATCTTCCATTGTATGTACATATCACATTTTTTTTTTATCTCTTCCTCCCTTGCTGAACATTTGGCTTGCCTCTACATCTTGCCGGTTGTGAATAATGCTGCTGTTTCCTTTAAGCTTTGTATTGTTGCGTTAGTCTGATTTTCTTCAATGGTAGATTATCTATACCTTGTAACTTTAAAAATATCATTTTATATTAGGTAATCTACAGTATTACTACCATATATCTAAATACAACTTTATTTCTTTTATCTTTCATGTGAAAATCACAGTCACTTGTAGTAGGAAAGAAAATCCTTTTTCACATTCCAGAAAAATGATTAGGTATATACATTTCCTGTTTGTTTCTCCTGAAATTACTATTACACACACATTGGAGATTCAGTTTTTATCCCACATGTCTATAATATTTCTTAACATTTCTATTTTTGACTCTCTACTGATTTTTATATAAATCCCTTATTTCTATCTTCATTACTATTTTTTTACTTTATCATATCCAGTCTAGAATGTGTCCCAATCATTTGATATATTGATTGTTTTTTGAATCTACCTCTTCTTACTTTATATATGTCTGTTTTGTGTTCAAACTCGGATACTACTATAATTTAAGAGGGAAATTATCTTTCAAAGTCAGAGAGTCTGTTATAAATTATGGGAAGAACACAATTCCCTAACCCTGCACTGTTTTATATAAGTATTTGTTATACAACTCGGTGTTAACTATAAATAATGTGTATTATAGTCAAACACAATTATACAAAGAAAAAAAACACAATTATGCTAAGCCTAATTGTCAATCCATCAATTAGGTATGCCAATCTCATATAATAAGCAGTGAACTTCATTCTCTTTCATAAATGATCCTAAGAGTCAGTGGTATGCAAACAAACGGTCTCATCCTTGAAAATTAAGTCTTTTCTGGGGTGGTAGGTAATGTCCACTGACTAGTTATGGGTGATGAATTTGGCCTATTTTTTTGTGCTTCTGGAATATTCTATAGTCTAAAGCAATGTGAAGAGTTAGGAATAATAAGGAGATGGTATGGATCTCTGATTTCAAAATTCGACAGAACCTAATTTTTAGGTACACGTTCAACGCTAAGTTAGCTATTTAAGAATGAACTTAATCCCCAGAAAAACAGTGAAAGATCTGAATTAGTATACAGATCCAAATGCAAACTGTCAGAGATGCTCTTTGAATGCTTTCATAGGCCAGTCAGTGTTTCTACATGTTCTATATTTTAGTCATTAAATACATCTTGAAGAAGAGGTCGCTATTATTCTGCTTTATTTTAGAAGCAAAACTGAGGCTCATAAAATCCAATCATTACCACAAGGTCACATAGTAAGCAGCACAGCTGGGGTGTAAAACTAAGTTCCTTTCCTCCAACTTCAGGGTTCTTATTTTATCATCGCTGCCATATGGAAATACCAACTTGGCGATTCATCTGTGATCTTTCCACTGCCTCTTGTGTTAGTGTGGTTAACTTCCAATAAAAATCTAACGACAACATTTCCTTTGGTCATATCATAGTGAGAATGCTTTGCAAGCTTCTAAGAAAGAAATATCTTTTGAGTCTTGGGTTTTCTCACAGCAGGGAATGCCATTAAGATGTCCATTGGTGTTGCAGCTCCCTGAGAAGAGAATGACAGAATAACTCAAGGGTGGAAGGAGAGATTCCCGGGATAGGTACAAGATCGGAAAAGGCAAACTGAGACAACTCCAAGTTGAATTCCTGTCTGGGGTATAGCAACAACTATCCAGGGAAAGAATAACTCACGGGGTGATGTGGCCCCTATCATACTTCCCGCTAGGTCTGTCACTGTGTTTACCAGCAGAGCAGTGCTGAATTACTTCGGAAGCTGAACAAGGATGCCTGTTCTCAGTGACTATATAGGCGGCCACATTGAAGGGAATTCCTAAAAGGTTGCGTGATGTCGGGACACCCGGGTGGCTCAGTCAGTTGAGCGTCTGACTTCGGCTCAGGTCCTGATCTCAAGGTTCTTGAGTTCAAGCCCCCCATCAGGCTTGCAGCTGAGGGGCAAAGAGTCCACTTCAGATCCTCTGTCTCCCTCTCTCTGCCTTTCCCCCTGCTTGTGCTCTCTCACAAATACATACACATTTGGGAAAAAAAAAAAAAAAAAAAAAAAGATTGCATGAGGTCTTTCTCATCTTCAGGACCAAACTGAAATCTCTTGCCACTTTTTCTCTTGTGGACCCAATGTGTGCTTTACTTTACTTGTTGTTTATTTTCCCATCGTAAGGGAATGGGGATTCCTACCAAATACTTCTATACAGTTTGTCTTCATCATTTGATTGTAAAAGCTCAGTAACGTATAAAATTTTAAATGCACATTACATAAAGCTGTGTATATGACAACCTGCCATAGACCTTGATTGGACGTGTAGTTCATAGAGGAAGAGAATGAGCACGATGGACTTAAAAGCAGAGCACGGGGGCACCTGGTGGCTCAGTCAGTCAGGTGTCCGACTTCGGCTCAGATCATGATCCCACAGTTCATGAGTTCAAGCCCCCGCGTCAGGCTCTGTGCTGACAACTCGGAGCCTGGAGCCTGCTTCGGATTCTGTGTCTCCCTCTCTCTCTGTCCTGTCCCCGCTCCCACTGTTTCTCAAAAAAAGGAATAAATGTCAAAAAAATAAATAAATAAATAGAGTGTGTACTCTTGCTTCACCCAAAAAGCTTGACCGACTCTATGTATTAACGTTGTCTGAGAACATTTACAGTTGGAATAGGATGGATAATCAAATCTTACAAACGTTCATACCCTTCAGTTTCCAATTTCCCCAGTGACATGGAAATTAGCTGTTGAACTAATCAGACTAGAACTGCCAGAAGTTGCTGAGGCCACAGGGGCAGGTCAGCCTGGGGAATCTGTCCACTGAAATTGATGCCATTCAGCCCAATGGGAGCTGGTGGCCAGAGCCTAAGTCCGAGACGATAAATGTGCAGTCTCTTTTCGGCTGGCATGGCTTCCCAAATATTCATACTGATCTTTTCCCTTGAACCTCCTGGGATTTCTGGCTTTGGGCCAGAAATCGGGCAGATCTGTTGAACTGGTCTCTCCTGACATTTTCTCTTTATTATTTTTTCTTCGATAGATCTCTAAAATAGCTTCTGGATAACTTTCTTAAACTATATTTAAAATTCAATAAAACTGAAGTAGGAAATTTTCCAACACAATGGACAAAACTTATAGGGTTGACAGATGCACCTGTAGACTAATGATCTCTATTAAGGTGACAGGAATTCTGGCAGGTTAAGTGATTTATCCAATGTCAAAAAGTCAGTGAAAGGCAAAACTTGGATAGACTACACTAACAATCTATTATTATTATTATTATTTTGCTATCATAATTCCCTATTCAGTTCAGTCAAATATCTAATCTTCGTGGATATCATGAAGGCAATAAGCAGGCCTAAGTTAGACCTAACTCCTAAAAGTTGCTGGTATTCATATGATCTAAAGAGAAGTGACTTTTCCACTCAGTAAATGCAAAGTTCAGTTTGGTCAATAGGATGCGTAGATGGATGTGTAACTAAAACATCAACGTGCCAAACATACCAGAGGATTAAAAGTTACAAGAATGGGCCACTTAAAGCACCTAGCGCTGCATGACAAAGCATTGGGGAATATCACCTCAGCGGTATGCCTCAGTTGCTGTAACATGAATGAGATAGATGGGTGATCTTGGCAATCGTTCTTAGCTCACAGACTACAAAACAGTGACTCAAAGCTAAGGAATACGCTTTCCCAGAGCCTCCTGTTATTCTCAGGGCTACAATGTCAAGGTTACCAAATTCATGAGAAAATCACTGAAAAGCCAGAAGGAACTCGGGTCATCACAGTGCATAACTTTCCTGTTTTGGTGCATCTCACATTTTGGGGGATAATTTGCAAGTTTGCTTCAGGAGTGGGAGTAGAAACTTATGTCATTTCTATCTCTGTCATAAATGATCTCAGGCCCTTGACTTTCCCTACTGTAGGCTCCTCTTAGTTCTCTGTCCAAGTCAATGTTATCCCACTTATCGTTGGTCGATCACTCAATTAAACTAAGCTATAATCTAGCATAGCTCTAGCTGGCAAATAAGTTCCAAATAAATGACAAAAGTTAATAAATACATGCAGTAATATGCATTCAGGTTGAGTCGTTTTTGCACTAAGTGGATGGCTATTTTCAACTTGATGGTACACTCAGACCTTTATACTTTCGGCAAACGAGAGCACAAATCTCCCGGAACAAAGAGAGGAATCAATTCTGAGGCAGGGGCAGAGCAGTTGGGCGGAGTTGCCTTTTCTTCCCCAGGGTGGAGTGCCTCCCCTGTTCTCACTACATCTGGCAGCACAGATGGCAGGAAAATTAATAGGAGGGAGGAAGCATTGACCTCATGTGGATATAAACAAGTCCTGAGACTACACACGCAGACAAATCCGATAATAGCCTTAAAAGAGACCTTGAAAGTTCATTGAGTTCAGCTCCCTGCTGCTGGTAGAGCTGTGCTCAACAAAGTCCGATGTCCTGGGTGAGCATCCTTGAGGTCACGTGCATAGAGATCCTAGAATAGGTCACTGAGGACAGCCATGCAGTGTATCTCCCTAGGTAAGTGTTGAAGTAGGATATGAGCATCTGTTTTATATTAGTATATCCTGGTGGAGTTAGGAGACGAGAAAAAAATGACTACTTACGTGCTCCCTATCACATGTATTCAACCCATTATTGGAATCCTCAGAGACAAAGAGCCTGTACACAGATGTTCACCTTTGAACACATTTGTAGGGTTAACCCAACCAGCTTGTTTCGAGAACTTGCTGGTAGTTCACATCAATCACTAAACAAGTTTTTTGTTGATCGAAGAATCATTGAGCTGACAATGACCTGGGTTTTGTCCAGCCTGGACTGGCTATTCAGACATGGCTGACAAGCTCCCATTAAGAAGTGGCCCCATTGGCAATGGGCTTTAAACCAAGGCCCATTGGAGGGTTTTAAGGAAAACTGAGCTTTTCTGATTAAAGGGATAAATGGGTCTCACGCTGTGCTTTCACCCCTTCTACACGCCTTGAACATGGACTTGATGATATACTGCTACCATGGAAGTAAAGCAAGAGAATTGCAAATTGCTGATATTGTTCCAGCAACTTTCCTGGCAACACATTTTTGTTATATGAAGATAATTAAGTCC
Source organism: Panthera pardus (assembly GCF_024362965.1). Taxonomy (NCBI): domain Eukaryota; kingdom Metazoa; phylum Chordata; class Mammalia; order Carnivora; family Felidae; genus Panthera; species Panthera pardus. The sequence continues at coordinate 15,994,670 of NW_026526654.1, read as the reverse complement.
TATTTTTGAGCCAGGAACAATCTATTAACTTCATCTAAAATACACCTAATTGATGCACTTGCTAGTGCCTGAATATTCTGTAAAATGTCTTAACTACAGGGGCGCCTGGGTGGCTCAGTGGGTTAAGCGTCTGACTTCGGCTTAGGTCATGATCTCACGGTTTGTGCTGACAGCTTGGAGCCTGGAGCCTGCCTCGGATTCTGTGCCCCCCTCTTTCTCTGCCCCAACCCACTTGCGTTCTGTCTCTGTCTGTCTCAAAAATAAATAAACATTAAAAAATTATAAAGAAAAAAAAGAAAACTTGTTAAAACACAGATATGTGGCCCCAGTTCCATAATGTGATATGATAGGTCCAGTTGTAGAGTCCGACAATTTCAATTTCTAACCAGCACCCAGGTGATCCCATTATTGCTAGTTTGAGGACCACATTTTCAACAGCACGGGCACAAAAGATTTCAAATGATGCTTGTTATTAACACTTCATACATGCACTTCAATATGGGAGAGACCAACTGTCGTTGAGAAAGGTGTTGCCATATGTTCCTTCAAAGCCATCCTTCTATTTCGTATTTAATATGACCACTACATAGCATTGGCAAAATCCTAGTTGATATGTGGATCAACAGCCTGATTTCCCAAACATACAATTCATAAACTTATGCATAAACATGTATAAATAAGTGGCCTCCCTCCTTCAATTATGATGGCTATTTTTTTAGTGGGCCCCTCCATTGCTATCTTTAGAATTCATTATGACCCATTCCAGGCCCTACTGCATGTGAACCATTTTTAAAAATATGTTAGAGCGATTATAAAAGGGCACATGGAATCTAAAATTCACAGAAAGATACAAGACTGTCACGATGCAATGATCACGTTTCAGTTTGGTTTTTTTTGTTTTTTGTTTTTTGTTTTTTTAGTTTCTGTTTAAGTAAGGAAGAAAGCATGTTTTTTACTAATCAGTATTCTTTTCTTCTGTTTCTAGTTTTAATCACACGCACACACACTCACGGACACACACACTCACAGGTTTCGCATGCTGGAGAATGTGGGGAAGATGCCTCTTTACTGTTGATGGAGAGGACAGGATGCTGTGATGAATCTCATGCAGCAGGTGTCTGATGGACTATTATTTAATCTCTGCTTTGGGAAAGAGCAATCAAATGGTAGCTGTTGGTATTTGTTTAATAAAAACTCCAGATGTTGACAACGTTTCCCCATGGCCATTGATACATCATGATTTGCACACAGCTGCTGAAAAACCATCAAGCCCCACTACTTCGTGAATATCACTGGGAATAATTCTTTTTTTCTTTGTGTGTTTTATGCACAGCCCTCATGGCATGACTCACATATTTCTTGGGTGTTAAATTGAGCCCGCTAAATAAGATTTATTCACATTTATTCTCTTACACTTCTGTAAAAAGCTCTATCACACGTTAATGGGGGCATTCTGATGTAACAATAGAAAGTCATCATTTTCAGCCTCTAGTTACCCTGGAAATGCAGCGAGCAACACATATTTATACAGGGCACCGTTTTGGCAAATTGTTCTTGTAAAGAACACAGAACTTTGAACACAGGCTACGAGAGTAAAGCACAAAGATTTTGTTGATTTATTAAAGGGCAATTCAGATTCAGACTCACTCAGCATTTGAATTTTTCCTAGAGTTAAAAAACAAAACAAAACCTTTCCTTACTTTTATTTTTTAAGCAGTCAGCAAATGTCAGAAAGGGGAACATATTAAATTTGTTCCACGTCTGCTGAAATATTTTCAGAATGATTTCTGTGTTGCTTCAGGATTGATAGGTGGTTGTCCCCCAGAGAGCAAAGACGAGTTCTCTCTGGATCTCATAAGCCACACAAGGGGGTGAAGGGGGTCTAACAGGAATGAAAATGGTGAACACAACAAATGTCACATACGTTCCTTTCTTGTTTTTCCGTGCAGTTACTCATGGGCGGGTTCTTGTAAGAAGATGTGGGTAATCCTCCCGAGTCCGGCTTCGTAGATCACCTCAGATCCACAGCAGACCTGGCCATTCTCTCTTTCTCTCTCCTTCTCTCTCTGTCTCCCTCCTCTGCCTCCACGCTCTCAGTGTCAGAATAGGAATGGCTCCAGCCACACATAGCAACGCTGAACTCATCACCAAAATGCGTGTGTTAAAAATCCCATTGGCGACACTGAGTGATTGTAGAATATTGTGTCAGGCTCCTACTGCTGCTGTAACAAATTGCCACACACTTCCGGGCTTAATTCAGCAAAATTTATCAGCTTACAGTTCTGCAGGTCGGATGCACGGGATGGGTTTCAGCTGGTAGAAATTTTGGCGTCACCAGGGCTGATTGCTGTGGAGTCTCTAGAGGAGATGCCATTTCCTTGCTTCTTTCTGGAACCTCCTCCATCCTCAAAGCCAGCAGACAGCGCCTTCCAATGTCTTCCTTGCGCTTCCTTTGCTGTGTCTCATGTTTTCTGGCTCTCCTTCCTCCCTCATGTGAGGGTCCTTGTGATCACATTGGTCTCCCATGGGGATTCCTGTCGAAACTTTTTTTTTTTTTAATTTATCTATTTATTTTGAGAGAGACAGAGACAGCGGGATCAGGGAAGGGGCAGAGAAAGAGGGAAAGAGACAATCCCAAGCAGGCTCCACGTCACAGGCACAGAGCCCGACGTGGGGCTTGAACCCACTAAACCCTGAGATCATCACCTGAGCCCCAACCAAGAGTTGGGAGGTTTAACCGAATTAACCACTCAGGCACCCCTCCCATCTAATCTCTTATCAAAAGACCCTTAACTTCATCACACCTGCAAAGTCCCCTTTGTTCTGTAACATGCCACATTCACAGGTCACAAGGACCATTGCACACACATGGGCAGCTGGGGGTGGAGGGTAGATTATTCTGTCCACCACCAGCCCTACAAAGAGTGTATGCTGTCCTTACAAAGCCCAGATGAGACCATGTCATTCACCCACACTCTTTATAGTTCACTTTCGAGCCATTGCCAATAAAAAAATAATAAATAAATAACCGCTTTGATTTATAAGTTTCAAACTGTTCTTTAAAAAAAATATTTCTAAATAGTTAAATGTTGCAGAGGCCTAAATAAGATTACAAAGAGCCTATAAGATTTAAGGCAGCTATTTTGGGCTAACCTCTACTAATTACTACTAATTAACTGATGATAATGTGAAGATTAGAATGTTAATGCATATAATTTAACATAAACTGATTTGTAATAAAGAATTTGCAATGGATCAGGCATGATTGACACTTTGTCCTGAGGGTTCTTTTTACTCCCTGGAGTTTATTTATGAATGTCATTTTTACTTGATGGTAGAGGACGTAAGATTGGGAAAGGAAACTAGGAGAAAACAGAATATGGAAAGTATAAAATATGGGCGGCAAACTTTCTGTAACTTACTATGTCCAACATGTGAGTAGTATAACAAATGTGGCATGACCGTTGGGTGAAGCGGTGACAAACAGAGAGAGGGCCATCTGAAGTCATATATAACAAGCTACATCAATCGAGAGCAATCGTGACGCTGAGTCACTTTTACGTGAGGACGAGCCCCAATTGTCCTCTCATTGGGCACCTATACGTCTTTGTCTGGGTGCTCAGTGAGCCTGCCCACAGGGCACGCCCTTCGGTGCCTTCTCCAAGATCCTCAGGGTGGTATTCTGAAAATCCTTCCAAACGTGAGAACTCCAAGCTCTTTCTTTTGTTCCTATGGCATGGCGTAGGGCTCTGTGACTTTCCTAAATGTCAGTGAGTGTTTGAAAGACAGGAGTTTATGGATATGAGATATGCAACTCTTCTTTTAAGAAGAAAGGCAACAAAGAAACAGCATTTCAATAATTTTAGGGTGGTGTCAAAATAAGTTGAATGTGCCACCCACATTCCCATCCATTGAAAAACCCTCTTGGGAGTCCATATTCCTCTCCATGTTCTGCCTGTCTCTTTTCTCTCCTTAACTCACCTCCCATTCAGTCCTCAAGTCATACATAATAGCTTTGAAACAATTGTGTCAAAAGCCAAAAATTCCTTCGTTGCTTAAACCAATGGTCTTGAAGTCAGTTATCTCACTGGGTTCCTCAGCAACTGTGAGCCTCCCTGACCCATCTTCTTTCTTTCAAATATTTTCTTTGTGGTTGGTGACCCACACTTTCTTGGATTTTCTACTAAAACTTTAGCTGGTTTTATCAAGTCCCTTCAAAGGGCGGTCATCTCCTACCCAATCCCTTCCCTGTCCCAGTGCATGAAACTTCTCCCTCAAAAGTCCGTTTCATTCACTCTCATAGTTTCCAATACCAACAATATACTGTTGATGGCCACATGCCCCTCTCCCGTAAACCTCTATTGTCATCTCATATAAATGCAATTGTGTAATTAAAATCCTATTCACGTGGCTCACAACGTATTCTAAACTGGTAGATCTTTTCCCCAACCTTGCTTCTCCAGTGTCCCCTCTCTTAGCTGGAAGCTAAGCCCACACTCACATGGCCAACTGGCCTCCCAGTCCTGCTGATTCTATCTCTTAGATGTTTTTCAGCTTCTCCATCTTCTTGCTCCTGCCACTTCCTTCCACCACACTAGCGCAAGCCACTGTCAACTCCATAGCACACCTTCCAGTTATTCTGCTTTCTCTCGTCTGTCTCAAAATCTCTTCTTCACTCAGAACCAGCACCATCTGATAAAGAAGCAAAGGTGGTCTACAAGGTTTGGGCTCTGCCTAAAACTCCAGAATTTGCATTTGACTTTTCCTCTACTTCCAGACACTACTCTGACCCCCAGCCTCCATGCATCACCCTCCAGCCATATTGACTTTGTTTCTATTTCTCCAATACCACAAACCTCTTTTGTATCTCAGGCATTTGCACATCTTATTTTTTCTCCCAGGAACAATGTTTACTTACAACTTTTCCAAGTACATCTTTCTGGGCTTGCCGACTGCGTGTGGCATATCCTTATCCCCACATCGTACCCTCATGTGTATACATCTGAAGGTACATTGCATGATTATTTCATGGACTGTGACCCCGTTCATTTTTCCTCTGCTCCATCCAAGCACCAACATTTCTTCTTGCTTACAGCTAACTTCATAAAAAATATATTTACATGAATATCTTGATAGATGCATGATATGATTGAGAATTCCCTATTGATAGAAGTTGAGGATGGTCAGCTGCAGGGAGAACTGGATGAAGATTCCAAACTACATTGTTCATTGTAAACGTTCTTCCCATATTGAAGCATCCAAGATTGTCCCTCCTGATGACCTTATAAAATAAATCACTGGAAAATAATGCATACGATTTAAAGAAACACTTCCAAGATCTACGAAATAACACATGGATAAAACCAAAATTAAAATGCCAAAATACAAATCCTAGCAGGAAAAAAAAAACAGGAGAAAAAAATAAGCCAAAATGAAGAAAACCAATCCTTAAAAAGAAGAGAAAACATAACCCAAAGCAGACAAATGAAAACATAATTCCCCAGAGCATGAAGCCTGGGACAAGTTCACCAAAGGTAAAGACTGAAGGTCAAGGGAAAGTGCTAGCTGGTAGCCTCTTACACTTCAACCCACATCTGGCAATCCACCACTCTGGCCCCCAGCTGTCCTTTCCAGGTTCACCTGTAAACACAGCTGCAGTAATCTATTGGAAAGATTTAGTACCATTTTTCACAGAGTGAGTTCTTAGTGAATATTGATTCATTGAACAAATTGAAGCCTGAGTCTGTACTTGGACCAAATTACTCCAATAACTCATATTTGTAGACAATTCTAACCTCCAGTCATTGACTGAAAAACAAAGGGGAATACGAATGTCTTGCTTTATCTCTCTCTTTGGATAGATAGATAGATATAGATAGATAAATAGATAGATAGATGATAGATATAAAGAGAGAAACAGTGAAAGAGGTAGACATAGAAAGAACGAGAGATAGATTACCACCAAGAAACATACTGACAAACAAAATAGTTGAAATACAGAAAATAACATCAGTAGTTCACATGTCTTCAATATCAATTTTCTCAGGAAATATACCTGGAAAACAAAGAGAGAGGAGTGAGGAAAAGTACTCTCAATCTCTACAAGCAAAATATTACTTCATGCATTCATTCATTCATCCAAAAATATTTCTACTCTTTACCCTGTAAGTATGTGGCAAACATTGAAAATATATGAGAAAGAGATTATTAAAATTCTTTACTTTCTCGGGGCCTGTATTTTCTCACAAAGACTTACCTGAATCAGTATTTGACAAGCAAGATAACTCTACTTATCAGAGAAGTGCATAATGCCATAATGCAGATTCAAAGTGATTTAAGAATCTATTTGGCCTCACTGAGAAGCTGATTTCATCTTAAACCTGAAGCAGGGGACATTTTGTCCAGACAGGGTTAGGAGGGATACTCGGAGTGTCTCAAACAGAAGAAATACCTATGAGAGTGGTTCTAGGACTTTAACTAGGGTTAGAAACGCCTGGTGGGCTTGTGAAAACACAGATTGCTGAGCCCATCCCCAGAATTTCTGATTCAGTAGGTCTGGGATAGAACTTCAAAATTTGCATCTCTAACTCTCTAACAAGTTCCTAGGTGATGCTCTCTCTGCTGGCCCAGGGATCTACTTGGAAACTATTTCCTTATTGCATTGTTTTCAGATGGCAGAACATTTATCAAATAATGGAAAGCAATCCCACATTCTTAAAAGGTGAAAGAGAATAAGAGACCAGCTCAAGGTGTAGTTGAGAGGGAAGACTGAGACCACACCATGGAGTATCTCTTAAGTTATTGTTGAACGGCTGGTTTAGAGACAATGGAAAACCATCAGAGATTTGACCGGTGGGGAGGGGGGAAATTTAAGTTTGTTTTATTTCAATAATTCTAGCTGCATTTTGAGAGTGGTCTGTGGAAGAGAGTGAATGTAGGTAAGGAAACTGGCGAAGAAGGGAAAGAAGTGTCCCCGGCAGGTGCAATGGAAGGAAAAGCATACAGAGGAACTGTGAATACCAGCAAGAGAATTTTGATGTCATCGTTCATGGTGCTTAAGTGAATTAAAAAGACACCAAAAAACCAGAAAGGGCCTGATAGATTGCTTGAAGTTGAAAACAAACCAGCATCTAAAAAGCTAAGCAGATTGGAGGTTTTGATGAGACCAAATCTAACTTAATTGGGTTAAATAGAAGTAATTGATTCATAATTTCATGGATCTTTTTGGTAGGGAAAAACAGAAGACAGGGAGACTTCTGATTCCAATAAAATAAAGAACTACGATTGCAGGAAAGTCTTTCTACAAATTCCTCAAGACTCTGGATTAAAGATAGCTTTTAAAATATTACAAGGTAGCTCCAAAATAGTCAGCAATAACCACAAGGGCTCTAAGGTAGGAGGAAGCAGGCGACCAGGAAACAGGATGTGTTACCCCGGGTCATCTGGACCCTAAAAAGGCAAGGAGAGCCTTGAGAAAGGAGATGGGTCTCTCTGCCCCATATATTGGAAGGGACTGAAACTCAGGAAGCAAAGCCTTGATTTTTGCAGTGTAATAATTCAGTGAGAAGCTGAGAAGATGCCCAAAAGCTGAGATGGGGAGATGGTATGGCTGGAAGACTATTTCTATCTTGATTTGGGGGTTGAGGATAAGTGTATTTTCCTAGAGAAACTAAAACCTCATGCTTGTACCTTGCATTATATTTATCTGATTTTTCATTACAGGCAAGCTGAGTAAATGCCCAAGCCCAACTTTGAACGTTAAAAATGGGTCCTCAGACAGTGACGTCCTGGCACGAGCAGTGGGTACGCACTCAAGACCAACTTGGAGAAATACCTCAAACACCTAGTTTCTCATAGTAGAAATAAGTAAATAAGGGAGGGAAGGAAGAAATCCTAACTAACAGGAAGAAATTTTCCACCAGGTGGAAAGGAGCAGATACAAAAACATGGAGGATTATCACACAAAACTTGAGGTAACTGAAAAAAATAAAAGAGTAACAAAATCAGTACGCTCAAAAAGGTGTGAAACGAAAAGAAAGTATTAAAAGATGCGAAAGGAGAGACCGTAAAGCATACTTGGAAAAGGATCAAGTTTAGGTTTTGGAAACAATATATGATTATTCAAATTAAATTTTAATGCATGGCTGAAACAGTAGATTAGATATGTTAAAGAGAAAATTTGCAAATTAAATGATATACTTGAGGACATCACGCGGTACGCTAAAAACCAGTAAAGAGGTAGACAATTGGAAATTCTATTTAAGAGACGGATATAGTATTTAATGAGACAGTGACGTATATGAAAACTTTAAATTCCAAGAGGATAGAACAAAATCAACGGAGAAAGGCAATATCAAAAGAATGAAAGAACTGACGAAAAGACAGAAATCTTGATATTGGAAAAATGCAATCAATTTCAACCAGAAATAAAATAAAATATGCCTGGGGCGCCTGGGTGGCCCAGTCAGTTAAGCGTCTGACTTCGGCTCAGGTCATGATCTCACAGTTTATGGGTTTGAGCCCCGCATCGGGTTCTGTGCTGACAGCCCAGAGCCTGGAGCGTGCTTCAGATTCTGTGTCTCCTTCTCTCTCTGCCCCTCCCCAACTTGTGCTCTGTCTCTATGTCTCTCAAAAAATAAATAAATGGAAAAATTTTTTAAATAAAATATGCCTAAGTACATCATGAAAGCATTGGGGCACTAAAGACGAAAGAAATTCTTGGAAGGCACTGGAGTGTCCTTGCTTTTAACCATTGGGCTATAGGCCACATGACTGTCGAATCTCACATTAAATTTAAAAATATATTTAATTATGTATGAGTTACAGAAAATAGGTGAAACATGCTGGTGTAGATAGAGAGTAAATTATAGAAAAACTCAAATAAAAATGAAAGAAAGCTGGAATAACAATATTAATTGCCTACAAAGTAGACTTTAATAAACATAATTAGGGACAACACACATTATTGCAGAATGATAAAAAGAATATGAATAACCAATAAACCTGAGATTTAATATCCTACACCTATGCAAATGTATAAAGAAAACAATATATAATATAAATTTGATAAAATTACTAAAAAAATCAACCAATGTACAAAATAATTAGAAATTTTAGCATCCCTTATTTATGACAATTCTTTCTCAAGAAATCATGACATAAGTGATAGATCTGAAAAGAAATAGAGTAAAATCGCAAATAACAAGATTGATGCAAGAGGTAGAGACAGAGAGGGAGAAGCATCTCAAATCAGACAATAGCTATGATTTTGAAATATCTGTAATTTTGAAGTGTACAAAGAATATTTCCAATTACCAACATAGGACAGAGAAAAAGTCTCAACAAATACTAAGATAGCTATACCATGTACATACATTAAATTGGGGATTCATATTTTAAAACATCCCCAAAGCTTCATACTTTGGAAAATAAAATACATACACATTTAAATAATTCCTGGGTTAGGAGCACCTGGGTGGCTCAGTCAGTTAAGCAACTGACTTCAGCTCCGATTATGATCTCATGGCTTGTGAATTCGAGCTGCAGCAGGCACCCTGCTGACAGCTCAGAGCCTGGAGACTGCTTTGGATTCTGTGTCTCCCTCTCTCTCTGACCCCCCTCTTCTGTTCGTGATCTGTCTCTTTCTCTCTCTCAAAAATAAATACACACCAAAAAAAAAAAACATAGAAGGCTGAGAATTCCGTGATGAATATTTAATTCAAAGAGTTAGAAAAAGAATAAAAGAGTGAGCTCAAGAAATATTGAAGTGGCTCATCAATACAATGTCTAGCAATTAATGAAATAGAAAAGAGAATCCACAGAAAATGTTTCTTTATATCTGAGTTTTTAGAAAGACAAATCCCATGGCTGAAACTCTGGTATGATGAACCCAGAAGATATAAAGAAAACACACACACACACACACACACACACACACAAATCACGAATCAAAGTAATGTGGAATAATGGATTCGATTGCTTAAGAAACAAAATGGTTATATAGATAACTTTCTAACACACATAAAATAGACATTTTCAAAAAGGAAATATTATTAAAACTCACTCAAAATGAAATATAAGACTTAACGAGCCATTTGTGAAATTAAAGCTATAAAGGCTGTAGATTAACATTTACCCTCCTCCCCACCCACCTCCCACGTGCAAAATAACACCAGGCCCAGACAGTTTTATAACCAAGATCTATAAAACCTTAAAAGAACATGTAATCCCTGAGTTATACAAACTGTTCCAGAGGACTGAAAAATGAGAGTTTCCAAATGCAACTGATGAAGCTACTATGGCTTTGATAGCAAAACCAGGCAAGGCTAGATTGAGAAAGGCACATTATAGGCAAATCACAATTAAGAAAATCCGTAAAAAATGTTAAATATCAGCATCCCAGCACTCTTACCAAAATTGTGAAAGTGAATGATATGTCATCAATGAGCCAGACTCACCTAAGAATAGCCAAAATGGTATCATTCACATCAGATAAAATATACATGAAATTCTTCATATCATATTAACATGTAAGAGGGGAAAGGTAATGTGATCATTTCTATAGATACTAACGTGATTAGATCAGCTGCCAGTAAATGAAGCTAAAACAATGGACCTGGAAAATAAGGATAGAAGATAGCTTCCTTTATTTGTTAAAAGGGAACTATAAAAAATCTATCCAAAATAATATCTAATAGTGAAATTTAAGAAACAGTTCTGGCAATCATGGAACAGAGAAAGATCAACACTATTACTACTTATGCACAACACTACATTTGAAAGAGAGTGGAACAAAATATAAGTCAGTAAATGAATAAATATATGCAAAGAAAAAAATAAACTGTTACAAAACCACTGTCCAAATGAGAATATGAGATTCAACAAACAACAGTGTTCCTAAAACTAAGAAACATGCAAATATACAACTCAAATGAGAATACCATCAAACTCCGTTCCATTTCTGAGGGGGGAAATTCTTAAAATATATGTTGGTTTTCAATAGGTACACTTACAAGAATTTGTCAGAGGACTTACATGTTAGACATAGTTCTTGGGGATAGAAATATATTATTCAAAACATTTCTCTTCTCAAAGCAGGTTAATTATTCCATGCAATTTTAAGGACAACTTCAAGTCCCTGTCTGGTAAGCTTGAGAAAATGGATCTTATCTTCTTATGGAGGAAGAAAGTCCAAGGATGGCCAAAACAGATTTAAAGAACAATAAATGGTGTTGGACGTAATGTTTATCCACATTAAAAAAAAAAATACATCCAACTGAATAGTCTAAACAAAATGTAATCTACTAGTTTTAAAGATAGAAACGCAAAAGTTAAAAAAAAAATAGAATTCTAGAAAGAATTTTTATTTATGTTTCTTTTTTATTTAAATTTTAGTTAACCTACAGTGTAATATTGGTTTCAGGAGCAGAATTCAGCGATTCATCACTACGCACAACACCCGGAGCTCATCACAAGTGCCCTCCTTAGTACCCATCACCCATCTAGCCCATCTCCCACCCACCTCCTTCCATCAACCCTCAGTTGATGCTGTATCCTTAAGAGTGTCTTGTGCTCTATTTCTCTCTCTCCTCTTCCCCCCGCACTTTCCATATGTTCATCTGTTTTGTTTCTTAAATTCCACATGAGTGAAATCATATGGTATTTGTCTTTCTCTGATTGACTGATTTTGTTTAGCATAAAACATTCTAGCTCCATCCATGTCATTACAAATAGCAAGATCTAACTCTTTTTGAGACTTTAAAAAATATTTTAGATAGGATCGCCAATGAGGTTGGGGGAAAGAAAGAAAATGCTAGATAATTTTCTGCATGAGAATAAACAAGTGCACTAAATCAAAAGATCATCCACAAATGTGAGATGATATTCTCAAGACATTTAACTGAAAAGGATTAGTACCCTGAATATATAAACAGTTAACCACTGTGCAGAAGTAAAAGAAATTCATAAAAATGGTCAAAAGATATGAACAAGAAATTCTTAGATTTAAAAGCTTAATAAGAAAAGGATATGCAAGTTTATTATTTACACAAGTAAACAGAGGAAATGTGTGCTAACATATCTCATAGCTATCAAGTTGATCAAATCTGCACAAGTCTGATAACTCAGAGTATTGGCAACACTTAGGAACTCTTACCCCCTGACACCCACCATGTGCACAAGGGGGTTTTCCCTACCGCGCTTGTTGTATCATTGTTTTGCAGTAGGAATATAGCAACAACTTCTCTAATATTATGGGAATAATTAATTGTGCTTGAACAGTGGAATGATAATCAGTTGTATAAAAACATTGCCTAACTGTACATTTCATAGTCTTTCACATGAGCAAGATAAAAAAAAAAATCCATATAATCATGATTTGTGTAAATTTTTTAAAAAGTAGAAAGAATGCTATTATTTCTCTATTTCTCCATCACCCTATCTATCTCTTATCCATAGAAAGATCTATATTGAGATATCTATCTATCTATCTATCTACACACATATATACATATATATACATATAGATATATATAGATATAAATATAGATATATATATACATATAGATATAGATATATGTATAGAGAGAGAGAGAGAGATACATATAGATATCTCAAAAAATATAAAATAATCCAGGAATGTGATAGAAAAGAAGAGCTATCTCACTGAGCCAAGAGAGAAGACGAACGGTCTTGTTTTCTTTGTGTGCTTGCTTTTGTTTTTAGAGAAAGAGAGAGAGGGTGAGTCGGTGAGAGGGGCAGAGGAGCACAGAGAGACAATCTCAATCAGGCTCCATGCCCAGTGCAGATCATCAGATCCTGGGATCATGACTTGAGCCAAAATCAAGATTTGGATCCTCAACGGACTGAGCCACCCAGACACCCCAGAAGGGTCTTGTTTTAATGAATATTAACAGCTGCATTCAAAAGAAAGAGGGAGACCGAAAGTAACAATGACAAAATATTAATTGACATGTGTTTGCCACTAAGGTCTCTGCTTTTCAATACGTTCGAAATATTTTATAGCTTAAAAAATTAATCCAAAGTTAAAAAGGCAAGAAGAATGCATGTTTTGTAAGCATACAAAATTACGGAGACCTTCTTACACTTCTGTGTACACATAGTATGCTATGTAATTCCTTACCAAAAGTAGATGTTTAATAAAAGTTAGCTGCCCTCAAGACACCATGCAACAGAAAAGAGAGTATTCGCAGCTTCTGGAAACAAACTGGATATATTACTGCCGCAATTCCTTAGCCACATGACTATGATAGGATTGATACCACAACTGCAAAGCATCTTGTATTTCTTGAATGCCTGTGGTTAGCTAAAAATGTGCAGCCAGTGTCAAAACCAATTCTCTACTTAGAAATTAATTTCTGAAAATATGCCCAATAAGTAAGGATACGTAAAGCACCAGGTGCCTCTGAGAGCACCGCCAAGTCTTTCCAGAAGTCTAGACCCTTGCTCTATCAGCGTGGTCCCTAGACAGAGAGCGTCAGCATCACCTTGGAGCTAGTTAGAAAGGAAGAATCACAGGCACCTTGCCAGATAAACAAAGTCAGAGAATGTGTTTCAACAAGATTTCCAAGTGGTTTATAGATGCATTCATATTGAAAAGGCACTACTATAAAAACATATTGATCGGGATAAATCCAGTTGCTTCTCTGAAGAAGCATGTAATGAGCATCTACTCATTAAAGCGTATCACTTGTTTTGTCCCTTTTCTAAGAAAACAAGTATAAAGAAGAGCAACACACCTTTAATAAAAACCACTTTCATAAAGGTCACTTGTGTCTGAACACAGAAAATTCAAATGAGCTTGAATCTTTCAACCTTCTTATTTTATACCCAATTTAAATCAGAAGGTGTCAAGTCAATCACCCAAGGCTATATATGCAGTTAGAGAACTTTTTTTTTTTCTGTCAAACAAATCAAAGGGAAGTATCCAACTCTTTTAGAAAGACAAAGGACCCAAGCATTGGGCTCTGAGGAGAGATCTGGGTCCACATCATGATTTGGCTCCTGGTTCGGACACAAAAATCTCTGTGGCCCAAGGAAAACCTATCAAGCATCTGTAATCCTTAGCTGCTAACCTGGAAAAGGAAAACACTGCTCCCATTTCTGGGGTCTGTTAGACAAATGAGGACACAGGAGAGAGGAATTCTATTAATGTGAATTTCATTATTGTCTGTCTTCTTCCTGACACCGTGGTTGAGGCAGGAATACTAGAGTGTTCTGTAGTTGGGTAATTCCCTTCCCAGATAGGATAATCCCCTTCCATGGTGGTATTTTTCAAATCTCACCATCCTTTAACGGGTAAAATTTCCTGCCAAGGATAGTTGACTGTGACTATTTTCTCTTTACTTCAGCCTGGTACGAAAATGTAATACTACAGCTTATTTTACTATTTACTTTTCAGTTTTCTATGAAGCTTCATTTCTACAGTATCTTTCCTCTGATCTCTGTCATGAAAATTTCGTTACGAACGAAAGAACAGAAATTTGCAAAAAATGCATCCTATTCAGAGCATAAAATGATTAGTCTTGAGTTTTGATGAAAATTTTCGAGAACTGAAACATTTAATCCACATACCTGGAAATTACAGATTGTCAAATTCATGCACTGCCCCTTACATTGAAATTCTGAAATGAAGGATGGTCACCAGACAAATACAGGAATTACACCCTTGATCAGCTCACCTGCACCAGAAGTCACTGACGCCATAAATATCGAAGAATGTTTGCATGAAAACCTGGATGAATTGCTGGAATTAGGGTATGGATTGGCATGAGAGTGAGAAAATTCTGAAGGTTGATGATTTAGAGAAGGGTCCACATTCTCCTGCGATTTATCTCCAGGAATCTTACGGGTTTCTCATGGAGAAGAGCCCAGGGGAAAAGAAAAACAAACAAACAAACAAAAAAAATCTTAGTGTCCTATCCAGGGTTGTGGGTACGAGGAGAGAAAGAGGAGGAGAAGGTGAGGGACAAGAGATAATTTAGAAATAAGTCCAAGGGATTATCCTACCTGAGGTAGAGAACTACCCAACTACAGAACAAGCTAGTGTTCCTGCCTCAACCAAGGTGCAGGAAAAAGGTAACATGGTTCTGACGTTCACAGACAAGGCTCACAGGAGCACTACAACAGTAACCTTTAATCATAAGATGACAGACTATTTCTCCTACCTCCTACACCTTACTGTCTTCTCAGCGGCAAACTGCATTATAGCTAATGCAATGAGACAAAAGAAAATAAATGTTTTTCAAATTGAAAAAGAAGAAATTAAAATGTCTCATTCTGTACATGCCATGGTTTTCCATATAGAAAATACAAGGGAAAAAAAGCAAATGAAAAGATCAGCACATGATAACTGATGATAGTAAGTTCATCAGATGCAACATCAATATATAAAAGTCAATTGTTTTCCTATATATCAGCAATGAAAAAAAGTAATTTCAAGTTAAAAACACAATGTTCTTTACAATAGCTCCGAAATATGAAATACCCAAGTGCAAATCTAATGAAATATTATGCTATATATTCAGAAACCCTGATGAAAGAAAACAAAGAAGATCTAAATATATGGAGAGATATTTCAAGTTCGGGGATTGGAAAAGTCAATATTACAACATTAATTCTTCCCTGATTGATATATGGAGACATTACCATTCCAAACAAAATCCTAGCAAACTACTTTGCGGATATCAACAAACTTATTCTTACATTTAAATGAGAAGGCAAGCAACCTAAAATAGCCAATATAATATTGAACGAGATGAATTTGTAGGATGGGCACCACCCAACATCAAGACTCACTATTAAAGGACAGTAATCAAGACAAAATAGCATCAGAAAAGCACATACTAATATATCAATGGAACTCTGTAGAAGCCCTGTAATAGACTTCAAAAACATAATCAACAGATCTTTGACAAACGTGCAAAAGGAATGTACTAAAGGAAGGATAGTCTGTTCATCAAAGGATACTGGAACCATTGGATGGCCATGTGTAAAAACCAAACCAAAACAAAACAAAACAAAAAAACTAGACACAGACCTTACAGCTACACAAAAATTAACTCAAAAGGGATCGTAGATAGATAGATAGATAGATAGATAGATGATAGATAGATATTGACAGATAAATAGATACATGTATATAACAGAACTGCAAAACTTCTAGACAGAAACATTGGAGAAAGTCTGGATGACACTGGGTTTGGTGACAGGAGTATTTAGTTACAGCACCAAAAGCACCATCTAAGAAAAAAAAAGTTGCACTTCATTATAATTAAAAACATTTATTTGGCAAAAGATACTCTTAAAACAATGCAAAGTCAAGTCACAAGCTAGGAGACTGTATTTTCAAACCACATATTTGGTAAAGGAGTTATATTCCAAATATACAAATAAAAACACACAAAAAAAGAAATCTTAACTAGAAACTGGGCAATGGTCCTGAACAGATGTCTCACCAAAGAAGATGCACAGGTTGTCCAATAAGCACATGAAAGACGTTTGACCTAATTTGTCTTCAAGGAATCGCACATTGAAACCATAATGAGATACCACTATATACCTACTAGAATAGCTAACGTCCAAAAAACTGACAATGCCAAAATGCTAATTAGGATGTAGAACAACAAGAACTCTCATTCATGGCAGATGGGAACATAAAATAGTGCAGTCACTTTGGAAGACAGTATGGTAGTTTCTCACAGTTAAGCCTAATCTTACCATCCAATGCAACAGTTGTGTTCCAAAGTAGTTCCCCAATTAAATTCAAAGCTTGTATCTGTAAAAGCTTGCACATGAGTATTTACATCAGCTTTATTCATATTGCCCCAAATGAAGTAACCAAGATAGCCTTTAATAGGTGAATGGATAGGTAACTTGTAGTACATTTATATAATGAAGTATTACTAAGTGATGGAAAGAAATGAATCATCAAACAACAAAAAGACATAGAGAAGGGGTGCCTGGGTGGCTCAGTTGGTTAAGCCTCTGTCTCTTAGTCTCGGCTCAGGTCGTGATATCATCGTTTGTGGGTTCATGCCCCTCATTGGCCTTCACAATGACAATGCAGAGCCTGTTTGGGATTCTCTCTCTCTCCCTCTCCTTCTACCCCTCCCCCATTGGCACTTGCTTTCTCTCTCTCAAAATAAATAAATAATTAAAAAAAGACATAGAAGAAAGTTAAATGGATGTTGTTAAGTTACAAAGCCAGTATGAAAAAGCTGCATATTATGTGATTCCAGTTACATTATGGAAAATGTAAAACTATGGAGGCAGTAAAATGATTGGTGGTTGCCAGGGTGGGGCAAGGGGATGGATAAGTAAGGTACAGGGGATTTTTAAGGTCTTAAAACTTTCCATATGAAACTGTAATGATGGGGGCACCTGGGTGGCTCTGTTGGTTAAGTGTCCGACTTCAGCTCAGGTCATGATCTCACGGTTCATGGGTTTGAGTCCCGCGTCTGGCCCTATGCTGATGGCTCAGAGCCTGGAACCTGCTTTGGATTCTGTGTCTCCCTCTCTCTCGGCCCCTCCCCTGCTCACGTTCTGTCTCTGTCTTTCAAAAAAATAAATAAATAAATGTCAAAAATTTAAAAAAAAAACTATAATGATGGACACCTGGCATTATGCATTTTTCCAACCTGTAGAACTTTACAGCACAAAGAGAGAGTTTCAATACATGAAAATCTATTCTGAATTAAAAAAAGTTACTTAGGATCCCCTGGAATCTCAGGAAGAAAAGCAGACTGTGGCAAAAATTCAACTGTATTATAAATACATGAAAAGCTCCCTGAAGGAAGTAGGAGGAAGGGACTACTGACCGGTGTTAACTTTTCAAATGAGTAGCAGCTATAAGACTGAAGGTTGAAGGGGTTGCTAGTAACCATTGTGCTCTGGTTGATGAAGTTTATCCCATTAGGATATGGCTTAACAATTCTCGTAACTATCCGTGTGCCCTGAAGTTGAACAATAAAGTAAAGAAATGAATGAACACTGGATGACGAGAGCCAGGCTCCTCACTACTGGGGAATATGCAGATAAGCGAGGGGGGTGGGAGTCTAGAATTGTCCATATGGATCACTGGAGAAGTCAGTGTTAACTCGTGTTTTGTTAAATACAGATACAGATGGTTCCACACAGAAATATGTATAGACATGTGTACATGCATGGGTTAGTCTGAACTGAGAGTGAGGAAAGAGATGATATCCTAGTAGCAAAGAACCCATCAGATCTTGGATTCTAATGTCATTTTCCAATAACAAGTTCCAGGACTATTTGGAGAAATGACTGATTCTAGGACTGGAGCAGAAGAATAAGCAGGATGAGCCTGGAGCATTATGTAGGGCCAGAAATTAAGGAAGTGCCAAAAAAAAAATATCCCATTGAAGGGCACGTCGTTTTTTTTTTCCAGATATTTTGCTTATGTTGAGCCAGGCACAGTGCTAACTTCTTGCATTGATTTTCTCTTTTAATCGCAATGATTAGCAATTTCCAGGTATGCAAATTGGATAGTTTACCTGGATCATTGTAAGGTCCATCATAGTTCAAATAAGTTACAGAGCTAGGAACCGAACAAACATCTGTAGAAGTCCCAATTTGCCTTTTTTGAAAATAAGCCCTGAGGCTCCTCTACCGGGAATATCGCATTCAGAATCTTTAAGATATGCCTGTGATAGTAGCAAAATCAAGGGTCGTTTGTATGTTCAGGAAGTGTAATCAACTTTTTAAAGGTAGAATGAAATTTTACTGTGACTCTGAGTTACGGTGTGTTGTTATTTGGGGGACAGATTCCACATTTGTGGCAATTCAAGACTGCCTTCTAGCAAAATTCATCACGTAATAAATTATATCTTGGTACTGAAGTAGCAAACCAGTAACTGTTAGGTCATAATAAAGAAGTATCACAGACAACGGAAGAATCTGATTCACGCATCCTGAGAGGCTATTGTCCCTAATTCTGTACAGGGTTTGATACCAAAATACCAAAGATGGAATTGACAACAATTAAGACCAGCCATGATCTCTGTAATACATGAGCTGCGCCCACTGATGCTTCCTCATAGAGCATCGAGCAATTGTACTCACAAGTGGGTACTTGCTCATGCAAATTAATGGTAATTGCAAAATAAATCATAACCGCCGCCAAAAAACCCCCTAGATTCTTCAAATTATACCTAATACATGATCAATTGTTAGTTGATGATTTTCAAAATATTACAAAGTGCTTTTTGAGATAAAGCTTTCCTTCACTATTTTAAATACTGTAGATTTATTTATTCCCAAATTTCTTAAAGATAGTTAATATGGAACAGTGGAAATAACCATGAGGCTATCTTCTGCACAATTGGTGTATCAATAGGGACAGATGTTCCTCTCTGGATTTATGCCACCTATACAATTTTAATTGCCTTTAAAAATAGTTTTAAGCATTGATGCTAGAAGCAAAGCCAAAGTTGGCGGTGAGCGTGTTATGCAGATTCACTTGAGCGTTTTAGACACCGCCTGTCAACAACTATCTTACATTTTCCATTTGGAAAATTATCTTCCTGATAATCACATAAAGAAAATATCTATCAATATTTAATTATTCTACCTTGAAACATGATTTAGCTGCCTTCACTTGAATTTCATTTTCAAAAACACAAAATTAAAGATTAATTAGTATGCAACTCTTATTAACTAATCAGAATTCCAAAAAAAGAGTTTGGTGGTACTTCTCTTCTCCCTTTGGGTCAGTGATTTAATTATATAGAAGGCTATCAAGTTTTTTGCTTTTATTTTTATTTTAGATTCTAACACTATTGAGCTTACGCACAGTGATACGCCATACGGAAATTTTTTTTTTCTCTTTTTCTGTAGTGCAAAAAATAAAAAATGAAAACAAAAACAAGTGGTCAAGTGTAGGTCTAGATAACGCTAGGTACAATGAACCTAATATGTGGTGATTTGAATATTCTCATTATCATCATCATTACTCTTTTAAGTTATTTTTGTGTTTCCTGTATTTAAAGAATCCTCCTCCCGGCTTGTTTCTTTTCTTTTTCTTTTCTCTTCTTTTCTTTTCTTTCTTTTCTTTTTTTAATATGAACATTTTCTTTTCCAGAGACTTTGAGTTTGGGTTTTGTGTGTATGTGCTCAGTTGTTAAAAGGGAATTGTCTTTGGCCATCAATCCATAATGCTTGGAATGTTTCCAGATGGCCACACTGATTTTAACTGTTCTGCTACACAATGTAGATTGTTTTAATGTTGGGCTGGGCTGTCATTGGGACGCTTCCAGAGATAAAATAACTTTAAACCATTTGGCTTTTCTTATCTTTCGTTTCTCATTATTTTAAATCTCTACCATAGCACTCACAGGAGCACCCTACAGTTTAGAAAAAAGAAAGAAAGACAAATACACATACAAATACCTTCTAGACTCATATTTCTCAGCAAGATTCTCTTTCCAAGAAATGTTATCTTTTTGATAAGTGTCCCTTTGTGCTTCTAAAAAAGTTTGAAATTTGATAAGAGTGATAAAGAGCCATTATGTGTATCCTTAAAACAAATAGTAGGTGAGCTATAATTTTTTTTTTCACAAGTTGACCTAAGAATGATAGGCCTAGAAATTAGAGGTGGGACACAAATTTAAATTCTTGTAAACCTTTAACTTCTATTTGAAAAGTAAGCAGAAAAAAAAATAATCAAAAAATAAGCAAATAAATCTCTTAAAAAGTTTGTACATCCAGGAAGAATGCCTTTTGTCAATGGATACCTAAGTGTTCTTTACTTTGTGCCTGTATTAAGTTCATTAATCCACTTACACAAACACTCAGATAGCTATTCCTTGCTGTAATTTTTCTGTTCAGTATCCAGGTCAAATTATGAAAAGTAAAACCCTTGTAGAGAAAGAATCTATATATTAACTTTGTAAGTAATCTGAACTTAGAAAAACAGCATGGCCTCACCAATGTTCTGGCCCTACCCAATTTTCAAACCCTTGGTTCTTTTGCTCACATCTCTGTTTTATTTAACTGCTAGGCTATTAAGAATTCTTAAGGAAGATAACTCACATGACTCACAAATGTAATCCCCACACAATCCAGAACCATTCCTCAACCATAAGGAAAAGGGAGGCATTTAATATTTTTAAAAAAAGCATCCATTTTAATTCAGCTCTGGAACCAAACGATGAAGAAAGGGTACAAATGTAGGCTTTTTGGTATTTTTATATAAAATACCAAGTCCTCAGACAAAACGGTGCTAAAATTGCAGACAGAAGAAAATTTAGATAGATATCAGAATCCGATAGTCAAATGGGAGAGCAGAATTCAATGCTTCTCACCAAAATATATCTTTAAAACGTTTGTACCAATTATATTGTAATAGAGGACATCTTCTTCTTTCATGTTTCTGTAGACGTTAAAGGCAAAAACGGTTAATATGTGAAAGAAATATTTGAAGGAACCGGGCCATCAAAAACATCAAGCTATCAAGGTTTCAAGTTTCTCAAAACCAATAGGAAGTAACATCTTATAAATCAAAAACTAATTATAAAAAGAAAATTACAAAATATAACAGTAGATCTACTTGTGATTTATTTCGACCTTCTCCTTTGATCCAGATAAGAGTTTCTTTTGTAGATCAGATTAAGCGTCACAAGATTAATGGCACACTTAGACATGCATTTGAACATTTTTTCAAGCTAGTTCTTTTGGAGACTTGGTCCTAAAGGCTCGTCTGTAAATTGCCTATAACCGATTACGGTTACATAAACACTTAATAAATGCAAACCCAAAGAACTTTCTCTGTTGCTTCCTTTATTGTTTGCCCCCCCTCTCCACAAACTTCCAAGAGTTTTGGGTTCTCTTGTTATCCAGCAACCACAAGTCTAGCCCCAAACTCATATCCTTAAAATTATATCAGTTCCCTTTTTTCACCTAACTCCTAACAACTTTTCTTATTGGGCTTGGCCATTGATGTCTGCTGAGTGATATCGTACAGTTTTCAAATCAATGCCTCCTCTAATTCCCAAGAAAATTCTTTCTTCTTTTATTGATCAATGATTTCATTTTGGGAACAAGAATTTGTGAATCAAGAATTATTCTTCAGGTACCAGAATAATTCCTGGGCTAAAGAGAATTTCAGAATCTCACCAGAAAGTTTCATATGGAAAAGCGAAAAAGATACAAAATATGTCACCAAATTTTACCACTCTTCTTTTTGTAGTAGCTCTAATTTGAACTATTCAAGCAGGCAGCATTACTTAGATGAAAAAGTGTGGTATGGGGTGTATAGGTAGAATTTTTCACTTATAATTCCACTAGAGATATAACAAAGAGAACTTGCAGACCAGAGTTGGGAAGTAGAAACATAAAAAGAAAAAAGGATTAAGATACAATCAGTTCATTTCCATCTAACACAGCAGGCTACATTAGAAATAATTTACTCTAGTTTCCAGGTTTTTTTGAAGGAACTTCCATGCTGTTCTCCAGAGTGGCTACACCAGTTTGCATTCACACCAGCAGTTCAAGAGGGTTCCCCTTTCTCCACATCTTCACCAACATCTGTTGTTTCTTGTGTTGTTAATTTTAGCCATTCTGACAGGAGTGAGGTGGGAGCTCATTGTGGTTTTGATTTGTATTTCCCTGATGATGAGTGATGTTGAGCATCTTTTCATGTATCTGTTAGCCATTTGGATGTCTTCTTTGGAAAAGTGTCTATTCATGTCTTATCCAGCAATTGCATTATTAGGTACTTACCTAAAGGATACAAAAATACAGATTCAAAGGGACACATACACTCCAGTGTTTATAGCAGCATTATCAACAATAGCCAAACTATAGCAAACTGTAGAAAAAACCCAAATGTCCATCCATTGACTGCTGAATGGACAAAGATGTGGAGTACTCTCTCTCTCTCTCTCTCTCTCTCTCTCTCTCTCTCTCACGCTGGGATATTACTCAGCTCTCAAAAAGAATGAAATTTTTCCATTTGCAATGGTGTGGATGCAGCTAGAATGTATTAAGCTAAGCAAAGTAAGTCAATCAGGAAAGACAAATATCATTTGATTTCACTCATATGTGGAATTTAAGAAACAAAACAGATGAACCTATGGGAAGTGGCAGGGAAGAGAAGAGAGGAGAAAAAGACACCTTTGTTAGTGCAGCTCTAGGAAACCACCTAAATATATCACTTCTTATATTTTAAAACAAACATCTATTTAGAATTTGCTATGCATCTACCATTCTACTAATTACAGATAATGTAAAGACGATGATTGTTTGGGATTGGAAAGTTGTGGGGTGAGGACGATGACTGACTGCAAATGGTTGTGGAGTTTATTGATGGGGGACAAAAGGTCCTAAAATTAGATTGCGCTGATTGTGCAATCATAGGAATACACGAACAACACTGACTCAAACGCGGTATATGAATTTTACTTCAATAGAGCTGTTCAAAAAAAAATAAAACAGACTCTGGTTTCAAGCAAATCACAGTGAGTTTGAGGACAGAGATAGGTAACTATGAGAATTTGTATTTAATTGAAGCATGATGTTGGTGGTCACACAGGAGTGTTTCTCACTAGGATGAAGTGAGGAGTGGAAGAAGTCAGAGAATGTTCTCGAAGAAGATGACAAGAGGGGCAAGTCGCTGATAATGAAGAAGGGCCAAAGAAGAGGTGAGAGAATGGCATTCTAGTTAGGGGAGGACATCCTTACAGAGACAGCTTCATGTCCAAAGATCTTAAGCAAGAAGAAACCAAATCAACATACACCAATCACTACTGAAGTGAAGTAGAAAAATGAAACCTTTAACAGTGAGAAATATACATGGTCAAACCTGAGTTGGCATGTCAGGATATTTAATTTGATTTCAGAGCTTAACATGTCTTCTACTCTTCACAAATTTTCATATATTCATGTCTCTGAGCCTTTCAGCGAGATAAACTCAATGAAAAAGAAAATTCCTTAAAAAACATTATTTTAAAACTCTTATCTACCATATTTAGAGTCATATCAAATTTATCTGAATATACCATTTTTCTCAGGGCCCTTATGAAACATACAACAGGCTGTTTTTCAAAGACATTCTCTAAGCACGTTCTGAAAAGATGGGTTAGTTCTGCTGGCTCGAGGCTTGGGTTCAGCTTGAAGGTCATGCCACATTGAGGCTAAGCTTTTTGGGTGTGAGAGCCAGTGAGGTAGCTCACCTCGTAAGTGAACACTCACATTTGATCAGTGCTAGATCTTTGCTACAAATATGGATCTATGCATGCTTCTTGGGTGCATAAGTGTGGTTTGTGCTTAAAATGCATTACTATGTTCAGTGAAATACGAAAACATGGTAAAAAAAATCTTATGTTAAATATCTGTTGTTGATTTAAAATGTATATGAGAGACACAATAGTACAGAAATAAAGACCATACGTTTGAGAGTCAGTCTAATTTGATTTTGAAGGCCTGTTTCTAGCTGTGGGCATTTGAACAAATTCCCTCGTCTTTCTCTGCCGGTTTCTTCATGTATTAAATGGTGATATCAAAAAACCTAGTCTTAGTGTTGTCATGAGAATTCAATAAGATGATGCAACATGCTTGCTAAGTAGAGTAAAATTTTGTTTCAGGGGAAACAAATAAAAAGGTTTCTGATCTAATTTTTATTTATCAACTATTTCGATTATTGGGAAGTGATAGAGTAGGCAAATTAGACACTAAATGACAGGAGGTTTTGTGTTCATGTTTTTTTTTGCTTCTAATAAATGTATGATACTAGAGAGTTTGAGAATGTTTCCTGGGTCAGATCAATAGAGCTTGAATATGAGCTTCACCATTTACCAGTTCTGTATGGAGCATTTTATTTAAACTCCCTGTACTATACTTTTATTAGCTGTAAAATGGGTAAATATTTAACTATAGTTGCTGCAGAAACTGAAAAAAACACACTAAATGTAATATGGAAAAGCATGCAGTACTCATATGTGATTAAAAATGTGAATTTTTCACAACCTGCCCGCACCACAATGTGATGGTCTACAAGGAGTCCACATGCATGACCATCAGCAGAGGCATGAGAGAGTAGAAACAGACCCGCAGAGCTTCCAGATACAAGTTGTCCTTTCAGACACCAGCTTTAAAACATCCACTCAAGTCACGTTCAAGAAGAAAAATGCACAATTTAAAGGTTTAACCAAGTGTGGAACGTATTTCTCAAAATTCCAGAAAATAAAATTCCATTATTAATTCCACTTAAGGATCCACGGATTCATTTGGCAGTCTAACAGGCCCAACTGAAGAAGGCATGATTAAACTGGGAGATAAACAAGAAGAAACTCTTCAGGGGCGCCTGGGTGGCTCAGTCATTTGAGCGTCCGACTCTTGATTTCGGCTCAGGTCATGATCCCAAGGTCTTGGGATCGAGCTCTCCCTTGGGGTCTGAGCTGACAGTGCAGGACTGCTTGGGATTCCCCACCCACCCCCCGCCCCTCCTCTGCTCACTCTCTCTTTCTCTCAAAATAAATAAATAAATAAATAAATAAATAAATAAATAAATATTTAAACAAACAAATCACAAGAAAGAAAGAAAGAAAGAAAGAAAGAAAGAAAGAAAGAAAGAAAGAAAGAAAACTTTTAAGATGATAATAAAACATTGCATGGCTTAATAAAGGACATAAGTACCAAAAAATATGAGACTCTTTAACTTGCCATTGTAGTACAACAACATCCCCTAACCTGCACAAATCATAGAAGTGCAGCATGATAAAAAAATCACAGGTGAATTGGCCATATAAAGACCAACTTAATCAAAAACTAGGAAATTATCAGAAATTCACCAGGTCTGTAAGGTAAACCGTATGTTCTAAAACGTAGAACTATCCTCTCTAGTGGTATTTATGTTAATAGTATTAATACATCATATGTAATTTTGTCTTGCTATTTTTGAACTTTGCATGCATTCAGTATGGTATATTTTATGTTATGTCTGACATATTTTACTAAACATTGATTTTTGAGAATCATTCATTCCATTCATTACCATTACTGATAGTATTCCTCTGTGTGAACATGCCACAAATTATCTATTTCAGCATTGGTGGACATTTGCATCTTGTTTCCTAGGTGTCGTAATTGTGGAGACGACATTTTGAGGTGTTTCACGTTCAGTCAATTACATTTCAAGGAAACCCGAATGTACACAGATACATGATGGAAATTATTTCAATAAGATATTGATGTAAAAAAAATATATATATATATAATTCCATACCTCCATTCTACCCATTAGTTTTGCCCCCAAACATATACAGTAAATTACAGAAATAAGTTAAATTAAATAAATTACAGAAATAATAATTAAGCAATGGAGGACTGTGGTTGAATCTTTGTTATTGCAGACATGCTGCTTTCTGTGCTTGATAAGAAAATCCTGAGGATGTTTCCAAACTATTAAACACTTTGATTGTCTGGTTTAATCAGATGGGGACAAAGTAATGGAGAGGTTAACCACATCCACCTCTGTTGACCCAACCTTGTTCATCATCTAAGAGGTGTATGCAGGTAAACGGTGGTAGCTACGGTGTACTGAGGGGTTATCCTGTCTTGAGATAGTGAAGAGAGAACAAGTGTCAACTTTTTCACCATGAATCACAAGAAAACACGCTTAGTATCTGTCTCAGGCAAAGTTTTCAAATACTCTAGATATAACTGTAAACATTGACAACATAGAGAGAACGAAGACTTACATAAATTAAGCAAACAAAGTAGTGTCTAAAGAGTTAACTTACATGGTGTACACACCGTGTGGAGAGTACTAGAAAGTTTAACGATGACAATACCCAATGTAGACGGTTCTAACTACTGATTTCTCTAACTATCTTGGCATAATGATACTTAGGTCTATTAACTTTATACCCACAGAAACTGCCCTCTACCAATCATTGCATTCCTGCTAACTACATTTCACCTATCCCTTCCCACAAACCATAGTTAACACTGTAAAGACAGTAATAACTAAAATACTAAAACCGCTTCTGTTTTGTTTCAAAAGGAAAACGCCATTTTTATTATTATATATATATATATTTTTTTTTTTAATTTTTGATGTTTATTTATTTTTGAGATAGAGGGAGACAGAGTGTGAGTGGAGGAGAGGCAGAGAGAGAGAGGGAGGCACAGAATTCCAAGCAGGCTTCAGGCTCTGAGCTGTCAGCACAGAGACCGACGCAGGACTCAAATCCATGGAGCACAAGATCATGACCTGAGCTGAAGTCGGACGCTCAACCAGGCGCCCACCCGGGCGCCCCCTCTTATTTTATATATATATTTTTAGCAAAGTTGCACTTCATGCTCCTTTCTAATTCTAAGGTGAAGTGGTCAGGTGAGTCCTTCACCCAAGAAAATTCACGAGAACAGACGTCAAATTTGCTTTTTACTCACCATGATATATACCGATCCTAGTATATTGCCCAGGCATATATTAGACAATCAATATGCGGTGATTTGTTTGGATACGCCAAGAAACAAATTATAGATGTACTTAGTCAAGGGTAATTGGTATTGGCTAAGTGTTATACTGTAGTGAGGAGTATTTCAAAGTTTCAGTGGCTTTGAACAGAAGGGTTTATTTATTGCTCAATCCTCGTGCTGCATTCAGGTTGCCGGAGTGAATCTGCTGTAGATCTCTGCTACCAGAGTGTCCACCGTTTTATTATGTGTCTCAATGCAAGTTTTCAAGGTTTGCCAGAGCAAAGGAAAAAAGCAGGAGGACTAACACATCAGCTCTGAAATGCTCCCACCTTGCAGTGACGTGTTTCCTAACACTCAATTATATTAAATTCAGGAAGGTGGGAAAATCTAATCCTCTCAAAAGCTCATAGGGTGGGAAGACCCAGGAATACTGATGGGCTGTACTAATGTCTATCTCATCAAGAGACTACAAACGCCATGTGTGCTTGAGAGAGATTTTATTTAGAAGCCTCTAATACATACGAGCATACTATAATTAACTTTAACAGCTGTATCCCTGGGGGATATTATGGGATATATGAGATATTATGGGGTGTGCACCCACACACGCAAACACCTACACACGTTTGCACCCACATGCCTTTACTCCCAACACACCGACACGGTTTCATTGAAAAGAGTTCAAAGACCTCGATTAGAATCCTAGCCGTCTTCTACTGAGTCCATTTGGAGACATAAATTAACCTTTCAAGCCTTATTCCTAACCATGAATAGAACCAGGAATGACTAAGGGGCAAACTACCTCTAGTATGTGGAACATGTCTTTGAATTTTGACTTTGATACTTAATTCCTGAATGGCTATCAGAGACTTCCATAAGTGTCTGATCCTCAATTTCCTTACTTTCAAAATGGAGATGCAGTGTATAGTTTATTCTAAATAAAATCTTCTAAGTGTCAAGTAAGAAGCAATGTGTTTCACAAGGTGTCCTGAAAATATAAGTTAGTACCAAGTATTAAGAATTATGCCTACTTCACACTGTTGTGGTTTGATCACAGACTTTCAGCCTCTGGAACTGTGAGAAATAAATTTCTATTATTTACAAGCCACATAGTCTATGGCATTTTTGATATAGCAGCCCAAACAGATTAATAGGCACACTAATATAATCTACTGCCAATAAATTCTCATTATTTTAACTCTCTAAGCTCTAAGTAATAAATCTGACATAAATGTTACAACAATGATCCTTTTTATATAAACCTTTAACGAATTATTGTGTATCATGGATAAAACGTTGGTTTCTTTGTCATAGTCATCCAGCACCCAACACCGTGCCTGAGACATAATATAAATGGATGTTTGCATTGGACTCAGAACACAGTGAGACCAAACCCCAGTAAGTCCATCCAAATACGTACAACATGGCAAGCACATCATTTAAAGAGAGAAACCTTCAGTTGTCTTCTATGGCATTGTAAATAATAATATCTGATTGACAGAGCTGAAGTGAGAATTAATCAAAGTGTGCCTAAAAACAGCAATTCTCCTTCCCATAAAGCAGATTAAGTTACAACTTAACCTCCCACTCACCAAACCGCCCACTGAGAAGAACTGGAAAAAATTGAGGAAATAGACTGTAGAAGAGCTACTTGGAGGCATTAGAAACCTACCGAGGTTACTAAGACTCAAGGAGCCAAGACCTGGAGATGGGGGGACCTTGCCACCGTGTGACTCTGCACAGCTCCCTGCGGGTCATGTACCAAATCCTCTGGGGTCAGAGCAGAGAGGTGTGAGGTCAAGCAGAAAGCACATCCCCAAGGATGGGCATGGGAGGCACAGATGCTACAAAGTTGACCCCCTTGGAATGATTCTTCAAGAAAACTGGCAAGCTGGAGATAAGAAGGATGATCCGTTCTCGTATATGTCTAGTAACCGCTTCATTTGTTTCATTGGGAAGAAAAGTATAATGAACTAACCAAATTGAGACAGAGGAAAACTATGCTTTGACTAAACATCAGATGCCTCCACAATGCCGTGTCTTTGGCTTATCTTTTCAGAATCCACTTCTTATCTTTGGGCTTAGAAAGTGGTGTTCGTGCTTTGCAAAAAGGAACGGGGAGAGAAGAGCCTCGATGTCACTCTTCACATGTATAGGTGGGATCCAAATACCTCAGTTCTGCACATGTTATTCGGAATTACCAAAAAGAATTCAGAGCTGGGTGTAATTTGCTGTGATGAATGAAAAACAGTTTTGATTGTCAGAGCAGAGGAGGTAAGAGAATATTTGTCAGAAACATCCCCAGTTAATTGTGATAATAGATACCCGAGGAACGTCACAGAAACAGGTTAAGGATCTCAAGAAGGACATGCTATAAAGGAGCTTAATTCATAACAGATGTCTACATTTAGGCTGAGCGAAGAGGTTGCAAGGGCAGGAGTCACTTCCTGACACTTACAGAAATCTATTAGAAATGTACATGGTGACTATAAATGATAATGGTAAATGGTAAATGGTATTATAGGCAGAAACAAGCTTTGAGGTATAGAAATGAGGCAAAACTTCTTCAAAGAATTCTGCTTTTTCTTTTCACATCTCTCCATACTGTTTTCTCGTCTGTCTGTCTGGCAGGCCTGTGGATACTCTGAAGGTCTAAGGGGCTGTCTGTGAATGTGCAGGCCCCTGTCTCCGTGACCATCATTGTGCTGTCGCTGAAATACAGACCAGAAGGAAGGAGCGTACGAGAGATCTGTGTAAGCCCTGAGTTACTACTTGGTCTTTTTGCCATGTCTTTGGAAGTATGCTAACTCCTGGCAAGACTGGAGGTGGAAAAAAAAAAAAAAAAGCTCATGAAAGCAACTCCTCATTCCCGTGGGTGCCACATGACTGAGAATACGAGTCTCCATGCTGAATCACTCTCTCCACCGTGCAATGCAGAGACCCAGCAGGTATACAACTCAAGATGATGTTGGGTATTTGAAAGACATCAATCACTACTCATCTGTTAAGAATACCAGGAGTCATCTGACCCCAGGAGAACCATCGAAATTAGTTGGTGGCAAATTCGAGGAAAACTTCGCTTTTAAAAACATGAAAATAGTGGGCCTATTCTTTTTTTTTCAATATATGAAATTTATTGTCAAATTGGTTTCCATACAACACCCAGCGCTCATCCCAAAAGGTGCCCTCCTCAATACCCATCACCCACCCTCCCCTCCCTCCCACCCCCCATCAACCTTCAGTTTGTTCTCAGTTTTTAACAGTCTCTTATGCTTTGGCTCTCTCCCACTCTAACCTCTTTTTTTTTCCTTCCCTTCCCCCATGGATTTCTGTTAAGTTTCTCAGGATCCACATAAGAGTGAAAACGTATGGTATCTGTCTTTCTCTGCATGGCTTATTTCACTTAGCATAACACTCTCCAGTTCCATCCACTTTGCTACAAAGGGCCATATTTCATTCTTTCTCATTGCCATGTAGTACTCCATTGTGTATATAAACCACAATTTCTTTATCCATTCATCAGTTGATGGACATTTAGGCTCTTTCCATAATCTGGCTATCGTTGAGAGTGCTGCTATAAACATTGGGGTACAAGTGCCCCTATGCATCAGTACTCCTATATCCCTTGGGTAAATTCCTAGCAATGCTATTGCTGGGTCATAGGGTAGGTCTATTTTTAATTTTTTGAGGAATCTCCACACTGTTTTCCAGAGTGGCTTTACCAGTTTGCATTCCCACCAACAGTGCAAGAGGGTTCCCGTTTCCCCACATCCTCTCCAGCATCTATAGTCTCCTGATTTGTTCATTTTGGCCACTCTGACTGGCATGAGGTGATATCTGAGTGTGGTTTTGATTTGTATTTCCCTGATGAGGAGCGATGTTGAGCATCTTTTCATGTGCCTGTTGGCAATCCGGATGTCTTCTTTAGAGAAGTGTCTATTCATGTTTTCTGCCCATTTCTTCACTGGGTTATTTGTTTTCCGGGTGTGGAGTTTGGTGAGGTCTTTATAGATTTTGGATACTAGCCCTTTGTCCGATATGTCATTTGCAAATATCTTTTCCCATTCTGTTGGTTGCCTTTTAGTTTTGTTGGTTGTTTCCTTTGCCGTGCAGAAGCTTTTTATCTTCATAAGATCTAGTGGGCCTGTTCTTAAAAGGGGTTCTGCACAGGACAGTTTATGTGTGTGAAAGAGACAAAAGGGGGCTCCTGGGTGGCACGGTTGGTTGAGACTCTGACTCTTGGTTTCATCTCAGGTCATGAGCTCGTGGTTTGTAAGATCAAGTCCTGTGTCGGGCTCTGCACTGACAGTGTGGAGCCTGCTTGAGATTCTCTCTCTCCCTCTCTCTGCCCCACCTCCTCTCCCTCTCTCTCTCTCTCTTTCTCTCTCTCCCCCAATATCTCTCTCAAAATAAATAAATAAATAAACATTAAAAAGAGAGAGAAAGAGTGACAAGCAAAGCACTAGGACAAGGTACTCCATGGGGCACCTGGGTGGCTCAGTTGGTTAAGCGTCTGACTTTGGCTCAGGTCCTGATCTCATGGTCCATGAGTTGGAGCTCCACATCACGCTCTGTGCTGACAGCTCAGAGGCTGGAGCCTGCTTTGGGTCTGTATCTCCCTCTCTTTCTGCCCCTCCCCCACTCATGTTCTCTCTCTCTCTCTCTCTCTCTCTCTCTCTCTCTGTCTCTCTAAAAAATAAATATCAATTAACAACAACAGCAAAAAAGACAAGCTACTCCAAACATGGTTACCCATGCATGTGGGCATCTACGTGTCCCATAAGAATGATAAAATGAAATATGTCAAATAATAATTTTGTTTTTTAACAACAAATCTAAAGTCTATTTTGTATTTTTAAAATTGTTTATATCTTTATTTTTTTTGAGAGAGAGAGGGAGAAAGAGAAAAAGAGTGGGAGCAGGGGAGGGACAGAGAGAGAGGGAGACACAGAATCCCAAGGAGGCTCCAGGCCCTGAGCTGTCGGCACAAAGCCTGACACGGGGCTCGAACTCATGAACATGAGATCATGACCTGAGCCAAAGTTGGATGCTTAACCGGCTGAGCTACCCAGGTTCCCCTATTTTGTATTTAAAAGACTTAATGATGAAAGTAATTAACTAGTACATCAGTGGTTGTAAGAAACATTGTATGAAAAGTCAAAAAAATAGAAATTAAAAAAGAAAAGAATGTACCACACAACAGAACGATATTGTTGAAATTCAGTCTCTAAGAGTAAAAGAGGAATGGGGTAAAGTCATTTAGATTAATAAGAGGAAACCATTCCTCAACCACACGAAACCATTCCACAAAAATAATATTGTCCTCATGAATAATTTCTTCAAAAGATCAATAATAACAAATGGTCAATATTACTCTTGGTTCTACTCAAAGTTGGTACAGGGAATTGAAAATCAAATGCAACTGCTTTATGCTGTTGTATTTAGGGGATGTGGAAATGGCAGTTTTCCTCAACAGACACATCCTTATCACCAATGGAGTTTACTTAGGTCTTCCGAACTTGTGTAAGTCAGCTTTATAAATGTCATTTTCGTTGAACAATAAAACGCTGTGTGCACATCCAATTTTGTGGTTTGATGAATCCTGTAACACCAGTTCATCGCGGGGAGTTAACTTGCATAGTCATTTGGTCACGTGTGTCACAGGGTCAGACGCTCAGTCTTAGGATCTGCTTCTGAAGTGGAGAATAATTATCAAGGAAAACAGCCAGTACTGTGATTCTCCTACAAGGAGATTTTCAGAGTCTCCGTAGAGCTTCTGTATCCGCCATTGACATTTGTGGCTCATAAAACCCAAGGAGCAGGGCCCCTTCTACTACTTTCTGGAACTGCTAGAGAATTTTACTTGATCCAGACCTGATTTAAATGTGTCAGTTTAACAGGTTTGGGGCAATGGACCAGAGCAACCTATAGAAATGTGTCTCTTTCTTTATGGTAGGCAGTACAAGGTACAGAAGATTGTCTCTCAGAATATCCTCAAATTCCCCAGATCGTTGAAGTTGTCGGAACCCCTCCCACTTGTCAAGCCCTGGACTTAAATGGGATTTATGTCTTTCCTCTCTTATGTGTGGTTTGCAGTCTCCCATTTACCAGATGCAATTAGCACAATGCCCTCAAGGAACGGACAGGGTGGTGTTCTTTGTGCTGTTAACACGATAGCCCTACTTGAAATCTATGTTATTGCAGAAATCAAGAGAACTGACGTTATCCCAATGTGAGAAAGGGTAGTGAGACTGCTGTCCATGGCTCAGGAGGCAAAATGATCTCAGGATCTTTGTTGAAAAGAAAGCATGGCGCCAGGTCAAAATTTGCGTGCCAGATGGTCCAGTAGAGATAATACACCTGTAATCCCAGCTGCAATTTATACCATCACCCAGTTATAATTTTAATAATCCCTAGTCATTCCACAGGCCCACCTGGCTTTTTCACCAGTCAGGCACATCATATAGAGACGTGTTAGGAAACACCCTGAACCCTTCAAGGCATCAGTGATGTTACCAAGTTGTTTTGTGTCCTCACAGAGGCAGAATTGCTTTTGGTTGGGTACTATGAGAGATGAGAAGTGAAAGGAGACAGTTTCCAGCCTTCTACTTGGCCCATCCCAACACAGTAGGTCTTCACAGTTCTGGTAATCCACGTGGAGGTTCCACGTGTTACCAAATATGTCTGCTGTCACTATATATTCTAAAATTGAAATAATAGCAATAGGACAGGCTTGTGGTTCAGTTGGACCCCCCAGAGACAAACTTGGGCCAAGACAACGTTTATCACTTGACTTCCACAAATTTCTACTTTGAGCAATGGATCTTGGTGGAATCTCAGAAGATTAGGATAAAGAGAGATGGCGTAAACTTGTGTCATGCAGGTAAATGGCTACAGATACCTTTCGGGAAAGACTTGTAGGAAGATTCTCAGATATAGATGTGGGAGGCGATATGGGTTCTTCCTCAAATAACCTAGCTTCCTATCAATCGAGGGGCATCAAGTCTGCGAATTGACTTGGTCTGGAAAGTGGGCAAGAGGCAATCAATCCCCATTAATGCAACCCAAGTCAATTTCCATCCAACAGACTCTGAATTATTCAATTAAATATGTCAAATGGGACTTAAAGGGGTGACCCATGTATGTCACCCCTAGAGATTTGTGATGAATTAGCCACAAGCACAGATACCTGAAGGTTATCATGGTAATAAGACACACCTTTATCTGATAGTGAAGGGTCACCACCTGGGCCTCTACTGCTCTGCAATTATTGTTATAAGAATAGTTTTTTATGCAGCAAAACCGAACTAAACTAAAAACAAGTACGCCCAATAGTGCGGCGGGGGGAGGGGGGGGGGAATTAAATAACTGATAAAGTTCATTATTTTTTAAAGTTATTTTCTTAGGGTTTGTGATGTTGGTGTTATCTGACAGACAGCTTTTAAAACATTTCATTTGCTGTGGTTGTTTTTATCATTCTAAATCAATCATCATTTTTACACTTTTTTGTGTGTTGATAACATTATACTTTTTCCTTAAAGAAGCACTTCAAAATTGTGTAAGCCTCCTACCCCACAAAACTTTGCTCAACCTCTGAATCTATTTTGACCAACATCGCCCAGTGCCACCTGTGACCCTTGGAGGAGACACATTATTTCATTTCTTCAAGTCCTTGTGCAAGAGGCATCGTCCAGCCTTATTGCCAGGGATAAGGTGAGGAAATGGGAGGTATGGCTGAGCAGGTTGTACAAAATGAGTCCACACCAACATGCCTTTCTTCTGAAGTTCTTGATTCCTTTAGCACAGGGGCGAGAAAACTTTTTGTAAAGCACCAGATAGTAAATATTTTGGGTTTTGTGGACCATATGGTCTCTGTTGCCATTTTTGTGCAAAAGCATCCACAGAAAATGCATCATATGGGTGTGGCTGTGTTCCAGTAACACTTTATTTACGAAAACAAGCTGGCTGGCCAAACCTGGCCCATGGGCCAACCTGTGATACTATACAGCATGTCCCGCAGCTCTCGCAATTAAATCCCACAACTGAGATGAATCAGGCTTAATTAACTAATTTAGTAATCTATCAATGCCACTCCCAGTTGCTTGAGCTAATATATTAAATCCTTGCTTCTAGGTGTGTGTATCTGCATCTTTTTTTTTTTAATCCTTCTTGGCCTATCCAATCCATTCCAACACATTCCCCAGTGTCTTGTTAATGCAAATGAAGATGTTCTGCGAGTTGTCTGGTATATAGAGTCTTTTCTCCCTGAGGGGACCATCTCTGGTAGTTCCCTCTCTGGGCCTTCCTCGGATGTGACTTTTATGATGGGCCTGAGAGCCGTGAACTTGGTGAGAAGAGATATCCCTGGTCAGGTACCCGTTCCAGGTGCCATCCCCTCCAGAGTTCCATGACTGGGAAGGTCGGGCCTGAGAGCCATGAACTTGGTGAGAAGAGATATCCCTGGTCAGGTACCCGTTCCAGGTGCCATCCCCTCCAGAGTTCCATGACTGGGAAGGTCGGGCCTGAGAGCCATGAACTTGGTGAGAAGAGATATCCCTGGTCAGGTACCCGTTCCAGGTGCCATCCCCTCCAGAGTTCCATGACTGGGAGGGTCGGCTTCTTTGTTCAGTGGGGAGGAGTTGCATTAGAAGACAAGGGCCCTTCAGGGAGAGGTAGGGTTCCAAGCTCTTAGCCACGATTCTGTCTGCTCATGGGTTTCCATTGAATGTGGCAGTAGCATCCTCTTCCTGCTAAGAATCCTTTATGAGAAGGACCCTGGAAGATCACATTCATCAAAGCTGTAATCATGTGACAATTGCAGGTGAGACCAGGACCTAACTTTCACCTTTCTTTTTGGAATAACTACAGAGGATTAAGGCCATCTTTCAGACTGTCTTGATGGCCCTCTGAGTTTCCATCCATGCCCTGAGTTGGGCATACATCCAAGTCTTTCAGTTGGTCCATTTCTCTGAGTATTCTCTCCTTGACCATCTGAGACGGCCAGCCATGCCTTATTTACTACATTTATCACTATAGCTCTGGTGGCTCTGAGTCACATCCATTTGCTCTCAGAACACCTTGTCCTCTGCCTGCCCTCATGATGCCAACGTATGCGGCAGATCATCATGCCCTATTTCTCTTGGCAAGGAGACAATCAGTGCACTCATCCAGTATGAAAGTAATCCAATACCAGAATTCAACTCTGAGGTCTGTTTCCGGAGGCCATTGTTAGTGACAATTCCCATACCGAAGTTCCAGAAGAAATCAATGTAGTCTCAGGAGGGAAATTGAAGAGACCTAATAGAATTTAATGAAATGGCTGATTTATCATGGCGTTAGTCAGCTTATGTTAGCTAACTGTGGATAGTAAGAGCCCCAGGGTCAGGAAAGGGGTGGGGCAGGGAGAGCATTTCCAGATCTGAAGGAACAAGGAAGGGTGCATTTGCTAGAACACCGGAACCAGTAGCTCTAGGTACTGACCAGAAGTTTTGGAAAACTGACCAGAAGTTTTGCCTTGGGCAGGGGAAGGCTACCATGACCAAAATGCAAATTAACAGAGAGAAGCCAGAAGAATGAAAGCCTGGCTTCTCTTTTTTCCTGCCATCTCTGATTGTTGCTGTTGTCTATTGGTTAACACCATCCAGATGACACAAGGCAAGGGAGAAGAGTTGATGCTACCCATAAAGATTGCTTCCTGGGACAGAGCACAGTCAGAAAAAAATGAGTGGAGAGTAGAACTGGTGGGACAGATTGAGAATGTCCAGCACAGAGGCCTCACGTCTCAAATCTCCCGGCCTTTGCAGTTTCTTTATAGGTAAAATAACTTCTGTTCTTTGCTTAAATAATTAACCACTTATAAAGTTTGTGGCTCATAGTAAGTATTTACTAGTTTATAGCTTCTCAGATTATTACTTGAGCTCCACAAAACCATCCAGAAGAACAGGGTATCCTAGAAGTCATGTTATTTGATGTCTAAAGTACTTTGAATGAGTATGTAACATATGCAAAAACACAAACATATGTGTTTTGCATATTATCATCAAAACACGTATAAGAGAATCTGATAATTTGTATTAAAGAGCAACTATATTTAAGGACAGTTAACAGAATAGATATTTAGTAAATGATATTTGTTTCTTTTTATTGCTTGAAACTATACACAAAAATATTCAGAAGGCTTGACTCCAGGTATAACATTTTCTGATGACTAAAATGCTTGCTAAGTATGTGCAGTATATTATTAATCAATCAGTGTTATTTACCACCTAGAGAATTTAAATTTTAGACAATTTCTAAGACATTGCATAACTCTCTGGTCCAAGAGGACTTCTGAAAAAAAAATGTCTTTACTTATTAACCTTTGTGTCAGATAATCATTCCATGAGGGGAAAAAATGATCATCTGATTAAGAATTAATAGTGATCAGTGATATCAAGAGAATTATACAATGATTGTTTAAGCAAAAGTCCAACTGTTGAAGACAAGACCATGGGGAATATTATTGGAGAATTGACTGATCGCTTTCCTGTCAAAGCTGCAATTGCTAGGACGTACCAGACTTGTGGTATCAGTTTTCTTTCCTTTTTCCCTCTGACATATATCATGGTCTGTGTATTAGCAGAGTAGGAAATCTGCTCCCGTTCAGTGTCTTGAATGTGGTCCAGGATGTGTCTTGATGTTCACTATGTTTTAGACATGGATATTCTTAGAGGGAGGGACAATCCATTGTGAGAAGGGGGGAGTTTTCCCTAGTTATCCACCTTGCTATTTAGAAGAGCTTCTCAAGATCGATTTCTGGTTATCACAAGGCTGTTTGCAGCTCCAGAAGATTAATCCAGTGGGAAGGAAATCTTACCAGTGATTCAAGTTGTTTTAGGTAAACCAAAGGGACAAGTACTGACCTCAAGGACACCTTCACCAGAAGGAGAAGTCAAAGCCAACACAGAGCTGTTTTCTTGTGACTCCATTAGTCCAGATAGATGATGACTCACATAGGGGGCGGGGGTGGGGGTGAGGGCTGGGGTGGGGGGTGTGGGGAGTCTCAAAAGCAGAGCTGTAGGAGGTCTTGTTACTTCGCCCAGATGACTAAACTCATAACCAGCGCTGTCACAATTGCCGTTTGGGGTCTTGCTCTATAAAGGTTCAGGTTTCTCAGTTCTATTATTTTCTTTGTAATCTGGGCATTCAATAATTTAATGGTGGTCAAGTGTGCTCAGAGAAGTGCTCTCACAGCCAGGAGAAATTACATGGTGCGGTCACATCCACAGACTGGAAAAGGGCAGATAATTTTCTCTACGGAGAGGACACTTGGGGATAAAAGTGAAAAAGTATAATCTCCTCAACCTGGTTCTGTACATGCCAGTTTGTTTTCTCTCAGTCCAGGCAGATCTAAACCGAAATGCCAAGAGTAAGTCATGGCCAGGGGACCAAGGGCCACATCCAAGGCAAAGTTGCAAACCATCAGAGCCTGTTGGAGGAAATGGGAAGTCTACACCTCAGGGAGAAGAGGACAGTGATTCAGGAGGTGGGACAAGGTGATTGTAGGTGACATAAAAAAGCTACAGATC
Source organism: Panthera pardus (assembly GCF_024362965.1). Taxonomy (NCBI): domain Eukaryota; kingdom Metazoa; phylum Chordata; class Mammalia; order Carnivora; family Felidae; genus Panthera; species Panthera pardus. The sequence continues at coordinate 15,955,644 of NW_026526654.1, read as the reverse complement.
GAGACACAAAGATGGGAGCCGTGGGTGGTTTTGAAATGGCCTCACATCCTGACAGATTGCCTTCTCTAGTTCTAGGCCCTTGAAATAATTTGTCAGGAGCTCTTTCTGATTGTTTTGTTTTTGGTCTTGTTTTTGGTCTTGTTTTAACCAAAATAGCTTGGAGGGATCCATAGTACTCTGCAGTCTTGGTTCTAGCTGTGCCAGAGCTAGCTGGGCCCTGTAGTTCACATTCTTTGTTTTTGTTTTGTTTTTAATTTTTTTATTTTATTTTTGAGACAGAGAGAGAAGAGCATGAGCAGGGAAGGGGCAGAGAGAGAGGGAGACACAGAATCTGAAACAGGCTCCAGGCTCTGAGCCATCAGCACAGAGCCTGATGCGGGGCTCGAACTCACAGACCGTGAGATCATGACCCGAGCTGAAGTAGGACACTTAACCGACTGAGCCACCCAGGCGCCCCATCACATTCTTGAAGGATAGACAAGTGGTATAAGGTGAGCAGAGAGGGAGAAAGAAGTGAGAAGAAAAGAATACAAGAGAAAGAATAATGAGCATTGGCTTAGTGAGAGCGATGAGGAGCACATTTCTTTCCTCAGGGTGTGACTGAGATGAAATAAAAATGGACCATGATTTCGTCATTGTAGAGGCTGAGTAATTGGAATACATTGCTTCCTTCTACTAGGCTATGTATCTTGTATATAGTTGTGAGATTTCATAATACAAACTTTTTAATAGTTGGAGTTATTGGTAGAAATGGAGCAGTGCCTGTGCGCGCACACACATGGCTATGTGTGTGCCCAACTTTGCACACACCTGCTCTGCGTCTGGGAGAAGGGACATGAGAGCACAGCAAAGGGAAAGAAAGAGTGAAAAACCAAAAGCGTTATATTCATGTAAGAGTAGCCTTCAGGCAGGAGCCTACACTGCATACTTAAGAACAATGACATGCTTCTAGGAAAGAATATTGGGCCACAATGAAGAACTCTCATGACCCGTCTGCACAATGTCATGGCAGGAAACAAGTTAGGCAGTCATCCAAGTGTCCAGGCAAGAAAGCAACATTTGCACTATAAGGTAAGTCAAGAGGACCAAGATGAGGGCACAGACACAAGAAACACAGCAAGGATACGGGTTAGAAAGCTAAGAAACAAGATGCAGAAGGAAAGGGGGGAAGAAGAGAGCAAAGAAAATTTCAAAATGTTTGAAACTGGTGATGGGGGAAATGTTGAACTTGATAATCAGCAAGCCTAGGGAAGACCCTCCTGGAATGCATGGGAGACACAAGAACTGGGAACATTCTTATCAGTGTCACTACTCTCAGCTGATACAACCATATTCAAGTGTTCCTTCTAATTACTGCTCATGCTGTTACACTTCCTTTCCATTGCTACCACCAGTTAACTTACTAAGAACTCAGTGTTCGCACTATTCCTTGTCCAAAATTCCTAAACCTTTCCTTTGAACAAACCTACCTCTCCCTTATTCAAAATTCTACATTTCCCCACTGAGTGGAGAATAAAGTAAAAAAAAAATTAATGTTATATCTTTATTCTCTAGCTCCTACCTTCTTTTCCAGAGCTATTTCCTATTAAACTCAACATGACATTCAATTGAAGTCAAACTAGTCTCCGAACTGAAGCGTGACTTCACTCACGATCCTCTCAATATCCTTTTCCTTTCTTTCTTTTTTTTCCCTTAAAATCATTCTCCATTCCTCAAGGCATGGCTCTCTTTCCACTCTCTCTGTGATCGTTTCTCTGAAAACTAGACCATAATGAAACCCTTCCTCCTCTAAACAACTCCAACATCACACCAAGATGATGGTGTATCTTTGTCAGACACATAAAATTGTATTTGCGTAGAGTACTGGTCACGCAGAGGGAGCTACATTTGCCTCTTCTTGCTTTGTGACCTCCGGAAATATCTTAATCTGAGTCTCAGTTTCTATATTCCCTGTAACTTCCCACCTCAGCCCTCATTAAAGACCAGCTTCGGGGCGCCTGGGTGGCTCAGTCGGTTAAGTGTCCAACTTCAGCTCACGTCATGATCTCAGGGTTCATGAATTCAAACCCCACGTCGGACTGTGCTGACAGCTCTGAGCGTGGATCTTGCTTCAGGTTCTGTCTCCATCTCTGTCTGCCTCTCCCCTGCTCATGCTCTCTCTCTCTCTCTCAAAAATAAATAAACACAAAAAAATAAAATCAGCTTAGAGTCTACACAACCGTACATGATTTAACTTCTGTCTAAATCTCCAGTTTTCAAACCCCTCCCTTAGTCAACTGGCTGCAGCCATAATGGCGTCACTGCTGTTTCTTGACCACACTGAGCCTCACCCACCTCCAGGCAGCCTTTTGTTGGTCTGTTGGCTCTCCTAGGAGATGGTCACAGGGCCAATTCTCCCCTTCCATCAGTCTCTCTTTAATTGTCTCCTTATCAAAGAGGTTTCCCTCACCATCCTAGTTAATGTATCCCTAACACCCCACCCTGTATGTTCCCTGTTCCCTTTCCCCACCTTACTTCTCTTTCCCCTAACATTAATGCCACTTTTCATTGTGTGTGTGCGTGTGTGTGTGTGTGTGTGTTTGCCTGGCTTCCTTCCCTGGGAGGTGATCTCTGTGAGGGAGGCAGCTTTATTCATTAATCTACCCCCAGAGTTAGAACACATAGATTACGGAGAGCACTGGCTTATACTACGCTCCTTATAAATATATATTTTTTAATAAATGAGTGTAGGGGCGCCTGGGTGGCTCAGTCAATTGAGTGTCCGACTTCGGCTCATGTCATGATCTCGCAGTTTGTGAGTTAGAGCCCCGCATTGGGCTCTGTGCTGACAGCTCAGAGCCTGGAGCCTGTTTCAGAATCTTTGTCCCCCTCTCTCCATCCCACCCCTGCTTGTGCTCTGTCTTTCTCTGTCTTTCAAACATGAATAAACATAAACAAAAATTTAAAAATAAATAAATAAATAAAATAAATGCATGTATGGAAATAGAGTGGAATAATCTCTTCATAGTTCTCAATAAATAGAACATTTTATTAACATTATTATTTAGTTGAAGCACTTTAGTCGCAAAAATATTATAAACCTAGCGAACATAGATTATGTGTCAATTATCTCCTTCCTTTCTAGTGGTTTGAACGTTGGTGTGAGCTTTGTAATATCTGTTGTTTTGGAAGGGAAGGAAGTATGACCTACTTCTCAGCTCTGAAGCCATCAGACTGAGGAGATAGAACAGCATGTAATTTTTATTATTTTCTTGACTTGATTCACTTTCCCTACTATAAGAACGGGATCATTCCAGGGGCGCCTGGGTGGTTCAGTGGGTTAAGCGTCTGACTTTGGCTCAAGTCACGATCTCACGGCTCGTGAGTTCAAGCCCCGTGTCAGGCTCTGTGCTGACAGCTCAGAGCCTGGATCCTGCTTCAGATTCTGTGTCTCCCTCTCTCTCTCTGCCCTCCCCTGCCTGTGCTTGCCCCCCCACCTCTCTCTCTCTCTCTCTCCCTCTCTCTCTCTTAAAAATAAATAAACATTAATTTTTTTTAAAAAAAAACAGGATCATTCCATAAAATTCTCCTACTTTTCTTTCCTAGTTTGGTTTTTGGATAGGTTTAGAAGTAGAAGGCTATTTGTGGCTCCCCAGAAAGAAAGGGTGCTATAAAAGGAATAATATTAAGAAGACTGTATGTGAAAGGGGAGGAGGGAATTTGGACTGTCAGACTTGGCATGCTTTAAGTTCTGGCCTTTGTCTACATGAGGGTACTTATTCAAAATGGAAACAAATGAACTGGAATTTTGGCCATCGAATGCATCCTAGCAAACGTGAGTTATGCATTCCCAACTTCAGTAAAACAGTTCACGTGTCCTATAACTGTAATTATTCTCTTGTTTGGGAGACTAAAGCTTACAAGCATGGTACCGGGAAACTCATTTGGGGAAATATTTTCTATAATTTAATCTACTGTTATCTGTAATGCGATTTCAAAGCTAGACCATTTGTTTAGCAAGATGGCCCCTGTCTAATTCTTTGAGTAACTGTATTTAACTGACTTTTTAAGTGAAAGGAGGAAAGAGAGGAGCTTAAAAAAAAAAGGCAACTCCAGTTAAGTCACTGGCTAAGTAGCAAGAGCTAAATAAAGTGGCTAAGGTGGGTACATCTGCATAGGGGTATATCAATAGGTGTCCAAAATCACATTGTGTCTCCATTTTCCAAATTCTAGCAATATAATCTCTTTTTTTTTTTTTAAGTTTATTTATCTTGAAGAGAGAGAGCATAAACAGCGGAGGTGCAGAGAGAAAGAGCGAGAGAGATAATCCCAAGCAGACTCCTTGCTGTCAACACAGAGCCCCACATGAGGGCTCGAACCCATGATCCATGAGATCATGGCCTGAGCTGAAATCAAGAGTTGGAGGCTTAACCGCCCCTCTAGCAATATAATTTCTAATGTTTTTCATTCTGCCATTTTACTCAGCTACAAATTATTTTCAAAATTGTTTCTCACATCATAATCCTTCAATAACCCATTTTTGGTATTTCATTTCATTTTTTTTAACCTTTAAATGTTTCTAGTCTGTAGATGGAACATAAGTGAAAAACAGTAAGATGTAAGAGAAAGAAAACATAAACTTTGCTGGATTTCAAGGCTTTGAAGAAGCAATTAATGGAATGTTGATCTTATCACAATGTAAATATTAACTACCCTTGCTTTAAAAATGTAGGTAGTGGAAATTAAAATAAATGACAATTACAATTTTTTAAAAATTTTTTTCATGTTTATTTATTTTTGAGAGAGAGAGAAAGAGGGACGGAGTGTGAGTGGGGGAAGAGCAGAGAGAAAGAGAGACACAGAATCCGAAACAGGCTCCAGGCTCCGAGCTGTCAGCACAGAGCCCAATGCTGGGCTCGAACCCACAAATTGTGAGATCATGACCTGAGCTGAAATCTGATGTACAAGAGACTAAGCCACCCAGGCACCCCACAAATTTTTATTAAAACGTTTTCTTTAAACAAATGTCCTCTACCCATCCTTACTTCCCTCTGTTCATCTCAAGCCCCAACCAGTTCGGGGCTAAAATAGTTGTGTGGTTTGTCCCAAAGTGTTATGCAAGGTCAGTTTTTACTCTAAACATTAGGAGGGGCATGCAAGAAGACTTTGGTTATGAAATAGAAAAATATATTCACATTAATGTCAACATGAGGTAATTATTTGAACGCTGATTTGAATAGGAAGTCTGGGAACACTTCCCATTCACAGCTAAATGCCTCAGAGCTGTCATACGTGTATATTTGTGGTACATACCTGTTTGTCACAATGTACTTTGGACCGAACTATCTCGATGTACTTAAAGATCCAACATTCCCTCATTGAAAAAAGCAAAACAAAACAAAAACAAAACACAGAAGTATAATTAGTTTGAATTGTTTGTTTTGTTACTTATTGGATGTGAGACTGCGAGCAATTCATCTGAACTCTATGAGTCTGTTTTCTATTTCAAAGAGTTGCTCTGGTGAGTGATGCCCACGTAAGGCATGGTTGGGAATCCCCGGGTCAGAGATGGTCACTCATGGCCATGTGAGCAATGGTCAGTGAATGCCAGCAACGGTCATTGGTTATGTCGTGATTGGTCGACAGTTCACACTGAATTGTCATCTGGAACTTACTTCTGGGGAAGAAATTCATCTGGACACCAGAAAAATCACACCGAATTTCTTTTACATGCAGGGTGCACGAGTAAATTCCGGATTCCCAAAGGTCTTTTTGCACGAAATTTCTGAAGTGTCACGAACAGAAAGCCATTCCCGGGACATCAGTCGTCAGGATGATGTCAGACTAAGATAACAAACATTATATTTACAGATGAGACATAACAGCTACTGCCAAATTTAAATTATGTGAAATAAGTGTAAATGATAAATACAAAAATACAGGTGGTACAATGCAACAATATTACTTAAAATCAGCACTTTTGTTTATTGTTAAATAATTTTTTTTTAAGGAGCCTCATTTAGTTTGGTTTGCAACCTTTTTTTAGCATCTCTCTTTACTTCTCACATATCATTTTTTAATGAAAAAAAAAAGGTTTGGGCAAATAAGAATCACGTTGCTCTCTTTGTTCGGTGATTTCAAATTTTTAATTATTCAGAGAAGTCAAAATGCAAAAGTAAAAATGTAAGCTCCAGATATACCTATGTTATTCAGGAAATGACATTTCACAGAGGCCTTTATATACAACGTGCTCTGTCCTTACAAATAATTTACCTACATCATAAATTTGAAGCATAAAGTTAACAATTGTCGCAATATAAATACTGCAGCCATGCATTAATCATTTCATCACATAAATAAGAAACTAATTATATTTGTTGTGTTGATAGAAACATGTCACCGGACAATTTTTGTTAATAACCTCCAGGGAATTTTTTTTTCCCCAATTTGGGTTTTGCATCCAGTGACATGGAGATGATTTCACATCTATATTTTTGGCCCCATTTAGGCTATTAAACATTATAACCCTGTATTTAGGCTTGCTTCATTAAATATGTATGCTTCCAGCAACCTGATTCCTAATATACATCACTAACATTGTGCGCTAACGGCATTTCTGTTCTCTCTAATGGGTCTGTAACAGTAATGCTACCAAGAGGAGGCTGGGGAGAAGCACAGAAGCCGAAAAACAGCACAGCAAGCTTCTGTAAAATGAGAGCCCAACAATTTATATGTGGAGAAGCTACTGATCGTCTGGAATGTGACACCAAATTAAGCAAGCGAGCGAAATATTGAAATTTATCTTCATTTGAACAACAACAAAAAAAGCAGCAAACGGGGGCAAAGCCGGCTGTTAGGTCACCACGATGTCATAGCAAATGAAGCTAACGCTAGTGTCCCACTAGCAAGCACCATTAGATCCCGATGAGGAATTTTCCTGAGTGATCATATTATTCCTGAAGAATCCTAGGACCAGGTACTTGCGGATTATAACATATATTACCTACATATATATGTATATGTATTATATATAATATAATATATATATTATATATAATACATATATATGTATAAGTTATATGAATATATATACATATATACACACATATATACCATATATATACACATATATACCATATATATGTATATATATATAATATAATATATATATACATACCATATATATTATATATGTAATATATCTATATATATTATTATATGTATATTATATATATATATACATACCATATATATTATATATAATATATATATATATATATATACACATACACGCACACACATACCTACCATATACATACACACACACCCATATATGGTATATATATGGTATATATGGTGTGTGTGTGTGTATGTGTATACCATATACATACACACACATACCATATATGGGTGTGTGTGTGTGTGTGTGTGTGTACGTATAATGATAAATGTTTTCTTCTGGCAAATCAATACCATGTGGATTAGCCAAAAAGAAATCTCCCCATTGTCCTGAATATACTTTCCCCACATTTGATGAATCTATGTTGATAAGGATAATGATGTGCCACATACTGTTTTTGGAACCAAAATACACTGGTCAGAAAAGGCAAGTACAAGTTTCAGGGGTTTCGTTGACTTTTTTCTTCCATCTTTGAACCTCTCCGTTGTGTCCTGAGCTGCCAGCAGCTACCTGCCATGTCAAGATGGATTTTGAGGACCCGTCTTCGTCATCCCTCTGTGCACCTTTCGGTACACAATGAGAGCCGCATGACCAAACAATCCAAGCAAGTGCATTTCCTTAGGACGTTACCCACAATGCTGAAGGGTAGCTGATTTGGGGCAACAGAGACTAGTTAGGATTATCCAACAGTAATTTTTTTCTTTTAAAAAAAAAAGGCTTTATTCAGTAGATCATAGGCTAGATGTTCTGGGTTTGTTTCATTTCGTTTCGTTTTATTTTTATTTTTTAGAAAGTCTAATTGATTTGTTGAAATACAACCTTTAGGTCAGGTCTCTTAACTTACCACCCACATCACAGAAAGTCTGATTATTTCAGCCATTTCAGGAAAACCCTTCTCACTTTCTAATCATGGAATATCGTCAAAGGAAACAAAATTCTAATACTAGTTTTTCCGTCGACAATCCGTGTGACCTTACAACAACCGTGGAAGGTTTCCGGACGTAGATGCCCACGTGCAAAGTCAGTATGTTGGTGTTCAGTTTCATGCTCAGTGCTCCCCTGTGTCTGGAAGTTACCGGCAAGGCTGGCGTGCACCCTCCGAACGCACCCACGGCTCACTTTGTCGACCCCCCAGGCCCTTCTCTTGGGAGAGGTGAGCACTCATGCGGAACCGGGCGGCATGGAGGTCCGAGTTCCTGCCAGCCCCCCAATTTTGATGCCGAAAGTTTTGCAAATGTCCCCAGGCTTTTTTTTATTTTTTTAAAAAAATTTTTTTTTTCAACGTTTTTTATTTATTTTTGGGACAGAGAGAGACAGAGCATGAACGGGGGAGGGGCAGAGAGAGAGGGAGACACAGAATCGGAAACAGGCTCCAGGCTCCGAGCCATCAGCCCAGAGCCTGACGCCGGGCTCGAACTCACGGACCGCGAGATCGTGACCTGGCTGAAGTCGGACGCTTAACCGACTGCGCCACCCAGGCGCCCCCCCAGGCTTTTTTTTAAAGTGCAGAGCTAATCATCCGGCAGAGTGATTTTGTACGCGGGGACACAGTGTATAAACTTTGATCATTCCTAAAGCCAGTACTGAGTTGGCCCAAGGTATCTGAAATACACAGGATAATTTCTTTTCAAAAAGAGCCCAAGTTTTACCAAAAATTTGACGTAATTTACAAATAATGTACCAAAATTCTGTATTGGAGGGGCTGCATTCTATAATTATATGAATAATTTGATTGAGTCAACAAAGGGGAGTACCACCTTATTTAAATTCTTTTTGGTTACTTTGAGGATTTTTAATTATTAACTTTATATACTTTTAAAAATGTAGATATATTGTGAAGAGCGGATACAATTAATTCAGATAGCAAAATCTTCTGCTATTAGCCAAAATACAATAAATTAGGCAAAAATATCTATTTACAATGAAATTCTAATAATAAAGTGATGTTTACCTTGTTAACATTAACAGAGTTCTTTCTGACACACGCTCTTGATTCCATTTCCTACTAGAATACATGAAGTATAATTTGAAAATTAGTTTGAATTTCACTTATTATGGGTGCTGCTTTCATTTTAAATCATTAAGCGTGTGTTTTTTTGTTTGTTTTTAAATGTTTAATGTTTATTTTATTTATTTTGCACGAGCGATATAGAGCGTGGGCAGGGGAGGGGCAGAGAGAAAGAGAGAGAGAGAGAGAGAGAGAGAGAGAGAGAGAGAATCCCAAGCAGGCTTTGCTCTGTCAGCTCAGAGCCCAACTGGGGGTCGGGGTGAGGAGGGGCTGGAATTTTCGGAACCATAAGATCATGACCTGAAGTGAAATCAAGAGTCAAACACTAACCTGACTGAGCCACCCAGGTGCTCCGTGTGTGTGTGTGTGTGTGTGTGTGTGTGTGTGTGTGTGTGTTTAATGAAAAGAAATATAAAATATTAAAGAACAGATGAAGTGGTTAGCATAAGGTATTTAAAATCAGTGAATGTCAGCACCAAGGGAAGAGTGTTTTTTTTTTATACCTCAAGAATGCTAGGCACTATACTTTACTTGTTTTATATTAGATATGCCTCTGATTAAAAGCATATAATAGCACTGCCTTTAAAAGCATACTGGGATTGTGGCCATCATCTTCAACCTTCAATCTTCTCTCACTGCCTCTCAAAAAGTGGTATGATTCTCAAAATCCTAACGGGAGGGTCAGAACGCATTTATTCAAAGAATCGTGAGATATCAGCCATATTCTGATGTTTTTTTTTTTGGGGGGGGGGGCGGTGTGGAAATAAGAAAGAACCCACATCACAAGTTTTGAAAGGGAGACACAGTGTGGGATAAGAAAGTGGATAATAGCACCTACAAATCTAACAGCTGGCTTAGCTACTTCTTAATATTTGTTATATTGGCCTTTCCTCCCATCCGGAAGCTTGATGTCATCTGTAAACAAGGAAACTTCGCTCTGTGCTCTTTTGCTGGATGTTTTATAAAAAACCTCTAAATGGCACCAGCCTTGGGCAATGGCCATGGGCACGCCACACGGCCATTGATGCCAGATGACTCTCCAGTTGTCCTTCCGTGTAATTTAAATTCATGACCTTGCTCTATGAAAAACTGGCACTCCCTTAAGAGAGACCAAGATTTCTTTTGTTTATCAGAGGAATCGGGCTTAATGCTGAGAAGACATATGCTCTCATTGAGAATGTTCTTGCTGTTTTTATTCACAGTTGAAGAGCAAGCAACTTGCTAAGAGATTAAAAAAATAAAGTGAAACAAAACAAACAACAGAAACAATTAAGCTCCCTCAATGGAATTAAATTGACAAACATTTCAGTCAGAGAGATCGACTCTTCAAAGCAGGCCTAGTCCCTAGGCGAAGCTAGAAAGCTGACTTTGATTTCAGGATTTTATTTCCCTTGCTCTAGTTCATTCTTGTCATTTTTGGCTCTTCCGATAATTACAGAGGTGATGGGGGTGAATATGTTCCCAGTCCCAGCTGCCACTTTGCCCTCTTTACTTCCGGGGTGGCCCCACAGGGAGGGTTTCACATTTAGGACCGAAGTAGGTCACCCAGAATCTTAAAATCATGTTATGTTGAATTAGAAATTCTGTAAATTCTGTGGACAGGCTCCTCCCTTAAGGAACCAGTTCTCTGGGCACCTGGACGGCTCAGTCGGTTGAGAACTTTAGAACTAGTTCTAAAGAAGCTAATTTTTACAGATCCTCTGGATGGTAATGGTTTTGTTACCTGTTCCCATTAATTTGTTCATTCCATAGCATTCACTCCAGACTCCCTACGCCCAGTCACGGAGCTTATGACGTGTTCTGCCCCACGACATACTTTGGCCTGACCTTGAGCTCCTGATGCTGCCTTCCTATCTGCACCTGTTTTCTATGACACCTCATCTATGTTTATCCCTGGCTGCCTGGTTTTGGAATCACTATGTGTCTTGCGCTTGGCAAGTAGTAAATGAGTTTATTCCCAACCTCCCGTAGTCTGTTCCATGTCCTTGCTGTGACCTTGTATAAATGGATACAGCACTCTTGGCTTCACAACCTCAGCTTTTCTTTGGCCTTGGCATAGTCACCGCTGGAGCCATCCCATAGACACCCTTTCCTTCGGCTTGTCAGAGTGCCCAAGGCTCTAGTCTTTGCTCGAAAAGTAATACCCTATGAAGCCTATTCTCCAAATACTGATCATTTCAATATGATTAATTAGGCAGGAATGCATGTAGATAAATATACAATATGCTTGAATCCAGTCATTAACAATCATGCCTGTAGAGTGATTTGCAAGACTCTGTTGCCGTGTATTGCAAATAGGCATGTTTCATAGAAAAGAAACGATCCTGTTAACAATGTTGCTCATATAACTTCCTAATTATGTATGATTGGTCATGAGGAATGCTCGTCAAATATAAACATTTTAAATGTTTTCGAGCCTGATAGTTTCGGTAGAATGTAGAGAATAAGGTTTTGTCATCATCTGTTACCTGACCTTTATGTGAATAATCCAGTGGGTGAACGAATATTACGTATTCTCTTTTTGTTCTGCTTCTCACTGGTAGAAAGGGAATAGCAGTTGGAAAAACTTCCATCTCTCCACCTGGAGTCAGTCACTCTCGTTTAGAGAGGCGAAGGAGGCATGGAGAAAGATTGATTTCAGCCAGATGAATGATAAGCCAACAGCTATGCCAAGTAAATGGTACAGTGCAAATAAGTAACTTTGGCATTTACCGATATTCTGTAATATAGGTTAGCACATTTTTCCTAAAAATATTTCTGTTATATATGCAGGAAAAATGTCTCTCTCCATTCCAAAATAAGGAAACCAAAGAATCCATTTAAGAGGCTTTGTCGGGAGGTAAGTTTTATGCTTCTAGTGTTAAGGCAGCCAATTCCACTGGGTGGTAATTATGATTGGCGAACCATTAAGAAATAAAGGTTGATGGGACATAGGAGATTGGTCTAAAAAGTCTGTCTGGGAAATCTTAACTTTATTTACTGAAAAAAAAAAATATAAGTCACCGAATATTTTGAGCTCAGGGATGTTATAATGAAAATTTCATTAAATTTATCCCCTCTGAGGGATTTGTATTGTCCCCATTTTACAGGTGAGAACATCAAGGTTTAAGATTACATTATATCTCTATAAGGTCACACAGACGGAAGCCAGCAGAGCCAGAATTCAAGAGCCTGGTCTGCTTGACAGGTCTGTCCTGGGTCAAAGCTGAAGATGAAACAAACAAACAAACGTAAAAGCCAACGGATGGAGGTGGGGGATAAAAGAGAGAGAGATTTTAAGGATAGAGATGAATGGATTTAGTCATTGTTGACATACAGGCTAATAAGGAGGGGGAAATGAAAAGATAATTCCCTATTTTGAAAGCAGGAAAATGCATTATTTTACATGGGAGGCAAATTAGTATTGCAGAAACAAACTCCGGCATGACAAATACATCTTGGACAATGTTCTTTTACATTATTAAAAAGAAGGGCACCTGGACAACTCAGTCAGTTAAGCGTCTGACTCTGATTTCCGCTTAGGTCCGATCTCATGGTTGGTGAGTTCAAGCCCGATGTTGGACTCTGAGCTGACAGTGCAGATCCTGCTTAGGATTCACTCCCTTTCTCTCTCTGTGCCTCTCTCTCTCTCTCTCTCTCTCTCTCTCTCTCTCTCTCTCTCTCAAAATAAATAAACAAACATTCAAATACATTAAATAAATAAATAAATAAATAAGAATGATTTAGGGCATCATGGTAACTGAACATGTTACTGCATTACAAGTGACTAACATTTATTTATGGCCTCACTTTTTAATTCATAAATTCCTTCGTATGCATTTTTATATTTGATTTTTCGCAACTTCATGAATCACACCCTACTGGTACAGGTAAAGAGATTAAGGCTTAGGGAAGATGCTTAACTTGCTCAACGTTACACAGTGAATGCGTGATCGAGTTGGGGCATAAATTTGTGTTTTCTGATTCCAAATCCAGGATACCGGGAGGTTTTTAGGATACGATAAACAGTCATAAGCACTTTCAACTTCCTTGAATCAAATGGAATACACATAAATCCCAAACTAAATAGAACTAGTTATCCATCTATTGAAGGGCAGCAAGGAGGGAGATTTAGATAAGCTTCTTGGGCATGATTTCTAGTTCACCAAAGATACGAATCCCTCACTAACGCAGACATGAAACAGCCTTATCTCCGAAGCCTGAATGATGCTGATAACCCCCTGCCCGAGCAAGATTACCTGTGACCCATTTACAGGCTGTGAAGGTGGTCTAATGACCTGAGGGGTGCCACTTTAAATTCTAAGTATGTTACCCAAAAGAGCAAATTCAATTAGTCTTCAAATCATACCCTCACCCTTTTTAAAAAACGTCTCTGATCCTGAATGAAGTAGATAGTCTTTACTCCAAAATGGATATGGACCTCTCTCCCACGGTTTTCTCTTTGCTGTGGAATTGGAAGGTTTCCCTGAGCCTGCAACTCCTTATTCCCATTTCACATCTTGTGTTTTTGCTTTTTAATATTGAGAATCCATAAAACCCCTTAAGACTTTTCCTGTAGCACACGTGCAACAATCAGTCTCTGTCACACAGAGAAACATAAGCTCATGTGTGCGTGGCCCTGCTCTATCCCTAGGCGGCTGACCGTTTCTCATCTGAGAGCTTCCTCAAGAGACTCTGTGATTTGGTCTTCAGGCCCAATCACTGACAAATTAAAATCACGTAAGAAAACAGCAATGACAATGGCAAGCTTTTACTTAGCAGTTACTACACTTAATAATTAGCACTTTTTCTATATCCAATGCTTATTTTTATTTGCAATAAAAAGGAGAAAATAAGTGATACTTTGCCAATGAAACTGACCAATCTTCGTGGAAAAAATAAATCTTTGCAAGCCATTCTATATTTCACAGAGACAAGCGGGGTAGAAGGAGCACAAGATGAAAACTCCAGTCTTTATCGGTTCTTCCAATAGCGAATTAATGAGGACAGCAAATTAATGAAGATTTGGAAACAGGGGTCATTGTTATATACTGGGAGAGAGCTAGGAAGAGGAACACAGGTAGTCTTAAAGGAGGAAGAAGGTGGATCAAAACCGTTCACACAACCTCTTGGTCACCCCCACTTGGAGGAATAATTTGCTACATTAAAGATGGCTGCCGTGAATTGTCTTTTAGAGGCAAATCAATGGTGTGTATTGGGCAGTGAGTTACGGAACAGGAAAGCAGGTGCAAGATCCCACGGATTTGGAGGCCTGGGTAAATGGAAAACATTCAAGTCACTTGCTCCTTGCCAGAATTCCAGCAGATTTCTAAGGCAGAGCAGCGGAAATGAGCTGGTTTTGGATGTCAAAGAACAAGTTACCTCAGCAGTCATGTGGTTTGCACGTGCATTACACCTATTTCTAAATCCAAGAACTTGGGAGGGAATATTTTCCCATTTTCTTCACTAGGAAGCTGAAAAATGTCACATAAGAAATATACTCATGAATTGAATTCAAGTTGGACAGAATGAAAAAAAAAAGGATGATGGTTAAATATGTGAACAGGGTTCAACGGTTGCTTAAATGTCATGGGAAGGTAGAAGCAGACCATCTAAGCAACGAAAGCTTGAAAAGCAAACATTTTCCCCAGTGTATCTGCTAATCCTTTTCTAATCACCTAAAACCTTCTAGGAATCATCAAAAGAGTTTTTTTTTTTTTTTTTAAGTTTATTGATTTCTATTGAAAGAGAGAGAAAGAGAGAGAGAGAGAGCACACATGAGCAGGAGAGGGACAGAAAGAGAAGCAGAGAGAGGATTCCAAACAGGCTCCTCTCTGTCAGTGCAGAGCCTGATATGGGGCTCAATTCCACAAACCTGACATGGGGCTCAAACCCATGAACCTGTTAGACCATAACCTGAGCTGAAACCGACTTCGGGTGGTAACAGACTGAGCCCCTCAGGCACCCCATCAAAAGAGTTTTATGAATGGGGAAGTAACATCTAAACTAACTTAATTATAAAGATATCTACTGTAGCATAACTTTGTGTGGTGTGTACAAATAGATATGACATCATCTGAACAATTCTTTTTGATGGAAAAATACATTTTAATAAGACAATAAAGAATAGACCTCATTGGCTAGTTAATATACATATATAGACACATAATACTTGTTATCAGACTTCTACCTGGGTTTGTTTTTTAACTTCATGTATACTCTTAAGGTGTACTTAATACCTAAGTAGTAATTTGTTTACCCGTGGTTTTAAATGATATGCTACAGAATCATTGTAATTGGATATATAGTATCCCCTTTTATGTGATTTAGTCAAATCTTTATCATTTAAAATGTAAATTCTTCTCAATACGCAAACATTTTAAACAATATTTTGCATCTAAATTTTCCTTATAGTAAACTATTTAAAATGGAAATTTAGCATCAATTATACATTTTTAAAAGTTTTTTCCTGCATATTTCTGATTTGCTCACCATTAAGAACCAATATAAACCCTAGCATGACATATGAGAGGGTGTAGCCTTGTAAATCCTGGATAATGTATTTCAATCCCCCATTTTATAGGTAAAACTGGAATTTGATTATTGCCTTTTCTTTCCTTTGATGCTTATTTGCCTATAATGTGTCACGAGCCCATTGGTCATTTGATTCCTCCTTCTTCTCAGCACCAGTTAGGTTCTTTGTCCATTTTTTTCTACTGATATAGTCAGTTAGTTAGTATTAGGAGATACTTAGATATTAAAAATTAATATTTTTAAAAATTGTTAAGGTTTATTTATTTTTGAGAGAGAGTGTGAGCTAGGAAGAGGCAGAGAGAGAGAGAGACAGCGACAGAGACAGAGACAGAATCCAAAGCAGGCTCCAGGCTCCGAGCTGTCAGGACAGAGCCCGACGTGGGGCTCAAACTCACAAACCGTGAGATCATGACCTGAGCTGAAGTCGGACGCCTAACCGCTGAGCCACCCTTAAACATTAACATTTTAGTACTTTAATATTATAATATTTAATTTAATATTATGCTATCCTATTTTAATATTATACTACAAAGGGTATCTATCACTTGTAATGTGACTCCTTCATACAGAAAGTTCGCGTCGCCTAGTCAAATTTACTGCTCTGTCCCTTTCCCTTCTGTCTTGGCATGTGTGCTTCCATAGACCTCCTTTATGCCAACAGCACGTATTCACCTAGGTTTCAGTGGCTATATATATTTATATAATATATATACATATTTAAGTGTTTAATCCATCTGGATTTTATTAGGGTGCATGTTGTGAGGTAAGGGTTTAACTCCATTTTCCTTTTCCGCATGGTTAGCCAATTTGGCCCCAAACCATATGCTAACTCATTTATCCTTTTTCCCCTGATGCAAAATGTCATCTT
Source organism: Panthera pardus (assembly GCF_024362965.1). Classification (NCBI taxonomy): domain Eukaryota; kingdom Metazoa; phylum Chordata; class Mammalia; order Carnivora; family Felidae; genus Panthera; species Panthera pardus. The sequence continues at coordinate 15,939,096 of NW_026526654.1, read as the reverse complement.
CGTCATGCTGCCTCCAAGTACCCCTATCACATATATTCAGCCTGTTTATGGGCTCCTTTTCCGTGCCATTTATCTGTCTGTGTCGTCCTGCAAGCGGGTCAGACATCTTACCCGCAGAGCAGGTCGGAAGACATACGACACAGGAAGTTGGCTGAGAGTGGGGGTGCGGGTGAAGGGTGGGAGGGTGCCGAAAATTGTTAGCGGGGAATAAGGGCAGGGGGTTTAATCTGAGGATCAGCAGTGAAACTCTCTGAGCAGACAAGAGCTCTCCTTTCCCTTGACACAAACCGGAGCAGAAGAACTCCACGGGAGGACAGGCACAACCAGGAAGAGAAAGCAAATAACAAGACGAAAGAAATCGAGTTTATAGTTGCTGCCTGGCTCTTCTCTCCACGGTCTCCCCAGCTGAGGAAAGTATGCAGCGTCGCTGTGAGTCTCAGAGCAAGTGACTGAAGTGGGAACAAAGTTAGCAGACTGCCAGTCTGTCTGGAGAGGCAGAAGACTCGCGTTCAAAAGCTTGTCTCACAGATTTGGAGCAGAGTGCTGTTCAAAGCGGTAGTAAATAAAACCCTTCCCTTCTTCGGACACCCCGGTGGCATGAGGGAAGGCTGTCCTAATGTCCCTTCGCAGCCACCGAGAATGTGGCTGTAGTTTTGCATGAACAGATCATGCACGCATGTACGTTTTTAATTTGATATCTAGTATAAAGCTCTGCCAGGAAGGTTTGATGATGTATGAAATGTTGGAGAGTTGGAGAGGTGGGGGGGTGGGATGGAGAATACTTTATTTTTGTGTAACAGATATTCCCTTTTGCACCCTATATTAAATTACAGGGGACATAAAAAATATTACCTGGGCCATTTATGGCTGTGCTCGCAAGCACAAAGGTTTCATGTGAATTTCAATAGGACCTCTCCCCAGGCATAAGATGTGTTCTCCATAGAAGGAGCCTGATGAGATATGATTACCACGATGTCAACGTCTTTCCAGCTCCTGACGCGCATTCCTTCAACAAATCCTTACCCTCCAAGACTATCTCCAATGGCTGGGGAACTTGACGGTTGGGTGCCTTGAAACAATGCTGCCTATTCAAACACAGGAGCTAAGTGTAAGAGAGTGCAAACAATCCACATGTTTAAATGGGCAGAATCAGGGTTCTGCGTGTCTCTGTACCATCTGTGGAGGTAAATTACATACAAATATTTCAGCACCAGAAGGCCACGTCGATGAACACTTCTCAGCAAGAATCCAAGTTGAAGCCACGGAGAATTCTTAAAAAATGTGTTGAGGCCTCACACAAGCTCCCAAACCATCTTCACAAGTGGAGGGCGTTTTTTTCTTTTTCTTTTTTTTTTTTTTTTTTTATTGTGTGGATTTCACCTGGGATGCATCCTGCCTGGCTCAGTGCCAAGGCCCTTTTCACAGTTACCCAGAGAGCAAGGGGGAGGAAGCCTGGCCACAAGAAGCAGGTGGCATCTTTAGCATGCCTGGAAACTTACACCAGGTTTATACAGGAAGAGGGGCAGGACTGGTCCCAGGGCTTCCCTGCAAAGCTGAGCAGGAGGATGTGCTCATTGTACTCATTGCTCTGGAGTAAATTACTTTTCCTCTCCAAGGGTTTCAGGCTTATTGCTATCTTAACGCCGTTGGCCACTTGCCTCTGGAATCATTAAGCATTGATTTCAATTTGCTTTCACTTAATCAGAAGCCATAATTATGAATCGTTTCTGATTGTTGAAATCAGACCGGTTGTTCCTCTGGAAACCTTTTCTTTCTGTCAGCAAAGAGATGGCTTTGCCTTTTCCTGTTTTCTCTTGTTCGCATTTCCTGCGGTAGAATTGACAAAATCGTAAGACATTTAAGGTGTAGATCTGGGTGATTTGATAAATTCACACATTTGAAGGCATTGCCCCACTTCTTTACCTTTTGTATGTGTGGGGAAGCACCTTAGTTCTACTCTCTTAACAAATAGCAAGTATAAAAAATATACCCGTTACACAACCTAGTGTTATAACTCGGCACCGTGCTGTTACATTAGATCCTCAGACCTTATTCACTTTATCCCTGAAAGTTTGCATCCTTTCATGAGCCGGGCCCCCCCCCCCCCCCCCCGCCGCCATTTCCCCCACCCCCCTGCCCCTGGCAACCACGCTTTTACTCTCTGTCCCCGTGTGAGTTCCACTTTTCTATTTTGGATTCCACGGGTAAGTGATAGCATGCACTGTTTGTCTTTCTCTATCTGGCTTATTTCACTCAGCATAATTCCCTCCAGATCTATCCGAGTTGTTGAAATGACAGGATTTTCTTTTTTTTTTTTTTTGAAGGCTGAATAATACATATATGATGTATCGATCGGATTTTCTTTATCCACGACGTGCACCATCTAGATTTCAGCAGAGGTGTCCCCTGCCATTCTAGACCGACCTCTGGCATGACATACCAGTTTTCCTGGTTGCAGCCTGCTTCACCTTCCTCGGGGTGCTCATTACGTGTGGTGCAAACCAGAACATGCCGAATCACCTTGTAATTATTTGCTCACATCTGTCTCTGCCCATTAGGGTAAAACTCCTTAAATTTTCAGACCGAATTTTGTGCCTGTCACGTAGATGTTCAATGGATGGAGAATGGATGGATAATCAGTGACCCTGGCATTGAAAACGAATGTTGTCCGGAGAACAGATAAACAAAAAGAGAGGGATTGACTAGCTATCCCTCCATGCTGGTTGCAGGGTCTGAGATTAAATGATGTTTGACTTTCCTCCACTGATGAGGAAAGAACAGGGGCAAGTACTCTTGCAAATATTTAAATTCCATCTACAAATACCAGTGGGCTACCAGAACTCTCCAGACCAGCATGAGGGAACGTAACTAATGGAACAGGAGGTAATTAGGAAAGTAAACACTTTGACAAAGTATTAAGGAAAATATTCCAGAAGGATGAGCTTCTAAGGTCAAGTGCAGGAAACTTTGGCTTGTATAGTTTAGCCAATGTGAATAAAATTTTTAAAATATAGGTTCTAAACTAAATATTTCTGTGCTGAGCAAATAACCTGAATCATCTAAAAAGCCTTTGCAATTGTGACAATAATTTTAATCCAAACATAGACATGTTAATCTCTATGTATATGAGTTTGGATTAGGGTTCGGGTTATGTAAGAAAACAAACACACACCTTTCCAGTCTTTACTTAACTTTCCAAGTTAATTTCATATCAATCTGATGACTTTTTAATAATTTCTTCATGTTTATAACCTTATTTTTTGTATATAGTTACAGTATTTTTCACTTTAGAATTAATCTGACATCAGTCTGATACAATCAGATGATGCCAACATACTGAAAACAATGTAAAAAAAACCTATCTACTTCGGTTCATAAAAGATGACCCTTAGACCCGCTTGAAAATTCCTATTTGTTGATCTATGTACCACAAAGTAAAGGTCACACACTGATATATTTTTAAAACAATAAGTCAACATGAAATTGCCAAGATGATTTGTTAAGAGCATCCTTTCTGTTTTGTTTTCCTTGAACAAAAGGACTGATAAAAATGAAAGAGTTATGTGTTCTGGGATCTTGTTTCTGGGCTCCTATGTGTCACATAGGGAACACGTGTTCCTAAAGCTCTCGTTGGGCACTAAACAAGTTTCTTTTCGTATGCCTCATTATGACCTGACTTACTGGGGTGGGGAGGACTTCATTTCATTATAAAGTGAGGCTCCCCGAGCAGTTGAAATTTGGTTTTCACCCTTACTGCTGTGGAATCTGAACTAACCAGCACAGCTCCATGATTATTCCTTCCTTCCTTTTCTCAGCATCCCTGTGCTCACCTGGGCATCTGAAAACACTCTTCCTTCCTTGTATTAATTAGTCTTCTCGGGGTGCCATAACAGTGGGCCACAGCTTGGGTGGCTTCAACAGCAGACACTTTTTTTTTTTTTCCCCTCGCAGCACTGATTTCTAGAAGTCTGAGATCAAGGAGGTGGAGGGCAGTTCTTTGTGGGTCCATGCTCCTTGGCTTGGGGGTGGCCACATTCTCTTCCCTGTGTCTTCGCTGTGGTCTTTTCTTCTATGCATTTCTGTGTCCTAATCTCTTCTAATTAGGATATCAGTCCTATTGGATTAGGGCTCACTCTCATTAATTCATTTAACCTTAATTAGCTCTTTAAGACCCTATTTTCAGATATGGTCACATTCCGAGGTCCTGGGGCTTTTGCACTTCAACCTGTCAATGTGGCAGGACAGTTCAATCCATAATGTTACCGAAGCCTCAGAGTTAAAGTTAACCTATTTGGGAGCTCCCCAAGTCTTTTGCAAATATCTCTGCCATCTATTTTCCACTGCGAAATTATCCTTGAAAATCCTCTTTCCATTCATACTCCTTGGGGATCTTATTCAATAAATTTTGACTTTTCACCTCCATAAAGAGGATTAATCTTTTGTTTCATTTAGGGTCCTTGGCTGCAGGAAACAAAATCCACCGAAGCTATTTTAAGCAGGAGGGGATTTATCAAGGGATATTAGAAAGCTCACAGAATCATTAGGAGGGATGTAGAAATGGGATATAGTGTAACCTAAAGCAATGAATGACTCAAGGCCTTCATCAGGGAACTAGAATTGAGGGGAGAACTGTCCAGATACTGACCCCCAAACTGTCTGAATCTTCAACCACCTGTCCTTCCAAACAGCTAAACCATGCTGTTTTTTTTTTAAATTGGCGTTTAGAAATCCATCCCACGTGGGTCCGTCTGAGAAGGACTACTGGGATACTATTGAATTCTGTCTATGAATTGGGAGTTGAGTTCAGTCCATTCAATTCATCGGGCTGTTTACTCGCGTGTGGTGTGTGTGTGTGTGTGTGTGTGTGTGTGTGTGTGTGTCACACTATAGACTAAAATTTAGGGGCAACCATAAATAAGGATATGTCCACCACTCCTCTCTTATGTTAGCCTCACAATCGTGATCATATACAGCAGCCCACATTACATGTCCGCAAGTTCATCTTCTGAAATAATCTTTCCCGTGCACAAACCGAGTCACCTGTCCCATTTCTGGTATCGAATGCTGCAACATTCTAATGAAGGCATTGGCAATTTAAAGATCTTTCAGCACTTTGCCTATGGTTTTGAGTGTGTGCTTCGGTATGTTTTATTTCTCGGGATTCTATCGTAATGTCAGCAGCAAAGCTTAAATTTTTTATAACCAAAATCACTTCTACCATTTGTACTGTATCCTGACAAGATACTGATCGTGTATGAAATAATGTAAAAATATTAACCATAAGTGTAACATCATCTCTTGGGTCCCTAACATGTACTAGGCAATTGCTATCCCATTGTATAAATAAGGACAATGTTTTTAAAAAAGTTAGATAGTTTATCCATTCACACCAATCATAAACAGCCATTTATTCATGAAATATTGAGTAATTCTATGTATATCCTAGTGATTATTCTGGTCACTGAGGATCCAGTGGTGAACAGAACAGACTATGTTCTGGCCATCATGGGATATCTGTTTTGTCAGAAGACAATGAAAAAAAATTTTTTTAAAAATCAAATATATATAATGTCAGTTGGTGTCCAGGGCTGTAAAGGAAAAGGTAGCAGGTTAGGGAAACAGTAAGTGTTAGTGAGTGTGATGGAGACAGGGGTGGGAATAGGGAAGGACTCACTAAGAAGGTGACAAGTGACAAAGGAGACTTACCGGAGAGAGAGCAATGTGAGTCAAGGCTCCAAGGTGGGAAAATGGCCGGCAAATAAAGAGGAGGAAGGCAAGGGCAATGTGGTGTCTGGGGGGAAACCATTAGGAGGTAAGGTCAATGAAGGAGAGGAGATGGGGGGAATGTTGGTAAGACACTATCTAAGCAACATGTGTAACCTGGACTCACTCAGACGCCATCCCTGAGATGAGAATTTGAAGCCAACTCATTTCTTTGGGAGGAGATTCTAGAAGATACTGGTACTGAATGTGAAAGGGAGGGGGCAAACATAGAGTCTGTTCGGGAGCAGGTTACTGCGTAGGGTAACAGGAATCACGCCCTGTTGGGTCACGGGGAGCTGGTAGATCACGTACCTCAGAGCGGCCTTACTCTAGAATATCTCTTCGCCACTTCTGTCCGGCACCTGCTGAGGGCTGTTCCCAGGAGCATTGACTCTTCTGTGCATCCAAACCACCCTCTCACAACCTGTAATCATCAGGTACAGACAGAGGAAGTCCTGAAGAAAGAACCCCAGGCCCTTGCACTGAGGTCTTCAGGTTTCATAATGGAGAATGATGCTGTGGGATGGGTACATAGGAAGGGGGCGCTGACAACGTCTTGACTTTGCTGTTGGGCTGTCCTGAACTCAGGAGTGTTGTCTTAGGTCATCGGGCCGCTGTAACAAAGTGCCACAGGCTGTGTGGCTTACAAATGACAGAAGTCTATTTGTCACAGTCTTGGAGGCTGGAGGTTGGAGATCAAGGCGCCAGCCTGGTCCAGTGAGGGCCTCCTTCTGGTTTGCAGAGGTCTCCTTGGGTCTTCGCATGGCAGAAGGGTCTAGGGAGCTCCGTGGGACCCGTTTCATCAGAGCACTAAACCCATTCGAGAGAGTTCCGTCATGACTTAAGCATCTCCCAAAGGCCCTGTCTGCTACAACCCTCACACTGAGCGTGACGATTCAACATAGGATTCTCGGGGGGGGGACGCCAACACTAAAACTATATCAAATGGCGTGAACAGATACCCATTTTTACAGGTCCCTCTGGCGACTGGGTTGAAATGGGCAGGATGTGGTGTTCAGAGCAGAAACCGGGAGTCAGCTAGGAGCCATCCTCTTGATCATCAAGCAAGGTCTTGAAATCCTGCACCAACAATGTGAGATGTGGGAGGAGAACGGATGTGTTATGAAGAGACAGCTAACAGGATTGTTGATAAATGTATTATGGAAGGGGCAGAAGAAAACGACTATGAAAGGTGTCTCCAAGGAAATGGAAGAATGGAGTTGTCATTTTCTCAAATAGGAGAGATTGCAGGATAAGCGTTTGTTTGGGAATAAGAAAAAGAAGTGTGAAAACAAGAATCTCAAGCCTGAAAGTATCTTTACAAAGTAGACATCATCATTCCAGGTTTTTAGATGAGAAAAGTGTGCTCAGAAACACCAAGAGTTAACAATATTAATAGGTCTTCATATAATATTTTATATTTATATATTTATATATATATATATATTTATCTAAATCTGTATATATATATATTTATCTAAATCTGTATATATATATATATATATATATTTATCTAAATCTGTATATATGTATAGATATAGATATATATCTAAATCTGTATTTAGAACTTAGATTCATTCTTATTCACAACTCTTAACACTCAGGAAGTTTCTCAAAACAAAAGACCATTCAACAAAATGCCCGAAATTGACATAGAGCAAGGAGGCTGAAGGGTAAGTTAAAGCAGTTAGGGTTTATCTGCAATGTAAATAAACTTCAGATAAATGGTTATTCTTTGTAATAAAAGCAAATTCATTTTAGTAAAAATCACGAAGGCAAAATAGGAATTGGTCACATTGTAATAAAGGAGCCATAAATAAGGAATGGTTGGCCACTTTCCAAGAAAATGAGATTACAGAGTGCTATCTTGGTGGCCTCAATGTCTTAATAGTTCCAAATACATTCATCCCTAATTATTCAGAGCCCGATTAGTCTCTGTTCCATTATCTGGGCCACTCCGGCCTCCTTTTTATTCTTTTGGGTTTTTAAGCACTATCTCTGGGTTTACCACCTAAGACCTTTATTAACTGAGGGCAGAGAAAATTACACTGGAGCATCTGGCTAATTATAATTGTTTTATTAAGGTGTGTGTAGGGAATCGACTGATACTTAGGGCTGCCATAAGACTTTTAAAGGTCACTGTGGAAATTATGGAAAATAAAGCCAGCCATGTTTTTAAATTATGATTTGAAATATAAACCCGTTTTTTGAACACCAGATATCTATAATGAAAATGAGCTATCAAGTAGGCTGTATCTTAAATAGAAGTACATTGTATAAGTCATGAAGAAAGAATAATGATTTATGCAAATCTTGCGCTTTATTAAAAGTCCAGTATTCGATAGGAAAAATATTAAAATATCTATACTGATTTTATATGTAAAATTTATATACAAAATATATGTATTTCGGGAGTAGATTCCTTAATGCCCCTTGCACTGTATGCTAACTAACTTGGATGTAAATTAAAAAAAAATAAATAAAAATTTAGAAAAATAAAATAAAATAAAATATACAGATTTAACAGATATCCACAAGCTTTGCCCTGGAGCAAAAAGTTGTAATGGCCACAGTATGTGTTACAAACTGTGTTAAATAGCTGGCTCATGGAACACAGAGCTTCATAGAGTTCACTCCCATGCCTTATACTATATTTCTTTTTATCTGTGTTCCTGTCCTACCTGAAATACATTTTCTGATACAACAGTGCCAGAAGTTACATATTTATGGAAATCCCACGTGCATATTTTCCCCTTCACACCAGAACAAGAGAAATACTGGCCCTATACTTTATAAGAGTTATTCATTCAAATAAATGCAAATTCTTTTTCTACCCATTATTAGTAGTAACATTATTAGTGGTGGTGTTATCGGTTATTGATATTTGGGGAAAAGTAACTTGAAAGCAATCAGAGGTACGGGTATTCTGAACATACTTTATCATTATTATTTTTTTTTTTTACTTTTTTTAGGTTTATTTATTTATTTTGAGAGAGAGAGGGAACATGAGGGGGAGGGGCAGAGAGACAGGGAGAGAGAGAATCCCTAGCAGGTTCCATGCTGTCAGCAACGGAGCCCCACACGGGGCTTGATCTCACAAACTGTGAGATCGTGACGTGACCCAGAATCAAGAGTCAGACGCTTATCTGACTGAGCCACACAGACGTCCGGATCGCATTGTATTTATACCTAAATAATTTAAACAGAGTGATATACTGTGTGTATTCTATTCCCAAGGATAAAGTCAGAGGAAATAAGATATTGATGAATTATGCTTTACCAGAATATATTTTTGATTATTTGCATTATAAGATGACTGGACATTAATGTGACTTTAAAAAAATAAGCACCCTTTTACTTTTATTCTCAGTGCAGTATGAGGGATTTACTGGGGCCCAAGTCCTTTATTGTTCCTAAATATTTGTGTTTAGAAAACTTTGTTGGCAGAGACATTTACCATATCACGGTAAGTACATGTGACAAAACGGGAAAGGCTGGTAAAAACGCATCACTATCGGCCTGTGTAAGCACGTAGGAAAGACAATGCAAGATGATAACAAATGCACAGCAAATTCAATAAATAGGCTGTTTATTTTAAATACTTCACTTATTACCATAAAGTAAATTAAGAAACATGGAAATAACCTAACTCTTCGAACACCGTAGTTATCTTAACGTGTTGTCTCAGTATCGCTTTCAAATAAAGATGTTTGAAATGGTATCTGCAATCTACATTTTTGATCTGCCTGAGTCACTGCTGGCCTCAGCAGAACATTAATGCAAATCTAATGTACCTGCTGGTATGATTAGCTGAATCAAATGATGGCATTTAAGTAACACCTAAATAATCTTAATTAGGATCTTCGACTCAGCTTACCACTTAGAACTCTACAGATGGATAGTCTTAATTATCAGCCTTTTGATTAGGATAACAGCCCTAATCAAGATGATGTGGGCCTGATAGACAGGGGATCAGTAAATTAATGGCTGCTGTTATGTGGGAGCACACGAGGAAAAATAGAGCAGCTTTCTATGAGAGACAGGATGACGTCTATGCAGAGGAATTAATATCGCTAGGGGAAAAAAATCAGAGTAAAGAATTAGGGATTGAGATTAATATTAGTACATCCAAATATAGCTGAGTCCTTATTGTCAACTGATTATGTAAGTTTAGTGTTTACATAAAATTGACTTCATGCGGGTTGTTTTACGAATGTTCCTAAATTCTGTATTGATAACTTGGTAGAACTTAATAGATCTGATATGTGTGCATCAAAACTATTGGGAATGCCTTCCTTATGATAGAAATTTTGAGACGATAAAGCGAGAGACAGGAAGATGTAAACTATTTTTGGTTGCTCAATTTCTCCAGAAATAATTTCTATCCTGAATTTTAACTTTCCAAATTACCACCTGCCTGGTTAGGTAATCATAAACCAATATGAACAAGTGTTTTCTTGTATTTGGAGATGACCTCTTTGATTCCAAAGCCGTCTCTCTTGTTTTGTTGTTGTTGTTGTTGTTCATTTAGTTAGTTATTTAGAGAGAGTGCACATGAGCAGGGGAGAGGCAGAGACAGAGGGAGAGAGAGAATCCCAAGCGCGCTCTGAACTGTCAGAGTTCGATCTCAATGTGAGGCTCCTGAGATCATGACCTGAGCTGAAATTGAGAGTCAGAGGCTTAACCTACTGAGCCACCCAGGCACCCCTTTCCTAAGCTTTCTCAGTATTTAATAAAGAAGAAAAGGAAACACTGTATTTACATTCTTTTTGTCGGACTGTGAATTGATGTAGAATCCAGGGCCTTCACTCATTTTCATTTTGCACTTTACCCTCCTCGGTCTTAAAAATGAAGGCTATTGGGGCACCCAGGTGGCTCAGTTGGTTAAGCTTCTGACTTTGGCTCAGGTAATGATCTTATGGTTCATGAGTTCAAGCATCACATCAGGTTCTATGCTGTCCACACAAAGCCCGTTCTGTATCCTCTGATCCCCCCTTCTCTGTGTCCCTCCCCCGCTCTCTCTCTCTCAAAAATAAGTAACCTTTTTGAAAAAAATATGAAGACTATTGTGTCATTTGAGCTTTTGCCAGAAACTTTCCTCAAGGCTATGGCCCTTGTCCTCAATGTCTAGGGTGCAGTCTAGGCTTCTCCTCAAGGCGTCCTCCCCTCTGCCTCTTCCACCTTCCTTTTAAGGACACACCTGGCACTTTCCTCTTCCACTGGTTCCTGACGCCATCTTCTCAGTCCAGCAGGAATCCAGAATTCGGATTAGTGAAGTTTCGGGGAGCTCCTTGCCTCTCATTGACATTTAAGTTTAGTTTCAGAATTTACTAGTTGGAACCACAAAGTATTGGTAAGTGTAGCAACGGGAATGAAGTATCCATGCCTACGTAAAGCAGGAGACGCTCCTTTGGGTGTGGGTTGGTGAGAACAGCATGAACCTATTCTTGCCCTAGAGGAAGACAAAAGCAACACACTGATCCCTGTTTGCCATTTGATACACTGAACACCCCCCACCGTGGTGAGGCAATTCTGAATTCACAGCCTGTCTGCTTCCTGTATCAGGTGGTGTGTGTTCAATGTTTCCTACTTACATGCCTTATCCTTTGAATAATCCTGATGATGATGGTGATGGTGATGCCCAGTGATTATGGGCACCTGCCCTCCTTGCACACCAACACATGCAGTGAGAGACTTCCCTACACAAAGCCACAAACACCTCACCTGCCAATGTGCTCACTGATTTATCCCAACCCTTGAGAAAGGAGACCTGTGGAAACATCACCTTGAACTCGCAGGTTCCTGACCCTCTGGCGTCTCCTACTTCATAGATTTGGTAGCCACCACGTCTTGTAACTCATCTGCTAGTTTCTCTTCCTTTAAGAATAGCTGCTATTCCTAAATGTTTTTTAAATTAGTTTTTCCCCCAAATTCTGCCCTGGTCATCTTCCCACAAGAAACCCCTGCTTTATCAATTTCCTCCACTCCTAACGGTCAACGTTTACGTCTCTACCCATTAGTATCTTCACACCTTATTCCTTCCATTCTTCTCACCCCATATGCTCAAATGCCTTGCAGGTGCCCCCACCGGGGTACAGTCTCATAGCTTGAACAGCAGCTTGCCCGGATCTGAAGGCACCGTCTTCCTCCTCACCAAGATGTCAGTGCACTCCAAGCTCGGAATCTTGCTCTCTCCTCCTTCCCTGCCATCTGCAGTAGGTCACCAAGGTCTCCTGACCACGCCTCCTAAATGTTTCTTGCGTCTGTCTCTCTTTTCTTATTCTCATTGCCGATGGCACGTGTTCAACCCTCTTCGCCTCCTTCAACTCATCTCTAGCCACCCGCCACCTTCTCTTCCCTGACCCCAGCTCTGTTCAGCACACAACATCCACTCTTACAAGTTGAAATCGCCATCCTTAAAGAGCAGGAGAGAAGCTCTCATAGCTGCAGCATGGAAACAACAAACACAACTTTGACCAAGTCTATTCTGGCACCACCCAGAAACACAAGTCCTTTGCTATCCTTTTGGCCGCTGAGAAAACTTCCTGCCCAGGTCCTCTCTCCCCCATCTCTCTGGCTCCTCCTCCTTTGTCTCACTTACTCAACCTAAGTTCACATCCCAACTCACACCTAGGCTGGCTCCCACCTGCAATGCTCAACACTGCTTATGACTCGCTCTCTGAACTCTACCCCAGTTTCTGAAGTGCCTCCACACTTTTAGGTGTATTTCTTTCTTTATTTTTAATGTTTATTCATTTATTTTGAGAGATGGAGAGATGAGATGAACAGGGCAGAGAGAGACAGAGAGAGAGAATCCCAAGCAGGCTCCAAGCTGTCAGCACAGAGCCTCTGGAGAGGCTCAGTCCCACACACCATGAGATCATGACCTGAGCTGAAATCAAGAATCAGACGCTTAACCGACTGAGCCACCCAGGCACCCCGAGTACATTTCTTACCATCCACTTCAGCTCTTGGGTTGTATTTGGTATACCTAATTTCATTTCCAGGATTTTCTCATTTTTACCTATTGTCTCTCTTTCAACTTACAACAGGAACACTTCCTGACTGTCTGCTGACCTAATTCTTTTTTTAAAAAATAAAATTTTAAATTTTAGAATGGTTTCAGATTGATGGAAAAGTTACAAAAATGGTAGATGGTTCCCATATCCCTCATAACCTGTTTTGCCCATTATTAACATCTGCATTAGTATGCATCATAGAGGTCCCAGAAAGAGCAGAAAACTTATTTTGCTGATTCAGTTCTGATTGTACTTTAATTGTTATGTCATTGAAGAAGTTCTATCTCACTGTGATCTATATGCTAAGAGATCAAGTCCTGATTTAAGTTACTGACATGCTCTTTCACCATTTGGCTTCATTTTCTACTCCTAGATTGTCCAAAAATAAAATGGAATAAAGTAATAAAACGTTTATGTTAAACATGGGTCTTAGAAATAAAAGGAAATATATTATTGTAAACATAAGGCAAGATTATTATACAATTACCATCAGCAAAGGATAAATTTCAACCTTTAGTGGCTATAGCAATCATTCTACCCTTGGATTTGCTTGCCATTACTCACCATGATCCGTAACCCATCATACGTTCAGTCAATAAAGTGAAATTGGAGGCTAATGTTTTACTTTGTTGGGAGGGGTGGAATACACAGATCTATAATTACTATTTTAGCCCCTCCAACATATTCATTTCTTAAGTCATTTTTTTTTAAGTTTCTGCACTCCTTGTGACCATCTGGTCACCCCTGGATCAATCATGCCAAGGAAATGATACAAATGCAAAAAGAAGGGGAAGGTGAGCCTCGCAACATCTATTGGCTGCACAGGAAAAGTGGACAGGTGCCCACAGTGACTAGCTATCGTGTTTGATTTCATAAAGGAAGTAGCAACAGCAGTTAGCTAACAAAATTTAGCAAAATTTACTGTTTCTCGAACTATGTCCCGGAGGAAACTATTGTTTTCTGAAGAAAGAAAATAGAGGAAACAGCGTCCCCTGTTCATTTCACGTTGCGGAATTCAAGTTTAATTTAATTTACATTTTAATTTCATTACATTTATTTTAAATACATTTTAGTAATTCGTGTATTCTGAAAGGTTGTACACGAGCCACAAGAGCTACGACTGATCAGTTCCTCTTGGTCAATACTCAGCTAAGGGGATAGCTTGTGTGGGAGAGTTTTTCAAATATAATTTAGGTGCCACCTAGTTTTCTTAAATCTGCAGAGTTTTTTATTATTTGTTATGTCTAATGAAATGGGCATATCCTTTACAAGTTGTGAATTAAAACAGAAAATACTGATAAAAATCGTAATGTCAGAATACCCTTCACTATAAGACAAAAGTACATGAAAAGCTAACTCCAGTGCTCGTGAAGAATGTGAGTCTTAAGGGCGTGACATGAGCTCCGTAGCTGAGTGTGATGGTTCTATGTCAACATCTGGAAAGTCAAAGCACGGGTAGAAAGTGTGACATGTACAGATGTGGAAACTGGATGCTGTCGGCCCAAGGATCCCCAGTACAATGGCTGTTACAAAATTTCGACAAATAGAGACAAGAATCCACTGGGGCACTTATTTTCCTAAAAACGAAGAATTTATTCAATTCTCCAAGAATAAGTTTAAAAATAGCATTTTGGTTAGGAAGTTGATTTTATAGATCAAGGTACAGAAGACAACAGAACTACAAAGGCATCATGGAGAGTCGCCCTCCTAACAGAACAGGCACAAGTCACAAGATTTCTGAGAAGATATTGATAAATACATCCCATTGGAAAACAGAAAAGAAAAAAAGCTTGTAGCAAATTCTTCAATCACACTTAGACATAACATGAAATTAATTATAGGCGACATGAGAAATGAACTGTTATGCTCTTTGATGTCAGCATACGTGGTATTTTACAGTCAAATAAAACTTAATTTATTAAAAATGTTAATCAAGTCCTGATATATGCAGAACATTTTAAGGAGGAAGTTCCCAACAACTTTTTGCACTAAACTTTCTTGCAGAAAACTCTGTTTCGTTTGTTTCATTATAATCTTTATGTGAGTTATGACTTAGCCCATTGCCTGACCCCACGACGAAGGATATTTTTTACAAGTGGTAACATCGTCTGCATTGCTATGACACCAATGTTTTCTTTACCTTAAAATACACTTCAGGTGTTTTTATTTCATTAGTTTTGAATTATTTATTTCAGTGTTGATACCATGTACGTATCCCTAAAAGGCAATTGATGTCCAAATTTTAAGAAACTCCAACAAATTCTCTACTTTAGCTTTTAGAGCTGACGTTTCTTCACATCGGTTTGCCTTGAAATCAGGTATAGTTTTCTGTTTACATAGAAAAGCATGATAGATGTCGCCGAGGCATTCAAAATGTCATATGTCAAGGATGTGTGCCTCTTTATGATGTGTTTGCTTGGAGTCTATGCAGGCTCTGAGAACTGCTGTATAATTGACACTGGTCTTAATTGTTAATTGGATCATATCAAAATTCTTGTCATAAATCTTTCACAATTTCCCATTCGCTAATTAATTCAACTTGAACTCAATCTGGCATTCATAATAAAGTCCTCAAGACTCTGCTCACACTTTTCTTTTAAGCCTTCTCTGCCATTACTTCCTCTGAGTGGAGACTCCAATCTAGGTTTTCTTTTGATTTTAAGACCATTTCTGTCATTTTCCACTGCCTCAGCCTTTTCCATCTTTCTTCTCAATTGCCATTTTTATACTCAGAGTTTAGGACCCACATTAAATGTTTTCTTCTTATCAACAAAAATATCATCTTCTTTGCTTTTAAATCCCAATAGCAGTTATTTGTATTTCCTTTCAATTGCTTATTACCTTGTGCTCGGTACATCCCAAATGGCCATTCATCTTAGAGAATAGGGACCATGTTATATTTATCTGTTTCTTTATCCCAACCAAAGCATTAAGCCTGGTATCTTGGTTATGGCAAGGGCTCCATATATATGTAGTAAAAAATAATGAATAAACACCGCAGTGTAAATGTAGACAATGCTCCTAATTTTTTTGATAAAGCAGTCTAGTAAGATAATTCTCATAAGAGCTCTAAATGCCAATTCCAATACGTAGACTTAATGTCCTTCCAAAACCATTTTTTGATTTGAGAAGAAAAAAATTAAATTAGTCAACAAGTGGTGTTAAAAAGATAGAAATCCTTGGGGCGCCTGGGTGGCTCAGTCAGTTAAGCGTCTGACTTCGGCTCAGGTCACGATCTCGCAGTCCGTGAGTTCGAGCCCCGCGTCGGGCTCTGGGCTGATGGCTCAGAGCCTGGAGCCTGCTTCCGATTCTGTGTCTCCCTCTCTCTCTGCCCCTCCCCCGTTCATGCTCTGTCTCTCTCTGTCTCAAAAATAATAAAATAAACATTAAAAAAAAAAAGATAGAAATCCAGGGGCGCCTGGGTGGCTCAGTCGGTTAAGCGGCGGACTTCGGCTCAGGTCATGATCTCACGGTCCATGAGTTCAAGCCCCGCATCGGGCTCTGTGCTTATAGCTCAGAGCCTGGAGCCTGTTTCAGATTCTGTGTCTCCCTCTCTCTGACCCTCCCCCATTCATTCTCTGTCTCTCTCTGTCTCAAAAATAAATAAACGTTGAAAAAAAATTTAAAAAAAATAAATAAAATTAAAAAAAATAAAAAAAATAAAAAGATAGAAATCTGGAAAATATAAAAATTTTCTTATGTCACATTGTACATCAGAACAATCCCAAATTGGTGAAGGATTGAATGAATAAATGCATAATAAAAATATTAGGAGGCACAGAAAAATTTTAACATACCTCACATTTTTAACAATATAAAATACACATATAGTTTCTACCAAAAGCATCACAACCAAGGTTAAAAAACCAAAACATTTTTAAAGGTAATATATAAAATAAATATGACAAACTACGGTATCTCTTATATGAAAAAGTTATTACAAAGCAATTGTTTACAAAAGGTGACTAGCCAATATAAAAGTGCACACAAGATATGAATAAGGTTACCCCTAAGAAAAATAAAATTAAAAGTCCCATAAAAGATACTCAACCTTACTAATAATTAAAGAACTACAGAAAGCAAAAATTTTCTAACTAAAAGTCGACTTGCATCTCAAATTAGCGAAGATTTAGATATCCCCAGAAAATGCAGTATTAGTAACATTTGAAGAAATGAGTTTGAAGCCTTCCAAAGTTGAAAGAAAAAAAATCATGCAGTACTCAGGAGGATAGCAACTGGTCGAAGATTTGGAGAGTGCCTTGGCCACATGAATCAAAATATAATTGAGCCAATCAATGACCAACTCTATTTCCAAGAGTGTATCCAACCAAAATATCGGCACAAGTATGAAAAGATCCATGTCTTAGGATATTCCTTTAGCGGTGTTCAAAATATTTGGAAATTGTAAACAGCCTAGCTATCCACTGATACAGAACTGGTTAAAGAATGGCATCCCCAAACAGTGGCAATTAAAAATGAGTTCAGGTTGGGGCACCTGGGTGTCTCAGTCGGTTAAGCATCCGACTTCGGCTCAGGTTGTGATCCCACAGTTCATGGGTTCAAGCCCCGTGTCAGGCTCTGGGCTGACAGCTCAGAGCCTGGAGCCTGCTTTGGATTCTGTGTCTCCCTCTATCTGCCTCTAACCTGCTCATGTTCTGTCTCTTTCTGTCTCCCAGAAATAAATACACGCTAAAAAAAATTAAAAAACTAAATAAATACAAATGAGTCCAGGTGGTCAAAGGTGAAGGAGATTTTCTTAAAGAATAAGGGCAAACTTAGTGGAACCCAAAATAGGTTACCCAAAACTTCAGACAGCAGATATGTATATAAGACTGAAGGGGAATTAGAAGCAGCAAACTTTACTGGATATTTACAAAGTGCCCAATGCTTTATTCTAACTCCACTTTTATTTTTTTATTTCATCTCCACAGTCAGGTCTAAAAAGGTAAATTGTCCGGGGGTCACAACACCAAGCATCAGGACCAGATTTTAAATTCAGGATATCTGATCCCAAAGCTCATGTTCTCTGCATCACACCTGAATTCTGCATTTTGTGCCAGAATTCAGCTTTGTCTTTGAGGTGCTTTTTTTTCTCTGTGTGACCTATGTGTTTTATAGGTGAGGTTGATTACACTACCAGAAAGATAATTATGCTAACCTCTATGGAACTGGCTTCCTTTGAATACTCCTTTTCCTTGTGATTTCAGAGTCCCATCTATAGGAAACGTAAAAATGTCTACTAAAATGTAACTAAGATCAATGAACTGGTATTTTATTATAAGCAAACACACGGCATATACATTGGAATATAAGTTCACACCACTGCTATTGAAAATGTCTATGCATACCTGCATCACACTATTCAAATAATTTCCTATTCTTTTTTCAACTCAGTTACGTCTTTTCTGAAAATAGACACTTAGCATAGCTCTTAGAGATCTCTTCATCCATTTGAACATTTTGAGTGGTGTTTCTTCACCCTTCTAAAAGCAGTTGTTCAAGAACAAGTTACATATATACTATTTATCCTCCAACATGCTTTCCTTCTTTGGGGCAGGATACATTAGTCACTGCATTTGTAAGAGGCCTGAAGACCACAAGTTAGTTATGGAATTAATAGCATGTCAATGGACGAATTCTGTTTTCTACTGGCATCACTCGTCTTCAGGCATTGTAAGAATGCACAAGCATACATCTAAAATCCCTCATCATTCCAGTGAAAAGCACAGTCACACAATTCTTTTTGGCTTCTGAAATATTACAAAATGCCATGATGCCTTTCATATAAAACCTTCCAAGACAAGGTCATAAAAAGCACATATAAAATCTGTTGGCTCAGGGGAAGTAAAATGCTTGGCAAAAGGTCCCCAACTGGTAGCATCCTGTATAGAAATTATTTTGTTTTTCAGCTTACTTTCTGTAAATATATTTATGATCCTTTGTTCTATTTGTGTCTAATGATGCCTAAGTACGGTTGACACCAAAAATAAAATCCAGGTCATGAACTTTAGAATATAATGGGTCATTATTCCAGTAGCAAAAATAAGGGGAAAAAAGTCACATTGCCAAAATCTAAGAAGACCCCACCTTTGTACAACAAAGAAGATGTGAGAATAAGATATGGAAAAGTTGCAACCCAACCACACTCGGCCGTCACTTCCTGGACAGTTATAGCACCCCTGTAACCCACCAGGTGCCAGCCACTGTGCTAAGATCTGGGGGAGTGCAAGAGAGAAAAAGGAGGAGGAAGAGGAGGGGAGGAAGAAAAGGAAGGGGAGAGGGAGGAGGAGGAGGAGAAGGAAGAGGAGGGGAAGGAGGAAGAAATGGAAAAATTGATCTCAACCCAGGATTAGAAATTGGAAAATAAAATCAATGTTGTTTTCCCTCCTTCCACAAACCACCCTACTATGGCAGACGTGGTTAAAAAACAGACATGGCGTCTTGGTGAAAGAGAAAAATGGGAGTCTCAAATCCATGGCCCATGTGTGTCCATTTTCCTGGTGCTTCCCTGCTGTGTTTCAGAGGGTAATTTGGGACCCCTGGGGCTTCCCAGGAACTTTGCAGGCATCTGGAGACGCAGACTCTTTTCTAACAAAGCTAAGACATTATTCGCCCTTGTCGCAATGTGAAAACGTTACCAGAGGGAGAGTCTGTGTTGTGTAAATGGAGGTCCTGGTCCTTGGATTCTCCAGGAGAAGATGTGCATCTTAGGGATCAGTGCTTGGATAAAGACAGCCAGCAGGAAAGTAGCAAGGGCAAAGCCGTTCGTTAAAGGGAAAGTACTTTCAAAGTGGGAGAGCCAGCAGGTTCCCAGAGGAAGAACCGGCCCCTAGTCGTTTGGGGATCGGATATTATTGGGTCTCTCTGGGCTGGGAGGTCTGGGATGGACAATGGGTGGTCTCTAATAGAGGCTGCTTCCAAACATTAGCAAACTCCTCCCTCAGGTTGGAAAGAGGAGTTTTTGACCCTATAAGATTGGTACCAACCTTCATGGGCAGCCTTTCCCTAAGGCCAGGGCCGTACCCACAATGCAAATGCATTATAATGAGTCTAGGGGTGACCCTGGGGCAGAGAAGATCATATGCTCTGCACCTGTGGCTCTGTGGTCTTGGAAACCACGAGGTCAGGATGTTGAGTTCTCCGGCTTTTAACCTGTAGCTGATTTAATCCCATCCTTGACTCCAGCTCACGTCTCTACCATCCCCCCTCTAGGACTTGGGACTCTGCCCCTGGGTGTTCCTTCCACTGCTCAGGTGTAGCTTTTACCTAACACGTGTTGAGAGGTGGCACCTTGTGGGTGTGGGGAGAGCGGCACCAAGCACCCTGAAACCCAGCGAAGCAGCTCCAGTTCCTGGGGTGCCTGACCTTGAACTTCTGTCCCTGGGGAATTGAGGCATCTGCAAGCCCAGCCCTGTCTCGGTGGGGCTCCGTGGTGAAAAACCTCAGGTGGCTGCTGGGTTGTGGGCCGGCCTCCCGTTTTCTCTTATGGAACACCACTATCACATGACAGAGCCGTGCACACAGAACTAAGTTTATTTATGTTCGGGTTTTTGGCAGACTTCCTAAAAAAGCGAATGACGGAAACCTATCACTTCCAGGTAAAGGACCA
Organism: Panthera pardus; assembly: GCF_024362965.1. Classification (NCBI taxonomy): domain Eukaryota; kingdom Metazoa; phylum Chordata; class Mammalia; order Carnivora; family Felidae; genus Panthera; species Panthera pardus. The sequence continues at coordinate 15,918,705 of NW_026526654.1, read as the reverse complement.
GCAGTGGGTGCGGGGCAGGCCCTGTCCACTAGGCGAGGAGCCACCCCACCTGGTCCCCAGGCTACCCGACCTCGTCCCCACCGCTCCCTTTGCTGCTGCTGAACTGGGCCAAGAGGAAGTCAAGTGCTGAAATGCTGAGAAGGGCCTCTGAGGACCGGAGGCAATGTGCTTTGTGCTAAAAACTGAGGAGGTGACCGGAGGAAGCCAATGGATTGTAAATTCAAATGTACCTTCCAATCAGAATAGTCGGAAAACAACTTCTGTAATCCACAGCTACTCCCCCATTTTGCCTCTGAAGACCCCTCACCATGTCCAACAGGACATTTTGGGGGTTTCTGCTTAAATCTGTGCTCTCCAAATTTCCGTTCTAGACCCCAGAACAAACATGTCACTTGCATTTCAATGTCTCATCGTTCCTTGGTCAACGTGACAACAGTAGGGAATCATTTGAACTGTGTGAAGGTGCTGTCGTCAACATAAGCTTTACAGCTTCCCAATATTTAAAGGCTTTTCTGATGAGAAAGGATCTGCTTTCGTTTTATATTAAACAGCAAATTGTGTCCATGTTTGGAAAATCTGCAAAAGTCAGTGAACCAGTATTTCCCAAGGACCAAAGCCTCACGGTGTAGAATCACTGTGGGTAAGAGATTTATTCAATGTGCAAGATAGAACGGTGTCTTTTCGTGTAAAGGAATTTAAAAAGTTATTAATATGGTTTCAGACTCCATGTTGCAACAATATACTTTTTTAATTCCATTTGTTAAGCTTTGGTGTGGTATAAAAAAAAAAAAGAAAGAAAAGAAAAAGAAAAAGAAAAAGAAAAAGAAAAAGAAAAAGAAAAAGAAAAAGAAAAAGAAAAAGAATATCCACAATTACCTGAAAAGAATTTCCAACTAAATATCTCTATGAAATCGAGTTTTTTTCTGTATATATATATTTTTATTTTTTTTTAATCTTTATTTCTTTTTGAGAGAGAGAGAGAGAGCAGGGGAGGGGGCAGAGAGAGAGGGAGACACAGAATCCGAAGCAGGCTCCAGGCTCTGAGCCATCAGCACAGGACCCAAATCAGGGCTCGAACTCACAAATGGTGAGATGATGACCTGAGCCAAAGTCGGACGCTCAACTGACTGAGTGACCCAGGCACCCCTTTATCCTATATTTTAAAGCAATGAATTGCCACATATTGAATGCAGACGCTGATAAGAGAATACAGGTTTCTTATATTAAGCCAGCCATTAAAAAGATTTACAGAAATGTAAATAAATGCCATTCCTCTTACTCATTTTTTTTTTGTTGGTTCCTGGAAAATCATTATTTTTAATGACTATTTAACAGTAACATAGAATGTTTTTTGCAGTGTTATTTTAGTAAAATGAAAATATTTTTAATCTTTGCCTGACATAATTTCCTTTTTTTTTTTCAGTTTATTTATTTTGAGAGAGAGAGAGAGAGCATGCAAGCAGGGAAGGGGCAGAGAGAGAGGGAGAGAGAATCCGCCGAGCCTGATGTGGAGCTGGAACTTAGGAACCATGAGATCATGACCTGAACCAAAACCAAGAGTCCAAGGCTTAACCGACTGAGCCACTCAGGTGCCCCTGACTTAATGTCTAATATGGCAAAATATTGGTAGATATAACTCAGAAAAGCAAAAGCTCTTTGGAGTCCTCAATATTTTTTAGAACGTAAAGACCAAATAGTCTGAAAACTATAGCCCTATAGCAACCCAACAAAACATGAGACAAGGATGTACTTTTTTCATATTTGTATAATGAAAATCTATGTATGTTGTTTTAAAATGTCATCTAAAAGACACATGGGGAAAGGAATAAATGTTCAGATACATTTACTCCCTTCCTTCCATTGTAAAGGCAAGCCTGCTTCCAGGAAACTTACTGGAAATGAGATTTCCTTCAAGCACTTCCTGAATAAAGAGGCAAACGCCTTAGTATCTCTTAACATTTACAATGGGCCATGAACACTTTTATAATTTCCATAATACTTTCTCCATGAAGATTTTCTTTTTTTTTTTTTTTTTATTTTTATTTTTTTTTAAAATTTTTTTTTTTCAACGTTTTTTATTTATTTTTGGGACAGAGAGAGACAGAGCATGAACGGGGGAGGGGCAGAGAGAGAGGGAGACACAGAATCGGAAACAGGCTCCAGGCTCCGAGCCATCAGCCCAGAGCCTGACGCGGGGCTCGAACTCACGGACCGCGAGATCGTGACCTGGCTGAAGTCGGACGCTTAACCGACTGCGCCACCCAGGCGCCCCTCCATGAAGATTTTCTAAATAACTGTGATTTCTCTCTTTTTAAAATTTTTTAACATTTATTTATTTTTAATGGACAGAGAGAGACAGAGCATGAGTGGGGAGGGGCAGAAAGAGAAGGAGACAAAGAATCCTAAGCAAGCTCCAGGCTCTGAGCTGTCATAGAGCCCGACACGGGACTTGAACCCACAAACCGTGAGACTATGAGCTGAGCTAAAAGTCAGACGCTTGATCGACTGAGCCACCCAGCTGCTCCAGATTTCTCCTTGTTTGAATTATCTGGGCTTATGTTTATATCAAGCAACTTACCATTTTAATCAAATGCGAATTTCCATTGCTCACTAGGTAACTTTCACTTTCTTTACCTCTAATACGTTTATGGATGTTATTTCCAAAACCAGGATGTAATAAACTTATTTAGGAAAAACCTTACAGTTTGCCCTTCTTTTGAATCCCCTCTGCTCTTTTTACAGTGCTTTGTTTAGATGAGACACTAACCAATATTTCATCTGTGATTGTCAAAAGGAAAATCCCTGTGTCCCAAGTTATTGTAAATGCAGACATAATTGACCTGTAAAAATACTTCCTGTTGCCCCCCCCCCAATTGTTCCCCCTTTTGCTTAAAACAGCAGCTTCCATATGACTATAAACTACTTGGGCCACTTAAAATTGATTATTTTTATATAATAATGATGTTGACAAAATATATCATAATGTCTGGTATGTAGTCTGAGTTTAATTTCAAATAGTTGAGGCTTTGGAGTTCCATATATTCATACATGGTTATTTGTGGTAATCTTCAACCTATGGATATTTGTTAATATTTCACGTACTCTAGCAGATTCCCCATAATCATATTCTATCCCTGTAATCTGTTACTTCAGCTGTTTTTATCATGTCAACACTAGACAGCCTGATGGTTAGTAACATGGGTGTTAAAATGAGTTGAGGGGGCACCTGGGTGGCTCAGTCAGTTGAGCACCCGACTCTTGCTTTTGGGTCAGGTCCTGGTTGTGGGATTTGAACCCCGTGTGGAGCTCTGTGCTGAACGTGGAGCCTGCTTGGGATTCTCTCTCTCCCTCTGCTTCTCTTCCCTGGTCACTCTCTCCGTCTCAAATGAATACAAATGAAAAATAACAAAAAAATGAACTGAGTCATGTTTAAGATTCATGAGTTGACTAGAAATACCGTTGAGGCCACCCAGCTCTTTAATGAACTACGTATGTTCTCTGTTGAGCAAAGTCTTGCTTCACTTCATGTTGGACACGTGGCTTTCGGACCCTGAAACGGTGTCCTGTTAGCTCAAGAGACAATCTGAGTCCAATTAGGTCAGATGAGACCTGTTGCTTGAATTCCCTTGTAGCTGCCTCTTGCGTACCTGTCTTGCAAGGTGCTTTCCTGGCTTATGAAGGTCCCAAGGGTTCGCTTACAGGAAACGTGGAGCAGTGGTTTTCCTGCCTGTGGCTAGTAAACACTGGGATGTGTGACAAAGTTTTGTCTGGAACCAGCTTCCATTATAGCTTATTGCCAGCTATGGAGTTTGTGTGGTAGAAAACCTGCATCCTACCCAAAGTTACTGATCTCTAATAAAAAGAACAGAATTATTATCAATGACCAAATTGATTCAGGTCAGTTTGCAACAATAATTTTTTTTCCTTCCACACGGAATTCAAGGTTGTTTATTTAAATGCCTAAAAGAAAAGGTAACCAATACAGGAAAATCAGTATTCAGAAAGACACTAAACAAAAAAAGGGCAAAATCAAGGAAAAAGTAATCATGCAAAATGTGATATGATGAATTATGTTGCCATACGTTAATGGAAATTTACGTTCAAAAGTATTTTTCATATGCTACCTAATCACTTTTATTTGTTTAACTTGATTTTATAAACAGATAATATTTTTATTTTCAAACCCCAGGACACATTTATTGGTATTCTACACAAACATGGTGTTACATTGGACTGGATAATCAAATCACAATTATATAACTATGCATTTATAAGTAGTCTTTATGCACGTTACAGTTTCTACCTACATTATTGTGAGGAGGAGTTAGTTCAGAAGTGAACTAGATAGGCCAAATCACTTATAACTTTTTAGTACTATTGTAAAAATAACATCTAATTAACTGAGCATCATATTTAACGTGAAAAATGCTTTCCTTAGAAAGGTAGTGAATTGTTAGTTAGGTAATTATACATTTATAGTCTGTGAAATCAGTAATTAAATGGTAACTAAAATGTACTTACATGTTTACACACCATAAAATTACGGTATTTTTAACATACTGTAATTAATTTACATTTAACATACACTTGTGTATGCTTGATTAAATGTCAATTAGGCACCTATTTGTGAAAAATCAACCATTACCAATTTATGGAAATATTAACATAAAGCTAACCATTTTTTCCTTTGAAAAAATTTTAGGTTGGATTAAATGCCATCCTCCAATACAATTTTTTTTACATTTCTCAGAATGTTATATAGATATAGATATAGATACATAGATATATATATATATATGTTATATATATGTTATATATATGTTATATATATGTTTATGTATAATCTAATTAATTGCATAATTCAGGACAAATATTAACTGCAAGTGCCTAAAAAAAAATGAAAAACAAACAAAAGTTTCTTACCCAATGGAGAGAATTTTGTTGCAATAGATTAGTATAGATATTTTAACCAAAACACATTATTAGTTCTATTTCTTGCATTTGTCACTATATTTTCACCCTCATTATTTTCTCTATATTTTCTGACTTTTTAATGATCAATGATCTTGGCCATGTAGAAATTTATCTTAGGTATATTTTGCACAAAGTTCCAATAAAACGCAATTTCATAAAGCTATAATTTTATCACTATTTTTATAACATATTTTTTGGAGAATGAGTATTGCTTATATATAAGTATATATGAAAGACCTAGATTATTTAACCTATTTAAAATGATATACACATCTTTAAATAATGGGGTGTGTGTGTGTGTGTGTGTGTGTGACTTTAAAAGTCCTGTAAAAAAAGGACAGAGACAAAGAAATCCTTGATGGCATTTTGATCGTGAAATTGCTTCTCATATGCTTTAGTACTAATTGGTCTGTAGCTAAGATTTTCACATAAAAGATTCTATGCTTCTCCATAGTAGGTATGACTATAAATTAGCAAAAATTCCAGCATCTCAACTGTTTAAGAAAATTATACATTTCAAAATGGAGACCAGAATTCTGAAAACTCTGGAGGGTAGACACACACACACACACACACACACACACACACACACACCACTGGGTAATATAACAGCTTTTTAAAAATGCTACCATTTTTGCATGAAATTCAACAAGTGCTACCACTGAATTTGACCCTTCATATGGACATCAATCGTGTCATTTTTCCTTATTGTGTCAGTATGAAATTGCCTGTGGATATAGAACAATTGCTTATTGGAGGTTATTTGTTTTTGAGAATCTTTGTTTATTTGTTTTTAAGTTTGCTTATATTTCAGAGAAAGAGAGAGCACAAGTGGAAGAGTGGCAGAGAGAGAGAGAGGGAGACACAGAATCTGAAGCAGGCTCCAGGCTCTGAGCTGTCAACGTGGGGCTTAAACTCATGAAATGAAATTATGACCTGAGCTGAAGTTGGATGCTTAACAGACTGAGCCATCCAGGCGCCCCTTCAGGAAACTCTTTAACAGCGATAGCTATACAGATGTTCTCAAGTGTCTTGTGGAGAATGGTCGTGGAAGTACCTAATGCTCAGTGGAAAAATGATTAGCATTTAATCAGTTAAATCATGTTACATGGTTACAAGTTATAATGTTCCACTTTTAGCACATTTTAGCCAGATGAATATGCTGCTCATATTCACTAAAGTTAGTAAAAGGTGATCAAACAAACCGTGTATGTCGTATTGACAAACAGCTATTAAGGTAATTTTTAGTTCAATTTCAACTGATTATTCTAGCTATTGCTTGGATGTGTAGATTTGTGGCATGAGGTCAAATATGAACAAATACAAAGTGATTCAATCTTCTGCTGAGGGACCATCTCAATTGTCCCAGGAGTAAGGAAGTTCAAGGTCCATCTAGGATAATCTCTACAATGGTGTGTTGGAGGAGGGACCCAGGCAAAGCCTGGCTGCTGACTGATTAGTGTCATCGACCCAAACAAAGGACATCAATACCGAGAATCATGCCCAAACTGGGCAACAACTTTGTGTATTCCCATAATTAGATCTCAAAGGCCAAATCATAGTAGCATAATTAAATTAAAAGCATTCTGGCATGCAGGAACACCAGAAATTGGGTTTTTTTCCCTTATTTTTTAACCCAATTCTCCATTTCCTCCCCAAAGCATCCTGTCACACAAGATGCTCATCAGTCCTCGTTTATTAAATCCTTGAATGGCACAATGAGAAGCCTTATAGCGAGGCATGCGTGAAATAATCCTATTTTTCTCTTTAAAAGCCATTTTCCAGTAGTCCTTATAAGTTATCCCAATTTATTCCTACTTTTGATTTATTCCTAGTCTTTTGCCAAATTCCATCCTCCAGTATGTGTAAATGCGTGCATTTGAAAGAAGGCTTCTCAAAATCAAGATTCACATGGTAGTTATAGAAACAAGTTATCTATATTCCAAAACATTTATAATGAAGCCTGTATTTCTTAACACTCTATAGTAAAAAAAAGAAAAAGTCAAAAAGTCACAGACTAAAATAAGGTATGTAGTTGTAAAAGAATTAAAACCCACAGTCTGTATTGAGATGTAAAATATTTAAGGTAATGCCCCTGATACATAGTAGGAGACATTTCATTTTCTGCTGAAAAGGTAATGTGAAAGCAATTGAGTAACATGTCCTAAAAATGTTAATGTAGCCTCAGTGTTTACTTAGAGAGCATTGATATCATACACCTATAAAGATATATAAATATATGTATATATGTATTTAAATATATCTAAATATGTATATATCCATCCATTTACATAGGAGATGTATTTTATATAGGAGAAGCTTACGAGTAGATATCTGTGGCCTCTGTTTAACCACTTATGTTAAGACTTTAAGTTTATGGTGGTAGTTATTCGACTGTTCTTAATCTAACTTCCCTGTATTTTTATTGACAAAGTTCCAATTCTCTGCCGAAAAACAACACAGATTCAAAATTAAAACACTCTACAAAATTAAGAAAATTAATGCATAATAACGAAATGTTAGGGAGGAATTGATTTAACTATGGCAAAAATATATTGGCAAGTGATCAGTAGCCTGTGGAAAGATATCACTTTGTAGGAAGAAGGCAAAGAAACATCTTGTTCTCAGTCTCCTTGCAAAGAACACTGGAGAAAGACACAACTTTGTCATCATAACTTGGGACAGCATGAGTGGAACTTTCTGAGGCGGTTAGGTGCATCTCACGTCCTCTCCTCCATCCTTGCCCACGCATATCTTCTTTATTTGTAGACAATATAATTTGAAGAAAAACAAATAACAGATGAAAAGGATTAATGATGAGGATTCATGAAAACCTAGAATATCATCTAACTAGGTAAGCACAGAGAGAGGAAAATGCTGGGTGGTAGTCCTAAAGATTTTAGCTTCACATGTTTTTATGATGAATGTGAAAGAACCCGACAGACTCTTTTCGATCCCCTTAGTCACCAGATATTCTTCACATTTATAGAAACAGAAAATGGTGCCATAATTATTAACTTACCTCTGTTAATCAGAATGTGGTAACAACAAGCGCAAATTCTCATGGCCATCATGCAATGAAGGTGTATTTCTCCCTCCCCTGGGGTTGCCGCGGGGTCCTGGATCACTCTCCAGGGCAGCTTTATTCATGACTCAGCAATCCAGGGAGCTCCACATTGTTTGCCCAAACCACTTCATCACAAGTGTGTTTCCAATATCATTGCAATACGGGACAGAAACTGGAGAATCCTCCATGGGTTTTCCGCCACAGCCACAGCCACTAACTAACTGACGCATTTTTCACATTTTATTGACCAGTCTCTATCCCAGCAACAGGGGAAATACAGAACTATGTGCACTCAAAAGGAAAAGAGAAAGCAACATTGACAAATGCTAGTAATGTCTACCAAACAACTTTCTACACATCTGCTGGATGCACAGTAAATGTGGGCTAGCAGTTTGTACCCATTTCTAAATGAGCTCCACTTGCCTTTCAGACAGACAGCAATTAGGATAGTGTTTGTTTTGAAAGCATTGGTACATGCCGTTATGATAAAGTATTTCTTAATTTGTACTTGATCCATAAAAGAATGTGACTAATAATCTGAAGCAACAAAGTAAACAGCTGGAGAAAATCAGCTATAAAACAAGAGTTCGAAGAGATTCGGGGAAGAAATGGGAAGATAACCAAAGGAAATAAAACATACACTTAAAGACCTCACAAAAGAAGGCCGAGAAAGAAATAACACTACCAAGAGTATGGTAGCTACACTGAAATCCCCTGTGATAAAATACAATATGAAATATTTATCCGCTGTGATAAGACCTATGATAAAATATAATGAAGGGAAGAAGAGAGGGAAAAGTGAGGAACGTGAAATACATGGAAACAAAAAATTAGAGGTAACATTGAAATATTGACTGTTGCAGAAGACCAAGAGTGAAATTCACATGACATGCTCAGGTCCCTGGAGGAAAAGAACTGAAGCAATGTAGGAGGAAATATATTCAAACATAGAAATGCCCATGGGAAATCCAACACAGACAGGAAAGGTTGCCCTGGCCAACTGCCCCAGGTAAGTCTCCCCACACTAAGAGTACCAGTCATGGCAGAAAGTCATCTTGGTAGTGGTACCTCCAGCCCCTGTCTGGCCATCCCGGGAGGAATACGACCAGTAGAACAAAGATGAGCTACTCCTACCTAGCTCTGTGGGAAGATTTGGGGGCAAAATAAATATCATTTTTAAGTCATTAAATTTGGGGTCGGTCTGTTAAATAGCCACAGATGACCGTATCTTTGGCATCATTTTGGGGAACAGAAAAGGGAAACTATTCGGTAAAAGACTTTAGAAATCGATTATCCATCAATGAATGTTCATTCGCAGAAATCACTGCCTGAGGACACGGATGAAAGGACCAGCCTCACTGGGCTGAGTCAGGGAATCTGTTTACTGTATAGCTGTGATGACCGGGCGAGTTGGGGTTGGTCATAAACATTGTTGAAGTGATTGTTCGATCCATGTACATAGCTAAGTAATAAAATAATTTCATTTTTAAGGCAGGCTACTCTTGTAATCTTGATAGTGAGGGAAATTTTTCAAAGGCAATAGGTCAAAAGGCAGTTGCCATAGATGCAGGTGAGGAAGGGGAAAGTTATTGTATGTTGAGAACGTCATCTTGTGAGTGATATAAGTATATTAGACGCTATACTTAAATGCACTTGTTATATATTTTGTCCTCTGTAAATTTGGCTTATCAATGAAAATGTTAGAAAGTGTTATTATGGAAATGTAAGTTTAAATAAAACAACACAAAGAGTTTTCCCACCAGAAAAAAATTTTAAGGAAAAATCACAAAAAAAATTACGCAAGTGAACAATGCAAGGTAATAAGAAAGCTACATTTGAAAATTATGAATGATCTCATGATTTTGCACATATTTGACAATTACACTAAGCAAAGTAATAATACGGTTCTCTTAAAAGTCAACTCTGTCAAAATCTGTTTCCAGAGCAAATTATTACATTTGATAGGTAATTCATCTGCTTATATTTTCATATTGCTTAGTGATTTCTAAGACATCTTGCAAGAGATCATGCTCAAGACTTTCTTAGTATTTTAATGGATATAAATTATCGCATTGAGTCTCCAAAATTAAATCAAGCATAGTCAGATATTTTACTTGACATTCAGACAGAAATATTAGGAAATCTTACGTTTTATCGTCTATCACTTTTTTAAGTATTTTCCTTCCAAATGGGTTTTTTTTTTGTTCAACTATCGATAAACACGTCTGCAGAAATAGTTTTCAAATTGTAGGAAAATATCAATTTTCTGTTGTTAATACTTCTTCCTGTAAGTGGAAAAAGAAAGAAATGGGTCTGAATTCAATTCATATGTAAATTACAAATTATTCACATCAGGCAAGTACATTAACTTTTAAATTTTGGATTTAGGGCGTTAGTTAGTCCAGTGCACTGGCTCACTGTACAAAATAATGGAACCACAAAGGGACACTAACATTTTTGCCTTAATGTCTGGCATGTTTATATCAAGTACCAACACTTTGGTAGATTATGCAGCAGACATTTTATAAGTTAATTCATGAAAAATGCCAAGTAAATTTTCCAAAAACACTTTTACCATACTTTCTAATAATAATGCATTTGCAATTTAATTCAGTTCCACAGCAATCCAATTTGCTCAACATTATTTCAAACTTTGTGTTTGCACCAAATTAAGGTCACAATTGCATAAACTTTTAGAGCTGGGAGGGACCTCAGAAGGCACTTAATGAAATTGCTAATTTCACTAATGAGGAGATTGAGGGAAGTTAAAATCATTCGCCCACAGGTACTCAGAATTTATTGTATGGCACGACTCAACTTCCCAATTTGTAATTGTGTCTAATATTTACTAACACAGAGCAGGTACCCATGGTCTCATGGAAACACTTTCACTGCTTTTCAACATAAAAGCATTAAGATGTCATATAAAAATAAAGTTGAAATTCCAAGACTATATTTTATATAATTTTAAGGAAGAAATTTTGATAGGAATGTCATGTTCTCTCATCAAAACATTTGCAAATGAGCGTTTGTACATCTCCGGTAAATTCTTTGCACGTGTTTATATGTACAGCCTCTATTTTTTATCATGTGTTGATATATAATATCTGACACACACGAAAGCTTAACACGTTATGGATTTTAAGTTAGAAAAAGTAATGTACAGAATACGTGTATATCTATCATTTGACGGAAGAAATAGAACATGCGAATAATCTGCATATAATTTTCTGCTTCTCCTTCCCATTTTATTTGTTTTTAAGCTTTATAAAAATGTTCTTAACCTGTACGCAGTCTTCTGGGAGTTCCTTTTTCTCAACTCAAGGCTTCTAACATTTATCTGTGATTTACATGTAGCTACCCTCCACTCATGTTTCCTGCTGTAAAATATTCCAGTTTATTAATATATAGCAAATAATGCATCTATTCTCTAATGAAGTGATATTCTCGGACATATCTTACCCCTGACTCCTGCAGGGAATGTGCAGAAATCCTTCTTAGGTGAAAGCATGCATGAAGTGCTGGTTGTTCCATGTACAAATGCCAAATTGCTTCCCAAAGTGATTGTAACAGCTCATCTTCCCAAAGGAGTGTCTAAAAATTCCTGTTGACCCATATCCTATCCAACACTTCATATTGTTGGACTCTTACTTTTTTCTGTATTTTACAAGCATAAACTGGTATCTCATTTTGGTTGTGATGGATGTTTCCATAATTAGTAGCAAAGTTTGACATACGTGTTTCCTCTTCCAGGAAGTGTCTGTTCATGTCCTTTCACAAAATATCTGCTGGGAAAATGTCTTTGTCTTCATATACATATATTGTAGATTCTAATCCTTGTCAGTTGTGTATGTTGCAAACGTCTTCTCCCAGATTTTGATTCATCTTTTAATTGTTTTGAATGTACAAAACTGAACAGAAATCCTGAATGTAGAGGAAACCCAGAGTATCAGTCTTTTCTTTTATAATTAAAAGACATGTTGTGTCTATCAAGGAAATCCTTCCCTAAAGTCAGAAAGATATCGTCTTATTTTCTAAAATACCTTTGTGTATGTGTCTTGGGAGGCATCATTTCAACTTTAGGCGTTACTTATGTGCCATACAAAAACATACAAATTATTCCTATTTATTCAACAGGACTTTCCATGCCCTCTCTGTTACATAGTAAAGCCCATGTGTATGTTCTGGGGGCTCAGTTCTTTTATATCGATTGATTTGTCTCCCTGAATGGCTATCGTTGTGTTTTAAATTTTGATAATTTTGAAGGGCATATCCACTTTCTTCTTCTTCAGTTTCTTGGCTATTTTCACTCGTTTTAGAATTCGCTTGACAAGGTCCGTGAAAAAACCTACTGGTATTGTGTTGGACTCTTACGGAGTCTGCATTTGGGGAGAATTGACATCTTTGGGACCTGGATTTCTTCCATCTCAGAAAAGGGTACTTACCTCACATAATGAAGTGCCTTGTAATGTAGACTTTTATTTTCTCAGCATATATTTTATAGATCTTTTGTAAGACTTATTCTCAGGGGGCTTATCGTCTATATTGTTAGTGTGTACAATGTTTTTTATTTGTTTGCTTATTTTATTTTTAAGCAGCTTTATTATGATATGATCAATATAATGTATTTTTAATTGGTTTAAAAGCCTTTTAGCATACAGACATGTTGAAAGTGGAGTTATGTCATGATCTTAGATCCGTATGCTATGCTACCCTTCTATTATTGCTAGTAATTTGCCTGAAGCATTTTTGTATCTGAAGGCAGTTAATTAAATTATCTATATCCATTCCTTCCAAATCCTTATGCTTGTTTTCTTCTTTCTTTTTTCCTTGCACTGTTTTGGTTAAAGAGGAGCTAAGAGAGTGGGCATTCTTGTCTTGCTCTTGGTTTTAAAGTTAATGGTTTCCAATGCAGCCCCGTTAAAGAAGTTATACACTTATTTTTCATTTGTTTGCGATGCTTTGTGCTTCCATAGCCACAGTTTGTGTTTTGATGATATCTGGATATTTTCAGCTATTATGTGTTTAAATATTGTATCTCTTCCATTTTTCTCTATTGTCTTTAACTGTTACTTACATATGTTAGACCTTCTCATTTTATTCTCAATATACTTCCGTAATTTCTTCATATTTCAACTCCTTATTTCTCAATCTTCATTTTGTTGTATTGTTTACCTTATTGTATTTTCTAGTTCTCTGTTTCTCTCTTCAACTCTGTCTACTACATTGCGGAACTTTTCTATTTATACTTTCTTGACTATTTCACCTCTATGTACATTTTAGAATCCCACAATACGTGTTGGACTCTCTCTCATAGATTCATGTATTTGATTAACACACTAATTAAAGGGCGCCTGGGTGGCTCAGTCGGTTAAGCTTCCGACTTCAGCTCAGGTCATGATCTCACAGCTCGTGAGTTCGAGCCCCGCGTCAGGCTCTGTGCTGACAGCTCAGAGCCTGGAGGCTGCTTCGGATCTGTGTCTCCCTCTCACTCTGCCCCTCCCCCACTCGCACTCTGTCTCTCTCTCTCAAAAATAAACATTAAAAAAATTTAAAAAAAAAACATACACTAATTAAATTTTTTTTTCTGTCTCTGCAGAGAAGGAAAACGCATGCTTCTTGCTTTGAGACTATGAATATTGGAATTAATGTAAATATTTTAATTAAAATTAAGGAAGTACTCTGTTGTGTGACATTCTACCAGCTAAGTACTGTCTATCAGAATCTGTAGCAATAAAACTGGTTAATTTTATGCCACAATCCTGAGTCTCTGAGAGGTCTCGCCATTTAGGACGTATGAACTTAAAATGCAATCTTTTCTATATATTTGGTCTCTATTCGTTTACCATGACCTGACTAAAGAAGAAATCTTAGTTTATTCTTACTTGGTCATGTTTTTTTGTTAATGTCCACAATCCAAAGAAATAAATGGTGCTACTAATGAAAAACAATGTATAGAATACATGTAGCATAGAAGTTCCATTTGCTTTTAAGTTTCCTTCTTTATTTCTGATAAGGACATCACTGATCGGCCTACGAGGTTGTGTCATTTTTATAAATATTTATATATAATTATTATATTTCGTACTAACAATTCTAGTATTTTCAGTCTCTGAAGATACTGGAAGCTTCATTTACTTATATCCATTTATTTGTGCCAGCTGATTCTCAGTCACAGGTAGCTTTCACCTTTCATGTATTTGTGTCTCTTTATTGGAAATTCATTACTGGACTTTAATATGCAGGAGTTTTATGGGCTTAATCTGGGACCTTCTAGAAGAGATTTGCCTCAGTCAATAGTCAGGGGATGCTACCACCCCTAACTTGTCAAGCCCTGCCTCCCTTGAGGATCCAGTTCTGTCCCCAAGTCCCAGACTCACTTTCCCTGTGCCTCTGATGATCCAACTCTCCCCATTTTCCATCACAGCGCTACTGGATATTGAATCAATTACATCATTTATTTAAGCACAACCTACCTTTCATTCTTCACTGTGCTTGGTAGCTTAATTCTACACTGCACTTGTGCATTGAGAGTTTACTTCTGAAACTGTAATGAATGGTGAAATGCTATTTGAAAATTTCATTTCAGCGAAAATATGTTGGTCTTAAATAAAAACATTTGACATTGTTGAAGGTAATTTCTAAAAACTTAGTAACGAAGATTTTCTAATAGTAGATATTCTTTTAAATTGAGACAACTCTTCTCTGAAGGAAACAAGTCCCAATAACTTACTAAAATATGTCGCTTCATTTTTATATGCTGTAAGGAACTGAACCAAAAATCTGTATGAACTTTACATTCTCCTCCATACTAATTTTAAGCTAATATTGCAGAACTAATGACAGCCTTGAGAAATGCTATTATCAATTCCAGCTGTCTCTTGCATCAAGATACTCTGAATTACAGCAATATTTTAAGAAATGGAGCTCTGAATAAAATCCATTACAGACAAGCTTCTGTTTTAATACTTTTGCAGGCTCCTTTATATTATGGTTATCTCCTTTCATCACCGGAAACATCTTAGGACAACCTGAGTTATTTTACTTCTTTTTTTTTGTTGTTGTTGCTGTTTTATTTTAATTACTTAGTTTTAGATTGTTTTGGCACTGAATCACTGGTCTTACTGAACGACTCACCCACAGTCTCACAGTCTGGACCTTCTCCAATGGATCTATTTGCTAATCCCACCCACCTCCTCCCCGTCTCTGGGATCCACAACTGGTGTGCATCATCTCTTCCGGGTTCTCCCCTTTTTTGAATATGAAATTATAGCTCTGGTAGCTCAGATGTATCTAATCTATTGAGAGTTTTAATAAAAGATGTATCCCATCTATTTTACAGCTTCTTCCTAGATTACTCAGATGAAAATAGACTCCCATGGTCCTGCATCTAATACAACCCTTATTACCCGGTGATATTTGTATTTACACGTGTTTATGTCCTCCATCGATGTCAAATTCCTAAACACAGGGATCTGCTCTACATACTTTGCTGTGTCTGTTTTAAAAGCCTCACTAATTTTTTTTTTTTTTATTTAGCATCTATTGTATACCTGCTACGTGAAAAACATTCTTTATTTGATTTGGTAATTCATAGACTGGATTTGAAATACAAAATGTGACAAAACATTAGATAGGAAATTGGCTTGAAAGGGCTAAAACTTACTGATTGTATGCCACCTTGCTAATAATCTGTGGTTGTTCGATGTTGGATCAATTTTCTTTACTTAAATACTTTTTAAATATTTTATTAACAAATTGTAGGAAACTGTCACATTGTCAACAAAGAACATATCCTTTATTTTTTTTTTTACCGTCAGACTTTCCTCTAGGGAAAGACATATATTTCTGATTACAAATATTGATTCCGGAGGGCCTAAATTACAAACGTAACTTCAAGAAGGCTGAAGATCTCCCCTTGTCTTACTATAGTCCAATCTTCCATGGATGTTTCAACCGGCCCATGCTTAAAATTCTCTCACACCCCACCTGAGTTTTCCAGGCAAAAAATAAAATCGACGCATATACCAACAATGCCAACAAAACAGGGTAGTATCAGTTGCAATGAATTAAAAAAAATCATTTCACCTGCTTGTATATGTTCACAATATTTTTATATAAATATTACTTGTAGAATACCATATTTTTCATATTTTAGTTTAATACCATGTATATAAGCCTAAGCAGTTATAAAACATTTTGGAAACGGGGTTCTTCTAACAGACCCTACGTCCAAATAATCCTTCCCTCTGTGCAGCTTAAGTTAAATGGATCATGTCTCTCTAGGGGCGTCATTTCAGCATGTTTCTTCCCTCCCTGCTTCTCCCCAGCAGATGAGATCGGGAATAATCCTTTCCTTCTTCACTGCAAAAACCACCCCCTTGTCCCTAACTTTATAGCTTTTACCTGTGACTTCATCTATTCTCTCTCTTGTATTAAATTTCCTTTTCCATTTACTCACCTCTGTCCCTTCCAGGACCCACCACACGTGGCTAATATAAAAGAATAAATGGGCACTTAACATCTTCTATACTTTGCTATGTATAACCTATGCATTTTACTCCTGTCTTACGTTAATTGCCTGCGTCCTATATTGTAACATAACTGGAACAGTCATATCTATTTTGTGTACTGTTACACCTTCGCCTACAAGAGTACCTGACATATAATAAAAGCTCCATTAACATTTGTTGAGCGAAGGAGTCGATAAATGGAGTCCACCTTTCACCCAGTAATTGCTGTCAGAAATCTGAGAATTACTCTCATGCCCGTCCCACGAATGTCTCATGCGTGACAAAGTCTTTCCTTTCTAAACTCTAAACCTGTTTGATATCTATCCACTCTTCTGTTCCCCCTACCGTTATGTATATGTGTATTCTAAAGGAATCATTCTACCCGTTGTCTTCAGGACACAGGATGAGCTACTTAGCGTGATAGACCTATCTGTGTGTTATTTGTCCACTAGAATGCATCATTTACCACCCCTTGTACAAATCCCCCTTACAACCAGATGGAATGTTTTGTAGTTCTTTAAAATACAACATTCTTCTGGTCTCTCAATCTCTCTCTGTCTCATAGAGAAATACACACACACATCCTCCATTATACGTCTTGATTAAACCTCTTCCTGAGCGCCCCTCAAAACTCATTCGTGGACGCCCTTTTCTTCTCTTACATACGGTTTTGGGATGATCCCCTCCAGTGGCAGGGCAATACGCCCTTCTATATGCTGACCACTTGTAATTTTGGCTCCCAACTCTTTCTAAGTCCAAGACTTATATATGCAACGACGTGCTCAGAATCTCTGGCTAAAAATGGAATACTAATTTTACATTTTACAGTCCTAAAACATATTTATTAATTGTCCATAACTATCCAGCCCGGATCAAAACCCAACACCACCACGTATCCAACTGCTTACACCAAAGTGTAGGGGTCATCGTTGGCTTCTCACTCCCCTTGTAATTTGTAATTTGGGTGGCTAATTTGGGTGGTAATTTGGGTGGCTTGCACCTTTCAACCAGAGGATGGTTTTAGCCTACCAACGGGTTTCTCTGATTTTTTTTGTAACGTTTATTCATTTTTTGGGAGACAGAGAGAGACAGAGGGAGAGTGGGGGAGGAGCAGAGAGAGAGGGAGACACAGACTCCGAAGCAGGCTCCAGGCTCCGAGCTGTCAGCACAGAGCCCGACGCGGGGCTCGAACTCATGAGCTATGAGATCATGAGCTGAGCCGAAGTCGGATGCTCAACCAACTCGAGGACCGTGATATCATGACCTGAGCTGAAGTTGAGCACTTAACCACCTGAGCCACCCAGGCGCCCCTGGTTTCTCTGATTTTTATGCTTGATCTCCTAAGAACAATTTTCTACAAGGCAACCCGAGTAATTGTTTAAAGTAACCAAAGTCATATAAAATCATTCTCTGGCCTCCCATTACGTTCAAAATATAGTCCCACTTCTCTACCGTAACCGACAGGGCCCTTCATGATATAAGCCCTCCCTCCCTCTCAGATAATTCCTACCACGTCTAGTCTTGTTCTCTGCACCTCAGCCACGCCGTCTCCTTTCTACACCTCAGTCTCAACACCTTCCTCTTTTTCCTCGGGGCTTTTCCATTTGCACCTTTCTCTGCCTGGAAAATTCTTTCCCCAGATTTTCGTTTTATTACTTTATTCAGACTCCTGCTCAAACGTCAGTTCCTTAGGGAAGCAGCCTGTGCACTTGTCAAGTGGACCCTTCTTTGAACCACCCCGAGTCTCCTTGTGGACCAAAGCTCCCTGTCCTCTGGCACCAGGATCATGACTTGATGTTAGCACTCAGCTCAGTCTTTCCTAGGAAAGAGGGTTGCCTCACCCAAGTTATGATCACCCCCGGGGGTAGTCTGTGATGGTGGCTGTGTGACAAGAGGCACCTAGTTCCTTTGCTTCAGTTCACAAAATTCCTCAAAGAGTCATCCCAGCCCTCGAGTTCCACGTGGAATCCACTAGGGCTTTTGCTGTTAGAGCAGCCACTGCAACCCCTCTTTGTGCTTAGTCCTGCATCATTCACACCCTCTAAAACATTGTGTCTCAGAGACTTCCCCCATAATCTTGCACGCCAATAGCCATTCCATAATCTGTTTCTGAAGAAGCCAACCTAGGCCAAAGACCCTATGTCGCAACTCCTTGCTCCATAAGACTTTATCCCAATGATTTGACTCACCTTTTTTTCCTAGCTTTTCTCAACACCTGATGTTAAATTAAATATTTATAAGTTATCTTTGAATACACCACAGCACAACTGGAATGGGATGTCCCGAGGGGCAAAGATTTTTGTGTCTCGTTCCCCACTTTATTTCCATCATCCAGGAAATGCTCCCCATCTACATGACGTGACTGAAGGTGTTCCATGAACACAGTGAGATGCAAAGAAACTCCACTTTATACAGACTTCAAGCACTTGTTAGTATGTTATTTGGTGGTCCAGTCATTTAAAAATGTTCCTCAGACGTCTGTTGTGTTTTAACATAGATCTCTCTTCTGAAGATAATAGGAATAAAATGTGTGCTTGAATTTCTAACACTCACAGTGTTACCAAGAGGGAGGATGGTGCACTAACAAATAAGCAAACACTTTTTCCAATGACTTCAGTGCACATGTACATTTGTCTAAAAGGTGAACTCAGTGTTCAGGGAACAGTGTGTTTACCTTTACCTGGTAGTGAAAGGAGCTACACTAAAAAAAAAAAAAAAAAAAGAGAGAGAGAGAGAGAGAGATTTGAACCAAACTTAAAATAAGGAGTGGGCACTCAATACAGAGGAGGAACTGCAGGTGAACTGGAATCCTAAACAGAGTCCTCTAAATGCGCAAAGGAAAGAAGATAAGAAAGAAACTGTTTTTCCTGACTATTTATGAGTAATGTAGAAGGGCTGCAGTCCGGGAACTAAAAAGACAAACGTGACGTGACGAAAATAGAATATTTTTTTAAGAGTTGAACTGTAAAGGATTTTTGGACAATGTGCTCAGACTGGTGGTGATAGGAAGCCGTCGAATAATGTTACGCAATGGAATGACATTGAAAGACTTATTTTGAAATGGTCACGCTCATGTAACGTTTCATATTTATTAGATGTGGGTGAGAACGTAAGTAGAAGATCCCAAATAGAACAGATAACCCAGAGATACGTAATTATAATAATGTTTACTGGGGCGCCGGGGTGTCTCCGTCAGGTAAGCATCTGGCTCTTGACCTCAGCTCAGGTTATGATCTCCTGATTCATGGGTTTGAGCCCCGCATCGGGCTCCACATTGACAGTGCAGATCCTGCTCGGGATTCTCTCTCTCTCTCCCTCTGTCTCTGCCCCTCCCCTCCTCTGAAAATGAATAAATATACTTTAAATTTCTTTTTAATAGTTGTTTAGAATATGTGACATGGCAAGCATTATTCTAATCTCTTTAAATTGTTTTTAATGTTTATTTTTGAGACAGACAGAGACAGAGCATGAATGGGGGAGGGTCAGAGAGAGAGGGAGACACAGAATCCGAAACAGGCTCCAGGCTCTGAGCCGTCAGCACAGAGCCCGAGGCGGGGCTGGAACTCACAGACCGTGAGATCTCGACTTGAGCCGAAGTTGGACGCTTAACCGACTGAGACACCCAGGCGCCCCATCTAATCTCTTTTTAAATACATTACCCCCCTTAGCCACCCATGAGTTAGTTACCACCAACCATATTTCAGAGGCTGAGGTACATCAAGATGAAACAGCTTGCTCTCGGTTACAAAGTTCCATTTCGCGAAGCAGAAATCAGTCTGTCAATAGATTGGGAAGTACCTAATTTTACTCTGCCAACTTCAGGTAAGCATCTCACCCTCCTTATTTCCTTTCACTCAGTCCTTCAGGCTCTTTCCCCAACTAGGCAAACCACTAGCCACGCTTCCATACATGACTTACTGCTTTCTGTTCGCGTGAATTCATACCCGCAATGAGCGCACAGGCACGTTCGCAATTCTCACCTCACCTTCGAGAACCTTCCAGTACTCTGCCCAAAAGTCTCAATTAAACGCTACGCCCCCATTTCCTCAAGCATTTGAATCTCATGGATATACTAGTGTTTTCACTAGTTGATTAAGTTGTCCCTATTTATCACGTTTTAATTGCATCCTCCTTAAGTCTTCTTAATGCGAGAATTTACATCAGACAGTGAATTCTGCAGTTCCCCGTGGCCTTGATTGAATACAGCTGTGTTTAATGAATCCTGTTTACTGACCTATTAGCAGCTCACGATTCCAAAGATATTCCTGAAGCGCTTCCTTTGCCAGAAAGCCTGCCAGTGGCTGGAAACACTGAGAAGGTCCCAGATCCAGGACGAGGCCTTACGAGCCACCTTTCGGGAGGTGACTCCCCACATGTGCAGGCAGTGAATTTGGCCGAGAAGTGCTCGGGGGAAGAGGACCACCCCTCCACCCCCCCCCCCAACCGCCCCCCCCCCCCCCACCTAGTGGCTCCATGAAGCACCAGAAGTCATAGCTCATTCAGCGAGAACAGAGAGGAGAATTAAGAACTGAACAAAATGATCCAACACCGACCCAGCCCAAATGCCTTACTCCCTATGCTCCCTGTGCCAAAAAGCGTCCTGAGGAGAGCTGATGTTTTCTGTCTGGGAGAAGGTTAGCTGGCTCTGAGCCTTCCTCTCTTGTGTGCTGTCTTCCCTTCTCCCCGCCCCCCTGCTCGCTCCAGGTTTCCCTTCTCCCTCACATAGGTCTCTCTCCCATCTCTTCCTATTTATTTACTTTGCCGTCTTTTTTTTTCTGCCAAAACACATCTCTCCACTTGGAGCAGACTCATCAAACAACCCTCTGTCCGTTGGTTCCCTTGCCTTGGCACTCGGCACCTTTTTAAGATCTTCCAGGCTACTTATTTCTTAACTCAGGGCCTGGACATTGGCTTCCGTATCTCCATTTAATGGCTGCCATTTCTCCTTTCCTTTACCCTCACCCCCTACCAGATTACATTCTAATCATCCTTTGTATTTTACCTCAAATACTTCTTTCTCAAGGCTAAGTGAAAAGTATGATTGGGGCTCCTGGGGGGCTCAGTCGGTTGGGCATCCGACTTCGGTTCAGGTCATCATCTTGCGGGTTCGTGGGTTTGAGCCCCCTGTCAGTCTCTGTGCTGACAGCCCAGAGCCTGGAGCCTGCTTGGGTTCTGTGTCTCCGTCTCTCTCTGCCACTCCCCTGCTCGTCCTCTGTCTCTCTCTCTCAAAAATAAATAAACATTTAAAAAAGTTGTTTTTTTAAAAAAGGCATGATTATATGTATCACAAAGAGCCATTACTATTTTTCAGGGTCTGTTTTATAAAATAAGTATTAATATATATAAGTTTATATGCACATATACTTGCATTTTATGTGTACCTCTGTAACTGTATATGAATTTACATAGGTACACATAAAATACAAATATATGTGCATATACATTTATATGTATTAATATCTGTTTTATACTCATTTAAAGCTAAATTCATATACATGTAAATATTTCTCTCCAAGCTTACATAGTGGTCATTTTTATAATCATCATTTTAGTAAGACGAAACTGTGGGGCAGATGTGCTAAGTAGCTTGCACATGGCCACACATCGACTAGGAGGTAGAGATGGGTTTTGAACTTGGCCAGCTCTGAGTCTGGATGCCAGTGACTGTCGAGTCCCTGAGTCTAGGTTAGAGCTCTCCGATAAATGGTCCCTCAGAACCCTTTACGCCTCCTCTCCTCTCTTCTTTCTACGGGTATTTATTCAAATAATGATGTATTCAGTGCTTTTTTTCTTTTCTTTTCTTTTTTCAGCCAGGCCCCAGGCTCCATGAGGGCAGGGACGACATCTGTTTGTTTTCTAGTATCTCTGTGCTGACACGGGCCTGGCACGGAGCGGCTCTCAGTAAATGCTTGTGCACAGACTATTAGGAAAGCAGTTAATTAAACCAGTTCACAGCACGAAGAATGCCAACTGCTAAAGGTATCTAAGTATAAATGGTTCTCTGCTTGGCTGAATTTTTTGTAGCACGGTAAAGAAAACATGACCACAAGCGACTAAATAAAAAGTGATATTTTCTCAAAATTATCTCTCACCTAGTATTCGGGCCCAAACAAGCAGCTTCTATTACAAGCCCTTTTTCAGCGATTTATTTTGAACCACAAAGTGTCATCTAGAGGAAAACCTATGTCCTGAAATCACCTCAGTCACTGATAGCTCAGAATGCTTGTCAAGGCCACCTAAGGTTCCAGGGAAAATGAGATGAAGAAATTGAATACATACCAATGGCTTTTTTCTTGGGAAAAGCTCCTAATTCCAGGTGTTGGATGTCACTACAAACAATACTTTAGGGTATGTTGAAAAGTAATAAATATTTTACTCACATTATGGAGCATATGAATTTACATTTATAGAACAATTGAAAATGACCATGGTCTGAGTGGTACATGAATCGGTTTTGGTGGCTTGAAATAAAATCTTCGGTAACAGCATCGTATGTGGATCCCCAAAGGCGCTGCAGCTCACACAACTCGGAAGAAGTTGGAAAGATGTGTTATGGAAGGTGGGCAACTCACAGAAAGGACGCATGGGCAATGAACTCACTGATATCCAGGATGCGACTGCAGAGTTTAAATTAAATTCTTTAGGGGTGCCTGGGTGGCTCAGTTGGTTAAGCGTCCGACTTCAGCTCAGGTCACGATCTCGCGGTCCGCGAGTTCGAGCCCCGCGTCGGGCTCTGGGCTGATGGCTCGGAGCCTGGAGCCTGCTTCCGATTCTGTGTCTCCCTTTCTCTCTGCCCCTCCCCCGTTCATGCTCTGTCTCTCTCTGTCTCAAAAATAAATAAATGTTAAAAAAAAAAATTTTTTTAATTAATTAATTAAATTCTTTAATGTACCATGATGGTATGAAAGGTCAATAGCTCTATACGGATAATTGATGATACGCAGGTAAAATTTTGCTTTATACACATACATAATCAAATGATCAAATACATAATTATCCAAATATATTAATATAATCGTACATCATTCATCACAACAATCATAATATATACTATACGATCTGTTATATAATTATGTATAATATACTTATATAATGATCAAGATATAATTTGTATATGTAAATACACTTGATTTTATATATGTATATGCATATGCATATATAGAAAATGTCTTAATATTTATATATTCCTGTTGGCCTAAACATCGCTTGGCTTTCCTTTGGGAAAATCCAACAAGGATTTTTATATTCATGTTCTGCTGACATTCGCTAAAACACAATTTCTTATTCTCCTTCTTCTCTCTACCTCCTCCCGCCACCCCTAGAGAGTCCAGTAGACTAACCTTTTTTCTCTTTCTTTTTTTTTTTAAAGCTGATTTATTTATCTTGAGAGAGACAAAGACAGTGCAAGTGGGGGAGGGCAGGGGGACAGGGAGAGACAGAATTCCAAGCAGGCTCTGTGCTGCCAGCACAGAGCCCGATGCGGGGCTTGAACCCACAAACCGTGAGATCATGACCTGAGCCAAAACTCAGAGCCAGATGCTTAACCAACTGAGCCACCCAGGCACCCTTTGAATAGACTAACCTTAACCACCCAGGGAGACAGCAATTTAGTGCAATGAGGTTTCCATCAAGCCCCAGAGTTGTCCTCCTGAGTGTGGATATGGAAGTGACACGTAAGAAGGAAACAAGCCTGAGATACTTGTTCATAAGGAACAAAGGACCAGTGTGTGTGTGTGCGTGTGTGTGTGCGTGTGTGTGTGTTTTACTTCTCTCTGTGTGTCTCTGTGTCTCTCCCTTTTCTCTTTGTTCCATCTGAACTTTAAAATACTAAACATGGGCTATGAGAGCATTGCAAATTCTATTTATCACATTTATTTTTATCTACGTGAACAAGGATCCTTTTATGAACAGTAACAATTTTGCATAAATTACATTAGAGTCGGATTAACTTTGCTATACGGTTTATTGAATTATATCACTGAAATTTCTTCGTGAACCTTTCCTTTATTTCAGCTATTCAGGTCCCATGATGATAAACTCATAAATGGAAAAAAAATCTAACACATAAAAGAGAACACAGCCTCTGACAGTCACAAGAATTTAGAGATATAATGGCAAATATATAAATACTTTCAAACATACTGTTGTTATGGTTAAGAAGCACATTATCATTTTTCTATCTTCTATCTAATGGTATATTTTTTGTAGTGTACTCAGTTCTGCTTTTAACAAGCAAAACATTGTATAACATTTGTTGTGTAGGTGTATTCCAGAGGTTCTGTCTATAATTGCCGAATTGTCTATAATGTGAACATATCATATTCACAGGGGGATTCTTTAAGTAGAACGTTCTCTTCCTTTCTTCCTAATCTTTATGCTTAGCTTCAAAAAAAAGATGTTTTGAATATTTAAGTCACATATACTTTATTGTGAATAAAATACAATCAAGAGATCTTATATCCAAGAAATTATTTTTTTAGTAAAAGGTTGTATTGTAAGCTTTCCTACTACATTCAGAAATATAGGGACACCTGGGTGGCTCAGTCCGTTAAGCATCTGATTTCGGCTCAGGTCATGATCTCACGGTTTGTGAGTTCAAGTCCCGCATCGGGCTCTCTGCCGTCATCACAGAGCCTGCTTGGGATCCTCTGTCCCCCTCTCTCACTACCCCTCACCCGCTTGTGCTCTCTCTCTCTCAAAAATAAAATAAAAACGTTAAAAAATGAAATATGTAGAAAGGGTATATACATATTCAGTTCTGCAGTAGCTGTTTCTGAATCTCAAGATCTTTTGCAGGAAGAATGGATAAGAAAATGTCCATGGGTTATGCATTCCTCCCTTGCTGGGCACCATGTAAAATGCATCCCTCGCAAAAATTCTATCCGTCAATATGTTTTAAATTGAGTCTTTCTTTCTCCATACCTGTGTGTGAAAGCAACATGTAATATATGGTTACACGCTGTAGATTTCAACATCAGCATCAGTCTGTTTCCTTGGAAATGGTGAGTCGTATTCAAGGAGAACAGGCTGATGTAACCCCTTGCAAGTTCACAGAGACTTAACTCTTGCCAGGTGGGAAATCCACTGTGCTCACTATGAGATTCAGGGAGGTGAGTGCCTCTTTCTCTGTTTTAAGAACTCTGTAAAATTTCTTATGACATTCCCTACCATAATTTCTAGATTATGCTAGAAATTATAATATAATATAATATAATAAAATATAATATAATATAATAGCTAGATTTCCGTTCTCACCTCAATTGGGGGACTAGGATTTCCCTACATTTCCAGGAGATGTCCAGCTCCACAGGGGCAGCCCCGCCAGCTCGGGGAGACAGAGATGTGGAGCCTGGATGTCTGGGTTTGACACTCGCCTCTCCTGTGGACTCTCATGGCTTTAGACGAGTTGCTACGTGAGCCTCTGCCCCCCCCCCTTGTGCAGTTGCAAAATGAGGATAATAACAAATGCTATCCCTAGAGGATTATTTAGAGAATGTAATGTGTTAATAGATGACCACTTAGAATACATTCTGACACATGCGTGTTATATAAGTTAGCCTGAGGATTATTACAGGAACTATTTGCAATGAAAAGCATGCCCTTGTCTCTGTTTTCAGGGAAGGTACTGTGTAGGCGCTAACACAGCTCGTTCTTCTTTGGTTTTCAGTGATAATGCGTGCCACGTGTCAGCGTTTCCATTAGTTCGTCTAGTAAATACTTACTGAACAACTAGGCATCAGACCCTGCTTTTCTAACAAAGACTGAGTTTGAGGACATCAGCATCTCTGAGCTTCAGTGTTGATAAGGCGGGAGTAGGGGGGCGGGGGGTGTTGTAGGTGGGTAATCTCACAAACACAGGAGATAAAAGGTGGCAAATGCATTAGGTAATCATCTTTGCACTGTGAAAAGACAGGGAGGGTTGTTTTGTTTGTTGGCTGGTTGGTTGATTTATTTTGAGAGAGAGAGAGAGAGAGAGAGAATGCAGGTGAGGCCCAGAGGGGGGGGGCGGGGGGAGAGACAGACAGAATCCCAAGCAAGCTCTGTGCTGTCAGCATGGAGCCTGATGTAGGGCTGGATCTCACGAACCGTGAGATCATGACCTGAACTGAATCAAGAGTGAGAAACTTAGCCAACTAAGCCACTCAGGAGCCCCTTGTTTTGTTTTCAATTTTAGAGAAAGAGAGAGAGTGTTCGAGCCAAGGAGAGGAGCAGAGGGAGAGAGAGAGGGGATCTAAAGTAGGCCCCATGCATGCTCTACATAAACCCTACTCGGGGCTTGATCATATGACCCTGAGATCATGACCTGAGCTGAAATTAAGAGTCAAACATTCAAACAACTGGGCTAGTCAGGTGCTCTTACTGAGAGTTTTAGTTAAGGCCATCCTCATATGACCACAGCTAGAACTCTGGAGTCAGTTTGCCTTATTTTAAGAAGTACTATCTGCTAATTATCGAACTTACGAGCAAAAATAAATTTCCCTAGCCTTTAAGTCTCCATTTCCTTTCTGCGAAACATAAGAGATAAAGGGCTTACCTCCCAAGGTTGACAAGGCATTTTTTTTTCACAAGAATAGCTGATGTTGCCAGAACGTTACAAGTCAAGCACTGAGTGGCTGGCTTTCGGTGGATTCCCAAGGACTGGGCAGAAAGTGCTTAGAGTCGTGCCGGACATATTAGAAAATGTTCAGAAACAGCCATTAACATCTTATATCCTTTGACGTCACATGAATCTGCAGCTGGTTGAAAGGATGGCCACTTACCAGCAGTAACGTTTCCAAAGTAGAATTTAGTTTCCTGTCCACGTTCTCAAGGGTCTGGCTGAGTCTGTTACTAGATGAAGGTAGAACAGAGGTGGAAGTCTTCTTTCCCGGGCAGTTTCTGATAGGCAGCTCTGCCTGAAGATATTATGTACTTCAGTGAAGGAGGATAAACCATTAATTTCGAAAGGTCGTACTAACATCCAAAGGTGCCTCATATAAGGGGCAGGGTGAGGGGCGGGTGGTGGAACTGTGCCTATTTTACTTAGTCTTCTCAGCTGAGAGACAAAGGAAGACACGATGGTCTCTACAGCCAGTGATCGGATATCCCCCCCCAGAAGATTAATGAGTCAGGCTGCCCCAAATCCATGCTCATTGGTACTTGGTTAGCTTTAGAAAATCCAGTGATACAGTAATTTTCCTGAAGAGATTAATTTCGCTGTCATGTTCAGAAGGCGAAGAAGGGAATTGTAGGAGACAGGGTCAGAACGTGTAGCACTTCAAAGCAAGTGGAAGGAATTTAATGTTGTTGTTGTTTTTTTTAAACTGATGATAAGCGAGCTAACAGTTTCAAGCATGGGAACGTCATGACACACAATGTGTGGTTTTCCAAGTTCACTTGACTGCTAGGCTGAGAGCACACAGAAGGGGTAAGAGCCAAGCAGAAGCCAGTGAACGGGGCTATAGTGATAGACCAGGCAAGATCCAGAGGTGCCTGGATGAGGTTGTAATAGTAAAAATGCGAACAGTGGGATAGGATGTGTGTTACATAACCTGCACTTCACTTCTCATGCAGCATCCCCGACCTGGGAATGTATAACTTCAGGCAGTAAACAAAAAAAAAGTAGATGCAATGCAAAAAAGTCTTGATTTTTAACTTGAGCAACCCGTTCTACTCATGGAAATAGGGAATCGGAGGGAGGAAATTATTTCAGAAGTGAGAGGATTTAGAGTTGTTTCTACCTGGTTAAAACTGAGATTCGGGTGAGATATTTGTATCACCAGCTAAGCAACTGGATAATGTACCATGCTAGAGTTTGTGTTTGGAAATATTAGACATCGGCTTGAAAATGTTGACTTAGATGTAGCATCTTGTCCAAGAGAAGAGTTGGGGTTGGTTACAATTTGTAATTAAAGTGCTACATGCTCTGACCCTGCCTCATACCATTGTCTTATTCGCCTTCTGAACATGGCTTTGAAATGAATCTGTTAAGCAAAATTACTATGTGAATGGATTTTGTAAAACTAGCCAAGTAACAATGAACACGGGTTGGGAACATCCTGATTCATTAACCCTCTGGGGGATATACTATGTCTGAATGGAGACACCCAACAGGAGAACACATTTAGAGGACGCAAAAGAACCTTGAGGAATGTTACCATTGAGAGGCATTAGCAAAGAAGAAAGAGAGAGAACCATGTGAGGTATGATGAGAGGCAGAGAATGTGGTGTTCTGGAGGCCAAGAGATGAAAGGAAGTTGTTTTTTTTTTTTATGAGTTTTTCTGAGATATTGCTGAAGAAGAACTCAGAGGCCAGTGGATTTGGCAGCATGGACATGTCTGGAGACCTGGATGGGAGTAAGGTCAGTGAGTGACATGGCTGAGTATGTTTTTAATGACAAAAGGAACAGCAAGGGTGAATAGGCAGACATTTCAGGGGGTTTTGTTGAGAAAAGGTGTCCAGAATTGGATTGGGAATTGGAAAAGAAAATAAGGTGAAGGTGTTTTTTTATTTTATTTCATTATTTCATTATTTCATTATTTATTTATTTATGTTTATTTATTTATTTTGAGAGAGAAAGAGAGAGTATGAGCAGCAAATGGACAGAGGAAGAGAGAGAGAGAGAGAGAAAGAGAGAGAGAGAGAGAGAGAGAGAGAGAGAATCCCAAGCAGGCTCCATGCTTTCAGTGCAGAGCCTGATGCGGGGCTCAGTTCCATGAACCATGACATCAGGACCTGAGCTGAAATCCAGAGTTGGACGCTCAACCAAAGGAGACACCCAGGAACTTTTTTTTTTCATTTTTTTTAAAGATTGGGGATATTGGGTCTTGTTTGTGGGAAGGTGAGGATACTCTTATGGAGAGGAAAGAATTAGAGATGTAGAAGAGAAATTGCATAATTGTGAAGAAAATTCGAAGAGAAGGCAATATGGAGTAGGGCATATAGCATAAGAGGAGTAACTGATCTCTGGTAGAAGTAAGGACTTTTATCCTTAGAAGACCAAGGGTAAAAAGTATAATTTTAGAAGCACTTAGGTGTCAATTTTGGCGGTGGGGTGATGAGCACATTTTTAACAAATGCTTTAAAAACTGTTTCCTACTTCAAAGATTGTAGACAGGAAAGCAGGCTTTTCCTGTGTATGACCCCAGGAGGCATCTCTAGACTGTCCCTACAAAGTTGAGTCCTGGACCTCCCTCTTCAGCAGACCTGTGTCCTGTTCAATTCCTCAGCAACCAAGGGTTCAGATCCTGGGGAACTGGTATGTCCTAGCACTCCCCTAGACAGAAACTTGAAGCCAATACACCTGTTCCCCACTTAGAATTGCATTCTTAGGCAAAGAAGTTTCTTTCTGAGACCCTATGCTTGCAGAGCCCGGGAGATCATTTGTGGGATGCCTGGACATGGGAACTATGCACCTACTTAAACATTGCCCGCAAGTTCCTGAGCTAAGCGATACTTGCCAAAGTCATGCATGCAAACTGGAATGGATAGTGCTGTCCTAGTCCACAGCACGCGGTTTAGGCTGGGTCACCCCAATGCCTGGAGACATCCCCTAAGGATGAGGGTAAATTGTCAGAATAGACAATCATCGGGGCGCCTGGGTGGTTCAGTCAGTTAAGTGTCAGACTCTTGATTTCTGCTCAGGTCATAATCTCATGGTTTGCAGGATCAATCCCCACGTCTGTCAGTGCAGGGCCCGTTTGGAATTCTCTCTCTCTCCCTCTCTCTCACTGCCCCTCTCCCACTTGCATTCTCTCTCTTTCTCTCTCTCTCAAAATAAATAAATAAAACATTTTTTTAAAGGCAATAATCCGGGTGCCTGGGTGGCTCAGTCGGTTAAGCGGCCGACTTCAGCTCAGGTCATGGTCTCGCGGTCCGTGAGTTCAAGCCCCTCGTCAGGCTCTGTGCTGACAGCTCGGAGCCTGGAGCCTGTTTCAGATTCTGTGTCTCCCTCTCTCTGACCCTCCCCCGTTCATGCTCTGTCTCTCTCTGTCTCAAAAATAAATAAACGTTGAAAAAACAATTCTTTAAAGGCAATAATCAAGTGGTCACATTGCCTGTCTCTGTGCCACAACTTCCTTGGAGATAATGGAAGCAAACATCCACTGGAGTGTGATGGTGAGTCACTCTGAATACCAGATGGCTCAAAAGGGTGAGTCACCTACTTCCCAGGTGCTCACAGGGTCCATAGGGCACTAAAGCTGATGATAAGGCTGGCTATGTAGGAGGCACGCTAACAGGATGGGAGAGGGGACACATATTTGCCACAAGGCCATAACATTCCCAGGTGGGCAGATCACTCAGAAATCCTAAAACGCCAGGGACATCTCTGGTAACGAGGCTGCCAACAGTTCCATCATGTGGGTCCTTCGCATAAATGTGGATGTCCTTCTGAGCCGTAAGGAGGAGAAAAAGGCAAAACCACTGAGAATCTTTGCCAAGAGATAAGGAAGGCTACTTCCCATGAGAGTGCCAAGTAAGAGAGGAATCTCTAGATCCAATGGACACATCCACACAGTTGAGTAGAATCTAGGGATGGGAGACAGTTAATTTAAAACTCTTATTGCAGGTTTAATTGTGTGAATTCAGTAATTGGGAACAGACAGCCATACCTATTTATTCCTGAATTATCTCCGATGACCACAGGCATATGCCATACAGCTTTCCAAGAAACTTCCTGACAAACTCAATGGTACCCTAGACACCAAGTAGAACCCATTTACTGAAGTTACCCAGAAACAGTTTTCATGGTATCATGGTTACAAGAAAACTACAGGTCATGTGACCAATGCCAGGAAATGGAACTCTCTTCACCCAGGTCTCTGGGTCTAAGTGGCAGGAGAAGGGGGGAGGGGGGGCAGGGAGAGAGGAGCAAGGGGGAAGAAGGTTCATCGGCCAAATCACCACACAGGCTGCTTCCTGCAGCAGAAGCTGATGTGTCTGCTGACCCAAAAACTGGGAGCCAAAACGTGACTTTCCAGAGGAAGCTAAGGAACCAGCATCTCCTGGATCAGTCCTCATTCTGCCCATGAGTCCTGGCACCAAATGGTGCTTGCTGATATTCCCCCGAGCACCGTACACAATACGTTGACCAAAGCACATCAACAGTATGTTCAACGTATGTATCAGTGTATATATCAAATATACACTCACTGCATATTCTTATTGTGACCTGTGATCCATCAATACTTTCATATGTTTAATTCCCACTAACTGTATTGATAACATGTAGTAAGATTAGTTCTCGACAAAGATGATAAGACTAAAAACATTGCAATGTTCCAGCCCAGCAGCTGGAGGTCCAGAATCTCTTGACAACAATCTGTCATCTCAGTGTTCAGATGCGGACAGTCATTGAGCCTTGGGCTCTGACAGTGTCAGGGCTCTACTTCTCCTAGATGATCCATGCAGGCGATTGTTACACCATAGTCAGCCGCATCGGCATCCCTCAACAGTGAGGTGTGCCTGTCCTTTTTCCTGTTTAAATTTATGTTGACTTTATGTAGTTATATTTTTCTAATAGTATGTGACCTGGTTATATTGCTTCTGGTTAATGAAGTGATCAAGATTCCTGTCTTTGGAGCTAAGTTGCAAACACATCACATGATGTTGAGACTTTTCTTCATGAACCTCAGTGAGATGGGAAGAGGCATCAAAGATGATGGATGAGTAGGAGGACCCCAGGCTCGTTTTTTCCCAAGAACACAGCTAGATAACCATCAAGTCATTGTGAATACTCTGAGAAACTGACCTGAAGGCCGACAGAACAACAAACTTCACAACTGAAGGGAGAGAAGAGGTCACATGGAAGAATGCAGGAAGTATGGAGATGTGGTTTAGGGGACAAATGGATCACAGGAGCCATGGTCAGGGAGAAGGAGATTGGAGCACACTGAGGAACGCACACGAAGAACGTTGTCCCAAAGCCATTGGCTTGGAAAATGAGAGAGACTGAAATTCATCAGTTCTTACAACCAGCAGGGCTTAAAGCCTGGAGTTTTAAAGGTCAGCAAGCTTGGCTGAAATAGAGCCAGGAGGGCACTGAGCTGCTCCTGGAGAGAAGGCACAGAAACAACCCTGGATCTGACAGCATGGAAACAGTGATCTGAAAAATGCCTGGGGCACACAGTGGGAGGTTATTTGCTAAAACCACTTCTTTGAGAGGCAGCATTCAGAGAGCTGCCTCTCAAGGAACAAAAAAGCTAGCTGGCACCTTTCCCTCCCCTGCCCCTCAGCATAAACACAGAACCACCTGAGGGAAGCAGTTCAGCTTGGACATTAGCTGCCTAACTTGCTTAAAGCACCACCACCCTGTGCTCTGGCAGGACTGCCCTTTTCCATCAAGCTTGCCTCAGTCCCAGCATGGTAAGCCCCTCCTCTAGAAGACCAGCACAAATGCCTGCCCACACCATATCTGTCAACCAGAGAGTTCTTCAGGTCCTCGATTCTGATGAAGTTGGTGTCACGTCTCACTTCACAAGCAGGCCAATGCACACCTAGCTAAAACTCACCACATTCAGGCCAGGGGCCAAACATTGCTCACTGCAGGCAAGGAGAGTTTCTGCAGATGACTGGCTTGAAGGAAAGAGCAGCCAAACACAGTAGTAGAGTGCCTCTTTGAAGCTCCAGGCCCTGGGCACCACATGACCTCTCTCCACAAAACCATTTCACTCAGGAACAGGAAACATAACTGGATTTTCTAACTCAAAGAAGAAGGCAGAGACTTAGACAAAATGCCAAGATAAAGGACTTTATCCCATATCAAAGAATAAGATAAGACCATGGCCAGAGATCTAAGCAAGACAGATATAAGTAACATGCCTGATGGAGAACTTAAGGCAACAATCTCAAGGATACTTACTGGGTTTAAGAAAAAATTGAAAGACAGGAAGGAGAACTATACCACAGAGATAAAGGACTTAAAAATCTATCAGAGGTGAAGAATGCAATAAACAAGATTGAAAAACACTTGATGAACAGCATGCTGGAAGAAGCATAGGAATGAATTATGACCCAGAAGACAAAGTAATGGGAAATAATGAAGTTGAACAAAAGAAAGATGAATCACGCAACACACGAATAGACTTAGGGAACTCACTTACTCGATCAAACATAGTAACATGCATATACAGGAGTCCCAAAAGAAGAGAGAGAAAGGCGCACAGAAAATTTATTTCAAGAGATAATACCTGAGAACTTCCCTAATGTGGGGAAGGAAACAAACATCAAAATCAACAAAAGCAGGCCAGTACC
Source organism: Panthera pardus (assembly GCF_024362965.1). Lineage (NCBI taxonomy): Eukaryota > Metazoa > Chordata > Mammalia > Carnivora > Felidae > Panthera > Panthera pardus. The sequence continues at coordinate 15,884,918 of NW_026526654.1, read as the reverse complement.
AAAACATACTGTAACTAAATTTGCAAGATATAGTGATAAAGGAAAAATCTTAAAAGCAGCAAGACAAAAGAAGTCCTTAACTTACAATGGAAAACCCATAGGGCTAGCTGGAGATTTCTCAACAAAAACTTGGCAAGCCAGAAGCAGGTGGCATGGTATATTCAAAGTGCTGAATGGGAAAAAAATTGCAGCCGACAAAGCTCTACCCAGCACACTATCATTCAGAAGAGAAGGAGATAAAAGGATCTTCCAGACACACACACACACACACACACACACACACACACACACACACAAAACTAAAGGAGTTCATGACCACTAAAAGAGCCCTGCAAGAAATATTAAAGGGGACTCTGAGTGCAAAGGAGAGACCAAAAGTGACAAATACAAGAAAGGATCAGAGAAAATCTCCAGAAACAATGTCAAAATAAATAAAATAAATGGCAATATATAAATAACTCTCAAGAATTACTTTGAACATAAATGGATTAATGCTCCAATCAAAAGATGCAGGGTGTCAGAATGGATAAAATCAAACAAACACCAAGATTCATCTATATGCTGCCTACATAAGAATCATTTTAGACCTTAAGTCACCTACACATTGAAAGTGAGAGAGTAGAACAACATTTATCACACAGATGAATATCAAAAGAAAGTCAGAGTAGCAATACTTAATATTGAACAAACTAGACTTTTGTTTCTGTACTGCTTTTATCCTGCTTTAGTATCAATGTGTTCCCTTTATTCCATTATTTGTAAGATGTTGGTAAAGATTGTCGTAAAGATATATTTTTTAAATGTTTGGTAGAATTGACCAGTGAAACCATGTGATCTCGGGCTTTCTGTGCTGGGAGAATTTTGATTCCTAATTCAACTTTTATCTTGTTATTAATCTAAGAAGATTTCCTATTTCTTGCATTTAAGATTCACGATCCAAACATGGTAACTTGTGCATTTTAGGAATTATCTGGTTTTTTTCCCTAAGTTATCTGATTTGTTAGTATATAATGGCTTATAGTAGTTTGTTATCACATTATGCATTTCTGTGATTATCTATTGCTTTCTATTTCTAATTTTGGTTTCTGAGTCTTGTCTCCAATTTTTGCTTAGTAAATGTAGTTACAGCATTGCCAATTTTGTTTATTTTTTTGGCTGTTTGCAGATTTAATCTTGTTCATTTATTTTTTAAAAATCTGGGTATTACTTTCAAAGCTGTTTTTATTTATTCTGCTCTCTATATTATTTAGTACTGTCTGTCATTTCCTTTCTCTACTAAATTTCAGCTAAGTTTCTTCTTTTTCTAATTCCTTGCGGTGTGTTGTTTATTTGAATTTTTTATTTTAATATAAGCATTTTTAGCATAAGTTTCACTCTAGCATCTGCTTTTGCTGCACCCCATAGGTTTTGAAATATTGTGTTTTCTTTTTCTTTTGCTTTGATATATTTTGATTTGCTGTTTGTTTTCATATTTGGCCCATTGCTTGGGCAGTAGTGTGCTGTTTAAGATTTGCATATTAAATAAATAATACTTACATTGTAGATTTTCCAGCGTTGATTTATTGTTGATCTTTAGCTTTGTAGCATTGTGGTTGGAAACTATATTTTGTTGGTATAATTTCAGTCTTCTTAAAGGTGTAATATTTGTTATGTCTTTTTTAATGCGGTTTAACCAGGAGATTCTTCTGTGTGTACTTGAAGAAAAGGTGCATTCTATTTGTCTTGGATGAAATGTTTTATATATGTATATATCTAAAAGATATATATATATATATATATATATATATATATACACACACACACACACCTATATATATATACACCTATACACACACACAAACACACACATACACACATATATTATATACATATATATATGTATATCTTTTACAATCATGTATTTTGAAGTATGCTTCAAAAAAAATGTTTTTGTTGAAAAAATAATAATAACTTTAACTGAAGATACTCATTTAAAATAAATAATATCAAGGTGCCTGGGTGGCTCAGTCAGTTAAGCATCTGACTCTTGATTTCAGCTCAGGTCATGATCTCATGTTTTATGAGTTTGAACCCTGGGTCAGGCTCTGAACTGACAGTGAGGAGCCTGCTTGGAATTCTCTCTCTCTGTTTCTCTCTGGGTATCTCTGCCCCTCCCCCACTGGTGCTGTCTCTCTCTCTCTCTCTCTAAAAATAAACTTAAAACAATAATAAAAATTTAAAAAAATAAAATAAAATGAAGCATATCAAGGGAGGTGGGGGGATGGGCAAAATAGGTGAAAGGGATGAAGAGTATACTTATAATAATGAAAAACGAAAAATGAATGTACAGAATTACTGAATCACTATATAGCACACCTGAAACTATTATAATAACACTGTATGTTAACTGTACTGGAATTAAAATAAAACCTTAATTTTAAAAACTTGGTTTTTTAATTTGGAAATGGTGGTTTGGAAATAGTTTGGAAATTAAGTTGGAAATTGTGGTTTCCACGTTTAGTCCCATTAGTAAATGTAAGTTCATTTTAGTCTAAAGGAAAATGGCTGATAGACAAAGAAACACACTCGCAGTCACACACACATACACACACACACACACTCAGAGAGAGAGACTGAGAGAGGCTTTGAGAGAGCAATCAAGGGAGACACTCAAAGGAATATACATGTATTTCACTGGATTTTGGTAAGTAAATGAACAGTGTTAATTATGTAGGGTTGTACTTATGTTTATACTTTAATACTAAAATACCATCATGATAATGAATACTTGACGATAAATAGTCCTCATGTTTTTAGCGACTAATTTCTAATTATAATGCATGTCTAATATTTTTATTGAGATATACTTTGGAAAAATATTTGACTTTTTATAGTACCAATACATTCTTGGTGATGCATTTAATAAAAGTGTGTTGAAATCAAATAATACTAAAGCAAGTATAAAGATTATGTTTTATTAGAAATGATATTTGGCACTTAGACCAAAATTTCCTAGGGTTCTTTAACAGAATCCTATATTGTTTCAATATTTATTTCTCTGAGCCCCATTTTCTACATCACTAGCATGAAATAACTGCATTTTGATCCCCACAATCTTTTTCTCCTGCACTGCACGATAATTATATATATATATATATATATATATATATATATATATATATACCTCATCTCTCTTCCCAATACCTCCCTTTCTCTCTCTCTTTTTCTCTCCATACTCAAGTTCAGTCATATTTTGAGTCATATTCCTATAAATCACAATTATCCCAAAAGAAAAAATAATCCAAACATTAAAATTTCCATTATTTAAAAAAATAAGAAGAACGCACAGAGAGAACTATCTTTCTTTCTAGAAGAAGCCTTTGAACCAATAAAAATATTCTGTAACAGAATATTACACTCTTGTAAAGAAGGAAAATTATCCCTTTATACACAAAGAATCGTTTCATTTACTACCCATAATACTGGTCTTGATTTTGGAAACCAAAGCAAACAATGCACATTACATTTTAAACGTTATTAAAATTTGAGGTGCCTGGGTGGCTCAGTCTGTTAAGAGTCGAACTCTTGAGTTTGGTTCAGGTCATGATCTCCCAGTTGTGAGACCAAGCCCTACACTGGGATTCACACTGAGCATGGAGCCTGAGTAAGATTCTCTTTCCCTCTCCCTCTGCCCCTCCCCTGCTCATGCTCTCTCTCTCTCTCAAAAAAAAAAAAAAGTTATTAAAATTTAAACAATAAGATATTCAGTTGGAGGAATAATGAGCAATTATCTTAAAAGTAATGTCATGTCATTCTAGAATTTTTATAGCTTAAGACTATCATTCAGATTCAGTAAGTTGATGATGTGTCAGTCATAGAGTCCATATGTGAAAGCACTTTGGGCATGTGTTTTGTATTCTTCTTCAAACAGGAGTTAATATAATATGATTTTATTCAGAGCATAATTTTGTATCAGTGATTCAAAGAGATGTATGTCCATAACGCTGGTAAAATATTTCGTTTCATTTATTATTTCAGTGAATAATAAATCAAATGCGGTGAGAGAATATTTAGGATATCTCATCAGCATGGAGATTCGTTTCTATTATTCTAATATATATAATACATATAGTTTATAACAACATATATTATATATTTACATAATCAATATCCCATTATTAACTATTAGGGGTGTTGAATGATTTCAATAATCCTTCTTTTGTCCCTTATACCTAATTTAAATATATACTTTTTTCAAAATACTTTTGCTATAATAGTATCTTGCTTAGTATTAAATTTGTATATAATTTTGGATGAATTTACTGCAACCTGGAGCTGGCTGCTGGCTAGGTTTAGAGAGAGGGCAGGTAGCAGAATATCAGAACCATATAACTAGGGTGCATATGGATTAAACAAATATGACTGCCATTAAGACCCTGTGCTAATCAGTCAACCAGCCTTGAGATAAAATGCTAACAGAAATCCCATATGAATTCTCTGCTTTCAGTGGTGATTGCTTCTACGTTTGAAATCACCTCTTCCTGCTGTTATGTAAACTAGCTGCTTATACTACAGTCATAAGCTTCCAAAAGGACGGCTTGTTCCGGGAGAGGAACAAGATGAACAAATCTATCATCTCTATTTATTTTCTGATTACTTACTATTTTAAAAAGTCAAAGGTCTTGGGGCATTGGGGTGGGTCTGTCCATTAAGCATCAGACTCCTGACTTCAGCTCAGGTCATGATCTCATGGTTCTTGAGATGGAGTCCCACATGGGGCTTTGCGTTGACAGCCAAGGCTTTGTGTTGGAGCCTACTTGGGATTCTCTCTCTCCTTCTCCCTCTGTTCCTCCCCCAGTAGCACACGTGCATATTCTCTCTCTCTCTCTCAAAATAAATAAATATTAAAAAAATAGATCTCCGTTTCCACTAAAACAAATCATAGTTCTTAATCATAACTTTAAAAGAAACCCCATAATACAAATATTGTAAAAACCAGTGAGGTGGGGCTTTTTGTCCGGAAAGAGTAAACACGTTCAACTTTTTGGGAAAGTATTTGGACAAGGCCAAGGAATAGCCTTACACATGTCTACAAATTTCATCTTTTCTTTCCATTTCGTGGTTTTAGTCTAAGAAACTCTGAGAAATAGATGTGAGAAAGCAGAGACAACAAGTTGGAGAGAGCAATTACAAGCCATTCAATTTTCCGAGTAAGATCAGGGTTTGCCCTGTTGATTTAAATGGCTCTTAAAGGGGACAGGGATTATTTTCCCTGTTACTGATTTAGTATTTACTACATTAGTAGAAAAATGACATTCTTCGTAATTTACCTTCAAAAAATAAAATATAACGATTGTCTCCAAAACCTAGTTTTAGGGGACAGACCTTGAGCTTGAGGACACAAAGGTCATCACGGCTTTTTCCTTTCCGTTCTTGGATTTTGCTGAATAATAAATGCAGCGGCTTCTATGTCCTTCTGATCAAAACCATGTTTGATACACTCTCTGAAAATGAAAACATTTAATAAATATCAAACTTTTATGCTTCAATATTCTTTGTGGAAGTACTTAAGCATTTTGAAGTATTAATCTTGGAAGAGAGAGAAGAAATCCTGGCAACTAATTTTCTTTCAAGGTTATATATTCTTTAATTATCACTTGTCCACAGAAAATAGAAATATCTTATTTAGGGCTCCGAAGTGCACATTCAAGCTGCTGACTCCTTTTGAGAAGTCGGCAAGGTATCTCCAAAAATTCAAATGCAGAAATTGGGTTCGTTTTATTTTATATATTGTATGAATATGACCATGAGATGCCATGTGTATTTATTCATAAGAGGGAAAGGAGTAGCTTGATTTAGGTTAGATCCTGTGTGGGATAGACTCTTTTTTCTGGATAGAGAAGGGTTTCGGGGAGTAAAGTGACGTTAAATAGGCCTTCGCTTGACATACGATGTTTAACCTGTGATTCAAGAACTAGAGGCTGATGTGGTCAGCTGTGTTTGGGGAATATGAGAATCAATAAAATGAACCTGGTCCTCCATTGTCTCCTGAATGCACCCTTTTTTTTCCGTCTGTCCCACCGTTGACTTGGTTTAGGCTCTCATCAGCTTTCCCTGCCCTAACAGAATGGTCTCCTAACTGAAGTTCTCACAGCCATTTTCTCTCTCTTCAAGACACTCCCTGCTTCAGAGTTGTCTATGCTGTTTTGCCATTTCTAAAACATGGACAAATCCACTGTGTCCCAAAGAACTGAAGTCGCATGCTCTCTTTGCCTAAACATATTTATCCAAAGAAAAGTTGGCTCCCCAAGGTAAGTGGCCCCTGGGGTACTGAGAGTTTCTATCGTATAGAAGCACACTTGACCAATGAAGAAACTACATGAGGACCAGACACATAGCGATGATCTCATGTGGTTAGACTAAGGGGAAACAATGTCCCGTTTGTTGGAGGGTGACAGGTAGCAATCTTTTTTATCGAAAAACTCGAAGATCACTAACACTTTCGCGGGCATTATTAACAAAGCCAGCCAAAATTCACTGAGCACTGCATATTGCTATTTCAACTAATTCGATGTGCTATTTCAATTAATGCTGACAATAATCTTAGGAGGTAGGTGCCACTATTCACCCCAATTAAGAAACAAGGAAAGTGAGACACAAACGCAAGAGTCTTTCCTCCTAGACAATCAAGTGAATGTTGCAACCAGGATATGACGTGAAAAAGTCTGACCCCAGATCTGAAGCCTCACCTCCCAATCTGTCTGCTAGATTCAACCTAGTCTGTAGCACTTCCACCTTCTTTCCTTCCCCTTTCCTCCTTCCTACTTTCCTTCTTTCCTTCGTTCTTTCCCCTCTCCCTTCCTCCCTTCCTCCCTTCCTTCCTCCTCCCTCCCTTCCTCCTCCCTTCCTCCCTTCCTTCCTTCCTTCCTTCCTTCCTTCCTTCCTTCCTTCCTTCCATTTCTTCCCATAACCCACAGCCAACCAACCCTGGCAACTCCAAATGCAGGGCTGAGTTCAAGACAAAGAAAGTACTTGACTCATTCACCAGACCTGACTCCAATATACACATGCTGTGCTCTGGCTTAAAGCAGAAGCCACAGCTTCAGCATGTTCTAGCTATAAAAATGGGAGATAGTTTGGCCAATAGAATGACAGAGCAGCATTCTGGGAAAGAAGAAAGCTCACCCTTGGGGATTTGAATCCATCAACCCACCCGTGAGTCTTTTACTTGCTAGCCTATTAAGCTTACTTATTAGCAAATATTTAAATGAGCGTGTCAGGCTTCAGCCACTTCTAGACAAACTACGCTTATTTATACGTGGGTAATTTGGCAAACGCTTTCTGGGAGATGAGCAAAATAAGCCTGTTACTTCAATAAAAATAACTTGCAGTATGGTTGAAGGATGATAAAGTTTGAACTTAGAAGCAAAAATTAAAATTTGGAAAATTTGTCTCCGCCGTCACGAGTTTGACAAATTCCCTGCACTTAAAGACTCTTCTGCTCAGTCAGTGGCGATAGTAACAAATGTGTGGTTTTTTTTTAATTGTATAATGAAATGTGTCAACATTTGGAAGATGTGAATAATTGAGGGCACTAATACCTTCCAAATGACCAATGCGTAATTAGTAAAACATGCATGGATAAAAGATTCATTCAAAGTGACAGACAGATCAATGGATTTTAATGTATCATCGTATGAGGCATTTATTATGGTTTTGGTTGCAACTAACGTTTAAAAAAAAAACCCACCATGTTTTAACATCAAAGAAAAATATCCCCAATGATTTGAAATGGCCACTAAACTACGATAGGTCGTTTGAATCTGGATTTTCATCATATAATTCAATCAAAACGCAGATTGAATGTGAAACAAATGTGAGCCCACAGCTAGCTTCAGTGAAGCCGAACATGAAAGAGATTTGCAAATATGGAGGGCAATTCCATCCTCCTCCTTATTCATAGTTATTTTCATGAAAATAGTACATTGATTATAACACCTGATGGCTTTATCATCCTTTTATGTTAATTTATAGACATTTATATTTTCTACTTTCTAATTTTCTAAGTTGTTTTTTTTTTTTTTTTTTTTTTTTTTTTTTATTTTTGGGACAGAGAGAGACAGAGCATGAACGGGAGAGGGGCAGAGAGAGAGGGAGACACAGAATCGGAAACAGGCTCCAGGCTCCGAGCCATCAGCCCAGAGCCTGACGCGGGGCTCGAACTCACGGACCGCGAGATCGTGACCTGGCTGAAGTCGGACGCTTAACCAACTGCGCCACCCAGGCGCCCCTCTAATTTTCTAAGTTTTAATTTCTCATAAGGAAACGAACTATCTGTGGGGTTGGTTGTCTTTGGGTTTTGAGAATGTAATGAGTTCCAACCTCCAGAATTGAGAATACAACTTTCTGAAGTTCGTAAGAGAGTAAGTTCATAACTTAGTTGTTCCCTATGGTCACCAGGGGACTCTGAGGGTGCAGACAGCCTGGGGAGGGGTGACAGGCTTGCTGAGAGAAAGAGAGGGAGGAAGAGATAGAGGGGGGCGGAGAGGAGAGATTGTGTTAGCCACCCATAGTGATCAAATTAATCCTACAGACCAACACCTTGCCATGTGATCACTCCCACATTCAAAATCCAATCTATTTGGTAATTTTTCTCTAATTTTTAATTTCGCAATTTATGAAACCTCTTTCCTTTCCAACTTCTTCTTTTTTTCTTTTTTTTTCTTTTTTTTTTTTTTTTTTTTCATAACGAAATGCAGTCTAATCCTTTCCCATGTGGCCAGCCAACTGGTTCCTGTGGTTTGGTGGCTTCCTCAGTCCTGCCTGAGGAGCACAGAAGCCCTGTCCACGCTTTCCTGACGGAACCCTCCCGGGTAACTTTTTACCTTCTTTCACTAAGTGGGAATATTTAACCTTTCTAAGTGACTCAGGTTTCTCTCGCACCTTTGGGGGGCTTTCTTATTTCCTCTTTGTCTCTGTATCCTATTTATTCTGTAATTTCTTGGTGAATTTTGAAAAACCGCGGAAGAAACAGGTTTTGAGACTTTGACATGGATTTTCTGCAGACGTGTTGAGACTTTGCGACGTGTGTAATCCAGGCTCTTTTATTTTTCAGATGCAAACACCACAGCTGGGAGAAGCTCCGTGATTGGGATCGTGTGACATATGGGTGACAAGGCAGTGTCACCGCCACTGTGCAGGACCCCATCTCCTCAGGCAGGGTGTTTTCCCTGTGCCCCTTCCCTGGGGGTGGGCTCCTGGATCGCCTTCGTTCAAGGCTGTGTCCTTTCTCCACCCGTGGAAGGGACTCTCTCGTTATTAGTACAGTGACTCGATTGTCCTGCAGGCACAGTAAACTTGCTCTGAGCTATAGCTTCTACAGCTTATACTTTAAAAAGAAAAAAAAATTTCTTTTAAGTTTAATTTTGAGAGAGAGAGCGAGCCCGATGAGGGGCTCAAACCCATGAACTCCGAGATCATCACTTTAACTGAAATAGTCAGATGCTTAACTGACTGCACCACTCGGGCGTGCCTCGACAGCTTCCATTTCTACAGCTTACCACAGATCACGTTCCAAGTGGGTGAAGTCAGGGAGGCAAATGTCTAACTGCAACAATAGTTTTCTTCAAAGATCTGTTTGCCACTGAAGGCAGATTCGAAATGTCAGTATCTTTATTTTTAGGATACTATACATTAGTGGTGACCGTAAGGAAAGGAGAAAGAGAGCATCACAACGTTGCAGTTCTCAGAATGGCAGAGGATCCAAGAATAGCACCCTTCTCAAAAAGAAAAGAAAAGAAAAGAAAAGAAAAGAAAAGAAAAGAAAAGAAAAGAAAAGAAAAGAAAAAAAAAAGATTGGGAGTAGATGGTTAACCAGGTCTGTGTTAAGAAAGGAAAAAGCAAAGCCCAGTGACAAAATGAGGGTCACTGGTGTAGGGACAGCTTTCCAACAACAGCTCACCCGGCAGGGATGCCACGGAGGGAGGGGGAAGGGGAAGGGGGGGTAGACAGATAATAGGAGTGCCGGGTGGTGGAGTGGGGGGTTGTAGAGAGAAGGAAGGAAAAGAAAGCTGAGTAAGGGCAGAGAGTGGAATTGACTCCTGTGATGGCAGCCGGTCTCTTAGAATTGCTGGATATAAGAAGCTCCCTATACTTGCTGGGCAGAATGAGCAAAAATCATGTGATCATCAAGGCCAGTCACCAGTGGGAAGGAGATGCTCGCTACCTCTCCCCTGGTGTTTGTAGACTGACATATGGATAAGGGACTGTCAGAGGAACTGGGTTACCCCTTTTCATGATCCTTCCCAATGCTTCTGTGGAAGTGGATGAGCGTATTGTTGCTCACTGTCTATCAGCTGTCCTGTCCGCAGTCTCTTGGAAGCACTGACCAGTAGAAGCTTTTTAAGACTTAAGTGTTAAACCTTCCTAGGCCATGCAGAGCAGGCACAGGGCATGGCGTAGAAAAGAGGCATCTGTATTACTCGGAGAGGGTGTGCAGTGGGGACAGGCATGAGCCAGGGTAGGGGCAGAAGCCAGGCTCTGGGTTTCTGTGGGGTAAGAGCGATTTTGCTAATAACTTGTTTTATGGTAACTCTTAGTAGATTTCCTTGTGAAAAGCACTACTGACTCAGATTCCTGTCTCCAGCTTCTGCCAACAAATCAATGGCCCCAGTTCTAAGTCTGGGAAGAATGAATGACAATTCCCAGGACAAGTCTGATTATTGGAGTTAAGTAGAAAGAAAGCACTAGGGAAGGTAGGTGAAGGAGGAGGACTGTGCATTAGTGCTGAAGCCACTGGACCTCATCCTGGGCTGTCCTACTCTTATATGTGGGTTTGCATTGTGACCTTCAAGGACGTCCATCATCTCAATTATAAAATGGTATCAGTTGTATTAGTTTTCCTCTGGCTTCCATCACCAACTACGATATGTGGATGATTTGGAATAAAAAAATTTGTCGTCTCACAGCTCTGGAAGCTAGAAGTCCAAGATCAGGATGTCAGTTCCTTCCGAGAGCAAATCAGTTCCATGCCTCTCCTCTGTGGCTCCTTGTTTCTGGTGACTTTTTGGCAATGTTGGGTGTCCGTTGCTTGTAAATGCATCATCCGGATCTCTGCCTTCATCTTTACATAGTGTTCTCCCTCTGTGTGTTTTTGCATCCAGATTTCCCCTTCCTGTTAGAAGAACAATCATGTTGGATAACGGGATACCCTCCTCCGGATTGCCTTATCTTAACCAGTTACATCTGCGACGACCCTGTTTCCGAATTGAGTCACATCTGGAAGTGCGGTGGTTAAGACTTCAACACATGAAGGAGAGGCCCCAATTCAACCCAGGATGCTAATGTGAAAAATAATCTCTCTGAATTTTGTAAGGATGAAAGTACTTGGCGTATAAATGGTCATATAAACAAGGAGGTCAACAAATGAGGTCCATTGTGTGAACATTTATCTGTAAAACAAATGAGGTCCATTGTGTGAACATTTATCTGTAAAACGAAGTCAAAGGTACTGACTTCTGAGTGTTTTCGCTAAGACTTAATGTCCCAACGCGTTAATACAATACTTCTTAGTGTCTAGCAATCCAGGCCTAGGCCGGCATCCGATCCGAAAGTACGAAATGGGATTGTTAAAATTCCTAATACATGCTCTCCTAGTAGGTGTGTGCATATTTTGCCTCTGATCTACTAAGCTACAAACTTCATGTTCCTAACAGGACACTACGTTTCACAGTAAAATTAATGTCAGGCTTTACTGGCACAATAGATATTTCTCTGACTTTTCCTTCTAGGATTGCATGTTTCTCATTAGTGAGCCAAGGACTCGACACTCCTATGTAGATGATGCCCTAGGCCAAGCCCAGCATATTTGTAAGCATGCACAGCCGTGTGCACAGGTTTCGGGAGGCATATTTTAATTAAAAGTATAGATTTATATTTTAGATGGATGAACTGAAAATGTCATGTGTCTCAAAGAGTCTGTCCGCTTTTCTTATAACTCTGCTGATGTGCTGTCGTATGCCTTTTCCTGATATAAATCCTTTTCCTGATGTAAAAATGTCTGATTTGTAAGCTCATTTAGGTTCTCTTTGATGGCGATTTTGGTCAATGCATTCCATATGCTTATTACAAAACGTTTGGAAATGTTATGTCTAAATTCTTTACATATTTGGAACCATCATTATTTTTGTACCATGGGTTGTCAGTTTCATACCCATTGAAAAAGAAGTCACGTTTTCTTTTCTTCAAAAGAAATTCCTTTTTCTTAATATAATCTGGTATCCACCCCCTCCCTGCAAATACAACCAAAGAAAAGTTTTTCCCCCCTCTTTAAGGCCTACAAGAATCTTCTGCTACTAATATTTTTACTATTAAATATAGCTTCTATTGTTTCAAGCTGTATTGAGGAAGTCCATGGTCAATGTTCAAAGTGGATTAAGACCAGTATAGAGGGATACAAAAGAGCGAGCTTAAATCTACACAGAGGGGTGGGGAAGCAGGGGGTCAGGGACTGACTTTAAATCACACACAGGAACAAGTCTCAATCCCGCACTTAATTCAACATAAACGTAACAGCAGAATGAGTTGGTGTTGGCCATTAACACCACTATCACTAACTCAAATGGGAATACACTTGGGAAGGATTTTCCCATTTTACGATAAAAGGGGATCTAAAAAATTTTTTTTCATCATATGTAGCCAAAGAAAATAATTTGGATTTTCAGTATTTGTTTTGACATCTTTATATTAATAATAACGTACGTCTGTCATTTTAATGTATTTCTTAAAACTAAACAATTAGTAGGAGCTTCGCACGGCCCCTCTGTCCACCTTTAAAATACTTTAAGTGAATGTCACATTTGACATAAATAAATCCTAACCAGTTGGGAAATTTCTGTACTTGATATGAGTTGAAATGACCGATAAAATGCCTGGGAAATTGTTTTAAATCACTGGAAGACACCAGGTGTTTCATTAAGGTTAGTTTATAAAGATAAATGCTGTTTAGGTAATTGAGGAAAGGGACACTGACCTGTTTAGCATACGTACGTTTGATCTTTTTTTAAAAAAAAAAAAGTCAAAATATGATTGCATAGATAGACAAAATGTACAGCTGGTAACTTCATTTATATTTGCAACCCACATGTTTAAACATGTGGAGAGATAGACAAAATTCATAACGAAGACTCTCTATTATCACTAAATGAGAGAATTGCTCGTGTTTTAAAACTAATTTACTTTTTCTGGCGTTTTTACTGACTGCTTCCGTTTGTTTTGGCCTGCGCATATATTTCAGATCGTATTCAAATGGTTTCAGAACGATAAGTGTAAATAATTGACCTTTTGCTTTTTATCCTGGTCATGCTTCCCCACAGCTTCTATCTATCGGACAGAGGTCTGTAAGCACGAACCATTTCTCTTGACCACTTCTTGATCATTTCTTTAGAGCCTGTGGTTCTCAACACGTGACACTATTGCCCCCTCCGGGGCATTTCGCAGTATGGAGACATTTCTGGTTGTCACCGCTGTGGGAGGATGTTACCGGAATGTCGTGGATACAGGTCAGGGACGCTGCTAAACACCCTACAATGCACAAGACAGAACCCCCTCCCCCCCCAAATAGTTATCTGACCCCAAATGCCAATAGCGTCAAGATTAAGAAAATCTATAGCAAGTCATTCTAAAATTACATTGCAAATTATTACAATAACGTCGCACTCCTGTAGCGGCCCCTTGTTCCTACATTTATGCCTATTATCTTCCTAAGTGATTGACTGAGTTTGGCATTTCATAGGGAGTGTGTATCTGAAAAATCCAGAAAAAAACAAAACAAAAAATGCTCTAACCAATTGTCTACACAGGTCTGCACCTCAGTCAATCAATATTCTATGTATAGCATGAACATGTGTCTTAACTAACAATTTTCATTACTGTTTTGCGCTGCTGACGTCATCTGCTTTTCTGATCATTATTTTCAACTCTTTCTTGCCCTTGATAATTCATGACATTATCTCAGAATATGTCACAAAACAGTAGTATAAATTTTTGTTCATTTCATGGCTGTTTCAACCATTTGGTTTTTTCCCCGATGCGGAATGGTGGACGTATACACGTGAAATAGGTGAAAAGGCTTAATGGGTGCAGCGGGTTTAACAACTACAATGGTGATGATGATGATGATGGTGACAATGACGACGATGATGAAAGCAACAACGATGAGGACGACGATGAAGAGGACAACGATGGCAATGATGACAATGGTAATGGTGACAACTTAAGCTCTACTACTGTAACTAACATTAATTTTACACATAATAAGGGACACTCAGAGTGGTGAGAACTTAGCACATTTAAATGTGGGGAGGTTGAAAAATGTCCATTCTGGTCTTCCCAGATTGAAGCTCCTCATGGCCATTTTCCTTTCAGTCTCACTTACCCCCTTGGGCTGGCCGAGAGTGAGTATTAGGTGAATACTGATAAAGTGAACACAATGCTTGATGAATTTCAACTCATTTCAGAGACTTGTAGTAAATCAAGTAACCATCTGTTCATTTTATGTGCCACTCATCCGGTTCCACATAGAGCCCCGGTCAGTCCTATTCACAGCTCACTCTACTAACATAGTGCCCAGAACGTGTCAATCTCTTTAAAAATACTTCTCAATGAAGAAAGGAACAAAAATTTGAACTAATGATCCTACCCATCTACCATTTTTTTTTTAACGTTTATTTATTTTTGAGACAGAGAGAGACAAAGCATGAACGGGGGAGGGTCAGAGAGGGGGAGGCACAGAATCTGAAACAGGCTCCAGGCTCTGAGCTGTCAGCACAGAGCCCAACGCGGGGCTGGAACTCACGGACCGCGAGATCATGACGTGAGCCGAAGTCGGCTGCTTAACCGACTGAGCCACCCAGGCGCCCCTCCATCTACCATTTTAACAAGAACAGTACACATGAGACTAAAAATGAAGTCATGGGCCAATGCCACAATCTGCGTCCAAGAAGTTCACTTTAAAAAATTGTTTCAGAAGGATAAGGATGCCTTGGTTCAGTTGGTTGAGCGTCCAACTCTTGGTTTTAGCTCAGACGATGATCTCACTGTTCACGAGTTCAAGCTCCGTATGGGGCTCTGCGCTGAAGGCACAGAGACTGCTTGGGATTCTCTCTCTCCCTCTGTCTCTGCCCCTCCTCCCTGCTCAGTCTCTTTCAAAATAAATAAATAAACAAACAAAAATTGTTAATTGTTTGGGAAGGATAAATGTCATCCATTTATCCTCATGACTCATCATGAGTGTGTGGCTGCATACTTTTGGACAATTTTAATTTTCTATGTATCTATGTATCAACTGTCTATCTATCATTCTATCTATCCATCTATCTATCTATCATCTATCATCTACCCAGTCTCTGTCAAGGTCTCCTGGCTACACTGATAGAATACATGAAAGACTGTGAGTTGTTTCACCTCTTCAAAGTATTATCTGTGCCAGATCTCTTTTTTCTGGTGAAAAACTTAACAAGCACTAGGTATTATAATTTATAAGAAGGAGAGTCAAATGCCATTTCTCTTTGCTTGTTAAAGGGACAGATTTTCATCAACAATTTCTTATTATTACCCACCATCTGTGTGATGGCTTTACATAATTACCTGCATACCGTGTCTTTGATAGGCCGTATTTCTGATAAACAGAAAATAAAATTAAGCTCTCATATGAGATCCATTACAGAGGAAGCTTGGAATAAATATAGTAGATTTAATTTTTCCCTTTCACAAACCTGACAAGGCAGCTGCTGTTCGGCTCACTTATGAATCTTTGTTTAGAATGAAATTCCAAATGATGAAGCATCAGCCTTTAATGACAAAATGTGCTATATGGTCAATTGGAAAGGAAGTGTTTCCCAGGCTTCTGTCTTACATGCATCAAGAATTAAAAGAATATGAGATAATTGAGAATGATAGATAATCGTTTTGTGCCACTGAATTTTAAATCAACACCTGGGTTAGGCACGGCGAGTAGCATCTGAAGCCAAGTACATTCAAGGAAGCGTTAGCATTTGCTTTTAATATTCATAAAGTTTTTACATTGAAGCTTTACAATATGTTCGATCACAGGTGGCACTTTAGGAAATTATGTCATATGATGGCAAATCAGCAGGTGTATGACTATTAGCATGCCAAATGAGACTGGGCACAGGTATAATACTCATCTTTGAAAGAAAAACAGCAAAATATATATTCAAACTGGATAGATAGAGAGATAGATAGATAGATAGATAGATAGATAGATAGATAGATATTCCTGTTATAGGAAGGGAAATAGCTAGGACACTATTGTCCACAGCAATATAATGTCATAAAATTAGTTATGTTGGAGATACGTGGAACAAAATCACAGAGTTTAACAAAGGGAAAATAGCATCATCAATGTATGAAATGGGCGCATCCTAAGCGTTCAGCTGTATGAACTTTGGTAATTCTTTACATTCAAGCAACTGACACCCTACTATATTGAGCATTCCAACACCTCGGGTGATAATTGCCTCCTCTTTTAATGCACCCACCCAAAACCTCTTTTTGATTTGACACTAGAGTTGTGAAAGTATGTGGACATTATATAATGAAATAATCAGTACATCCTTTTGCGTGCCCAGTCTCTTTTTTTTTAAATTTTTTTTTAATGTTTGTTTATTTTTGAGAGAGAGAGAGGGACAGAGCATGAGTAGGGAAGGGGCAGAGAGAGAGGGAGACACAGAATCTGAAACAGGCTCCAGGCTCTGAGCTGTCAGCACAGAGCCCGACACAGGGCTCAAACTCACGGACCCCGAGATCATGACCTGAGCCGAAGTCAGATGCTTAACCGACTGAGCCACCCAGGTGCCCCCCAACCAGTCTCTTTCCCTTAAAATGTCCTCATTGAGATTCATCCACACTACCGCATGGATCTGTAGCGTGTTCATTTTTCTGGCTGACTGGTAGTTTATTACATGGGTCTACACAGGGGGTTCTTGTTCCTGTTTCTGCTTTAATCTAGTTTTCTACTGATAGACAGTTGGATTATGTCTGCTTTGGGGCTCTTATGAAGTAAGCTGCTATGAGTCTTTTCTGAACAAGTCATTTTTATGGACATATGTTTTCATTTACCTTGGATACGTGATTAGGAGTGGAGCTGATACATCATGTTGCCTGTATGCTCAACTTCATAAGAGAGTGTGACCCTGCTCTTCAAAGTAGTTAAACTATTTGATACTCCTGCCCGCAAAATATGAAAAGTGTCGGCTCCTCCTCATTTCTCTAACATTTAATGTTTTTGGTCATACTTCGTTTTTAGTTCAGACATTCCCATGGGTGTAAAACGGTAGCTCACTGAAGTTTTAATTTCTACTGTTTTGATAAAGGAATCATCAACTAATAATGTTGATCTTGTCGCTTGTACATTGGCTCTCATGTTATACATCTTTTTTAATTTTTAATTTTTTTTTTGGTGAAGTAGATATGTCTTTGACCATACATCTAAAAAATATTTTTTAATGTTTATTTTTGAGAGAGACAGAGACAGAGACAGAGTGTGATCAGGGGAAGGGCAGAGAGAGATGGAGACACAGAATCCGAAGCAGGTTCTAGGCTCTGAGCTGTCAGCACAGAACCCGACGTGGGGCTCGAACTCAAGGACGTGAGATCCTGAAATGAGCCATAGTCAGGCGCTTAACCCACTGAGCCACCTAGGCGCCCCTAAAAATAATTTTTAAGGTGAAGTTAACATAACATAAAATTAAGCACTTAAAATTGAACACCTTGGTGATATCCAACACATTCACCACATTATACACAGCATCTCCCTGTAATTCCAAAGCACCTTGATCAACGCAAATCAAACCCCATACCCACTGAACAATGCTCCTGCTCACCACCCATCCTAACCCCTTGCCAACCCCAATCTGTGTTTTGTCTCTATGGATTGATCTAGTCCAGATCTTTCACATAAATTGAATTATATAATGTGTGACCTTTTGTGCCTGACCTTTTCCCACTAGAATGCCCTTGGAAGGATGTAAGGGTATAAATAACAATATTTTGGAGGTTTTCCCATGTAGCCGCATGTATCACTATTTCATTTCTTTTTATGGCTGAAGGATAGTCCATCGTATGTATACAACAGTTTGCTTATCCATTCATTTGCTTTTGGACATTTAGGTTATTTCGACCTTTTGGCTACTGTGACTGGTGCTGCTACAAGCACGTGTGTATATGTACCTGTTCAAGTTCATGTTTTCAATCCTTTTGGGTATACACCTGGGAATGGAATTGCTGCTTTATAAGATAAATTCTACGTGTCACTTTTTTTTATTGTGTCCTTTTCCTTTCCACTGTGGATTTTTGGAATTCTTTAGATATTTTACATAGAAGTTCTTTGTCAAACAAGCTGCAAATATATTTTCTCACCTCTGGCTTCATTCTGTCTTCTGATACATACAGACTTTGGGCTCTCAAGGAGTCCAGTTCATTTTTTTTTTTTTTTTTTTTTTTGCTGTAACATGGGTCATACTATATGCGTGGCAGGTGGCTTGAGGAAAAAAGCCCTTTACAAAATCTGTTGTACTGCAAGCCATAATGGAATGAGTACCAGGATGCTGGGTAAAGCGGTTTCAAGTTTCCTGATCCAGAAGTGTCGTAAGTGGAAAGGAAATGATGATGGTTTTTACTTTCGTTACATGGGACACTAGCAGCTGTGGTGGTTTCCTTTTCAAGACAATTTTTTTTTTTAGTTTTATACCTTTATTTGACGATCAGTGCAGCTACGTCTCATCCACAGTAACTGCCTGTAGGTTTTTGAAACTGGTGACGGGTACATAGGTGACCAATGCATACAGCTCGTTTGTTGAATCTGCCTCCTCGTTACATTTTCTGGACAATCACACCTGGATATGGTCTGGAACGTTCCTCGTCCCATTGGCCCAGACAGCTTTGTTGGGCCTGGCGTCATTGTGGACATCTGGAGCTCCCATATTCTCAAAGGCAGATTTCCAGATTTGTGTGTCTGAGGGGCACGTTTCTTGAAAGCCACTCCTTGGATGTCTTTGAGAATGCTGATGGTGTCTCCTTTGGTCACTACCTCGTGGATGGCAGGATGGCCCTTCTTCTTCCCACCTTTCTTTGCAAGAGCCATTCTGCCAGGCCCTGATTGGAAAACTTTCCTAAGCATGGTTTGGGGAACTACTCTATCAAGCTCGATTTCAGGCCTTGCCCTCTAATACCCCTCCCCAACTCTGTGAGTTATCTAACTACTTTCTTAAAAACCATCCCAGTATAATCCAGATAAACCTGTATTTCCTGCAACAAGAACTTTGACTAACACACCAAATCTGGATTTCACATTTTTTTTTTATTGCCAACTTGACAAGTCCATTATCTGATGTTGGATTACTTTTTATATTTCTGATTATTGAGAGAGCCATCTTTTAATATTTTGTTGGCCTATTTTATTTACTGTTTTGTGAATTTTATACCCTTTGTCCATGTTTGAAAAGGATTTCTTCACAGTTTTCAAAAAAGGGTGGAAATATATCAGGTACCCATCTGCCTCCTTCTACCAGTTAATGTGTTCATTCTTGTGACCATCACCCATTTAACCAGAGCCACAAGCAGTACAGGAACAGGGAAAGGGCTGGTCTGGTTATTTTTCGCCTACCCTTAGGACTTAGGAGAAACGTGATTGGAATGGCCTTCTCCGAGGTAGTGCTCCCTCATACCATATCTAACCTAAGTATTCCCTTGTTTTTCTCTATTGTAGCATCTTCTCAGAACCAGCTACATAGTTTTCAGGGTCCAATGCCAAGGGGGAATACGGAGCCCCTTGTTGGAAAATCATTTACAACTTCGAAGATGCCAGCAGAGCTAGGCCTTCTAAACAATGGACCCTGAACAACCACGCAGGCTGTGCACTGACCAAGCTGGCCCCGCCTCCTCTTCACAGTATTTTCCGGAACTTGGCATTGTGATTATCATTATAATAACTGACCGTAATTTTCTTGTTACGTTTGTTTGATTTCTAGAAGACTCCAAGATCCATGACCACGAGCACCATGTGTTCCACTTCTCCTTTCGTGCCAGCATCCAGCCCGATACTTGATGCAGGAAGTTGAAGACTCAGTTCTAGGTGATTAAACGAATAACCAAAAGAATGGACAGACCAACTGATCTTTATGTTGTAATTTCAACATTCCGGTTGTAATTAAAACTATAGAGAGAAAACCAAACAATTCTGTGTAGCAACGAGGAAAACCCTACCACTCTTGCTTACTGGGAAACTCCCGCACCCTCCATGGTGGTTCTAGGGGTCTCATCCAGAATGAGGCCACAGAAGACTCAGGTTTTGCACCTGATGTGCATTTAGACCCACATCATTTTACCCAATCAAGGTTAGCAGTCTGGGATAATAGGGAGGAACAGCTGATGAAGGGCTCTTAACCAGATTTTGACTTGATTCATTTCAGTTTACTTCCTGATATTCAAGACCCCCCTCCCCAGTCATTAGTCCGTGCATATTGTATACATAACTTACACTCACAGACTCTATCGGTCCACAGAACATCAGCGAGTATAGAAGGCATACAACATAGAATTGGTGTGCATCCCCTTTCATGACACTACTATAGGTATGGTTTGCTCAGAATCGCTCATCATAAAAAAATAATGTTTAATTATTCAAATTAAGACACTTGTGACAAAACAACATTTTTAACATTCACATCAGGTCTTTCTCGTAATTTCCTTGGCTATAATACGAAAGATCACTTTATCTTGAGTAACTTTTTTTTCAAATTACAACATCTTCTTGATTAGAAAAATTCTAAAGCATTGATGATACACTATGTTTACTATCTGTCTATCTGACGTAGTCATGCCAACTCCTGTGCAAAATAATCACTCAGCCCTGCCCTCATTATATTTATCCACTGTAATACTTGTCATATGATGGTTTCTTTATAACTATTCTTCTAAAATTGCTCGGAAACCTCAAAGCCCTTTTCCATCGGGCCTTATCATTTTATCTCATCTGTAACTTCCAAAATCTATCCTCACGTATTTTTTTTCCCCCCAACTTCTCAAATTCTGCCTTTCCCTGAATTGATCTGCGCCAGAGAAATGAAAGAGGTCTGAAGTCTTATTGTTCATTCAGACAAATATGAAGACAAGAGTAGACAAAATTCAGACTGTATACATCACTGTTTTTTTTGCATCTCAAACCTTTTATGCTTTTTTTTCTATTCTGGTGAAGTTAATATGCCTCTGAAACTACTTAATTGGAGCACACGATACGCTTTTATATGGTACAAATAGCATTTTTTAAACTGCTCAGAGACTTTATGTTTAATTAATCTTTTGCAGCTAAACAAAGTACAAAATTTCCCAACATAAATATATATTTGATGGCAAGAAAGGGAGTAGATAAAAGTAAGATCACGCAATTACTGAAAAATCGCACCCACATATAAGGGAAAATAAGCAATTGTCTTCATTTACCCATATTAGTATCTCCTTGGTGTCTGTCCTAAAAAATAAAGAACAGCTAGCATGCAACATGGAACCTTTTATTTACACAAGGCAAACACAGCACATCCTTGTGCTCCTTCTATTCCACTCTTAACTTGGCTTCATAGAAAAATCTTACCACTAAGGGAAAGATCACCACACTGTGTTTCCCTCTGGGGAACAAGCTGATAACTAACCACAGACATTTTTGAAAGCCAGGCTTCCGTATTCACAAACTGCCTCTTACCTGCCAAATATAGTTGATTTCTACCAGTCTAGGCAGGTGATGGAGTCCAATTTCGGTGCCGTTCCTTTCCAAGGCAATGAGAAATAGGGGAAGAGAGCAGCTCTCTCCCTTCTTTGCTAATTGGAATGAAAATGAAGGCTTCCTTTCTCCATTTCAAATGACACCATGTTCAGCCTGCTGAATAAATCCTTTATTGTAGACACTCAATGGAAGAGCAATTCAATTCCATGCTATCAAGAGGGAGTCAAGGGCATTGTCATTGATATTCAGAGTAACAAGGTAACCTATTTTCACAAGAAAGGTCACCCGAAAGACAAACAGGGACTTGAAAAACAGCCTGAGATTCTGAAGACAGTGATCACACAATTGGATGGTGGTTGGGATCCTGGTGCTGGTTTTGTTTGCTTGTTTGTTTGTTTGTTGGAACAAATTATTTTTCTAAGAAGTTCAGCTATATTACAATTCAAATTCTAAGAAAACAGAAAGTATTATATCTTCGTAAAGACCAAGAAATACCCTTATGTTTTTTGTGAGGGTGAAATAAACAGACCAATTTGTAATAGTCTGGAAAATAATTTAGCATTATTTAAAATAAATGAATCTGTTATATAAAACAAATGAATAGACAGAAACATGAAATATGGAATTTGTGCAAATATGAATGCAGCCCACACACATATTTAGAGGCTTAAGTCATGATACTTAGATGTTACATTTTCCTAGACCTAAACCAGAAAAAACAAAGCAGTGTATAGTGGGAATGGGGGTATTTGAGATGGAAAGAGAAAATTGGAGTCAAGAAAAATCCCTTTCCTAAATATATTTCTCTATTCGTGTGCATGTAGGTGCTGTGGTGAGAAAAAATTTTTTTTGAGACTATAATGCTACTTTTTCAAATGAAGTCATGTTAGTTCATTATGTAAGTGTGAATTTCCACTACTTAGATTAACCTAAGACTTAGAAGAGAGGAAAGATAAAAAGAGAAAGAAGAAAGCAGGGAGATGGGTCCACAGCACTGAGTTAGTATCTCAGATCTTCCTTCTTTCATTGAGGCATCAGTGACTTCGAGCCAAACACAAACTCCCCTTCTCCATAAATCCTGGGCTATTTTGTTTCCAGGTCTCCTGTGTGGCCCAGGATACTGCACTATAGGCGTTGAAGCTTCTCCAACGCCGGACTGCTGTCAAGCTTAATTACCTCTACCTAAGATCAACTGTCTGAAATGCGTAAGTCCGGAAGTAATTTGCTGGCTTTAGTATTTCTGTCCATACAGTGACATGAAACTGTTAAATCCACCCTAGTTATAAACATAATTCTAGGCGTCAGTGTTTTACCTTAGGGAAAACCAAATGCATCGTCAAAATAGGGATGTCTGAGGATCAGTGGTCATTCCTCCTATACCTGGTAAAGATGAGGGCCAAACATAAATGTCGGCTGTTTCCAAACAAAACACGGGTTGCGTTCCAAAAGGGACATTGTTTTATGCCCTGCCATCTGACCCCATGCTGCCTTGTGTAAACTCCCTTCCCAACCTTGGCCCTCTTCTGTTTCCTTTGCCTGCCTCCTTTTGTGTCTCACTGCCCTACTCCCACCGTGGCTGTTCTGAGATCTACCCTTGGCTTCGTGTCTCATCGCAATCTTGTTAAATCTCGTGACTGCACATTACAGTTCTCTTCAGATAATTTACCAAATGTGTATTCCACCCCTGCTTGTTTCCTGAGATCCAGCCCCACATTGGTAATTGTCTGCTGGACAGTCACCATAGAAAGTCACCAGCACTTCAAGTTCAGTCTGCCAGTTCTTCCAAAGTCTTTCTTCCAATTCCTTTATTTCTGCATTAATTGCACCAGCCTCCACCTCAGCCATGTTTCAATACTCGGCCTGAGCTTTGACTCCACCCCCTTTTTGTACTCGGAGCATTTTTTACCTAAGCATTAATCTTGCATGGGAGGCATTTTTGCCTCCATTTTTTACAATCCCCCTGAGAATACCCCATGACCCCCTCATAACTTTCCTCAAATCCTTTCCCTCCCATCCAGTGGTTTCACTTACGAACAAGTCTCTACCTATCTCTAGGTTTCTTTAGTCTGAACATTTCAAATGCTTAGACTGGAGCCCTCAGAGGCACCTGATTCTGTTCGATTTTCCAATCTTTCCTCCTACTTGTCCCTTTCAAGTAGGCTTCCCTCAGTAAGGCATTCCTATCTGATGTGCTCATTAGTGGGCCTTGGGTGCCCATCCTCATAATATTTTCTAGCAAAAACAGGAAAACTCGTTTGTTTTTTAACATCTTCACATTTCCGCATTCTTCCCTCTCTTCTATTCCCTGATTCACAGTTATCTTCTCCACTGTGTATTACCCACCCTGAGGCCAAAGATTATTCCAAACTCATCTTCAAAATCCCAATACATAGCAAAATTTTTCATATATCCCATCCGGTCAAGAAAGATTCATTGAAAAGAATTAAATCCTCTGAAAGAATTTCGCCTCTGAATTCACTTTAAAACGTAAGTGTACTGTTATTGTTATATTTAATATTTTCCTCGTAGATTATATTATATTGACTTATACACTGGTGTTATCTCTACCACTGGGATATAAAGTCTTAGTTGGTAAGATTAATCTTTTTTATCCCCAAAGACCCAGAATAGATTATTTCCTATACTAATAAACTCAAACCAAATTTTAAAGAAAATGTCTTTGGGATTTTTCTAAAGGAAATCTATTTAAATAGTTCTTGGTTTATGGAGTTAGGCACAAAATCTCTTTCATCATTTTTTGATGATCCGTTAGCTATGCAGTTCTTTAAAAAGTGTAATAAAAAGTTACTTCGAAATATTAATATTCACGTGAAAGAAAAGAAAAATTGAAGATTTTTTTTTGTACTGTTAGTTGGCAATAAAAACCGTGGAATCAATTAGAAGGGGATAAAGAAGATTTGTTGTCAGATTCTGATGTGAACTTCTGAGCCCTTTTAAGGTTCTGTGGTACTTAAAGCACTGGCCATTTATGATGTTGGAAATGACTGCAACATGTATATCCTTCATTTGCCCTGATCCTTGGTCAGTTGTTGTGACGTGTTTCCCCTCGTCCCCCTTTGATAGAATTCAACACACGCTGTGGCTTACCACTTCGGTGAAGTGAAAATACTAGAGATTTAGAAATTCTGAGCTCCAGGGAGCAGATGGCCATGTCATGTGTTTAATTGTATTGGTTAATGTCATAGTGTCAGGTATATATGTAGGAAATAATTAATAACTATGTGTTAAGTGAACTCTAAATACTTTAATTTGGAGATTGTACCACTTCAACTGTCTAGTTATTGGGATGCACTTTATTTTTTTTTGTTTGTTTGTTTATTTATTTATTTCGGAGAGGGGCGGGGGAGGGCAGAGAATCCCAAGCAGGCTCTGTGCTGGCCGCGCAGAGCCCGACACGAGGCTCGATCTCATGAACCATGAGAGCCTGACCTTAGTCAAAACCAAGACGTGGAAACGTAACCAACTGAATCAGCCAGGCACCCCTGAGATGTACTCTAAACCCGTGTGTCTACGCATGTTAGCATACCTACACATACGTATACCACACACTTCTTTATCATTCGATGCTTTTCGTGCTCGAAGTAGCTAGCAACCTAACCCACTTAGACTTCTATAGAAAAGCCTCATACACAGCCTGGTACAACAATTGCAGACCTGCTGGGTGCCGTCGCATGCTCATAAATCTGATGGAAATCCAAGACGCGCGTCTTCACGTGCGACGTGCTACTGGGGCTGTGGGAACGCAAAAGGGCCCTTCTCTAGAACGTGGCGCCCTTTCTAACACGTCTCTCCCTATATGTTAACTTACTGGAATTTAAATAAGGAAGAAAGAAGCCTCCCCTTCACATAGACTGCCCCTGAAGGAGAACATGGAAGGCTTTCTGTAGTTTTATTTTCTTTAACGTGCCAGTTAAAAGTACATCCTCTTCCTTGGTAATTTTATTGCATGATAATCCTAAAAAAGAGTGAAAACGTTAAGATTTTTTTTTAAAGACTGCTGCAGCTAAACTCCACACATTTGCATCTTCTTTGCACTCAAGGGACTCTATCCAATTGCTGGGAGAAAATCGCATAGCCTTTTTTTATTCCTCTTGTACATGTGGCCAGAGACAATGAAGCGGTGGGTGCATCTAACAAGTACGATAAACAAGTCTAGAGTAGAGCCCTTCCGGGAAGGCAGCTGAGCCACCCTGTGACCCCGTCTGGAGCCATCACTAAAGCGCGATAACCAGGCAGCATTTTCAGGTAGTCAGGCTGCCATGGTTCACCCAGCAGTGACTGGAAGATTCTAAGGGTTCTCCTTTCTTCCCGGCTCCTGCCTCCTTTAAAATTCGATTCCACCTTACAGAAAGATCTCAAGCTTGTGCTATCTGGGCGAAAAGCATACCAAGATTTTGTTTGATTTCAAAAGAACACTGGACGAAAGTGTCTGTTGGAAAAGACCAGAGGATGTCATTTGCAACGTGGGCTCAGATGTTCTACGCCGTTGTGCTACCAATAAAACAAAAGTATAAAGAATCGCTGTGCTGCCCTTTGAAGCTAAGCTTTAGCTCATTTAGAACTTTAAAAGCAGAAATATTTTCCTGAAATGTACAGACAAGTAGATAACAAAGTACCGCAAAGTGCCAACATTACAGCTTTGCTCCATCATTTTTAAAACACAAGCATTT
Source organism: Panthera pardus (assembly GCF_024362965.1). Classification (NCBI taxonomy): domain Eukaryota; kingdom Metazoa; phylum Chordata; class Mammalia; order Carnivora; family Felidae; genus Panthera; species Panthera pardus. The sequence continues at coordinate 15,858,452 of NW_026526654.1, read as the reverse complement.
AGTTCTGATTCCCTTTGCTCTTGAAATGCTATTTGAGTTGTTAATAATTAGCTTTAAGTATATAGCTTCAGCGTGCTTCTAACTACCATAGATACATACAAACTACAACTGACACATTGTCCCCACTGCATACCCAGGAGGGTCTGGAAAAAAAGGAAGCAAAACATCTTATTGGATCTTAACATATCCGGGTTTTAAAATCTCTATTTGAAGACATCGGAGGTGGAGAGAATCTAGCAATTGTTGAGCCATTATTATCTGCCAGGCACTGAGCCGGGGAGTTTTACAATGTACACAAAACTTCAAAGTTTAAGTTTGGGAAGAATGCTTACCACCCCCCCCCCCCCCAAGGAGGCCTTTGTGTCTTTCCATGCAGGAAATTGTCAATGGTTTTATTTAATGGGAGATGTAGTTTCAATTCTTATTCTGATGAAAAAGCAGCCCTCCACTGGAAAGAAAAGGAAATAGATGTAGCCATTCTCAGCAAACTCCCTTTTCAAAAGCAAACAAACAAGAAACAAAATTAAAAAGAAATCAATTATAATGTCTCTTATCGAGAAATGCGTAGTGTATTATTATATATAATTTGTCACCGTAAGTGGGTCTGCCCTATCTGAGATGGCTACTAAAGGTTTTCGTATCCAGTGGCACCTGGGTGGTTGGTTCAGTCAGTGAAGCCTTGGACACTTGGTTTCGGCTCAGGTCCTGATCTCGTGGTTTGTGGGTTTGAGCCCCCCATCGGGCTCTGTGCTGAGAGTGTGGAGCCTGCTTGGGATGCTCTTTCTCCGTCTCTCTCTCTGTCCCTCCTCTGCTCACATTCCCTCTCAAAATAAATAAATAAACTTACAAAACATGTAAAAATGAAATGTTTTGATGTGCAGGTAGGTTAACAAAGCGACATTCGTTCCAGCAGAGCACGTAATCAGCCTGCTTTTCCTGGTATGTATTTCCTCGTATGTATTTTCCAGATACATCTCAAGCCTGTATACACACCATCATCACCTAAGGACCTGTGAAAAACATACATCTCCTTCCCAGTCTTCCAGAATTTATAGTGGACTCATCTGAGCAACCAACTTTTCATGACCTGAGCCGAAACCAGGAGTCAGACGCCCAACCCACTGAGCCACCCAGGCACCCCATCTAATTTAATTCTTACAAAATTTCTGAAGGCGTTATATCTACTCATATTTACAGGGAAAGAATGAGGGTCAGGGATGTGGAGTAATGGGCTCAAAATCGTCCACCTAACAGAATGTATTGTGAACAGGGAAGTCTATCTGTAAATAATCCCACATTCATTCCATATATCACACTACATTTCCAGAAGGAAATCAAGTAGGGAGCTATGTCAGACAATCCATAAAAATAAAAGATCCTTGAATGAAGTCTCAAGAGATGCAAAGAAGCAATAACCAAGGAATCTCCAGGGTCCCCACTAGGTCTTATTAATCAATTCATTCAGTAGCCAATTCATTCAGCAATCATTTATTGAGTGTCAACTATGCACCAAGCACAGCATAAAGAAGATTTTACAAAAATATCAATGAAAGAACAACAAATGAAAAGAAAAGGTATAAGGCAATGTGTCTTCATGCTAAGTGGGTCTATTAAACAAGCTATTGTTGGTTGAATTATACACTCCAAAAGATCTACTGAAATCCTAATTCCTTGTACCCATGAATGGGATCTTATTTGCAAACAGTCTTTGAGATTTAATTAAGATGTAAGTGAAGATAAGGTCATACCACGGTAGGCAGGGGTGGGGAGCATTTATGCAATATGACTGATGCCCAAGAAACACAGATACAGATACACACAGTGACAAAGGTCATGTGAGATATACAGATGCACAGAGAGAAGACACCAGAAATTTGGAGCTGAGTAGCTGCAAGCCAAGGAATGCCAAAGATTCCGGGCAACACCAAAGGCTAAGAGAAGGGGATAGAATAGACGGGCCCCCAGAGTTTTCATGAAGAACATGACCTACTCAGAACCTTGATTGAACTTATGGCTTTCAGAAATATGAAACTATACATCTCTCTTGTTTAAACCTCTCAGTTTGTGGTACTTTGGTATGGCAGCCCTAGGAAACTAATAAACAGAGGTTCCCAGTATGTTAATGTCAAATTTCTTTACATTCTCAAAAATTATTGAGGATTCCAAAGAACTTTCGTTTTTATCATCTCTATCAATATTTACTATCTACGCAATTTAGTCTCATAACATTTTAAAATATTAAATAACTTATTCAAAATAATAATATGCCAAAACATATTCACATAAATAACGTATTTAAAAATAACTATATATTTTTAAAACAAAAGAATTCAATTAGAGGGGCATTGTTTCACAGTTTTGCCAATCTCTTTAATGTCTGGCTTAATAGAAGACAGCTGGGTTCTCATACAGGTTCTGCTTTTAATCTGTTTCAATATGTTCCTCTGGGTGAAGCATAGTAAGGAAATATGGCCTCACACAGAAATATAGATACATCATTGGGAAGAAGGAGTATTTACCTAATAATCATTTCAGATATTTGTAGATATTCACTGAAGCTACACTCAAACTCAATTCAGAGTAGTGTCTTATTTTTGTTGTAATGTGGCATCTGAAACCTTATCAATAAATTTTCTGTAGTTTGTTCCATTAAATGCATTGGCCTATCTTGCCTTTTGAAAAGAACTTTTACATGTGTATGATTTTGTAGGATCATGATCCCTTGAAAAAGATTCATTCACTCAGTTATGCAGATCTCCCAAGTGTAGACAAATTTTGTTGTGCAACCCCCCCAAAAAAAATAATAATAACACCTGCCAATGTCAATCATCCCAACTAAAAATACTTGAAAGGCTGTGACAGCTTCAAACCCATGGTGGCCAATACAATTTTTCCAAAATTCTAATTTAGGTTGGACACTCAAGTTTTACTCTTCGTGGTTGTTCTTGTAGTAATATACTCATCTCACTCAGTTTGAAAACATGTCGGCCACATACTCAAATCAGGATGGACACAGTTTGTGCTTTCTTCCAAGTAAAGATGGTGCCCTAAGCTGATAGTTTAGCTTGCAACTCACCACACACTCAGCTTGCACGTGTGCTCTTTCTCTCTTTCTTTCTTTTTAATAAGATGGTTTTTGTCAGTTAAATAGGGGCCAACTGAGAAAGTTTTGCTCAAATATTCTATAGCGAGTTCTACTGAGTGAGTTTCAGATAATCTGACTTTATTTCTGCCACACTAACTACCTCAGACGTTAATATGGCTCAAATTTACCAGAGTGGCTAATGGATGACTAATTTATTTATCACATAAATAAACATGCATAGAAATCGACCTATTCCCCTTGAATATTGGGGGCATAATAGAAGCAGAAGATCTCACCTCCATACCATCATGTGTATTTCTGTCACTGCCATGAAGACCATATCTCATCTTTTACTTCCTGACCTACAACTTGCTTTATTACCTCTCTTTCTCCAAGAATCAGTTCACTTGTTGACTCTTCCTACACATTTCTCTTCTTGTGTTTTATAAGCACTTCATTTTCTCATAGCATTTTAGTCTCACCTATATACCACCACCATTGTATCACTGCATTATCACTGTGCACTCAAATATGTTTCCCAGTGGACTGTGAGGGGCTTAAGCTAAAACACATGCTATTTTTTTTCCTTTTGAGGCTTTGCATCCGAACAACGAGGCTTCTATTGAACATTTGAGAAAAAGCATCAATAATTAATAAATAATTGAATGATGAGGGATCTAATTAATTCCATTTCCAACAGATGACAGCTATGAATAAAGGCAGGATACTTTTCATCCCATTGTAGATAGGATTTAGTTCAATTCCATCATTCTTTGGGTGACTTACATGGATAGCATCAACCCCTTTGGCCAACATAGGCACAGACACGTCAGTGTACTTTCTGACAGCAGTTGCTATTACCTTCTGCCCCCCAAAACAGTTTGCCCTTCAGAAGCGATTTATAAATGACTCCAGGTCGGATGAGGATTGACATTATTTTTTTCTGTTTTAAATCTGTGTTCGAAAAAGAAGAGTGGGGGCCTGTTTAAATGGACCTAGAAAAAAGAGATCTTTGCAACGGGAACAAAATCAAGGTGATTCTCCCCTTTTCCTCTTGAGACTACATGATATATTTGAGCCACCAGAGACAAAGTCGATGGGAGACTGAGTTTTAAGGAGCAGAAAAAGAGTTCTGAGGCTGGACAAGCACACACAGCAATACCATTAAGCCCCACGGTCAAGATTTTCACAGGCAGAGAAGCAGGTTAATTTTCCGATTTACACATTTCCCCAAGAAAAACACAGCATGCAGATATTACAGGACTTTTATGAATTTTCAAGCTTTTATTACTCCAGCTTAAGTCTGCTTTGCTTTTCCATACTTGACCATCGATGCTGGTCTAACTGCTTCAAGTGCAATTCTGCCTGCAAGCAGGTTGAGCGTGACCCATGAACTCTAGGGTTTTTTTTTTCTTTTTCCCCTCCTCTATGATGCAGGAAGCGTCTTCAAAATCATCGTTTATAATCACAACACTTACAGGCTGTAGTTAATAGATGCGAGACTTCATTTTCTCAATGTGAGAACCACGGTCCGCGTTCGCGTTTATTCTCGTTACACGCTACCCACCATTCCTGTGCATGGCACCACATAAATAACGACAATAGATGCATTTCTCTAGATTAAACAAGACAGCTATTGAATGTTTAATTAAGAGCAAAGTGATAATAAGGACATATTTCCAGAGATTCAATCAACTTGCAACACATACACAATCTACCAAATAAGCTATCATAAGATAATTAAAAACTTTAGATAATTAGCTATTGTAATAAGTGCATAGTTAAGCTGATTTAATATTATCTGATTCCCTGGGGATATATCTCCCTAAAAGATGAGCTGGAGTAATATTTCACATTAGAGATAGTATCTATTTTTCATTTATAAATGTTGGGTGTATGGAAAAGTAGCCTACTTGTCTAAAGATGCTAAATATTTCATTTTAAAAAAATCTTTACTAAAATACCGTTGCAGAATTTGAAATGGCACTAAGTTTTGGGTTTAGGGGCAAAGAGTTTAAAAACCATCTGGAGATGCTGAAATAACCTGCATTCATTTATGTTATTTAGGTTGTAAAATCATATTCAATCTTGACCCACTCAGGAAATCGAACATAAACGTCCTGCTGATTTTGACAGTCATACAGCAAAAACACCCTCTAATGAGCATTTAATAGTCCCCAAAAGTTTTGCATTAAGTACAAAGCCCTTTTGATTACTTATTCCACTAATTTAAAGTAAATGCTTTTACAGATGGCATCTGTTAGGCCACAGAACGTGTGTTGCATTCATATGTAGTCATTGAAAATAGATTCCAGCTTTAGTAGAAAGATTGTACCACAAAGATCAAACATGAAACACTGAGTAAACATTTACCAGTGATACGTTTTCTTTAAATCTCTTCGTAAATACTTACCGGCCAAGAGAGTCCCATGCTTAGGGTCTGAGCAGTAATTGAACAATACCTTGGCGAATTAACACCTACGCCAAATGATCTCGACAAAGAAATTGAGCTCCTCACCCTGCCTCGCATCTTCCTAAGTGGAGAAGCATATAATATTTCAGACTCCTTCCAACTGTATTACATTACCTATAGGAAAAATGCCACGAAATGCTTTCAGATGGTAGAGGTGATCAGGAAAATAACAATGGCGTATTACAAAGAAAAACAAAAGAAAACCAAAGAGTGTTTTGCAGGCTGATGAGTATTCTGGTTTTTTTAATTAATACAGTTATTATTATGATTATTATTCGTTCCTTCTGATATCAAAGACATTGTTACAAAGGACTCATGGAAAGAATACACTATGGCATTACGTAACCGAACTTCATCTATATGTAAGAAAGATTATACAAGCAGAAAACACGAAATGAACCCAGTTTTACTGGTGCCTCAGTAACCCCGTTTTCAGTGCTTTGGGAAGCACACCAGCTGCTGGCCCTCAGAGAACGATAGGCTGTAGTAGGACCCCAACGGTTCTCCCATGAACTGAAAGTGAGACCAAGTCCAGCATTTGCTAATAGTGTAAGGAGCTTCTGCTAGGAAAACATAGAAGCCTAACTATTCTGGTGTCACTGGTTTTTAAGTTTGGCACCTCAGGAATATTCAACGATCTTCAGAAGCTGAAAAAGCTATAATACTGGATGAATCCCAACACTTCCTCTCATATTTAGCGTGACTGTGGAAATTGGGCGATAATAACAAATTTACTTGAAGACTTTCTTTCAGCTCTTTTTATTTGCTTCTACGCTAAACCATGTAGCTTGAAAGCCATATTGCAATGCAAATGTGTCAGTTTGTCGACCTTGGCAAGGCTACACGCCTTGTAGAATATTTAGCAGCTTTCCTGATTTTTATCCATTAAATGACAGTGGTAGTCCCCATTCTCACTTGGGACAATCAAAAACGTCTCCAGACACTGACACATTTCCCCTGGATTGAAAATAAAAGCAATCCCCGGTTGAAAATAAATAAAAATAGTCGCATTTCACTAAAATATTTTTAAAAAATTCATTAACTTGGACTGTGTTATATATAAGGATCCAAACATATTTGAAACCACGATAATCTGTCGTAATACTTAACACGACCTTATGATTTTCAGCCCATGCTAACATCTTTAGTCTTCACTGTTTTTAGCAAATATTCATCCTATTGGAAATAGCTTAGGAGAATTTCTAATTTTTTTTCCTCAGTATTTTCCCATAGCAAGAAATGCAGTTTCTTAAAAAGTCTTGGAGAGTTTGAAGATTAGGATGAAACAGGTAGGACTCTTGCCTGACAAATGGCTGAAAAACTGGGATGATTATCTTGGAAGGGAAAACAGCAACAGAGTTTAAATGGAGGGTGGACATAGCTGCTATAAATATTTAAAGCAATGGCATGATGCAGAATCTGGATGACAGTCATCTAGATCTGTTTGCACTGTAAGCACTTACAATTTGCCAAGCAGTTTTGTTACCACAATCCAAGCAAAGAAATATACATGACCTTGATTTGTTTTTTAATTATTTTTCTTTATTAAAAATAGGTGATTATATACACATATATGCAAAGATTTAATGAATTCATGTATGCATAAATGCAAAGATCTATACTTCAAATATTTATGCCAAATGCAACAATGTTCTTTTACAATTAAACAGGCATATTTTTTTTCTTCTGGTATCTAACACAGCTAATTAACAAAATAGGCACTTGGCAATATATTTCTTTTTCTTTTTTTTCTTTTTTTAAATTTTTTTTTTAACGTTTATTTATTTTTGAGACAGAGAGAGAGCATGAACAGGGGAGGGTCAGAGAGAGGGAGACACAGAATCCGAAACAGGCTCCAGGCCCTGAGCTGTCAGCACAGAGCCCGACCCGGGGCTCGAACTCATGGACTGCGAGATCATGACTTGAGCCGAAGTCAGCCGCTTAACCGACTGAGCCACCCAGGCGCCCCAATATATTTATTTTTCAATGTGCCTGATAAAAGGTTTTATTCTCTACATTCAATTGTAGTTATTGAGATTTATTTCAGCTTACCTAAGACATGGATTGAAGCTGGCTTCAGTAATAGTTTAGTCCATGGGATCATTATTAAGCTTAAACTTGGTTTCCGTTTTCAAAACTTACAAGTTAAACACACACACACACACACATATATATAACACATATATATATATATATATATATATATATATATATTTCCCTGAATGAGTCAATATAGTAGCAAGTCATTCCAGTGTTTCTTTATTTTCCTTTTTTAATAAAGATGAAAATGAATAAAGACTAAAATGAAGACAGAGCCACTAAAAACTAATTCCATTCACAAAAAGTAAAAATCTTTTCAGGATTATTTTATACAAACACTGGGTCTTTATCTATTTGTTCTTATCCATTAATATTCTCCAATGTTGAACCTGATACCAAAGTTCTGGTATGTGTCTTGTCCCACATCTGACACATTTGCTTATACTGTGGAATCACATTCGTTTTAACACTGTGCTGATCCAAGAAAATAATCTAATTCATGTATCAGCTCTTCTAGGAAACACCAAGACTCCAGGCAAACTTGCCATTTCCGTTCTCTAGTTTCTATTGGGCTTGAGGTCTGTACGATGACTATTATACCAACCAATTCTACAACATTCTATGGAGCTTGGCCACCCACCCTCACATGATCAAAAGGAAACAGAGATTCTTTGGAAACTAAAGCATAGGCAATGTAAAAAATGTATAGCTAGTATTCAATAAAAAGTAATTCCATTAATATTTGAGAGGAAAAGCCCAAATATTTATAAACTCTGATAACCAATGACATACGCGATATTCCATAGACAGAAGAGATTTAGAAAATTTGTTGGGAGAAACAGGGTTGTGTTTTCTTTCTTTCCTAAGCACAATTCTTAGGAAATTGTGCAGAGATAAAATAATAAACCATGGCTGATTAATTTAACCAACAGTTATGGTTGCACAACTTTTATAAAACTCCTAATTTAACTGATTGACCCCATCTATAAGAATAGACAAAGGAAAACAGATTTAGAAAATGATTATTACCTCAGTCACTGTTTTCTTGTTTTTTTCTGTTTTTAATCATCTTAATATAAATATATGACCAAGTTTAAACCTGTGTGTTGTGCAAGACTGACATTTCTGTTTCTTTATCCTGTAGAAATTTATTATTGATATCTAATCAGTTAGAATAAAACTATATTTTAATTTATTAATCTGATACTGTAACTTATCCTTTCTCTTTGAAATGTATTCAAGGTTGATATTGTCAAAACCACTAATCAGAGTAAAAGATTAATCTCTAATGTAAAAATTGGAAAGAGAGGATTCATGGTAAGAAGGAAAGGTTAGAGACTGTCATAATAGTTAACATAAACTTAACTCTTACTTTCTTAGATTCTGGGGCTGACAGGAGAAAACCAACATTGTCTATCAAAAGAAAGTAAACAAACTCACTAAAGAAACAAGCCTCTGCCTGGCTCTAGGCTCAAGGAGGAAATTGTTGTGAATCATTTCTTTTTTTTTTTTTAATATTTTTTTTAACATGTATTTATTTCTGAGAGACAGAGTGCGAGCAGGGGAGGGACAGAGAGAGGGAGACACAGAATCCAAAGCAGGCTTCAAGCTCTGAGCTGTCAGCACAGAGCCTGACGCAGGGCTCGAACCGACGAACCACAAGATCATGACCTGAACCAAAGTCAGATGCTCAACTGACTGAGCCACCCAGGAGCCCCTGAATCTTTTTTTTTTTTTTAATATAAATACAACATAAGTGATGATCGTATCATCAGCACTACTTAAAAATTCTGATGAATCTTACAAACTCCTATGTAATAGTTTCTTATTGCTGCTGTAACAATCTGCCATAAATTTAGTGGCTTAAAACAACAGAAATTTATGATTTACAATTCTGGAGGTCAGATATCTAAAATGGTTCTCACTGGGATTCAACCAAGTATCAGCGGGACTGTATTCCTCTCTGGAAGCAGCAGGAAGGAAACTATCTGCTTTACCCTTTTCCAGTCTCTAGAAGCCAGCCACATTCCATGGCTCATGGCCCCCTTCCTCCATCTTCACAGCTGCCATATTGGATTAAATTCTTAAACTGCAACACTCTGAGTTGACCGTGCTTCTTCACTCTTTCACCTATAAGGACCACCTGGATAATCCCCAAACCAAGGTCATCTCTCGAGCTCAAGGTCAGTTTATTAACAATCTTAATTTCCCTTGCCATGTGACATAATGTATTCACAAATTCTGGGGACAACCATGGATATCCTTGAGGGTGGGGGCAAGATTCTGCCAACAGCACTCTGTATCTTGGTATCAGCCATTTGGGAAAAATCTAAGTTTTATGATTCTTTGTGTTCGTTGGGGAGGGAGGACTGAGTGGAGGGTTTGATGTAGTAAGGCAAGTGTATTATTTTTTTCATATGCCTTAAGAAAGAGTTGGGTATTGTGATGATACTTTGCACATACCCTACAGTAGCATTTCTCAATCACAGATTATATACAATAGAATGTCATGAATCTGTGAATCTGTGGAAGAGAAAAATGTACAGTTATAGTCAGCTAATACTGAGTTACTCCAAAATAAGGTGTCTATAGGATTTATCACCAAAATATGAACACTTTTGATAGCTAAAAGTGGGTGCAATTGGCACATAAAAGTCAGGTTTGTTTATCTCCAGTAAACTAAGAGGTTATTTTCCCCATATTGATAAGGTCCATGTTATCTTATCCATCAATAAGGAATAGTTATGGATGGTATAATCTGGCATATGTGAATGTTATCACAAAGAATATGATACAGTTGTGAAGAAGGGGCAGTTTAGAAAACAGCTTTGACAGTCACTCTCAGATACCATTTGTCCCATGTGATATTTCAATGACACTGAAAAGCAGACAAATCAACACTAGATCACTCCAGCGATCTTAATAAAATTAAATATGTCATTGTATTTACTGGATGGCACGGTCGGGAGACTTTTGGTATTTAATTATATAAACATGGTAAATCTGTAAGTAGGGACTAAGGTAGAGTGCATATTGAAAGGGAATGGGTATAATGAGACAAATTTTTGAATCCCTATGACACATGTAATATTGGTTATCCTAAGTCTTCTCCTAAATCATTACTGCTCACATCCTTTCTTGTATTAGCTCTAATATAATTACACAGACTTGTATCATACAGTGGTACTCCATTATCTGCCCTTTACCTCACCACACTACCAGTTCAGGCCATTACTCTACACTCTACCCACATGCTAAACATTCTTTTTCTAAGCTAAGCCCTTATCTCAATGCTTCAGATAACCTGATGCTCAGACACTATCCATGGCCTTCCATTTACTAGCAATCACATCTCGAATTCTCAGCTTGGTATTAAATACCCAACAAAGCCTCCCCTAACCTTTGTTGAAAGTCATAGATCTTGGGGCATCTGGGTGGCTCAGTCAGTTAAGTGTCCGACTTCGGCTCAGGTCACGATCTCACAGTCGGTGAGTTCGAGACCCGCATCGGGCTCTGTGCTGACAGCTCAGAGCCTGGAGCCTGCTTCGGATTCTGTGTCTCCCTCTCTCTGACCCTCCCCCGTTCATGCTCTGTCTCTCTCTGTCTCAAAAATAAATAAATGTTAAAAAAGAAAATTAAAAAAAAAGAAAGCCATAGATCTAGATTTTTAAAACTTAAACATAATCAGTTATAAATCCTTTATTTCATAGAGAAAAAAAACAAATATCAGAAAGATTAAGTAACTTGACCAAGGTCATGCTGCTAGTGACAGGTGAAGATAGGAACAAAGGTTGTCTGACTCCCTGTCTGTTCCCTACAAATGCTCCACACTATTTTATATTAACTCAAATATTGCATTTGTCTTGAGTCTTTGTCTCAAAGTCTTCCAAATATGACTTCTTCATTCTTTATGTTTGCATTATTGACAGAAGACTGGGACTCAACACCAAATTATTAAAGATAATTATTATTAAAGATATTAAAGATAAGATCTTATGATATTCTAGAAAGATTTTCTGATGGCTCATGAGAAATCCTGTAGGGTAATAGGATGAGTTGAAAATAAGGCAACCAGAGAAGTACAAACATGGATGGGGCAAAGTGATGCCAGAACTAACACCAAGAATGCAAACTACAATGATGTGTGTGTGACTATAACTTTACTCTTAGCTTTCATGTCAAGGAACATGAAGTGAGAAGGCATGTCAGCAGATGAATTTCATGTTCACAAAATTATTTGTACATAAACAAAGAAGATGCTACAATTGTCCTGGAAAATTATAAATGTTCTGGCAAATAAGATTATTGGAACTTTTCCTAAAGAATAAATTATATAGTAAACTCTATTTTTGACAACACACATACAAATGTTTGCTTATTAAATATTGACCATCAATTTTAACTATTGATCTCACAGGAAAAAAGAGAGAGAGAGATAGGAAGGAAGAAAGGAAAGAAGGGAGAAGGCAGGGAGGGAAAGGAGAAGGAAGGAAGGAAGGAAGGAAGGAAGGAAGGAAGGAAGGAAGGAAGGAAAGAAAGAAAGAAGGGTGAATTTAGGGACTTCTAATTTTAGTTCTGAGATATAGAGCAGGAAAGAGCATCATTCTCAACCATAAAACATGAAAGAAAGAAAAAAAACATGGACAAACTACAGATATAAGACTTTCATAGAAATCAGAGAACCAGACTGCAGAATAAACATCCAATTCCATGTCTGAGGAGAGAGGTGAATGCAGGAAGAAAGCAGGGCCAGAGAATTTGGTCACTAAGACAGATGCCCTGATGTCATATAAGCTGGTAAGAAGATTCAACTAGAAATTTTAGACAAATTACTAAAGGCAAGTGTGGGTTGGGATGAGAATTAAAATGCCTGAAAGCCATCACATCTGCAAGCTTTTTGTAAGAACCCCAGCAGGTATGCATAGCTGAAGAGAATCCAGAGAAAGTCCAGCCACCTCTGAAAACCCACAAAAACTCATCCTCCCTATCTCCCCTATGAAAATAATAATAATAATAATAAGTCCTAATCATCAGAGGAAAAAAAAAATACAACACTTGTAGCCTGAGGGCAGATACTGATTGTGGCTGGAGAAGTGAACAAATAAATGAAAAGCTCTAGCCCCTGGAGATGGGAAGAAATATCTGCTGGGTTCAGCATCCCATGCGGAACTTATTAAATGTGGGCTTTTGTTATTCACAGAATGCTGAGCCTAGCAGATATATCTGTCCCTCCCCCAGGGGAGCAGGAACACTTCTGGGGACCATACCCTCAAGACCCAGGTTTGCAATACCTGCCTGAGACGGACAATCAGAACACCAGAAAATGCACACCATGCTTCGCCTTTCATCAGCACACTAAGAAGCACTGTGTAAATTGGAATAGAATTGGGAATACTGAAAAAGACAAATTCTATAGAGTAAAACAAAGGGAAGATCCAAAGCTGAGCAGGGAAACTCCAATGGGGACCACCTTCAAACCTAACGTATGACTAGATTTACATGTAATGAACACCAAATGCCCAGGACAAAGGAAAAAAAAATATATATATATATAAAATATTAGTGAAACCTTGGATTGTGAGCAACTTGTTCTGTAAGCATTCTACAAGATGAGCAAACATTTCTAATAAATTTTAACTTGATAAACTAGCGACATCTTGCAAGGCAAGTAGTATGTGATGGCAAACATCAAATGATCACAACTGAGCCAATGGTTCTTCTCTCTCGCTCGCTGGGGGATTGTGGGTGATCGTCTCCCTTGCTCAGATGCTCCATCTCAGGCTGCGGTGTTTGGCAGAAATCAGTGATTTTTCAGGATGTTGGCACTAGTGTACGTTTGGTCATTTCAGAGCACCTATGGACCATCCTTTGCTTTCCCACACAACAGTAGGCTTAGAAATGCTTTGCTTCATTCTGGGTCAGGCTGCCTGCAGTTACAGACCCTTTCCTCTGCTGCCTTATTGCCACTTACATTCAATACAGTCTAGGACAAGAGTTGATTAATACAGTACCGTAGTCAACATCCGTGTGAGCGTATAGAATGGCCCCCATGCAAAAAGAGATTGAAAAGAAAGGTGGTAAGAAGAAGGAGACGATTATGGTGGAAGTTAAGAAGGAAATCACTGAGAAGTACAAATGAGGTACGCGAGTGGCCAAAATTGCAAGATTTTATAAGAAGTCGACATCTGCATCTCGTCTGCAGAGGGGGAGGATAAAAAGGAGGAGGAATCCTTCATTTCAAATGAGATTAGAGAGACGTGTAAAATGTGGGAAACAGTGCAAACTTTTGTAGAAAAGCACCACCCGAGTAAGCCTGTAGCAGTGCGAGCGATGAACCCGTTTAACAACAATGCAATGTCACACTTCTGCAAAATCCTCAAAAGGAGGCAAAAGCAAGTGTCATTGGATATGTTCCTTATTAAAGTTGCATGAAAAGAAAAAGATTCCATTGAGCCAAGAGATGTCAGTGGTTCCCTAACTGATAGTGAAAGTCATCTTACACGGTAACCCTCCTCTCTCGTTTCCCTCACACCAGCCATGAAGGTTTTCAAAGGTAAGTGCAGGTTAATTTGTTCATTTTTCTTTACGATTTGTATTTTTCTTATTATTTTATATTATATTACAGTATTGTAATTATTTTTATATGAATGTTTTTGGGTTGTGGAATGAATCATCTGAGTGTCCATTATTTCTTATGGGGCAATTTGCTTTGATATACAAGTGCTTTGGATTACAAGCATTTTTCCAGAATGAATTATGCTCACAAATGTTTTACTGTATATATATATATATATATATATATATATATAATATGTATATAAATTATTTAGCTATTATTTATATATACATATACACATATACATACAGTATGTACACATATACAGTCTGAAGATATCATCCAGACTCAAATACGTTGCAGATGTTAGAACCATCAAACAAAGGATATAAAATAAATACAAAAAGAGATGAAAAATTCCAGTGTAAAAGGTAGATGACATATAAGGTCAGAGAGTTAATTTCAATAAAGAAATGTAAACTATAAGAAAGAATGAAATGGAAAGTTATAATAGGAAAGAAGTTAACAGAGACGAAGAATGCCTTCAATTTGCTCATGGTCAGACTTAACACAGCCTAGGAAATCAGCAGTGAGCTGGAAGATAGAAAAATGGGAATGAGACAGATGGAAATTTAACCAGTAAAACAGAGCAAAATAAAAATCATAGAGAATTCAAGAGCAGTGGAATGATGTCATACAGTCTAGTATATTAGTAGCCTTAGAAGGATAAGAATGTGAGTGCTTCGCAGGAGAAATACTGGACGAAATAATGGCTGTGAATTTTACAAATTCCTGGTAGACACCATACTAGAAAGCTAAGGTTCACTCAATATACAAAACTTGAACGATAGCAAAACAAACAAAAATGCCAAACACACCTAATTATGTACACTTCAGAAACCAAAGACAACAGAAAATCTTGAATGCAGCCAGAGGGGAAAAAATCCTATACAAAGGAATAAGGATAAAATCAGAGCCAACTTTTTATCAGCAACCACATAAGCAAGAAGTCAAACAAATTAAGTGGTTGACGTGCTAAAAGAAAAACGAACTCTTAACCTGTAATTCTATGTACACTTTGAAAATACACTTCAAATGTGAGGAAAAATGCTTTCACAAACAAAAATAGGAAATTCATCGTCAGAAGACGTGCTCTACAAAAATATGTTGAAGGAAATTCTCTAAGCAGCAGAAAAGTGACATTGACTGAAAGTTTAACCCACTCAAAACAGTAGAACATCAAAATGGAATAAATAATGGTGACGTACATTTTTCTCATTTTTTATTGCTGTCAGAGGTAACCAATTTTTAAAACGAAATTTGTATTCAAGTATTTTGCTTTTATATAGAAAACAAATATATGACAAACCTAAGCACAAGGGGTGCAAGAGAGGAATTGATTATGTACTTTTGCAAGGATTTTATACTACATGTGACTCTGGATAACATTATTTGCATTTAAATTCAGATAATTTAAAAATGTGTATTGTAAACCCTAGGACAATCACTGAAATAGACTTTTTAAAAGTTATATTTTTTAAAAGTTAATTGAAAAGATTGAACTGGAATTATTCAAAAAAAAATTCTCCATTCAGACCAGGGAAGGCATAATAAAGGGGAAAAGGGGAAACAAAGAATAAATGGAACAAATAAAAAATAGCTAGCAAAAAGGTACAGTTTAATTTAACCATTGTCATATTAAATATAAAGGATCTAACCACACGAGTTAAAGCATAGAGATTGTAAGATTCAAATATGTATAAAATCAATTAAGCAAATTTGACAAAATAATTACATGTAATGGGATAATTTGACATTGTTAAGTGACTATATTTGGTTATTTTTCTTATATTTTAAGTTTCAAACCAGACACAAATCCATTTTTAAAATATAGTTTTGGTCCCATATTATTCATTTGGTCACTGAAAAATCATTAAAAATTAACTGAAATGAAAATTTAAGTCACATTTCCTTTTTTAATTGGTTATTTTCATTTTGGATACTACTAAGATAATACAAAAAAAATTTCAAAATCTCTCCATCCTTTCAGAAGGATCATATTATTTTTGCCTACTTTCCTCTGTTCATGAAAAGATAGGAATATAATTGCAATTATCCCACTATGTAGACTAATCAATGCTCATAATTCTTACGGACAATTCTAGCTAAATTATTATGAAAGTTTTCTGCTGGGCATAGAACCATTAAAAAAAAGAAGCTAAAGTTCAAGATATATGGAATAATTAAATAGGGTATATTAGTACAAATTCAAGCATAATCTTATTACATATTAACTACATTTGAGAAAGTTTATATATAGTTACACAGAAAGGCAATTGCTTCATTAAGATTTTCCTTAAATTCATCGCCTTATTCTTTTTCCTTTGATATTATAAGGTAAATTGGCTTCAACACACATATTGTCCAATGTGCCAAGAAGGTCAGAAACACTTTCCATAATAATGAAATCCTGTTAATATGAGTATGTCATAGGGTCACTTGGGTGGCTCAGTCTGTTAAGTGTCTGAATCCTGGCTTTGTTTTGTTTCAGGTCAAGGTCTCATGGCTTCGTGGGTTCAAGCCCCACTTAAGGCTCTGAGTTGTCTCTGTCTCTCTCAAAATAAATAAATAACTTTAAAAAATGTATGAGTATGTCATAATGAGAGGAGGCAGAATTTTCAAACCTTAGCATTTGAAGACTGCGAGCTCCCGGAAACATGTACACAATCTGCAGAATTGAAGACTGAGAATGAATTTAATAATTTTGACGACTACTTTCAAATGTTTAAATCATTAATAAGACATTAGGAACATCGTTCTTATAAAGTTTTGCCAATTGATTATTATGTTTTCATGGATAATATAAAGCACAGATTAACTGACCAATACACTCTGGGTTTCTGTTGTTATTTTTTTTAAGCAGATTTGCCTTAGAAACAAATACTGCATTCAGTACAAATAATAAATGAAAATTAATAGTATACAGGTCCTTTTAACACAAGGGCTGTGTCATGTAGTAGAAAAAAAAAAATCTGTGAATAAAATTAGGACACAGCTACTCTACAAGAAAGCATACAAAAAGTGCCAAATGTACTTTCTTTGTTGGGACAAAGAGAGGAAACATTACATTTACCCAAGATAATCTTTCTCTAGTGGATTTTTATTCACCCTGTTCCATGAAGAAACGTAGATATCATCCAAAGGAAACTAAATCTGTGGGCAAGTTATTACGTGTCATTGTCATGATATACTTTTCTATGTCCTATAATTACCTTTCTTTCTCTACCCTGGGCAATCAAATCAAATCGGAATTGAAAGCACCAATTCAATTCTGTCATCCTGTTCCATTGTATGGGGCTGATCCTATTGTGAACCAAAACTCTAAGCAGCCTGGAAATGACAGAAACTTAAATTATTACAGCCCCGATTACTTATTTACCTTCTTATTAATTTCTTTTCGTGGTTGTTTCAATCTTAAGAGGGAATTATCCTGCTTTGTAATTGCCTCCAGGATTTTACTGGAGTCCACAAAACAAGCATTTACCTCCTAACGGTGGCAAGTTCTGCCACGGACATGGGGAGGAACCAAAAAGATGCTCTGCCACCAAAAACCTCAGAGACTGAAAGAGAAACAGATATAAAAATATTTTTACAATAGCATGGGATTTGTTCTAATAAAAACAAGGATTAGGCGTTAAGAAAATATGACAGGAGGCGGCCTGGGGTGGTGTCAGGATATCAAAGAAGGCACTCGTGACAATGGTCTGACAGTGCAGCAGTAGCATTGGTTGGGGACAACAGTCACTTCCTAGACAGAAGGGGCGGCCTTCCCGAGGATCCCAGAAACGGGGTAAATCCAGGGTAAATCCAGAAATCACAAGTAATCCCGTGTAGATTGGCAAAGGAGACAAGTAGGTCGGGGCCACATCATGGAAGCGTTCCGATGCTACCAAAAATAAGGCTAGTTTTGTCTTCTGAGAAATAAGGAGTTGCTGATGAGTTTGACAACAGGGCATGGTGTGTCTACAGCCACTGTGACAGTCCCACGCTTTGGGCACAGAAATGAGTTTGCCAGGCAACAGATGAGTGGGTGCCGAAAGTCAGTCTTCATCCTGCCCAGCCATCTGTGCACTCTGGCAGCGGGCTGCTTAACCCGGAGGGGAAAAAGCACACTTTCTTTGTAATCCTTGGGCAAAAGGAATGCCTCTTTGAAATGTGGTTAGAGACACGGAGATTTGATCGTTGCAATGGCCCGGTGAAGAAAGAATTTTCTCTATTTTAGATTGAAACTACTGAAGCTCGGAAGGGTTAACACTCAAGAAAACTAAAAGGTGTCCCTGAAATACTTTGTATGTAATACCAGCGCAAGTCAACAAATCTTCCAAGAATTCTTTCTCAGTACAGAGGCCCACAGAGGAATACCAAAGGATCAGACCCTAGCTGACCTGGAAATTCCACATTTGCTGTGAAATGACAAGTGTTAATATCTGTATAAAATGTGCATCCACACACTCTATAGACTGAAATTGAACATTCTAGATATCTCCATGTTTTTCTTTATGAAGGTGCTCCAAATTTGCTGTAGTAAAAAACACCCACAAAAACAACTGAAACCCAACACTAAAATTTATCCTTTGAAACAGGAGCCTTAAAGAAGGAAGTATTTTCTTTTTAATTTTTTTAATGTTTATTTATTTTTGAGACAGAGAGAGACAGAGCATGAACAGGGGAGGGTCAGAGAGAGGGAGACACAGAATCTGAAACAGGCTCCAGGCTCAGAGCTGTCAGCACAGAGCCGGACGCGGGGCTCAAACTCACGAACCGTGAGATCATGACCTGAGCCGAAGTCAGATGCTCAACCAACTGAGCCACCCAGGCGCCCCAAGAAGGAAGTATTAAAGGCAACTTAAATTGTGCAACATGTGAATTTTCAACATAAGAAACTGCTTGCTATGCCCTCGTTCATATTGATGCACAGGTTGATAGGCACCTGTTATTGGTTGTGCCACCATTCCGGGATCAGAAGTGACCACCAGGAGCTGGCAACTGTAGTCCTAATTGGGATCCGTTACCTCCTCAGGCTGATGCTTTCTGTGACTCACTCATTTTATTTTCTGTTTCAAAACTGTTGCCTTTGGGAACTGGCTATGCTGTGATTGTACTGGTCTTTTTGTTTTGCATTCTTTTTACGTTTGTAATCACACCCAGAATGCAACATTTATGTTCAGCAAAACTAGGTCTTCATCCACTTCGTGCCATAGACCCCTTATATGTCACTCCATGAACTCATTCCCATGCTCTGTAACTCATGCTCACACTCTGGTAAAAGGTGTTCTGCTTGCTAACTCACGTATTTCCTTTTTAATTTAACAATCCTTGATTAGACCCATATCAAAAGTACTCGTTATGAAAGCCAATGTTTCAAACTGCCCTGGGTGTTCAGAAAAATGCTCATCTCTGTATCAGATGTAACTTCATGCTATTGATAAACATGCAAGCACTCATTGTTTTCTACTCAACATCTCTCTCCTATTTGACAAAACGATTATGAGCAGAAATGTCTCTCCTCTGTTGCAAAGTCAAGAAGTTCAAGGAAATGATGAACACCTGAGCCAGGTCCTGTTTCTTTCGGCGAAGAGACTGTTCTCAGATATAGCACTTGAAGAAAGCATGAGGCTGTGTCTTTCGTCTCTACTCAAAGGCTGAGCAATTGTTCTTTTGTTCAAACTTCTAACAGAAGTCAGAAAATTAGACTGTATTACGAATGAAACTGTGGACGAAAGACAAAGAGAGTCACTCTGATCAGACATGATATCCTACGTAATAAAACCACACAGAAGCACGATGTAAGGTAAGAACATAGAAGATGGTTTTTTAACCAACTATCACATAATAGCCTGAGTTCATCATTTTAATCATGAGTCAACTCTCTACACTGAGAAGATCTAAAAAGGTCAAGAAGCTTTGTAAGTATCATGGACGGGAAGGCCTAACTGTCTTCAGTTTGAACATGGAAGGTGACGTAAAATTAGGGGAGTCACGATCCCAAGAAGTGTAAAACAGGGAAAGGTACATAAGCTTATGCAGTCTTGGTGAAAGGACCATATCCTGGCCTAATGAAATGATTTGTTGACCTCTGAAATTGACATGACGTTCCATGCCTCTGACCTATGCACACACCATCTCTTCTGCTTAGGATGATGTGATTCATGTCTACTTGGCAAAGTCCTACCCATCTTACAAGAGGGATGTGAGGGCCACCTCCTCCAGGAAGCCTCTAGGATCCTCTCTGCCGGGGGATGATAACCTGTGCATGTCAGCAACTGTGAGTAATTATTACATCACCAGATAAAACTCAGAAATTAAAAAAGTGATCAACACATCCCAGAGTGACTGATTCATTTTAAAATGGGAAATATATTACCTTCGGAAAAGATAAAAGCAAAAGATATTTTATAATAAACGTCATAAGCGCATAAAACACTGATGATTTATAAGGGCCAATGATGTAAAGAGGCTAAAGGTAAAATTTACAGACCTAGGGAGCTGGAGCAACAATAAAGAAGAGGAGATAGCTTTTTAGGCTGTTTATATAACATTTGTGAATACTGTAGGCTTTTTCCAATTTTTTCCATGGCACGACTATTAGAAACTAAACTATCCAGTAGACTTCTTCTACCTTTCTTTGTTTCAAATGTGCAATCATATTTTAGGTGTTCTCATATTAGAATTTTTGCAATTTCTTAAATTTCAGGGATAGAACATAATGTATGTCACTGACAGCGTTTCTATGTGTTAAACTATTTTTCCTTGTTAGCATTGCTGGCAATTGGACAATTTAACATATATTAAACATCACTTTGCTTTGTTAATTCAATACTTTTAATATTTATTTCCACTAATAATATTTTAGCCAAGTAAATTTTTAACTAATATGGTAGTCGTTTAAAATGCATTAAGTAAGGAAAACTGTCGGTCCCTGTAGCTGGGTTTTTCCTGAGATAAATCGCATGAGAGTTTTATCAGATGAATTTCTGGGCGGTAATAACCATGGTTACACTCATATGACAGATGTAATGTGAACTATTAATCTGACTGTATAGGATTTCTCTTCAATTACCAATCAGTATTAATCTCAGCAAGTTCCAAGGGCACTCTCACCTTCCAAGATCACTGATGTGTTATATAATTCGTAACCCCGTCTTTAATATGTCCCCAGCAGCACCTAGAATGATATTAGTTAACATCAAAATTTTAAAAATAGCTTATTATATTGCTGACTCCGTTCTCTCAATAAAGGTTAAGACTTGATAGTACAAGTCCTAAAAATAAACAAGTTAAATTTTTCACTTTTCTTTAAATAATGTACTTTAATCTACATTGGCTGAAAACTCACATTTCCTCATCACAATTTAAACAAATGAAAAGATACGCAGCGTGAGTCCCCTTCTCTCTCTCTTTCTCTGCAGTGTACTTGAAAGTGCCCTCCAGAGCCTCTTGGAGCAGAATTCCTAAGGGGGCCTTTGCCTGGGTGACAGTGTGGACTGCTGTTTGGTTTTCAGTTTTTGTTAATATGTAGCTTTTGAGCTTAGGACCACAGGCTACACCAATACAAAGTATGAGTGAAAAAGGAGCATAGCTGATGCTAATTTGTCAGAGTTGCCTCTGTGTGTGTGTGTGTGTGTGTGTGTGTGTGTGTGTGTGTAACTCATGTATTTCCTTACAATAGCGTGACCTGTGTTTATCAAATGAGGAGGGGATCACCCAGCACAAGACTGGCTATGAATTAAATCCCAGACTCTCTGACTCCAATCCTTCCTAGTCACTGTACCTTGTAGGAGGCATATATAGTTTCATAACCAAGGTGCACTTCACATTGAGATGAAGTTCAAAGTCAGATGTTAAAATAAAAACTGCTAAAATTGAAAAATCATCAGTTCAATCTCAAACCATCTTTTAATCACCAGGGCTTGGAAACTTGGCATCTAATTTTGCAAGTATAACTTTTTTTTTCCCCAAGTATTTTCTCTTTTGCGTGGGTGAAGGGGACTATAAGTGGATGAACTGGAAAGGGAAAGAGGGATATTAGCCGAACGAGTCCCCTCCTTCTCTTTCACCCTCTCTCTTATATTCCGGGGCACTAGCCAATCCTTCTCAGTCACAGGGACCCATGATATTGACTCTTCATAGTCTATTCATTGAGGTAATGCAAGTCATTTTAGGTCTTGATCCCTAAATTACTCTTGACATTTACTGTTTGTTCCATTGCCAATGACAATGGCAGGATACTTTTTGCTAGATTTCCATTCTGAAAATACTTGTTTTTTTTTTTTCTTTTTTGAGAGAGGGAGAATGGGGGAGAGAGAGAGAGAGAGAGAGAGAGAGAGAGAGAGAGAGAGAGAGAATCTCAAGCAGGCTGCATGCCCGTTGTGGAGACCTACTCAGGGCTTCATCTCACAACCTGAGCCGAAATCAAGAGTCGGTCGCTTAACTGTCTAAGCCACCCAGGTACCCCTGAAAATAGTTCTTTAATCAAAATTCATAAGTTTTCTTAAGTGAAAAAGAAAGCAAATAGAGCAGCAACATAAATTAATTCATTATTAATCCGGCTTGATTTGAAATTGAATACAAATGCAAATTACTACTAAATAAACAAAAATCACTTTTCCCCACGTGGCCACCTGTCTGGTATGGAATACAAGTACAGACATTAATACCTCCAGGTTTTGGGTGGCAGCAAAATATAATTGTTGGAAAAGGTTTTCAGTAATGCGTTTTCTACAAACAGCTCTGTACTGAAATATCACAATGTAAGCAAATCTCGAAATCTTTTATTTTCACCCACTGAACATGGGTGATAGTTCATAGCTGCCATTAGGAGAATTTTTATGTATGTGTGTATATGTATGTATCTACCTTAGCCTTTGGGAAATCAAATATATTTTGATTATTTCTTCAAGAAATATATTTCTTCTTGAAACATTATAGTAAGATGTGTTGCCATAACACTTGGTTACTTTTAAAAAAGTAAGTACCATGTTTTCTCTGGCAGTTTCATACGTTCATCATATTCTTTAGGATTCTTCTTCTAGAAATTTGTAGAGATAAATCTGTCCCTCTGCTCTTAGTTCTTCTTCACAAGGTATGATAAATTTCCAAATAGGAGATAGTGTTTAAGTTTTTACTTATCTGTTGCTGCCTACAAAATTACCCCCAGATGTACCGGCTTGAATGGTGGTAAACATATTGAAATATACGTGCGTCAGATCAACACATACATCTTAAGTGTACCCAATGTTCTATGTCAATTACATCCTAATAAAACTGGAGGGAAAAAAAAACACACACACCAACCATTTCGTTTGCTCCTGATTCTGAGCTCGGGAACTCAGACCAGGCCCTGCAATGCAGTTCTGCAACTCCACGTGGTCTCTGTGGGGGTTGCTTACGCAGCTGCACTGAGCTGGTGGCTGGAGGTTGCAAAATGGCCTGATTCCATGTGTGGCAGCTGCTGACAACTGCCTGCTGGGAGTTCTGCTAGGGCCGTCAACAGGTGAAGTGGCCTTACCTGTCCTCAATATGGCTGCTTGGATTTTCTCACAGCATCTTAACAGTCATCCACGTGCCTGAAAGCAGATTCTGCACGTCCCCTAAAACCAGCCGTGGAGGTACCATAACTTCTCTCCTGGGGCAAATTATCATGCAAGATAAGTGACAGGTGCATCGGAGATGACAACAAGCAGTAGACCCCATTCACTTGCAAAGTGACCTTGCAAGAAGGCCTTCAGGATGGGGAGTATTGCTGTAGCCAGCTTTAAAAATCCAATCAGCCACAGAACCTTTTCTGACTGCTTCAATTTGAGAAAAGTAACTAAAAATCACACGTATTTTGCACTGTTTATTTTGTTGAATGGTATGAAAGCTTGGGCGTCGCGAAATTCTAGAAAGAGTCGAAGCATGAGCTCATCCGATCTCAATAATTCTGCCGTTTGAAGACTTTATGAGAGCAACGAGCAGTTACAGAAGTATTTTTACCATATTCAAACATACAATTTGAAAAGATCACCAAGGTTGCTGGAAGAGAAAGAAATTGTAGTAGGGTGAGTCAGAGGGGAGACAAGACTCAGTTTGAAGGAGATCTATTAAAAGATGGTTCATGTGACAATCTGGTGGTTTGTAGCGTGACCGTTTGGATGGGGATAGAGAGAAGTGAATGTATCTGGAACAATTTACTCAATTTAACAGCATACCCATTTGTCATATTGTAATATCTCTAAATCCGGGCTATAACTGACTGGCATGCTGATTCGGCCATGTTGTTTTTCTCAGTGTTCAATAACGTGTTCTAGAACATGGGCATCTCAGAGGCAAAAATATACGATACTTGGGGTGGTACCAGGTACATGTAGTAGACAATAGATAATGGTTTTCGTTGAACTGAATGACAGCTAAGTTTGACGAGTCTGTTTTCCCCAATTATAACTGCTGTTGAAATATTATACAGAGGCCACTCAAATGTGTCATGGGATTGATGTGCTTAATTTTTCAACTGAGCTTAAAAAACCATTTCTGGGACTTGACCGCAAATGACCAGGTATGGTCATGTCGAGTTGGCGTAATGGCCTCCCTCGGCATTGACTCATCCAATTTGAGTCATTTAGGTCAAAAATTTGAAGAAATAACTTAAGTGTTCTCGGTAGCAAATGCTTTGTCCAACACGGGGTGGACCATTTTCCCTGCGTTTGGGCGTTCTTCTCCAATACACTGTGAGTAGCAGCTGCAATCAAGAGCAAGCTGTAGAAGGTGAAAATGATGTAAGGAAGCATCACCATCACACCATTGGGACCTTGCCTGCTTTCATTCCAGTCCTTACTAATCAGTCACTCTTCACATGTCATTAACTTCACAGGGATCAAGACTCCCTTCCAAAAATAAGTAGTCTTTTTGAAAAAGACTTAAACTAAAAGACCTAAAAGGCCAAATACCTGGGGTGCCTGGGCGGCTGAGCCTCCGACTCTTGATCTCTGCTCAGGTCATGAGCTCGTGGTTTGTGGGTTTGAGCCCCGTGTCAGGCTTTGCGCTGACAGCGTTGAGGCTGCTTTGAATTCTCTGTCTCCCTCTCTCTCTGCCCCTCCCCCACTTGGGGGCACACTCGTTCTCTCTCCCTCTCAAAAATAAATAAACATTAAACATTTTTTAAAAAGGCAAAATTACCCTAATAGAAGATAAGAAAGCCTCTCTTTCTCCAATATACAATCCAATTACAGATTGAGAAATGGAGATAAACACATCTGTTCTATAGGATGCCGATGAATTCCAATTAATTCACAGCGAGTTAAGAAAATGTCTTCACTGAAGAGAACCTCAGATGCTGTATATCATACCTGAATTCTCATCATATTTCTTTTCTTGTGAGATAATTTAATGCTGTTAAAATTATGATCAAAACAGCAGAAGATGTAGTCCTGTATTTCTTTAAAAATTACACTTTATTTTCAGAACCTCCTAGATGGGAGGACACAACATACTGTCAGATTACTTCAGTCACTGACAGTGAGTCGCAAAATTTGTGTTCTTAGAGTTCAAGCTTTCGAAAGAGTTACTTCTGGAAGTCAGCTCAACCAGCTGGTGTTTGTGGCTTTGTGCGGTTAATTAAATGCTCTTTTGTTACATTGCCTGGAGAGGGCTGTGTGCTAGAGTAGTTACGACTGATTTAACCAACGACTGTTCTCTCTACTAACAAAACAGATCGTATTGGGTTTGATTCCAATGTAACGATCTTCTCCATGTACGGCTAAAATTACTGAGCCTGTGTCACATAGCTACATCTTCCTTTTTTTCCTGCTAAATGAGATGCATTTCCTTTCATCAGACCATATCTTCTCGCTCTGCCATCCTGACGACCAGTGGTGTTCAGCCTGTAGTTTGTGGGGATTAGGGAACCGTCTGAATCCATGAATCAACCTGAAGCTTATCAGCCCATGCCGGAGGGAAACCCGTGATCACGGCCTCGGTACCCAGCAATCAGAGGGCCCTGTGAAGTAACCGCTGCCATGTGCTCACCCAGCCGCAAGAATACTGGTACGCACAGGGCAAAGGCGTTGGAGGTTGGAATATGATGTTCTGTTTGTGAAGTGTTTCCACCTCAAATTATAGGACAGCACTGACGGGTTGTTAGACCTATTAGGCTAAACCACCAGGATAATGATAAGTCCAGTCCAAGCCCTGTGGATTTACTCATAAGTGGGTTGGGTCTTTCCCCGCACAGAAAGCCTTGCAGAATCTCATACTGTGACAGTTTGGATAGTCTGGCGTTTCTAGTGCCTTTTTGCTCACTGTAAGTACAAAAACAAAACAAAAAAATACAGAATTTTATCATCAGCTACAATGGAATCCCTTGCTTATCATAAGCCATTGAGTGCAATAGTGTTTGTACTAGAAAATTATTTTGATCTAGAAAATCGGATAAAAAGAAATTCCAAAGACAGTTCTTCACAAAGTCAAATATATTCTGTAAGCGTGGTGTCATCATACTGAATGCTAGATATCATTAGCATAGAGAAGAGATATCTGATTTAATGTGACAGTACTCGATTTGAGGACAAAAGAAACCCTCGCTTTATGTTCATTTCAGAAATACAGATAAATTGAACCCAATGTTTTACACCTGATTTCCTAATGTAAGATAGAATGATGCAGAAGTGATTTATTTGGATTCTTTAAAATATGTTTTTTTTAAGTTTTATTTATTTATTTTGAGAGATACAGAGACAGTGTGAGCGGGGGAGGGGCAGAGAGAGAGGGAGAGAGAGAATCTCAAGCAGGCTCCGCACTGTCAGCGCAGAGCCCGATGTGGGGCCCGAACGCATAAAACCGTGAGACCATGACTGGAGCTGAAACTGAGAGTCGGACGCTTAACTGACCCAGCCACCCGGGCACCCCTTATTTAGATTCTTTAAAGGCATCCTCCAGAATACAATCTGATGAAAAAAATTAAAAAAAAAACACTAGAAGGTTATTCCTTAGTGTATTTTATTTGCTTCATATTTAATGGGCATCAAATATTATTTTCTCATGAACCAAGTCAGATTTACAACTGAAGTTTCGAGATTTGAAAATAGGGCCCTGTACGTTCATTATTATTTATCATGCATGAACAGCAGGTGTACTAGCAATTTTCAAAATAGTCTCCGTTACCAATGAAGGGCAGCTCATACGGAAGTGGACAGAAAATAGGTAAATTACAAAGCAAATATTCACTGCTTCCACGGGGAAAACGTGAAGGTGCAACAAAGAAATGAAATAAATGATGGTTGTCTACAGAGCGGCAGACAGCTGTCGAGGTAGCATTTAGCAGGAAATTATACGAGAGTCAAAATTCCACAGCAGTCAAGAGAGCAAACCCACAGCCAGGTATTCACAAGAAACTGCGGGAGAGATTTCCACAATGGCACTCAAGTTGCTGATCTGTGTGGTGGAAACGAGTGAGAATAAAAATAACCAGTTAATGAAGATTTGGCTCTGGAAATTATAAGATACCAGATCTGCAGAGACTCACAATTTCTTCAAATCTGCAATTAGCATGTCAACTCCGATACATGTCAGGGTGAGATGTTGACCAGCCCAGAAAGTTTTTGGCAAAATGCTGTGAGCGTCAATGGACTGAAACGTAATGGAGGGACATTTTAAACACACGCTTTGAGGGTCACGAATAATACTTCACTGCCGGTGGGCCTACCGCTGAAAACCTGGATCCTCCAGGATCCAGAAAACAACAATTACAAACATAGAAAATAGAGCAGCTATGTGCTAATGTCTTCCCAACACGCACCCCACCAGTGGCTAATCCACTAATAAACTGTAACTCCCTGACCGATGAATATGGATAAAAACTATATTATATTTTCCCAAGAGGGAAAATTACTGCCAGTAAATCTATAAACAAATTTAGAGAGAGGAAAGCCTTGGAAGTAGTAGACATTAAGACTTTGACTTTGTTTCCAATGTCAGATAGCTCAGCCGCCCCCAACTCATGTGCCTCTTTAGAGATGCCAGGAGACACTGGTAATTGACTGAGAAGCTATGGCTCCTGAAATGCGGTCTAGTGAGAAAGCCTAAAAGAAATCAGATCATTAGGATTGTCCCAGGAAATAAGCATACTGCAGGTTGGTAGACAAAGGATCTGAACAGACACATATTTTTCCCAAAAATAGCAATAATAAAAGCATAGAGCCTATAACAAAAATTTTTTTAAAAAAGGGGAAGAGAAAACCATGCCAAAAATTCAAGGAAGATGTCTAGGAAAAGGGTGTGCATTGCAGAATCCGGAGGAAAGTCTTAGAAGTAGGCATGGCTTATGAGTTATTGAAATGGTCTAAAAAGAACACGCACGCAAAAAGCCAAATTGAAAAACAAAGGCCCGGCGATGAATACTTAGCCATTCAGTGTTGGCATTTCAATCATAGATTTACGAAAGGAATATCTTTCCTCCTCTAAAACACTTACTTTTTCTGATTTTTATTTTTCTTAACATACGCCACTGATAGGGTAACATGGATAAGTTTTAAATCTTTCTTAAAATTAATACTGAGTTACAATATTATAGGAAGCTGATAGATACAGAAATATTGTAAGATTCAGAATAGGGGTGTATGAAACACAGAGGGGTCAATACTAAGTCCTGTATACAGTAAAACATTGCTCAACGTTTTCAGAGCACACATCAAGAATGGAAATGTAACCAACCTAATAACGCTGAGACCCAAACGGGTTTAGAAACATGTCCAACACTACACAGCAAAGAGGCGTCAGAACCTGGGTTAGAATCCATCAGAGTCACCCATTGGGTCTACCTAGGTCTCAAGGCAAACAATGCTCTTTGGAGTCCCTCCCTAATACACATGATTTTTTAAATATTACAAAAAGATATTGAACATCACTAGTTATCAGGGAAATACAAATTAAAACCACAATGAGATATCATTCACACCCACTAAAACGGCTACTACTAGGAAACAAACAAACAAACAGAAAATAACAAGTGTTGGGGGAGCATATGAAGAATTTGGAAATCTTGTGCATGGCTACCGGAAATGTCAAATCGTGCAGCCAGTATAGAAAACAGTGCGGTGGTTCCTCCAAAGAGAATTTACCAAATGATCCACTTCTGGGTCAAGTGCCCCCAAGAAGAGAAAGCAGAGACTTGAATGGATATTGTATGCCCCGGTTCATCGCAACATTATTCACAATAGCCAAAAGGTGAAAGCAACCCACATGTCCATTGACAGACAAATGGATGAGGGAAATGTGATATATCCACGCAACTGAATGTTGTTCAGCCTTGAATAGGAAGGAAATTCTGAAACATGCCTCGACATGAACAAAACTTGAAGACATTCCGCTAAGTGAAACACGCCAGTCACAAAAGGACAAATATTGTATGATTCCACGTACGTGAGATACTTCAAATTGTCAAGTTCACAGAGGCAGAAAGTAGACAGGTGGCTGCCAGAGTCTGGAGGGAGAGGAAACCCACAAGTACGTAGCGGGCACAGAGTTTTGGTTTGAAGACAAACATTTCTGGAGATGGCTGGTGGGGATGGCTATGCCACAGTGTGAATGTACCTAATAACACAGTAACTGAAAATGGTAAATTTTATGCTTTTTGTGTTTTTGTGTGTTTTCTGTGTGTGTGTGTTTCGTTCACCTGTTTGTTTGCTTTTGCTATACTAATAGACCTTAATGTAATGAAGAGGAACGTCGTCTAATCATTGCAATTTTTTTTAAACAGGCGGTTTTAACAACTGTAACAAGTACCTAACGACTACAAAATAGTAAAATAGGAATCAACAGAAGCACTAGGAAATATTGATAAATCAACAATAAGAGTAGAAGATTTTCACAAGCCTCTCTCAAAAATTAAGAGTGCCGGGGCGCCTGGGTGGCTCGGTCGGTTAAGCGGCCGACTTCGGCTCAGGTCATGATCTCACGGTCCGTGAGTTCGAGCCCCGCGTCGGGCTCTGTGCTGACAGCTCAGAGCCTGGAGCCTGTTTCAGATTCTGTGTCTCCCTCTCTCTCTGACCCTCCCCCGTTCATGCTCTGTCTCTCTCTGTCTCAAAAATAAATAAACATTAAAAAAAATTTTTTTTTAAAAATTAAGAGTGCCAAATGGAGCTTTTTATTAAAAAAAGTTTACATATGAACATGAAACTCCAAATATAACCCGTGTACTTCCACATGTCCAAGGGAAAAATGGGTGAATTCCTTACATAAAAGCTGAGTCAGGAGAGATTCCCGGACTGGATAACTCAAAATCCAATTTTTTTTCCACTATGACTCAAAATTAAAAATTGGGTTACATAAAGATTATAAATTAAAACTTTGCATGGCCACAAAGAAATCAACATACACAAGCTACAATGAAATAGTGACAAAAATGTTTTGCAACTTCTCCAAAAAGAGCTTCTAAACATTGAGGAAAAGAAAAAAACACTGGCAAGCCAATAGAAAAAACAGGCATAGGTTCTAAATAAGATGGGAATGAGCTTTAGTCACAGGAAAATCAAATTATACTCATGTATAGACAATTACGATTTCAAATCAGACCGAGTTACCAACCGTCACAAATACTGTCAAATATTCTAAAGTACAATAACTGATTCTCTGTTGCCAACATGTCATGAAACAGGTACTTTCCTACCTTCCTAATGGGAATTCGACAGGGCACAATTCTTATACATGTTTGGTAATATTGCACACTCATTCACACACACACACACACACACACACACACACCTCTGATCCAGCAGTCACTTCCGCTTTTAGGATGCCATCCCAAAGATGCACCGACACAAAGAAGAAATAGTATTGGAGGAAAGCTAGCAGCTGTGCAATGTTTTAGAACAGCAGAAGGCCAAACACAACCCGATGTCCAACACTGAAGAATTGGTTGAATAAACCAAGGTTCATCCATACCATAGATTATGTATATCTATAAGGGGAATGAAGAAAATCTGAAATACGGAGACGAAATTATCCCCAGGATATGTTTGTAAGAGAAAATTTCAAGTACGTAACACCGATTGAAACAACTTTTATGAAAAGTGGAAACATATAAATATACCAATATGCTCCTTTTCCCAAAAAGAAATAGTGGAAGGAGAAATCAAAATCCAATAAAAATGCTCACGCAGGCAAATGGAGAGAAGATTGAAAGGAGAATTAGAAATGAGAATCAGTTCTAAGTATTTTTACATTTTAATTCCACTTAGTTAATATATAGTGCCATATTAGTTTCAGATGTACAACATGGTGACTCAGGGACTCAGTCATCTTTGATGATGACTGCAATCGAAGTCCCAACCCAGAGTACATGGCAAATGTGATCTTGTTCATGGCAATGTGATTCTTGTTCTGGTAATATTCCATTAATGCGTTAAAATTTCAAATTCTATAGCAGAAACATAGGACAGCAAATCTTCCAACCATGACTCTTTGGAAATCCTTGGACGGTAACAACTATATTCCTAGATCGTGGTCTCTTTCAATATTTTTTCAAGTTTACTTATTTATTTGAGATGGAGAGGGGGAGACAGAGACAGAGACAGAGAGAGAATGAGCAGGAGAGGGGCAGAGAGAGAGAGAGGGAGAGAGAGAATCCCAAGCAGGCTCTACACTGTCAGTGCAGAGGCTGATGCAGGGCTCTATCTCACCACCCAGACCACATGACCTGAGCAGAAACTAAGGCCACCAGGTGCCCCTCTTTCAATGTTTTGGGGTTTTTTTTTAGCTTTTTAAGATTACAGTTAATGCACAATGTCACGTTAGTTTCAGGTGCACAACATAGTGATTGGACAAGTCTGCAAGCTACAACATGCTCACCACGAGCATAGCTGCCATCTGACGCCTCTTTCGATGCCCCTCGCACCTCTGGCTGCCACACATCACCACAGCAGGAAGGAGGAGGGAGAAGCTTGTAGGGGGCACGAATGAGAACGGAGAACAGTCACAGTCATGCAGAAAATGATCCTCTTCCATCAGGCCTGGCGTCGGACCATCCCAGTGAACATGGCGTCACCCCAACGACTGAAGTCAGAGGAGACTTTTGGGAGGTCCCAATGGTACTGCAGACAATGATCATGAACGCCCCTTAGAGGAGATGCGTACTGTTATCTGGGTTTGCCTGACCTGTGGGGTTGAGCCAGCGCAGAGCGGGGGTGACCCCGTGGGGACAGCAGAGTAAAAGGCCACTGACGCCCTCACTGGCCTTGAGTGCGGTCAACCAGAGATGGTTCCATGGCTGGCACCTGGCGGCGAGAACCCGCACACTCAGCCAGGGCGCAGGGTCACGGTGGATTGCTGCCAGCCCGATGCTCTGGACTGGCCTGTGTCGACATGTGAAACGGTCATTCCAAATCGGCAGTTGGGCACTGGTGCTGTGAGCTGACCCTGGGAAAGGGACACCGTGGCTGCCAGTAGGGTAGCTTGGAAGCACGTGGGGCGGTGGAACTGAGCGGACCCCCAGGAGCCGGGCCCAGGGTTCCTCGGGGCATCTGGTAGAACCTGCCCACCAGGTGAGTATGGTCCGAGGGGAGAGCCAGTACCAGGGCCCACGTGGGTTCCATCCAGGTGGAGGCTGCCCTCCTGCTGGCCCTGTCCACCACGCACGGTGCTCAGAAGGTTCTAGTCTGGCTGCCTCATTCTGTGTCAAAGCAGTTTAAGAATGCATTGGTTTGGGGGCGCCCTGGTGGCTCAGTCAGTGGAGCGTCTGACTTGGGCTCGGGTCGTGATTCATAGCACATGAGTTCGAACCCCACCCCGGGCTCTGCGCTGACAGTGTGGAGCGTGCTTGGGACCCTCTCTTTCTCTGCCTCTCTCTCTCTCTCTCTCTCTCAAATAAAAATTTAAAGAAGTGCCCTGGTTTTGCCTTCTTTGCTTCCCTCTTGTAGCTGTGGCCAACATGAGACAACGTCTCAGTTATTTACAAACCAAGTAGAGAGCACAACATACTATGCGTCTGTGACCAGACACATTCAGAGAAAAATAAACTGCTCTTTCAATGATCTGCAGCGTAACCCATATTGGTATCTTTATTTTGTAACTATCATTCAACATATACGTTACTTCTTTCCACAAACAGATGCGCTTCCAATGAAGCTTTGATTTTTATGTTTGCACTTTGGAAAAGACTTTTAAAACAAGGAGGGAAGAACATGTTTGTGTTTATCGCAAAACTTTCCATTTTAGTGCTATTCTTCCCACTCTTAGATCCCATTTCAGGCAGTGTTTGCCATCTTACTGATTTAAGTTCATTTATTTGATTGTAACATCGATTCTTTTTAGGAGGGAGATACCTTGATCAAATAATGGGTAAAATGTTGCCTTCTCCCTAGTCGTTAAAGATGTTTGCATACAATGCTAAAAAAAAAAAAAAAATGCTGGCCACCTGCAGGTATAAAAGAAACTCTCTGTATAACATGTGCTGTTTGCAATACACCCCACCCCTCCACTCTCATTATTTTGTCATGAACTCTGCCTTGAACCACTCAGCCCAGTCAAGGCCAGAGCCCCTCCTGAGGTTTGGAGGGAGTCCACTTTTGGCGTAAGCTGAAGAGCTCTCCTAATACACACTGTCTTTGTTTGGGTCTAAAAGGGTTGAGCTCCAGTACAGAAAGCTCATTACATCCACTGTAAGCAAGTGGCCTTGTTCTAAGATTCCCAGGCCGGGTAATCATGCCTGTGAACATGTCTACATCTGAGTCCTCGGTAAGCCTGTTTTCCCCAAGGGATGCCATTTGGTATGAATTAAAATTCTGTCCTCTTGGACATTATTGACATCCGGTCATAACAATTTCAGCAGGAGTGATACATGCCATGTTCTCAAATTGTGAATTCCAAAGATCCCAGTGATACTAAGATTCAGACATCTCCGTGGATTCTTAAGCTGGGTTTTCAGATAGCTAGTGGGCGCAGAAAAGTCAGTTAAACTCAGCAGTGATGGCTAAAATCACAAAAATATGATTATGATTGACGAGATAGATAATAGACACCTAATAACCACCTGTTTATTGAACAACGGGGGCCACTATTCTCAATATTATAAGTATGTGCATATACATGTACGCATGTATCTGTTGCATGCTTATGAATATATCTAAAAATCATATAATAGTTCTATCAGTAGAATGTCAAAATATGAATTTCATTTTCATGTTACCTTCATCGATTTAGCTTTTGGAAACAAATAATAGAGTCATCCACACACGCGAGAAATGTGGAGAAAAGATTTCGGCACAGCAGACATGACTTCAGGAAGAAAACATTATTGGGTTGTAAGTGATTGGCAGCATGGAGTCTATTGAAGTTTTGGAGAGCAAATGTTCTAGCAATGATAAATGCTTCTGGGCAGGTCATCCCCGTCTTTGTTCCAAAGTCACAGACACACGTCTCTGGGTCAGAAGCTACAGAGAGGTTCTCTTGTCTTACCTAATTCTGCCTATATTGTTGTGCCGAGCCAGGGATTTGCTGTCGTTAATGCGTTAGCATATGTCACACTGAAATAGATACTGAATTCTCTTTATAAAATGGCAGTCCATTTTATTGTCATGAATAATGATATTGGTGGTCCTTGTCCCCATCTATTCAAAAAGTGTCCAGACCTCAAATATCATACCTGTCCAAATATCTTTTTTTTTTTTTTTTTTTTAGTTTTTTAATGTCTACTTATTTTTGAGAGACAGAGAGAGACAGAGCACGAAGGGCAGAGAGAGAGGAAGACACAGGATCCGAAGCAGGCTCCAGGCTCTGAGAGCTATCAGCACACAGCCCCACACGGGACTTGATCCCATGAACTGCGGGATCACTACCTGAGCCAAAGTCGGATACTCAACTGACTGAGCCACCCAAGCACCCCAAATTTCTTATTTCTCACTTGCTTGCAAATAAAGTGGAGCACAGAGTGTTACAGAAGTACGTGAACTTGACTATGTTGGAATCTGTAACTTTATAATTGATCATGAGAAGATGTAGTTTGGTGAACTGAATATTTGGAACAAAACAAAGTTATGATAATTATTAATAGTCTATATTTACTTGTACTCTGGTTCATAATTTTTTGTCAGAGTAATAGTTAATTAATCTTTTTAAAATATCTAATCCCGGGGCGGCTGGGTGGCTCAGTCGGTTGAGCGTCCGGCTTTGACTCGGGTTATGATCGCACGGTTTGTGAGTTCAAGCCCAGAGTTGGGCTCTGTGCTGACAGCTCACAGCCTGGAGCCTGTTTCAGATTCTGTGTCTCCCTCTCTCTCTGCTCCTCCCATGCTCATGCTCATGCTCTGTCTCTCTCTCTGTCAAAAATAAATAAACATTAAAAAAATTAAAAAAAAAAACCTAATCCCATCGAGGTGCCTGGGTGGCTCAGGTCGCTGAGCGTTCAACTCTTGATTTTGGCTCAGGTCATGATCTCACAGTTCGTGAGACTGAGCCCTGCATGGGCTCGTGCAGAGCCTGCTTGGGACTTTCTCTCTCTCCCTCTCTCTCTCTCTCTGCCCCTCCCCATCTTACACACACACTTTCTCTCTCGCTCTCAAAATAAACAAATAAACATTTAAATAAACTAAAATTTCTAATCCTGATATTGAAATCCTGAGTACTAACCAAATAGGTTCAATACAATAAAGATAACTGAAACTTTCCCTGATTTTTTAAGTTCATCCACGCTTTCCAAATACCGACTGTCATCATGTATTTCGTCACCAAATGAACCCACAACCTTCTTCAGGGTGAACAGCTCAACCATAAGGTGGAGACATGTTCTGAGGCAAATCACGATACCTGCGTTCCCTTTCTGAACGATCCCGTCTCACAAACTTCTCACAGGGAAAAATCATCACATCTGAAGTCTAGGTGGTGAGCAGGTTCTCACCAGTGTCTGGGGGCAGGGAGGGGAGGAAGCACACAGGAAAATGGATGTAAACGATGTGGCCGTATCGTCTACAAATCCACATCCGTGCGAACATCACACACACATCCACATCCACGCTAACACGCACACATCCGCCCACACTCAGTGCATTATAGGTGTATTATAGGTGCATTATAGGTGTAAGTGTGGGTGTAGCTGGAGACAGAGATCTAGACGGCTGCAGGTGTCGGCACAGAACGCGCCTCACCTCTCTCGTCACTTTAGCGTGCTTTGCGGAGCAAGCAGTGAAAGTGAACCGTCCAAGACCGATTCCTGCAGGCCTGGCCTCCCAGCCCCAGCCTCCTCCTCAAACATCCCCGGAAACTGGCTTTGGCCTGTGCACATGATGGTCCTCTGGCTCCATCAATTGCAGACCTCAGACCCTAACCCCACCTCTGTCCAGTAGTCCACAGAAGATGCTAGAGTTTTCTCAACCTTCAGGGCTGCCGAGGTCAGGTTTCCGGTCACCTGCCCCGTCGTACAGCTAGGCCTGGGAGGAGGGGGGCAGACACCTGCCCTGGGTCACGCTAGTGCAGGGGCTTGGCGTCCCCCCTAACAGGAACACGGGGCTAACAGTATGGGCCTGAAGACAAGTCTGAGTCATGACCCCCTAGTCTTGTGTCCTGGCTCCTGGCCGCACCAGGGAGGGCACAAGAGTTTCCCTAGAGAGTATAACTCGAAGGCCTCAGGGCCCCGGAGCAGAGTCTCTCTGGATTGTGACCAGGCTCTCCTGGCTCTCTGGGCACGGACATAGACCGCCACAGATAAAGGGGGGCCCTCACACCAGCTACTGCTCCTGAAACCCCACGTTTGCCCTTGGCTGGTGGGTGCTATTCGCCCTTAACGTTAGAGCAGGCCCACTTCTTTACCTTCTCTGCCACTCAGACCATCTCCCAAAAAGTAGAATTCCCCTGGAATATCGCCAACGATTGTATCAAATATATGTCCCTGATAAAAGCTTAAGTTTACTTGATTGTATCCTGGAAACAAAAATGAATGGGGGCAGGGGAGGGACTACCGAAGCAGTTCAGGGCGCAGGAGAAGCTGTACCTTGAAGAGTCCCATGGGACGGATCACATTTCACATTTGTGCTAAATGTCCTTATAACTCTCACCTACGTTTCCAAAAAAAGAAATGGTTGCAAGTCGTTACTTATCCCAAAGTACTCATCCCTACAGCTCTCTGTGCTGTCACGCCTGCCTTTCAAGAGGCATCATGGTCGAAGAGCAAGGAGAAAGCACTTTCACCTTTTAGAAAATAATCTGAAGTATTTTCTTAACTACAGTCCCCGGCAAAGTACCAACATATACATGTTCATAAAATGGTTTGGTACGAATGAACGAATCAATGAGTCAATGCATCAAATGATGAAGGCATGGAAACGTTCTCATCAAACTGAAGCCCCTTGACAACTGTCAGGGACTGACATCCTGCAGCACAGCCCAAAAAATACAGTGCCAGGGTTTTGTTTCAAGACACTGTTGTGAAAATAACTCACTTCATACAATTAAGCAGAAGGAAACACTCTCTATAAAATCTTCGCATAATGTTCTTTGTTGCCGGATTTCTTTTTGTAACAATATCATTCACATGTCCCTATAGGGGTGTGGTTTACTTTCCAATTACGCACTGGCCAGTGAGGTCTCTGCAAGCAGAGACATCATCTTATTTTCATTTTGTTTCTTCGATTCCTCCAGAGTCACTGGCCTCAGGCTACAGTTAGTAGAAGTTGCTTTTCCGAATGGTCCAAAAGTATACAATGACCTATCACCAAAATTTCTAACTTTTTTTAATGCGGAAACCCATTGATAAAGAGGAAATGGAGATAAAATAAGTAGGGTCATGAAAACTATATGCTAAATGATATTGTGTCAATATGGTCCTTAAAGATAGGGATCACATCAGGTGTCTGGGTGGCTCAGTCAGTTGAGCCTCCGACTTTTGATTTCTGCTCAGGTCATGATCCCAGGGTTATGGGATTGAGCCTCGTGTTGGGCTCTGCACTGAGTGTGGGGCTCCCTTAGGGTTCTTCCTCTCTCCCTATGTCTCTCCCCAACTCATGCTTTCTCTCTCTCAAAAAAAATATATATATATATAAATAAGGGCGCCTGGGTAGCTCAGTTGGTTGTGTCTGACATCGGCTCAGGTCATGACTCATGATTCATGAGTTCGAGCCCCACATTGGGCTCTGTGCTGACAGCTCAGAGCCTGGAGCCTGCTTCCGATTCTGTGTCTCTCTCTCTGTCCCTCCCCCACTCCCCACTCATGCTCTGTCTCTCTCTCTCTCTCAAAAATAAACATTAAAAAAATTTAAATGTATAAATAAAATAAAAAACATAAAATCTGAAAAAAATAAAGGGACCACATCTAATTTATTTCTGTATCTTTGGGTCCTTGTCCTGGGTCCCATAGCAGCTACCCCATTAATTTGTTTGGAATATTTGTTGATATCTGTAAACATTGTATTAATAAATAGTTGAAAGAATAATTGTGTGTTCCCATTTAGGCCTATGCAATGAGATTTCAGTTCCCGTGTCAAGATCAATGTATCTTTTTTTTCTTTAATCTTTTATTTATTTTCGGATACAGAGAGCGTGAGCTGGAGAGGGGCAGAGAGAGGGGGACAGAGAATCCACAGCAGGCTCTGTGCTGATAGGGTGACGGCAGCAAGCCCAATATGGGGCTCAAACTCACAAACCACAAGATCATGACCTGAGCCAGTCATATGCTCAACTGCCTGAGTCACCCAGGCGCCCAGAGAACAGTGTATTTTAAGTTAGAGTAGAATGTCAGAAATAGGAAATGATTCTTGAATTTTCTGAGACTTTGTAACATTGCACAACTGTCAATACTGGTTCATACAGAATCAGTAGAAGTCACAGATTAAGCTAGAAAGGTCGAGAATAGCCAGGAAAAAATTAAGGGCCTTTATTTTTTATTTAAGTAGTTTGGCCTCTGTGCGGATGGACATAGAAACAGATTCTTAAGTACTTGCCACAGACTTCAATGAAAAGATATGTATTATTGTGCATACGATAGAAAAAGGAAATGGGGCAAGGACTTCCCAGCTCCCTGCAGGAAAAGGTAGTGATTTACATCATTGTGTCTCACCCTCCTTGAGCTCATCTTTTCCCATCAAGGATCTTCCATGGAGTCTCTGGTTCCTTTTTCTTCTATCATCGATTGACTTCTCAAGCTGCTTCTCCGTGAACAGAAAACAAAAAAACAAAACAAAACAAAAACAAAAATCAACAAACCAACAAACAAAAAAACATTGAATCACATGCAGAGACCAATTCTGTGTTCTTAAAATGCAGGGAAGGGCAGCTTTCCTGAGCTACATGTCCAGATAAAGCACCACACTGGGTTTTCCAATGGGAAGATGTGGCCCATCAAAACTATGGAAGAAAAAGTGCATTCAGAGAATACTTTACAAAAAATGATGAGCCTGGGCCTAAATGTGAAGGAACCTATTTTAAACCACCTCAGAAATCATTTTCCAAATAGATCTTAAAAGCCCCAAACTTCCTTTTAGTTTTCTCCTTCCACCTATGGCATGTGAGTAACTATGGTGTCATTTGGTGATGACACTCAGCCATGATCTCTCTTTACTTGGCAATCTTGGGGTCATTTTTAATGTTTTTTTTTTTTTTTTAAAGGAGTTTTTACTCATCTTTTCCTTGGCATGAAAATTCATGGTGCCTCCTGTTAATGCTGCACAAAATCAAATGCTCCCCCACCGTGTGCATCCAAGTCCCGACTCTGTAATGAGCGAATGTGTCTTTGAGGTCCTCAAGCACCTCCAGACGTGCACAGAGGGGACGCCATTTAGCTGGAGACAAAGACAGCGGAATTCAAGACACCACCACTAGGGGGTGCTTGCCCTGGAAAGATGACAATCTTAACGCAACCAGCTTTTACTAACGGTAGGGGGGATTGTCCTCTTTGCCTCTTCCCCGGGGGTGGGGGGGGGAGGTTGGTCTATAACCACCTGGGCTAGACTGGAACTCTTTCCTGGCGCTGTGGGCCACCAAATCCACAGATTAAGAAGTGATGAAGACATTCAGCATCTCAGTCCCCCTAACTGCCCTTCCTCCGAGACTCCCCGCCCCCACCTCTTCCCACCCACCGCAAAGAACGGGAATCTCGAGTCTCGCTGCGACACCGTGACAAATTTCCCTGGGAAGGAGACCCCGTTCATGGGAAAGTGCTTTTTTGTTGTTAGATGTTTAAGGACATCGGAGAGGGTAAACTCAACCCAGAGGAGAATGAATTAGGAATGTGATGTTTTTCATTTTAATCAAGCATCCTGTGTCTGGATCTGCGAACACAAAGTTCACTTCGGAGGCTAAGAAGGCCGGCCTCCGGGTGCGTTTGTTTTTCAAGGTCAGTCACCTTTCGCTCTCGTGCAGGCGATCACATGGGCGCAAGATTCAACTCCTACGAATGTACCCCACAGGAAAACCGATGCTTCTGCGGTCATGCCAACCCAGTTACTTTTCTTTAATGATTCTGGGCTAACTACACACAGCGAACAATGTTCACTAGAAATAGATTAACTCGGTGTTTCAGTGGATGGGAGCTGGCTTCCAACGCTGGCCCCGAGGACAAAAGCCAGCCAGACAAAAGCCTCTCCCCGCTCTTTCGGGCCCTTTGATGCCGACTTTCAGCCCTTCTTTGTGGTGACAGCCTCATCGCTCGTGATTGATCTGAGAACCTGTGCACTTGGATTCCTTGAAACTTTTTGTCTCGGTGTCACTGGCATCTATTTTGCATTCGGGTCCCGTATCTGTGACTTCATCATATCCATATCCCTGCCACCAGATACAGAAGAGCTTTGTTCGGCCTCTCCTCCTGCTGGAGGAGTTTGTCCTAGGGGTTGCTTCTTGTTCTGAAACATGAAAATGTGTGAAGCATAAAACTCCAGCTGTGAATACTTACCTCCCCGCAGTGTTAAAAAGTTCAATATACAAAACACCTGGTTTCAAGTAAAATGTACATCAAGATATACGGCGGAGAGACAGATTTAATATACCCCATAGGGCCCTGGGGCGGTTTTTAAATTAAAGACACAACACACTTTTTTGTTTTTTTCAGATGCGGTTTTACTGTTTTACAAATAATGAGCCAATGAACATGACACAGTCAAAGGGACAGTTTTAAGAAGAATGGAGAGGAGTATTTTCATCTAAATGAAAATCACTGCTCTGTCTCTACCTAGATGCTTTGTAAATGTATTCCTGGTCAGTAAAATTCTTTTTACAAGTGATAAAGGTGGCCAAAAGCCTCGGTGATTTCAATTCAGTAGGAAAGAGTAGCTCTTTAAGCTACTATTCAGTAGCTCTTTAAGTCTAGTGGCCTCCTAAATGTTTATCATGAATATAACTCATTTACTAGGAGATAAAAGTGGCAGGGGGCCCCTTCTAAGGAGAGAAACCCCCGTGTCTCCTACCACGGAAGAGCCCGATTAAGTATGAGGAATTATTGTTAAGGGCTTTAATGCTCCAAAATTAAAGGGCTTTAATGCTCCAAAAATGAAACTCAAGATTTTTTTGACAAAAAGAAAAAAAATTATGGAAAAACATTGCGATTGGAAAAATGGAGAAGACAGGAAACATTTTTCCATGACCGTGACCAGTCATTAATGGGAGAAAATATCTTCAATGTTTTATTCTTTTTTTTTTTTTTTTCTGTCTGAATTTCCCATCTCCAGGAAACAAGAGCAAAGTGGCTGTCCCCAGCAAGCATGGGGAGTGTGGCAGCCTGCGGACGTACAAGGAATCATCTCAGTGTGTAGTCCCCTTCGAAGAATGTGCCAGAAGCTCCAGTGGAAAGTGGATGCTCTGTTCCTGCTTTCCCTCCCTCTGTTCACACCCAAGCACCCTCCTCCGGTTTCTGACCCCTGCTTCCTAAAGTTTCCCACTTCCTAAAGTTTCCATAGCTTCCCACTATGACCACTGGATAGTGATACAGGTCATTCCCCAAAGTCCACTTTAGAAAAGGTGCAAAGGGGCGCCTGGGTGGCTCAGTCGGTTAAGCCTCTGACTTCGGCTCAGGTCGTGACCTCGCAGTTTGTGGGTTCGAGCCCCGCGTCGGGCTCTGTACTGACAGCTCAGAGCCTGGAGCCTGCTTTGGATTCTGTGTCTCCCTCTCTCTCGTCTCCTTCCCTGCTCACCTTCTGTCTGTCTGTCTGTCTCTCTCTCAAAAATTAATAAACATTTAAAAATTAAAAAAAAAGAAAAGGTGGAAAGAGGGGGCTTTAATTCCTCATCCTGTAACATTCCCATGCAGCTGACGCACCGTTGTTAAAGAGCTCAGACCCTCTGACCAGTGACTGAGGAAACAAGCATGATGCAAGTTCCTTGTCTGTAAAGCAGGAAAACATTCGTACCAACCTCATCACGTCTTGAAGAGGATGAGATGAATTCAAACAGGAAAAAGTTTTAGAACAGTTCCTGTCACCAAACAAAACGGAACCCTTAGCCACCATTTCCATCATCATCATGTCTTGGTTTTAACAGACTCTTTGATTCGGCAGCATATACCCACCCTACCGACAACTCTTGGTTCTACTTAATCTCCTGCTGAGCTTTTATTTAAAATATTTGGCAGAAATGCAAAGATACTGATGTTGTATACAAAATACTCATGCGGTCACTCAGCAAATATTTGTTCATCAATTGCAAAGGTGTTCAACCACCAGGGTACTGCCTTTTCGAAACGAGGAAGATGCATGGGATTTGGCGTTTTGGATATCTGGGGGCCAAGAATGGTTCTAGTTTTAGTTTCGCACGGATAAAAATGATGCATCATTTAACATCTCAAACTATAAAATGCATGGTCACAGCCTCATCTGTTTGTGCAAGGGTGCTCCAGAATAATAAAA
The DNA here is from genome assembly GCF_024362965.1 of Panthera pardus. NCBI lineage: Eukaryota > Metazoa > Chordata > Mammalia > Carnivora > Felidae > Panthera > Panthera pardus. The sequence continues at coordinate 15,815,451 of NW_026526654.1, read as the reverse complement.
TATTTCTCCAGTCAATTAATTCTCCTGCTCTCTGCAACGATCATTTTGTTCTCCTCATAAAAAGAGCCAACAACCCCTCCTCACTTTTCCATTCACCAGAGTTAGGTGATCTTGCAAGAGTAAACAGAAGCCATTGGATGGGCGAGCTCTCGGTATATGGCAACCTGCGTCAGTAATCTCTTAGCAAACTAAAGAATTTTATTTGTCGTTTTGCCTGAGGCCAGGCTCTCCGTGTATGTTTCAATACTCTTTAGTCTCCGTGCCTCCGCAATGCTTCCACAGGCTTCCACCAGCCTCACGCTTGTTCTCAACACAGCCGCCATCATCCTGGTGGTCCGAGAACATCTCTCTTCTGCTGAAAACCTTCCTCCGGTGGCTCCATCACTTTCAGAGTGAACACCAAAGTCCTGCTCGTGACCTGCAAAGCCCTAGGGCCACAGCTCCCCAGATGGCTCCCTGGAGAGGCAACATCGGATCCCCCCGGAACCTGATAGAAATACGGTTTCTCGAGCCGCACGTCAGATGTGGAATCAGAATTTCTGGGGGTGGGGAAAGCTACAATTTCACAAGCCTGCCAGGTGATTCTGACGCGTTTCTCATCCTTTCCTCTGTTCCAAACTCCCAGTTCTCCATTTTCATGAAACTCCCCAGTCATGTTCCCACCTCGGGGCACCTGTACTTGGGTTTCTCTGATTCACACACCATGTGCCCACTGAAACTCACGCCCTAATGCCTTGCTTCCAAAAAGTATTGACTCAAATGTCACCTTCCCAGCAAGGGTTTTCTCAAATGGCTTGTTTTCCATTGGATCTTCCCCATCTATATGCACTCTCTCTTCCTTCATTGTTAGATGTGTTTTGTTTTGTTTTCCACAGCATTTATTATCTTACCAAATACAAAACATTTTACTTCTCACGTTCGCCTGGCTCTACCACATGAAGGACTCTCCTTCCGGTAACACGTTCAGCACCTTTCACGCGTCTGGTCCCACAGCCTGGAAGAGTGGAAAGGCTGCTCCGAGACGTTGGTTGGGGGGGCGGGGAGGGGAGGGGTCCCATCTGAACTTCGCCTTGTGGGCACTTCAGTTTTTCTCTACACCAGGACGCATGCGTATCTGCAGCTTTTTCTGTATTCGGTGGCAATAAATAATCCCCAAATCTTACGGTCTTAAAACAGTCCTGTTTTCCTTGGTCAGGATCACATGGGGACTCTGGGGAAGGTGTTCTGTTAGGATCTGCTGGGCTTTACTGGACTCTGCTCAGCTCACTGCCACGTTATCTATTTATTATGAGAACTGAGCTGACGGAAAACGCTCAAGGAGCAGGATGAGGTAGAGGGTGCTCGTCGTGTCTCCAAAAGTACCTGCTAGGCTGTGACAAATGTCCGCTCATATCCCACTGGCTAAAGCTGGAAGCATGGCCAACTCCAGAATCTTTGGAAAAGCGAACATATTCTTTCAATAAGACTGGGTGGCCAAGAGAGGGAGAGGAAAACAGTTGGAAACAGATTGCTCGATCTGCCACAATATGTAATCCCTGCAAGGATGAGATAATCTTTCTTGGATTTCAGAGAACTACAGTATTTTTTTCTTAAGTTTATTTATTTATTTTGAGAGAGATGGCGAGGCGAGCGTGAGGGAGGGAGGGGCAGAGAGGGAGAGAGAGTGAATCCCAAGCAGGCTCCCGAACAGGGGAGGGTGAGAGAGAGAGGGAGACACAGAATCTGAAACAGGCTCCAGGCTCCGGGCTGTCAGCACAGAGCCCGACACGGGGCTCGAACTCATGGACCGTGAGATCATGACCCGAGCCGAAGTCGGACGCTTAACCGACTGAGCCACCCAGGCGCCCCAACCGTTTAAACCATTTTAATGTATAGTTAATTCAGGGGCACTGCCTTCCACTATTTTGCAACCATCATCTCTTCTGGTTTTAGGTTTTTCTCATCAATCCAAATGGAAACCTCCTATCTATTCACTCCTCATCCTCTTATCCCAGCCCCTGACAACCACCAATCTGCCTATTCTGGGTATTTCATATAAATGGACTCCTACAATATGGGCCCTTTAATCTCTGGCTTCTCTCACGTAGCAGAATGTGATCAAAGTTCAGCCACGTTGTAGCATGTATCACTAATCCCTTCTTTTTATGGGTGGATAATATTCCATTGTATGGAGAGACCACATGATTATCTGTTCATCTGCTGATTAAATTTGGGCTGTTTCCAGCGGTGAGCTATTGTGAATGGTGCTGCTGAACATTTGTGTGAACATATTTGTTTGAGTACATGATTTAAATTTGGGGGGGGGAGGTCTATACTTAGAAGTGGATATAAGTTTTAATGGGGATTGAGATACGTTAAATGATATGGTAGGGCAATATTTTAGATGATGACAGAGGGTTTTTTTTAACCACATTTTTCTTGTCACCCATATTCCACCCCACCCCCCCACCCCCGCCCGACACGCCAATCTGTTCTTTGCTTTAGGAGGAGTACATATATAGCCTAGAAGAAAGAGTTACAGAATAGATTTCTTTTTTATTTGAGCCAAACATTTCAAATGCTAGAATCAGGCACTTGAGATAAAATATCTTTGACATTCAGAAGATATGTGTTTCAAATATCAGCACTGAAAACACGATAAAATGGGGCATAGGACGTATCTGTAAACAAGAGATTGGAAAGAAAAAAAAGGGGGGGGGCATTTTTCCCTGGCCTCCCACTGGGGGTTTGAAAACCTTAAGAGAAGTGTAATGAGAAGGTGCAATCTTCTAAATAAGCTTTGATTCTCTGGAAAGGACAGTGGTATAGACAGCTCGATTCCACACACAGCTGGAATGCTGAACACAATGGCTGAGTGCCGTGTTCAAGGGGGCGTGCCTGGGCACATCCTCTGAGGCACCCAGCCCAGGGTCAGGGTCACACCACCAGTGACCCAGTGGCCCAGTAAGGGTTGCAAAAACTCATTTGCAAATGTGAACATAGTGACTGGAACCCAGAGTGGGTTGTCAGACATCAGATATCATTGGTAAGAAATGCTGGCTCATGACCTCAGAAGAATTCCATCACAAAAGTCACTGGGGCTTGCATGGTACTTACAGAGTGAAAACCAGTGGTTTAAGCACTTAAAATGGGTTAATTAATTTAATGTGATTATCAATGCTTTGGAACAGATACTTTTATTATAATCCTGTCTTAGGTACAGAAATTAAGGCATAATTAGGGTACATAACTTGCCCAAGATAGCCCGGAGGGGAGGAAGACCCGAAACAACTCCCATTTTCCATCCCCATTCACAGAGAAAGAAAGGGGTCGGGGAATATATGTGACAGAGCATCTGAGGCTGGATTTTACCTTGATCTGCAAAATTACATGTTTTGTCATCAGTGGACATCTGGACCTATCCATTGCATGGTTCTCTATCTACCTGTCTTTCTGTCTCTTATTACATATCAATCTCCACATTTCTTGCACTGCCTAGAGTAGTGCTGTTCACAATAAACATTTTTTTAATGTTTATCTATTTTTGGGAGAGATAGAGCATGAACCAGGGAGCAAGAGGGAAGCAAGAGGGGGAGACACAGCATCCAAAGCAGGCTCCAGGCTCCGAGCTGCCAGCACAGAGCCCGACGTGGGGCTCGAACTCGCAAACTATGAGATCATTACCTGAGCCAAAGTCAGGGGCTTAACCAACTGAGCCACCCAGGTGCCCTTCTCAATAAACATTTTAAAATGTGCTTGAGGACTCGACAAATAAAATCAAGGAATTTATTTATTTATTTTTAATTTACCAAGAGGTCGAAATTGATCGTTACATTCATGATTTTTTTTTAAACAATTGAAATAGAAGCCATTTATTAGCATTTTCTGGACTTTAACCTATCTTTGAAATTTATATTGACTCACAAGTTGAGTGATGTAGCAGAACAACAGTAAGTCTGAAAGCAACAGATTTTACTGGCTTAAAACTTCCAGTTTGGCAGAATACTGAATCACAGAATGTTATATCTAGAAGGCATCAATACTGTCCTTAAATAGATGAAAAAACCTTGGAGGTATAACTGTAACATGGTTCCCATTGCTAAGTAATTACAACAAAGGTTTGAATAGGACACTAGTCATAAAATTCTAAGGTCCCTGGTCTATTCTTGGAGAGTTGAGATGTCCTTGAAATTAGTATAACCTTCTTGTTTTTTATTTTATTTTATTTTTTTTTATTTAGTCTTCCTCGGAAAAGTAAAGTGTTAAATGGGCCAAGAGGAAAAAACAAATCTTTAGACAACCTGGTACACCAATAACTTTATTTTAAATCAATAGGCATGTATCCTTCTGTACCTTACCCCACCCCTGGAAGCTAAGGAATTGTATTAAATCAGGACTATATATTTCTATAACATTAAATTAGACTGTCTGTTTATAAGTCTACACAGGGCATTATTATGAAAACCTCATGTCATTCTCTCAATGACAGCTTGGGTCTCTAACTAATAATCTGAAATTTAGCTTGCATTTACTATAGTGTCTATTTCCATAAGTTCTGTATTAGGTAAAGGAGACATGATATTTATATTTTGAATAATATCCCAACTTTAAAAGTGGAACAAATTAGTCTTGCATGAAGTAGAATGATGGGCTTAGTCTCACCCTGAAAATTAGTAGCACATCTAGAAGCTACTTTTAATGGCCCAATTAACACACTAATATTAGAATTATAAAAAGAACCCATAACAGATGTTCTAATTCAATTTTATCTATAACTTAAGGGGAGTGAGACAGGGACAGATGTTTTGCGGTGTACTTTTTATATACAATGCCCATATCAATTTGGAAGTATATTTTTTAAGGGCATATTTGGGGGAGTCTGCCAAAGTGAGATTGCAGAAGGGTAAGAGTGAGGTAGAGAAGTCCATTTTGTATTTCCAGTCTACATGATGGATCTCTTGGGCCGGTTGTTTTCCGTGTTTTCACTCTTCCTGTCTCTACGTCTTAAGTTTTTCCAACAGGATGCGCAGTGCATTCCATAATATAGAATACACGATGTTCCCGAGCATAACAACAATCTCTAGACAGTGACCATCTAGTCAACTCCCATCTCTGTAAGTGATAGCAGAGGCGGGCTCTACGAAAAAGACTCCCATGGCCAATTCTAGAGAATGCCCTGATTTGATCTGGAAAAAAAATGTACAAAATTGATATCTGGGCAGCATATATTTTAGAATCAGTGCACCACACTGGCAGCCCATTCACAAACACTCTAGGTACCTTGATGCTTCCCAAAGCTGCGAAAAACACAGATTGGATTATGCCATAGTTGTCATTTAAACTCACAGTGGAAATAGTCTGATAGATGTCAACCTGCCACTGGGCTGCTTAATTGTTCTATTTTGCCATGCGCCAACATGAAAAGGTACGATTTATTCAATGTGACCTTATGGACAAACAAATATTTAACAAGTCCTGATTAAAATCCATTGCCAAATAACAATACAGCTTCGATATCAGTGACAGTTGAACACTAACATAAGGATTGCGTGGAAAGCTGAGTTTGAAGAAAGGGATGGCTTGAATTTGAGCTCGCAGGAGCTCAATGCCTTAAAATCCCCTTACCTTGCATTCTGTTAGAAAAGTAAAAAGAAAAAGATTAGAGTGCAATTGGCTAGAATTTCTTCACAAGGTCGTGAAACTGCAGCTTGCTAATTACTTCCATGGATACAAACTATGAGGAGTTGCGTGCAGAAGGTCTGCGCTGGAGAACCATTGAGAAGAAAGTAAAGAAGGCAAGAATGGACAGAGGGCAAAGTTCACATGCAATATGGTTGCAAAGGAGGCTACAAGAAGCTATGGTGCTTAGGGAAACCTTAAGAATTGTCCCACAAGGCGCCTGGGTGGCTCAGTGGGTTGAGTGTCCGACTTGGGTTCATGTTATGTTCTCACGGTTTGTGGGTTTGAGCCCTGCATCGGGGTCTGATAGCAAGGAGCCTACTTGGGACTGACTCTATCTCTCTGCCCCTCCCCTGCTTGCGCTTTTTCTCTCTAGAAAGAAAAAAAAAAGGGTAATACGTGCAGTGTGAGACTTTACCCACCCACCCATAATTCATTAAATCGACTCGGAACACGGTTGGTTGCTGGGCAGAGTGTGAAGTTTAACCCAGGGTGGCGTGGAGAATCAGGGTTCTCTCATAAAGGGTGTTCACTACCTGGCAAATGCTGTCACTCACTCCCTCTTGTCATAAGCTGATCAAGCCTCTATAGCTAATGTAAATCGCCTTTTTTTACCTGTGATTCTATATCCTGGCTCATAAATAAACTATCAGTAGTGCAGCTTTATATATATACGCATACAGAATGTGTCGCCCACAGGACACGGCACAGGGTCAGGCTTCATATTCCAGAAGGTTGGAGTTCAGGTCAGGGATGCCTCCCTGCCCCACTCAAACATTTCACTTGTGCTCACCCCTGGTGTGACGGGCACCTTTAATCTATGCTTAGTCAGCCATACAATATAGGCACCATCGAGAAAACCTATTTTCAAGGCTGAATTCTTTAGCTTTTCTCTTGGTTTAAAGGGGAAGGGTGTGCATTACAAACCAGCCCTGGACCAGAAACCCTGGAACACAGACCGTTTGAAACACGGCCGCCGGCAGTGCCGTCCCTAAGACAGTCTTGAGGTTTTGAGGTTGCGATGAGATCCGGAGGTTTGGGGAACAAGTGTGAGAATAATACCACTCGGGACCTCCCTTTGGATGTAGGCTGTAGTTTGAATTCACTGCGTTCGTCATTTTGCATTTCGCTTTCCCACAAAGGCGTATTTGCATACTTTGGAATGAAAACATCATATCTAATCTCACATCAAACTCTGTAAGCTATTACCATATGTAGTATGTGTGCTCGCGTACTGATCAGTGGCCCCAAAACTTGTTACTCTCCAAGGAACATGTAAATTGCAGACGCATGAGAGCCCTCGTGGAAGGCCGGGCAGCAGTCATGGCCGGTGCGGCGTGATGGTGATGATAAGCGCACCCATGAGGTGGGGGGAGGGGATTGGGTTACTAGTGGTCATGAACTTCTCGAAGACCAGGCTGTGCTCTACTCATTTATTCCTGCCACTGCACACAGTGAATGAGGGAAGAGTGGGGAGGCTGTTTTTTTCTACTAAATAAACAGAATATTTCTTCTGAACTCGTGTGGCTTCCCCTTTAAAATGACTCAAGTCCTTGGGAAAACATGACATTGCTAATGGTATCGAGGGCCAGATACTCTACAAGGCTATGCACCTGTGACTATGCAATAAATCTTGGTTGACTGGTTGACTAGTGTATACAATACTTCTATGGTTCTCCTAAAGATCAAGCAAAGGACTAAGTCATCTTGCAAGGTTTCTTCCAGCCTAATAATTCTGCTTTTGTCTTTCTAGTCACAGATGAAAGATGAGACCCACAGCTATAATATTGCCTGTTTCAATATGTGACCTTTAATAAATGATGCATGGCATTTTAGGCTTTCTACCTTAAGCACACGTGTAGATGGCCCTTTCATTAGGAACTGTGGCCGAGATGCCATTTTGACACCCTGGGTCAGGTGCCTCACCCCCTGGGCTTACTAGGACTTTGAACAAAAGTGCAATCTCATGCCGAATTGCTTCAAGCTAGGTCTGTGGTTGTTACCTCTCAGAAATCACTGTTTATGAGGAAGGCCTCCCCGGGCTGTATTTTTTTTTAAATTTTTTTAACGTTTATTTATTTTTGAGACAGAGAGAGAGCATGAACGAGGGAGGGTCTGAGAGAGAGGGAGACACAGAATCGGAAACAGGCTTCAGGCTCTGAGCTGTCAGCACAGAGCCCGACTCGGGGCTTGAACCCACGGACCGCGAGATCATGACCTGAGCTGAAGTCGGAGGCTTAACCGACTGAGCCACCCAGGTGCCCCTTACGTTAACTTTAATGAGTGACAACAGGATCGTCTAGGGAGCGAAAGCTCCTTGGGATTTGGTACTTAAGGGGCGCGGAACCAAATACTTCTTTCTTTTTCTTGTTCTCCTTGTCTGACTGTGGAATCCGTGTCAGCTCATAGAATATCAGTAAATTTTAGAAATTATTTTTTAAATAAGTAATAAATGACCCATAATCTTATTACCCAGAGGCTACATTCCTCTACTCACATTATAGCGTATCTCCTTATGATTGTTTACACATATAACGTGTGTGTGTGTGTGTGTGTGTGTGTCATAGTTGGTATCCTGTGTGTCCCGTTGCATATCCCAGCCTGTCACTTTCTCGTTTCATACACGTTTATGGCAACATTCTGGGGTATTGTGAGGGCTTTTCTCCATCACAACTGGTCCTCTGAGTGACGTACTTGGTGTCCCATTTCTACACTGTCCTTCATTCTTCAATGCATGTCTGAAGCGCCCCGACTCCGGAGAAACTGGCAAGTCCTCTATGCTCTACGGGACACCTTCTGTCCTTGATTTGAATTTTCTGATGACTCCCACCATCAAAGCACACGAGAATCATCCCTTGATACCCAGAATAATAGCTAGTCTTTTCTTTCCCCCCTCTTTTTATGCTTGCTCCTTAATGTCGGCGGTTCTCCCGAGTTCCTTGTGACGAACCTCTTCTCTGAGTGATGTTGCTCACCTTGAGGCCGACGCTCTTAACTTCCTCTTGTCGTCCCCTCTTGCCACCGGGGTTTCCAAATGTCTGTGCTGCAGATCTTTCTCCCAAATCCCAGTGAGACGAATATTTATTGAGTTCTTGCTACTTGTAACCCGGGGTTGTATTCCTTAGGAATTTGAAGGTAAGTAAGGACGTTATGCCTGACAGATTGTATGGCCAAAGGATGCAGTTTCGCCAGCCTGCTGCATGCATGCTATTTAAAATTCAAAAGGTCCCATTTAGACTGCGTTATTTCCAAATGCAAAGCCCCGTCACCCTCCTGTATTCCCTGCCTGGGTTAAGGACCACTTCGTGCAAACACGCAATAAAGATCAAGCCCTCCATAGACACCCTCTTTCCATCCCAGCGAGCTCCCAATTTCTCTTACGTCCATCTTTCGTTTCAACCTAACTCTCAGTATCTGCTTTTCTCTCTCCAGGGTTGGTACCATAAAATTCTAAATGTTCTCTCTCCTTCCTGCTTTCTCCCCTTAATGCTTACTTCAAATTGCTAACTGAGTGAGCCTTGCTATAAAAATGGTCACTTACCCACTTTTAAAAACATGAACAAAAATCAGGAAGGCAAAATAATGGTAGCCTCCCATTGCCTAATAAATGATTCACCACTGCTTATTGAGCTAAGTATAAAATAAAATTAACTGTAAGTAAATGAGCTTTCTATCTATACCTTAAAACTAAGTGGTTTCAATAAATATTTCTATCTTTGAGAATTCAAGTCCTATTTCTGTATGTGAAAACATGCGATTAAATTCTCTTTAGTCAGGGTAACCACACTAAAGGGGGATATTGTTTAAAGAGGCAGGTTTGCAAACCGGCTAAGATTTTAGATCGAACCAAAATGAAAAGTTTGAATCCAAACTCTGCCACTAACTACCTACATAACTTTTTTTTTTCCTTTTGAAAGAGAGCGAGAGAGCAAGCATGTGTGAGCTGGGGAGGGGCAGAGAGAGAGGGGGACAGAGGATCTGAAACAAACTCCGTGCTGACAGCAGAGAGCCCGATGCGGGGCTCAAACTCAGGAACTGCGAGATCATGACCTGAGCTGAAGTCAGATGCTTAACCAATTGAGCCACCCAGGCGCCCCAAACTATTATTATTTTAAATAGAAGACAGTTTCTTTCACTGAGATCTGAAATTATGAAAAAGACACCATGCTATGCAAATAAATAACACAGCCGTGGTTTGGAATATTTGAGATGATGCCTAAACTTATTTTTACTCAACTCGGGAAAGAACGAGGAAGACAAGTGGTCACTGAAAAAGTTTAGACTCGCTTGCATCAGGTATTTTCTGGCGCCTATGATCTGGAGGCCTGATACCTCTGGACGGAAGGAGCTGAATTCCGCTGTTAGGGTTTTCCAGACTGATACTGCCTTTGAGGGCTGGTAAAGGTTGCTCTACTCACTGTACATCCTTCAAATAGCGGGATCTCTCAGGCAAAGATTTAGGTGGCTCCAAGCCAGATCTCAGCATCCACAGGGGAATAAGATCTGTCACAGACAATATAAAGAATTTGGTTTGATTTAGTCCTGAATCTGGCATTTCCGGCTTAAAAGGAGGCGGGTGAGCGTTCTATCAACTCGTGCAGATGCTGACCACGTCTCTTTCTCTATTTATTTTGTTTTTTTCCCTTCCAAAGGAAAACGTTGTGGATTTCATATAGTTCACATCAGTAGACTTCACCTCCCTTTAAGGGTCTGTCACAAAATAATAGTCACACGGGGACTTCTGGGGAAGCAAAAATGTGTCACTGAAGGCTTCCTTTTCAAGACACTGAGGCCACGAGGAAGACTCCCACAAAACCATTTACTTCTGTGAAATCAAGTGCAAAAGAACTCCAGACTGTGACATCATCCTGGTCATGAGTAAAGGTAACCTGGGAAAGGGACTTGGGGGCATTTGGTCACTGAAGTTTCCCAAAATCACACGATGGCCTATGATTTTCATTCATATTGCTTTCCTACTTGACAGCATTAACATTATTCAGGGAAAAGATCCTACTTATGATCTTGATTGAAAATCTCGGGGTGCCTGGGTGGCTCAGTCCGTTGAGCATCTGACTCTTGGTTTCAGTTCAAGTCATGATCTCGTGGTTTTGTGAGTTCGAGCCCCACGACTGGCTCTGCGCTGACAGCGCGGAGCCTGCTTGGGATTTTCTCTCTCTCTCTCTCTCTCTCTCTCTCTGACCCTCCCCCGACTCGTGCTGTCTCTGTCTCTCTCAAAATAAATAAACTTTAAAAAAGAAAATAAAAGTCCAAATACGGACACGTATATCTGAGCAATAAACCAATCGGAAATGGAAAACTCTACTTGCTAAGATTGGGATCCACCTGGGGCGCCTGGGTGGCTCAGTTGGTTAAGCGTCCGACTTCGGCTCAGGTCAAGATCTCACAGTTTGTGGGTTCGAGCTCCGTGTCAGGCTCTGTGCTGACAGCTTGGAGCCTGGAGGCTGTTTCCGATTCTGTGTCTCCCTCTCTCTCTGCCCCTCCCCTGTTCACGCTCTGTCTCTGCCTCAAGAATAAACATTAAAAAAAAAAAAATTGGGATCCACCTGAGACCAGGCACCAGGACTTCCGTGACACCTGCCAATAAATCTTCAAGCATCGTTTCCTCCTAAGTGCATGTGTATCAGCTGCACCTCCCCTCCCCTCACCTGGAAGCTGTGGAGGGTGGAGTGGGGAGGAGGGGGGGGGGGGGGGAGAAGGTCACTCAAGCCAATAAAATCCCAGACAACCTTTTTGTTCTCTCCACCATCCCTAACGCCCCAGTGCATTTTCTCCCCATCTACCAACCTCTTCTACAATATTTAAAACTAGCATGATACTTTTCTGACTACATCTGCGATACAGCCAAGTCATTCGCAGCTGTCTGTGCGTTTCTCAAAAGCACTTCTGGATAATTCGGACAACGAAAGTTTTGTTTTCACCAGTCCAGACTTTTAAAAATCCTACCTGGAGAAGGCAGAAGTCACACAATAATAACTGGACAATGGAGGCTAAGCAGAGAGCCAGGGGGAGTTGAGAGAAGTAGAGGTCACAGGCTCTCCGTGGAAGGCACCCTGGGGGTGCACGTATAGGGCAAGGGAGACGTCTGCACGGGGGGGGGGGGGGGGGGGGGGGGGAGGGGAGGGAAGGGGGGCCTCCAGTTACTCCTGCTTCACTTTCCAGCCGTCTGTCCCTGAGTTAGCAACTGGGTCTCAGCCCTCTAACTATGCTTCTTTCAATGTGGACCGCTCACGCTGAAGGGCAAGGCCGTTGTCACTGAGCCTCCCGGCGACATTGACAGGCACATTCAGATATGAAAAGTGGATCTTCAGAGGAAAAGCCCTCCATCCACACCCAGCATTATCAGCCTTTCACAAACCAAGTGCACGAAAGCTGGCACGCATCGGGCGGTCACGATCTCATGTGAAGGTAGCTCAAAGTCCTACTTTCCCCTGAGCTTCCGCTGCCATTAGAGTCAAAGCTAACGAATGCCATCACTCCCTTTTTTCCAGTACAATTACTGCATTTTGATAAAACACACTTGGGGCTCTTTCCCAGGAAAAGGCAGCGTCAGTAATGCAGCCTCATACTAATCAAAAGCAATTCTGAACAGAAAACATCCATTTTATGAATATAGAAATGTCCCCTATTATATTTGAGACAGAGTGTGGTGGTGACATCCGGCAAGGCGACAGGGCAAATCTTGAAAGTAATTTGCTGGCCATAAAGAAAATGCTTAATTAGAAAATACGGTTCATTTAGATAACTTTACCATGAAGTAAATGACGATGGCACACGAGTGGATTTAGCTTTCATGTGCTTCGTAGGTTTTCCTTTCCTGGAATTAGGATCGACAAAAATGACTACTCTCCTGTGCATTTTCCAGTGGTTCTTGAAAGAATTATTAGATACAGTACTTTTTATACTATTTAATTTGTAACTGTCTTCAAATGGTAAGAATTTATACAGGTATATTTATATTAGCATTTATTAGAGATAAAAGAGAAACAAAAATGTTCAAGAACCTTTTCAAAGAAAAACATGAAGGGATGTCAGTAATGAACGCTTCTGGATGTGTCACTCTTTTATTCTGCTATTCTAAAAACAAATTTCAATTGCTAAAGAAGGGCCAGGAACATAGCTTCCTTCCATCAGATGGAACATTGCCTTTCTTTTTCTTTTTCTTTTTCTTTTTCTTTTTCTTTTTCTTTTTCTTTTTCTTTTTCTTTTTCTTTTTCTTCTTCTTTTTCTTTTTCTTTCTTTCTTTCTTTCTTTCTTTCTTTCTTTCTTTCTTTCTCTTTCTTTTTGTCTATAATTTTTGGGAAGAACCAACTTGGGAATAATTAGTTCTGCATTTAGTTCTCAAAATGTGAAAAACATTCTTATGCTTAAATGTCATGCAAGAAATGTTTACTGCTTAATATTGCATTCGATTTTCTGGTCAGTGTTATCACCGAATCTCCAATTAGTAATTTAATTCATGGTCATCCTAAAATGAATACTATTGTGATCATCATAATCATATCCATTTCATAGATGAGACAACCAAGTCATGGAAAGTCTCACTAACTTGCCTGTGGTCACCCAGCTAATGAGTAGTAGGGCTGAACTTGAACCTATGTAGTGGAACAACAAAGTTCATGTTTTAATCCTTACTCAATGCCTATTTTTTCTGTTTGGTGCTGTCTCATTGGGATGTTCACAGTAACATGTAACAGGTACATGTACATGACATGTAAATTCCACGTCATTTCACCTTTTTAACAATAAAGAGACTAAGAGAGGTTAAGTAATAAACTAGTTATTATAGAATCAAAGTCAAGTTTTTCTGACTTCAGTGTTTTTTCCCCATAGCCCTATGTTACAGTTAGTGCTTGTGGCTTTGGGAAGCCACGCATAATACCATGACTACTGTATAATTATCAGACTATCAGAAAAGTATTACTTAATATAGCTTTATATACACTTCCATACTTTAATAGTAATAGGTTTTTAGAGGAGATCCATTCCAAAATAAACAAAAAAGATTCTGAAACATATATTAAGAATAAGACGTTGGTGTAATGACATACTAAATGAATAAATGAATTTGGTGTTTCTATTATGGGCAAAAATGTGTGGACCATGAGGGGAGAATTCTTAAGAGTGAGATTTTTATGGTGAGCCCTGTCACCAATTAATTGTTATGAATACCAATTAATTGGTATCAATTTGGAAAGAAAAACCCAAACCAAACAAAAAAACAGCAGATTCCTTTCAGCTGTATCAGTTGTCAAGATAATAATGTTCTCACTGGAAAAAAAATTATTTTTGATTAAAGTGTTTTAACAAAATTACGTACAAACACACAAAATACCTCATAAGCTGTTAAATGAGAAAAACCACTTGCCAAATAGTACAATTTCAGTGTGTGTGTGCATGCATGTTTATAGAAATGCACAGAAAATGATATGTGGAAGACTGACTAATCATCATTAGTTCCATTAATTGGGTTTATATCAAATATTTTGTTAATTTCTATAATATTGGAACTTTTTATAATGGAGAATGCATTACTTTTCTAACAAGAAAAATGACTATATAAAAAATAATTATCTATACATACATTTTACCAATCAAACACTGCAAAGTGTAGCAATAACCCTCAAATTTTGTATAGGAATTAATACAGGCATGAATGTCAGGTAGAAATTAACATCAAGGTAAACTAAAATTCAGGACTGTTTTTTTTTTTTTTTTTTTAATTTGGCCACATTTTCCAAATCTATTTCTTTAGAGCAGTACATGGTTTGTTACTTGTGGAAAACTTCGGTTGCCATTGTTGGGTAAATAATATTCAATAGAACAAAGAAGAAAATCACCATACTAAAGAAATAGTGGGTAGTACATACAAAACTAATAAGATTCAAAGACAAACAAAATAGGGGTGCCTGGGTGGCTCAGTCGGTTAAGCAGCTGACTTCAGCTCAGGTCATGATCTGGAGGTTCTTGCTCTCAATCCCCGAGCGGAGCTCTGTGCTGACAGCTCAGAGCCTGGAGCCTGCTTCTGATTCTGATTCTGTGTCTCTTTCTCTCTCTGCCCCTCTCCTGCTCATGCTCTCTCTCTCTCTCTCTCTCTCTCTCTCAAAAATAAATAAACATTAAAAATAATTTAGGGGCACCTAGGTGGCTCAGTCAGTTAAACATCCCACTCTTGGTTTTGGCTCAGGTAATGATCTCACAACTCGCGGGTTAGAGCCCCAAGTCAGGGTCTTTGCTGGCAGCAAGGAGCCTGCTTGGGAATCTCTGTCTCCCTCTCTCTCTGCCCCTCCCCCGTCTCTCTTTCTCCAAAATAAACAAACACCAAAATATTTTTACAAATTTTAAAAACTGTTTTAAAAGATCAAAAGTAAAATCAAGAGAACTAGATCAGTCTTTGGACTGATAGGGATTTCACGTTTGTTTGCATACATACAAAGAAATGCCATACTGTTTTTACATCATAACACAAAAGGCGTTATATGACATATAACTTCACCATATTTAGAAATCATAAAAGTGAGACTTGAAGACATATTATTCTAATGAGAATTAAAATATTATAAACATGGAGTATTTGATGAAGTATAACAGAAAGTTTGTGTTGCTATCTTTCTATTTAGTTTATGGCACAAGTTTCCTTTATATATTGAATTTCCACATCTATAACCCAATTCTTTCTCCTTCCTTATGGCTTACGCAAGAAGTGTGAGAACCCAACAGAATGAGTATTAAGTTCATCACTGCATCGGTCAGGGGTCCTTAAAGGCATCAGAACCCTGAGAAATGTTGTGGGGAAAGCATAATAGGTATGGATCAGACCCCACACCAGTGTTGGGAGACATGTAACAAGACCTGGAATATAGGTAAGATCAGAGCGGGGGTCCTCTGCTGTCATCAGAGAAGCCAACTATGCCCCAAACTGGGAGCAAGAAGGAAAACTCAAGGGTCATGTCTCAGAAGCTGAGGCTTCTGTGTGGTCAACACTCTGGGTCTAGAGCCAAGCACGTGATCATGGAGTTGGGACCGTTATTGTTCAACAGGATCAGTAGACAGGAAAAAGAGCCATACCCAAACCAGAGAAGAAGAAGGAGCTTCTGGAACCCATCAGGTGTTTCTGTGTTCCCTGTCACTACATCTGACTACAACAAGCTCTAGAAAGTAATGATAATTACTTGAATGCCACCTTCCAATTTCATGCCATTCCTCTTTTGAGCAACTTTTACTTGGAATTGCACATTCCCAGCCTAACTAAATTCCTGCTATATAAATTGCCTCAGTCTGAGAGTACAGGTACATTGATATCTGCTAATGAATTACACCTTCTAGTTCCAGCCCTTCTTTGCCACCATTCTCAACACTGATCCTAGCATGCTCATATGTGAGTCTCTTGGGACAATGGGCGATTAGCAAGCATGATGGGAGCAGAGGCTTGATGGGTGTTCACTCACTGGAACATGCATTCTTGGAACCCAGCTGCCATGTAAGAAGCTCAGGATGCCATCCCTGAAGGCCAGGAACCATGTGGCAAGAAAGGCCTTCATTCCACAGAGAAAGAGACATCCAGCCACCGCGGAGTCGCAGCTGAGCTCAACTATGACAAAACCCACCCACTAAAAATAATAACCACAAGTAGGAATCCAGGCATAACCAACAGAAGAGTCATCCAGACAGCCCACAGAATCTAAAGAAAAAGTCCTCTTGCAAGCAACTGAGTTGTAGTTTAGGTGTGAAGTAATAGGCAACTGAATCGATCACCAAACTAAGGTGAATTCTTCCATCGCCAATAAAAAATAAAAGTAAAACTTAATTTTATCACCGTCACCACAAGAAACTCTTAAAAAGTCACAGAGCTCAATTTAAAAAGGGCTCTTTCATTGAGCCTTAGCTTTGCCATTCAAATTACCGCATTGGTGACACATCAATGACCTTTCAACACAATTAAGACCCGGGGTCACTATAATGTGAATGATTAACATTTATTGAGTATTTACTGTGTGTCAGCTTCTGCATAAAGGGTTTTATTCAGTGAATTCTTACAACTTCATGTTTCAAAGATGATAAATATCTCTTGGTAGAAATGTGAAGGAACTCACCCTAAGGCACAGCTGGATGGACCTGCCAGAGTTCTGGACCTTGGCAGCCTCGGCCAACTTAACCCTCCACTGGAACACTTCTGACCACCCCAGGCGCTTGGGTGTAGGTGACATCTCGGCTCCACATTAGTGCCGAAGCACAGGCATTAAAGTCCTTTTACTTGCTAGCATCACAGCATGTTGACCTGAGCTTGAAAAGGCTTATTCTGACCCCAGCAGTCCTTCCAGAAGTTGCTTCAAGGGACCAAAGGGAGTTAGTTAGTAGAGGGAGGCCATGCTAGAACTCTGCATCATCTTTCCTCGGATGATGGAAAACCTGCTGGGCAGAGAACTCAGGCTCTGTTCCAGCTCCATCCACCTTGCGGTCACATGAAAGTACAGAACAATCCTAAATGCTACCAGGTTTCATTTATTTGGTTTGCACTTGGAAGTTTATTGTTTTTCTCCTGAGGAACTTTGCCACCAACACCATGGGCGTTCCAGGAGTTAGATGTTCTATCTTGGGTTCAAGCGTGACAATAAGGAAAACAGAAATTAAGGAGTATCCTGCCTTTGGTCTTCAGAAAGCTAAACCCTGAATTGGTGGAGAGGCTTCAATACATGAAAGACATGTCTGTGAGTGACAGTTGGAGATTTGAGCCTCCCATGGAGGCTTGAGAGATCCCCTGGGCTAAATAGGAAAGAGATAGATGGAGTTGAAGAAAACACAGAAGCTCAGTGCTTCAAATAGATGACCCATTCTCTGATACCAGGCAGAGGTTTGAGCAAAGGGCTGGGGAAGGAGAAGAAAGGCTCAAAAATGGAAAAGAGTTCATAGGAAATACACGTAAAATATGTCTTAGGCTTCCTGAGAGAGCATCATGGCTTGTTAATGATTGTAAAACAGAGAAATGGCTACAAAACCCTTACCTAGTATCCAAAAGCATCTGCTAATTATAAGCAAACTGAAAGCAGGAGCAGGTCAACAGTCCAGCATGGAGTCTTTTGTGAAGATCTGGTAACATGAAGAATTCTTTAGGGGTGCCTGGGTGGCTCAGTCGGTTGAGCGTCCAACTTTGGCTCAGGTCATGATCTCATGGTTCGTGGGTTCAATCCCCACATCCAGCTCTGTGCTGACAGCTCAGAGCCTGGAGCCTGTTTTGGATTCTGTGTCTCCCTCTCTCTACCCCTCCCCCACTCACTCTCTGTCTCCCTCTGTTTCAAAAATAAATAAACATTAAAAAAATTAAAAAAAAAAGAATTCTTTAGTAAGTCTTCTTGGGCAAAGACTCAAGAACAAATGGCAGACCCACCTCATGAGTCTGTTTGTATAGGACCTCAACATGCAAACAGAGCTTATTTAAATAGAAATGAAGAAGTGCTATTACTCTATTTCCTTAATGCTTTAGCTGTACACATTACATTGTTTCTTATCTACTACAGCCCATGTACAGTTATCCACTCTACAAGGCTGTGGGTAGTTGAACAGATGGTGTAAGGTCAGACTGTAAGATCAGAGGGCTGGATTATTTTCCTCTGGAGGCATTGAGTGACGTGTGAGAAAAGCAGAGAAGAAACAATCAGAGAGAAAAAAAAAATCTATCTATCTATCTATCTTCTATCAATCATCTCAGAAAAATATGATCTCAAGAAGACCAAGAGAATTCAAAAGCTTAGAAAGATCATAACTTGAAGAAGGGGACTTACCCAATAATGTCAAATAAAGGAAACCTTTAAATGGTTTAAGAAGAGACAATGTTTAAAAGATTAAATATAGTAAAAAAACTGGCAAGGGAGCTCTGTGGGGCCTCTCTTATGAAAGCGCTAATCCCATTCATGAAGGGTCCACCCTTGTGACCTAATTACCTCCAAAGCCCCCACCTCCCAATCTCATCACCTTGGGAGTTAGAATTCTACCATATGGACTTTGGAAGGAAACAAACTTTAAATCTATAGCACTGAGATATCTGAGTTAGCAGTGTGCTAAATTCGAAAGGTTTTGCAAGCTGTTGCAAACAGGAATATGTGCTCAGGGAATGGTCACAACGAATGTAAGAACACATGTCAGAGGGTCTGACTATTAAAGACCTGGCAAAATACAATAGTCATTTGAAAGAGAGAGAATCAGTGGGGTTTCAAGTGGAGAAGTGAGAAGGAAGCATGAATGAGAACATGGGCACAGAAAGTACTGGACAGAGAATACATTAAGTATGCAAATCCTAGACTTCAAGAAGCAAAAGGGATGGGATTACATGAAGGATGAGAAGATGCATCTCTTCTTTGGAACTCTTGAAGAAGTATGCAAAAGGGTGTGGAAAGAAGTTACACAAAAGGAAAAGGTGGTGGGGAATTGGTAAACCAAACAGCAGCTGTTCTTAAGTTCATAATAAAAAGATGGAAGCAAGAAGGCAGATCAACCGTGGTGGCAACTAACCATGAGTTCATGTAACAAGAATGCACTTAGAACAACATCCATGCAGAATGAGTAAGAACGTGCGTAGGCTTAATGCCCTGCATGTAGCAAAAAAAAATTAACATTTACTAAATAAAAAATTACAAATGAAAATGATTGCCAAATACCACTGTTGTTTTTTTGTTTGTTTGTTTGTGTGTGTGTGTGTGTGTGTGTGTGTGTGTGTGTGTGTGTGTTTCAGTCCAAAGCTCCTGTGACTGTGTCTCATTGTTTATGGGAAACTCTTCAGTATCTGCTCAGAGTCAGCTGACTACATGTTGCAAGTTCTTCCTCCACAAAATAGACATAAGGGTCCACATTTCCCAGGGTTGTTATGGGAGCTATTTGATGTTTATAATTCCCTCTAGGATACAGAATCTAAAATCTGCTACTCACATATGAAAGAATAATCTGAAAGACCTACTTAAAGTCCATTTGCCCACAGTAAATGACAGGGATTATGTAACAGGTGGAGAAATTTCAATTCACTTATATATACTTTTACTTTATACATTTCTATTTCTTAACCATAGAATCTATGGAACAGATAGATAATATAACCAAATGCTAAGAAGATAAGTCTCCAGAACCAATGAAACTGGCAGGTTGACTCACCTAAGGTAAGTGAATGTTGGAATGTTCCATGATACCAAAATACAAACAAACAAACAAAGAAAAAAACATGGCATGAGACTATAAATAAATTAATACTCCTAAATACATAAAGAGGCAACTTATGTTCATGGAAAAAAATAATTGTCACTTAGGAAACAACTTCCTCCTCCTCCTCCTCCTTCTTCTTCTTCTTTCTTCTTCTTCTTCTTCTTCTTCTTCTTCTTCTTCTTCTTCTTCTTCTTCCCTTTCTCCTTCTCTTTCTTCTCCTTCTCCTTCTCCCCCTTCCCCTCCCCTTCCCCTCCACCTCCCCCAACCCTCCCCCTCCCCCTCCTCCTTCTTCTTCTTCTTCTTCTTCTTCTTCTTCTTCTTCTTCTTCTTTCTTCTTCTTCTTCCTCTTCCTATAACATACTGTAAAACTAAAAGGATTGATCTATAAAGCTAAAAAAAAAAACAAAACAAAAAACCATAACTGTCATGATAGAACTACCTCTCTAGACCATGATATATTTTGGGTTGGGAAGTCCATCAAGAGTAGAGTTCTCTTTCTTTCAATCCTGCCTCTAGAGAGAAGGAATATAAGCTTTTGCTGCTTTGAAAATCAAATTCTTATCAATAAAACCATGATTTACATTAGTTTACTGCAATTCATCTTGTCAGTCCCATAAAGCTGTTGTCAACCCTTGCTGGAGTGATCCCTTGTAAGTGAGGGAAACTGCTTAAAATACCTGCCATATTCCAGCACTGTATCAGGAGCTATGAATTAGATATGCCACAGAGGAGAGAGAAGAATGTTCCTAGCGTGCCTAAAGCAATGGAGAAGTGGAAAGGATCCCTGCCTCTATAACTGCATGGCAGCAAAGAAGGGAAAAACAATTGAGGTGCTATTACTGCAGAATCTTCCACTTAAATGTATGCTATCTTGAATTTTTCATGGCTATTTCAAGTGATTAAGTATTGCTTCCCCAATTTTAAGATCTTTGTGTACCTGAAGTCAGAAACCTAAACGAAAATTCAGCTTCTGCCTCTTTCTAACCTATGAGTTTGGATACTCTACGTCTTGCAGCTTCACTCTGCTCCCGTATACAGCGAGCTGGCATTTGATTCTCCAGGTGGTGATGAGTACATTCCACAGGACAACCTGGGAAACACGGGAAACATGCATAGCCATAACAAGTGCTCAGCATCTGTTTAAGTTGTGGCAGTTTAAAGGAAATGGGGACCTGTGGTCAGTTACAATTCAAAGCATTTTAGAAACCAGGGAGGTAGAAATAAATAAATACCCAGGTCATGCAGCCAATACAAAAGTAGGTATACAATAATTGGCCCAATAACTTTTTACCAACTCATAAAAAAAGTACTGACATCCAATAGTCTGACAGGTAGAGCTTCAAAGTCATCACTCTGATACACAGAATAAGAAGAAGCTGAACAAAGTGAAAATAAACATCTTTTCTTGGGCCCTCAAGAGACATGAAGTCCCAGGCAAACTACCACCCTGAAATCTGACAGGTGAGGTCAACTTACCTGAGCAGAAGCTGCGGGAGACGTAACCCAGAAGGAAGATTTACATGGCAATGCTGATGAACTATGGTAGCACCAAAATGAGATGCTCTCAGGACTGAGTGCTAGGTCAGCATTATACATTTTCATGGGTTTTCCTGAAGAATCTTGCCAGGCTCTTCTAGTGAGGAACCGAGGAAAATCCCGTTTTGGCTTTGACCTGGGGGTGGGGTGGGGTGGGGTGGAGAGTAGCCCTTGTGAAATATGCTCAAAGAGTTTTCCAAAACTAAGGTATAACTGCAGGGAAAGACTTTACCTGAGCCTGGTTGGGGGGGTGGGTGGAGGGTTGGGGGAGGTTAGTGACCTCCCTGCAGGCCCACTAGCCTTCCTGTCTCAACTAAGAGAGGGCTGGGAAAGTTAAACAGCTAAACACAACGCTTTGAAGGTCAGGTCTCAGGAACACAAGCTCACAAACAGATTGAGTTTCTCGAACAATTGCCTCTCCACACTTTAGCACCACACCAGGAGTGTATTTGCAGCTAAAAGTAATGCAAGACGCAGATGCTCTCTGACCAGGAGGATGTGGGGAAGCCCAAAGGCAACAGGGGAAACCAAAACAAAGACACTGGAAGGATCTGAAGACTGGCAACCTAGAGCTATAGCACAGATCCTGTGAAAAACCTCACCATATAGTGGTTTAAGAAGCCAAGTATGGCTGAAAAACATAGTCCTAAATTTGTTAACAGAAGAATAGAGGGCACTCGGAATCACAGCTGTGTTGTTGGAACTCCATGAGGCGCCATCTCAAAAAATCTAAGCAGGGTGGTGACACAATCACATTCACCTTTTAGAATATTTCCATGGCAGCTCTTTGGGAAATGAATTGGGAGTTGTTAAGACTGTGAGAGGCTGGGTGACCTGATGAGGAAAGATAAACGCCCCATTGGGGCCAGTGGTGACCTGGGTGGGTGGACAGGCAGAGCACCAAGCCACAGTGTCAGCAAGCAAAGAAGTCTATGAATGAGGTTAGGGTAGTCGGGAAACGCAACATCAATCTTAGGGATTCCGGTCTGGGCTACCATATGAATGATGACACCAGTGTGCAGAGAAGGAAATTTAAAAAGAGCAACTGAGTTAGAAGAAAAGATGATGGTTTCAATTTTGGACCTAGAGAGTTCAGGCAACTTCTGAGATAATTCCGTGGAGATGCCCAGGAGGCAGCTGAAGACATGTGTCCAGAGTCCTGAATGTACAGCGACAGCCAAATGGAACACCGATGGTAACAAAACCACTCAAGATGATAAAAATGCTCAAGAAAATTGTGCAGAATTATATACTGACCTGTAATTGTTGGACACAGTAAGTCAGAAGGAGAATTTAGAAAGAGTGTCCTGCACAGAAGGCAAGTAAGCAAATGCAATCACAGAGAAGCTTGGAAAACAGAAGAATTTTATGTACGGAATCTCAAAGTTTGTAAAGACTCCAAGGATCTAAGGGGGGAAAAAAAAGGATTACCTTATTAAAGTTTGAGAGTACTTCACTATTCACTTTCTATTTTTGCTAAAAAGATAATGAAAACTAAAAGGACTTCTTCGATCATGTCGCTAATATACCATCCTTCTCGAATATGTTACAATTTCACAAACTAGTGAATGCCAAAAACATAATGCTGGCACACTCCATTCTTGGATACCGTCCCTTCTTCAGTGACAATACAAATTTTCCCATCAAAACACTTTGATTCAATATTCAGAAGTACATCTACAAAGGTGCAAAAGATCGTTTTAATCGGAAACTCATGTAAAGCCAATCACAGATAAAAACAGATGAGACTTACGAGAAAGCCAGTTGGATTCTTTTGCTGTTAGAGGGGTGAGTGGTAAGAGATCGCTTGTTCCAAAGATGGAGGCGGCCATCCCACTGCACCTGCTCTTGTACAATGTGACTTTGACACTCCGTGTCCTCCTCCCCTGGAATCTGGGAGGGCCTGCGGATGGCCTGTAACGGGGACAACACAACAGAAGTGGCTCTGTGTGATTCACGGAGCTGGGTGACACCAAGTGATGCGGCTCTCACCCAGTTCACTGGACTGCTTGTTTCTAGCATTCGGAGCAAGAAATCTGGATTCCCTGAGGTCACTATGCTCTAAGGAAGCCAAGCTGCTTGAAGAGGCAACATGAGGGAGTTTTGTTCAATAATCCTAGTCTTGGCCCCAGCACTGATGAAGGACATGTGAGTGAACAGACTTCTGGGAGATTCCAAAATCCCAAATTCCCAGCAGTGCGGGGTTCCAGCTGAGCCCCAGGTGTGATGTAGGGACCAGCAATCACCACTATCATTTCCTAATTCCTCACCCTCGGGATCAGGGTGCTGGCTGTTCACTTCATTGCCTCTCAGTTACAAATGAACTCTTTTCCCCTGCTCTCTGGTAACAGGGATAGGTTCCCTCCACACTCACCAACTCAATTTGGCTTAAGTCCTATGAGTCTTTGCACTAAAAATCCCTTCCTGGAATCTGAGTTCTGATATTCCATTGTACCTTGTACATAGCTCTATGCTAACACTCACCACACTGCATTTAAACTTTATTTTTCCTTCTGACTGCCTAGATACAACTCCAGGATTAACACAGCATCTGATATCTAGTTTAATACATTTTTTTGGAAAAAGAATGAATGAATGGGGCACCTGGGTGGCTCAGTCAGTTGGGCATTCGACTTCGGCTCATGATCTCATGGCTCATGATCTCATGGCTCGTAAGTTCGAGCCCTGTGTCAGGCTCTGGGCTGATAGCTCCGAGCCTGGAGCCCACTTCGGATGGTCTCCCCCTCTCTCTGTCCCTCCTCCACTCATGCTCTGTCTCTCTCTCCTTCAAAAATAAATAAACATTAAAAACTTACAAAAAAAAAAAGAATGAATGAATGGACAAATGAATGAAAGAAGAACGTTTATGTACCTCACATGGCTGGGGTTTGCACACCCAAACCAATGAGCCCTAGGGACAATTCCAGTTTAAGAAGAACATAAGGTTGCCACTATATTGTCAGATAAAGTGTTTCAAGTATTTCCTACAGTGGGTGAACATAGCACACGTGGAATCTGAAAATAAATAAAGTACTCACCATCTAAATATGGAGTATCTGCTTTGTTTATATGTATCATATGACTGAGCTAGTATGCAAATTCAACTTCCGATCATGATATTTTCATAGGAAAAAAGTATAAAAAAACAAGACACCCCTAAATTAGCAGTTCTCTGAAAATTATTCAGTAAATGTTACGTGATCATGTTAATTATAAATTTAAAAAATGTAAAGTATAAGTTCTTTGTATAGTTGATATCAACACATGTCTTAAGAGAACTTATTGGGAGATACGAAATCGATAAAGTCTCAGTATGTTAGAGCAAAAATGCTAGAAATCAAGTGCCTTTCCTTTCTTTCCTTTTCTTTTGGTTATCACTCTGGTGTATGCAAGATGGCCAGGTGAAAAGGAAAGATAACTTGCTCATTTTTCAGTCATTAAAAACCAGATTAGACCTCTGATTCTTCAACAACGTAGCCATGTGGCATCAGAAGTCCCAGTTAACCATTTGGGCTTTTTTTGTTTCCTCATGTGACAGCCGGTGTAATAACCCTGCCTGTAGGGGGTTGTTCGGAGATGTCAGGAGACACGGCAGGCCATGCGGATGGACCGTGCCTGGTGTGGAGGAGACTCCTGAAATCAAAGAATTAGTACGGGGCTGAGGGGTAACGAGGTGCATAGATCTTGAAGTGAACCTCTAATGCCACTGGGGAAATGAATAACGAGATTTATCCTGCTCGCCTCATAAATTTGATTAATACAATGATTAACTAAATACTATATACTCTGAAGATTAAAAATAGAAGCTGGTCGGCTGATACACAATTCTATTATTTCACAATAAAAGGACACTTAGGCTCAGAGGCTTACATTGAGTTTTTCCCCTAAATAAATATTATTCATCACAGTAAACTAGTATTAAAGATCACACAAATAATGCCAGTTTGGAAGGGCCTGTGAGGCACCACCTTACATCACTCTGAGGTCTTAACGAAGGTTTCACCGTCGCAACCTTGGCTTTCTCTCTCCACCAGGTTTTCCTGATAGTGGATTCATCCTCTGCCCAAAAGTCATTTCTTAATTTCAGCATAATTTGCCATCTGGAGAGGCGAGGAATGAGGAACGGTTTTATTTCCCAACCCAGCAAGCCCTGGCAACTTCACATTTACCAGTTCTTTCTCCAGATACCTCTCTCCTCCAACACTTATCAAAGGACGTGAGATGAAGCCAAGTGGCTCTCAGATCATTGTCCTGCCTGAAAATCTCTTCTCTAGATCATAAGCTTCATGAAGATGTTAAAAAAAAAAAATTTGTTTTGTTACTCTAGGCAGGGTGTTGCAAAACTTTCTGAAACTACATAACAAGCGTTTCTTTTCCGTTAGCTTTTTAATATCACTTTTCTGCTTTTCCTTCAAAGTCTGTCCCAAAAGCCTCCTTGAGACCCACCAGGCTCATGCTCACACCCTTTCCAAGACTCCCTCATTAAACAGCGTCCCTAACACTCTCCTCGTTTCTGTCCGCCCATCTAGTCCCGGAGCTAATGCCCCATGTTTGGGTTGTTAGAATAGCAACCAAGAACTTGCTTCTTGGTACCAAACTATGTTTCAATACACTTTAAACCAGTGGCTTTGAACATCAACAATCGTTTTATTGCTTTAATTAATTAATTAATTAATTTAATTTATGGCAGTAATCTGCTACGTGGGCCAGACTCGGAGAAGGTACCTCGTGTCTGCCCATGACGAATCAGGAGGAGAAGCTGGGACAGTTTGACCCGAGGGACGGGATTCATCAAAGCGTTGCTCATCCCTGCCTGACAACTGATGCTGACTGTCGGCTGGAGCTTCAGATGGGGCTCTGTATCGGTCAGCACAGCCTGCGATAACAAAATACCACGGCTGTTTAACTTAAACAAGAGACTTTTACTTGTCGCAGTTCTGCATGCTGGAAAGTTTGAGATCAAGGTGCCAGCGGATTTGGCATCTGGTGGGAGTCCTCTCCCTGGTTTTCATTTAGCTGCCTTCTCACTATGCTCCCTCTTGGCAGAGAGGGGAAGCTCTGACGTCTGTCCCTCTTTTTACAAAGATCCCATCATGGAGGTCCCCCATCGTGACCTCGGCTAAATCTAACTAACTTCCAGAGTCTTACCTCCAAGTACCGTCATATTGAAGATTAGGGCTTCAGCATATCAATTTGGGAAGACACAATCATTCAGTCCACCAAGGCTGTCACCCAGGACAGTCATGTGTGTTCTCCAAGTTGCTTGGTTTTCCTTCAGCATGATGACTGGCTTCTAAAAATGAGACTCTTGGGCGAGCATAGCAGAATGGCATGACCTAGCTCTGCTCTGACTGACTCTGCATCACTTTCGCCAAGCTCTCTCATCTGGGGCACCCTAAATTCTACTCAGGTTCAGAGGGATAGAATACTCATTCAAAGGGAGTAGGTCAACACCACACAGTAAGAAGAGAGTGCTGAATGGGACCCTTTGTAGTATCAGCTTCAGAAAGGACAATCTACGACAATCTCAGTTGCTGAGATCTCCTTTTCCCTCTAGTGAGAAATGATGAACCCCCACACAGCCCGAGCATTTCTTTAAGTTCTTTAAATGTTTCTTTGTGTTTGGGGATGGGGATGGGGACGGGCAGAGAGAGACACACACACTGAAACCGAAGCAGGCTCCAGGCTCTGAGCTATCAGCACAGAGCCTGGTGCAGGACTCGAACTCACGAACTGTGAGATCATGACCTGTGAAGTCAGATGCTTAATAGACAGAGCCACCCAGTCACCCCAGCCTGGGAATTTCTAAGAAAAGAACTCCCTCCTACCAAAAACACCATCTCCATAATGGAGAGCTTTAATTTATCTCAAAAGATAAAGAAATGTAGAAAGAAAATACCAAGGAAGTGGCAACATGTGTCTTATGGGATTTTGGAATTGCTATGGACAAGAGCCACCACATGCCTCCTATGCTTCCCCTTCCAGAGCAGGAGTATTGAAAGTCCTTATTCTGTGCCCAAGTCACCACTGAATATTCGATGTGTGGTAGGGGAGCTGAGTAGGCAAGTCGTCTCTTTAGGGCACAGCTTTTCCGATGGAAAGGACATCCCTGAAGAGCGGTGTGAAGGAATTGTACTTCAGGAGCACCGTCTACACCTGAAGACGACCCAAATGATGCGGCAGAAGAGCTCCAAGCGGTATCACGAGGGCAGGAGCCTGAGTGTTCTTGGGGGAGGGTTCCGAGGTATTTTGCGTGTGAGAAAGAAATGGGGAGCTGTGGTCCTCAGACAGGCTGTGGCCAATTGTATTTCTCAAAAAGGTCCTCCACAGGAGATCTCACCTCGCGTGCTTTTCCTCACAGGTTAAGTGACATCCCGCCCATCAACTGGTGGACTCTCTGTCCCTTTCCCCCTGGACCTGGGTGGAACTCTGCGAGTGGGGCGGGGGGGACGCTAGTGACTCCCAAGGCCCGGACCCAGGCAAGTCATACTCCTTCTCTTCATCTCTTTGAGATACTGGGGAACCTGGCAGACATGCCCTCAACAGGCCAAGGAGTCACGTGGTAAGAACACGTGCAGGTGTCCCGACAGGCCCAGCTGTAATCCCAGCTGATAACCAGCCTCCACTGTCAGGCCAAGGGATCCCTACACTGATTCCAGTCCCAGCTGTGGAAGAACCCGGCCTTCGGGGCCAGCCCTGCGGAGGCCACGTGGGGAAGGGCTGAGCTGTCTTGCACGGAGCCCTGACCACACTGCAGAACCGCAGGCAAACCAACCCCTGTCGCTTTCACACTCTTGAGCTTTGTGGTGTCCTGTCAGGCTGCACTAGACAAATGGAACAGGCAATGTCAGCTAAAAGGAGACACCCCTGTTGGTTTTTAACTGAGAGGCTTCCCTGCATCCGCCCACTGACCTGGAACTCGTTAATTACTATTGATATTATTATCTGGCGCATCCTGATGAAGCAAACTATTGTTTCACAGTCTCAAGTGGCAGGATTACCCACTTCAACGTAAAAGCAATTCATTTAAGAAGAAATAAAAATGGTGTGTGGGCGCGGGGTGGTGGGGGAGGGGGGGCGGCACACACGAACCCATTGGTTCATTCTGCCTCATCTAGAAAGCTTCTTCCATCAAGGCAGACCCCGAATCCACACACACACGCCTAACGTGATCCTCGAGCACAGATCGCCAACTCAGATTCGTCCTATTGGCCTTCTTACGCAATCATAGGAACAACGTCGTCGGGAAACGATTGCGCTATGGGCCAGGTCTTCCTTGGCCCCAATCTTTCCTTCAATACAAATTTATCTTAGATGACTTTTTGTAAGTTAAGCTTTACATCATTTTTCCCTGAGAGAATTAATGTCAGTTATTCATATATATTCCATATATATATATATATATATATATATATATATATGTCCTGTTCTTAGTCTGGGCGTCCAATTTTCTTCTTTCTCCTCATCCATTCTTTCTGCTCCCAAGCGTTTCCAAAAATTGTTGCATTTCATATCACACTGCCAGCTGCATACTTTACTGCCTTACTAATCTGCAGACATCTCTTACTTGATAACACTTCACACAGCTGTCTACCCCAGGCTTAAATGACTCTCTGATTTCTGAACAAGAAGCAGTTACACAAATAATGGCTCCAGGCCAAGGTCTTTGGCAGTATGGTTTTATCCACCAGGCCTGGCACAGAGAAAAGTTAAGAAAAACGGCTTTTTAATTTCTATTAAGTGTCTACATTTTTATCCTATCAAGTGACAAAGAATACAATTAAAGACTTGCTATACAGCATGTCAAACACGTATTCTAGTGTTTTGTGTTTTTTTAAATCTCATTTCTCTTCCCTTGTGTTTTATCATAGAGACAAGCTTTTCTTTTTTTCTTCTTTTTCCTTCCCTTTTTCCCCCAGTAGAATGTGGCGATGATTCTGGCAACCTTTTCTCCTTTTTTTTGTTAACAACGAAAAAACGTCTAGTCCTTCAGGAGGCTTTTAATTGTTATCAGCTTGAAAGGGCTATCAGGAACCTGGAGTTAATGCCCTCAGATATGGTGAGTCTCGGGAACCCTTTTAACACAGCCCAGGTGCCTTTTCTAATACATCTTGTAAGGGAAGTTACTCATTGAAAAAAATAACGTGCTGAACCATTAAAATGTTTAACATTCAAAAAGCCAATAATAATAATGATTAATAAAAGTATAGCAGCAACACAAAGTATCCAAGAAATCTAATGGCCCTGGAATTACAGAAGATGTGAAAAGTCTCTTTTTTTTTTTTTTTTTGCCATTAAGCAAACAAATCAATGAACTAGAACTAAAACCTTCTTATCAAATAGGCTGACAAAATATACCAGCCAATAAATGTTTTAGAAAAAAAAAAAAAAAGGAAACACAAACCTTATTGCTAAAAAAAATGTCAGAACAAGAACAAAAATGTCTATCAAGCCCTAAGAGCAGAAAAGGGGGTGGTTGCTCAGAACCCATTTTCCTTTTTGTCAGTTTGTGCTCTTCTGGCATCGTTTGACTCTGAAAAACGCAAAATGAATTTCATGTGAATGATACGAGATCATTCCAGGTTAGATCAGAGACAGAAATGAACCATCAGAGGAGGTGGGTAGTTAATTCCTAACCTGCTCCATTAAATTTTGCCAAATCTTGCCATTGCAATCATGCCTCAGGTTTCCTTAATTCTCTTTTATTTGTACCAGGTTCATTATAAACTGTACTAATAAATAGGCTGTAAATGCATCTAAAGCTGTAAGGAATAATGGCAAACACCACTGATAACCTCTTATACCACAAACCTTTTCATTAACTTTTTTTTAACTTAAGTAAAACCTAGAAAAAGAATTCACTGGAACTCGGCAAATGAACTTGAAAAAAGTATTATTTTTGTCGAAATGAGTAGGCTGACTCTCAAAGTGCATTTTAAATTCAGTCCATTGCATTCTCAATAATATCTTAAATATGGGGCAATTATAGCTCTCTCCTAAATCTCCTGACTTTTCGCTACGGGAATATTAAGCAAAATTGTAGATAGGTCTCCAAATTGGATTGCACTTTATCCTGCGCTCTAGACCAGAACCAAGATAGGCTAAGCTTGCCAGTCACAGTCCCCTCTGCATAGGAGATTGTTTTATCAAAATAAGGGAAGAAAAGGAAACAATATGTCTTTTCAAGGACTAGAAACTATGCAAATAGCTTTCAACTGGCCCTTTATGATGGAAATGCAAGGGAAGGGAGCCTGGAGGAGGGGGGCTGGCCCCACTCTATTATTCCCATGGGGGGTGATCTCTCCAACTCGACTTCATCCCTCTGCGTGTGACAGTGAAACTGTCTAACAGCCCAATTCTTTTCACAAGGTGCGAGAAAAACTGTTCAGGGCTTAGTGAATATCACTTTTCTCTGTTGCCATTCTTTGAAATCGCGAGCAACTTCAGTGGAAGAGACACCCAAATCTGGTCCTTTTTTTTTCCCTTGCCACTTTTTACTTCATGAATAAATAAAAGGACTACTTCTCCATCTATACTACGTGCCTCAACCCAGGCTAGAAAGCAGATAGTCTGGCCCTGATCCCACCTCGATCATCTTTTTTTCCAAGACAATATTGCTACATTTGCTGACTCCTGAAGAAGGATCAATTCCCTGTGCTCTAGTTGTGGGATAAATAAACATCAAACCTTGTGTTTTGCCTTACAAACTAGGAGGGTGAATCTCTATTTGTCACCTTTGGGCACTTGGCTTTATGGCCTGTCACAATCAGCTGCTATTTTACGGGTGTGTTTATTTTTCACCTGCTTGTATGTGAGCTGCATGGGGACAGGGAGCTTTTCCTAATTCATGGCTGTGTCCTCCCTAAACTAGACCAATGCCTGATGGAGACTAAGTATTCGATGAACATTTGTAGAGTTAGTACCACTATGAATTACGGAATGAATACATGTACTAAATTCACAAGTCATGTTGATGACGTTTTGGGGTAATGAGGAGTTCATGGAGTCTAGAGCTGATGGCCAAGGAAGAATTCTTATGATTTCATTAAAGCATGGGGACAAGACCCCTGGGCAGGAAGAGCTGCATTGGGGTCTTGATGGGTAACTCATTATATACCCTCAGGTTAGGAAGGGTCAGGGATAGAGTAAGTCTCTGAGGAATTTTGGACGCAAGGTTTCCAGGTCCTTGAGGGGCTAGCTGTGGCTAAGGAAACACCATTTATTACCATTTAATAGAACTTCAGGGGCCTCTGGGTGGCTCAGTTGGTTGAGCATCAGACTTCGGCTCAGGTCCCGATCTCTCTGTTGGTTTGTGAGCTCGAGCCCCATGTTGGGCTCCCTGTTATCAGCACAGAGCCCACTTCAGATCCTTAGTTCTCCTCTTGCTGCCCCTCCTCTGCTCTCTCTCTCTCTCTCTCTCTCCCCCTAAAATAAACATGGAAAAAAATCTTAAAAAAAAATCCTCAGTTCATGAAACTCTTCAGATGCATATCAGGGGCCATAAGCTTGGAGTAGGATTGCCTGCATGTATCTTGGGGCAGTTTGAGATAAAGGAAGTAGACTTACAGGATCCTGGAGGTTGGGATAATGTGAAGCCAAGATTCTCTTTTGCCCCCAGCAAAGTGTCATCATGGAGGCAGCTAAACTCCCAGAGGGAGGTCACTCTGCTGGTTTCAAAGACTTGTCAATGGGCCGTAGGCAGGAAGGGAATTTTAATTTCTCATTTGCCTTAGTTTCCCACATCACCATGGCCAGCAGTTAAAACCCTTTCCTTTGTTCTTTTATTCTTGTGTAGCCAGGAGTGTCTGAGGAATATCACACATATTCCACCTGCAGGTGTGTGTGTGTGTGTGTGTGTGCGTGTGTGTACTTGCACGCGCAAGCAGGAGTCAGCCTATATTTAGCCCTCAGCTTGCCCCATGCTCCCTCATCAATATTAGATGAATAAAATACAATGCAGTGCCTCAGGGTTCCAGGCCTCAAATGTCTTAAAATAATTATTTTAAGAATATTGCCAATAAACAAAGGAATTAGCGTGTTTTAATATATCACCTTTAAAGAAAAACCTGGATAAAAAAATATTATTCCTAATTCTCACATTGATGAAATATTACGAGTGAATGGATTTAGTAGAAAAACACACACCAAAGTGCTTCAAGTCTTTGGTCTTGCCAACCACTATTGCTTCCAGGGAATTCTGGAAAGTTGTGCCTAGGATGTTGAAAGATAACCTTATTTGTCAAGCATTAGAACATGAAGTTCTATATTATATATACAATAAGTTCTATATTATGTATCTAATATATTATTAGGGGAAAAAGTTATTTTGAACTGAAGAGCAAAGAATTTAAAACTCCAATCTCAGTTAATTTAGGAAACAAAAAAGTAAGATCTACTGCACATGAATTAAAAAATCTAAACGGACCCATGAATAATGGAATTCATATTGAAAACATCAGAGAATCTAGCTCCCTCTTTGCACTAAATAAACAGAGCATCCATGTGAAATAGGATAGGTTCCAAGGACCAGGAACTACCAATGAAAACTTACACAAATCATTTCCAAGATTATTTAGGGGAAAAAAAAAGAATAAGACAAATCAACTTTAAAGTTTTCTGTTAGCCTAAAGATCTATGTTGTTCAAGCTCTGACAACGGTACAGTAAGGTCCAACCAAGCAGCTCACTGTGATGGAAACAGAGGACTCTCTAATTAGTCATGAAGAAGGTCCTTGTGGAGGGAAGGAGATAACTTTTTCTTTCCATAGCACGAACTTGTAGACCTCAGGTCATCCGAATGACATCTTTCATTACTGCTGAGGATAGAAATATGCTGTAATACAGAAGTGGCCTCTGGAGAGCTGAGTTATGAATTATTCTACCTCAGAAAAAGGCAGCCACTCACTTTAAAGCATTGCTCTTGCTTAATATCAACAAGATTTCATTACTTCTACTGCTCATACTAGAAAAACCCTGCAATTCTGAGGGTTTATACATGTTTTTTTGTTATAGACCCAATTTCTTGGGGTTGATTTGTCTTTACAATTATTTTAAGTTACAAATGGAATCTATGCTCCCTGGACATAACTTGTCAGCTCAACTGAAAAGGTGTTTTACAAAACAGTAAATCACTTGTTAAGAGTGCGGTACAGGCTTAAAAATGAAGCAACACATTTTTTTTTTTTTAAGTCCGTTAACAGTAACATTAAGGAACTCACTGAACAGTCTTGGAGCCAAGCAAGTTACATTCCCCTTATAGAACCAACTTCATTTATCAAGTCAGAGATGTTCTGATATATGCCATTAATGGTAGCCCAAACAAGTGCTAGAATTATTCACAAGGAAGCATGTGAAGGGAGAAATTCAACATCATGAGAGGCGTTGCCTTCCGAGGGGAAATTCTCATGACCTGGTTTTGATAATTTATGAAGTTCAATCAGCAGCATTTAAAAACTTTGATAATTCGAGATAAGGAAAATAGTAATTTGCAGCCATTATTTTTAAGTGATTCCTAAGTGCCTCATAATTCTCAACTTGTTTCTAAAAGTAGTCATTTTCGTTAACATAAGCAGGCGACAATAGGTGAATCTGTTTTGATAAACTTAAAGTGGTAAAGATTTTTAATTTAACTTTCCCTAATGGCAGAGAAATAAAATGCAGTTTGGAAAAAATAATTCAGGAACGAATTCTAACGGAGGATCTACACTGAACTTGGAAGTGGAGAAAATTCAAATCTATGCATTTTTTGGACACGGGAGACACTGAACATACTGGAGATTATTGTAGGGAACTTGGAATTTAGGCTGTTGGTAAATTCAGACACGACTATCACACGCAGCCTTCTGGCAATATTTTTTTTTTCTGGCCTAATGAATTTAGACACGTGTGTTAGTGAGCAATGTCCTATTCAATTTATGTAGTACTATAATATAAGTAAGTCCTTAATTGGATCCACCCTTTGATAATGAGATCATGGCAATAAAATATCATCAATATGGGCCAATGATAATTAACTATCTCAATCAGGGAAGAATGGATTAATTTTCATCAGGCGTGATTTTCATAGACCGGAGTAGGCTAGGAACAGAGAAGATTCAACCATAATTTTCCAATATTCCTTCCTAACATTGCCTTACCCATCCCGATGTATATTTTATTTTTCTAGCCCTATATGATTGGGTAAAGGTGCAAAATATGAATGGCTCTTCTTACTTCTGTATACACAATGTTAACACCCTTTTGAACATTGGGTACAGCCCATGAATTACAATTTATTAAGGTTAGTTCTACAAATGAGAAAATGGAGATTTCCAGAGAGATTAAGAAAATTATCTAACCTCCAAAAGCTAAAAGAATGATGGAGTTGGATTCAAGGGGATCCCAACACAGATCCTTCCTTCTTCTATTCATATTGAATCCCATATAAACCATGGCCAGGGAGGATGTACTGTCCCTACGAATGGTAATGTTAATAAGCAGTCTGACATTTGTGGGACTAGCAAAATGGCGGCTCTCTATTAGCTCCCTAGCATCTGGCCTGACTTGTGTAGTCTCGTTCCCAATAGTCACAATAGCCCCTCAAACACTCATATCTATTTTATAGAAGAGAGTAACTGAGACTCAGAAAGGCAAGGCCAAGAGGCCATGTTCCCAATGTCGCCTTGAATCTAAAGCTTGTGTTTTCTACATCATGAAATAACTAGTTAAAGAAATGATTCCATAGCATTGCCAATTAAGCTGTTTCACAGCATTTTTTTTTTCTGTTTCTTTCCCGTATTTTTATGGTTAACTATGGATGATCTCTCAGTGAGTGGACAAATGGTTTAATACAATTTCTTTATTGGTACCCACAATCCCATTCAGCCACCTTGACTGAGTTTTTGGAACAAAGTTGATGAGTTGTTTGTAATTCAATAAGTGTCTTGGCTATTGATTAATAAAAATGACATCACAGTCTGCTTATCATATCACGTGTGGAGTAATCTGCCTTGCTCATCTCTGGGGCCAGGTAACTTTTTTGTCATGGGGGACCCTGTTCATCACAGGGTACTGAGCTGTGTCCCTAGCCTCTCCCTACTAGATGGCATACTGGCCCAAATCGCCTCCTGTTGAGAACCCCTGGATTGCATACCTGTCAGTCCTGTGACTCAAATGAAAACTTTAGAACCTAAAATATGTATAACTTACTTTCCTGATTTCCTAGGTAGGAAATTCCCTTTCCTTATCTCCTAGGGGTTTTCTTGGAACTGAGTCACACTGACAATATTTCTAGCATTACCACTAAGTTGTGATAAGAGAAATTTGCCTTTCTTTGACCGCTGGTCAAAATCAGTTAATTTTTCAGAGAGTCAGAAATCATAGGCTAAGACCATATCTCATCTACCTCTTTTTATCTTCCTAGGCTTTACCCTGCAATTTGAGCAAAATGCATGTTTAATTTATTTTTTTAATTTCATAGTACAGAAGTTAACTGCATACCTGGATATAACCTAATTGGGAACACTTTAGAAATATGATATAAATTTTAAGCAACCGATGTAAATTAAGTGCCAATAAAGCCATGAGATGCTTTGGAAGGAATATTACCTCCAAATGTGGCTGTTTTAAGGCACAGGTGCGGTGGTCTTTCACATTGTTAAATGGAAATCTCTTGCTTCGAAAAATAGTAATGAAATGAATAGAAAGAAAACAAAGATATAGGATAATAAAGCATATACCGCCATATACAGCCGAATAGAACATGTGTAAAATATGGGCCATCTCACCAGTTTTTAAATTCATGGTTTTCTACTTGAATCGGTAATTTTCCACTTGTGTTCT
Organism: Panthera pardus; assembly: GCF_024362965.1. NCBI lineage: Eukaryota > Metazoa > Chordata > Mammalia > Carnivora > Felidae > Panthera > Panthera pardus. Next base: position 15,779,233 of record NW_026526654.1, on the reverse strand, counting down.
AATGTATTCGGTAGCATGTGGCCAAAATGGACCTCATCTGAATCGCTTGCAGGAAGGAAACTTACCTAAAATATAAATAAAATATTCATTAAACTTCTCATTCTGGGCATCATTATTACCCGCCCCCCTCTTTTCTTAAGATCATTCGACCATAAGTGTCACTGGTCATACAGCTATATTCTCCTTTTTCTGTTTCTTTCTCATGGATGACTTAGCACTTAGTTGTTTCAATATTTGCAAAACAGGTTAGAGGGTTAGAGCAGCCACCTCTGAAATACCTTTCTCTCTTCCACATTGGCTTTAGGAGAGTCAGTGGCTACTAGCTCTAACCCACTAGCCTGGGTGGCTCAGTTGGTTAAGCACCCGACTCTTGGCTTCTGCTCACGTCATGATCTCACGGTTCATAAGAGCCTGTTCATGGAGCCTGCTTGGGATTCTCTCCCTCTCTCTCTGCTCCTACCCTGGTCTCTCTCTCTCTCTCTCTCTCAAAATAAATAAATATACTTTAATATATTTTAAAAGGTGCAAAACACCAGAGGCAATTAAATCTGAAATGTTACTTGGACATTGATGGAAAATAAGGAGACATGGAACTTTAGTTACAAGATTTGTAACTAGTAATCATACTCCACACTAAAGACCCATATCTTGATTCTTCTTTTTGTTTTAGATTACTATCCAACTATTTTATATTTTAGAGCCTAATAATAAAGTTGAAATAGCTAAAGAAAACACACCGTATCTTATCTGGAAACAAAGGAGACTGTTTTCACTTCTCAGCAACTCGAAGTCTGCAGCCTAAAGAAAATATGTATGTGCTAAGCACACATGGAGGTAGATATCCAAATTTAATTTAAATACTTGGCAAGTACCAGAAATCACTGCCTGGCTGATAGACACTTCAGATGTCTCTCAGTCTGCTCAGTGTCATTTTTCTAGATTTTCAGATGGAGTCCAGCAAAAATGGTTTACAACGAGCATACACGTTGTGTCCACAATATTCCTTCATTTATTAAAAATAGCAATGAACCTCTGGGAGCTGTCTCATCGTAGCAGAATCTTGCTGATGTTAAGGCAAAAAAAGACATTTTGGGTTTGATGGTTTGTAAAAAGAAAAAGAAAAGACAGAATTTGATTTGGCACATCCATTGCAGCTATGCCCTCCAGAGTGTTTTTTTGTTCCACGGTGTGCATTTTTTTTCCGAGATAGTTTCCTTTTTGTACATAAATAAAACTCAATTGGCATCAGGAAGCATTTTTAAATTACTGGAAAGACCGCAGTGTAGGTCGTGTTACAAGAGTGTTTTATTGGCTTTCCAAATATTGTATTTAAAAATGATATTTGGGTCAGATTTTGTCTGTGCTAAGACTCAACTTACAAGATAGCACCTACATTTAAATGTTGGGACCACCAACATGACCGTACCTTATGCCACCAGATTAATTAGTTTTTTTAGCTATGTTCTGCGCCTCAGAACATAGCTCCTCCTGTCCTCTCTATGCAAATATCTGGACCGCCAGCAAATGGGTCATTTATTAGACAAGTGGTTACTCTGTAGTGGTCTTTCTTTACAATTCAGCTCTACTCATGTTTGCTCATGTAAAAATACAGGTGAATACACTAATACATCACATGTGGGCCATGGGCCTTTAACCAAGCAAGGATGATGTCGGCCATCTGCCTGGCATATGATCTTCACGTGTGCATATGTCAGAGGGAGCACCCAATGGGTCTCACCATGATGGCCAAGTATAGGAGACAGCTTTTGCTTTACGTTTGGAGTGATTCTTGTCTGCCCTTTACATTGATGACAAATACTTGGACAGATTTGAGATCTCTTAGCCATAACATTCTGACACAACATATTCTATTATGCCTCTTTTACTCTTTCGATTATTTACATTTGAGATATCCTTGAGATTACGAAGCAGGTTGATTAAAAAACAACAACAAAAAAGTAGTTCCCAATAGTGAATACATACATGTGGAAATCAAGATCTTTTCCATCTCATACAACCAAACCAAAGAAGAAAAGATTTAAAGGCTACTATTTAAAGCAGAGGCATAGCTAAGGGAAACAGTGGGGGAATTATCACCGGGGTAGAATCTGGGGAGGTACTGAAGGGAAGAAAAGGCACAATAGACAGATAATGTCAAGAATTACTTCAAAATATCAGCCATGGTTAAGGCAATGGCATTTTCTTAAATGTTGTCTCTCACATTTTGGGAGCATTTACCATGTTCCCGAAAGGCAGGTGAAAGAAAGAATATGTCAAGATTTTAACTTTGCAGAAAAGGATATTTTGTGTCAGCTTCACGCCCCGTATCTCCTTCGATAAAAATTAGTCAAAACTGGAAATTTCGCATTTGGCAAGCTTGGAAAATATCTTAGAGAAAAACCAGAATCATATTTTTAATTCCAAATTCACTGAAATATATACTTGCATGTTTAAACATAACAAGACGAGGAAACTTGGAATACAATTAACTCAGAAGAACTTCAAAACGGGAGTAATCCTCTGTTACCCTCGTAAGGTAACTTAGTACGTAGAAATATTCCAAAGCTGCGTCCATCTTATTGTAAAGTAACTTGAACTTCATTTCAAGACTTCATTTCACATCCAGTTTTAGCTGTTACCAAACTGGCAGAAGCTGTAGTTAAAAATTAATCGACCAAGTACTTTGCGAAACTGGAAATACTGTAGGAATCAGTCCTCCGGTCTAGGTTTGTAAGGCAAGACTGCCAAGACTTTCCCCAGGCCTTGGGTATCATCAGTACAACGTAGAGGTTTACAAATCAACAGTGTGCCCTGTCCACGCACCTTTCTTTCCCTGGGAGCATTTCTCCCACCCTCTACCAGTCCTTTCTCTCTAAGACAAGACCAGGGCTGTTCAATTCCTGCTCTTCAGGTTTTTAAACTTAAATATTTTAAGCACAGAATCTTTCACATCGCCCCAAGGTTGCTGTCAATTTAGACTAAGCTATTTAGCTGTTAAGGGTCTTTAAAATTAACATCGTCAACACCAAGCAGGGTTAAGAATGTCTGAGTTCCTGTTTATGCTAAGTAAATATGAAAATATTTGGTATAGGGGCTCCTGGGTGGCTCAGTCAGTTGAGTGTCCAACTTGAGGTCAGGTCACGATCTTATCGTTTGTGAGTTCGAGCCCTGCGTCGGGCTCTGTGCCCACAGCTCGGAGCCTGGATCCTGCTTCGGATTCTGTGTCTCCCTCTCTCTCTGCCCCTCCCCCACTCACACTCTGTTTCTCTCTCCTTCAAAAATGAATAAGCATTTTTAAAAAATAAAAAATAAATAAAATAAAATATTTGGAATAAAATCTATGTATGCCAAAGAAATAATGTGGTAATCTTCCTAGGAAAATATACAACTGGAATAGTACATACTTATTTTGGAATTAAAATCACATTAATTCCTCAAAATGAAAAATCAAGACTCTTCCTGTAGCGTTGCACATTCTTTGATTACGTGATATTCTGAAAAATATTCTGAAAACTATGGGGACAATAAAAAAGATCAGTGGTTTCATGTGGCACCTGGTGGCTCAGTCAGTTAAGTGTCGACTTCAGCTCAGGTCATGATCTCACAGTTCATGAGTTTGAGCCCCGAGTCGGGCTCTGTGCTGACAGCTCAGAGCCTGGAGCTGTTTTGGATTCTGTGTCATCTTCTCTCTCTGCCCCTCCCTTGCTCTCATTTTGCCTCTCTGTCTCTCTCTAAAATAAATAAACATTAAAAAATAACATTAAAAAAAAAAGATCAGTGGTTTTAGGAGAGTAACTAACAATGACTGGACAGACCACAGGATTTTTAGGAAAGTGACAGTACTCTGTATGATATTATGATGATGGATATAAATTATTATGCCTTTGTCCAAACCCATGGAACATACAACACCAGGAGTGCATCCTGAGGTAAACTATCCATTTTGATAGTTATGAAGTGTCAGCGGTCGATTCATCTTGAGTAAAAGATGTACCCTCCCCCAGCAGTGAGAAATGTTGATAATGGAGGGCACCATGCATATGGGAAATCTCTAAACCTTCCTAATTTTGTTGTAAACCTAAAATTGGCCTTAAAAAGGAAAGTCTTAAAAAAGAGAGACTAAATGCCAAAGAAAACCATGTAAAACTGAAAGGCAAATCATCAAGGAAGAGGAATGTTACCTCCTTTTAAAAAAAGAAAAGAGAAAAGACGAGGGGAAAGATAACACAGTGGGGGTGGGTGGGTAATGTGACTTCGTTGAAAGATGGCCATACCAATATTAAGTCATAAAGGAATTGAACCTGAAGGAAACACTATACAATTTTAACAATTAGCAATCAAAAAGCACAATAAAAGTGGCATTACTTTATCATCTTTCCTTGTATGAAAACACTAAGATCAAACATCAAAGAGTCACATAAACTATTAATAATGCGCTTAAAAGGACTGACGTGGGCAGTATAAACAAGGGTATCTATGGTAGCTAATTTTAAAGTGCTGGCTGATTATTCTCAGAGGGCCGCTCAAATCAATTCTAGAAAGAATTGCTTAGTTCCTCATCACGGATCATGTACTTAACCACATGATACAGGGTGCTTATGTGTCATTACTCGCATCGTGTAGCAACAATCCAAAATCAAGAGGGTGAAGGAAAGAACTGGGAAGAGATAGTCCCATAAAAGGAAGAATATATTACAATGTTACACATGGTGTCATCTCAAAAATGCTCTCCCATAACCCTGGAGGCAGAGGTCACGGGGAGAAAGAATCGGGCTTTGAAGGGGTAAGTACAGAGGACAATTAGCTGAAAGAAAGCTGATTTGGCTGTAATGTGTAGCTGCTGGAAAAAGGCAAGGTAAAAGAGCTTAATATGAGGTGTGAGAAGAAAGGAAGTTTTGCTCGTGGCTGTTACTTTTTCTCATTACTGTGTCAGTGTCAACTGTACAACTACATTAATTAATTACATTAATGAAATGCACTCTTGGGGCGCCTGGGTGGCTCTGTCGGTTAAGCGTCTGACTTCAGCTCTGGTCATGATCTCAGGGTTCGTGGGTTGGAGCCCCGCATTGGGCTCTGTGCTGACAGCGTGGAGTTTGCACCTCCCCTCCTCTCTCTCAAAATAAACAAACAGACAAGCAAACAAACATTGAAGAACAAAGTTCATTCTTAAGCACACCAGATATTCTACTGAAAATTTAACTGATAATGTGGGTAATTGTGACTTTTAGAATGTCTAGAAGGGCACAGTAGAGAACTTTATATTCTTGTTCTCTAAATCAAGCAAAAAATATATATATACCCGTACATACACATTCATACGCTGTGCATCAAGTAAAAATGCGTATATATCCCCATTCTCAAATTTACATGAAATACATATACATACACATTCTTGCCTTTCTTTTTTTTTAATGCTTATTTATCTTGAGAGAGAGAGACCGAGCATGGGAGAGGGGCAGAGAAAGGGAGACACAGAATCCGAAGCAGGCTCCAGGCTCTGTGCTGACAGCTCAGCGGGGCTCGAACCCACAAACTGCGAGATCATGATATGAGCTGAAGTCGGTTGCTTAACTGACTGAGCCACCCAGGAGTCTCATAATTGAGAATTTTAAGAAACCACAATGCTTAAGAAGAAAGCCTAAAATGTATTTACAGCTTTGTAAATAACCTCTACGGTACTTACACAAAGAAGCCTCCCTGTATAGAGGAAAATAATAAAGCAGACAGCGTTTTCTAATGGACAACAGAAAAATGTATTACTAGACATTTGTCTGAATGAGTTCAATTACTGACCTACCCTGGATCTATCTACTCTTATAGATCAAACTATTCTGATCTTAAAAGGTTTAACTTTGCTTTCCTAATTCATAGCTGTTTCCTATCCGATTGCCAGGTTTTTTTAAATGAAGGGATTGTGAGAATTTCCACACTGTTTTGGAAGCAGATGTAATCATGCTTCTCCCCCAGCATCTAAAAGGTGGCCTATAACCTAATTGGAAACTCTTGCATAGAGGAATTTCCTTTAAATAGCAATGAGTGGAGTATCTTCCTTTTTTTTTTTTTTTTCCTTGAACAGCTGTAGAGTGTTAGCAAGAATAGTTTCACTTTATTTTCCCAAAATTTGTGCTAAGTGCTAATCAGATTACAAATTCAAATGATAAAATCAAGCTAAAGGGGAACCTTGAAAAACAAAATACAAGAGCAGTCTAGGCAGTGAACAAATAGCCTTAACCTTAAAATTATTATTTTTATAATGTGTACATAAAGAATATTCACTTTTTCCATGAATCATAGTTGCCAGGGCCTTACCTCTCAAATGGAGATTAGACAACACAGTCTAATTAATTCCATGGCTGTTGGAGGCAAAAACTATCAGATTGCAGGCAGTGCATTAACTTGACTTTGCTTTTAAAGACAACAAAAAATTTAAGACAAAAAGGAAGCTTTTGTTCTTCTATCGCAGTTGATTATTTTGGGAATTTACCAATAGAATAATTTTGCTATTTTCCGCTTGTTGTTAAGTGCTTCTTCCCTCAATGCCTAGGTAGGCACAGAAATACCTTTGAAAGCTTGGGATATTGCCATTTCCTGTAAATGTAGCCACACAACGGTGTGAGGTCTAAAGGTTTGTTTCTTTTACATTTTGACAGCTTACATTACACCAGTCAGACTAAAACCAACAGAGAAACAAAGGAAGGAGAGGGACTTTTGGTCACCCTCTTTCCTCCCTTGAAGCACATTAGAGGCTGTCTGAGTTCCCATCAAGGGCATCTGAGCCTTAGGCATCATCTTTTACAAAGAACAGTCTGTCTTGTTAGATGGAGAAAGGGCACAGAATATGCTCCAATGTGCTCGCTTTCTATCCAACTTCCATGTGCATATTCTATGGCCTTGTTACTGCTCTAACTCCCCTCTTTCTCAGTGGATATGAGGGGGGCTGGATCCTTTTGCTTGATGTTGTCCTTGCTACCCCATCAGTACTGACCAATTCCCGTAAGAACCCCTGTGCATCTACGGAGACTCTCTTAGCAAGCAGCACAGGGCACCGGAGCCAGGCGTCCTCAGGAAACCCCACTGTGCCCTGCTCCTTCGTCCAGCATAACCCCATAGTCTGTGATTCCCAGGAGTCGTTATGGTTTCTCTCTCTCCCTTTCAATTCTTCTTCTTTGAATAGTCACCTGGAACCTACTTATTGTTACAGCATCTCTCAAGTGGGCAAGCTACGCTAAACCCAGTCTAAGCCAAGTCTAAGTCAGTTATAGTTAGTTTCCCTTTCTTCTCTCCTTTCACGTTGAAGGTCAGTTTTGCTACATATGCTATCAGCAACAATGCTGACTCTATTTCAATATGTTGTATCTACTTTACTGAAATTCACCGTGTTGCTAAATATAGTGACAGGATTTACCAATTGCCTGAAATATTCTAGTCTTTGTTTCAAGACCTCTGGCTTGATAGCATGGCTTTTAATGTTGGTTAACTCCAGACTCCAGCATTGAATGGAAGCCCTAAAAGAGGGCTCAGGAAGTATTTGCGGAATGAGCTCTGACGGATTTGGTTTCTAAGACCCCCTTGTGGCTTCTAGCAATGTTTTCTTCTTCTGTGGGTAGGATTCAGACCCTCTTTCCCTTTTCTCCAGGTCCTTGAGAGCTGGGATTTTTAAGATTGAATAGATGGTCATCTAATGAAACCGTTGTTTGCTTTTTCATTTTCTTTTATTTTGGTTGTTTTGCTACTTCTCACTTTTTATTTAAAAATTTTTAATGTTTATTTATTTTTCTCTCTTTTTTTAATTTTTTTAATGTTTATTTTCGAGAGAGAGAGAGGGAGAGAGAATGTGAGTGGGGGACGGGACAGAGAGAGAGGGAGACACAGAATCCGAAGGAGGCTCTAGGCTCCGAGCTGTCAGCACAGAGCCCGATGCGGGGCTCGAACCCATGAACCATGAGATCATGACCTGAGCCGAAGTCGGATGCTTAACCGACTGAGCCACCCAGGCGCCCCAATGTTTATTTTTGAGAGAGAGAGAGAGAGAGAGAGAGAGACTGAGTGTGAGTGGGGGAGGGGCAGAGACAGAGGGAGACACAGAATCCGAAGCAGGCTCCAGGCTCTGAGCTGTCAGCACAGAGCCCGATGTGGGGCTCGAACTCACGAGCCATGAGATCATGACCTGAGTTGAAGTTGGATGCTTAACCACCTGTGCCATCTAGGCGCCCATTCTTGCTCTTTATTTTAATAGTGATTCTGAAGCAGCTATAACAGAGGCCAGAGGAAAAGCATTTCTCTACCAGCTTGTTGCCCAGATTCATGTTAGTATTCTTACTGTCCCAGAGATGGCTGCCTGAGAGAATGAAAACATATTTTCTCAATAGGACTCAGGTCATCAAAGTCAAGAATCAATAACCAACACATATTAATGAGAAGGTTTAGCAATTAATTCACATGCATTGACGCTCATATTTGAATATATCATGGAATTATATTGTAGTACTCCTAACTGCTAAATGACATTTGCTTTATTTTAATGCTAAAATGCCTAAGACCTTTTAGGGAGATCAGAATCAGTGGTAGGCTATGCAACTATCCTAAAATTAAAGGCTTGCTTCAGATAATCCCAACGCTGGTAAATGATAGCTAAATTGCTCTCATTCATCACCTCTAAAGACCGAGTATATTAAAATAGCATGTGGAGGCTGTGAATCTCAGTCCAAATCATAGATGTGTAAGAATATTCCATCTTTCTGTTTTCTGTAGTATCAATTGAATTTTGAGGTTAATAAAGTACTGTTCTTAATTTCAAAGTCTCATAGAGTGCAAAAGTGTGTGTGTGTGTGTGTGTGTGTGTGTGTGTGTGTGTGTATTTTATCCCACAGGCAGGGAGATCAGTGGTCATGGGTGTCCTATTCAGAATAACATCACAATAATAATCACTTTATGTTTCCCTTATCCATCACAACTCCTGCCTCTTTCTGAGCCAGACTGGGTACCAAAACTTTTTTGTGAGGTTTACCTATTCATGATCCTCCCTGGCCACCAAAAATAAGCCATACGAGGATTCCCACTGTTCAGTGCTCTTTTCTTTCCCTTTGCCTGAATAATCACTCTCACTCCAATCTGCTGGTTCGGTGTCAGCCTGTTTTTCCCAGCAAACTGCTTCCTGCACTTCAAACGCTGTACGTGCAACTCTAGGCTTAGGTTTTGAAAACACATAAGGAACAACTGTGGGTAATTTGTGCCCAGATGAAGAACGAAAAGACAAAATGCTAACTGAAGAAATTAATGCCTCAAAGCACCATTCATCCACAGTTAAAATGGAAACGGGACATTTACCTTTCTAGTACGTGCTTGCTTCAGTCATGCTGGTCACTGCTCTGTGTTTCATAAGCAACTAACCCAAATTAGCGTATTTCAATTACTAGAACTTAACGTGTGGGGAAATAAAGGGGAAAAGAGCAAAGCAAAAATATGCTCTAATTCTGCCCTGCTAATTAAAATAGCAATCTTGGGGCGCCCGGGTGGCTCAGTCAGTAAAGCATCCGACTTCAGCTCAGGTCATAGTCTCACAGTTGGTGAGTTTGAGCCCTGTTTCAGGCTCTGTGCTGACAGCTCAGAGCCTGGAGCCTGCTTTGGATTCTGTGTCTCTGTCTCTCTTTGCCCCTCCCCCATTCATGCTTTCTCTCTCTCTCTCTCTCTGTGTGTCTCAAAAATAAACATTAAAAAATTTAAAATATAGCCATCTTTATGACTAATGTCTAATATAATTGTTTATTTATTTTTTAATGTTTATTTTATTTTTGAGACAGAGAGAGAGCATGAACGGGGGAGGGTCAGAGAGAGAGGGAGACACAGAATCTGAAACAGGCTCCAGGCTCTGAGCAGCCAGCACAGGGACCGACGCAGGGCTTGAACTCAGGGATTGCAAGATCAAGACCTGAGCCGAAGTCGGACGCTCAACCGACTGAGCCACCCAGGCACCCCTAATATAATTGTTTAAAGTATAATGTAATTTAATGCAAGATCAAGTACTAATTTCCTACAAAGAAGAAGTCTGACACCAGATCTGAATTGATGGACTGATTGATTCCAAATTTGACCACGAGGACACCCAATAAGATGTGAATGGATTAGTGAGAAAAAATCATTGCCAGCAAAATAACTAAAAATATATTCTACAGAACAATGGGCAATAGCCAATAATATCATCATACTAAAAATAATGGCACATATACTTATGATGTAAGATGTAAATGAACAATTCCAAAGACTTAAAACTTCTTCAAGCATGTAGTGAAGTAATCAAAACTCTACAAAATAGTAATTGTTAAAACTATCTCCTGGGGCGCCTGGGTGGCGCAGTTGGTTAAGCATCCGACTTCAGCCAGGTCACGATCTCACGGTCTGTGAGTTCGAGCCCCGCGTCAGGCTCTGGGCTGATGGCTCGGAGCCTGGAGCCTGTTTCCGATTCTGTGTCTCCCTCTCTCACTGCCCCTCCCCCGTTCATGCTCTGTCTCTCTCTGTCCCAAAAATAAATAAAAAATAAATAAATAAATAAATAAATAAAAAAAAACGTTGAAAACTATCTCCAATCCTGGTTAGGTCACTTCCTGTGATGTTATTTTGTGCATCAGGTTTCTGATTTTTGTTTTACTTTTTTTAAGTTTATTTATTTATTTTGAGAGAGAGAGAGAGAGAGCATGAGCAGGGCAGAGGCAGAGAGAGAGGGGGAAGGAGAGATTCCCAAGCAGGCTCTGCACTACCAGCATGGAGCCTGATGCAGGGCTCGAACTCATGAACCACAAGATCATGACCTGAGCTGAAATCAAGGGTCAGACGTTTAACCAACTGAGCCACCCAGGTGCCCCAGTTTTTTTTTTTAGAAGCGTTAATAAACAAAATTACTGACAGTGTCTGAGGTTAAGTTCTGGGGGCACCTGGGTGGCTCAGTCGGTTAAGCGTCTGACTTCGGCTCAGGTCATGATCTCTCGGTTCGTGGGTTCGAGCCCCTCATCGGGCTCTGTGCTGACAGCTCAGAGCCTGGAGCCTGCTTCAGAGCCTGCTTCCAATTCTGTGTGTGTGTGTGTGGCTCTCTCTGTTTCTCCCCCACTCACATTCACATTCTTTCTCTCTCTCTCTCAAAAATTAATAAAGCTTAAAAAATATTTAAAAACAAGAATAGTAAGTTCTGTGTAAAAGTTGGCTAATAGTCTAACCAGCTTACAAATAGTCTGCAGGAAAAAAAAGACTATTACAGAGCCTTTGTATAAATAAAAAAAGGAGGTATCACTAAGTGATACCTCAGCCTGCATGGCTAGCCTGGGTAGCTATCAAATCCTTTCAAGGAAGCGTGGCCCCATTGTTCTGTGGCTAGAACTCTCCCTGAACCCTGGCTGTTTTCACCCAAGCCAAATGTTGAGCTCCCACTGGAAAGAAACAAAACCTGGCACCATTTTGGATGTTACCATTTGGAGAAGGGAGCTCTCCAATAAATGCCAATAAAAAAATGACATTCTAATATAGCTAGTTGTGGGACCAGAAGTCCTTTCCTAATCAAACACCGTCCCCTCAGCCTGAGAATAGAAACATCTTTGAATTGCATGGTATGTTCTACATTCTCCTTGGAGACCGGGGACGAGTCAGACATGCGCACCTTTGACCCAAGAGGGCGAGGCATGCTTCGCCAGCACCTGGACAACCGACTTCCTGTCCTCTTTCTTTCCTTCCTCTGTCTTCCAAATATTTGGTAGTGGGAGTGTGCACAATCAGAGCCCTGCTGGTTTCTCCATTCCCCCTCCCTCAAATAAAAGAGGTTCCTGGTTGAATTTGTGAGCGGCCCTCCCTGACTCCCCTGCTCTGCTTGGGCCCCAGAGCTCAGATTCCCTGGAAAAGGAACCATGCAATAGGACCAGTTGTGGTGCCTGACATAGGGCTAGGAAGAAAATTTGCATCTCCAACTCTCACCCAATGAGTTTAAAAAGGAATTTGTCATTTGCTATCAAAGTTAGTCATGATCAGATGCTGCTTACTAGCTTTAGAAAACCTTCTGCCAAAATGGGAGGAACGAAAAGAAGTAAATAATTGTGTGGGTCACACATAAGAAAACCCACCTAAGGTATTAAGCAGACTGTTAGCAGTGAAAGCCCAATGATGTTAATGGAAAACATACCAACACGGTCCCTCTGTTTGGGAGAATGTCCTTTGCCATGTTTGGAATTCTTTTAAAAATGTGGAGGGAAACATTTAAAGAGTTTAGGGACTGTTTTTATTTTTGCCAACGTGTTACCTTTAATTCCCCCCAAAATGCAAAAAGTTGTTCCAAAAACAACACAGAGTTTTAGAACATTCACCTGTTTCTATAAAAAAAAAAAAAAAGGTAATATTTTGATCAAGTGAAAGTATATATGAATTCATTAAATTTACCATTTACATCATCTTAAAATGTACATATTGCACTTTAGGAAAAAGTTATATGGAAATTGAATTACATCAAGCGAAATCAATGTTTGCTGTTAAGAATAAATTTCAGGGGCACCTGGATGGCTTGGTAGGTGAAGCATCTGACCCTTGATTTCGGCCCAGGTCATGATCTCACGGTTCATGGGATCAAGCCCCACTTCAGGTTCGATGTTGACAGCATAGAGCCGGCTTGGGATTCTCTCTCTCTCTCTCTCTCTCTCTCTCTCTCTCTCTCTCTTTCTCTGCCTTTCCCCCAATTGTGCTGTTCTATTTCTCCTTCCCTCTCTGTCCATATGAATAAATAAACCTTATAAAAGAATACATTTCATATTTCACCCATAGCATAATACAGTTGCTACATGATTTGGGGTGATTGATATACAGCTCACATAAGGATTTCTAGGCCTACTTCCGTCTTCTCTTTTTGTGGAAGGTACACAGTAAAAAATGCATGCACAGAAGGAAACTTCGGCTATCAAGTATCAAACAAGAACATTTGAACTTACACAACAATATCTCTGCGTAAAGCAGTTTTCTAAGTGCTTTCGTTTTTGGGAAATGCTCACTTATAGAATGTTGACTTCTCCTATTAGAAGTTAAGCCTCATCTGCCTTATCCATGTTTCTATAAATAACGGCAGGGCTGCCCCATTTTCTCACTGAAACACACCTGCCCACCAGTAGTCGCAAACATGCTTGTCTTCCTCGGCACCTTCTTAGGCATGATTCCCCCTGCCCTGCAAGCCCTAAGCAGCCCCTAAATCTGCCCCTCGAAGCGATGTTCCAAGTTCATCAGGAGGCTTTTCTCTTCTCCAAAACCATGCTCTCCCCTGCATCCCCAGGCACAGATGTGTGCTTTTGTGTTTTTATTTCTAAGTTTTTTAATGTTTATTTATTTTCGAGACAGAGCGCGCGCATGAGTGGGGGAGGGGCAGAGAGCGAGGGAGACACAGAACGCGAAGCAGGCTCCAGGCTCCGAGCTGTCAGCACAGAGCCCGACGCCGGGCTGGAACCCACACACCGTGACATCATGACCTGACCCGGGGTCAGACAGATGTGTGCTTTTTCACCTGTTTCCCCCTCCACCTGTCCTGTGATTAATTTCAAGTCACTACTGTATGTCCCCGAGCGACAGAGTGACTCCCTTGAAGGTAGTTTCTTCTTCACCTGAATAGCCCCTCGGCCAAATATAGCCTCTGTTTAGCATCTGGAATATAGTAGGTGCTTAGTAAATGTTCATTATAATAGTGAACAATCAAGGCACGCGCTAAGACATTCCCAAACTAAGTAAGGCTGAATTAGAAGAATATTTATACCTCATTACCTTCCAAGAGAAAATTTACATTTCAGATGCGAATTATTTCATTTGTGCTCTGGGAAGCTTACAGTTAAGTCATTCTCAAATGTAAAAGCAGCGTTTGGCTTTTCCTTCTACTGTCAGTCATGAAACAGGAAGTAAATGCAGGTAATCAAGATTTATTTTTGTTTCTAAAACTCCTCTCAGGCTGACCAAACTGGAACTTTTGCTTGAATGGCATCTTTCTGGGGGGTCGAGACGTACGTAAATTCTATCCATATTTTTCTTAATCGATGAGCACTCGGTACATATTTCATGAGCAGCGTTTAAGGGTACCTTGCTGTCTTTTAGTAGAGAAAACGCCAAATATTTGTGTCTCATGTAGTTCGATGCAACTGTGCCAATAAATGACTTGGAGTCTTGTCAAGCTGTGAACCCTGCGACACTCCTCCTTCCCTCCTTCAAGCATTTACACCCAGGCTTCACGGGCTTAATGAAATTTTCTAAGAGAAGCTTGGCTTGCTTTTCATCGTAAGATGTTGGATTTTTTTTTTTTTTTTTTTTTTTTTGATGCTGTGTGTCTGTACAAAGATTGGCTTTTCACGTGCGTAGTAGGAAATGAAAGCAGACATTCACCACCTTTGAGTTTCTTAGAGCCGCCGTTTGGTGCCTAAGTTGCTCATATTCTTAAATGAATTACATTCCCAACTGCTGAAAAGTAAAAGGTTCCCTGGAGACAAGAGGGGGAAATTGTGAGTTTCTCCATGAGCTCCCCAGGGACACTTCCCTTTACTGCGGTCAGCATAGAATAGACTGATCACAGAAAATAAGGTATATCATTTCTTATTTGGGTAGTTTTATTTGTTTCCTTGGGGGCCTTGCCGATCTGAAGGAGTCTCCTCTCTGTCATGGTAGCTAGGGCCCAAGAACCCGGAGGCTGCTAAGCGGCTGTCACCCTTCTCAACTCAAGACCCACTTAATTTTTCCTTTGAATGGCCCGGAGGGTCCCCAATGTTCCATGTACAGTCAAAATCAGACGAGGCTCTCGCAAAATGGTGATCAGCTGTAGAATCCACTGCTGTTGCTAAAATACAGCATTTGGAATATACTTAAATGGGCAAATATTAGCGACTTCGAGTCTTACGATTCCCTAGTCTAGGAATCTCTTCTACTGTGGTCGAGAGGGCAGAAGTTAACGGCGTTTCCTTAGGATGGATCCTTCTCTCCTGGGCATCACAGGGCCTGCCACGCCTTCCTGGTTGTTCTGTGCACTTGGCATCAAAAAAAAAAATGCAGTCGGCATTCTCTTGAAATGTTTTCCCTGGTCATTCTTTTTTTGTATTATTCATGGTCTCCATACTTCCATTATTTGTACGTTAGCTGAGAGATCGCAAAGGTTTCCTCCTGAACTGATCAATGGATCTGATGCCAAAATAGGGGGGCATTAGCCCTGGAAAAAAACCCACTAGAACCAAGGCCTCCCTTCCCCCATCTCTCCCACCCCTGCACTTTCAGAGGCTAGCGGGGTCTGGTTCCATTATGTTCACCTCCTGGACCCTGAGTGGTGAGAATGTACTCCTTCAGAGTTCAACTTCTGTACCGAGAGACAGGAGCCAGCAGGTCAGATCTGGGCCAGCCATCCCTTCATCCAGACTTTAGTACTGCATCCAGAAAGCCTCCCGTTTATCCCGCAGACATTCTAGAAGGCGTTCTTTAAAAAAAAAAAAATTCATTTTTGAGAGAGTGCAAGCAGGGATGGGGTGGGGGGGTGGGGGGGCGGGACAGAAGATCCAAAGTGGGCTCCATGCTGACAGCAGGGACCCTGATGTGGGTCTCGAACTCATGAACTGTGAGATCATGACCTGAGCTGAAGTCAGGTGCTGAACCGACTGAGCCACCCAGGTGCTCCCTCTAGAAGGTCTTCTTGAAACAGCAGTCTCTCATGGCCCCCATTAATTATGAAGAAATTTTGCCAGATGACTCCTACGCAAGAATCCCTGCAGGACAGGAACACAGTGAGGACAAGGCCCCTGCTCTCGCTCCACACTCTGGCTGAGCCACACGCTCACAAATTCGCTCCTAGTTCTAAGCATTTGTCAGCCATCTTACAAAGGACTGATTATCTTTTAGAGGATTACCTCTAATCTTATTTTTTTTTCAGTTTCTTTTTATTTCTTTTTAAAGTTTATTTATTTTTTTTTAATGTTTATTTATTTTTGAGATAGAGAGGGACAGAGTGTGAGTGGGGGAGGGGCTAACAGAGAGGGAGACACAGAATCCGACGCAGGCTCCAGGCTCCGAGCTATCAGCACAGAGCCCGACGCGGGGCTCCAACCCACGAACCGTGAGATCATGACCTGAGCTAAAGTTGGAAGTTTAACCAACTGAGCCACCCAGGGTACCCGAAGTTTATTTGTTTTTGAGAGAGAGAGAGAGACAGACAGAATCTTAAGTCAGCCCAGAGCCCAACATAGGGCTCGAACTCACGAACCACTGAGATCATGACCTGAGCCAAAATCAAGTCAGACGCTTCACTGACTGAGCCGCCCAGTGCCCCTCACACTCATTCTCTCTCTCTCTCTCTTTTTAAAATACCTTCCCTTTTAACATGTTTATATCTATCCCTATATTATATTCATTTCATCCAAGTCATTAAAGAGACAGACGTTGCCTTCCTTGTGCTCGGTGTGGTATCCAGCACTCTCCGTCGGTGACTCCACTGACCGGTGACAATGGCACCTGTTCATGTGGAATTGAGACGGTTTGCAGGGTTAGTTTCTTAACATCGTTTTTTTTTTTTTCCAAAAAACAAACAAACAAACAAACAAACAAACAAAGAAACCAGACCATTTGTAAGTTTCAAAATAAACCTCAGGTCAGCAGGGATAATTATAACTTTCCCGGTTGATTCCCAACCAACACGGACGCATGCACATTGCTTATGCGTTTTTCTCACGGTCTACACCAGCATTTCCAGAGATTGTTTCTGAGGCAAACAGAAGCAAGATGGTAGTCCTCCAATTCAATGCCTATCATTTATATTTGGTGGTATTCTGAAAATGTTCTGGGTTTCCACCTTTTTTACAATGAGTAGACTCAAAATTTCATTCTAGAGTAACTTTTAGTTCACAGTAAAAATGGGAAATGGGTTTTCTCTTTCACAGCGTGGGACCTAAGTTTGTCAGAGGTCCAACTTTGCTCAGCACACACTGTCCCCAATCCTGCACGCATATACCCCTGCTGTGCCACAGGGGAGGGAGCCTGTGTTAGCTTCCTGTGGCTGCTGTGCCAGTCCCCACAAACCTGGTGGCTTAAAACAACAGAAATGTATTCTTTCCGAGTCTGGGGGTTGGATATCCAAAATCAGCATCTCTGAGCTGAAACCATGATGTCGCAAAGCGACGCTCCTTCCAGAGGCTCTAGGGAGAATCTGTCCCTTGTGGTTTCCAGATTCTGGAGGCTGTTGATAATCTGCCTCCCTGTTCCCCTCACCTTCTCCTCTGTCTCTCTCAGGTGACAGCATTAAGGACCTACCTGGATAATCGAGGATCATCTCCCCGAATCAAGATGCCTAATCACATTTGCAAAGACCTTTTTTTTTTTTTTTCCAAATAAGGTGCCATTTATAGATTCAAGGGATTAGGATCTGATCTCTTTGGGGGAACGTTGTTCAGCCTATTATAGAGGCGTAAAGAAAGAGAGTAGAAACCAAAGAGGCGATTTACAAAAACCTCCTTGGGACACTGAAAGCATTGGCTGTGTTACTGCCAGATGTGTTTGCAACACGGGAGACAATGCCTGTGATTCTGGCAGCAACCACTTTGGCATTGGCAGGAGAGATTTCAGATCCGCACATCAAACATGAGAAGCCTCAGAGCAGCGATCAGCTGGCATTAACAAGTCTCATACGGACGGCGGCAGCCATAATTAGGCTGGGCCTTGGCAAGGGTACCTCTTTTGTCGGACCGCACAGTGGCAAAGGCATAATTGATAGATATTAGTGGCACAGCTTCCAATTTCAGGCTTCGGAATCAAGAGCACACATTATGCCAGTGATTCAGAGGAAGCGAGGAAAAATAGGAAACGCGAAACGGAAAACAAGAGAACCAGCTTACGGAGCACTAAAGAGACCCCTCGGACACACATATTCTAAGGAGGAGGTTCCAAAACTATTTGAAAGGATTTTGAAGGAACCTCTCCTTCCATTCCAAGGTCTTTCATCAAGTATGAAACCCTCTACACGGTAAGAAATCCAACCCAAGAATGAGATCGTTACATTGGAATTTTTAACCCCAGAGCCTTGCACATAATAGGTGCTCAATAAACGTGTCTAAAAAGGAACAATTAGGTCACCTGGGTGCCTCGGTCAGTTAAGCGTCTGACTCTTGGTTTTGACTCAGGTCATGATCTCACAGTTTATGGTTTCCAGCCCCGCACCGGGCTCTGCGTTGGCAGTATGGAGCCTGCTTGGAATTCTCTCTCTCCATTTCTCTCTGCTTCTCTCTCTGCCTCTCTCTTTCTCAAAATAAATAAATAAACAAACATTTTTAAAAAGGAATAATTGAATATCTATGTTCATGTGCATTACTGATTAATAGGCAAGGCTCGGGGATTGGTAAATCCTAAATCCAATTTTCAGTTCCCCAAAGATAGAAATATTTGACACTTTGAGTAAAACTTTCTAAACCTCAATTCTCATCACAGCTAAATCATAGATAATAACATAACTTCCCTCACACAAACTCCAAAATGCCCTTTGAAACCTTTTTCATCATGGGGAATGTCCTCTCCCTTTCTTTTTCTTTCTTTCTTTCTTTCTTTCTTTCTTTCTTTCTTTCTTTCTTTCTTTCTTTCTCTTTCTTTCTCTTATTCTTTTTCTTTCTTTATCTTTCTACCTTCCTTTTGCTCTTTCTTTCTTTCTTTCTTCTCTCTCTCTTTCTTTCTTTCTTTTTTTTTCCTCCTCACTGGAGCTGCCAAGAAAAACAGATCAGATGTGGCTGATCAGCAATGAAGGTGAGTCGTCAGAAGTAGAATCTGAGAACCAAACTGGGAAATAATTGGGAGAGGCCTGGCCACTGGCCAGCTCCCCAAGGAAGAGAAGTAAAAATACACAGGCGCTAACACAGAAGGCAGAACGAGGGGTAGGGTTAGCAGGAAAGAACAATATAGTTGGGATGTCAGTGGACTGAGATGTGGAGCATGGTCTTAGGACATGCAGGCTTCCTCTTTGCCCAGAACACAGGCCCGCGCCGGTAGGTGTCATAGCCAGCTTGGGACACTACCCACCGCCTGCATATTTGTGACTCAATGACCTGAGCACAGGAAAAGTAAGCTTGCCACCACCTTTCAGCAAAGGGGACTGCCTGGTGACCTATTCCTGGAGGATGTTGGACCCACATAAAATCATGTTCACTCATTCCACTTGCCTCCGGTAAACAGCAACAACAACAACACATTTTTGAACAAAACCAAAGGTTTTGCTTTTCTTTTTCCCTCCAAAAGACAAATAAGTGTCTTTAGGTTCATATGCTTATACGAGAAGAATCTGGGTTAATGATATACGGTGTCAGCTCTGCCCCAGCATCACATGACCCTCAACACAAAGCAACTGCCCCATCATGGAGAAGTCTCCAAGAGGCCACAGCTTTATCATATCAATACAACATATCGGGTTCCTGAGAAATGCATGGGGAAGTGTGTCCTGACACACAGTGGGGAGAGTTCTATGCCTTCCCCAGCTTGTCGGGGGATTTAGGCTGAATGTTGCTTAAGGCATAAGCTAGTAATGTAGATAATACTACAGTATCAGATGACTCTCTTAACTATTTTTTTGCAGATACATGTTCTACATTAATAATCCCTTACTTGTTTGCATAAAAATTATATCCAATCTGATTTAAACTGAAACTATTAATGTTACCTTAAGGAACTGTTGCTATTCTTTTCTTTTCTTTTTTTTCTTTTCTTTTCTTTTCTCTTCTCTTCTCTTTTTTTCTTTTCTTTTCTTCTTTCTTTTCTTTTCTTTCTTTCTTTCTTTCTTTTGTTCTTTTCTTTCTTTCTTTCTTTCTTTCTTTCTTTCTTTCTTTCTCTTTCTTCTTTCTTTCTTTCTTTCTTTCTTTCTTTCTTTCTTTCTTCTTTCATTTATTTTGAGAGAAAGAGAAAGCATGAGTCAGGAGGGGTAGAAAGAGACAGTGAGAGAATCCCAAGCAGGCTCCGCACTGACAGTGCAGAACCCAATGCGAAGCTCGAACCCACAAACGGTGAGATTATGACTTAAGCCGAAGTTGGATGCTTAACCGACAGAGCCACCCAGGGGCTCGGGAACACTTTCTTTCAAAATGTTTGTCTTTGGCCATCGTTTCATAATGTTTCATCATGGTCATGATACTGACACGTTCAATTAAAATCACAGTTGTCTGCTATGAAAACAACAGTTTGGTTTGGATCCGAAGCCGGTCAGTGCCAGTGTAAGTCACACAGTCCTCCACAATGCAGGTATGATGTTTCCTCATGGGGCCACGGAGATTGCCAATGCCATGCAACAGGAAACACACCCAGACTATGACAGCCTCACATCCCTGCACAGGGTCACAGCAGGGGGTTAAGTGGAATCTCCAGCCATACAAGTCAATCTGACAGCAAGCTAGGAATGCCCCTGTGGTCCACCTATGGGGCACACATCACCCTAGTGGATTGAAAGTTGGTGTATTTTTAATTCCAGTATTCTTTAACCTCTGTGGATATCATTTGGCCCAATTTGGAAATCTAGAGAATCTTAGAGAAAAAAAAAACAAAAAACTAGCAAATTAGCAACTGAAGTTAGGTTTATTGAACCATACTTATTCCCCTGATACGAAGTAATAATTTGAGACTAGACCCCACACATTTTTCATGTATTCCATAATGCAGTTAAAACTTATCTCGCATATTTGATTTTTGTGGGTTTTCCGATGGCCAAATGACACACAACTGAATTTTGCTGATTCCTCTGCACTAACTAGAGTCTGTTGCACTTGGCTTGGCATTCAAGACTTCCCTCCAAACTATTGTGCTGTCTCCATGCTCACCTCCCACCCCAACGCCAAATGTGCTTGACCTTCTACACATACACAATCCTGGTCCTTATACAATGGCTGCTTCTATGCTTACACTGCTTTTGTCAGCCTGTGATGTCTTTCTGTATCTCGCTAACAAATTTCAGTTCAATTGGACACACATGTATTGATCCCTAGACCCATTATGGTGTGTGACTCATAGATCGTGCACATTTGTGTTTGTAAATAAATGATGAAACGGCCATGTACAAATGTTTTCTTAAGTGCTGCAAGGCATAGAAGGATGCAAAGGATATGATCTTTCACCTTGAGGAAATCACAAGCTAGACAGGAAAATAATACTGTAAACAACTATTAAAAATGCATGAAATCAGTTTCATAGTCATGAGGGTGGCATATGAGGCTGGTCTGAAATAAAAAGTGTTGTTGGGAGCTCAGGGAAGGCTTTCCAAGAGGGTGGCATTTTATTTGGGGGCACTGATATTTAAACACAGTAAAACCATGGATTGTGAGTAACTTGTTCTGAGTGTATCCTGCAAGATAAGAAAACATTTCTAGTACATTTTAACTTGGTAAACAAGCGATGTCTTGCAATGTAGTACGTGATGCTGAATGTCACGTGATCACAACTGAACCAACGGTTCTTGAAATTTGCTTTGATATACAAATGATTACAAGCATGTTTCTGGAACAGATTATGCCCACAAATCAAGGTTTTACTCTACAAGGAAAGGCAAAGCTGGTTTTGGAAAAGCTCTCAGCAGTGTCTTCTGGTATGAAGGTGTGAGGCTGGGTATTGAGAACTTTCAAGAGCTGGTTGACTACAACCCCATCCTCAAAGCTCATGGCAAATCTAATTTCCTCATAAAGCTTTTCTTAAGTCCACACTCACTGCCTGCATCCTTCCCTTACTCCCCGAGACTGTATGTTTATTTGGAGGTTAGATGTATTGATCAAGTTAGGCAAACTGAAGTGAAGTGACTTACCACTCTGAAATCTCAATGGCTTTACCCAATGAAGATCATTTCTGGTGTAGGCTCCAACACCATCATAAGAGATCAGGTACACATAATCTTCTCTGACCCCTAAGGCCTCCATGGAGTCCTCCTGTAGACTGTCTATCTACAAAGAATGAGCATGCAGAGGACAGACCTTACAGGAATGTCCATAGAATGTCTCCACCCACATTCAATGGCTGTGACTACCACGCACCCCCAGAGATGTACGGGAACTGGAAAAGGCCATGTTCCTGTGCACCAAGGAAGAATCTGGAAGTTTTGTGGATACACAATATCGTGTGTGCGACACGAGTTCATAATTAATCCAGCACTTGTGACATACCTACGTGTATCTGACACCAGAGCAGGTCAAGTCATAATATCAACTGTCTTTCAAAATGTGAGTATCTGAAAATATCATGAACTATACAGTTCAACGTTTCTAGGTCTCGTTCTAGTTAATATTTCTGCTCAATTCTTATCCATGAGGATTTTTTAAACTTTAAAAAACATCAATATGGTTTCTATTGACAAAAATTCCAATTTAAAGTTTTTCAAGATGGCCATAAAGCCTGGAAACAAAAGTAAATTAACCTGACAAACGGGCATTGGTATTATGTTACATGGTACATTCAATATGTTATCTCCTTAGAAAATGTGTGCAAAATTTTAATGAGCATGGTACATTAATAAGCATCTCTATCAATATATGAAAATGTACCTGATGTGTTGCTTCAGTAATTTTTTTTTCTGATTTTCAGCAATTGAGCATGTGCTTCTGGCATATTCCACTAGAAGTAAATTTTAATCTGTAAAATCAACCTATCAATCAAGATTAAAAAACTTAAAATACACATTTCAAGGCTCTGTGACCATGCTGTATATATTTTTATGATTGCCGCAAAATATTTCAAGGTTACTTTAAGATTTTAAGGGTAGTACCAGTTTAAGATTAAATTTATGGGGTGCCTGGGTGGCTCAGTCAACTAAGCGTCTGACATCATGATCTCATGGCTCGTGAGTTCGAGCCCCGCATCAGGCTTTCTTCTGTCAGGGTGGAGCCCACTTCAGTTCCTGTCTCCCTCTCTCTGCCACCCCCCATCTCGTGCTTTCTCTCCATCTCAAAAACAAATTAAAACATCCAAAAAAATGTAAAAAAAAAAAAGGTTAAATTTGTAATATCTAACTCTTCAGATTAGTTTTCAGAAGCCCTGTGGGCTAAGCAAAAATCTAGGGGTAGACAAGCATGGCGGGGCTAACAGACGCATCCTACACACTGACCTGCCATGTTGCTCTTTTTAACATGATTCTATCCAAAAACACCTGAGACATACCTAGCATTCTGGTTTTCCTTCCTCAATTCTTTCATAACTGTTCTCTACAGAGGCTGTCACCTTTACTGGGTATTTATGCTCTTTTGGGCTCTCACCCATCACCATGAGAAGATCACTAAGATCGTCCACTGATCCAAGGAGACAGATAGAGGCAAACTGAGCAGACTCCCCTCCCCCACACCCAGACGTGGTGAGGAAAGGATGGAGAAAGGAAATTATCTATAAGACACAGGCGACTTGGGATCCTGACCCAAGACATATCAACATAAAATGCCCAATATGTAACTTACTCAAGGTTCTACCTTTGTCTAACAGTAGCATGCATTGGCCCTGAGCACACAGCAAATGAGAAAAACCTTTCTTATTAAACGTTAATCATAAGACAAGTGTTGGGAAAAAAATAAAAATCCAAGCTACTTTTAACTGTCAGATACGTATAAACATAATGAAAAATAAGCCACCAGAGGAGTAAAAACACGTGAGCCCTGGGATTATGACTAAATAAAGCACAGAGGATTTGGGGGGCAGTGAAATTATTTTGAACAAGACTGTAAGGATGGGCACATGTAATACACATTTACCAAAATGCATAGAACATACAACACCGAGAGTGAACCTTAATATAAACTACAGACTTTGGTTAATTAGTGTATCAGTATTGCCTCAACAATTATAACAAGTGTCCCACATGGATGCAAGATGTTCATAGGAGACAAAACTGGGGGCAAAAATTCACATTTGTTAAAACGTTTTGAAAATTGTTTAAAAATTAATGAAAATGTAAATGAACATCAGGGAATTGGGGGAAAAACAACAAAAAACTACGTTGTTACTATCAACTTGATTTCATTGTCTGACCCTCTGTGATGTCTCATCACTGAGAGAAGCCACTGATGTGACTGAGGTGCACGTATTCATATTCTGGAGGCAGACGAATGGTCCAGAATCACTATAAAAGTCGCAGGTTCTGTACGGTTCAAGGCTGCATTCTGAGTGGTCAAACGACAGCAGCTGGCAGCCTGCGTTTGAGCAGCTGCGCAAACCCCCGCCGAGGCAACACGTCCATGCATTCCCCAACCCCTGAAGGTTTGTTATAACCTAAGTACATTTGCAATCTATTAAATCAAGGGTCTGAAAACTAGAAGCCATGGGCCAAACCTGCTCACAGCCTGTTTTTGTAAATATTTCATTGTAACACAGCCACACCTACTTGTTTCTGTGACATTTGTGGATTCATTTGTACAACAGCCAGGTTGAGCGGCTGCAACAGAACCAGTATGGCCCAGAAAACCTAAAATATTTGCTATTTAGTCCTTTCCATAATACCTTCGTCAACCACTATTAAACTATTAAATAATAGCACTATTCATGCTACGCTACTCTGACATATATGCTTACGTGCTTTGCAAAAAACTAAACTTTGTGAAGTTCCTTCCATCCATAATTAAGAATATTTAGGAACTAGTGACTCTCTCCTCCATCCACTCCTACTCTCAAAGCAGATTGACAAGCAAAACGTAAACCCCACATCAAAGTTCCAGCTTAAGGAATATCAGCTGGATATTTTCTAATGCATTCTCTAAAATCACGTGTGCTGTGACATGCTCACAATGAACTGGGTAACGTATAATCCCCACAACATTCTCTCCAAAAAGGACAGGCAGAAAATCATGGATGTGCCATGAATCACTCTTAAATCCCATCAACAAACATGGAGCAAATTATATGTGCTAGACCCATGAGGTCAATGCTGAGTTAAAAGTTTTGTTTTTTTTTTTCCTATTCTCATAAGAATAATCTCCAATAGGATCAGACTGATCCTATCCTATTGAGCGACGCACCCAGGAAATCAGACGTCACAGCGGTGCTCGGTGGAAAAGTACATGGTGCTTTGGGAGCAATTGTGAGAAGCAGCCTTGACACATTTGGTGAAATCTGATGAAAGGGTGGGACGTAGGTAGTGAAATCAGAGATCTAGCCTAACGGCATCAAGCAGTGGAGAGAACCACACACGTGAGCACAGCAAAGAGTGAAGATCAGGAGCCCATAGAATCAAAAGGAAGCAAGAGCAGGCACCAAACCTAGAGGCTCGAGGCCTTGTGTTCATTTCTAAGGAAAGCCTTCTGGTACAGTCTCTTCCAGATAAATGAGAGCAAACGTCACTGTGTTCTCTTGACAGGCAATGGACGCTCCAGAGCACTAAGTATGGGTAGTGGGTTGTTTGCAACATAATTTCAGGGGAAGAGTAACTTACTCATGAGTCAAATACAGTAAAATCTTGGATCGCGAGTAGCTTGTCCTGCTAATGTTCCACAGGATGAGCAAACGTTTCCAATAAATTTTAACTTGGTAAACGAACAATGTCTTGCAATAGGGGTTGTACGCGATGCTGCATGTCACAGGATCACAACTGAGCCAATGGTTCTTCTCTCTCTCTCTCTCTCTCTTGCTGTGGGATTGTGGGTGATCGTCTCCCATGCTCAGATGCTGGGTCTCAGGCCGTGGTGTTTGGCAGAAATCAATGATTTTTCAGAATGTGGGAAGGTCCCCAGAACTGTCACTAGTGTATTTTTTGTCACTTCAAAGCACCTATGGACAGTCCTTTGCTCTTCCGTACAAGAGTGGGCTTAGGAATGCTTTGCTTCGTTCTAGGTCAGGCTGCCTGCAGATAGAGACCCTTTCCTCTGCTGCCTTATTGCCACTTACATTCAATACAGTAGATGACAAGAGTTTATTAACACTGTTGTGTAGCCAACATCTGTGCGAGCATATACAATGGCCCCCACTCATAAAAATGCTGAAAAGAAGGGTGGTAAGAAGGAGGAGATGATTACGGTGGAAGGTAAGAAGGAAAGCACTGAGAAGTACAAACGAGGTACGTGAGTGGCCAAAATTGCAAGATTTTATAAGAAGTCTATGTCGACCATTTGCACACTATTAAAGAATAAAGAAGAAATAAGGGGGTTAGATGCAGCACAAGGAGTAACGAGAATATCAAAGCAATGGCCATGGTTCTGGAAGGTGGCAAAAAGTTGCTCCTGGTTTGGAGAAACGAGAAGCAACTAGCAGGTGATACTATGAGCGAGAAATTTATCCGTGAGAAGGCAAAGGCCTTATACACCGACCTCATAAGTAAACTGCCAGGTACGTCAACAGAAAACAAAGAAGGAGGAAGGGAAGGAGGGAGGGAGGGAGGGAGGAAGGCAAGCTTGAAGTGGCATCCATAGTGTTGTGAGGCATGGAGAGGCTGCGACTTCAGATGCTAAGGCAGCTGAGGTGTTTGCTACCAAGTTCCAGAAAGTCATGGCTTCTGAGTGTTACCTGTTGGAGCAAGTTTTTAACTGTGATGAGACAAAGCTCTTTTTGGGGAAAAGAAGCCAAAGAGGACCTACGTTACGGAAGAAGAGAATGCATGCCAGGTCACAAGCCTGTGAAAGACCGTCTCACCCTCTTGTTTTGTGCTAATGCAAGCGGGGATTTCAAAGTCAAGCCTCTGCTCGTGTATCGTTCTGAGAATCCACGAGCCTTCAAGAAATGCAAGGTTCAGAAGAGCTAGTTAAACGTTATGTGGAGGTCCCGCAGCAAGGCTTGGGTCACTCGTATCTTGTTCATTGAGTGGATCAACGAGGTCTTCAGTCCTGCAGTGAAGAAATGCCTTTTAGGAAAGAATCTGCCACTCAAAGCCTGGCTGATTATGGGGAAGGCTCCTTCCCTTCCTCCAGGCTTTGAGGATGACTTACTGGAGGAATTCGAATTCATATGGGAAGGTCAAGTTCCTTCCTCCTAACACCACTCCAGTCCTTTGACTCATGGATCAGCAGGCCATTTCGAACTTTAAAAAGCTTTACGCCAGAGCACTATTTCAGCAAATCTTTGAAGTGACCAAAGGAACAAACTTTACCCTCCAAGAGTTTTGGAAAGATCACTTCCAAGTTACGAACTGCCTCAAAGTCATTCATAAACCCTGGGATGGGGTCACCAAGAGAACCCTCAATTCTACTTGGAGAAAACTGTGGCCTCATTGCATTCTTGGACATGACTTAGAAGGGCTTGCTCATGAACAGCGGCCGCTAGTTGTTGATGAAATTGTGTCCTCGGGGAAGACCATGGGACTGGAGGTGAACGAGGACGACGTTCGGGAGCTGGTGGAGGAACATGGCCAGGAGCTGATCACCCACGAACAGATGGATCTACGTTGCGAACAACAGCAAGGGGTTATGGAGGAGATCTCGTCTGCAGAGGAAAGGAGAAAAAGGCGGAGGAATCCCTCACTTCAAGTGAGATTGGGGAGATGTGTAAAATGTGCGACACAGTGCAAAATTTTGTAGAAAGGCATCACGTGAATAAGGCTGTAGCAGTGTGAGCGATTAATCTGTTTAACGACAATGCAATGTCTCATTTCCATGAAATCCTCAAAAGGAGACAAAAGCAAGTGTCATTGGATAGTTTCCTTGTTAAAGCTGCACTAGATGAAAAAGATCTCATTGGGCCAACGGATATCGGTGATTCCGTTAGTAATGGTGAAAGTGTCCCTACACAATAACTCTTCTCTCTCTTGTCTCCCTCCCACTAGGCATGATGGTTTTCAAAGGGAAGTGCAGGTTAATTTATTTTTCTTTATATTATGTATTTTCTTTAACATGTTATATTCTATTACAGTATTCAATCATTTTATATGAATATTTTTGGGTTGTGGAACAAATAATCTGTGTTTCCATTATATTTATGGGGAAATTTGCTTTGATATACAAGTTCTTCGGACCATAAGCATTTTTCCAGAACGAATTCTGCTCACAAACCAAGGTTTTACTGTACTTTAAAATGAAACCAAATTAGGAGCACCTGGGTAGCTCAGTTGGTTAAGCATCCAACTTCAGTTCAGGTCACGATCCCACGATTTGTGAGTTCAAGCCCCGCATCAGGCTCTGTGCTGACCTCTCGGAGCCCGGAGGCGGCTTCGGATTCCGTGTCTCCCTCTCTCTCTGCCCTTCCTCCCACTCACGCTCTGTCTCACTCTCTCTCTCTCTCTCTCTCAAAAATAAATAAAACATTCAAAAAAAATAAAAAAAGGAACCAAATTAAAATATGAAATAGAATACAAACTCCTAAAAAGGACTTTTTAAAAGTGTTCCATATTAACAATATGGTAGGTGTCACAGGTGGCAGAGCTGAAGATAAAGAACACACTTAGTCTGATAGACTGTTTTAAGAGGCAAACTGGTCTCCATACACACATATGTCTAGGTTCCAGGAGCCCAAGGACCATGTCTGAATCTCCGGCATGGCCCAATGCTCAGCAAAGGGCTAGCCACCTGCCAGATACTAGGGAAATATTTAAAATGATTCAAGGGAAGAGCTCTTTGCATCACTTCCTAACTGGCAGTAAATTCCAGAACCAGTATTCAAACCCAGGTCGGTTTCCATCCAGTCTAAAGTGAAAACAACTACCCTGCCTGTTTCTCTTGTGTTGGAAAATAGAATTGAATCATGCCTGGATGGCCCCGTTCACGGGCTGTATTAGGACCAAAGAAGACATTATTGAATGAGAATGTATTTTTTAAGTCAGAAACACTGGAAAAATGTAAGTAACTGAAAGATGGAATGTAATAAGTTTGCATCACTACTTTCAAAGTTAGAAGCAATGTTCTAAAGGAGAACCATCTTAGATTTTTTTCTCTCTTTAGGGAGGTTCTGAAACCTCTAACATATTATTTCTTAAGTGTTCACTTTTGTGTATTATAGGTTCATGGTTAATGACTTTTTAAAAAAATATATATCTATTTTGAGAGAGAGAGAAAGAGAGAGCAGAGGAGGGGCAGAGAGAGAGAGGGAGAGAGAATCCCAAGCAGGCCCCATGCTGTCAGTATGGAGACCAGTGTGGGACTAAACCCACAAACCATGAGATCATGACCCGAGCCAAACCAAGAGTTGGTCACTTAACAGACTAAGCCACCCAGGTGCCCCTGGTTAATGACTTTTTAATTTTAATTTTAATCCAGGAGAGCATTATATTTTATTCAACACACAGATCTCCGCAAACTCTTTGAAAATTGCTTTATCCCCCAACCTATCCTATTCCAGCAGACCACACACACACACACACACACACACACACACACACACAGCATTTGCATTTTGGAAACCTTAAAATCATTTTTTTTTTGTCTCTGCCACAAGATGAAAACATCCACCAACTTCCTGGAGTCTATCGTGATCAATAAACAACAGACGTCTGAGAGTACCACAAATCTCTCCTCCATATTTCACGAAGAGTTTTTCTGTCTCAGGCTCTAGTCAGTAAACAGAGAATAATGTTGATGCTTTGGGAGAAGTATCTGATTGACTGTGGAGGAAATGTCTCAACTTCCTCATCTAAAGCTGCACAATACTTTTTTTCCTTACCCTTTCTAGTTCTAGAATTCTTAATTAACCAACGATACAGCATTTGGATATTAAGGAATTTGAAGCACTCTTACGTAGCCAGACATGCACGCACGCACACGCACACACACACCAACATAAATCACCGATCCAACTTCTAATTTTAGAGTTGTTTTCAGATCCAATTAGACAATTTTTTTTTGCACACGCTGGTTTGGGGGCTACAGTTCCATCTGGCCATTGTCATTGTCACATGGTAGAGGCCGCATCTCACGGGCACTACTTGAGCCACACCATTATTTCAGACTGTAATGTCCACACGACTAATTGGGCATCTCGTTAAACTGCAGCGACGGGTTCGATGGGTCTGGAGTAGGAGCCAAGAGACTGCATTTCTAAGAAGTCCCCAGATGATGCTGATGTTGTTGGTCCACAGGTCACACTTCTAGAAACAAAGGCCCACATCAGTTCAGTTTCAACACTTAGACCAGAACTGAGTTCTCCTTGGAAGCTCTGGTTGGCTTCTCAGCTCAGAGTTCATCATTGCTGAAGGAGGTCAGTGGTGATGCTGTTGTCCAAATTTGCCTGGAGTTCACAGAACATTTGAAGGTGTTTGTTTTGTTTTGTTTTTGTTGGTTTGTTGACTACTTTTCAATACGTCTGTTATGTTCCACTTTCTTCTTTGTATCATAAATAATACCTTCAAAATGCAATCATAAAACAACTCGCTAATGAAAAGAAATCCTATTACCATAGCGTAGTTTCCTATTATATTCCTATCAGACTATATCAGTTTGGAGTTTTTGTACTGACATAATAAAAGTCAAAAATGGAACCCGGCTATCTCAACCAAATGCATCGATTTACTGGGAAGATGTCGGGAATCAAAGAATTGGTGTGATTTGGGGTCGGAGAGCATGAAGCCTAGGTGAGGTCTCTGCTTGGCCGATGGGCGGCTGCTTCTACGACAGGAGACACAGTATCTTTCAGTCTTTGCGGCACCAGCTCAAGACCCAGCATCCTAATACCAAGCTTCTGACTGGCACGGTTTGAGTCAAGTGCCTGTCTCCCCTCCCCAAGCACGATCAGAGGACAGGTGGCTTCAGTGGGGGCAGCACACCAGGAAACCGATTTCCTGCTGAGACAACACAAACCAGGGGACTCCTCCCCCCCAAAAAGGGAGAGGGGCTGCCAGATGAAAGGAGTCAACTTGGATACTCACCAGTGGGGGGAAAAATAACAAATGTTGCCATACACGGGCAATCAAATATTCTATTAAAGTATGTGATGTTGTCACACAATTGTCATTAAATACCTCAGGAAACATATAATGCTTAAAAAAAAAGTCAATTGTAGACACCTGCTTAAATGTTACAGAAGACAGGTTTTCATGGTTAAAGAAAACTGCCTAATATAAGACCTTTAATTAGTTGTTTGTATTTTGTTACAATTACAGAACACACAAATGTTCCATTTTCTTCTGAGACTTTTTCTCCTTCACAATTATCCTGTTGGGTGATGTGTGGATGCTGAATGCAACTGTCTCCTTCTATAGTAATTTCTACTTCTTTCAAGTCTGTTAAACGAGCATTGCCTTTTCCCTTTCGGGTGAATATTAAAGAAAAGAACAAGGGAAAGGTGGTTAATTCAGAAAATCCTAGTATCTCCAAGATACGGAGATACCATTTATACACGAAGGGCAAACAGTGGCATCATTTTTGTTTGGAAGAAATAAAAATTGAATGTACGTATTTGTATTGTCGGCAGTTTCCTCCTTAAACAGAAACACTTCGGTTGTCTTTACCATGTCTAGTTATTTAAATTATTTTTTAATGTGGCAAAGGCCTTGGAATTAATCAGCCCCATCTGCATACACAAAAGACATGACACAGGGAACAAAAACGTCTGAGGACAAAACTAGGCTTCCTTTCACAGGCAGTGGGGGAAATTAGTGTCATCACTAGGTTGAAGACATAAAGAGATTCAAAATTAAAAATCCTTTGAACGCTTCCAACAAGATTCCTATAATCAGCTGAAAGATAAGTAATGATCAAAGCCCTTTAAAACAGTATTGTTCACTCCATTAGAACTGTTTAAATGTACCCTACTATTCACCAGAAATTACACAAGATTACTGCAGAAGCTATGCTATTGTTTCAGCGAGGTACCCAGATGTTTTAAGGATGGCTTCCCCCATCAACATCAGGTTAAAAGCCAAGATACAAAAACAGCTGCAGTTATAAACCTTAATTACCAGGAACATCCCCCCACCTAGGTGCTCAGTGGCTCTGACAAACTGATTTTTCCCGAACAGAGTGGACTGGAGGTGGTGTTTGGGGACTGGCGAGGCAGACGGGAGAAAGGCAAGTCTTTTCCTACGTGGAACCAAATTTTGGCCAATTCTTCAGACAAACCCTTCCAAAGCCTTCACTAATTTTGTATCTGGGATACGTTAACCTGCTAAAGGTTGCTTTTTCATTTAGTCCATGTTATCCCGGCCCCGGGATGATGGGTGAAAAGAGATAAGCATGTTTCTGCACACCTCATTACCACTGTTATTTTATGCACTCGCCCGGGGATATTACACACAACAGTGCCACATTGGGGTCTGAGAACATT
Source organism: Panthera pardus (assembly GCF_024362965.1). NCBI lineage: Eukaryota > Metazoa > Chordata > Mammalia > Carnivora > Felidae > Panthera > Panthera pardus. Next base: position 15,747,100 of record NW_026526654.1, on the reverse strand, counting down.
CCTAAGCAGGAGTCCAGAATGATGAACATTTGACAGATTTACTAACTCTTTACTCTTACTCCCTGATGCACTGTGAGGTTTTAATAACAATATTGTTATTGCTTTTATTGATAGCAATTTGGAAGGGACATCTTCTGTCTCCATCTTTAAACACGTTGAAGGTTTCACATGATATTGTTTATGATCACTAGCTGAAGATGGGGAAAGAATTGACAAGGTTTTAGAAACCGATTTCTACCAGCCACTTTGAAAAAATACAGCAACTTCAATTTTATGTTCCCGGCAAGATCAGTCTAAACGGTCCAGACTACACTGAGTGCAAGAAGGCACATAGAGAGGGAGATGTTATGATCTATGTAGAATCTCGGAAGGTGTGTGAATCAAATCAAAGTTAAGTGAGCATGGGTTACCATACGGTATTTCTGGTGTCAAACTCTAAACGTCTAGTCCATTTTGGAATAGTTTAGCTCTAGATTTTTCCTCCCTCCCACTTTATTCTCAACCAGCAAGTAGCACATCTAGGGGAAGCAAGGATGTCATGAACATAACTCCTATCCTTAGAAAATCCTGAAATTTGAACACACGAGTAGTGTCATGGAAAATGGCAACATTCAATGTCATCAGGTTTGCCTTGGAGTCGCAGAAAGGGCTCTCTGAGGTTCTCATATACAGATATTTAGCAATCACATGATGAAACAGAAACACACCGCATCCAGCCATGACTTCTGGTATGCATTCCTCACATCCCCAAGTAAGAACTCCAGGAGAATTGCAGGATGGCAACATTGAGTTCTTGTATTCCGAGACAGTGATTCCTGAGCACGGGTTGCATCAAAATCATCTTTGGGAATTGTTAGTCCTAACAACCACCACAGTTATAATCATTAGAGCTTGCATTTCCTGAGTACCTGGTGAGTACTGTGCTAACCACTTCTCAAGGATACCCTCTTCCAAGGATATGAACGTTTTAGAAAATCAGGATCACTAGAGGTGAGACCCTGGAACTGCCCAGATGATTTCAATTTAAACTGTGCTTTGAAAACAACTGTGAAAAAGGGACATTACTCGCCAACTAAGTTCCCCAACCCTGGGGATGAGTGCTCATTGATGAACAGAGGGTTTATGATGCCTCAAGGACGACCTGACCCATCCTCCCTCAAACCCACAGGAGCTTTGAAGTAGGTCAAAGAAGAGATTCCAAGATTTCTTTGGAAGGCTTTAATTTTTACTTTCCTGCTGTGACACTGGGCTCCCACACTTCTCTGCCATTATGCTGTATTTCCACATTCCCCGGAAATTTTTAAGATATACTGCCCCAAGTTTACATCCGGCACCACGCTGATCCAAACCAGGTCTCGTGATTAGCATCCTTGTTACATTAGAAGACTCCAGAGTGTTTATCCGTGACTTATGGAGTTCTTTGCACTAACTAAGGAGGAAGCTTTGGATGAAGATCTGTAGACCCTAAGTTCCTGGCAAAGTACTTCTGAAAATCATTTTAAGAAGCCCTGGTCTTATAGACCTCCACATATGCTGGCCCTTCCATTTGGAACAGTTTTTCATCGGTGGAAACCCTGTGAGCCAGTGAAATCTAAATCATTTTTCCTGGGTCTTGAATTTTCTTATTATATTTTATAAATGAAATGGTAAATATCCAGAGGAGCCAGGTTAGAGTATGACTTCCTCAAGGGCAGGCAATGATCTTATTTTTGTAACACTTAAATACAGCCTATGGAGTTTCATTAGAGTTGAATGAGCAAACACATATTAAAAAAAAAAAAAAGAGTTAATGAGTTAACTCTGGAGGTGGCTTAAGCTTTCACTTAGACTTTCATAAGCTACAGATAACACATGGTACAAAATGTGTGTTCTCTATGAATGCCCTAATTAACTAGACTTTAAAAGAAAACATGCAATGAGGAGGTTTGTTCAGTAGCATTGCTCTTTCCATGAGAATCACAGGTATTTTCTAGTCTTTTATTTCACTGAAATATATCAACAACTTTGAACAACAATTAAATGATTGACTTTGACGTGCACCCTCAGTAACGTTGAAGACAGCTAATCAAAGACCTTGTACACAACATACCAAATAATCCGGCAAAACCACCATGTTGAAAGCTGACATTCTTTGAAGTAAAAGGCCCCTCCGTGAAATTGATGTTGAAATGTAAAGGGTTAACCAAGACTGACTTTAAAACCACTTTTCCGTGGGTAATATTGCCAAAGCCAAAAGGAATTGCTATTTTGCATGAAGTAAGCAATACAGTTCATTGAAAGTGAGTTAAAGTGTTTTCGATATTTACTCTATATGACAAGCTATAGGCAATGGGGAAAGAGCTGGATTTTATTATATTCTCTTCACATTAGGCCCTCAAATCCTGATTCTCAATCTTTAAATGTACACTCTTCATGATAGAAGAGAAAGGCGTATTAAAATCTGTTTAAAGCAGGCCCTATCAAAATGATTGCTGCTGGCTGGACATTTTCCCCATTAGTCCATTTTAACTTAACCATGTCAGATTCATGCCTCCTAGCCATATTGGCAGGGGTAGCTTAATGAGATAAAAAGAAAACGAAAAAAAAAAAAAAGAAAAAAAGAAAGAAAGAAAGGAAGAAGAAGGAAGGGACACGAGCTAATGAGCTAGATTGCTTTGGTAGCCCTGACCTGAAAATGCTTTTTTCTATATAGATTTGTTTTAATGAATACCATGTCAACCTGCCCTTATTCACCTTGCTGTGAATCTTGTGTCTGAGTGTATCAGATATCAGCATTGGCAAAGCAATTTGCCCGTCCAATTTTGAAAGCCAAACTCTCCTGTTCGTGACATCATTCAAACCGCCGCACCAGAGTTGTGTTCATAGTTGCAGATAATAGAACTTGAATTCCTTCCTCCATAACATATTTGGGGGGAACAAAAAGGACGAGAATAATGAGAGATTCATTCCCGGGTAAGGTCACCATTTGATTACTTGGGTCCAATTCCAAACACACGTAGGTCCAATGAACTTCACCCCTCACCTTAGGCCTGTGTGCAATTTTTTTTTTTTTTTACTCAATTTTCTAAGGAACAAGAAACATCTGTCCTTTTGAGTCTCTTCCTAGCACCAACCCCATGGACAGATGTTTCCCAAACACGTTGTCTGTGAACATTTAAAGGAATACGATATTTGCATAAACTCTGGGAATTCCAAGCTTCGTGCTTTCCATACTGTTTTAGTTTTTTAAATCAATATTTTTTTGTTCTGTACCCATCATTTTGTTTTACTCCTCATAAAGCAGACATTGTGTGCACACATCTGTTAAATCTGGGCTGCATTTATTACAGTTCTGTTCTTCCAGAAACAGGAAGGATTAATTACCACAGACCGGTTCTAGAAGCACCCCCGTGTTTCTTAACACACAAAATTAATTCAGAGTTGACAAAACTCTTTCAGACACAGCCTGCTTCCTGCTGATGATGCTTTATTAGCATATTCTTCCCAGAAAAAAAAATGCCTCATAGACCCTTTTTACCTCTCCTCTGAGTTCAATTTGTACAGCACTGAGTGACAAGCAGCAAAATGGCTTGAATATATCTAAGGCAAGTTGCCAAAATCCTCGTGATAGAAGCACTTTGGAGCCTTTGTTCTGAGCACATTAAAGTCACAGAAGGTCCATGTACTGTAGACAGTGTGGGGCAGGCAGGATGTTCTCAGTAAGACAAAACAGCAGGTGATAAATGACATTAAATAACAGTGAGAATTTACCACAGACTAAATTAACTACTGGAGTGAAATGTTCTCAGCTCTAAGGCTATATTAACAGCGAATTTATAATTAGGCGATTATCATTCTTTTTAGTGTTTGAGGAAGTCTATATGTAAAAATGATGAAGACAGCTGTATTTGACTCTGGAGACACTCTGCTGGAAGTGCTTTTAAAAACGCTAGAGAATAATTCTTCTTTCAGGCCTTATAAAGTCATTTGTAAAAATAAGTGCTTGGAAGTGAATTCGATTGCTGGATATCTCACAAACGTGCGCACACGCGTGCGCACACACAGGCACTCTCTCTCTGTCTCTCGCGCGCAGCGCGCGTGCACACACACAAACACACACACACACACACACACTTAAAAATTACAGCCTCAGAGGACAGACTTCCAGGAAATCAAAATCAAACTCTTCGAAATACCATCTTGTTGGTGATCTCAAAATCAATCGGAGGTAGACTGCCAGCATGAGAATTTTCAAGGTGCACATCCGTATTGTTTTCCTTTTTCCGTCAAAGGGGTTATCCTTAAAAATATCCATCAAAGATTGAAACCTTGAAAATACCCTCTTCCTTTTCTAACTCTTAAGGAATTCCTTTATCACCCTTGTCATATTTGGGGTCTTGGATTTTACCCTACAACCTCTGAGAGTCTAAAGAATTACAACAGGATCTTAAAAAAAAAATGTCAGAGAAGGGAAACAAACTGCTGAATTAGTCATTGACGAAGCTCTTCTAAAATCGTCACGCAGCAATAGCTTTGTCCAATGCCCTTAAACAAAAGAATAAAATCAGAAAACTACAGGGATCTTCAAAGGTCTTAAAACTGTTTTCCTTTACACAGTATTTTTTCTCTCCCAGACCTATGCTTATGTCCGAGGAATAGCACTTCACAGCTTCGTACCTACCTATAAGAATCTCTTCCTAAAAAAGGAACAAGTTCCAAATGGTGCCAGGAGCACATATGGGTCTTTGGTAGAATTCTCACCATGTAACATCTTGTGCACTTTCCATGAGGATTTCTCTTAAAGCTAGAACACTTCATTTTTGGCAAGCGAGCCCCGTATGTCTAGACACATTATAGTGCTTGGTTACAATTGTATTTCCATAATAAACTAGTATCCATTCATTCATAACTTTCTCAAAAAAAAAAAAAAATTCTCCATTTGGGCTTTAAACACTCCAGGCTTAGCCTCAGCCAAAAGGTGAATATTTGGAAAGTTTCTGCTAAATCCATTTTATCAGATATTGACTTATATGACTCAAAAAATCATTTTCCATATGTCCACAAGAATTATTACCCAAGAAAGGAACCCATGAGGAGCCGACTTCAAGAATGTAAGTCTTGAATGCGATTAGTCCTTTGAGAAACAGACTCGAAGACTGGAATGAAAGATTCCAATTTCAAACCAAAACTGTCCTCTGTGTGTGCTTCTTCCATTAAAGCAACAACACTCACAAACGCAACTCCATTTTCTCAGCGCTGGTGAACACATCCGTATTTGCACATCCTTTCCACTGACTGCCTTGAAAACGTTAGTAGCAAACTCCCAAACTGTTAGAAGTTCACGGCTAGTTGTACGTCTTTCGTCTTTCGGGAAACTGGTGTCTTCCAAGATGGTCGTACTTTCTAACAGCATCTTGAAGCCCCCCGACAGCCTCGGTCCTGGGCACCGCTTTGCACACTCCACATCTCCATGTCATGCAGAGTGGGTGAGCTATTTGCACAGGTTTCTGTTTCGCGGGTGACTTCTTAACCTGCACTAATGTGAGTTTTTCATTTCTCCTTTTTGACACAGTCTATAACTTTTAACAATTGAGACAGAGTGACATGTAACATTATAGAAAGATCATAGACATAGCACATGTATGAAAAACCTAAACATGGCACGTGAGTCCATTTGCACACAATGGATCCATTTCTCCTCTTTCGATTCTATCTGCCTCTTTGGGCACCCAGTGGAGAAAGGGACTTTATTTTTTTTTAAGTTTATTTGTTTTGAGAGAGAGAGAGAGAGAGAGAGAGAGAAGGAGTGAGAGGGGGGAGAGAGAATGACTGGGGTAGGGGCATAAAGAGAGGGAGAGAGAATTCCAAGCTGGTTCCATGCAGTCAGCATAGAGCCCGATGCAGGGCTCAAACTCACCAACAGGGAGATCATGACCTGAGCAGAGATCAAGAGTAGGAAGCTTAACTGACTGAGTCACCCAGGCACCCCCTCAAGGAACTTTCTTTTATAATGGATTAATTAATGAGCACTGATCCAATGGCTTAATGAATCAGCCCTTCCAACATTGTTTTTATTTAAAAGAATACTCAAGGGCGCCGAGGTGGCTCATTCGGTTAAGCGTCCAACTTAGGCTCAGGTCGTGATCTCGCGATTAGTGAGTTCGAGCCCCGCATCGGGCTCTGTGCTGACAGCTCGGAGCCTGGAGCCTGCTTCGCATTCTGTGTCTCCCTCTCTCTCTCTCTCTCTCTCTGCCCCTCCCCTGCTTGTCATCTGTCTCCCTCTCTCAAAAATAAACATTAAAAAAATGAAAAGACAAAAATTAAAAAAATAAGAGAATACTCAAATAGTAAGGTAAACAATAAAACGAACAGAATTTGAGGCACATGGCTCCTTGACAATTGTGATGTTTTGTTCAAAGTGATTTCACAGTAAACCCCCGTAAACTACTCATTTTACCTCCCTGTGCCTCAATTTCCTCCTCCGCTGAATGGGAAAAATGACAATGTCTACCTATTTGGCTAATCATGAAGCTTAAACAAGGCTGTGCCTGTATGTCACTTCAAGGAGTTCTGAATAAAAATGTCTTCAGTAAACATTAGTTACCATCAGTGCTACTGCCATTATTCTGATTACCAGGGATGAGTGAAAGAGCCCAGAAAATATCAATCCTGAGCCTAAATCCAGCACTCACAGTCATAGAATAATTTCCCCCCACTTTTAAATTAAGGATAATTCGGAAATTTAGATAAATATCGATTCTCATGATCTGGGTAAAATGTTTTCGTACAAGCACACGCACGCGCGCACACACACACACACACACACAGAAAATTCCCTTTCAGACTTACTGAAACAGACATTAAGCACCAATACATGTAAGTTACTACAAATGGCCCCATATTGTATGTGAACAGCAAGCCTAAAGTGACTTCACTGTGATCTCCCGATATGATCCAAACCCACGTGTCCTTGGAGTAGGTACAGAAAGGGGCTGGCATCACTAAACCACCCAATGGCTCATGTCATCCACTCCAGCAAACCATTTTCAATCTTTTTAGTTGTTGTACAGTTGTACATTTTGAATCAAAGACCATAAGACATCCACTTCAAGATTGGTCAACATATGCTTTCAGTATTTAAATTACTAGACCATTTCTACATAGTTTTATCTATAAAGAGAGGCTACAGGCAATACGACCTTATATGCCTTTGAGCAACTTTGCATCTGTTTGTCAAACTGGAAAGAATAGTACACAATTTAAGAAAAACATAATTTGGGGGGAGGGGCACCTGAGTGGCTCAGGCAGGTAAGCATCTGATTCTTGGTCTCCTCTCAGGTCATGATCTCACAATTTGTGAGATCAAGCCCCACATTGGGCTCCTAGCTGTCAGTGTGGAGTCTGCTTGGGATTCTCTCTCTCCCTCTCTCTCTGTCCCTCCCTGCTCATTCTCACTCTCAAAATAAATTAAAAAAAAAAAAAAAAAAACAGAACAAAACAAAACTTAAAACAAAAAAAAGTAATTTGGTGATGCTGAGGGACTCTAGTTAATTTTTTTTTTAATGTTTATTTATTTTTGAGAGAGACAGATCATGAGCAGGGGAGGAGCACAAAGAGGAAGACAGAATCCGAAGCAGGCTCCAGGCTCCGAGCTGTCAGGACAGAGCCCAACGCAGGGCTCGAACTCACAAACCACGAGATCATGACCTGAGCTGAAGTCAGATTCTTAACCGACTGTGCCACCCAGGAGCCCCACTTTTTATTTTTTATGAATATCACAACACGGCAAAGGCACAAAGGATTTTTTTTTTTTTTGGTGTCACCAGAATAGAAACAGAAAAGAAACACCTTCTAAGATTATTTAATAGTAAGCTCAAAATAAGCTATTTATAATGACTCATAGGATCATGAACCAAGATTAACTTTACTAAAGTAAAGTCTAACTTTACTAACTTACCAAAGCAAGTCTAACTTTACTAAAATGCAGTACTTACAAAATGCTTACCCCTGTCACACAGTGCAAGGTAGCAAAGTATCTACAAACAAATAGATATTGCGGGGCCTTCCTTCTAAAATCAATCTTCCTTCTAATTCCTTGTCAGTATGTATGTTTTTCCATCTTTACTTTTATTATTAGTGGCGATTTCTGCTCCTATGCTTAAACCCAAAACACGATTGAGTAAAAACTACACATAAAATGCATATACTTGTGCTTTCTTATAAGGTAACAACCCCGGATTTCCATAACAGTGACATAACACTTACTATTTATGAAGTATTCCCCTAAGTCAAGAAACCAGTTCACCATCGCCAGAGTCCCATAATGCATTCGTTAATACCTTCATTTTACAACTGAGGTTAAGTGGCTTACCCAAACTCCTGCTTCTATAAATTACCAGAGACAAGAGGCAGAGCCAGATCTTCAGGTCACAGATCCCACCAGACCACACTCCTCTGTGGACCATTATTTGAACCCACAATTGATAGTACCTTTGAAATGATGGTTAAAAATTAACTAAAGAGATTTCACAATGCGCTAGGCAGTGCCGTGCTGTTTATGTTCATTATTTTAATTAATATTCAACACAACAATGCGAAATATGAGCTTTATTTGTGGCATCTCACAGATAAGAAATCTCTCAAAATTACAAAGCTAATAAATGCTGCACTTGGGAATAAAACCCTTGTATCTCTGCACCCAGATTCTGTTCACTGTAGTTACGATGTCAGAGAATTATGGGAAGTCGTTTCAGACATTTTTTTTCATGGGCCTTCATGGAAAATTATTTACTAGATTCTTGAAAAGTGAAGGTTATATGAGAAAACTGTTGTTGTTGTTGTTGTTGTTGTTGTTGTTGTTGTTGTTGTTGAGTTGCTAAACACACGGTGATGACAGGCATTATGAGGTTTATCTTCTGGGTTCGTATCACCAAGGATCCTAGTGAACTGAGGAGTTAGATGTGGGTTAAGGAAAACAAAGAGGGAAGAGAATGACCATGTAGATTTCACACACTATATAAAAATTAGCTCGTAAGAAGTAGGAGGCTTTGCAGACAAAATCTGCAAGAAGAGGCCAGTGCAGCCAAGTGGTTGGAGATGATGCCACATAACTCTGCAATGAGGAAATCATTTGCCAGGTATCTGTTGGGGGTGTTATGTGTGGAAGGACACAAATACAGGCCAGGCTGTGGAGAACAATTCTAAGTGTGGGGATCATATTAAGTGGGATTGAGGAAAAAGAATGAGTAATGAAAGAATGAGACTTTGAGAAATGAGACATCGCGGCCAGAAATAAGTCAAGGTCATGGATATACTTGGAGTCAAGTAATGTTAAGTAGTGGGGAATAAAATGGAGTCTTTTATGATCATTTATCCCTCTGGATTGGATCATGCATAAGAGTAGGATTAGCTGAAAGTCAGAAAGGCTTGAAGCCAGAAAGGCAGAGCACTACAAGAAAGACATTTCATTAATCTAAATATATTAGTTAGCCAGGGTCTAGACAAGGACTTTATGGATAAGAAAGTAAAGGAGGAGGTAATTTAACACAACAGAAATTGGAATGACCATAACAGATTTAAGATAAGAAGCGTCAAATTTAAACCCCATTTGCATTTGAAAAAAGTGTAATAGATTTTAATAATAAATAAAAACCATAGCAGCTCATTCAATTTTTTTTTTTTTTTTTTTTTTTTTTTTTTTGCCAGCCTGCCTCCCTTGTGGGGATTACACAAAAAGTAAGATCAGTCATATTTTTTACTACTTCTATGCCGGGGCATAAAGACGGTCTATTTGCTGTGTCAGTGATGAACTTAGCTTCCAAAAAGTGTAAGGCGATAAAAAGGAAAAAAGGATTTTATCAAATCTGTTCACAATGCTGATGGATTAAGATACTGATTTTTTTTTAATTTTTTTTTTTAACGTTTATTTATTTTTGAGACAGGGAGAGACAACATGAACGGGGGAGGGTCAGAGAGCGAGGGAGACACAGAACCCCAAACAGGCTCCAGGCTCTGAGCTGTCAGCACAGAGCCCGACGCGGGGCTCGAACTCACGGACCACGAGATCATGACCTGAGCCGAAGTCGGCCGCTTAACCGACTGAGCCACCCAGGTGCCCCGATACTGATTTTTTTTTTTTTTTAATTTTTTTTAACATTTATTTATTTTTGAGACAGAGAGAGACAGAGCATGAACGGGGGAGGGGCAGAGAGAGGGAGACACAGAATCTGAAACAGGCTCCCGGCTCTGAGCTATCAGCACAGAGCCTGACGCGGGGCTCGAACTCACGGACCGTGAGATCATGACCTGAGCCGAAGTCGGCCGCTTAACAGACTGAGCCACCCAGGTGCCCCCCGATACTGATTTTTAATTTGAATGTAAAACTCTGCATTCTACAAGCTGTATCTGTAGCGTATTGCCTGCCTGGGCAAATAGTACTTACTAAGTTATTTTTAAAGCTCTTCAAAATTGCACTGAAGCCATGAATTTCGTAGTGTCCCCCACCCAGCATTTATTTTTTTCCATCATTCAGATTAGCATCTGGGGGCTTCAAGGGTTTTTATTTATTTATTTATTTATTTATTTATTTATTTATTTGAGAAAGAGAGAGAGGAGAGTGAGAGAGAGTGGAAGAGGAGCAGAGGGAGAGAAAGAGAGAGAGAGAGAATCTTAAGTAGGTGCAGGGCTCCACGCAGGGCTCGATCCCACAACCCTGAGGTCATTTGCAGGCATAGTGGGGCCTTCTGGCACACGTGATCTCTAGAGGTCTGACAGACACTGTGGAATCCCCTTAACTTTCTACTTCCACTTGCCTCTGAGAAATCCCACAAAACTGCTGAGGAAAAAATTCAGTCAGTGTCATCTAAATTAAATATGGCGTAACCAAGGGGTGCCTGGGTGGCTCAGGTCAAGCGTCCGACTTCGGCTTGGGTCACCAACTCGCAGTCTGTGAGTTCGAGCCCTCCTTTGGGCTCTGTGCTGACAGCTCAGAGCCTGGAGCCTGCTTCAGATTCTGTGTCTCCCTCTCTCTCTGTCCCTCCCCTGTTCACGCTCGGTCCCTCTATCTCTCTCTCAAAATAAATAAACATTAAAAATTTTTAAAAAAGATAGTATAACCAAGTATCAAAATAAATGGACAATAATAACAGTTTTATATACTCTCAACACAATATGAAGGCCCTAGGGAATACCCCCTCACCCCTCCGGACACACGGATGACACAGAATGACATTAATATGTATCTGCTTTCTTTCTGCAAAAAGAGGGCATGAGAGGTCCGTGACGATGTCAATATCACACTTGATCTTAGCCAAAAGGCCGAGAAGCGATACGACGATGTCAATATCAAACGAGAATAAGGAGAAATGTTGAAATACATATTTTTCTTAAAAAAAAACAAAAAAAAATGGTTTTCCAAAAAAATACAGCTTTGTAAATCACATTGAAAAACTGCCAAGAAAATATAAAACTCAATTTCTCACATTATTTGTCTACCTATCATATTTCATCATCTTGAATTGCTATTATTACCACTACTAACACTTATTTTTAATTGTGTATTGAGGAAAAAGCACCTAAATGCTGTTTGGGTTGATGTTGGCCCCTTAATCCTTAATTCTGCATTACACATTAACAACAGAAACAACAACAAAGTAATGGTGTGTTGGATCAAATCTACGGTTCACAAAACCCAGACCTAAATTTCAGTATTCATTTTAAATATGGCATTATTCAATCTTTCCAAATCTCCTGCATGGTAAATAGCATTATTTTCAATTTAACCTGATAAAACAAAGTCTAAAAGAAGTCAAAATGCTTACCCAAGGTCACACAGCAGGATTGTTGAGGACACCGGGGAGGACACAGGTTTCCTGAGCTCCTGTGTCCATATTCACGCCCAGGGCCTCCCTCTACACAAAGGCTGGTCTCCCTCCCTCACTGCAGGGCTTGGGAGATGGGACCAGACACAGAGGCTGAGCCTCTGCTGGGCTCTCCACCACGTCTCCATGAAGTAACAGTCAAGTTTGCTTTTTAACGATGTGATAAATTCAGTGGGTCGGCCGTTGTCCAGGACTGTCGGGGAATGGAATAAAGTAGTCTGAGGATTTGAAGGCACACGTGTTAGGAGGCCAATAGGGCCACAGGGCCAAGGCTTATTCTCCAATATAACTTTTATTAGAGATAGCTCAGCTGTTTTAATCCCAGATCTCTGGTCCGCCATGTCAGTCTCTTGATTGGCTATAATCTTGGGAGGAAGGAAGAAAATGAGTGACTGGCCGCCTTCCCAAACCTTTCAGAAACTTCACTAATAGAACTAGGACCAAACCCAGGTTGTGCGACTCCAAGTAAAGGGACATTTAGGGAACACTGCTGTCATTCTATAATTAGGAATGAAATTCGAGTGTAAACATGAAGTCAATTGCTGCGGAAAAGGCATATGCATATAATAGAAAGTAGTAACGTTTAAAGACTGTTGTAAAATAGTAGCTTAGTAGCTATTACTACTGGAAATATTCATAATGGTCAAGGTTAAGAGAATTGAACTCGGATGTAATATACTCCTTAGCATTATTTTTTTTTTTTCAAAACCAACACGAAGTACAAATACACACAGAGAACAAGAGATCAAGTGTAAGAAAGAGAAGAAGAGAGCATTAACTGTTATTAACATTATTTCTCTCAGGAGGTAGGGTTTCAGTTAACTTTTTAAAATTGTTGGCTTTTCTTTCAGTTTTCTGGTTTTCCTCGATACTCTGCACTGACCATTTACTTTTTTGTATAATTAGATATATATTTTTCCCCTTTAAATTTTAATAGCTTTGTGGGAACCACTTTCAGGTGCCTGTTCGGGACCTAGTCATTCACAACTTCTTCCTTACTAACAGTTTCCTACTTTTTGTATAATGTTGCAATGTACCCAATTTAAAATATTTATCTTCCCAGAATGTCTCGCAGATAAGGTTTGCCAAAATGTGTGAACAGCGGTATGTTAATATAAGTAACTGCTGACATACGTCTTCTAGGCTTTTGCGTTTTATCCTTTGCTCTCCTTAACCTTCTTCCTGTGAGGAAGATGGCTAGAGATGTACTAACATGAGAATGAGAAGCCATAAGCTAAGCAAGAAATTAGAAGAAATCTGTGTCCTTGATAACATCATCAAGCCTTTGCACAAGCCTGTACTACCTACATTTGTGAGGGGGGAAAATAGCTCTCTACTTTGTAAAGTACTCTGGACGGGTTTGCTTTCTATGTAACCAAAAGTAGTCGTAACTGACACAAAACAAGAGAAGAAAAACTTTCACTTGCATTCAACTCTGAGCTGTAAATGGAGATGGTACAAAGCCCCTAAATCCAGTAGGCATTTAAATCAAGTGGTTAAAAAAAGATAAAAGGATCCCAGAAGACTTCCAGAATGGGGAATTTCTCCCAGCATCCTCACTGTATTTCAAAACTTTGGGTACCAAAAATCCTTAATGAACACGCATTAGCGTTCATTTCAACGTCAACCTCAGGAGTTAGGCTTTCCTTACGAACTGTCAAACGTTACGCAATCGGATATGTTTTCTTTCTGTTCCAAGGACTGAAAACAAAAATTTTCATGTAGTAAGACATTTTATGTCAAGTGACTTGAAAAGCAACATTATATATTCCCAAATAGAATTTTAGGACTTAAAAGTAGGGGCATGAATGAAATACTGTCAAGAGAAAAGAGAATTTTCATCACTGAACACAGCTCATCTCTGGAATATCTGCGAGATTCGAGCAAATAGGATTTATGCCTTTGATTTTCCTCAAGACTTAATCTGCCTCTATACGTCATTCTTACCCTGGGTCATTTCAAATGTAACCTCTGTTGCAAAAATCTCCATTTCTTTTCTCTTACCTTTCTGGACTATTAAAACAAGCTTCTGGCATTGTCAGCATCTAGTAGACCCTTGTAGACATGACTAAAACACCCAGCACTAAAAGCCATTCCACTAAAATGGAGGAAGCATCTTTCTAAATGATGGTTCAACAAACCATAACAAAATAGAACCTCCTCTCTCTCTGGAAGTGATCAGACAGGTTCAAAAAGAATATTTGATGATATGCCAAGCCAGCACATTGCTGTGATTATACAGGGAATGCCCACACCCCAAACAGCCAGACTTTTCTTCTCAATTATAGACCAGCTGCCACCCATAGTGAGCCTGATTTAGCACAAGATCAAAAACCCCAACTCCCTCTACCTGGGTTCAGTGACATTTCACAGTGGCGCAGGACCCAGGTAAAACCATTAAAAACATGTTTTCGGGCCCATGTCAAGAAGAAATTGAGACCTAGGGCTATGTTTCCCCTACCTTCAGACATTTTCTTATATTAAATGAGTGGTCCATTTAGAAATCTCACTGAAGTGTTGAAAACAAGCTGCCTGCTTTGTAATTCGTTTATACGTTCATCCATTGAGCAAATACCTATTGAGAAAATATAATTAAAATGTTAGGATTAAAATGTTATACTAAGCTTCTTATCCTGCTTCGGATGCTAACATTATGTTTTTTGTTGGTTTTTATTGTTCCTTCAGACAAATTTTGTTCCTCCACACACCGTCATACACCTGTTTTGTGAAACTAAGGAGAAGCCAGCTACGCTGCCACTCCGTTCAATTCCATGTTTCATGTTATCAGTACTCAAGGTACCCAAGCTATATTTTCTACTATTTTATATATCGTAGAACAACACACAAAGCCGTAAGTTCTTACGCAGGTGCTAACCAAGCTGTAGCACCGTGTCTATGTTATTGTGCAGGGATGCAATGTACCATTAATGAAATAATAGAATGGACGCACAAGGTCATCCAGATGCCAGCACTCTTTCGCAACATATCAAAAAGCAGTGCTTTCAACTGCTGGATGGATAACATCGTTTTCAAAAGATAGGACGCCGCATTGATGTCTACACCTGAGGGTTCCTGTTCTGAAAAGTTTAAATGTTCTTTCATGCAACGCCCTGAAATATTTTGTGAAAACAGCTCCTTCCACACCTGTCAATCCTTCCCCACCCCAGTCTCAACCGGCTTACCTCCTGGTAGAGAGGAGTCTCCTCAGTTCTCTCAAATGATCCTCATAGGAGATGATCTCCTAGCCCACCGACATCCTTCTTCTCTGGACGGTTTAAATTAGTTCGTGAATGTCCTTCTTGAAGCGCAAATGCAGCTTGTAGGTGGGATGTGTCAAGTTCATGGAAGAGTGAGAATATTCTTGTCTCCCTCACTGGCTCTATTCCTCATCAGGCTGGCTTCACTAACATTGGCATTCTTGTCCTCCCTCACTCTCTGTTGTCTGATATTAAGCCTTCAGCCAAATAAGACTTATATCCTTCTTACAAAGGCTGGTATTGATCTATATATAACCCACCTATATTAACCAGAGTTTATCTTTTGGACTTAGCGTGGAGCGTTACATACAGGATATTTCATTTCCTTAGCGGGATTCTATTCTCTACCTTTTCAAAATCTTCTCAATTTCTGAAATGTTTTCATGTGAGTCTGATAATTTCACGACCGCTCAAAAACAAAAAACAAAAACAAAACACTCTCAAAAATACCTAAGACGATACCTGACAAGGGGAATATTCTCAGGGTAGGATTTAATTCCCTCACCTGATTTTTCCAGACGCAACTCCAGATTAGAAATTGGAGTTCAGAATTGTACCTCTGTGTCCTGAGATACCACGCCCTCCTACCCTCCTTTTAGGTACTGCAGAAAAGGAAAATAATCTAAGTCACATTTTAAACAAATTTTTAACATTTATTTTATTTTTAAGAGAGAGAGATAGAAAGAGATAGAGAGAGCTTGAGTGGGAGACGGGCAGAGAGGAATGGAGACACAGAATCCAAAGCAGCTCCGGGCTCTGAGCTGTTAGCACAGAGCCTGATGCGGGGCTCAAACCCACAAGCTATGAGATCATGACCTGAGCCGAAGTTGGATGCTTAACTGCCTGAGCCACTCAGGCACCCTTAAGTCACATTTTTTTTGTAGTGAACCAGAGATCACATCATCTACTAGGAAAGCTTCAGAATTGGTGTAAGAGTCAAAGGTGGTAGTATTTACAGAACGTTATTGAAAATTTTAAACTTTACGCAATTATAAGTTAACTGTCTTTCCAGGAAAGTGATCTGCTTCCTGTACGATGTTTCTCAGCCTTTTTAATTTAGGACCCACACTATTAATCAGCACTATATTTAAAGTGTTTATCACATCTCAGAAATAAACCCATGCTTATAAGCTCAACTAGTGTACCACAAAGGAGGCAAGAATATGCAATTGGGAAAAGACAGTCTCTTCAACAAATGAGGCTGGGAAAACTGGACAGCCACACGCAAAAGAATGAACCTGGACCACTTTCTTACACCACACACAAAAATAAACTCAAAATGCATGAAAGACCTAAATGTGAGAACTGAAACCATAAAACTCTTAGAAGAAAACACAGGCAATAATTTCTTTGACATTGGCCATGGAAACATTTTTCTAGATATGTCTCTTTGGACAAGGGGAACAAGATTAAAATTAAACTATGATTCAGTTCTCATCTGAAATCCTTCTTTGAAATGGGGGGCAGGGAAAAAGAAGAAATAGCCATGCTAAAGAACGAGTGTGCCAGGGACAAAATAACACGAAGAGGGTATAAAGAGGGAATGCAGTTAACAAAGGGATAGAAATGCTATGTGTTTTCTGGGTTGTAAGAAGCAGAAGCAAATCAACCCGCATCCCGAATACCAGATTCTCTCTTTGAACTTAATTTGGATCATGACACTGAATGGTGCACACTGGCCATTTTTTCACTGGTACTAAGTCAGATCAACCCTACGGGGTTCCCTATGGGAACCACTTCCATCATCCGGGAAAATGGGAAGCGCAAATGATGATTATGAAATTCCATTTGGCAATTTCAATACTGCATGAAAATGTGGGTCAAGATTATACCCAGATTGGCTTAAAGCAGAAATGTGATATGTTCACTTTGTCTACTGGCATCCGACAGGTTAATCACTTTCTTATATTGCTTATATATTAATATGCATCAATTATAAATATATGAACATCAATGTTTGTGTTTACATATGTAATTCACTTGTACCAAACTAGTAATGTGGGAAAAATTCTAACAGAGGTTTAATCTGTATGCTCCCTTGAGAATTTCAGAAAGGCAGAACAAGACATCAAGATACTTATTTATTAATAGGCTTGAGGTAGCATGAATTAAATAATGAAAAACAGGAAAAGGATATTAGAAGGTGTGCAACATGCGAAGCATCCACATAAATGAACAGAAGGAAGGAGAGTCGTAACATTATAGATGGTCTGAATTTCTGCTTATTTATTTACACTGTCTGAAAAAACACGGTAACAAAGGATGCATACCACTGGCACTGTTTGCAGCGGCATGAATAAGATGCATAAATAATGGATGACAACAGATGCACAAGAGCAGTGCCTTGGTAAATGAGTAAGGCAGAGACAACAGGAAGGCTTTAATGGTCTAATGTACCTATCATTTCCATCTCTTCAGAGACAAATTTGTTTCCTTAGTTTTCTCTTTCTTTCCCTGAAAAGGGGTTTGACATTAGCAGTAAGAGCAGTACCCCTTATGTATTATTTTCCTTCAAAATGATCTTTCGGTTCAATTCCAAAGCATTATGAGTGGGTGTTAGATCCGTATTGATTATGTCTCCGTGTACCTTACTGAAATGCATTAAAATGAAAGTGTTAGAGTTACTAAAGTTTGGTTGAACTAAGGAACTTCATATTTTCTTAAAACGGATACACAGAAATAAAGAATATAACGTGTATGTAACGTAAAGTTTATTCTATGATTCAATATCTAATTTAAGTCTGGCAATGCTTAATCAAAAATGATTAGAATGCAACATTAGACATTTAGCAAGACATCATTAAAAATCAAAAGACATTTTTGTTCTGTGTTAACTTGGACAATTTTTAAACTAATTGTCCTTCCATATCCTATTTCTTTAGAAATCCTTTAAATAACTATAGAAAACAGTCATAAAAATTTATTTTGCCCAAGATTCTACTTCCCCTACAATTCATTACTAAAAAGTCTGTTAGAGAGTACATATTGAGGATTAAGACAAAGAAACTAACAGTAGGAAATTGGTAACAAATGTTTAGTTTATGATATGGTTAAAGAATATTTGAAATTTCTTTGAGCAAACATACAGTTGATTTATATTCTAAGACTATTCATCGGAGTTATAATTATGTTAAAATATTCATTCTTTAATTTTTCAAGACTGACAAATCAGTGTACGAATTTCAAGGTATACGACTGAAATAAAATATGAGATTGATTACTTTAAACACTGGTTTGAGAAAAAAAATGAAAATGTCTATTTTCAAAACAATTTTTTTTGTGACACCATATTGCAAAGTTTTACATTGACTTACTAGAAACCTACTAGAGTAAAGGAAAACTCTTGTGTATTTTAGGACTAGGCCATATCTGTAAAACTATAACTAAAAAAGATGAGAAGAAAGAATAATCACTCTATCCAATATTATAAAATCTGTACATACAGTTAGTCTACCGAATATAAATCTGGAAATATTAAAACAAAATAAATATTCTAATTCACCAATGATCATATCCATGTGCAAATTAATATATTAATTATTTTTAAGGCCATCCAAAAGTACCATAAAAGTGAATAAATCTTATGTAAATATAAATTAATATCTCTAGGGCATTGTTGACGGCATGAGAAAACTACAAAGCAATCAAAAACATTTAATCAATATGTTATAATTTAGACATGAATATTTTGTTTTGCCACTGAGTATCTTATAATAGCAGGAAGTTATGAGTCATACTTATTGTAGCAAGTACGTCATAACAGAGA
The DNA here is from genome assembly GCF_024362965.1 of Panthera pardus. Taxonomy (NCBI): domain Eukaryota; kingdom Metazoa; phylum Chordata; class Mammalia; order Carnivora; family Felidae; genus Panthera; species Panthera pardus. Next base: position 15,728,219 of record NW_026526654.1, on the reverse strand, counting down.
TGGATTTATTTGCACCAAGATGGATTTTATTTTCCTCCAAGGTACGTGGTCCATCCAAGCTCAAAGTAGAATGGTACCAAATCTACTTTTGACCTTACATCTATTCAAAGACTTAAATTAATACAAATTTATGTGGAAAACTATTAAATGAAAATAATCCTAAAAGTCAGTCACAGGATAAACGTCACACATGCTATTCTTAAAATAGCTTTGTATCATCTGTCCTGCTTGAAGCTATTATTGCCTGGAAGAAAACCTACAGACAATAATTCACTTATATTTTTTAAATAAAGGTAATTTTATAGTATAATTTTTAGTGTCCAGATTGCCTTGAACACTGGAGATGAAGAAAAGGACATACAATATTGACTTATCATAAAAGTCTCTGGCTATATCTAGATATTGGTCATTTTTTTTCTTTCTTTTTCTTTCTTTGTGTGTGTGTATGTGTGTGTGTGTGTGTGTGTGTGTGTGTGTGTGTGTGTGTGAATCCTCACAGCCTGCTTCCTACTTTATGCAAGACTTTGTGCTACATGGAGTCCCATCTCTCCCTTAAACAAATAAACAAAAACAGTGTGTGGTCTCTTCCTTCCTATGCCCTTTGAAGTCAAAATGAAATCAGAAAATCCCAAAGGCAACTGAATGTATCTTACCATCAAGTATTTTGAAACTTGAGTGGACGATATAAAAATGAAAGTTTAAGGTTTGCATCTGAGGTTTAGTAGTCCAGTAAGTGATGTCCTAGGAAGGCTGAATCTGGTGGCCACATTCTCTGAATCTTCCCATATATCCCCATTTCACTGAACCAGTTTCTAATTCTTTCCTGTTCAGTGTCTTAACCTTTAAGTAACCTTTATCTCTCAGAGTCCTTGAATGGAAGAGCAATTAATTTTTATTAGCATAAACAGAAAAAGCTATTTATTAGGATAATAAGAAGAAAGGTATAAATGTGTCCATTTCTCAGTCCATTTTAACATCATTGGCAAATGAGGGAATTACCTAAGACTGAGAACACAATTCTCATCCCCCTTCCTATCTACCCAATCTTCATTGTATCTACACATAGAATTTGGTTAGAGCTAAGCTTAGCATAGAAGCTAAGTGTACACAGGAAAAAAAATGACATAGTAAAAGGATTGCCAGACTTATTTATATCAGTAATCTTTTTGAGTATTTTCAAAGGAATGGGTTCTGAAGGTGCTCAATCAAAAAAAAAAAAAAAATCAAATTGGATCCTTACCAAAACCTCCGGTTACTTTGATCAGTTGGACTTATTTCTAGTTGTTTAATAAGCTTGTTGTCTAAAAATTAGTCCCAATGGAAACCCATGAGGAGTACAATGGCAGAAATTCATTGTATTTAAGGTAAGAAGGATATAAGAACTTTGGAATATGGAATGTTAGAATGTCTGTCCAGATTGTGACCTGCTTAACCATTCACTATGATTCTCCCAGACCATTCATTTTATCCATAGATTAGATAACTTTTATCCAAAGAGATTACAGGTAAGGGATGCCAAAGTAACACAGGTTTCTCCCAAAACACTGGGATTAGCAGTGTTCCTGTTGTCAGAAACCAAAGACATGGGATTTATTTACAAGAGGCAAAGGTCTGTTGTGGCCCTAATGAACATTAGGGCCATTAGAATCATCAAAATTATAGGACTCATAGATTATTGTAGCTATAAACCGACCATGGATTTCCAAGTATCATAATTAATGTCCTCTCATTAAGGTACTATTATATCTCCAATATTAAAAAGTATTCTAGCTCTCGTGCATAAAGGCCTGATTGAAACTACCAAAATAGAGTTTTAATCCCCACTCAATTCCCACATTTGAGTAAAATTATAGATCCAAAGTCCTTTAAATAAAGGGAAGGTAGTGAAGATATTGCAAGAACACCAAAAGCTAGTTCTATCCGTTTTTTCTAGCATTTAGCAAAGGTGTCTTATCCATATACAAGATTAACTGTGCACTTGTGCTGTGAAAACACATTAGATACCAGCTTCATTTTCATTTTGAGAAAACCACAGTGAGAAATTGCACTGAGTTCAAAGGACAATGATTCTGCTTCACAGCATGCCATCGATATTTCCCCAGTTCATGATTAAAAAGTCCTCCTCAACAGGGGCGCCTGGATGGCTCAGTCGGTTAGGCGCCCGACTTTGGCTCAGGTCATGATCTCCCGGTAGATGAGTTTGAGCCCCGCATTGGGCTCTGTGCTGACAGCTCAGAGCCTGGAGTCTGCTTTGGATTCTGTGTCTCCTGTCTCTGCCCCTCCCCCGCTCATGCTCTGTCTCACTCTGTCTCTCAAAAATAAGTAAATGTTAAAAAATAAAACTATAAAAAAAAAGTCCTCCTCAACAAAATATTCTATTGGTCTAAGTTCTAAACAATTAGATTGTTTCTCTTCAATTTAGTAATGCATGTTTAAATATCAAATTTGCATACTTGTTGCTTAGTAAATACTATATTCTTCATTGATGCTAAATTAGAGAACTTTCAGCTATAGAAGTGTTCTTGAAAAACACTTGACTAACCTAGTCATTCATTTCAAGAAAAAGTTTATAGAGATTGGGTATCATTTAGATTTGCTTTCAGCACAGTCCCTGTCTCCATGTGTTTGAACAGCTAGTTTGAAATAAACAATTCTAATACAATAATTGTAAAGATGAAGGGACAGAATTTGAATAATACTAATTGAGGCATTCTATATGATCATTTAAATTTTTTTCTATTAAGTTGTTTTATTATTTTCTTAATGTTTATTTATTTTTTTGAGAGAGACAGAGACAGAATGCGAGTGGGTTAGGGGCAGAGAGAGAGGGAGACACAGAATCCAAAGCAGGCTCCAGGTTCTGAGCTGTCAGCACAGAGCCAGACGCAGGGCTCGAACTCCCAAACTGTGAGATCATGACCTGAGCTGAAGTCGGACGCTCAACCGACTGAGCCACACAGGCACCCCATCTATTAAGTCGTTTTATTAGGGACATTTGGAAGGGACATTTGGAAACCAGAAGAATCAACCTCAAAGAAACAAAAATATTGATAGTACTGCAGTTTCTGGAACTTATTGTGTGATTTAATTTTTGTGACACTATGCCAAACAACCATCTGTTTAAGATATTCCTTACTATACACAATTCATATATATATATATATATGTATATTATATATGTATATATGTATATTTATATATGCATATATATATGTATATTATATATGTATATATGTATATGTATATATGCATATATATGTATATTATATATGTGTATATCTGTATATTATAAATATACATATATTTGAAACTAAAGTTAATAAAAAAGAGTTTGATAAACTATCAACAAAAATGACAAGGAAACCTACTGAATGGGAGAAAATATTTGCAAAGGATATATCCAACAAGCAGTTAATATCCAAATTATATAAAGAAGTTCTATAATTCAACACTAAAAACAAATAAAGAACAAATAATCCAATAAAAAATAGGCAGAAGACCTGAAGAGAGTTTTTTTCTCCCCAAGGAAGACAGACAAATGGTCAACAGACACATAAAAAGATGCCTAACATCACTAAACATCAGGGAAATACAAATCAAACCACAATGTGGGGCGCCTGGGTGGCTCCTCTGCTTGCACTCTCTCTCTCTCTCTCATTCTCTCTCTAAAAATAAGTAAACTTTAAAAATAAATAAATAAAATCTTAAAAAACAAAAATCAAAAAACCCACAATGAGATATCACCTTAAATGTGTCGGAATGGCTAGAATCAAAAAGACAAGAAATAAGCGTCGGAGAGTATGTGAAGAAAGAGAAACCCTTATGCACTGTTGGTGGGGAGGAAAGTTGGTTCAGCCACCATGGAAAAGAGCATGGACTTTGCTCATGAAAATTAAAAATAGAATTCTTATGATCCAGTAATCCTACTAAGTATGTATAAAAAGAAAACAAAAACACAAACTCAAAAAGATATGCATCCCTATGTTTACTGGAGCGCTATTTACGACAGCCAAAATATGGAAGCAATCCAAGTACCCATCCACAGATGAATGGATAGATCAGATGTGGTGTATATATACAATGAAACACGACTCAGCCATAAAAAAGAATGAGATCGTGCCATTTGCAGTAACATAGATCAACCTAGAGCAGGTAATGCTAAGTGAAATAAGTCAGACAGAGAGACAAATGCCACATGATTGTGGAATTTAAGAACAAAACAAACAAACAAACAAAAGACAAACAAAAAGCAGACTCTTAAATACAGAGAACTGGTGGTTGCCGGGGCGGGGGTGGGGTGGGGGGTGTGGTGGATGGAGGGAATGGTGAAATAGGTAAAGGGGATTAAGGGTACACTTACTGTGATGAGCACTGACGGTGTATAAACTTGTGGAATCATCATATTATACACCTGCAATTAATATAGCACTATGTTAATTATACTTCAAGTATACCTACATGTGTGTATGTGTTAGTAACTGATCCTCCCCCTAATAAAAGGGTTTGCTGTTCAATTCTGAGTGAGGAAAAATTAACCAGTTTACTAGTTTCTATTAACAATACATACATGAATAAAATCAATTTTGACAAAGTAATTAGCAATATCTATTGGATGCTGATTCAGAGCATATACAGAGTTCTTGATAACCTTGTCCCAGGCCGGCAAGGTATTTTCACGGAACCTGTGTAGAGTCTTCAAAAGGTCATTCTGTCATCCCACCAAGCCAGCCACTGCAGCGGACCACTTCACGGTCTTTCAGCCATGGAAAGACCAGGGCATTCCATTAGCAGGAGCCCATTGTCACACTTCTTTTACTATGGAGTAAGTTCTTTGGTTAGAAGCAATGCTCGGGGGACTATCATGATAGCACACAGGAATTCTGTAAGTGTACGGGTTGCTGTTTGGGCAGAAATATATTTGCAGGGAAGGCATATCCATATCCAGAGTAAGTGTCAATTTCAGTATGATCAAAATGCTGCCACTTCCATGACAGAAGAAGTCCAGGGCAATTCACCTGCCACCAGGTAGCTGATTGATCACACTAGGGAACTGTGCCATACTGAGGACTCAACGTTGATCTCCGCCGTTGACCGACTGGGCACGTGGCACCGGTGAGAGCTAAGTCAGCCTTGATAAATGGAAGTCCGTGTCACTGAGCCCGTGCATAACCTCCCTTCCTACCACCAGGGCCATTCTGTTCTTGAACCCTGCTGGGCTATGACAAAGGTGGCTGGGTAAAGAGGCTGGCTGGTAATTACAGAATGGGTCATCCTACCCACTTAATTATTAAAATTCTCCTCTGCTGAAGTCACTTTTGGTGACTTCATCACTTTAGCCAACATTATTCAATTAAAAAAATTGAAACATTTTTTTTTATCTTAAAAACTAAGATATAAGCCATTAAGGTACATTAAATAGTAATGTCTTCTATTTATTCAAAGGCTTTAAACTTCATTTAGAGTTTATGCTTCCCAAAGTTCACATAGGTAAAGTTTGAGATAGGTTGGGTTGGGATAGAGGAATCCTGCTACTCAGAGCATTATTCTTTTTTTTTTTTTTTTTTTTTTTTTAAACCTTGGTGAGGAAGCTTAAATTTCAACCTCAAGGTCAAGGAACTGACACTGAAAGTCCATCATTGATCTTTCCCACTGTGTCCAGTTACTATCATTTCATCTAATAAGGGACTCTGAGCTGATTTTCTAAGCCTAGGTATCTTTTTCAAGAGATCTGTAAACTAATCATAGCCATTTATTGAGTACTTTCTTTGTATTGGTCATTGTGACGGTGCTTTCATGTACTATCTTCTTTATTCCACACAACAATTCTATGATGTAGGTATGGACCCTCCTAGGAAGAAAATGAGACTGAAAAGGTTGAATAGCTTGCCCCAAATCATGCAGGAGATAAGTAGAATCAGAAGTCTCTCATTTGTGTCTGTCTGTAAAGTCTTTGTTCTTAATTATTATGTGATATTGCCTCCCACTGTTATAATTCCATTTCAGTAAATGCTAATCCCATGAACACTTTTTAAGAGGGGTGTGTGTGTGTGTGTGTGTGTGAGCACACATGGATATGTACTCTATAAATGGCAAATGTATATTTGTGTTCATATTCATATTTGTAATGTGGTAGTCTATAAAATGACTGTTTTACTCTCTAGCACAAAGTGCACGTGAAAGTAAATGGTATGTCCCATCGTCAAGCACTAGCCTAGTCATTTTCACTCATATTAGATAGTTTCCCACTCATTACAACCATGAACGATAGGATTTATTGTCCCCTTTTTCCAGATCAATAAATTGAGTTGAGGGAATTAAGGTAATTTGCCCTAGCTGACATAGCTAATAATTGGAAGATCTGAAATCTAAGCCAAGGTCTATTAATTCCAAAGCTGGTGCACTACCCATGATAACACATTGCCTGTCTGGGTATTCATTATCTTGCTAACCAAACACCAAAAGTTTCTTTTCACTGGCGAACAGTTACTATTCTGTCTTAAATTGCCAGATACAATGAGATTTTTAAAGCCAAATTAAATAGAATATTCTTGTGCATGTTCTTGAGCTCCCTACAGCAAAGACATAGTGAAATGTCAAGGTGGCAGCCAGGCAATCTCAAATGAATTGCACTTCGCTTCTTGGACATAGTTAGGAAAACTCAGAACCCATAATAATGTTAAATCCATAAGCCCATTTCTGAAGTTTTTACTTAAGCTGATCTTACTTTAGTTCCACAAAGAAATACTCTTTTTTTCCACAGGGGAAAAAACAAAACAAAATGCGTGAGGCTAAGCTGCTACATTTTGCAATATATTTTATGAATGGATAATCCCAGTATACTATAACCATGGCTTACTTTTTAATTTTAAATCCTGAGATTAATAGATAGTTCTAAATATAATGATTTTTCCTAATTTTAGCAGACTAAGAGTTTTTTTCTTTCAAAATGCGTATCCTCTTTCAATGAAGATAGCATATCAAAAATACATCTTTGTACCTACTACATGCTTTGCAACTTCAATTTTACATACTCAGAATAAGGTTCTTATCAAATACACCTAGAACATGAAGATAGTTGGCATAGTGTTGTTATATATTATTATCAGATTCACCGCTGCTGTAGAGATTTTCTAAGTTATTTTATATATTGAATGCCTCAATGGAATTTCTAGAACCATCGGAAGTAGCTCAGCAAATTTAGTATATTCTCAATGAATAAAAATATGACCACGCCACTTTTCCTCTGAAAAAGAATTACCGAGATACCTTGACACCCTTCTTAGGTACCTTTCTCTCCTTGAGTCTTTCTTTGGCCAATTTTCTTTGGGGTCTGAAGGTACTTGGGGCGTGATGTGGTGGGAGGTGGTATAACAAACAGTTCATTTAGTCCAGGAGTATTTCTTGCCACACACTGTGTTCAGTTCTGAGGTAACAATGGTGAGCAAAAACACAGTATAGTGCCAGGAATTCTACACGAGTAGAGGTATCCTACTACTGCCTCCTGCTCTGAACTTTTTTTTTTTCTTTTAATTCTTAGAAAATGACGATGCAAGCAGTTAACTACCATACTGTGAGTGGCACTTATATAAAGACTTGTGCTAGACTTGGCACAAACTCTCCGGGCATAATGTCTTTAGAAGTCCCATCTGGAAGACATGGAGGACAATGGGAATCAATGAGAATTGCATTATGCAAATCATAGTAGTGTGGGTTGGTTTGGAACATTAACGCCTTTTCATGTGGTCAAGGCACCACCTCTCAAAGTTTTGGGGAGAACTGCTCCAAGGTTTGGACGAGAATCAACAAGGCATTGATTCTGGAAAGAGCTATCCTATCAGTGAGTGAGTACAATAATTGACAAAGAGATCACTTCATTGACTCCTTAACAACTAGGCAGGAACTCAGGGCTGGTTTCTCCATGCCTTCGATTTCTGGAAGCAAGATACATCCCAGTATCCCAGAATCTCAAGCTGATGAACACATCTTTCCTTGGGCAGCACTGGATACGATACGGACATATACATTGGGGAAATTTAGTTAGGAGAGGTAGGAAAGGTGGAAAACTCGCCCTCACACTGAAGAGCGAGACTCTACCTTAACTGTTTCAAGCACAGGTAGAATAGAAAGCTGACACTGTCAGAAGCAGCATTCAATGTTTTACTCGCCAGTATCCAACCTTAACAGTACAGTATGTGTTAGGGTATGTCCTCTTGCTGATAGATGAACATGAGTTTCTTACGAGACAGGGTGTGGAAGTGTTTCACCCTACTAAGCAAAGAGATTCTCCATCACCTGGGTCTTAAATTGGTTTTCTTGATAATGATACACACACATCAATCATATTTTTCTGGGGGAGAATATTCTAAATTGCTCGTTTTGGTGATGGAGTTAGGTAAAATGTTCTATGAAAGTCTTGCTGTCGGGTCAGGGAATAGACATCTAGATACATAAAGTGGCATCTCACCTTGTATTTATGGAAAACCAAGTGTCCAGAGGGATGACTTTGAATCCTTAATTACATTTCGTTGTATTTTAGGGAGGAAATGACACGCAGAAAAGTACATAATATACATTTTATAAATAGCTAGGATCTTTCGTACAGATTCTTTATAAAGATGCAAGTGCCTTACTTTATTTATAATTATATTTCTTCTGAATTCTTTTTTTCCCCCTGTTAACAAGAAGGAAAATTAATTGGCTTGTGATTTAAGCCATAATGTAACAGGAAAAAAGTCAGCAGGATATTAAAAATTCCTAAGCCTCTCTGTGACTTTAAATATTCATTTGATTTCCATAAAATATCTAAAATTTTGTAGCCAGATGATATGCAAAAAAGAAAAGATTGGCATTATTCATGAGGCCTGGGAAGCTCCACACACAAAAAATGTGCAATTCACATAACAGAATGCACAAATTGCATTTTTCACTTCATATAACAATTCCTCCCCCCATCCCCCCACCCCCGCCATTTACACCACATTTGCACCCTCATCTTACAATTGCTTTTGTACACCCCATTCAGGCCAGTCTTCTTCAACACCCGGCTTACTGAACCCACTTTTCCCCTCATCTCCAACCAAAGGTGCCCCTTCCCACCCCTTGGCTACTAAGTTCCTTAAGGGAAACTCTGAGTAATTAGAAGATATTTCTTTAAAAATTACTTTAGCAGAGGTTTATCAGTTGACAGTTTCATAAACAAGAAAAAGAGCCCATATTCAAGGCAAAGTTTATCATCACTTCCTCGCCATGTTGTTTACTTGGCTTCAGCAATTTAGAACTATAACTCACTGCGTGTAGAGGCCGGAGTCTACACAGCAAGTGCGTTTCAGTGACTGTGTTTGTAGATCTTAACATCGTGTGTAAGTGGATTCCTCATATGAGAACCAATACAGTCCCCATCAAGACAAACGAAGGGCATGACTACTTTCACAGATTCTTTCTGTCTGGTCAGGAAAATGTCTGGAGATAAAACCACTGGGAGATAATTGTTTCTATGATAAGCATATGGATGGCAGCTTAACAGTGCTTTGAGAAAGAACAGATCTGTATCTCCGTGAAGCAGATATTTGACATTGATATTTTTATCAGCCATTTCCTTTCGTATTTTTCTCAAAATACACTCAGCTGCTAACATTCTAGCCAGAAAACATTCAAGTGAATAGAGATAATCCTTAGGCACTTGAAGCCCACTTCAGCCACAGAACTATAGGCAGCCTAAGGTTCTGGGGGATTTTGTACACTATCAGTTCCTTTTTCAGTGGAAAAAGTAATTAAAGTACAGAAACTTGGGCCATGAAGTATAATTAATTCTATTGTGAAATTAATACATTCTCCCAGCCCTCACAGTTCAGTGACTAAAGTCAGCATCTCAGCTCATCTACTCTACACCAAAAGGGAACACTTGCTTCAGACATTATTTAAAACATAAAGAGCAGATCTAGGCCATCCGGAGAGAACTTCTATCCTGGAGGCTGTGGGAAGGGAATCCGGAAAGATGAGGATAATATAATGTCTCATTGGAGAAGGAAGAAAATCCAAATTGAATTGAAACCAATGGGGCTCGGCTTTGCATGAGCGGCATTCATGGTATTCTCCCATACAGGATTGAACTTTATCAGTACTTAGTTATCCACAGATTTTTAAGTGGGGACATTTTATACATTACCATTTTTGTGCCATTACAAACACACATAAATACGCACAGACACACGCGCAGGGCAATAGGGTATGGCTGGCAAATTTCAATCACGTTTCGAGATTAAAATGTTTGAATAACTGCAGTCAGAAGAGCGGATATTCTCTGTTCTCATCTGTAAGTTTCTCTTGGCCACTGAGTGTGAAACTCCCACTGCAGAGCTAATAATCGGTTGAACCACAGAGGTGAGACTGCCACAAGAGGTTGGAAGTGATGGTGGTGCCATTGGTATCACAATCCATGGACTCAAAAAACAGCGATCCCTACCGAGCCCAATTCTCAAAGTCCTGAGAGCACACTACTCCCTTAATCATGATGGCAGGGCAAAAATCCGTGTTAAGTTTTGTGAGCTGATAGCAGCTTTACATAAGTAAGACATATGTTACCACAAGTAGACTAAGACCAGCATATAGATATAGATATGCATATAGATGATACAGATATATAGATATAGATATGTATGTAGATATAAATGATACAGATATAGATATAGATAGATGGTATAGATGTAGATATAGATACAGATGGTTATAGATGTGGATATAAATACAGATACAAATGGATAAAAACAAATATAGTTATATATACAGCGTACATGTATAATAAAGGAACTTACATTAAATCATTGTAAAAATTGTAAGCACACAGAAACACAGGAAAAGCAATACCAGTAAACATCCATATGCTCATTACCCAGTAAGTCAATTATCTGGATTTTGTGCACCTCCTTCATCTACCTTTTTGTCATCTTGACCCTTGTATTTCAGTAATAGTGACACACTTTATGGAAAACATGAAATTAACTCCTGTTTACCATTTCAGGAATAGCAAAATGTAAAAATAGTAAAAGAAACAGACTAGAAAGTAATTAATAAGAGAAGAACAAGGTCATAGAAAAAGAAATCTATATAGCTGTTAATTAAATGTAACAGATGCGTGCATGCAGCCATATTACTAAAGAAATACAAATATAAAATATATATAATAAGGTATAACATATATATGCATATAAATAAAATCAAATATAAATATTTTATATATAACATATAGGGTGGGTATCTATATATAATAGGTATATAATATATGTATATATATGTATATAAGTATATTATAGGTATATATATTCTCTCTATATAACTATATTTGTATGTATCCATCTGTGTCTATCAGCTATTTATCTATCTGTACTTATATATATACCTATAATATGCCTATTATATATGCGGCATACCTACTATATATATTATATATATATATATACATATATATATATATATATATTATGTGTATTTGGATGGATATATATTTATTATATGTAATGGACACAATAGTGTGATTTATTTTCTACTAAAGAAGACATTTAAAAAGCTGTAAATATTGGTTGTCTTGGGAGAAAGAATTGGAGGGTTGGAGAAGGGGGCTTTTTATTATGTGATTTTTTTAATTCTACACTGTTTGAATTCTTGTCATGTGCAATTATTGTTCCCATTGAAAAATAAGTGGAACCATTCTGATTTAAGATTGCTTTTGTGAAAATCCCCACTTTTCCACTTAGTAGTTGTATGACTTTGAAGCGTTTGGTACTTTCCATCTTGAGGCTTCAGTGTTCTATATGAATGGGTTATTCATTACCTACCTTACACAATTATATAATGATTGGCACAAGGTAAGAGTCAATAAATGTTAGTTTTATGAGTATTTTTAAAACTATACCTTTATCATTTGTATGTTGTATAACTCCATTCACCTATATAAATGTTTTCTCTAAATTTTATATAGTATATATTTGAAGTTTTTTAATGTTTTGATTTATTTTTGAGAGAGAGAACACACGCGCACACGAATGAATGGGGGAGGGGAGAGGCAGAGACAGAGAGGGAGACACAGAATCCGAAGCAGGCTCCAGGCTTTGAGCTGTCCGTACAGAGCCCTATGGGGGGCTCAAACTCATGAGCTGGGTGATCATGACTTGAGCGGAAGTCAGACACTTAACGAACTGAATCACCCAGGTGCCCCTATATTATATTTATTTAAAAATCTAATGAACATTTTATTTCCATAATGTTTCTAAAACTATGTGATAAAAAACATTCTGCAGTAGCTACTGGATATGGAAAGTTTTAAAGACAAACTTCATGTTCTATTCTAGAAAAATCTTACCTACCATTTTATACAGGGTCATGTTTTCAAAATTTTAGAATGCTGCATTTTTTTTCAGTAAAAAATGATCATTCATATCTGACGTCAAAATGCCTAGGTATCATTTGTTATGTATTTACTCAACAAATAGTTTTTGATCAACTGCTGTAATACAGATAAAAAAATAGGTTGGGACTAAGATACAAATTCATCAAAGAAAAAACAAAAAAAAACAGAAAAACGGCCTAGCCCCTGCCTTCAAGGGGTTTGGGGTGGAAAAGGGTAATTCAGAATGTGAATCAATATAACCACTGAAATGCTATCTGAATGGTAAAATGACATCAGCACCAAAACAGTCCCTTTATTTCACAGCAGGAAGCGTATTCCTAATTAAACATAATATTCGTGGGTCATGACTGAAACAGATCTAAATATTATTAGTGGAAATCCAATAATATAACCAAGACATCTAAACTACTAGGATTCTAGTGAACTGAGAAACCATAAAATAGCTTTGACATTATTGTTATTAAAATATTGATGCACACCTTGGCCATGGGGAAACAGCTATGTTTAATAGTGTCATGAGCAATAAAAACCCCTTAGGGTAAAGAAAACAAATAGCAACTGGACCATCAAATGTTTTCTTTAGCACAATGTTATTACAATGAGTTGTAGTATCAGTTCCGCCTTGAGTTACGTCACACGACGCAAGTTGAGTATGTAGCTGCCCATCCATTGCCCTGTAAAGTCCCCCACTCTTGGCCCTGACAAAGTCTAAGAACTCGTCTGTCTCCCCCAGCAAACTGACCTGGTGCCAGGAGAGATTTCAGGAAGCTTTCGCGGATAGTGGCACTCATTTTAGAAGACTCCAGTTGTTATGAAAATGGAGGAGAAAGATGATGCTTGTTTGCCCGGCATGTCTTCTTGCAGTCGCTACAAATACAATGTAGTGGTTTGGGGTTAAAAGGAGGATTGAAGCAGTGAGAAGAGCAGGATTACCGGAGAAGATAGGTTGCCTCCAACATCTGGAGGACCCACCTTCACACTCTTTGACAGACACCCCCACCATCCCAATCACTACCATCTTCTTGCATGGGCTTCCGTAAGTTTGCTAACAGTGAAGATGCATATTAGCTTGACTCTGCCCCCTGGGAATTTCGCCTTAAGGAGGTTGGGGAACTCAAGGCTCCTGTTGGTACCGAACGCAGCTAAGTGCATTTCGCGGTGTAATTCCACGAAACTGCCCGATGTCTGGACTTGCTATACAGTTATTTATGAGAAGGTGTTATGATGTAGGGGAGAGATGAAGGGATTATTCCAGAAATAATTATGCTTTTGTTAATAGGTTTATCTGCATGAGTTTCACTTTAATTTTCCTTTCTCTGCCCTTTCCCAGCACAAGTTTTAGGAACCGTAATCACCACGTCCCATCATACCGAAAATACACCAGGTCAATGAGACATATGGAGGCACACACCATCTAAAAAGGTCCCAAGAAACTGGCTCAATCTCTAACAAAGCCTCGTGTGCAACGGTATCTCCTTACACTGCCGTGGCTGCACATTAACACGCGCGTGTGCATATGTGCACACACACCCCCTGGTAAATCCTTAAGTCGTTCAGCAGTCTCGTTCAACAGATTAAAATTGTGTTGAACAAAAGCCCTTCTGCTGCATTCATCTGCAAAAGGATATAATTAGTTGTTCTTTCAGTTTCCTGGATAAAGATGTCACATATAAAAAAAATAATAGGTTGTCAATACCCTAAAGGGTTAGCAGTATGAACTCAACAAAGGAATACATTTTAAGGCAACAAGAGCTTACTTTTCCCTAATATCTAGGGTATTTGGGGATCCCATATGGCATGAAAGCATGTGTTTAAAATGCAAAGTAAGCACTTTTATATTTTATTTTTAAGTCCTAAAATGCTTCTCGTCATAATTTTCATGTTAAAAGCAAAACCACTGTAAATAGTAAGTTTATTAAGTAGAATAACATAGAAGAATAGCTCTAAAAAATAGTTCCTATGGTCAATTTTGACCCACAAAATGTATATTAACTAATTAAATTATTTTTCGGGCTTCAAATAAGTCAATCGACGAGTATCTATTGAGGATATATGATCTTTCGGTCACAGTTTTCATGTACTTTTGAAAGAAAAAAAAAAAAAAGGAAAACAGCGAGACAGATTAACCACAAATTCTACATTGCACCAAAGTAATGCAGAACACATTCAATTATTATGCTACCATTTCTTTTTTTTTTTTTTTTTTTATGATACCGTTTCTACCTATTTCCCATCTATATATTATCTGGAAGCTTAAAATCAGTACTGAGTGATTCTTACCACCTTTTGGACCACCATCAGCTTGAAGATGTTATGAAATCTTTGTCTAGGAAGTCACAGACAGTTGGGACACAAATTTTACACAAGGTATTGCACCCCGTGTCGGGGAGTTTATCTTCGAGGCCAGCAGGAACAGCAGGTTAGGATCAGCTACCTTGACGATCGTTCGAGCTCTATTCCAATTCATCCAAGCTGAGACGATATATATTAAGACAGAGTTATCTTTCCATTTTTTATATTAACTGTCACCAAGGCAGAGAACACAAGCCGACAGTCCCAACTGGCACCAGTAGTTTGTATCTTGCAATTCAGTTGCAGGCTTTTACTTTCAAGCATAATTTCTCTTAAAATTTCTGGGAAGGACGGGCCGCTCCTAGGATTGGGTCCTAACGTTGGCAGGAGGCACTAAGGACTGTAAAGGTGAGAAACTGATAAGCATTATACGCTCGCTGGAGGACGGGGAGAATTCTAATGGCATTTTGTCAGGAAGCCAGCTCCTTCCTGTTTAAAAGGTAGTATGTTCTTATGAGCAAATAAATTATCCCTCCCACCATTCAGTTACTTAGGACGACAACCTAAGAGGCCACCAAACCTCCTCCACAAAGCAGGGAATAGCTTTTAGAGGAAATGACTGTGCAAGCCGAAAGTAGTTCATCAAGACAATGAATGCAGATGCGAGCCCGAAGGTGGGTTGCTCAAGTGCCCAGTGTGAACTCCCAGGCTCACAAGATCTGCACTCCAGGGAGGGAAAGCTCCCCAGAGCAACAGTATCAGGAGCTCAGAGGAACATTTGTGGGAAAACTGTCATGATGTATAGAGGGTATGTAGCATGCTAGAGAAGATTCTAGAAAGAAACGTGTATCTAGGGATGTGCGGATCTACCGAAGCCCTAATAGAAGCTACAATGTTAAAACTCCAAAAGACAATGGCTTTTGCTGATATAGGACGTTATTGACCTTATATAGAACTTATATAAGACCTCATTAAGGTCTTCAATAACGTCTGGGAGTATAAAGGATCCTGAAATAAAAACGTGAACTGATATATTCTAGGATTTATCTTTATTTGAACCCAGGACAGTGCCTAGCACATAGCAGGCACTCAATAAATACTTATAAACTTGGGGTACCTGAGTGGCTCAGTCAGTTAAACGTCCGACTTCCGCTCAGGTCATGATCTCGCAGTTCATGGGTTTGAGACCTATATCGGGCTCTGTGCTGACAGCTCAGAGCCTGGAGCCTACTTTAGATTCTGTGTCTTTCTTTCCATCTGCCCCTCCCCCACTCGTGCTCTTTCTCTCAAAAATAAAAACATTTCAAAAATTAAAAACAAATATTTAATAAACGAAGGAATTAAACACATGCTCAGTTTCATCTTATTAGACAACTGTTAGTAATCTAACAAGAATAGATTGTTGGTAATAACTAATGTCACACTTGCACATACCTGTAAATATTTATAGTTGGCTGTTTATTTAACCCAGTGAGCCTTTTTAACATTCATTGAGACATATGTCACACAACATAAAATTCATCATTTTTTTGTGTACTCTGGAATGTTATTTTAGTATAGTCATTGTGTTGTGCAACCATCACTACTAACCAAATCTAGAACATTCTCATCACCAGCCCCCGCCCCCACCCCCCCCCCCCCAAAAAAAAACCACTGGGAGATAATTAGCAGTTAGGCCAAATGCCTCTTTTTTTCCAGCACTTAGGAACCACTAGTCTGCTGTTCCTGTGGACTGGCCAATTGCAGACATTTCATTTGAAGGGAATAAATAGGACCCTTTGTGACCTTCTCTGTTTGATTCTTTCCCTTAGCATAATGTTTTCAAAGTTCATATTGTAATACGTAACAGTGCTTCATTCCTTTTTATTACTACCCATTGCATGGGTAGGCTACATTTGTTTATCCATTCATCAACTGGTGGACATTTTTTTTTTCTACCTTTTGACTATTATGAGTACACTGCTGTGAATATTCACGTACACATTTTTTTTTTTTTTTGAACCTGTTTTCACTTCTCTCAGACATGTACGTAGGACTGGAATTGCTGGGTCACATGGCAAAACTATGTATAGCCTTTTGAGGAAGTCACCAACTGTTTTCCACAGTGACTGCACCATGCCACATTACTGCTGGCAATGTATGAGGGTTCCAATTTCTCCATATCTCCACCCAATCCTGTTATGTTTGTTCTATCACAGCCATGCTAGTAGGTCCAAAGTGGTTTGTCATTGTGGTTTTAATTCGCATTCCGTAATGAGTAATGACGTTGAGCATCTTTTCACGTGCTCATGGCCATCGTATGTCTTCCCTGGAGAACTGCCTATTCAAATACTTGCCCAGCTTTTAATTGGATTATCTCTTTATTGCTGAGTTCTAAGAGTTCTTTATATTATATATTCTGAATACTAGATCCTTACTAAATACATATTTACACTTAGTTACTCCATTTTGGTGCCTTTCACTTTCTTAGTGTTCTTTGATGCATAAAAGATTTTATTATTATTATTACTATTGTTAGTCTGATAAAAATTAGTTTATAAGTCTCCTTATGTGGCTTGTGCTTTTGGTGTCGTATCTAAGAAACCATGGCCTGACCAGGAAGACACACAGATTTGCACCTTTGTTTTCTTCCAAGAGGGTATAAACTGAGATGGGGTACTGAATGATTATTTTATAGATGTATATCCAGGTTCCTCAGCAGTGTTTTAATTTTAATGCTTAATCATTATTGTTCTCTTGTTATGGGATGCATGATCTCAGAAAAGCCCTCTGTGTGTCTGCTAGGCATACTTCCCTTTTTCTTCTTCCCTCTAATAGACTCTGTCTCTCTTTCCCAGACTGTCACCCAGGAAACTCCATTGGGCTCCTATGGTTGGGGTCCTACTGGGACAGCCTATACAAAAGAAATGACAGGTTGTTAAAATGTATAATTTCCATCATTAAAAATGAGGCATAGCATTTGTTAGGACACGGGATTTTAGAGGAATAACATAACATTATATAGTGTCTGGCTGTGATCAGTGGGACCTCAACATCTTCCAGCTTTCAGGCAATCAGAAGAAGGGTATCCATCCTGCCCAGGCTTCAGCTGTAGCAATTCTGCTGCTCGGCCCCTACAGCCGACCAGACCAATAATGAGGTCCAAAGAAACTTGTAGGGTAGTCATGGAACTTGTAAAAACTTGAAGAACCAGACCTCTTAAAAATTGGCTCATATTATTTTTTTTTTAAAAAGTAAGAGTGCCATAGTAAAGCAACAGATGTGTCCTACTGAACTATATTGTCTTACTTTTTGCTTTATTCTTGAGGTGTACACAAAAATCCAGTGTGCATTGGGAACACTATGTGGAAAAAAACAGATACCATCTGGTTGTTAACACGTCTTTTCACCTTTATTATTTGAAAAAAAAAAAAAAAAAAAAGATCTGATACTGTAGCTGCTTAAATTTTCATCCAGAAAGAGCGAGTCATTTCTAAGCTGGTGAAGTAGTCTTTGAGCTTATCTCAGTCCCCATGAAGAAAGTAAAGCCCAGGGAAACCATGTGACTTGTCCAAGGGCGCATGGCTCCTGAGTGACTTTGACATGTCAATAGCGACTTGGGAAGACAGAGAACCTGTTTTTTTCTCACTTCCCAATGCAATGCTTTCCAGTATAAAACTGCCACCACATTTACAGGCCCTGTGGGTTTTTTGGATTTTTTTTTCCTCCTTATCACAAGTCTCTTGTCTAAGAAGAAAGGCAAGAAAAGCAGCTACAATTTCTTTGGAAACACACTGTTAAACTGAGTCTCATTTTTGCAAGATTGCAGATTTCTTTTGAATCAAAAATTACAGTTTCTAAAAATGGCTAGGAGTCTAAATTGTGCATATGATTTTTGTATCATGTAATATTTCAAAAAATTAAAGGGAATGGAATCAAATCTCCATACCCAAACTCCTTAGCTTTTACAAAAGCAGTTGGTCACATTTATTTATTCCAAAAGTATTTATGAGAAGCTTAATATCTGAGCATATTTATATTTTTTACAATATTTTATAATGAGTGAAATAGGCATTCAGTTTAGTAAAGCCAAGCGAACATCAGTGAGGGTATTGTCGATTGCCATGAGTATAAGATATATGATATACACATTGAATAGGCTTTTTTTGGATCATTAACCCATGGTTAATTAAAAAACTATGAAAAATAACATTTTAACGATAATGCATAATAAAATAGACATCGTTTTTTACTCATGACATTGCTTTCTGTTGCTAATGAAAAAACCCAATCCATATATTTTTCAGTTTACATAATTTTGCTTAAAGAGGCAATGGAGCTTAGAACTTAGAGTTTAGAGTGATAGTAAATCACATTTCCAGATATGCAGAGTATCTTTCTAAAATTAATGGTACATAGAATGTTCACATTTTACATGAAGTCTGCATACCCAGAATTAAGTTTATTTATTTATTTTGAGAGAGGTGGAGTGCGTGCATGCGTGTGAGCAGGGAGGGACAGAGAGAGAGGGAGAGAGAGATTCCCAAGCAAGCTCCGTGCTGTCAGCACACAGACTGATGCAGGGCTCGATCTCACAAACTGTGAGATCGTGACCTGAGCCGAAATCCAAGAGTGGGACGCTTAACTAACTGAGCCACCCAGGCACCCCCAGAATTATTCTAAATTCGTAAGCCAATACTAATTCTGATAAAGGATGACCAACATAACCATTTAACTGTTGAAATGATGTCATAGAGCATCAAGAGTACACCTATTTTGTAGTTCACCTGGTCCACAAGCCATGAAATCACACAAATCCTGACACATTTTTAATTCAAAAGAATTGCATTTTTATAGACTGCAAGCGGAATGAAAAATCTATTATTTTTTGTCATATCATTTTGTGTATTTAAATACATGTAAGGGGTGCCTGGGCAGCTCAGTTGGTTAAGAGATTGACTCTTGATCTCAGCTCAGGTCATGATCTCAAGGTCTGTGGGATTGAGCCCTGCGTGGGGCTCTTGCTTAGGATTTTCTGTCTCTTTCTGTCTCTCTCTCTGCCCCTTTCCTGTTTACATGCCTGCACTGTCTCTCTGTCTCTCTGTCAGAACAAATAAATAAGTAAAAAATACATACATACATACATACATACATATGAACTATGGACTCACCTTAAATCCACACTAGCACTTTAAGCTATGGTCTGTGGGAGAAGCCATGCCCTCGCCAAAACAAAGCAGCAGCCTAAGAACACTCGGGCGTAGGTCGCCAACTGGGATGCAGCTCCTTGGAAACATGTTGGTCCAGTGCCCTCTTTTCCAGGCGATGGCTTCCCGCTTCTCAGGCTTAAAACTCGACTTGCTGTGGAAACCAGAGATACTGGTTTCCTGGTGGACACACCCCACCAAAGCTCCAATGATGCAAATATGTTGGGTTACAATGAGAAATCAGTCTGCCAAGAAGGCAAAGTGTCCGCATCAGCTGGTCAGTTCAGCTGCTCCACGTTTAAATATCTGTTTGAGCCACTAATCTACAGTCTAGCAAAACATCATTTATTATTTGGCAGTCCACAATTAAGTCACACGTTAAACAGATGTCAAAACGTCTGCCCCATCTAACTCATGATACTTCCGTAAAGGTAAAAGAAGATTAATCATATTGAAATTGTGTAATCTTTCAAAAAAGTTATTAAACTAAAAATAAAAAGTAAAGGGTTCTACACTGTAAGTAAAAAGAAAAGAAATTTTACAAAGAAAAAGAGACTCTGTCCCTATGGAAAAGATGTCTCCTTTCTTTATTTCCCTCTATTCCATGATATTCAAGTTTTTTTTAATCTTGAGGTTTTTTTTTTTTTTTTCAGCTCAAGATATTAAGATGAAATAGCATCATTTTCATTATCATATCTCATTACTGACACTAGATTAAACTTTTTCTTTTTTTTTTTTTTTTTTATTTTTATTTTCAAAGTTTTTTATTTATTTTTGGGACAGAGAGAGACAGAGCATGAACGGGGGAGGGTCAGAGAGAGAGGGAGACACAGAATCAGAAACAGGCTCCAGGCTCCGAGCCATCGGCCCAGAGCCTGACGCGGGGCTCGAACTCACGGACCGCGAGATCGTGACCTGGCTGAAGTCGGACGCTTAACCGACTGCGCCACCCAGGCGCCCCTAGATTAAACTTTTTCTTTCGGATCTATGATACCTCTGTATTTTAGCGAATCCACACGTAGTATCTATAATCCTTTGATGGAAAGTTCAGAAAAAATATTTTAACCAAACTTAGAAGATTATTAAAGCAAGAACTGCAAGTGAAACTAACTCAATCTATTGGTTAGAATAGCTAGTACCTATTTAAGGTAATATTAAAAGGGGCTAGTGGGAGGAAGCCTATTTTGCTGTGCCAGCGGAGGAAGGCAAGGGGGGAAGAGTCAGACCCTGGGGTAGGGCTAGCACAGTGATTAACAGCAGATGCATGGAAGTCAAACAGATCTGGATTCAAATCCTGGTCTGACTTAGTAGTACCCAGGTGACTTGAAAAACTTATTTCACATTTTTCTTTATATTATGGGTGTTACCCTTCACAGATTTTATTTTTTTAACTTTATTTTTAATCGAAGCATTACATACCTATTGCAAAGCAGTAAATGCAGTGATGTGATCAGTACACAGACTGACAAATAGACAGAGTCCAGCACCCCAGGCTTCCTTATGCTCCTTCCTGGTCGTTACTCCACAACCACGCCCATTCCCACGCCCCCTGCCGCCATTACATAGTTTTTTCTGTCCTTAAGCTCCATTTGAGCGCTCACTAATGTTTCTAGTTCCACTCATCAGACTTGATCTTCTCAGTAATATCAGAAATCCTGATGTCAAACACTTTTCCCTCAAAATCCCACCATCGGTTTCCAAAATTGTCTACCTTCCTCTTTCCTTCTGACCAAGGCTTCTTTTTAGCGATTACGGTCTTCTCTCCACACTTAAATGTTGAAAATCACAAAGGCTCTCGTCTCGCCACTATCCTTGCCCTTATCCTGTAGTGCGCTCCAGTACCTTCCTTTCTTCCTTGCCTTCTCTTCATATTCTCTAAAATTGCTCCTTTCCTCCCATCCTCAATGTCAGTGAGGGAACGACTGTCAGTTTCTTGTCTCTCCTGTGAAACCTTGGAGTCAACCTGGATGACTTTGCTACCCCCAGCACTTCCTCCTGTCGTCAGTTACCGCATGCTTTGGAGTCAGTTTAACAGACACATTTCCATCTCTTGCACTCATTCTCTTTTAAAATATTCCCTGCTGGGGCGCCTGGGTGGCTCAGTTGGTTAACTGTCTGACTCTTGGTTTCGGCTCAGGTCATGATCTCACGGTTTGTGAGTTCAAGCCCCGCATTGGGCTCTGCACTGGTAGTGCAGAACCTGCTTGGGATTCTCTCTGCCCTCTCTCTCTGCTCCTTTCCCACTTGTGTTCTCTCTCTCTCGAATAAGTAAACATTATTATTATTTTTTTTTTATTTTTATTTTTTTTTAATTTACTGCTGCTGCCAAAATCAGCTCAGGCTCTTTGCCTTCCTAGCTTCCTCAGTGATCCATTCCCCATAGGATGTCAAAATGAGCTTAACTAAAATGTATATTGAAACACATAGTTCGTCTCAAAACCTTCCAATGTGTCTCCATCACCCACCACCACAGAAAAGATTTTAAAAATTCTTTTAAATAAATGTAGATGTATAGGCATATAACCTTTCTTCCAGATCACTTAATTTTGCACATTGAATGGGATGTCCCACATCCTTCCTTCTCTGTGCATTTGTTCATGGTGCCACTGCCTCTTTGCCCTGGAAAATGCCTAACCTCTTCTCTGCAAGAGTTCTACCTCCACATATCCTTTGAAACCCAATTCGTCTATTTGATAAAATCTTGTTTGTCCACCTATGTAGAACTAGCCATTCCCTTCTTAGTGTCTCTATTATATCTCTATGTGTCTGTCCTAACGGTTTATTCCAATTATTTTATGCCCTGATATCCTAAAGAGTAACAAATACAGTGCATGTAACTCTACAGGGCTAATACAATTTGGCATATAATACATAGAAATACATTTTATGTGAACAAAACCACATCTTCCCCAATTTAGTTAACAATAATTGAATTCTTACTTTATGCATACCACCCCATTAGAAGTTGAAGAGATCTATAACTGAGTAATTCTTCCTCCCCAAGAGCTTGCAGTCCATAAGGCGGCTCGGAAACACTATTTCTGCTAGGATGTATGCTCCCTAAAGGCAAGCATGGTCTCTGTCACTTTCCAGGACATCTCATTTTCTTGAGTACCTGTCACATGCTTGTCTAGAGACAGTGAATTTACCCAGGAAGGTTTAGGGGAATGAGAAAATGGCCTGGTGGAAGAAGTGACATTCAAATAGAGCCTTGACAAAATACAGGGTCTTGGCTTTGGTGACTTTCTTCTTTTCTGGCAAGAGCCCTCAAGTTCCTTGGGAAACTACTCTTCTATCCTGGGATGGTTTGGGAGGCTGCCAAGCAGGACACTCACCCTGCCCTGGACAAGCAGGGTCATTAGGGGTCTCATTCCCAGTATCTGCCCCTTAAATGGAAGGATACAAGGAAGGAAAACATCCTTACATGGTTCATCCCCGGGGATGTGCCTAAACGTGATGGCAGCTGAGACCTTGTACGGAGAGGTCTGGGTTAGTCTTTCCCCTGTGCTTTCTGATGTAGAATCTGTAGCTGTTTCTTTGATTCTCTGAGCTACCCCTCATCCTTAACACATTAACTTTTTTTTGCTTGTATCAGGCAGGTGCAGTTGGTTTCTTTTATTAGTAGCTAAAGGACACTTACTGGTGTAATAATTAATGTACCAAGAGCTTCATTTTGCTTTGTTGTATTTACATAAAGAGTGTATTTCATGGACTACATCACAGCTGGAAAAACATGAGGGCAGCATGGGGGAAACATACTTGCACACAGTTTCCCAGCAACCAACTTATCCATAACTGAGTTCCAGGTAGTCTTTGCACAGTTTTGTTGTGGAATGCTGGACAATTCACTGAGCGTTTCCAAAATTTAGTTCCATAAAAGCTAACATTCTTCACTTGTGCTATATTTTATGACTCGCTGTCTATCATTAGCATGAGTCTATGTTCTTTATTGGGGGAATGGCTGTAATGGCTTTGATAGTGTTCTTGGGATGCGCTAGTGTGAAATACAGTCCCGTTAAGCCATGCTTTGCACGTGCCAATTTACTTTGTGCAGAGAAAGTGAGAGTACTGACGAGAAATCCCTTTACTGACGTATGCCTTTCACTGGTGAAAAGAGAAAGAAGCTACCTATGAAACAGTCTTTTTTTTTTTTTTCTTTAATGCTTCTGTTCTTTCTGGTATGCTTTTAAATAAAATACAGAAAATCTTCAAAGTAATAAAATCATGTCAATTAGGTGGATGAATAAAGTATGTGTTAGTCTATAACAGTAGTGTATCTAAGATTTCAGAAGTAAAAAAAAAAAAAAAAACACGCTACACAGGATCAGGGAAACTAGTTTCCACATAAATACTCTTTGGTCTTCATTTTTCCATCTGGAAAATAAAAACTAATAACCATGTGATTTTAATCAAAAGACTATCTGAGTCAGGGTAGGAAATCTCCAAGTGTTCCTTTCAGCTGATTCCTGGGAGTGGATAAAATGACTGGGGTCCAAGGCATGGTTGAGCGGGCAACTTTCCATCTGCTTCTGCTCTACTCCACGCAAAATAGAAATGATGTTTATGAATATGTTTCTATATTCAAACTGAGTAGGAGGCCATCAAAGATTAGTCTTTGTAGTCAAATTGTGTGTTAGCACATTCATTCTCCAGTTCCTTAGAGAAGCCTATGGCCTCAATACTGAAAATCATTAAGTTAGTTTTCCATCATCAAGTACAGAAAACGAATCTTTCATAATCCCTTGGAAGGTCATCTTATAAAGACTTTAAAGGAGGGGATCCCTTGGACACTATCCTGACAGTCAGAATACATTTTTACATGTAATCCAAAGCCCTTCCACTTTAGCCAAAGCCCATATCTTCTCATATCCCGAAGTAAAAACTTACATCATCTGTGAAATAGCATGAGAAAAACATTCATTTATTTCATCTTTGGAATTAAATAACTTGGGAGTTAATAACACTGGAATTAAAATAAGTAAGAATAGATCAGATGCCTTAAAGTTGGCATCTTACAGCTATCCTAGTCCATAAAATAAAACTTCATCTTGGCTGACATTAAATATATATGAAAATTATATTGGATTTTAAACAGAAGATTTAATTCCTGTCTTGGTCACTTATTAGTTAAAAAATCTTAAATGACTTAACCTCTCTGGATCTCTCAGCTCTCATTTATAAAATATGGGTAGGAATAATTATACCATGGGTTTGTTAAATGACTTAAAGAAGATAATATGCATAATAATACAATGGGTTGCTCTCTAAATAACTATTATTGTTATTAAGGGCAGAATATGGAAATTGATACTGAAAGTGAGGAACATCTCTCAACAACTGACCAGAATAACCAATGGTATTTTGAGATTTTCAAGTAATTGATATTAAAATTACAGCAGTTTCATTGAGCATTTTTATAAACTATGAATAGATTCAAATGAAATCATTATGAATACACTCATATTATACTGTAAAATGCAATCATATGGCAGGAATTTATGAATGCAAGTGCTTGAAAATAAAACTATCAGCATACACACTTTAGCTAAGGCATGCTGCACACTGCACAAACAAACAATATTTCTCTAAGGAAACTCTGAGACTCAGAACTTGGCAGGCATTGTTGAATCATGGCCTTTTGTCAATTATGCACTTATAGAAATCATAATTGTAAATTACACCCTACCCCGTGGAGTTAAAAAATTTTAAAAAGAGAATAGCCATCAGCTGAGACAGCAAAGTCACATTTCTATTTTTAATGCTTTGAATTTTAATGAATATTTTTGTGACTATGTAATCTTAGGAAGAGAAACTTGTCTCTATGGCAGGGTGAGATATGGCGGAGGCTGGCCTCAAATAGTGTGTTATACTATTTTCTCTAAACGCTATTGTAATGTTAAGATTAAACTGGAAAATAAGGAAACACAGAAAGCTTGTAGAGGTTCCGTGTGAGCCTAACAAATATATCAAATGATTCCTGAACGATGTGGTCACATGAGAAGAAGATATGTATCTACATTCTCTTTTGGGAGTGAAAGCATTATGCTTCCATGACTAGATAACCACCCCACACGAGAAAGCACCATATTCGATGACTTTGCTGAGGAAACTTTGAAAATCGTTATGAAAAACAAGTTTGAAGGCTCTTCTGAAATTTTTAAGGGTCATTGCAAAGGAACATAGGAAGAATTGAAACCAAGCATAAAACAATCCAGGGTACCAGTCAACAATTTCTCTTTCTTTGGCCACTTTCCCTCCATCGCCCCAGAAATGGTTTTGCTACTTGTAAACTTAGGACTTGACAATTCAGACAGGGCAGAATTTTTCATCCTTGACAGTCAGCTCATATTCCACCTAAACATGTTGATACTGGATTCCTGAGAATCTGTAAGGACCAGATTGTAATATCATATGCATCAATTAAATCCAATTAGTGTACTTAGTCACAAAATTTAATGGCATAGAATTTATATGAGATAATGAATCTGAAAAAAAGGAAATTATGGAAAGCTTAAAAACAGGGAAGCATTGTACCACTAACAGTAATATATTTCATATTTTTATATAAAAATAAAATATAGGTAAAATAGTTCAAAATGCTATACTTACCATTGCCATATAGTAACATATGTCACACTTTTGTAAAAAGCATTAGTACAAAATAGACGAATCATTATCACATGTAGCTTACCATGTAGTGCTATCACAAACCTACCGGTACAGAAAAGAATAAAGAATGAAAATTTCCTAGCACAATATGTTTTACAGAAGAGACACTAAATAAGAGGTGGGTGTCAATCTCTTTCTTCCCTGAGAATTAGCAGAGCTAGGCAAATTAGAAAAAGTCAATTTATTTTTATAATCCTCACTTTATCAGGAAGTTTGATGTTCCTAGGAGATCTCTACCTTTCCCTTTCTCTCTCTGTTTCTGTGTGTGGGTGGGTGGGTGTGTTTTGGGTGGTTGTAATTACTTGGAAAACCCTGTAAAATTTATATTCCTGTTATTAATTGAAGACTTGTTTCTTCAGTTAGCCGAAACAAATACTTATTACATTTGTTGAGTACCAATCATTTATCAGTGCTTGGTTAAGGTTTAAGTACACAGATAGAATAAATCCCTTATGGGAGCATAGCGTTTCATGGTAAAAATCTTGGACACACATTATGTCAATACAATGGGACAGTTACTTAGGAGGAGTGTGCCAGGTGTTAACTGTTTATTTCGGGATATTTATCTGTCTTTGGCTAAACGAATTCAAACTCTTTTGTGCCACATCGTATCACAATCATTTCTTCCTTCATGGAGATATCAGAGCTACTTTTCTCAGTAAGATACGTCTGCTTTATATAGGCTTTAATGATATAATACTTAGAACACAAATGATACAACGTAATTAATAATATCTGAAATGTAATCTACATGTGTTTTTAATCCAGTTGTAATGTGGGTTCTTACAAAGTTTTGGTTACTTTTTGGGGAGCCTGGGTGGCTCAGTCAGTTAAGCATCTGACTTCAGCTCAGGTCATGATCTCATGGTTCATGAGTTCGAGCCCTGCATCTGGCTCTGTGCTGACAGCTCAGAGCCTGGAGCCTGCTTCAGATTCTGTGTCTCCCTCTCTCTCTGCTCCTCCCCCACTCACTCTCTGTCTCTCTCCCAAAAAAGAAATCGACATTAAAAAAATTTTTAAAAAACCCAAAGTTTTGGCCCTTTAAACAATGCATTGACTTTATGAATCAATTACTTATTAGCAGAGCAATCTCTCTATTTTCATCACTTCACATGTTGATGGTGATGGGGTGTGTATATGTATGCATACATCTCTTTTAAGAGATATGCAAAATGTGGAAAGAGTTGCAAATTAAGTGTATTTATAATATTTTTCATTGCTCTTTCCCTCTGCTATTAAATCTATAATAACACATAGTATATATGCTTTGTGGTTTAATGATGTCAGCAGATGTAAGTATGTATCAAATTGAATTTTTTACAAAACTGATGAGAGACATATTAAAAATTCAAATATTCCTTCCCTTCAATTATCTGAAGCCCCAAAGGCTGAAAAATTTGACAGGGAAAAATGGCCTTCCCCCTGAAGTACGGACAAAGAACGATGTATTTGTTCAATGTTTCTAGATTCTGTCGTAATGAAAGACACTTTACAAAGGTTTCCAAGGTCAAGTGTTAAATAAAACAAAGGTAAAGCAATAAATTCAGTTGGGGTTTTGTCAAGTCAGTGGCGGATAGCTGCAATTTCACCATTTAGTCCTAAAGGAAAGGCTGTAAGAGCAAGAAACATACCTTATTTTCTTGTAAAACCGAACTGTTCAATCAAGGAAGGTCAATTTTCACCCAAAAGAGTATCTGTTTAGTACAATGCAGTTAAATACACAGTATGTGTATACGGGGCTCATCCTGCCACCTGTCTTCGTTCTCTTCCCAAAGAGCTAAGTAGCTATCAGGTTAGGTCTAAGACATGTATTATAGTAAGAAAAAAATCACTGCAATAATCAAATCATAGTGGCTATTTATATTTGCTCCTTTGCTATTGTCTGTGTTTTATCTGTGGATCCTTTAT
Organism: Panthera pardus; assembly: GCF_024362965.1. Lineage (NCBI taxonomy): Eukaryota > Metazoa > Chordata > Mammalia > Carnivora > Felidae > Panthera > Panthera pardus. The sequence continues at coordinate 15,699,761 of NW_026526654.1, read as the reverse complement.
CTTTGAAGGCAGAGCAAGAAATAATGTAATTAGAACATGGGTAGCACACGCACGATCATTTTTAGCTCATTACTAAGACATCGGCGTGACCTCCAAAGGTCCCTAGAACACTGAGACTCCCAAATACCACTCCTGTGTAGTTTTGTCTAGGTTATCTCTTCCTCCCGCAACGTGAAAAGTTTTCCTTGGCTTTAACTATAGAAGAATTATGTTTTTCAAAGTTTAGAGATAAACACTTGGATTCTGCTACCTTAACGTGTGCAGCCACAGATACGACGACAGTACTCAAAAGCCCTTTCCTTCTCCATGTAAGTAAACCATATCCCTTCCATGGGGCTGGGATGACATTGCTTTAAATAATATGTCTAAAACACTCTGGGCAGGGTCTGGTAAATAGTGTGTGTCATCAGTGTTACAAGACTATTTTGGTTAGAGTGTTCTCTCATGACTTCTTAGTTATCAGAGAACATCTACGTGGCAGGAGACATTTAGGTTTCAAACGATCCTGCTCTAGAATAGAAGCTGGAAAGCTATGGCCCATAGATGCCATTTGCTCTTGTAAGCCCTGTGAGCTAAGAATGGTTTCACATTAAAAAAAAAAAAAACTTTTGAAAGTTTATTTATTTTGAGAGAATGAGAGACAGAGAGTGGGGGAGGGGCAGAGAGAGACGGAGGGGAAAACCCAAGCAGGCTCCGGGCTGTCAGCGCAGAACCCGATGAGGGTCTCGATCCCATAAATTGTGAGATCATGACCTGAGCCAAAATCGAGAGTCGAGTCAGATGGTCATCCAACGGATGCCCCTTACATTTTTGAATAGTTGAGAAAGCAAACAAGTAATACTAGCAAAGCAAACTATCGTGACAGGTGAACGCTATATGAAATTTGAACTTCATATAATGTCTATCAATAAATATGTATGCACAAATAGACACAGGATAATGAAATACACCATCCATAAGTAAACTTTTACTAAAACGCAGCCCACCCTTTGGTTGACTACTGCCCATGTACTCTTTTACGCTACAACAGAGAGCTGAGTAAAGAAAGAACCCTTATGGCCCACAAAGCTAAAATGTTTACATCTGGCCCTTTCAGAAAAGGTTTGCCCCAGAAAAGTTATAAAGCTTGTGAATCACCTGAGGCAGTTCTGTAAGCTTGTTATGAAAAGCGAGGTTTGAAGTAAATGATTCATCTGAGACCTTCTGAGCTGGTACTAAAAAGCAGAGCCATTGGAATGATAAACCAGATGATGTCTCCCCATTACTTACTAAGCTCTGTGATCTTGAAGAAAGTACCCATTTCTATGTCATTCTTCTTCATCGTCTATCTTAAGTGAGTACAGTGTATTTTGAAAATTCAATGTCATTGTCAACATGAAGTTTTCTTAGCCCAATAACTGGCATGCAGTTGGTGCTTAATAAAAGTTGGGGGAAGGGAGAGTACAATAATCCTACACCATAGAAACATGGAATATCACAACCGGAAGGTTTAACCCCTCATTTCCTAGAACCAGGAATTTTAGGATGGTTAGAAATTTTAGCACTGCCATTTGGACTCCCGAAGAATGTTCTGTGAAAGATACTGATATCATTGGAAAGTCAGCCCATGTTCGGGTGACTCCTGTTAGAAGCACCCATGGTTGGAGTTTTTCTCCTAATGTTTGCATATAAAAGCAAAGGCAAAAAAAAAAATAACATTCATTATACTATAATTTTTGTAGGTTTTGTAATGTTAATATTATAAAATATTTTTTACAGTGTCAAAAATTTTACTGTGTAATCCAGAAGTCATCAGATTATTTCAAATATTTTGAAACTACAACAAAGACTGTTATTTGTTATTTATTACTGTTTATGGCAGGCTAGGTTCAAATTCAAGGAAACATAAATGTCAGAAATGCTATTCATGAAATCTAATGAATGGAGTACATTCACTCCATCCTCTGAATATACTCTATCTCTATTTTTTCAATATATCCAATAAATTAGTTTATATTATTCACCACATGCCTGTATAATAAACATACTAGAGTAAATAACTTATGAGATTAAATTTATTACATTCATTTTTATTTTTTTTAAAAAATTTTTTTTTTTTAACGTTTTTTATTTATCTTTGAGACAGAGAGAGACAGAGCATGAACGGGGGAGGAGCAGAGAGAGAGGGAGACACAGAATCGGAAGCAGGCTCCAGGCTCCGAGCCATCAGCCCAGAGCCCGACGCGGGGCTCGAACTCACGGACCGCGAGATCGAGACCTGAGCTGAAGTCGGCCGCTTAACCGACTGAGCCACCCAGGCGCCCCAAACATTCATTTTTAGATCAAGGATAAGATTATGGTTTTCACAACAGAATTTGGTTTTAGGATGCAGATTTGTAAGAAACTCATTTCTTTAAATAATGTTTGCTGAGAATTAATCATTTTTGTTTCTAAAAGTGTTTATTATTATTATCATTATTATTTTGAGAGAGACAGAGTGAGTGTGAATGGAGGAGGGGCATAGAGAAAGAGGAGAGAGAGGGAATCCCAAGTGGGTTCCGTGCTGCTAGCTCAGAGCCCAATGTGGGGCTCAAATCCACAACACCATGAGATCATGACCTGAGCCAAAACCAAAGGTCTGATGCTTAACTAATTGAGCCACACAGGTCCCTGCCTAAAAGTCGTCTTTATAAATTGATCAAAACTAAAATTCATGGGACAAAATGAGTTTTAAATGAACATAATACGCTAACTGGAAAACTTTATTGTCTATTCTATATCGCCGATATTTCAACCAAATCCACTGGTTCTAAAGATAGCTACAAATGCACAGGAAGAATCCAAAGATCGGTATGAAAGTATAAACAACCAAATATAATAATAACGAGCTATTTTTTAATGAAGATTTAGCAAAAGTTGTAACAAGATTGAGCTTCTGATACTGTAGAACTTGGATCTGTAAGGAATTTTTTTCAGCTGTGCATGACTTTTAATCTCTCTCTATTCTAATGCATATTGGTACTTTATTTACTCACTCTTAACCATCAAACTGTAATTGAAAGTACTTTTCTGGATTTTAGAGTTCAATGATTTAAATTTTAGCTTCTAGCAAAAAGGCTTGAGTTGAATCCCATGTAGTTGGTAAAACTATATCCTGGGATTTTCTAAGGAAAATGTCATCCTAGAAGTTCGTGAATTTAATTTGGAACCACCTGCTGAGATCCTAGTGGAATATTCGATAATTCAGAATCCATTTCTCCTATTTTTAAGAAGATCAGGAAAGGAAGAAGAAACTTCATCATAAAGTTTCTTTCTGATTCTTCTCCCATAGCAAATAGATCTAAAAGGAGTCGTGGGGGTGACTATCTGAAAGAAATGTTAGAATTTAAGGCACCATATTAAAAACATACGTCTAGCAGAATTCCCTTTCCAAGTTTATCCAAAAGGCTCTGAGGTTAAGAAAAAATATCAAATAAATAAAGGTATGTGTCGGATTTTTGGAAGGAAAATGATATCCTCCGTGGATACATTTTGACAAATTTGTTAAACTGAGTGTATTTATCCCAGATCCAGGGAATCTTGCTTTCCCCTAACTTAAGCTCATTACCCTAATTTCAGTTGTGTCTTTTTCTCATAGGGATTCTCAAGATATATAGAACTGAGCTACCATAAAAGATCAGTGTAGGATGAGAGTCAACGTCTTTATAAGGCAGAACGATGGCACAATCTTTGGCAAGGACCTACCATGTGCTTTTTATATTATGGTTTCCCTCATTCCTCACGTGTCACTCCAAAAATTTTATGAGCATATTACTTATGCTATCAAAACATATCCTCAGTCAAGATATAAATTTTCACAGGATGGCCATATATTTAGAAGTTCTCCTTATTGATCCATGAGCACGTGTCCATATGTTTAGCATATCTACTTCTTTACCGGGGAGAATAATGAATCAACTGCTGGAAAACTTCTTGTTCCCTAGTCAGTGTGTGTTTGGCCTGCCTCTTTCTCCCACTGTGCAGACAGATTATTCTGCTCTGATGCCTGCTCTGCTGTCAGAAGATTTGAAATAAGACGTGACACATGAGACAGAAGAGAAGACATACCCGGAAGGAGAGCATCCAAGATAATTCAGAAAATAAACTCCAACCAAATCCTGCTCTGGTCTTGGAATCACATGCTGTGAATGTCTGGGGAAGCTATTGTGGGCTTGTTTTGTCTACGTAAATTTACAGCGAATACAAAATTTATTGGAAACTGAGAAGCAGTGTGGTTTTGAGCCCCTCTTTACCTATTTCAGTTTTGTCTTATTCTGCTTCAAGACTTTCAATAGCCGACAGACTCAAAATTACTGTTTCATAAATCTATTCTAGTTTTCCAAGCTATCTTCAGATTTGGGGATCACAGTTAAAAACTAAATAAGAAAAAAAAAAGCAGGGGTGCCTGTGTGGCTCAGTCAGTTAAGCACCTGACTTTGGCTCAGGTCGTGATCTCACAGTTTGTGAGTTCGAGCCCCGCATCGGGCTCTGTGCTGACAGCTCAGAACCTGGAGCCTGTTCGGATTCTGCGTCCCCCTCTCTCTCTGCCCCTCCCCCACTCACACTCTGTCTCTCTTTCAAAAATAAACAAACATTTAAAAAAAAAGAAAAAAAAGGCAAAAAGATAAAAAGAAAACAACAACTATCCATCATGTATTAATTGGATTGATTTGATAAAGTGCTCACCATGCACTTAGTTTTCGATTAAGTAGAGTGGTACAAACAAAAGTTAATTAACATTTTTGTGATGTCACAGGCCTCAGAATTCACTTAAGAGTCAAAATGGAGGCGCCTGGGTGGCTCAGTCGGTTAAGCATCCAACTCTTGATTTCGGCTCAGATCATGATCTCATGGTTCGTGAGTGCAAGCCCCACATCGGGTTCTGTGCCGACAGCACAGAGCCTGCTTGGGATTCTCTGTCTCCCCCTCGCTGTGTCCCTCCCCTGGTCATGCTCTTTCCTCTTTCAAAATAAATAAATAAACTTCAAAAGAAAAAAAAGAGTCAAAAGGAACATAAAGGATAACTACAGTAAATAGCACATGATTCATCTTTCAGCTAACATCACTTCTCCCTCCTTACTAATAGCTGGGTCTTAGACTACATACATAAAGCAGGACCTAGTTGGATCACTGGTAAACCACTGCTTCCCCAGCCTAAGTATAGTTATATTTAGCAGAATTCATGCCCAAATATGGTGTTCCTGATTCATCTTTGGTACCTGGCCTTAAGGCATATTATCTCATTTATAAAATCTCATTCTTTTCCCTTCCAGCCAGGCATATTTATTTTCAATTTGGCAAAGCTGGCGTGAGAACTGCAACCTACTTTATGAAAAAGGAAACACTTGACCAGCCCACATCGAATAGATTATAATAACTTGCTCATCTTTCCCATCAAGATGTTCAATACAGGTTATTAAGAACGTACATCACATTTTAAAAACTCCTCACAAGGTGCTAGACAAGAAATCTGGCTACTCAAAAATAATTTAGGCACGAAGTAGGACAACACCCTTTTCTTCAGCATTCATACCTATTCTGGTATGCCCAAATTTGGAAGCAGCTCTAAGTGAACGCTTGAATAAACGTAATGTTTGCAATGCACCACATAACAGAATGCTAAAGTTATACCATTGAGTGTCTGTTACGTAACGACTTTCAAAAGTATCAGTGATTATTAACAGACTCACTAGATGTTTATAAGCTCCCTCATTGTGCGAGCAGCCCTCTTGTCACGCTAGTTCACTCAGCCACACATTTGATGGTGTTTTCAAAACCAAACTCCTCTCCAACCCTTCTGTTCCATGTCCTTTCTGAACCAGGGTCTTCTCCATTGAGTATGGCCATTCTGCAGGGGTCTTCTAAAGATCCACCTCGGGCTGCCTCTACACCAATGGTCTCAGACCCAACAATCCTCCTGTCCAAGGAAGAGGATCAGAAGAAGGGCCAGCCTCGCGTGTGACATCCAGGAGCTCACAGGCCCGGGTGAAGGTGTGGCTGATACCCAGCTCCTGCTAATTTTTCCCATGTAGAACCGAAGAGTCTGTTCTACGAGGGTCTTTGCAAACTTGTTTGTTGTGAATCCCCAGGCCTTTTTAAGTTAAGTCCTGGCATTTGATTCTCCTCCCCGCCCCCCCCCCTTAACATTTTATGGGCCAGGTCATATCTGGAAATGATAGTTACCAGTTTAATCTTGCTCAGACTGCTCCAAATGAACACTTCCCCCTTTTCTCTCTGTCTGATAGGAAAGGATCCCTGATTGATGCTTCTTCTTGATCTCTGGGCTCCAACCCAGCCCTGCTGGTCTGGTGTGCATGGATTTCTATAAGCAACCCCGATGCTCTCTGATACAAAGCCATCTTCCATTTCCAGCAGTTGAGACAACCTTCTCAATGCCAGATGACTACCTCATGCATTTTTCACTTCTGGTTTCCTTCTTCTTTCCATTTTCCCCATAATAAACCTCTGTCCTCTGACCCCTCCATTCAGCGAATTCTTACCCTTGATTTTAATATCAGCCAAAAGCTGTCTAATCCTGGATTCTCTGACCACATCTGACTCTCTCTCTTCCTCTCTCCCTCCTTGGAATCGCTTTGGCTTTATTTTCTGTACCATATTCATTTGACATTTAATAGAATAATAGAAGTAGTAAATTCAGTCAGAACTTGGACACCGTGTAGTCCAGCCCTATCACTGGCTAGTGGTCCAGACACAAGAACTGACTTATCTAACACAAGTTGAAGATAGAGGAAAAACTCAAATCCTGCTTATGATTGGTTCTTCCATTTATCTTGCCTTGTCAACAATATTCAAAACTCCAGAAAGACAGGAACCATACTTTAGGCTTCTCCTATATCCACTTTATGACAATACCAAATGCAAGGAGCTATGGAAATGTTTTTTAAACGTTAGGGAGCCGAAGGATTCTTATGACTTTGCCCCAAATTGAAGCACTGACATTCGGTCAGAGACAGAGAATGAATCTGTGTCCATAGAGGGTTCACAAACCCATGATCTGTGGGAGTGCAGACTGGGCTCCAGTCCCCCACCTCCATTTGGTCTGGTGCTAACTTTGGAGCGCCCTCCCACCTCGTGCGAAGCTGAATCCAGGTGCCATCTTTTTCTTGATGAAACCCATGAATGCTGGTTCCACAACTGGGAGAGCCACCGTGACTGATGCCAAGGTCACTCCGGGCTGCTGTGATGATTGCACCAGAGTGGCTAAGGTCGGATCAATCCACCTTCTACCACTTTACGTTGCAGTAGTGGCTATGTCATCTGGAAAACTAACCCTTTTCACTTTCAAATGTGGATTTGTTGATGTAGATCTCACCGTTCACCTCGTGTTCTAATATCACTTTTGTGATAACTGCAGTTATGTATAAAGTTGTGATGAAACTAATTAGCATGCTTATGCACATCAAGGCCGCCACAATGATACAATATATTCAACTGGTCAATTTGGTTAACCCAGCAGTTCTTGACCCTTCCAAACAAACAAATGTGTACTGTTTCCCAGTACGAATGTGGTCAGTGAATTTGCGAAGCCTGTTTTTTGTTTTTTTGTTTTTTTTTTTAAACAGGCTTGAAATGTTCTCTCCTTGAGTATCATATGACTATCATAATAACTTTTTGGGTTATATGAATCATGTTTTTCTTTCTTCATGCTTTTTTTGAGAACAAAATCATATGGAAACAATGAACAAGCACCTTAGAACTAGTCAGACCTGAGTCTGATTCTCAAATCCACAGTTTACCTGACCCTACAGATCACAACTTACCAAGTATGTTACAATGACTTACTTCCCTGCTGTAAGTATAAACACACAGTACACAACACTAGCACTAAATGAAGATCAAAAACATGTCTGCCTCCCTGTTCCCTCTAGGTGTTTACAAAACACACTATAACTCGGCTACCACTGCGTACAACGTACAACGGGGAAATAGGCTCACTTTCTCTATCAAAAACAAAACAGGGAGAATTTTAGCTAAGGTGACTTAGATTAGATAACAAAAAGGACTTCCTGGATGCTTACACTAATCAACTGAAAGATCATTTAAGTGGTGGCTTTCATGCCCTTGATGGGAATTAGTGAGAAAGGCACAATTAACTTAAGAGGATTCCTTCTCTGGGATTATTCTCGGCAAAGTGCGTGCCTTAGTATTTCTACTTCCACAGAAGGACCCAGCTACATCTTAAAGAAGGCTTGCCATTAAATGATGGCACACGATATAATTTTTTAAAGCACAAGATGAAATGGAAAACAAAATATAAAAATAGTCTTAGGATCTTGAAGCGAGCCCTGAGACTCCGCTTCTATGGCTCATATCCCTTCTACTTCTTCCATTTTCACATCAGAATTGAAAGTATGAACGCCACGCTCAACTCATAATGACATCAGGGAAAATGGAGACTTGCGTGAGGCCTCCGCTCTTTTGTTAACCTGACAAGTGCCGCATGTTGGAGCTAATACGCTATTCTGTTCTTGTCTTCCACAACCCACGTGTCTCAGAAAACCGGCACACAGCAGAAAAACAACCTGGATTCCGGCCACATCTCCAGAGCTAAGCCAGACTTTGGTTCCTGCTGTAGAATTTCCTGACCTGGGAGTAAAAATTCCATACTTAAGCCATGCTGTCATTTAGATGAGTTCCATTGTAATGTCATATCTACAAACCAACATTTTCTGAAAAGGTCCTTGTTCCATTTGGTGCTTTCCTGAGGAAGTTTTATCAGTGTTCTGATGTACAGTAACCTGATAAGCCTTTACTTAGCATCCATATATCACTCCTTAACCTTTAAGGAAGACTACAGCCAACCATGCCTTCCCCATTTGGGTAATGATAAAGCATTCACCACTATTTGAAGCAGATTAACCAGGAACCTTTCTGGCAGAAACTTGGGTTTCAAGCTTTAGCAAAACCTAATAATAATGTCAGGCTCTGCAGAACTATCCATGCATATATGCAAAGATTTGAATCTTGCAAATTTTGGTATACATGTAAGTGTTATCTCACAGACACAAAATCAGCATCAGATACAATTACGTTAGCTTAGATTGATGTGTCTTTATAGGAAAGACTTGGACTTGAAGAGCGTAAGTAAAATCTCCAAGGAAAGTCAAGTTTTAAAAATAAATACATCTTTTATAACGACTCTTCCTCATGCCTAGGCTATTTGCATTTTACGTATATATAAACGAATGATGTTCTGAAGTGTTACGGTCAATGTTTTTTTTGTGGTTTGGTGTATCATTAAAATTCATGTCAAATATTCTTAGGGACGCAAACATTTTAATAAAAATCATGGTGTAAAATCAAAAGGTATAGAGTGAACAATGAAAACAGTTTTACGATCCAAAATTTGAACCCTATCTTGTGCCACCTGATGGAACAGACTGAAGCAGATTATAGGATCATCAGGCTAGTCACAGATTCCGTGATGAAACGACCCCCTGTAATCAAATTTTGAGAGGTCCTCATGTTTACTCACTTAAATTTAGGGTTTTTAAAAAATATTTTTATAAAGTTTATTTATTTTGAGAGACAGAGAGAGCATGAGCCCAGGAGGGGCAGAGAGACAGGGAGAAAGAGAATCCCCAGCAGGCTCTGTTCTGTCAGCGCAGAGCCCGACGCGGGGCTCGAACTCATGAACCGTGAGATCGCGACCTGAGCCGAAACCAAGAGTCGGACACTTAACTGACTGAGCCACCCAGGCGCCCCTATTCACTTAAGTTTAGTAGGCAGGATTCTCCTTAGAAGAAAGTTGACTGGAACTTGGCCTTGAAGGGTAGGCGATCATTTTTCAGGCTGTACAGGTGGAGGGACACCCTGGGCAGAAGGTGTGATAAAATCGAATACCAAAGTGTCAACGAGAATGGTATATTCAGAGAACGGCCAGTATTGTTCATGACAGTGGCCAGTGCACAGCTGAGAGCACAGGTCCGTGAGGACCTGAGAAGGGAAAAGGTGATTGGGCCAGACGTTCACAGTCCTACTCTACCCTGCAGTGGAGTGTTTGGCTTTGTTCTGGCAAGAGCAGAGTGTTACACTCATTTTTCATCAGAAGATCAACCTGAGAATCAAGTGAGCATCACCTGGGAAGTCGTTAGAAACACATGTCCGAGCCCACCCCAGGCAGCACAAATGGGAGCTGAACCCCAGGAGTATATTTCAGTAGGACCTCCCAGTGATTCCTTCCTCTGCTTGATGTGCTAGGAGTCGTCTAGCCGGAGGGCTGAAAACAAAGCAGAGTAATTTAAAACCCTGCCACAAGCTCAAATGCAGACTGACTCCTCTTTATTTTGACTGCAGAGGCACTTGTTTGTATGAATTATCGTCTTTTGCATCATGGAGTGTGTTTACCAAACTAAAACTATTCTATCCTTGTATTTAAGTACTATTAGCCTTCCTAGCAGTTCATACTAATAATGTACACGGTATTATAGGTTTGTCTGAAAAAAAAAAAAACTAAATATATACCTATATTTATAGACACAGCCCAGCACATTATTTAACTATCAGAAATAACTATCAGAAATAAATATCCCCCTACCGCTCCCTTGCAGAATCTTTACAAACGAGCGGTCACATCATTCATTCGTAGGCAGTGAAGGCACCAAAGGGTTGTGAAGTTTCTTCTAAACTGGTCCTCTTAGGGGAGCCTGGGTGGCTCAGTCGGTTAATCATCTAACTTCAGGTCCGGTCATGATTTCGCAGTTAGTTGGAGCCCCACGTCAGGCTCTGTGCTGACAGCTCAGAGCCTAGAGCCTGCTTTGGATTCTCTCTCTCTCTCTCTCTCTCTCTCTGTCTCTGGTCCTCCTCCTCTCTCTCTCGCTCTCAAGAATAAATAAACATTAAAAAATTAAAAAATAAAAGAACCGTTTTAAACTGGTCATCTTAGCCTGGACTGTGGCCACGGAGATGGGGCATTCTAGGCATTTCAGCAGAAGTGGAAAGGGAACACACGGGCATGTATTCCAAGGAGTATGACAAAGCAGTTTAGACCCGCACGTATTTTGTGTTTGGATTAATCGGTACCATATTCTACCAAAAGTTCCGATGGGCTGCCAGGGCAGGACACAGCCCACTTCTCAACTCCTTGTGGCATCTTAAAATCTGTCTGGCTTCTCTCCGACTGCATTTGGTTTCCTTGAAGCATGTACACTATCAAGACTTTAAGACTGATGCCACACAGCTGTGAAACTTGACCTGTTAACATCCAGGCTTGGCCACTTCTGGTGACCTCCGAAGCAAAACATCATGTTTCATTGTAATATTTTCACAGACTGTCAGTCACCTTGACTGATGGGGTGTGTGCACGGCCCCCTCGCTGCCCACTGCTGATGAATCTTTTCACTTCTCAGTTTATTTGAGTGTCAGAGCTGACGGGCAGACTTGGACACAGCTCACTGGCCCAGGTAACCGGTGCTGTTTACTTCTCTCATGTGTTCCAGTCACTGTAAGTGCTTTCAAGGGCAGGGGAAGTAAAACATTTCCCCAAATCCCGTGTAATTCTATTCTCTAAGTGTTTAACACATATTAGCACAGTGCATACACATCATAACATGAATTCCTAGCCAAGCAAAAGGTTTCTCATTGGCTTAGTAGCTTAGATGTTATAATTTACTGAGTGGTTTCCCTTGGTTTTTCTCAGTGTCATCTTTGAACTAATAGAAACCCCCCAAAATTAAAAGATGTTAATGACGAACATTTAGCAATTACAATTAAGATTTTGGAATCTTTGGGGGCATCCGGGGGCTTAGTCAGTTACGCTTCCGACTTTGCTCAGGTCATGATCTCACAGTTCGTGAGTTCAAGCCCCGAGTCAGGCTCTCTGCTGACAGTGCAGAGTCCGCTTCGGATCCGCTGTCCGCCCCCCCTCTGCCCCTCCCCCGCTCACACTCTGTCTCTGTCTCTCTCTCGAAGATATTAAATAAGCATTTAAAAAAAGAAAAAGAACACCTTTTGGGATCTCTCATAGAAATTTGGCATCACCATGATGCCCCTCCCTTAGTGGATTCATCACGGAGCTGGATGGAGACTAGTCAGGGTTTTGGTTGAAGCTGGCAAATCACGTGTGTTGCCAGCTGCACCGTGCCACGTGCACGAGACCAAACATCGTCATGTTGGCCCATAACAAAGTGGAAATGGACACAGATAAAAAGTTGCCTCTTCACCAGAGGCCTATCAGATGCCTGCGTATCAGATGAAGAGTTCATCGTGAGAGCAGCAAAGCCCACTTTCCCTTGGTTTTAACTCACCCGTGTCTTTAGGTGGTAGTTGCTGCTCCTTAAGCCAGAGTTGGCGAGCAGATGGGAGGAGGCTAGAAGTTAAAGGCTTATGAAAGCTGAAACCCACCTGAAAGTCAGCTGATGGTTCTACTGATTTTTATAGGTTTGTTCAGAGAGAAGAGAATTCAAAACTAGATGAGTATAGCTCAAAGACGATGCCTGAAATACCATGATAAGGTGCATTCTAGCTCTAAACTTCTGCTGCAATTTTCATGTCAAGCCTGAGCCCGTATCAAGTACGCATAACATTAAATGAGCAGAAGGTAGCAGGTGAAGAAAGTGGGGCTATTTCTGCTTGTATGGAAGATGTTTGGGCTTCGGAATAAAAGAGATTGAGGGGTGCTCGGGTGTCAGTCGCTTAAGCGTCTGGCTTCGGGTCAGGTCACGATCTTGAGGTTCACAAGTTTGAGCTTGTCTCATTGGGCTCTGTGCTGACAGCTTGGACCCTGCTTTGGATTCTGTGTCCCCCTCTCTCTCTGCCCCTCCCCTGCTTGTGCTCTGTCTCTGTCTCTGTCTGTCTCAAAAATAAATAAAAATTTAAATAAATAAAAATAAATAAATAAATAAGATTAAGAACTGAGCCCTACTCTCCTACTCACTGTATCTATGGCAATCAGTGACAAACCACTTTCTATTGTGTAAGGGTTTCACCATCTAGGATGTGTGGGTAACATTTTCTAGCAGGCATGGATCCTGGATAGATGCAATAAGAAGTCATTTTGAAAGTTACAAATATTTCTACTTTGATCTAATTAATGACTCATTTGTATTCATAGTTATATTTATGTTTATACTTATATTTCAATAAGGGACGTCTTTAGTATAAGACATCAACTCCTGAAACCTTTCGAGAAGCTTCTTATTTTAGTAACACCATACTATTCTTGTTCGTTAGCTCAACTCGATCTTAGGGGGGTGGGAGGGTGTGGAGGAGCAGAAGTCAATCCTGGCAAGTTACGTAGCTCCTGAACTGTCAGCAAAACAGGAGAGAGATGTGGGAGTGAACCGTGTCGTAACAAATCTTCGCATATATGTTTACGTATTTGTGCGTTTATGTTTGAAAGCGTGTGTCCATCTGTGTACATGTGGGGGTGTGAGCCCATCAAAATCACAAGCCACCTCTACACATGCGTATGTTGTGAGACTGGGAAGGAAAATTAAAAGAAAAATACATCTTCTTAGAAAATACGCTCGTTCATAGTTCACAGCCACGGCAACAAGTAGGCGCCAGTTTTGCCGTGTCAGAGAGTAAAAGGGTCTCATTTTTTGTGTGTGTTAGCGCTTTAAAATCAAGACTGCATGCACTGTGGACTGAGCAATAAACAGCCACAGAGGAGAGGTTTCTAACTTTGGGTTTTATATTACTATCCAAGGCCTCATAAGGCTGTGGGAAAGAGATAATAAAAATAATGTGGAATGTTTAAGATTATATATTTCCCAGCTCTTACATATTTATATCATCTTAATTTTCCATCAACACTCTCAACTACACTTTTATGATAGAAATTCTGGCATAAATGTAACTTACAGATTCATTTAAGGAATACAGTGTCATTAGCCCGTGGAACCTCACCATGAAATTAAGGAGGACAAATACCTGAATTGGGATCTACCAAATAATGACTCCAATGAACAAAATTAATGAGAGAAGGAATTAACAACCATAAGAAGTGGACTCGTCTGGCTTATTCGTGAATAGAAAGCTTAAGGTCATCCTGACTGGAAGTAGGCAAAGAAAGAACACCAAATTAAACAAAAATACCCGGTGTGTGGAAACTATGCTCTCTCCTCACTGTGGGTACAAATTGTATTCATTCATGGAGTTTCCCTTTTAAGTCCCATTGCTGTGGTGCTTTCCACAATCACTGCCTCTAATTTCTTAAAAGGCAGAAAGCACTATGTTTCTTGCTTCACTCAACTCGACACTTTACTATGTGTTCACATTCCTCTAGAAATCTTTTGCATGTGTGGGCTTTACCCTCTCACTATCGATCTAACTTCTTTGTAGACAAGTGTCATGTAAGGCCCTCTGTATCCACCGGAGAAACCACAGAGTATGGTGACACATGACAGAGTACCCAGGAAGTGAATGTCGTGAAGGAAAAAAAAAATCTGTCGCACCAGAACGTACTTCATCTATGCTCACTCTAGAAAATTTTGTTAATTATCACTTTTCCCAACGTGATCTTAACGTACATGCGTGTGTTGGGTAGAAACAGAAATCACAGGTCTTAGTGGTATATAATTGAGTTGCATGGGTTTAAGAAAAAAAAAATGGAGTCATGCTGAATATTCTGAACTCCTACCAAGAGTTGATCATAAATAATGTTTAATTATCACCAGTATATAGAATATATTACTTCTATGTCACTCTAGAAGAATGATAGGCATGTGGTAGGCTTTTACCTAATTCCATGCAAAGACCCAAGCTAGTTTTATGCACTGACAGAATAAGATCATATCTTTCATTTATCTTTGAAAGATCAGCTCTTAGGGAATAAAGAGTGGGTAGAGTCTACTGAAACTATGAAAAATGTTAGTAAGTATTAGGTATTGTATTTAATTCCCAAAGTATTTAACCTCCAGCCCGCCATTACTTTCAGGTCACACTCTCTCCCTTATGTGTCCACACATTTTAAAGAATGTTCAGATGGACAAGAGATAGCTGTAGTGTCCCCGTGCAAAGTCCTACTTTCGTATAGATAAAAAGGAAAACACAACAAAACCACCAAATTGCTTTTAAAATCTGCAGCTCCCATGACAAAATGGTATCTAAAGACAGTGCAAAAAGAACACACAGACTAGTCATGATGTATTAAGAATGCATTCGTGGGGCGCCTGGGTGGCGCAGTCGGTTACCAGGTCACGATCTTGCGGTCCGTGAGTTCGAGCCCTGCGTCAGGCTCTGGGCTGATGGCTCGGAGCCTGGAGCCTGTTTCCGATTCTGTGTCTCCCTCTCTCTCTGCCCCTCCCCCGTTCATGCTCTGTCTCTCTCTGTCCAAAAAATAAATAAAAAACGTTGAAAAAAAAAAATTAAAAAAAAAAAAAAAGAATGCATTCGTTTAGGCATTCCATGTCATTTATATTAGCCACCATTTTAGAGAGAGAGTAAAGAATGAAGCCATATACCTCAAAAATGTTGTAGATCACCCAGGAGTGAGTAAGTGGGTCACTGACCCACAGCACAGGGGGTTTCGGACACAGTCTGGATTCCACGTGTGGGGCTCGTAATCACCATCTGAGGTATTTACCATCAAGGGAAACACAGCCATCTTTTATCCTACAATGTTCTAAGTCTTCCGTAGACAATTTAAGCTCTCAAACACCACCTGGAGCACACTGAGGGCAGTATCTACATGCAGACGTAGATTCAAACATTCTTTAGTGACATTTTGAAAGCCTACTTGAATAGGAGCACTTGATTTGACAGACAGTGCACTCAATCTATGCAGCTATGTGACTGAGGGAAAAAAAAATACAAGCTAAGATATACTAAAGGCTCAAACTAGGTCAAAACCTACTAGGAAGATTCATCTTCTTGTAGTAACTCTCTAGGGCCAGCGAGCGGGTAGTACAGTTCGGAAAAGGTTGAAATGTCCTGGTCCGGCACCCTCCATGTACCATCCATCTCCTGGCTTTTGAGAACCCCCCTTCTCTGCTTCCCTACTGCTCTCCTGACTACTCACAGCCCTCTGCTCTGACTCCCGCCCAGGCACACTTCTCTTCAAGATAACTTCCCCCCCATCAGCCACTATCAAAATGTCTATCTCTTTAATGGAAATTATACCTGGTATTTGGAGAAAAGTAATCTGATTTTTAAGCCATCTCATGCTAACACGAAGGTGACTTTTCTGTAAGGCTTAAAATATACCAAGGGGGTGGTTGTATTTTAAAGAGAACAACTGTAGACCCAAATGCATTTGTACCTGCAAGGATTTCTTCAGGGAGGCAGAGGAAAATGTCTCCACTGTTGCGGTAGAGATTTCTGGATTTCTGGACTCTGTCCTGTGCCAGGGAGCACCTTGGTCCCCAGTGAGTGGGGCCTTGCAGCCACACCCTAACCCATTTAGCACATGGTGAAAAAGGTATACGTGTCCACTCTAAACTTGTTCTATTTATTCAAACTGGGTTTCATTCTTGTGAAAATATAAAGCTCTTAGAACCATTGTTAAGGAAATCTGCATTTCTGCCCATACTCCTTCTGGCCACTTGAATACCCAGTTCAGCTCCTGAGAGCAGGACAACCTGTTAGCAAGTTGTTCAAATGTCACCTCCTCTGACAAAGTGCCCACAGATGGACTGAGCCAGGACCTGGCCGCTCTTCCTTTGGAATATGGAAGGCTACTTTTCACATTTTTAGGTACTATCTTGCGTTATAATTACGTATCCTTGCCTTTATCCTCTGTTGGAATGGAAGGTCTTTGAAGACTTGAAATCTGACGGATGCATCTTGACACCTCTCTACCGCCTTCGCCCTGGTCCACACTGGTGATCTATAAGCTTATGTTAATTACTGTAAGGATGGAATCCATCTAATTAACGTACAGATGGAATCCATCTAATCCATCCAATATGTTAATAGCAGCTCCTCTATTTTATAAAAATACTCATACAGTGCAAGTTGCTAAATCCATCTCTGGCTAAATCTAAATGGATGGCAGAAAAATAAATGACTAAAATGAACGAAGTTGAAAGGTGCTTCTCTTCAAGAAAAGGCCGATAAGGTCACACGCTTACAGCAAAACTTTATACGGATGTCTCTCTTCCTCTCCTACTTCTTTTAATAAAGAAGAAGAAATGTTTAAGAGTAGGGAAGTTCAAAAGGCAGGCTCAGGCCTTCCCTGTGATTATAGTTTGCCCTGTACTCTATTAAAAACAAGAGCAGGGATCACTGAAAATTTTGATTTAGCTGTTATGGAACACATCCCTTCTACTCAAATGTCTTCTGCATCCAAAATGAGGCCATTTTACCCATTAGTGGGGAAAAAAAAAATCCATTTTGCCTTTTTTTTGGGTTCATTTTCATCTCAGGGAAATAATACAAATCTTGGCCCTGCAGCATTTCCTGCGGCTTATTAACCAGCTGGACCTCAAGCCATCTCGTCCTCTCGGGGAAAGCATTAGTTCCCAGGAAATACACTTTGCCTTGATCATTATTGCATAATTAAGACCATTTTGTGTTCCTTCAATGTAACATATCAGTTATTGAGGAGAAAGAGAATACTGGGGAAAAGTGATGACCTTGCTTTATAAAGAAAAAAGTTAAAAAAAAAAAAAAAAGGAAGGAAAATGAGCAGTCCTAGGAGTTTAATAACTGTCCTTCAAAAGAAAACTAGCATCCAAAGGAAGTTGTTAAATATCCTATTTTGATCGCTCTACTTGCAGAAAATTTGGCAAAATGGATAAACAACAAAGAACACAAATACAACAAAGGAGACATGTGCCCTCAAATAAATTGTACAGAACGGGCCAAGTCCTTTGGATTGTAAACTGCGGGAGTTGGATATCATCTCTAATTGAAGTTAACAGTGAAGATGGGAGACGGTCAGGTTTAAAGAAAAAAAAAAAAAAGCCCCCTTTGCTTATTCCTTCTCCATATGATCAACGGCCTTCCTTTGCATTAGGAAGGTGAGTAGAGAGACGGGGACCCTATTTATTCACATCTTGTGCGAGAACCTAATTCCTCTGTAAACCAGAGGGGGTCAGAGAGCAAGAAGCTGATATCAAGGTGACAGAATCCATTTTAATAACTTGCTTAAGGAAGGAAGAGAATTTTGAATCCCGCAAATGGTTCCGATGGTTCTATTGTTTTCACTGGCTCTGCTTTGTGGCCTTTTTGTCTCGGGGCACATCGCACTATAAATGATTCCTACCCACCCTCTTCCCTCCTTCACCATGGGCTCCACAGGGAAACAGCTGGGAACAGGCAAGTCTCACCCGGCCTGAAGCGGAGTTGCTCAAACAAGAAACAAACAAAATAAGGACAGGAAGCAACAGAAACTACTCTTGTACTTCTGAAGGGAAGTAGACGCTTCAAATGAACAATCTGGTCGGGCTGTCATTTGACAAGGACATTTCATCAGCGTATAGAGGATATGCTGTGTGTGTTTACATTTAAATTTCACACTCGTAAAAATAAAAATTCTGGGATTTTTGCTTTGGGTCATTCTAGAAACAGAGATTCTGAACAAACACTCCTCTGGTAGGATTCCCTTCAATATGTAGAGCTAGTGACATTTACATGGACTTTTTACACTGGAGTAAATTATCTCAATATTGAGCCAGGCAAGGTCACATCCTGGGGAGTCCCCTGGCCATTTCCGGTTGTATACTTATTTTGTCTGGCAGTTGAGTATTGAATATCAGAATCAGCTGCTGATTTTATAGTGTTGGAAATTTTATGTAGAATTTTCTTTAAAAAAAAAATCTGTGAACAGGAATAGTATAGTCAGTTGGCATCGGTCAAGGAAAGCTGAGTTATGGCAACCAATTATACGGGACTGACCCCTCATTTTATTGTGGTCTGCTCAGCATCCCCACGGTCTATCTATGGTCTTCCAGAAGGTCAAATTGATCCATATATATTAGAGCTTGGCCACTGTGCATTTGTATTTAAAACTGTTGATACAGCATGTCAAACCTTTTTGTTAATAATCAGTGCGGTAAAACCTATTAAACTATGGATTCTTTGATGGACGTGTAACCTGTATTATTGTAGCACATCACCTTGTGCAGCATGATCAGTGTTTGTTAACTAAATAGACTGTGATTTATTTTAAAGTTGTTCATAGCCCATCTAAAATTGTTTTGTGTTAATAACTAGGCTACGAAAAGCACTAGGGAGTTATAAATACTCATGTGATTTTACATACTCATCTACTTTCCAAATTCTCAACATACGTCCCTGAAAACTTGTGTGCCCAGTGAGTCAGCAAACCTATTTCCAGGTATGAGAGTCACCTCCTTTCCTGACGTGGCTCCATCAGATCCAATCAAGTCACTTGGTGGACGAGACAGCATTTTTACCTTTGCCTGTTAGAGTTCCTTCCACATTTGACTGTGAGTTCAGCAGGCAATTTGCTTTGTCCTCATAAACTCAAAAATCACAACCTAAATACCCACAGCCTCTCTCTTAAGATAGAATAATCTACTACAATCACATGCTCCTCATAATCTCTGATTGGACAGATCATCTTGACAGCCCTCACTGCTTGATTGAATCATAAATGGTTATAATCACAATCTCTTCACACTTCTCCATTTTAGCCTGAATAGACAATGCGAGGTGTAGCCTTACCATCTGTCAACTCTATATATTTTAAGCAAATAATATACAGAGATGGATGTAAACAGACGCTGATAAAACAATCTGTCCATATGTATATAGATCACATAGAATTAGAGACACCCATCCCCGGGGTCCAGGGCTTTATCTTCCTTTTCATTCATTATCAGAAGCTTCCTCTGGCCTGTATCAAGGTCACAAGGCTTCTCCTCCAAAACCTCCTTGGTGCCTTGTGTCGTCTGTGACTGGGGATTCTGTCATTCCTCTTCCTTAAGTTTTAGCTTATTCTAACACGGTTCCTAACTCAGACACAAACCTCGCTGCAATTTATATAGTCAGCTGTGTTCAAGAAATAGAAAAAAAAATGAAAATAGGAGGACTCGCTGTGTCCCTCTCAAAGGGATATCCTATCGCGACAGCATATCCCGACGGCCTCAACTAGTGTAATCAGTCACAGGTGAGTGAGTCGGTCAAGACGTAGAAACTTTTCTGAATCAGCAACCTTTAAAAACATGAGTTGACAATATTAACGCTCGAAAAGCCGTGTGACCTCAGTTTCTTCATTTGAATGTGACATTAAAATATTTGCATCTAAAAAACGAATTACTATGTGCAGAATCACATGTGTGTTAAGGGATGTCGCTTTATCTCCCAAATGTTGGGACCTGAAACTAAGCTTTCCAATTGCATTCTCCGGAAGGGACGTGTTTGAAGGCTTTTGAACTGAAAAGTAAGAACTTATACCAAATTCCCACCAGTAAGTGATTTTTAGTGAAATTAAACGACATTGTATGGCCCATCTAAAGCGTGCACTGATTCTACGCGAGAACAAAGAAAGCACACCATTATGTATACTTAGACGTATGTATTGATTAGATATTGCAGAAATTTTAGTAAAATTGAAGTTTTATTAACATATGAAATACCAGGAGGTGAAATCTATTTAAGTCAGGTGTTTCTCCCCGAAGATAAAACTGGCAAAGTGTTTCTTGCACCCCGAACACCATTTAGTTTTGTTTTAGTGGCGAATGATTTCGTCATCACCGCTGGTCAGCTATATTACGGATATAGCTGGGTTACGGTAACTCATAAAAGAGCCAGCATGGCAAGACAATGAGGTTTCCAGATACTCAGAGAGATGCTTTTCACTTAGCAAAACATATAATATTTTCTGGGTTTGGCTGCAATGTTCTCGTTGGCGTAAGTATTGACTCTGTGGCAATCCTAACCCAGTCGTGCTTATTAACAAAGACTGGTATCACTTGTCATTTTTTTTTACAGGGGCAGGGGTCGGGAGCTGCACTTAAAGGCAGATCTCGTCAAACTGCACTAAATGTGGGCTACTAAAAGTCTAAACATCTGACAAGCAAAAGCATAAAAGGATCTTTTGACTTTTTTACTTTATTTTTATGGATTTGAATGGTTTAAAATCACATTACCATGCAGAGCTGGAGTTCAGCTTGTAGGTAAGGGAGCACGCACTCTGGTTGGGGCGGTCTTCCCCGCTGTCTGGGGGGTGGGAGGTGGGCGCTTATCCCTCTATCAGATAGAAAATTCTTTGAAATGTGTGTTTCCTTGTAAAAACACAACTACAGAGAGGTGACTGTCCACTCCTGCCCCGATTCCTGTCACTGTCCTTCCCCTGCCCTCCTAGCTTGCCTCCCCTCCCCCAACCCACTCTACACCCATCCCATCCCTCCCCCCGCCCACCACCATACTGCAGGCTGAGAGACAGCTTCGAATGCTAATCTCATCTGGTCCTCACCAAATCCCTCTAATGGCTTCTCAGTTTTTTGGATAAATTTCAGACTTCTTGCCTAAATGAGCCCCTGGATTCTCTGACATCACTGCCCTCTGCTTTCCATCAACTGGGGACTTTTTTTTTCTCCCTTCCTTGAATAGTTCTAGCTCCCCTCTGGTCCAGCCTATCCCACCGCTTGTCCCCACTCCTCAAATACCCCCCCTTCTGCCCACTCCAAGCCAGGCTCCTGTGTCACCTTAACCTACAGTATTCTTTCAGCTCAGTCAGGAACTCTTCAGGAAGGCTTCCCTGATTGCCCACTTTGAGCTAGTTTTAATGTCTCAATCTGTCTCTTTCAGAATAATCATCTAAATTTGAATCAATGATTAATATGCTTATCTCATTAATACTGTTTTCCCAAACAGGACTGTAACCTGATCCAGAGAGCTCTTAACCTATGGAATGTTTTGAGCATCACTATAAACTCAGAGCCTGGAACAATGTGATTGTAAGGAATGGATATTCAATAAAGATATGGTGTATCAAAGAACAAATATTTGCCCTTATGGGGAAGCAGAGTTTTGTGGCAGCTTTATGAATCACATTTTCCATGTAAGAACTACCTTGAAAAACAAATTTTACACTGTGACACCGCTGGTTTATTTGTTCCATTTAAACATATTGACTCTGGGGGCGCCTAGGTGGCTCAGTCAGTTAAGCAACAGACTTTGGCTCAGGTCATGATCTCGGGGTTCATAGGTTCGAGCCTCATGCCGGGCTCTGCACCGACAGCTGGGAGCCTGGAGCCTGCTTGGGATTCTCTGTCTTCCTCTCTCTCTGCCCCTCCCCACTTGTATTCTCTCTCTGTCTCTCAAAAATAAACATTAAACAAATTTAAAAAATAAACATACTAACTCTGAAATATATTTAAATTTAGGAATATAGTGAATGGATCAATAAATAACAAGTGAGTCATAAAGATTACCAGAGTATACCAAAAGAATGTCCTTCCCACCAAAAAAAAAAAGAAAAAAAAAAGATAATTTTCGAGGCATTTTTTTCTTTTTTTTTCTTTCTGTCTTTTTTAAAATTTATTTTGAGAGAGAGAGCAAGTAGGGGAGGGGAACAGAGAGAGTAAGACAGAATCCTAAGCAGACTCTGAACTGTCAGCACAGAACCCCATGTGGGGCTTGAACCCACGAACCATGAGATCATGAACTAAGCCAACATCAAGAGTCAAACGCTTAACTAAATGAGTCACCCAGGTGTCCCTAGGAGTTTTTTTTCAAAACTAACTTTAAGTTATGGTAATAATCATTCTAAAGTACTACTCGAAAGTCCAGATATATGTACTATTTTCTAAGCTCCCATACTACAAGTTTAATTTTAGAGAATGTCAACCATCTATTAAGTGCTATTGGAATAGTGCAGGGTAATGACATTATTAAAGAATGGGTTTTTCTCCCTCTAGATACTTAATGGATCCCTAAACAAATCACTTAAACCATAAAAATAACAATTAAACATTGCTATTTTTATAGTTAGAAATATTAAATTAGATATTGTATATGTACAAAAGTCTGTAGAAGAAATATAATAAATAAACACTGGTTTTTATTATTCAAATACTATCAATGTGATTTCAAAATTAGTCTTGCTTTACATTTTAGAACAATTAAGTAAAACAGTCAGGAGTCTGTGTGGCCTTGTGTAGGTTAAATTCAACCTGCTGTTTTCATATCAAAAATACAATTTCCAAACATCTGACAGATCTAAAGACATACACGTTGCTATTTGTTTAATACTTGGTAAAGTTTCAAAGATATTGCTCTTTTGAGTTACTTTTAAGTATGAGATTCTATCCAAACCTTGAAATATCTTTTGACTTTTTATTTGAAAATGTGCATGCATGTGTATTCATGAAGGGCAAAGAAATGATAAATGTTCTCATCTGAGTTAGAACCAAAGACAGTGTAGGCAGCTGCTGTGAGCTTCCTTATTGCAATTTTGGCCTGACATGAGCTGGAAGATGTTGTAAGCATTAAAAGGCTGCACCCTAGTCTCTGTCACCTTCAGCTATGACTTCCCTTCTACAAAAGCCATGGAACACCACATAAGAGGATTCAGGTTTATGCATCTTCTAGCCATTACTTGATTACTTTCTACAACCTTGATAGATTTTTCCAGAGCCTGATAAATTTTGAGACACTATTTGATATTCTACAGTGGTCACCCCCCTGTGGTCACCGCCCCCCCCCCCCGGTGTTCAGGTATTCTCTCTGTACTCAGATAAGTTTTCAAAAGAATTATCACAAAGAGTCACTTTTTTAAAAAAGAGTTACTTTTCAAAGTCGAAAGAAATTTTCCATCTCAAAATGCTCTGAAATGATCAATATGGAAATTTACAGGAATACAATTCTTTAGACTGACATCAGATACATCCTGTTTCGATCACGATATCAACAGAAGCGTTACCTCATCCAGGGTTCAAATTATTTCTTCACTAAACTGCACCCTCCTATCAAAGATCAATGCTTACCTCTCATAGTCAGTAGGGATTTTAATGTAAGCAGAACAGTGCTTTTTGTCCCTACAGGTTTTCTTTCCAAATGGGGAAGACATGGTAACTATTAATCAATACAAAATTTAATGCCGGTGGAAGAAATGAGTGCTTGCTCAAAGCAGTATTTTTAGAACCCACATTTAATCTTTGGCATGGAAAAAAAAAAAAGTACCTTCTGCCTAGAGGATCATTCAGACCCTTTGCATTTCTAGAACCGTATGGAGCTATAATCTCTTTTCCATAAACCCCAATTCCAGAAGGTCTTTAGTCCTGGAATTATGTTACAGTCTCTTTAAAACCAGATTTGGAGAGACGGTATACAAAAAATTTTTCAATGAATCCTTAGCTAGCTTTAAATTTTATATGCATACTTTTTCCTATCTTCGATATTTAATACACAAATGGAATTTATTTCCACACATTTGGCCATCTTATTTCTGTGCAGAATTATAATGGGTGTGAGTTTAAGAGAACTCTTGCATTAAAAAGGCTATTTATAAAATTTTCCTGTAGACGCTCATGAAAAGAATGGCATTAACCAACCATATTGACCTGTAACTCTAGACACTGTTCCCCTGTTAGACTGGCTGTTCATGCAGAGATTACTAAAAAAGAAATTGTAAACTTATTTAAATTAAAGAATATTTCAAATTTTAAGATCAAATATTGGTGATAAGTGTACAAATTAGCATATGGAAAAGAGCCAAGGATATTTAGGGAGCCTTCATTATTAAAGGAAATTGGCAGTAAACGGAGCAAACTTAATAAACTGCTGGTTGATATAATCTTAGACTATGTATTTCATTAATTTAAGATGTGATACATTTTATATATTAATGTGATGATTACTATCTAATCTCTTTAGAACTTTTCATAGTCCAGTCCAAATCCCTTTGTTATAAAGAACATCTATAATTACACTGAGAAAAAATTTGAACAGTATAATTTAGAGGAATCAATGTGTCCATTTCAATACAGTCCTCTTAAATAATGATTATAAAAATTAAAAACATCACAAATACTTACCAAGAAAAATCCCCATTAAAATGTCTGTTTATACTGCACACATGTTCAAATTTTTTTTATCAATGTGGTTTTTTTTCTTATAAAAAATAAAGGAATAGCCAATGTTTATTAAAATATTTAGGTACTAACTGTATACCACAAAACACACGACAGGTGTAAAAAAAAATTTTTTTAAAGCAGTTAAGACGCTATTTTTGACAACACACTTGGTTAAAAAATAAAAGAATTATAATACCCAGTGCTGTTGAGTTCGTGTGGCAATCGTTGCAGTAAAGAACCAGTAAGAATATAAATTGATACAAAGCTTTGCACAGCCCTTTGGCAATGCTATCTTATTTTCTTTATATATGGCGTATGACTTACCAGTCTGACTTTAAAATCTCTAATCTTCAGTAGTGTGCAGTATATCCTGGGTGGAGAATATGGGAGATAGACTCATGCACCAACAAACTGAAAAACACATGGCTAGATGCTCTCGAAGGCACCACTTCTATTGGAAGGAAATATACACAAATCAGATAACCATGCAGTGACTAAGTGACACATGGAAATACTATATAGCCGTTAAAAGGAATGAGCAAATCTGTGTGCACTGATAAAATAAATCCATGAAGGCATGGAGAGACACATACCCATAAGAATAAAAAAAGTTTAACAAAATACATATCGCTATGTCAGAGAGTAAGGTAATATTTGGATCAGAAACATGTGAATTTTTTTTTTTTTTTAAGATTTCTCAACTACCAGGAAAAAGACAGCTCTGAGCAGAGGCCAGGAGGACAGAGCCTCTGAAGAATCAGGGTGACAGACAGGAAGCAAAGAATCCTGGAATAATAGAGAGATGTTTCCAATGAAGCCTGGCTTGAACTGGTCCCATAGCATTTACAACATTCAATTAGTTCAATTAGACAATTTAGTTAAAACATTTCCCCAAAAATGAGAGGATAAGACCTTTCTTTCTTTTTTTTTTAATGTTTATTCATTATTTGAGTCAACAGAGCATGAGCAGGGGAGGGACAGAGAGAGAGGGAGACACAGAATCTGAAACAGGCTCCAGGCTCCGAGCTGTCAGCACAGAGCCTGATGTGGGGCTCGAACTCATGAACCGCGAGATCATGACCTGAGCTGAAGTTGGATGCTTAACCGACTGAGCCACCCAGGTGCCCTGAGCATAAAACCTTTCTTATGTAATAAACAAAAGGCAAAGTCTACTACCATGTAGTAATTGATTAGTAAGTAACAAGGCCAAAGAAAGAATAAAAATAATTGATGCTAATAAAAAATTTCTTTTATTATAGTTTTCTTCTCCCTCAAACTAATATCCAATCATTTTGAGAAGTATTTTCTGTTTGGGTTTAGAGTTCATACCAATACTAATACTGTCTTAATTTGTTTCTTTTAAGAGTATTTCTTATGCCTTTCTTTAATATTTTCACATTTTTCATTCTCTCGAGGCAACATGTCTATGGACTTCAAAAGTCAAGAATTGCAGAGAAATATTTAAAATCTCAGTTTGAATCATATCTTTTCACAGGCTTTTTGACTGCTGGCATTTATATCTGCTTCTTATTTAAAACCCTCTCAATTCCTAAACTGAAATATTGGATTACTATTCACAATGACAGTTTGGAAATCACTGAAAAGAGATGCACATTTTTCTGTGTGTGTGTGTGTGTGTGTGTGTGTGTGTGTGTGTGTGTTTAACCTTTAAAGCAAACGAGTTTAAGCATGCCGGGGTGTGTATTTCTTCAACAATCAAGTTGCCCCTGCAATTGCACACTCTTAACTCTGTCTTTCAAAAATAAATGTCCTTTGAGAAAAAGTGGTCAAGCACTTCTCTCCCTGCCAAACTATTTTTTCCCCAGGGCACTATTTCCCAATTATCCTTTCTTGTCATCATCACCTTCTTCTTGTCTGGGATCATCAACATTTCAACCAAGTTTCTGTGCTGCAAAGTCACTGGGAAAACCAGGACCCCACACCAAGATGATCATCTCCCAAACACACAAAATGACAATGGGGCAAGAGAGATCAAATACTTCGGATAGAAAACCGGGATGTTTGTCTCCATAGGTGGCCTAAATGTCTAGTCTGATTAGGAACACTCTTTTAAGCACAAAATACTACTTGCCTTGATAGGGAATCCTAACAAAGTATGAAAGCATCTGTCCTGAACCAAAAGGAATGCAGAAAATGAACTATGACTCAAAACGGGGTCCGTCGAGCAACTCTCTGAACAGATGGAATTTCTTTCTTTAAATACATAAAACATGTACTTGATAGAAGACCAAGGCACCTCATATACTACATTTATTTTTGCAGACACCTACGTTTCATTATCTGCCATTCATCAAGAAATGAAGCGGTGGAAAGAACTTGAAATGCAAAATGTTCAATTTCAATTTTGTTTTGGGCAACTGCGGAAGTGGCTTTTTTGGATATTTCTCTAACACAATAAATGTATACCCTACAGCCAAGGAGACTGTATAAATTTTCCCCTGGCAGAGCTACGATTTCCAATATTACTCAAGAGGATATTTTATCTTCGCTGTGTGTAGAAATATACATCTTCAACATTCATTAACATTAGCATTTATTTTTGTTCCTGTTATGCGTGCATATACGTGCTTTTATTTAATAATGTTAGCCAACATTTCCCTTTTTTTTGGTAAATAATGGTAGCATAATTTGAAAATTTTGGCCCCGATCCCAGACATGGGTCAAGCTAATATATGAATACACGTAGTCCGGTTTACTTTTTTATTAGACTTTGCTGCTAATGGACTTTATTTTGGAAACATTTATTCATGCTGTATGTTCTAAAAACGATTCCAAAGAAGACAAAGACTTGCTGTTGTTGTTGTTGTTGTTTTTTCATAGTTAATCATAATAAGAAGGTGGATCTAATTTGGAAATTCTAATTTGCAGCGTATATATTTTGGATAACGTGGGAGGCTTAAAATTATGTTGGGCATGATAAATTTTTTCTCGCTTAGTGTCTGGCATGAAATCATGTTTTCCTTTATTATTTTTGCTTGTCTCAGAACTTGAGAAAAAGGAAAAGTATGCATCCGCAACTAGGGAACGAGTAATAACAGATTTATAATATGTAGAACTGAACCCAAACTATTTCTCCTAATATTTTTTCGTTTGGTTTTATCTCAAAATACCATCACCCTTCTCTCAGACATCAAATTTAAAATCTCAGGGTTGGGGCACCTGGGTGGCTCAGTCGGTTAAGCGGCCGACTTCGGCTCAGGTCATGATCTCGCAGTCCGTGAGTTCGAGCCCTGCGTCGGGCTCTGTGCTGACAGCTCAGAGCCTGGAGCCTGTTTCAGATTCTGTATCTTCCTCTCTCTCTGACCCTCCCCCGTTCATGCTCTGTCTCTCTCTGTCTCAAAAATAAATAAACGTTTTAAAAAAAATTTTTTTAAATAAAAAAAATAAAATCTCAGCGTTACTTTTGACTCTTCAAGGCATTTTGCTTCTTTTTGTTATTTCTATGCTTATAGATCCAACTCAATGTTGTCCCTCTGTTGCTTTTAACCTAAATCAATTTAAGAGTTTCTGATGGTTTTTCATGATTCCCTTTTTCTTTCTAATCTATCGTTCCTTTTGGTATCAGTACAACCTTGGTCATAATATTTGCTTCCTTTTAATTGTTTCTCATTTTCTAATGAATCAAGTTCAATGGAGCATTCAGGTGTCCTGATGATTAGTCTGCCCATCCCTATAAGTGACTTTTAGTTATTTTTTAAAGATACTCATCTCAGGATCACATGCATGAGAATCAAATTCACTATACTGGGAATGAACATAGGTCTTGAATTGCTCTCAGATTTATGAAATTTTAGTGGTATAATACCACACTGGTCACATAAACCAGTAGCTGGCTAACAACAGTTGTTAAATATACATTTGTAGAACAAATGGATTATTGATTCTTTGTATGACTAGCTTATTCTCAAGGAAGCCTTTTTTGATCACCTGAACATCAACCTCCCCTCCTCCACCACCTTTAAAATATTCTTCACAGAGCTTAATACAGTGTGAAATTATCCTACATGTTTGACATTTTTTCTAACTGGCATATCAGCAACGTAGAATATAAGTTGCATTAAGAGCAGAGCCCTTGTTTTTATATTTCACCAGAGTCTTGGTGCCTGCAGTAGCATCTGGTAAAGAGTAGGGTCTCAGAAAATATTTGCTAAATAGTTAAATGAGTCCTAGGAGTAGTGTGAACAAAGTGGATGAATAAGCGATTATCGCAAGGATGCTCTCAAATTTTCTGCTGTCCACTCTAAGGGTCCAGCAACATCTCTAGGAACTCGTGGCTTACGAACTTCTGCAGCTCAACTGCAAAGATTGGCAAGCCTTTCAACTAAGAGCAGCGAGCCGAGTGTCATGCTGAGATTCAACATTTCAGCCCTCCAGCTCACAGAAGAGCCTGGCTTGGTTCTAGAGGAATCTGTGAAACAACTTTTCTGCAGCAATGGAAGTGGTCTGTATCTGTACCCGCCAATATGGTAGCAGGTGGACAGGGCTGTCGAGTATATGGCGAGGGCCACTCAGGAACTGAATTTTTAACATTAATTTAAATAGCCATATACTGCTAGGGGCTCCCATATTGGACAGTGTTGTTCTAGAGTTTATCGTTCTCCCTCATAGTCAGATCTGGCCATGGTTCCTACCATGGCAGCTATATCCTATAAAAAGATGTTCTAGGGGCCATTTCCATATTTTATGATACTTAGAGCAAAATCCTACTTTCACTGAATAAGATTCCAGTCCATGAGGATACCTGGGTTTTCCCCACATCTACCTCCCTTAATTTAGAGTTTGTCTCCCCATGATGCTTTCCCTCGTCCTCTTTTGCTTGCCAGTGCTGTGATGTTTGCACAGAGCCTTGTGCTTGGAGTCAACTGTGGGAAGTCTCTAGAGATGGAATGAGCTCCCACCTTTCCAACTAATGAAGCGCAGGCCAAGCCCTTGGAGTCCCAAATCACCCTAATCCCTCCTGAGTATCCAGGCAGGGTGACTGCTAGAAGAATATGCCCGTGTTCTTATTTCTGGCCTGGAGCCAGCTCCTAACTGATGCTACCTATAGCTGCCCTGTCGAGTCTAACAAGACACTTAAGTCAGGGGTTTGTCATCGGACCATACCAGAAATGGAACTCCAAACAGATATCCTCTGGCTCAGCCAGAGGATCACTTGGGAACTGCAAACTCTAACGTGTGAACAATATAAACAGTCCACTGTACAAACAATCTCTCCTGCCAAAGTCTATAGGCTTATTCATTCCTGATGTTTTCCATATTTCTCACAATTGCATCCTACAGATTGGCATCAGGTGTGGCAAACTATCATTTTTAAAAATGGGGAATCCTGGGCAAGACAAATCACTATAATCTCGAATGTCTACATGCAGGGCCTTAGTAAAATAGCCAAACTACTTCCAATGAGAATAATGAACATTTATTTAATAGCTTAGTGTGTGCAAATGGATTAACCACAGTGGTACGGATCTTGAGTCGGATTCACAGTTTTGAAGGATTTGGGATACATCAAACACAGCATCACGTCTGCCAAAGCGACAGCTGGTGTGCCTGAATTCATCCTAAAACCTGTGTCACAGACTGCAAGTCACTGGGATGAAAATGAAAACAATTAATTCTGGGCAATTCCTAAGTGACCCACGTTTGGCTCAATAGATTCCAAGTATTCAGACCATAGACATTTGAATGAATGTCAGTTTGAACAAAGAATAGAAGCTGAAGCCCTAGATAAATTTTCTTTTCTTAAATACACATTACGTGCTCCATTAATGTTGGCTATTTTTACGCCCTTGTGTGGGCCATCTAGTAATCTGAACGTTACCAATAATTTCCTTAATCTTTAATTCAAATGTAAACTGGGTTAAATACTTCATAGTTTTCCAATGCCATTGTCTCTGAGAAAGTCTAAAAAGTCTTTAATCTCTATTGCCATGTGACTTTTAGCTTTTCTATTAATTTAGATTCTTCCAGAAGCTAGATTAAACTGGGGTAAAACAGCATAGTGCTTTGGACATGTTTTTAAGAGCAGAGAGACTTCAACTAATTTGCAAGATATAGGACTCTGATTTTTCCAATTAAAATATAACTTTTGGTTGCTGGAGTGTCAATAAACGTTCACACTTATAGTTCAGAAAATGCAACCGCGTGAAACATATAGATTTTTTAAAGTTTATAAACAGAGATATCTTTCCATGAAAAGCCAAAAATTAAATCCCTTCCTTCAATTTCATGCTCTACTTGTGTGAGGCAGGAATGTGAGGTCGTGTTTGTGCTTTCACGTGAAAATCTGGAAGACAGCACCTTGTCAATACCTACATGCACAACCCAATCTGGGTCTATCACTCCTAACGTAATAATTAATTATCTGTCAATTTTAATTTTGTTAAATCTCTAGAGAGTTGTGATTTTTTTTTAAAAAAAAGGAATAAGTTAATTATAGCTATCTCATAGAGCTTTTCTAAACTATCATAATTAACTTAAAATATCACATGCCAAGATATGGCCTTATGTTAATTTACTATCGCTGCCACAGCAAACTACCACGCATTTAAGCGGTTAAAAAGCACACTTATTCATTATCTTACAATTCTGTACATCACAAGTTCAACGCAGGTCTCATCTAATTAAAACGAAGGTGTCAACAGGGTGGCATTCCTGCTGGAGGCTCCAGGAGAGACATAGCTTCTGGAAGCTTCTTGGGCTCCTTGGCTTTAGAGTCCCTTCCTCCATCTTGAAAGCCAGCAATGTTTTCTCTAACAGACCTTGCATCATTATCCCTCCCTCTGACAACAGCTGGGAAAATTCTCTGCTTTTAAGGACTCATGTGATTAGATTGGACCCACCAGAATAATAATCCAGGATACTCTCCCCATTTCAAGATCCTTAACATTCATCACATGTGCAAATTCCCTTTCGCTATGTAAGGTAAAATATGCACAAGTATTAAGACTTAGACATCTTTGGGACATTATCATTCTGCCTTCCACAGCCCATGATAGCTTAATAAACACTTTCCTTAACGTTTTTCTAAGTTGAATTTTATTTTGCCCAAAAGGTGCAGACAATCAGAATTTGCATGCTAAATTGTAGATATTTAGATACTTGGCTCATCCTACTTTTAACTTCTGACCAATATTAATGGTTACTTGAATATTCTGGCTACCCAAGTAATTTTATTTACTTTTATTTAGTAGGATAATCTTATTTGAATTAATAGACTGTCTTTCACAACACTGAAAAATTATGTTAGCTGAGGGTAACTGATATGAAACAGATTTAAAGTCCAATCAATGCCTCACGGAATAATTCGAGAAGCAAAATAATTAGAAACAATTTTCTTTGTAAGGCGTGCAGTATGTTAATTTCTTCCACTTAGCCTTTAACAAAGCTAAGAATGTTGGAATGAAAACAAGTTTATTGTCTCCTAATGATGGCCATGCCTTGGAACACTATTTCCTCCAGAGACTTGTCCCTAGTTTGTGGCAACACAATAAATTGTTATGAAAATAACTGTGGATAAACAGAGTGTAACAACATCAAAAGGAGAGGGATCTTGGAATAAATATCTCTTTCATGCTAATCCTGATAGCTGTAGAAATACATGAATGAGGAATGTTGAGACAGCAGAGAAAATTTTTCCAAATGTATATTTCCATCAGATCAAGCCTCAATTTAAAAACAAGTGTAAACATGAAACGATGCTCAACGTCACTCCTCATCAGGGAAATAAAAATCAAAACCACACTGAGATACCACCTCATGCCAGTCAGAGTGGCTAAAATGAACAAATCAGGAGACTCTAGATGCTGGCGAGGATGTGGAGAAACAGGAACCCTCCTGCACTATTGGTGGGAATGCAAACTGGTGCAGACACTCTGGAAAACAGTGTGGAGGTTCCTCAAAACATGAAAAATAGATCTACCCTATGACCCAGAAATAGTACTGCTAGGAATTTACCCAAGGGATACAGGAGTGCTGATGCATAGGGGCACTTGTAGCCTGATGTTTATAGCAGCACTTACAACAATAGCCAAATCATGGAAAGAGCCTAAATGTCCATCAACTGACAAATGGATAAAAAAGATGTGGTTTATGTATACAATGAAATACTATTTGGCAATGAGAAAGAATGAAATCTGGCCATTTGTAGCAACGTGGATGGAACTGGAAGGTATTATGCTAAATGAAACAGTCAGAGAAAGACAGATACCATATGTTTTCACTCATAGGTGGATCTTGAGAAGCTTAACAGAAGATCATGGGGGGAGGTGAAGGGGGAAAAAAATGAAGTTGTAGAGAGGGAGGGAGGCAAACCATAAGAGACTCTTGGATACCGAGAACAAACTGAGGGTTGATGGGGGGTGGGGGAGAGGGGAAAGTGGGTGATGGGCACTGAGGAGGGCACTTGTTGGGATGAGCACTGGGTGTTGTATGGAAGCCAATTTGTCAATAAATTATATTTTAAAAAAAATAAAAACAAGCATAAAATGAGAAAAGGCACCACAAGGCAATATGCTTCAGCATATATAGGCAGAAGTTGGTAAGGTATCTAAATTTTTCTATAGGGAGCAGAGATTTGTCATCCAGTTCAGGTACTTAAGGACTATACCAAATGGTTCAATGATATCAGTGCTGGACAGAATTATAAAGGCAAGACAGCTGAAGGGCAGAATTTTCTCTGAAATTCCCTTATGATCCCTCCAGTCTTAACCTCCTAGATGCATCACGTTGGACCCTGGCTAAATCTCTCCACTTCATGTTACAAAACTTCCCTGCTTTAAAATGAATTCTCCTAGGCTTATGAGGGCCTTATGTTCTGATGATAACAGTGGGTGAAAAGTAACAGATCTTACAAACTCAAGGTTATACATCGCTTTCCAACTATGGTTTCACTACCAAAACATAATTAAAGTAGATTCAAACTGACCTTCTGGTAGCATCCCTTCTTTGGCCATCACAGCTCTGAGAGAAGAAGGCCCTGAATTTGCAAAACTAAAAAAAGAAAAAAAGGAGTATCAAACTGATTTTTGTGGTACACAGGGGAAGCAACTGAAGGACACTTTCTGTAATTACCTACTCTATTTTCATCATATTTCTAAACACTCACAAGTAACTCTTAATCTTCTGACAGTTGTGTTTTCCCAATTCCTGTTGATGCAAAGAGAAACTCTCCATCTCCCTTTTATACCATACTGAGAAACATTTTTAAGTTTTCTATTTCTTGAGTGATTTCTTATTATTTGCTTTTATAATAAATTCCAACTGCTGGATTTCTACTTGGTTCATCTGCCTACCCATAATTCAATAATTTTTTCTTGTCTGTAGGCTTAACATCTTTCTTTACTGAATTAATCGCCTTGCTCATTTAGAATTTTCTGTAGTGGGGGTGGGCTTGGAGGGGGAGAGAGGCTGGGTTTGTCTATAATCACAACAAACTATCGACAGGAAAAATAATCTCTTAAGGATTACCAAAAATGATTTTTAATACAAAGCAGGTATCTGTGTTACCTAATAAAAAGAGCATAATGCTTTTACTTCCCAGTTTTCAACGATTTAACATTTCTATGTGTAACAACTCTGGAACCAGTTTTCAGTTTCCTTCCTTTTTTTCTTTTATTTATCACCATGACTAACAAGTAAATCATGCTTTTGATTTTATGCCTGCTTTTTTTTTCTCATTTTTAAATCAACCACAGCAAAATAACAACCGGCACATTCATTAATACCGACTATTATATACTGGATATTTATGCATTATAGAGGCTAGGTTTGCTAAAACAAAATTCATTAAGAAATCCTACCTATATGGATATAATAAAGCAGCACATAGCTGTAAGGTCAGCCAGAATCCCTTCTGTTACAAAAATACCATGTGATATGTGAATTAGAGAAATTATATCAAAATAATAGTGGTCATATCAAATATGCAGCAAACGTATTTCATATTTACAAAGACGAAGGATATGAGACTGGAAAATGGTACTGAATCTGGAGGAGGTGCCAGTTCTAGAGCAAAGAATACTAGCATAGGTTTGATGTGATAAAAATTACCTAGAATATGATGTTTTCAAGGGGACTTTTAGGAAGAGTTCATGCTTTAGTACTTAACCTAAGGCAATGGGCTAAGAATTTCAACTAAGTTTTTGTGATTTAGGAGAAAGTAAAGAGGGGAGTACTTATGAACTAGATAGTAAATTAAATGGTGTTAAAAAATAATGTGTTAAAACTGTTTGATCACAAGTTCATCTAGCTATAAAATGAACACATTTCAAACATTTTGCTTAAATCATTAATTAATAAGAGAAACAGCAAGATATTACAACCATTTCAAAGGAGGAACATTTAAAGCCACATACAGGCAAAACAGGTCTATTGACAGAGTAACAATCAATTGCATTTCACTGCACACAACTGCATAATTTTTAAAGAAACTCATTTGCGTGACTATCGTCTCACAATTTATAAAGTTGTAAAATAGCTCAAAAACAATGAAAGCCAGAGACATCCCGGGCGATTATGCTGGACAGTTCATTTACTCATCTTTTAATCTATTTCAATTCTTTCATATTTCCCTGACACCCACCTTCACAGTCCATTTCCTTTATACATCAAAATTAAAGGAACAATTTATGCCCAGATGACCTAAGATCCCCTCCAAAAACTGCCTTATGGTCAGCAAGTGAAGAAAGACCGTGTCATAGGGAAGAGTAACCCTCACAGGACTCACACGGGGAAGGGGTGATGGACCGTTCAAGCATAAGACATTGAACTTTAAAAAGGCTACGCATGTGTTACTTAAGTATTTTGAGGGGCTATCCACATCATGTAAAACAAAGGATGATGCAATACATTAAGTTTTGTTTCTCAGCATCTTAATATTTTGTTTTGTTGTAATTAAATGATTCAAAGTGTAGTCTTATCCAGACAAAGGAGTCACTCTTAATTTTGGGGTAGCTCTCAAAGCATACTGCATGAATTTCAAGCCACACACTGTATTTATTACAGTTTTTTTAAATAGAAATTTAGTCCTAACAGCTTATGCAAAATTAGGTAAACTGGAGAATTCTTATAATCTTTGCACAACCATTAAAATAGCATGTACATTACAAGATGTGATATAGTTAATCTCTGTATTTGTCAATTTAAGTGCTGCTGCTAGAAAGGGGACAGGGAAGATATAGAAAGGACAATGAAAGGAAGGAAGGAGGGGAAGAAGGAAGGAGGGAAGGCAAGGGAAAGGAAGGGAAGAGAAGGGAAGGGAAGGGAAGGGAAGGGAAGGG
The DNA here is from genome assembly GCF_024362965.1 of Panthera pardus. NCBI lineage: Eukaryota > Metazoa > Chordata > Mammalia > Carnivora > Felidae > Panthera > Panthera pardus. Next base: position 15,663,496 of record NW_026526654.1, on the reverse strand, counting down.
AAGGGAAGGGAAGGGAAGGGAAGGGAAGGAGGGGAGGGGAGGGGGGGAGGGGAGGGGAGGGAAGGAAAGGGAAGGGAAGGGGAGGAAAGGGAAGGGAAGGGGAGGAAAGGGAAGGGAAGGGAGGAAAGGAAAGGAAAGGAAAGGAAAGGAAAGGAAAGGAAAGGAAAGGAAAGGAAAGGAAAGGAAAGGAAAAAGGGAAGGGAAGGGAAGGGAAGGAAAGGAAAGGAAAGGAAAGGAAAGGAAAGGAAAGGAAAGGAAAGGAAAGGAAAGGAAGCACATTGAGATGTTTATTTTCAACTGCCACAGAGACATTTATAAAGATGATTACGTATTTGAACCACTTACTCCTCACACCAGCCCGTTTATTTAAGCAGGAAAGAAATCTACTTCATTTTAAACTTTGAAGCATAAGAAAACTAAGCGCTTATGCTGAACTTTATGAAAACAAACTTTCAGGATTTTTTATATCAGGTAAAATTCTATTTTTAATTTTCTTCTAGATCAAAAAATCTTTATTACCCTATAATACAGTATCTATTTCTAAAATGTTTTAAAAATAAGCATTTGTAAAACTATGGTGAATAAAATAAAAGAACTAAGTAAGTGGAAAGATGTCCCATAATCATGGATATGAAGATTGAATTTTATTAAGATGTCAGTTCTCCTAACTTGATCTATAGATTCAATGCAAACCCAATCAAAATCCCAGTAAGTTATTTTGTGAATATTGAAAAATTGATTCTGAAGTCTATATTAAGAGGCAAAAGACCCAGAATATACAACATGATATTGAAGAAAAAGAATAAATTTGGAGGGCTGATATGAAAATATCGTACCCAAGACAGCATAATACTGATGGAATAACAGACAAATAAATCAATGGAACAGAATACAAAGCCCAGAAATAGAGCCATACACACACACACACACACACACACACACACACACACACACACACACATATTTAGTCAGCTGATCATTGACAAAAGAGCAAAGGCCATATAATGAAGAAAAGTCAGTCTCTCACCAAATGGCATTGGAACCACTAGACATCCATATGCAAAATAACACTCATCATCATCCACATACATACCTTACACTCTCCACAAAAAATTACCTCAAAAATATCACACACCTAAACATAAAACACAAGATAATAAAACGCCTAGAAGACAACACAGATCACCTTGAGTACGCTGATGGATTTTTTTTAGATACAACACCAAAGGCAGGATCCATGAAATAAGTAATTGATAATCTAGAGTCCATTAAAATTAAAAAAAAAAATCTGCTCTGTGAAAGACAATGTCAAGAAAATGAGAAATAAGGCACAGATTGAAAGAGAATGTTTCAGGTGGGGCGCCTTGGTGGCTCAGTCGCTTAGTCATCTGACTTGCGGTTCATGGGTTCGAGCCCCGCATCGGGCTCTGTGCTGACAGCTCAGAGTCGGGAGCCTGCTTTGGGTTCTGTGTCTCCCTCTCTCTCTGCCCCTCCCATGCTCATGTTCTGTCTCTCTCTCTCTCTCTCTCTCTCTCTCTCTCTCTCTCTCAAAAATAAGTAAACATTAAAAAAAGAGAGAGAGTAAAGTCTTAATCGAAACAGGAGGAAGGTAGACCTTGGGTTCCTTACAGTTTCTTATCACATGCTTCCTAGTCGTTGTTCTTAAATTGTATTTTTTCCAAGAATTTCTTGGAAACTTTGCTAAATTTGTAGACTGCCAGGCCCTACACCTGCAGTACATCTGGATCATCTGTAAAGTATCTGTCTTTATCAAGCACCCTGAGTGATTCTGACACTGGATCACACTTTGAGAACAAAGCTACAGAGAAATAGGAAAGTAAGTAGAAAATAAGCTATATATACACAAAGATACTATGGAAGAGGAAAAGTACAAAGTTCAGACAGTCTGCTCTAGTCCTGTTTGGTTTGTTTGTTTTGATATAAAATAATTAAGACAGTTTTCCAGATTCTTTTCTTTTCCTTTCCCCTAAAACTCAAACTCTGCCCAGCTACAACATCTGATTCCATTCTTCTCTTGCCCCTTAGAGAAGCCTTTAAATTTTTTCTTTAGGTAACAGTATCCATTTGCCTAAATAATGCTTTTTGAAAATATACATTTATTTATTTATATACATTATATATATCATATATATCATATTATATATATATATATCATATATATATCATAACATATATATATATGTTAGGCATAGTGGAATGTAAGTGAAATTCAAATAATTTCATTTTACCTTTTAGACTTGTATACAAGAGATTAAGCTAAAATCAGTTGCAAGACATGATTTTTAAAACTACTTCTGAAATCCAAGGATTTCAGATTTTTTTCTTTTATTAACCACTGATAATTTAGTGTTGACTTACCGTGTTTTATCTGAGACTCTTTTAATTTGTCATTTACGATATTCCTGAGGCCCTTTCATTTGACACAGGAAAGGATACCGAGGAGCTAGAAAATGGAAAAGTCTCTCAGTAAAATTATATTTATAGGCATAGCAACAGAACTATTACAGAGCAATTCCACAGTGATTTTTCAGTCATACTGATGAGCTATAATCTGTCTACAAAGTTGTAGAGGCTATAGTTTACTGGTTTGAAGCCAAGCTAAATTTAGACAAGTTCTGCAAGAGGTTATTTCCACTAATTTTCAATCTAGAGCTCTAATCAGAGCTACCTAATCTTTGGACTACAGGAAAGCTACTTAAATAAATTCCTATATCTCCAAAAGGAAGCTAAATTCTGTAATTTTCTTACCAAAGTTTCCTTTGGGAAATGACGCTAGGCAACAGCAGGTACAATCCTGTGAAAATCATTGATATGTTAGAAATGTGCTTGCCAATGGGGCACCTGGGTGGCTCAGTCAGTTAAGCGTTCGACTTCAGCTCGGGTCACCATCTCGCAGTCTGTGAGTTCGAGCCCCGCTCTGATGGCTCAGAGCCTGGAGCCTGCTTCCGATTCTGTGTCTCCCTCTCTCTTTGCCCCTCCCCCGTTCATGCTCTGTCTCTCTCTGTCTCAAAAATAAATAAAAAATGTTAAAAAAAAAATTAAAAAAAAAAGAAACATATTTGCTGAGAGAGTTCAATTTAGGCTTCTCAATTCTGGAACACAGAGTCTAAATTTAAGATGTTCATATTTAATTTACCTTTAATGAGTAGTTCTATAACTTCTTTAATTTACTATAAGTAATAAAACTTATTTATCATACTGAATGCATTTCTCATAGCCAAATACTTGATGTCTGTATCTTTGATTTGGTCACAAAGATATCAGAGAGGTTATGATGTTTCACAAAAGCACCTACAAAAATACACAAAGGCTCTTATAGGAAGAAGTACTTGTTTCAGTTTGCTAGAATCTTTCCAAACAGGTATCATCAGAACACTCCTCATTGCTAGAAAAAATTACAAATACAGGTATGCATATTTTAGGAGTATGACCATTCATTGCTCTTAAATTAATTAAACAAAGAGTCATTAGACTCAGGTGGCTCCAATGCTCTAACAGCTATGTCGGCAAACTCACACGTAAACCTGCAATGCCTCCAGATTAAGAAACCAAAACCTAAGAACAGCCCATCACAAACAGCCAACTGGGCTTTCCCAAATAAGGCAACCACTTAAGCTATAACCAATCAAATAATGCCCTTCCTTTGTTTCTGCCCCTTCTTTCAAAAAGGCTCTCCTGGCTCTTGGTGTGCTCCTAACCACTTCCGGGTTAGTCCTGCTTGATTGGAATCAATTTTTGCCCAAGTAGGCTCTTAAAATGTTTACATATGCCTTGGTTTCTCTTTTAACAGTTTACAGGTGTGGTCACCTTTCAGGCATCGGCATTGTCTGGGGACAATGGGAATCAATTAATAAATAAATGACAATGTTCTATCCATTTGAATTCTGTAAAATTAAATTAAATACTTCCACACAGATTCCTAGTCAATTATTTCACAGTTACATGAGTCATTTTGAGAGTCTGGGGATCGGATACCTAAAGTCAGTAACCACTTAAGCAAATACGACGTAATGAAATCTGATCCGCATAAATTGATAACAATTGTATGACACAAATCGGCTCCGAGATAATATTCCAGAATCTGTAAAGCTAACATCGCAATGATTCTTTTCAGCTGGGAATCGGGAGTGGGGGAGGGGGGCTAGGAAACGAAGTTGGAGAAATGCCAGCGTCGAAACTTTTCTGAGAAACACAAAACAGTTGAAAGCGCATCCTTTTACAAGCGTCTTCAAGGCTTAGAAAATGTCATCCCCCTGCTGGAAATCTCATGACTTTTAAAAGGTAAAACTCTGGATAAATCTAAAATTAAGCAGAAGATAGTATTTCCCTTCGCTAACACTCACCTCATTTTTTTTTCTGGACAATTCCAATGTGATTCTAAGGGGCAATTTGCACTGTCAGTTTAAAAGCATTTCTCAGATATTTGCGAAGCATTTTCTGGAAGGAGACACTGAGGCAAAGAAGTTAAGCTGCATACCCATCGCTAGATAAGAAAGCAGAAGTTGAGTCAACCTCAGAAACCAGATACCCAGACTCCTGGGCCTTACTTCTTAAGCCTCACTCCCATTTAGTATATCCACTGTGGCTTTTACCATGACAAAAAAGTAATTGGATCCTTGAATGCAGAGCTTTGGAGGGTACTATCAGCATTACACACTATCTTTCATTTGAAATCTCACAAAGCTTTATTAAACTGTTCAGAAAGGAAGTGTTATTGTTCCCATGTACCCCTCTCTCTCCCCAAAAGATATCTCAAGTGGATTTATCAGGTGGTTAAATGGGAGTGCTAAAGAGGTTAGATTTAATTCAGGGGGAGATATTTCCCTTATGAACAGAAGGGCTTTTGTGATGGTGGTGCTAAAATGGTCCCCTTGTCAAAGGACTTAGGTCCTATGAGGTCGTCCAAACAAATTTAGCAAAAGAGAGGAAATTGACCACAGAAACCGTGTTTGGTACATTTGAGAACGAGAAAGTAAATTTTCATTCCATGGCACGCTCTAATGCGGGAAGGTTAAAGTGCCTCAGATAGACCAACAACTAGATTATATTAATCAAAAGCTGCACTTGTGGAAGCAAAGTAAAGGGAAGAATTGGTTTAGAAATTAGCTGGGTAATTTAGGCTGAAAAATATCGCTTCATGTACCTTTAGGACATGAAATCCAAATGTTTTCCCTTTGAAAAAGTTAAATATGTAGATACTATCTATTATGTTTAAGACTGAAGGTAGGATGTCAGTTTGTTTTTATTGGAATATCTACTTATAAAATTTGAATGGAAAAGTACCTACGCAGTGGCTTAAATTACTCACATTTATTTTGTGTATTTGCTATAAGGAAAAACTAAGAACTCTGAACTAATCTTTTAGAAACACACACATGTATATACATACACATTTTATTAAGTCAACTCTAAGTAATAATCATTGGACATCCTTAATCTTATGCCAACTCGCTAAAATCTTATCTCAATAATTCTCCACATTGATGCAAGCTAGTATTAATTTTTTCAGGCTGTTCCATTTCAGGCCCATTGAAAGAAACCGACAAGACAAGAAAAAATATTCTTATCTGAACCTTGAACTTATCAAAACTCACTTGTCTAGAAATTAGCCTGGGAATATCCAGGCACTGGAATTTCTCACTTTCTTCCCCGTTCCCAACATTAAATACTGAAAGGATAAAGACATTTCCAAATGTCTGTGTTCTGCATTTGCAGACCAAATTTAAACCTTTGTGAGAGGATCATAATTAGCTTGCTTAATGATTCCAGTGCTACCGATCTTTTCAATATTCATCGTAACTTTCATCGTGGTATTTTAACAAAAGTAAAAATGATGCCTTCCCCTCCACCAAAAATTCACTTGTCCCAAAAATGCAGGTTTGTTTTTTTTTTTTTTTTTTTTAAGTTACATATGGAGTACAAAAACAGGGAGGTCATGAGGCCTAATTCTCCCTTGTGTGATTAATGATGTGGGTGTAGAAAAGGAAGTGGGTGTAAAAAAAGAAGCCTTCCTTTTTTCCCTTCTGAATCTGGCAAATGGCTGTAGAGGGACCATGAACTTCCCCGCCAGCTTCTCAGTTACTCCCAGTTTTCTTACTCTCAACTCCTTTTATTCATCTATACCATCTGGGGGGCCCAAAGACACCGGAGTCACCGAAGACACCGGGGGCCCAAAGACACATTTAGCCATCACTGTCTCAGTACCTCTAGGTGCCCAATGCCCTGATCTCATTGCACTGCTCCAATATTCCAACCTGCTGGGTAAGCACCTCTGAATGTCTTCCTATCCCTCCACGGCTTATGATTTTCTCTAGAAATTCTTCCGAGAAGCCATCAGCAACATTCTGATGAAATTTACTAGTGCTTTCAAGTCAGGCCAAGAACTCCACTGTCCTTCTTTCCTGTTTTCTACCTGCCCCGGTGCTCCTTTCTAATCCTAGCCCTTCGCCCCAGCCGGTCAGGTGCATTTTGGACAAAGTAGACATTTACATCAGAAGCTCAGACCTCCAACTGATGGGACTTTAAAACCACATTCCTCCCAGACCTGGGATCTAGCAGGTGTTCATCTTGTGCCTCGTATTCCTCCAAGGTCATTGTGGCCCATCAAAACTAAGATGCTCCATCAAGTATAATTTCTACCATTTTCCTAAATGATAATTCCTCCAGTCCAGATAGATAAGCAATTTACTTCTGGGTTGCATATTTAAAGTACTTTGATTATACAAATAATTCTACTCAAGTGAGGATAAAAATAAAAATGTTAAAAAGGTTCGCATAAAAATGAACTAATATAGCTATAAAAATCCTAAAAATGTACTCATTGAGCATATAAAAGAAGATAGACTGGGGCACCTGGGTGTCTCACTTGGTTAAGCGTCCGACTTGGGCTCAGGTCATGATCTCGTGGTTCAGGAGTTTGATCCCTGCTTTGGACTCTGTGCTGACAGCTCAGAGCCTGATCCCGCTTCAGATCCTCCTTCTCTGCCCTTACCCTACTCATGCTCGCTCTCTCTCTCTCTCTCTCTCTCTCTCTCAAAAATAAATAACAGCAGGGGTGCCTGGGTGGCTCAGTCGGTTAAGCGGCCGACTTCAGCTCAGGTCATGATCTCTCGGTCCGTGAGTTCGAGCCCCGCGTCAGGCTCTGTGCTGACAGCTCAGAGCCTGGAGCCTGTTTCAGATTCTGTGTCTCCCTCTCTCTGACCCTCCCCTGTTCATGCTCTCTCTCTCCCTGTCTCAAAAATAAATAAAACGTTAAAAAAAGATTAAAAAAAATAAATAACAGCAAACATTTTTTTAAAGAAGATAGGCTGTTTTTAAAAGAAGTTTCATAAATATTTTAATAACAAATGAAATTTGACAGAGAACCAATTTTTGAGATAAATACATGGCAATATCAGAACAGTTTTAATTTGTAAAATAGGCAGGTGGATCTTAAAACAATAGAGAACTATGAAAATCATTTCCAGAATGAATCATTCTGTGCCTTGGATATTAGTGCCTTTGCCTGTCAAATTTCATTAAAAATCGATTTAACTGCTTCTATTTCAGCCTTTGCCCCAAACTGAAATAGAATCTATAACTCACAATAATTTTCACAAGAACTCTACAGTTCAGTATTATTTAATAGTCTATCATGTTAGTTCATACCACGAAACACATTTGGTTTTGTGGTCACTTCCGACCAATTAAGCCAAACGCAGCTGATGAAAAGCTCAGCTCGAAGTTGAACTATCTCAGAACAACATCTAACCAGACAGCCGCACTTCTACTTGTAAGGACTTATTTTTTACACAAAAGTATCTTATACAAACGCCTTTTCCAAATAGCTCTTTTCTTCAGATTCAGTAGGGGATCACAGTGGGCAGCTTTCATTACAGAATTTCTACTGGGTTTCATTGTTTTGTAGCTTCATCCCGTCCATGGAGGCTTTACTTTGGTATGTGTTCGATAATCAATTTGCACTGAGTGCTGTCTCCTGTGTTATTACTGCAACCGAATAAGCATTTTTAAAGGCATTACAGATATTAAGGATTCTCTCTCCAAAACAATCGTTGAAAAATCACCCAATAAAAAAATAGACACGCAGACCTGATTTTAAGCTTAATGTCAATGCTAGGAGTTTTGAAAGAATTAAAATCAATTCTTCATCTTTATTTTTCAGATGAGGAAACTGCAGTATTGGGGATAAGTATCTTTCCAGCAGAGCAGGCAAACCTGATCACATTTTTCTTCTTCTTTTTTAAAAAAAAAATAATGTTTTTATTTATTTTTGAGAGAGAGAGAGAGAGAGAGAGAGAGAGAGGGATTGGCAGAGCATGAGCAGGGGAGGAGCAGACAGAGGGAGACACAGAATCTGAAGAAGGCTCCAGGCTCCAAGCTGTCAGCACAGAGCCCGACCCGGGCTTGAACTCACAAACCGTGAGATCATGACCTGAGCCGAAGTCAGACGCTCAACTGACTGAGCCACCCAGGCACCCCTAGAGTCGCTCTTCTTAAAACTTGTAGTGGCTCCTTATTATTTTATGGATGAAGTTGGGGATTTTCAATATGGTCTTCTATTATTTCCTCTCAATATTTTATAGTTTAAGATCTTATATTTAGGTTTATGATCTACCTTAATTTACAGTTATCGATATGGAGAGGTGTAGATATGAATGAATACTCAATTATTTTGTGACAAATACTCAAATTGTTCCAGCACCATTTGTTGAAAGGATGACACCTTCCAACCAAATTCTCTTTACCTCTTGATCTAAAATCAGTTGTGCATATATGCATGGGTCTGTTTTTGGACTCCTTATTTTAGTCCCTTGATCTAGTTTTCTATCTTAATGCCAATTCCTGTCTTAAAATTATTCTTTGCCCTTCTTTTAAGAAAATTATTCTGACTATAATACGTGCTTTGTATTTCTGCAGCATTTTAAATTCAGCTTGTCAATTTCTACATACAGCTTACTGGGGTTACAAGAAATCTATAGATCAAGGTGGGGGTAGTTTTTGTGTTTTTTTTAACATTTATTTATTTTTGAGAGTGAGATAGAGAGAGAGAAAGTGAGGTAGGGGCAGAGAGAGAGGGAGACACAGAATCTGAAGCAGGCTGTCGGCACAGAGCCTCAAGCGGGGCTGGAACTCACAAACCATGAGATCATGACCTGAGCCAAAGTCAGATGCTTAACTGACTGAGCTACCCAGGTGCCCTGGAAGTAGTTTTTATCTTAAAAATGCTGAATCTTCTGGGGTGCCTGAGGGCTCAGGTGATTGACCGCCTGCCTCTTGGTTTCAGCTTATGTCACGATTTCATGGTTCAGTTAGTAAATTCGAGCTCTGTGTCAGGCTCTGTACAGAGAGCCCAGAGCCTGCTTGGGATTCTCTCTCATTCTCTCTCTCTCTGCCTCTCTTCCACTCACACACATATTCTCTCTCTCAAAACGAGTAAATAAACTTAAAAACATATGTGTGTGTATGTATATATATACATGTATAATCTTCTGACCCTAAAAGTTGTCTCTCTCTGCAATTTTTTCCGTACTCTAATTTTTCTGTTGTGTTTTATAATTCTAACACAAGTCTATCACATATTTTCTCAGATTTACTCCCAAGTATTTCATATTTGATGCTATTATAAATAGTATTTTTTTCAGAATCGCAGATTGTTCACATTTGTTTAAAAATATAATTGACTTTTGTATATTGAGTTTATATCCTGCAACCTTGCTAAAATCACATATTAGTTCTAGTAGCTCTTGAAGATTCCATGCTATTAAGCTGTTCATTTAGATCATTATATTGTCTCAAGCTAAACTCAATTTACATCTTCCTTTCAAACCTCTATGGCTTTTATTTTTCTTACCTTACTGCTCTCGCTGGAATCTTCAGTACCACGTTAAACAGACTTTGGAAGAGCAATCATCTATATCTTGTTCCTGATCTGAGAAGCAGTTGTAGTGTGGCTCAGTTTGCTCACTTTTTCTCTTGACTTTCAAAGACTACTGTCTTTGGTTGCCAGGTGTCCCACGTGTTGCAAACCATTGTTTCAAATATTCTGTCAGTTTTCTGTTTGTTCATTATTTCATATGTCAGGGTAAACTGGTCCCTATTCATCCATCTTGGCCAGAAACACTAGTTTGTTTTGGCCTTTTAAATGTTTAACGTTGATGTTAGGATTTCTTTCCTGCTGATTAAATATTGTCTTGATGGAGAATGTTATCTACTTTCAGAGTTCTAATTAGCATTTATATACACATGACTCTCACGTTTATATCTCCAGCCCACATCTCTCATTTTAAATTCCAAAAGGCATTTTTCAGTCACCAAGTCTACATACAGCTCCACGAGAAAATTTCACAGATGGGTCAAACATGGCATGTCAAAAATGAACCCTTGGTCACCCCACTACTCATTTGATCTATTGAATTTCCTGTCTCAACAAATGGCATCATCATCTATTATACATGTCAGAAACTTGGAAGTCAACCGTAACTCTACCCAATCTTTCAAATCCCACTCAATCACCAAGTCCTGTTGAGTCTACCTCCATAAATATATTTAAAAATCTGTTCATGGTTCCTTTCAACTACCTATCATCTCATTTCCTTGCAAAGCCCTCTGTTATGGGTAAATTATGCCCCCCCCCACAAAAGATATGTTCAAGTCCTAGCCCCTGATACCTGTGAACGTGACCTTATTTGGAATAGGAATTCTGCAGATGTAACTAGTTAAGATGAGGTCATTCGGTGGGTCCCAGTCCAATACGACTGGTGTCCTTATAGGAAGAGAGAAGATGCCGAGGCAGAGACACATGAGGAAGATAATGTGAAGACACACAAGTAAAACCCTATGTGATGATGGAGACAGATAGGAGTGATACACATATAAGCCAAAGAATGCCAAGGATTTCCAGCAACCCTACAAGTGAAGAGAAAGTCACAGAACGATTTGCCTCTAGAACCTCCAGAGAGAGCACCACCCTGCTGACACCTTGATTTCAGATTTCTAGACTCTGAACAACATCATGTTGTGGAAGCCACCCAGTTTGCAGCACCTTGTTATGGCAGCCCAAAAAACTAATAAACTCTCCACCACATCATTTCAACAAAGCCCACTTAGACAGTCTCCTTACGTGTCCCTGGAATTAATCTTAACCTCGGTATATGCCACTCTCCACACAGAAGTCCAAATGGGCTTTTAAAAAAGCAAATCCGATCACATCATTGCTCTTCTTAAATCTTGCAGCAGCTTCGGGACACCTGCATGCCTCAGTCCGTTGAGCGTCCAACTCTTGATATCGGCTCAGGTTCTGATCTCCCAGTCATGAGATCAAGCCCCGTGTCATGCCTGGGACACGTTGGAGCCTGCTTGGGATTCTCTCTCTCCCTTTCTCTCTGCCCCTCCCCCGTTCTCTCTCTCTCTCTCTCTCTCTCTCTCTCTCTGTCCCAAAGTAAATAAATAAACACTTAAAGAAAAACTTGCACTGGCTTCTTCTTATTTTAAGAATACAGTTGGGGGTTTTCAATACGGTCTAAAGGTACCTCAAAGTCACCTCTCCAGCCTTATTTGTGAAATACTCTCTTCTCTGCTTTGAGCCTTTTCTTTTCCTCACAAGAGTCCTCCTTTTTGTTTGTTTTTGTTTTTGTTTTTGTTTTTGTTTTGTTTCTGAGCTTTCACAAATACCATTCCCTCTGCTCGCAACACTCTCTCTCTCTGGCCAACTTGTACATGTTCTTTAGGGTTCTACAGAGGCACCATTTCCTCAGAGAAACCTCTCAAGGTACCAGGTAACAAAATTGTATATTTAATTCTCTTCCATTCTCATTGTGCTTACTAATTTGATTTGTATAATGGATGAGATGTAGTGCAAAGTCTCCTTGGAGGCACAATCATCTATTTGGCTGAGCTCTCAGCTTCCACGATCTAAGTATCTTTATATCTATGCTCTCATTGGGTTCCACCTCTTCTCTCCTTGGGACTTCTGTTGTTGTCATTCCTTATTAAAGCTATCTGGCTGGTCTGTTTGTCTTTTAACCTGATGTCATTTATATGAAAATACGTTAATGAAGACAGGGGATTATATGATTTGTTCTATTGTTTTTATAAGAGCTTCTGAGTTCTGTACCCTGTAAGAGACATACTGGCAATCGCTTCTAACACTCGGTATTTTTGAAATTTACGTTTCAGAAACCATTCGCTCCCTTTCAAACCTTTGCCCTTTGTTCATACAAAACATATCTAATGTGATAAACAGAAACCGTGAAGCTATTATAGCGGGAAACGACAGTTTGCAAGATAGTCATCAAAGACTAGAGGGAACGAAGTACATGATCGTCAATAAATCTGAAGCGAAAACCAGAAAATGATTTAACCAATTTTGAAAATAAAGCTATGTACTATTTTCCATAAAAGTCCTTACAAACTACAGTGGACTTCAAATATCTGGTTTTGGTCTAAAAATGAAACATTTAGAGGAAATTGATCATCACAGCCCGGTTAAACACAGTTTCTATAATTGCCTGAGATCTACTTCAACATCTCCAATCAAGTAAGCGGAGTGACCAGTGTCAACAGGCAGCATTTAAAAAGCCATTTCTTTGCGATTTAGAATACTTTCGCCACCCCCGGGGACATGCTTTGAATCTGGCAAGAACATTAGCTGATCATGCTACTCAATCTGACAGCTTCAGATTTTTAACAGGGGAAAAAGGCAGAACTAATGGATGTGAGTAAGCTTAAAAGCAAGAGAACTTATCAATCACTGTAAACAGCTGTATTTTTGGAAGGTAATAGAGGTACTTCTAAAAACATAAAAAGGCAAGAGGTATTTTTCTGGCAACTAATAATTTCAATCAGGTCTTCCTCGTTTGTCTCTCCCCCCAGCACCCCACCTGCCCACCTTCTTTTTTTTACTCAGTATAATATTCTTGTCAGCATTGATTAACATGAAAACATTCTCTTTACTCATACCGTGCCACTTTCCAGACAGGAATAACACAGCATCTAATTTTATGAGAAGATAACTCAAAAGATGAACGAAGCAAATCAAATTATTTAAATGATGATAATCCATTTTCTTCCCTTTCTGATTGTATAATGGAGAACTTATACACACAATGCTATCTATAATTGGCACATTACTGGCTAATGACTATAACTATCTTTTTATTCAACCTCAGGCACATAACATTTTACATATATATTTCAAAGAGCTTGAAAACACGATTATCTGTTTTGCTTTACAATTATTTCAAAACATGCTACTATTGTATTCCTCCGCAGAGGCGCCTGGCCCATTCTTTTCCAGAACAAATTCATTTTAGAAGGGTTCACTAGTGTGACAATGATTGAGGAAGCACAATGAAACCCTGCTTACGCCACTGGAAAAGTGGAAAACATTTCATTTCATTCTCTAAGGGATTAGGATGGGGCCAAGTCATTAGGCCTTAGAATATTATGAAAAAAAAAAATGTCCTCAGATGGAACCCCCAAGGCTACAAGCCTGATTCAAATACCGCAATGGTCCTCTCTCAAACTGAGAGGGCACTTTTCCATTAACATAGCTCAACCTTTTTTGGGAGCACTTAAAAGGCATCGGGATAAATTTCCTCCTATGCATCGCATCGACGCACAATGTTGTTTGCAAGGGATAATGCAACACTTAAGACACAGTCATGCTCTAATGAATTAACTGTTCACCACGAGAGCCTAACAGTGTAAGTGCATTTGCGTTATGATAGGACCGGACCTGGGTATTGTGGGCAGGACCACAGGGCCATGTGGTTAACTCTATACTTGCTGTGTCTAGGACTTTTTTGGTGGAAGGGAATACTGAGTTTATTTTGAAAAATTCGACTTTTTCTGCATAGAGACAGCAAGATTTACATATAAATAGGTAAAGTTGAAAGTCAAGTTTAATAGCCTAAGTTCTGATGTCAAGCTGCCTGAATTTGAATCTCTGCTCCAACATTTGCTAACTATGTGACTCTGGGAAAGATATTTAACCCCAATACCTGTTTTCTCATCCAGAAAACAAAGATTAATAATTGATTTTTCAAGTCTTGTAAAATACTGTGTATTTACATTAGGTTTGAATCAGGTCTTCTGGACTTTTTCTACTGGATAATATTCCAAATATTATTTTGGAGCGAGAATCTTTACTATCTGTAATGTTTTTAAAAATGCTTTTTTCCTGGGGCACCTGGGTGGCTCCGTCAGTTAAGCGACTTGACCTCAGGTCATGATCTCGCAGTTTGTGAGTTCGAGCCCCGTGTAGGGCTCTGTGCTGACAGCTCAGAGCCTGGAGCCTGATTCAAATTCTGTGTCTCCCTCTCTCTCTGCTCCTCCCCTGCTCATGCTCTGTCTCTCTCTCTCTCTCTTCTCCTTCAAAAATAAATAAAAACATCAATTTTTTTTAAAGATTCTTTTTTCCCTACAGGCACCTGAGTGGCTCAGTAGGTTAACTGTCTGGCTCTTGACTTTGGCTCTGGTCATGATCCCGGGATCGTGAGATCAAGCCCCCAACATCAAACTCCTCACTGAGCATGGAACCTGCTTAAGATTAAGATTCTCTCTCTCCCTTGTCCCCTCTCCCCTGCTCACACCCTCTCTCTAAAAATAAGAAAAAAAAATGCTTTTTTCCCTAAAAACAAGTCAGATAGGTTTTCCTACTTAGTAAGGCCATATAAACAGAGCAGCTTTTTTTTTTAACTTTCAAGTAAGCTAGACTTTTCTGATACAAGCTCACAGACATTACAATTAAGTAACCAAAATTCTCAGGCCATCCCCCTAATTCTTATAAACCTTTGTCTCTATCAGATCTAGCTCAGATTTACCCAGAACAAGTTTATCTAGAGTCTCCTTGTCATGAAGACTCTATCCTAGCCAACTGAGGCAAGACTTCCTTGCAGGTTTGATGAAGCAAATCATCATGTGGGAAAAGTCCTCATGGCAATGAACTCTGGGCACCTTCTAGGGACTGCAGGCAGATAGATTCTGAATCTAATGAAAACCTCCAACCAGTGAAAGGGTTGATCATACAGCCACAAGGAAATGAATTCTGCTAATGCCAAAAGAGTTTGGAAGCAGAATCTTCCCCAAACTTCTAGATGAGAACCAGGACGTAGAAACCTGCAAAGCCATGCCCAAGACTGCTGACCAATGGAGGTTATGAGCTAATACATGCATTTTATTTTAAGTCATTAAGTTTCCTTGTGATTTTGTTACACCCCAACAGAAATGACTAGAGTAGGTAATCAACATGTTTCCTTTTGCTTGATAACATTCCATCTCTAAATAATTGTTCAAAGTTACATGGTCACACACATACTCTTTATGAACTATTTTCATCAGTAAAATAAACAAACAATAGAAATGCAAGAATCTTGTGAAGTGTTTGAATTGTAAGTGAACTTACATAGAGAAAGATTCAAAGGTTAATTTATCTTCCATAGTAATGAACATCTCCCTTCACCGTTGTTACGGATCTCTAATGTGGTACATTGACCTTCACATGGTCAATTTACACGACTGATTGACCCTTCCCTACTTGTATGAATTCAAGCTATTGTTTTAGGGAGATTGTTAATCATTAAGATATTACTTACTGATTTTATAAATTACTCTGGAAATGTTTGTTTACTATTTCCTGTGTAAGATGAAACAATTACTTCTGAATTATGACTCAATTTCCTCCAAAAGAATAGTAATTTTGCATCTGATTAAGTAAGCCAAAAAAGTAGAAAGAATTAATTTATAAATGCCTATTCAGATTCAAATGAATTTATTACTAAAAAAAAAAAAAATTAAGGTGATAAGATTATATTGCAACTATCTGGTCAGTAAGTGATAAAATGCCATTTCTATGCACCCACCTGGCCTGTGGATTTTCATTTTTTTTAAATGTGCCCTCAAGGTTAACAACTGACTTTTGTTAATGATATGATTAATCTGCCTGTGTCTAGCAAAACAGACAATTTGCATATCTCACCTCAGCAAAGCTGCTTCCTCTTGAGTTGATCTTTGGTAAATACTTCTCCTAGAAATAAATAAATAAATAAATAAATAAATAAATAAATAAATAAAAAGAAAAGAATGATGCGTCTACTGGATAGCTACAAAGGAAGTCTTGTGCCCTCAAGGGATCATACCTTGTAGATCACGTACTTGGTCCTCAGACAAAAATTATCAATTGTAGATATCCCTACAAAGATGGGATGCCTTATTGTCTGTCATTTCTGACAATATACAAGTTTTTATTGGAATCATATGTATGTAATTTTTATATGTTTATAATATACATAATTTTTATATATGTAACCATATTTAACACCTATACTATATTATATTATAAAGATTTTACAGATACCAGGTTCTCTCTGGTTTCAAGACAGAACGACGTGTAAGGAGTCACAGATTTAAGAAGCAAGAATAAAAGAAAAAGGAGCAAAGGCATTTTATACACAGAATAAAGTACACAGTCATTTTTTTGCTGCCGGATTTTGGACTAGTTACTAAACCGTTCTAAGCCACAATTTACTCAGTTATGAAATAGAGAAAATAAAATGATTTACCTCACAAGTCTGTAAATGAGTTAAAACCTGAAAAATCTTTTGGCCCAACCTGGTACATAGAAAAAGCTCAATAAATGTTAGCGGCTGTGGAGGGATTTCTACACACTACATATTATGAGTTTAGAGGCACTATGCTTAATAGATTAGACATGCTACTTTGCATTGTGCTTGGAAGGTTGAATTGTCTTGTGCAGAGATTTGTATAAATGTGAACCAGGTGTCTCACACTTATTCAGCCTTCAGGGGTGGGTCATGCTTGCCTTTAATGCCTAAAGAGCAATAGCCCGTGTCCCTTTGTGTATTATGGAAGAAAAATCGAGTCTTTTATGGGGTTTCTCTCCCCAAGTATCTCTGAGAATCCTTAGAAAATGCTGACATATCCCACAACTTTCTCTGCCATCCTTGCTGCTTACCCCTCAGCAAACCATCTGATTCCAGAAGCCTGTGGTGCTCTTTGACACTCATCCTTCGTTTTCTTTGTTCTGGCTTCGTTGGGTAGATACTGCTCCCTCCCACTGCACGGCCTCAGTTCAAGTTTGGACCTTGGCCTTTAGCCCCCAACAGCACAGCTAAAATCAAGCTTTCACAAAGCATGACTTTACTAGAAGCTTCCAGGACACACAACAGATGTCCATACAGAAAGCACTGCATTAGTCGACTTTCTACCGTCTAACATTGCTTTATAAACCACCACAAAGCTTGCAGGCTCTCAACAACAGTCTGTCCTTGCTCCCGGCCCTGCTGGTCATGGGTGGCTCGGCGAGAGGCTGCTGGGATTGGCTAAATGTGGCTCTAGGATATGACTTAGGTCTAGCTCAGCTGCCTGTATCTCCTCCTTCCGGGACTTATGGCGCCACGGGGAGCATGTTCTTCTCCTGACAAATGGCACAAGAACGGGAGGTCAAGACACATCACAAGAATTCCCTTGTCTGCTCACATCTTGTCTGCAAAATTTCCATTGGCCAAAGCAAGTCAATCAGGACCAGAAGCAACGGCTGAGGGCTCTGCAATCAACATACCCTCCCGGAGCTTGTGCACAGTCACACGACAAAGGGGGTGGAAACGGCATCCTAATAATGAAGAAATGAGGAGCCAGAACCGTGAGTCGGACATCACATATGGCTGCGCTAAGATTTACTGGGTTAAGCCCCACCCACAGAGGTCGTAATAACGGTCATTCTCCCTCCCTACCCCAACTTCTTTTGGCATGTTACATAGGCCCAATTACCAGTGCAAGTGCCTTTGACAGATTTATTACCAGAAAGCTATTTGTAGTGTCCAGAGAAGGGTATATGGGTTGCTGGGTAGATTGTTTCCCAGAAGAAATAGTGTGCCAAGGTGGAACCGTACCGACAATAAAGGAAATCTTCCACAGTGTTAACAGATCATGGCACATGTTCCATCCCTATTTTTTTTTTTTTAAACACTGGCATGTTTCTGGAAAAAAAAAATGTTCGCTTTGTTTTTGTAGAACCAAATAACTCATCTGTTTTGTTTTCTCTTTGCCCCCCTCTCCAACAAAGGAACAGTGAACACACAGTGGTGAATTCAAGCTAATTCCATGGGAAGAGGCACCTTGTTGGCTGCCTGAATTGGCAGTCTTTCTTGCCTTCCGTTCATTCTTTCTTTCCTTCCATTCTCATTCCATTCTCATGTCTGAGAAAGATGGAGAGATCTAGTCTCTGTCAGGATTCTCTCCTGCAAAATGCTTCCAGTAATGGATCTGAGGGTTTAATAAAACCTTGGGGGCAAATGGGCTGCCAAAAGCCAGCAAAGTTAGGTGGAAATAACATACCTGCTCTATGGATGATAGTTGCCGACCCTCCTCCAGTGACGGGAGGATCTTTGCTTTCCTGGGTTCTTCAGGAAATGAGCCCATGCACGGCAAAGTTACTTTCACGGACACGTTGCCGGCACAAAGACACGGGTAGATAAGAGACACGGGTGGATAAAACAGAGACACGGGTGGATAAGCAAAGAAGGGTTGCACTAGAACGGACAATCCTGCAAAGATTAGAAGAGGTTGTTTCCAGAGGAGATGGAGAGGTATTCTCCATTAAACACAGAGAGCCAAAGGTGAATTCACTTCCCGAGAACATGTTCAAAAGTACCAAGTTGCGCTCCTGGCAGCTTATGGGTTCCCAGATTAGCCAATTCGTGGTGCCTGGGGGTTTGTCTCTCCAGATACTCTCAACCGTACCTGAACCCCTTGGGTGATCAGCAGGTCGCCTTTAGCAGAGGATCGCATGAGCCACACCCACGTTTGCAGCAAAGCACAATAATTTGTATTGATGGGTTTCTTGAGCAAATGGCGGAGAAAGAATTCTTGAGATCTCTTTGGTGCCAAACGGGTGATTTTATTGAAGCACAGGAAAGAGCTGCACTGGGGTTGTGAGGAGTCACGGATTGTATACTTTTTAAGTTAGTGGGGGTTAGGGAAAGCAAAAGTCTCTGAGGAATTTGGAAGCAAGGCTTTCAGGACCTTGAGGGACTAGCTGCTGTTATTATGAGGTTACTTTTAGTCTTTAATAAAACAAAAGCATGAAGGAAGTAAGGCAGCCATGAGTTGCATGAGGAAGGTCACATTGTACGTGTTTCGGGTGTCTATCAGCGGGCTGAAAGCTGCAAGATTTAAGCTATGTTTCTCTTGCTTTTGTTTTCCTCATCAGTAGTGTATACTAAAAGATATTCAAACAAGCCAAACTGGGGGAAAAAACAGGATATGAAATACCCAAAGGTTGGAATAAAAGAAGATAGTTTTATTTTCATTAAAAAGAAATTTTTTTTAACATTTATTTATTATTGAGAGACAGAGAATGAGCAGGGGAAGGGGCCAAGACAGGGAGACACAGAATGTGAAGCAGGCTCCAGGCTCTGAGCTGTCAGCACAGAGCCCAATGTGGGGCTCGAACTCACAAACTGTGAGAGCATGACCTGAGCCGAAGTCAGATGCTCAACTGACTGAGCCACCCAGGTGCCCCCCCCTTTTTTTTAAACTTTTTTTTTAACGTTTAAGTTTTATTTTCATTTTGATAGATAAAGGTGAAAAGATTTATGCTTATACACATATGCACTGGAGACAAAGTCAGGAGTGAATAAGAATAATATTTAAGATTGGAAAATATCAATGGACTAAAAATGAGAATGTGAAACCTAAAAGTTGAATACTCCACGCAAATGAAATTATCAAAAAATACTCTCAGCAAAGCTTAATTTAAATTTTTCTGAGAAAAGCATTTACATTACCCATACAGTTATATTTATATTGTCTTTTCCCACTCACAACAAAACAACAAAGGCAGAAAAAGTGGATCCTGAGATCATACGGTAAGAGTAAACTCCGCAGTGATTTCCTAAGAGTCTGCCTTACTTCTTGGGAAATAAGTAAATAGTTCTTGGCTTCGAAACACAGGAGCCCTTACAAAATTTGTTCCTAAAAGTCTCCCCTGCCATGTGGTTCAGATCTGCCAGAAACGCTGCTCGGGACCAGGCTGGAGGGGCAAGGGCAGAGGGAGGCTGGGCAGGAAGCAAGGCTGAGCTCTGAAAAGATCCTTCAAGTGGCACTGAGGAGGGAGGGTAGGACTGAGGCAAAGAAATAACCTCAGATTTTATTTTACAAAGGCACAGAGATTGCACTTTTTCCTAACAGTGTAGTTGAGGGAAATGATGTCTTCAGTAGAAAAAGTAGCAATGGAGGTAAAGAAAAATGAAGAGCTTTTAAGTAGGAAAGAACAACAACAACAACAACAAAAATCCATGTTGTGTTTCTTTGTGTGTTTCTCCAAAAACATACCTTCTTCAAAAATAATACCCATTCAGGGGCGTCTGGGTGGCTCAGTCAGTTAAGGGTCTGCCTTCAGCTCAGGTCATAGTTTCACGGTTCATGAGTTCGAGCCCCACATCGGGCTATGCTGACAGCTCAGAGCCTGGAGTCTGCTTCGGATTCTGTCTCCCTTTCTTTGTGCCCCTCTCCTGCTCAGGCTCTGTCTCTCTCTCTCTCTCTCTCTCTTTCTCTCTCTGTCTCTCTCTCAAAATTAAATAAACATTAAAAAATTTAAAAATATATATATTCATAGAATAGACCACATGCCTTGGTTTGGCTGTACCAACAGAACACTCGGGGCTCTAAGGGAGTTGGGTGGCCATGACAATGGTTAAGGATTTTCCCTCCCTTCTGCTGGGCAAACCTTAGTGGGCTGGCTGTTCTGAGAAGCCGGCTAGTGGAGGGCAGTGGTAATTTAGTGGAAATCAACAATTAGTCCTGCCTGGCATCATGAAAAGAAGTAAAACTGCATAGGAAAATGAAAAGACATAAAGTATGAACTGCAAAACCCAGGAGCAAAGAGGCTGATTTCCCATGAGTTCCCCAAGGGGATACGCAAAGTGCATTTCCATATGCCAGAATCCTCAACACGGCCCGGAGTCTAGCAGGCTGGTGGGATTTTTCCAGTCACCTGCAGAGGCCAAGCTACGTTCCCCTCCCTTCCAGAGGCAGGACGGACTATGTGTGATCTGTCCTGTCTACACAGATGCACATCTAATTTGTGTTGTTGAGGGTGTCTGGAGATGTCATGTAACGTGTAAGAGCAGTCTCTTCTAAATTGTGTCATTGGACTTTCTGTTCCTGTTCCTCCTGATTTGTCAAAACACGCCTGTTTGACGAACGCATCTTTCGGTCACTTTCATTTCCTCCCCCACACTCTTGCTTCTGATTGTTTTCTCCCCTTCATTTCGTTTCTGCAGGCGGAATTGTATTTCCTCACGCGGACCTGTCAAGAATTCCCAAAATCATTTTTCCCCATTCTAACACAACTTCACATTGAAGTTGGTTTCTCAAATGATCCTCTTTTTGCAATCACGTCTCTTCTCCCTCCTATTCTAGCTAGCATTCCTGCTGGAGAACATCAGGTTTCATTGGTGATTGCCATTGACTGTGGACCCAAGGGTCCCTGCATTGTCCCCTGGGATACTTGAAACTAGTCCTTTTATTCAAAGCCATGAGAATATTTTATTTCTTTTTTTAAATTTTTTTTAATGTTTATTTACTTTTGAGAGAAAGAGAGAAAGAGACAGAGGCATGAGCAGGGGAGGGGCAGAGAGAGACACACACAGAATCTGAAGCAGGTTCCAGGTTCTGAGCTGTCAGCACAGAGCCCGATGCGGGGCTCGAACTCATGAACCTCCAGATCATGACCTGAGCTGAAGTCGGACGCTCAACTGACTGAGCCACCCAGGTGCTCCGAGAATATTTTATTTCTATAAAAATGTCATCAATGTAAGTGAAAATGCATTCCAGAAAGTCTTTCTCACTGTTCTTTGTATGCTTTTTTATAGGTGGAAAATGACAGCACATCTCACAGCATAGTGATTCGTGTCTTCCATTTAAATTCTTTAAGACAGAAAATATTCTTTGTATATATAGATCACCCACATCCGAAGAAATTCTCGAGTCTGACATCTACTACCCACAGTGTGTGGCCACACTTAACAGTTCTTCTCCCACATTTAACACAGTGTCTAATATCCTATTAAAAATGGTTCTTCAGGGGCGCCTGGGTGGCTCAGTCAGTTGAGCGTCCGACTTCAGCTCAGGTCATGATCTCACAGTTTGTGAGTTCGAGCCCCGTGTCGGGCTCTGTGCTGACAGCTCAGAGCCTGAAGCCTGCTTCGGATTCTGTGTCTCCCTCTCTCTTTGCCCCTCCCCCGTTCATGCTCTGTCTCTCCCTGTCTCAAAAATAAATAAAACATTAAATTTTTTTTTTAAAAAAATGGTTTTACAAATGAATGTTTAATTAAAAGGTACATACAATCAAACTCAACTATGAAGAAGAGAATATGTTAGAGTGCTATTTGAAATTAGAACTTCTGGTAGTTACTGATTTTTTTTGATCACACATCTATGCCCTTTTCTGGTCACTAAATCCCAGTGTCCTTAGAAGAAAAATGTAACAAAATCAAATATATACATTATAACTATTATCCATATGCAGATGTATATATGTGTGTATGTTTATGCACACATATCCAAATACATAATGTTAAAAATTTAGTCTAGTCATTGGAAATAAGAAGTTACTAGTCCCAAAGAGCACTGAAGATAGACAAAATTTCTTCCAAACTGTGAGAAGTCGTAATTCATATAAATGACTTGAACATTCAAAAACTGTCATCTAAGGGTCCTGCCTGTGCTCTAGAAATGTCTATAATAGAGTTTAGTACCTCTTGTGTAATACTGTATGCATTGCATTTTGTTACACTTATTATACAAATTGAAATGAATAATAATTTGCAGTTTTACATCCCATGAATATTTTTTAGTATTCTCGCGCAGTAGTTAATATGCTAACCAACTTTACTGAAAGGCATACAGATGTGGAAGAAATCTATCTGGGGACTTTAATTATCACCTTGTCAAATTCAAATTATTATCTTGTGAGTTCATTTCCATAAAGTATTCCCTTTGCTGTTCCATGATTTAACATGTGTCTACTTTTTCTTATCTTATTTGTATCTATCTGGAGGCTCTAATCCTTTCAAAGGAGATACTTCTCTGTCAGATTGTGATCTTTACCATAAAGGATTTGGTCCAGAGAAAATTTTTTTAGGAACGCTTGGTTTGGGCAGAAGAAAGGTCTGTACGATGTAGAAGATAGCCTTACTATCAATAATGCCTCACACATCAGACTGAAAACTAAGTTCTTACAAATAACATCAACTGCAGGGAGATACTAAAAAAAGAGACTATGATTTACTAGACATCATTTGAAAGACCGTCATTGCTACCCGGTAGGTTATGGTAGGATTTGGAAGATTTGCAGTGAGCTACAAGATTAAGCAATGGATGGGTTTGGTCATTTACGCTGAGACATCCCATTTGGGGGCAGGTGGGAGTAGAGGAAAAAGAAAGAATGAAACACAGGCTTCCCTTCCTTTTTGGAACTCAACGCATTTCTAGACAGAGGGCGAGGGTGGGGGTGAGGGTGGGGAGAAGGAAAGGTCAAGGCTTATAGGAGAAAAGAAACTAGTTCATTCCCTGGATCCTTCATAAAGGGTCAGAATTCAACACAGACATTTACTCAGTCCATTAAGTTCTAAAAGGCTTATCTTGAATCAAAATTGAAAGTTAGTACATGTTTGAAAACACTGGGCAGATTCTCTAATAAGATGGAGGAAAACTAATCCCTTGTTTTGACTTTCATGTAATTTTGAAAGCTTTCATTGAAAAGATTTAGTGTTATCAAGTGGCACCCTCAATAATTATTAAAATGTGTTAAAGTATATCTTCAAATATTTCACGAAGCATTGCAGCTAACAACTTCTATTATCACCTGTCATGGGCCCCACCCCCAAAATTTACAAGGAAAGAATTAAACCCTTGTACTTTTCACTAATGAGTGGCAATAAATTAGTGGCTGAGAGAACAGCTCACTCGCCATCAAGTCCAAACCCAGAAACGCACCTCACCTCCACGGGTTTATAACAGAGGCTGATTTCCTCAGTTAAGAGCATGTTGTCAGGATGAGGGTTTAAGACGTACCAGAGGGCAGTGAATGCCCAGCAAAATGTGTTGCATTGAGGAAAACGCCTCGTCCCTCTGAAGAGAGAACCTTAAAACGAATGAAGAAAAACAGCCCAAACCACTTGACTTAGGAAAAAGCAAGTCGGGCGACAATAACCACGACTGTAAACCAGACAAAATCAAGCGAATTATCTTCCCCGAAAAGGACTTTGCCATTAGCACATCCATTTACTTGATAGCTGCATTATTATTTACTTCAGAAACATACCTGGAGAGGGGGCGCCTGGGTGGCTCAGGTGAGCATCTGACTTCCGCTCAGGTCATGATCTCACAGTTCGTGAGTTCGAGCCCTGTGTCAGGCTTTGTGCTGACAGCTGAGAGCCTAGAACATGCTTCCATTCTGTCTCCCCCTCTCTTGGCCCCTCCCCCACTCGCACTCTGTTTCTCTCTCTCAAAAATAAACAAACATTAAAAAAAATGTAGAGGTGCCTGCGTGGCTCAGGTCATGATCTAGAGGTTTGTGGGTTTGAGTCCTGTGTCGGGCTGCGTGCCGACAGCTCAGAGCCTGGAGCCCGCTTCTGATTCTGTGTCTCCCTCTCTCTCTGCCCCTCCCCTACTCGTGTGCGCACGTGTGCTCTCTCCCTCTCTCTCTTAAATGTAAATAAACACTATTTTTTTTTAAATTAAAAGAAATACATCTGGAGAGAACTCATGTTTAAAGTGATAAATGAAAGTAACAGAAAATACCCTTTAAATACACAGGATAATCAATAAAAAAGAACTCTACCATTATACAACCCTCTTTTGCAGGTTCTAACAGTCTCTTTCCATGGTCTTTATCAGGCAGAGACATGTAAATTTCCACCATCTATTACCTTCTTGCTCTTTCAATAGTTCTTCATTTTGCAAGTATGTTGACTGGCATTTTCTCTGCTTCCTCTTGAGAAGTTGTTCGATTCTCTCAAACAGGCTGCATTAGTTGCCTTGGGTTGTCTATTTCCAGGCTGCCTTGTCATTAATGAACTCAGACCTCAACCGGTGCAAAAGCTAATGTGGTCACCATGGTTGCAAAGGCCACTATGCTGACTAATAAGCTGGCCAACCTCTCTACAAAGTTGTGTATCGGGACCTGTGTCAAATTTTAAAAAACAAAACACTGTCTTCCCAGCTGAAAGCAGACCAACCCAAGGCCACCACTGCAAACAGATTTCTTTTTTTTTTTTTTTTTTTTTTTTTTTCCCAAAAGGTCCATTTATACGAATTTGGGAGACAAATGTATCTTCCTTACATTTTCATACGCTGACCTCCTGTACTTTGCTAATCACATTCCCTTTAAAGAATCCTGCTATCCCCTCCCGCTCCTTAATCTGTCTGTGCATTGTATTCTTTCTCTTTTCCTTTTCTTCCAAATTTCCAGGACCCTCACTTAATCCCGGTGTGGTGACTCTTGGGTTACCAAGGGTGAAACCATTGCCCCCACCCTTCTGCAACATGTTACATGTACTGAACGAACCACAGGTGAAATATAAACAAAACAGAGCAGTTAGACCTGCAATCCACAACCTTCAGAAAGAAACCAGAAGAGTTACAGTGGGTCCCGCGGCAATTCATGTGCACAGAACGCTTTTTCACATTCTGAGCAATTACCATTAGTTTAAAACTATTTTTATGCGTTTCTAAGAAACTTTGAAACATTTTTCCCCCTATGTTAAATGTAGAGAAAACAATGGCAGAAGGGTACTGAGTTGGAGTAGGTCAGGAACCTAGGGCTACTTTGGAAAGTACTTCTCCTGAGAGGAGCAGAAATGAGGCTTAAACTTTTGAAATTGTTGCAAATTTCCCGCAGCAAAGCAGGGCCAAAGGGGGTGACGGTGAAGAGTGTGATTTCCTTAATTTAATTTAGCCTTGATAGGCATTTGAGATATTTATCTTCAACTACATCCGAGACTAATAATTACAACAAATACAAGCATATACAGCTGAGATAAATAAAAACAGCTGTGGATGCCTCTGAACGTGCAAAAATAATAGAGCTGTCACCTGTGTCTATTTTAAATGAAAGCTTTGCTAAATGCAGTCCTTTGTAATTCCTAGCCAAGTGGTACTTTCAGGGCACATGTTGGAGAGACAGCAGCGAAATGTTTAATCCACATCCCGAGTACTGATAATTTGTAGTTCGCCCCCATTCCTCCGCTCCTGTGTGGGAAAGAGAACCATTGACTTCTGCCAACTGACAAGCAATCAAGCATAAAAAGCCAGTAGCAGACGCGCCCATGGAGTAATTCCTGCTAATTCTTTCCTGGGGGATCCTTCTGTAAGGAAGCCATTGATTTTGACTTGTTTAGGTGGATTTTTCCAAAGTGGTCCCTTTAAAAGAAAGTTAATATGCTAGACTATGTCAGATAAGGAACTCAAATTAAATTGCATGACAAGGGTACAATGAATCAGACTTCTCAAGCTGTCCAAGCAGAAATTTTGCCTTGGGATTTGTTTAAGGAGGTTTAAGGCAAATGGTGGACAGAAAAAGTACAAACGTTTTTTTCTTAGTTCTCATTTGTGACCGAAGAATGAATTTTTTTTAATTTTTTCAACGTTTATTTACTTTTGAGACAGAGAGAGACAGAGCATGAACAGGGGAGGGGCAGAGAGAGAGGGAGACACAGAATCTGAAACAGACTCCAGACTCCGAGCTGTCAGCACAGAGCCCGATGCGGGGCTCGAACTCACGGACAGTGAGATCATGACCTGAGCCGAAGTCGGACGCTTAACTGACCAAGCCACCCAGGCGCCCCAAGAATGATTTTTTTTAAATGTTTGTTTATTTTTGAGAGAGGGAGAGAAAGAGCCCGAGCAGGGGAGGGGCAGAGAGAGAGGGAGACACAGAATCTGAAGCAGGCTCCAGGCTCCGAGCCCTTGGCACAGAGCCCGACGCGGGGCTTGAACCTGCAAACCACGAGATCATGACCAGAGCCACAGTCAGATGCCCAACCTACTGAGCCACTCAGGCACCCCTGACCTAGGGATGATTTTAAATTAAGTATACGATGAAGATAACTCTAAGTAGTAAATATAACTAACAGTATTGTTACATTTTATACTTTAAAGAAAAAAATCAACCTAAGAGCAAACATTATGAGTAACTCTATTTGTACAGTTCGAGAGAAGCCTGCTAAGGGATATTTGAAAGAAAAACAGCAAGGCTCTAGTGAAAAAGCAAAGACTAAAATAAATAACAACAACTGAAGGAAAAAAGCAATGCCATTTTCATCCATATGTGCCTGTGGGATATAAGCAAATGTTCCAATTAAACACATTTAAGGAGATTTAAGTTTTGTAGTCTTTTATAAATTATGGATTGTTCCCCTTCATGCCTATAAGAGGACCCCCACAAAGTGCTCTCGGCCATGGCCGTGGCTGGGTTAGCTCAGGACAGGGAGGGCACCGGTAAACTGAGGTTTGCCAGAAGCTGGTAAATAAGGCATAGAGAGCAGGTGCCGTGACATCACTAGGGAAGTGACAATACTTCTCTCACCTGCAGCATCACAGAGTCACTTGTATTAACAGTAGCCATAATTTATTGGTTATACCACATGCCAGCCATTATGACAAGTGATTTCTTTATTCCTCACAATAATATCAGCATATAGGGTACTATGATTTTCCCTATTATACAGACAAAGACAATGAACCACCGAGACGTTGTGTCAACGTGTTCAATGTGAAATAGCTATGAAGTGGTAGAACTTGGATGTCAAAGCCCCAGGACATCCAAGTTCCCACATGTAAGCATGAAAAACGGCCATTTTCGAAGTGTGGTCCGTGGGGTAGTAGCATCAGCATCATGTGAGAACTTGTTAGAAATGGACATTCTGGGACCCCACATCATCTAATTAGAAACACAGGAAGTGGGCCAGCGCCTGGATGGCTCAGCTGGTTAAGCGTCCAACTCTTGGTTTCTACTCAGGTCATGATCTCGTGGTTCAAGAGTTTGAGCCCCACCTCGGGCTCTGTGCTGACAGCATGGAGCCTGTTTGGGATTGTCTCTCTCCCTCCCTCTCTCTCTCTCTCCCTCCCTCTCTCTCTCTTTCTGCATGCAAGCACTGTCTTTCTCTCTCTCAAAATAAATAAATAAACATTAAAAAAAAAGAGAGAGAGAGAAATAAATGCTGGAAGGGAAGCCTAGAAACCAGCCACGTGATTCTGATACCCCTTATAATTTGAGAACTGGCCTCAGTTTCACTACCAAGTACAGTGTAATTCTGGAAACTTGTGATTTTATAAGTGTTCACTCAACCAACTGAAATGGCTCTTCATTCAATGACATGCCCAGTAGGCTGGGCTTATTTGCAAGTTAGTGTAATTCTTACCAATCCTATCACTGAATTAGTGATACCGATTGCTTTGTAGGGACATGGTCCATTAGAAAGAAAAGAAGATGTCCCTTTAGAGGGCACAAATAATAACAGATAAATAAAAGACATCGAACATGGATTTTTAAAATGCATTATATTTTCTACGCTTTTGTCATTCCAGATGGATCACATGCTGCAGGATATTTGCCAACTAGCAATATAAGGAAACGAATATCCATTGATATAGCTTTCCTAACAAAATATCGTACGTGGAAAGCAACTGAAAAATAAGCCAAGTGGATACTAGCTGCTAGATTGCACAACGGACGCAGTTAGTTCCTCTCCGAATTCACCTCGCTACTTTGGTTCACATGTGAAATCAGACTTCTAGACATCAGTGTTTTCAAATGTGTTTAAAATAGACAATAAAATAGACAATACGCGCTACTTTGGTTCACATGTGAAATCAGACTTCTAGACATCAGTATTTTCAAATGTGTTTAAAATAGACAAAGAGGGGGCACCTGGGTGGCTCAGTAGGTTAAGCGTCCGACTGCGGCTCAGGTCATGATCTCGCGGTCTGTGAGTTCAAGCCCCGTGTCAGGCTCTGTGCTGATGGCTCGGAGCCTGGAGGCTGCTTCGGATTCTGTGTCTCCTTCTCTCTCTCTCTGCCCCTCCCCTGCTCACTCTCTATCTCTCTCCCTCTCTCTCTCAAAATAAATATTAAGAGAAAAAGTTAAATTTTTTTTTTGAAAAATGTTTACATTTTGCTAAACCTTTCAAAGTTCAAACAGGTTGGTCCAAGGATCTCACCCAGCGTACAGAATTGTTTTGTAAATATTGCAATGACTTCATCATCACACCTTCTCTTTTTTACACACATCTGACTGCATTTCATATTTCTGTGCAACACTGTGACTTTAACGATATGCTACATTGGGAAGTTTCCAGTGGCTTATAATTTTGATCCACAAAAGCAAATCTTCCTCAAATTAAAAAAAAAAAAGAGGGGGGATTCTTTACGAGTAAAAATCCCACAGTTTATTTCTAGGAGCTTGCCTATTTCCGGTACTTCACGTAAGTGGAATCATGAGGCATCTGTCGTTTCGTGACCCTCTTATTTCACCTAACAAAGTTTCCTCCAAGTTCATCTATTCAGAAGCTGCGGAGGAAATGGAGAGTTGCTGTTCAATGGCTCCAAGCTTCTGTTATGTAAGATGAGTAAGTTCTAAAGAGCTGGTGTACAACTTTATCCCTATATTTAACAATACTGTATTGTTCCCTTAAAACTTAGTTGAAAGGGTAGATCTCATGTTAAAATGTTCTTACTCCAATCCAATCAAAATTCTCTCGGAACTTTTTCATGTCAATAATGCCTCTCTGGAAGTTGACTCGGGTGGAGAATAAACTCAACTGACAAGTCTCAGGACACCTGCCTCTGGAGACTCAGTAAAAATCGTTGAAAAAGATTTGTGTGATGGTCACACAGACATCATAAAATTCAGTATGAGGAACCGCCTCTGAAGCAAGACAGGTTAGCAATAAAGTAGCAACTCAAATTTCCAGGAATATGGACAAGACAGGAGGATGCATCTGATAGACCAAACTCACTTCTTTTCTTGAGAAGCCATTCCCTTTGGCAAGGGTGATTACTGGGCTTCAGCTGTGACACTCTTGCCTTTCACCTGAGCCTATGCATATGTTTGGCATATAAATTAAGAAAACCCACAGCCCTCTCCTCCCCATCTTCATCAATGGCAAGTACATCCCAGCATTAGAACACCTCCCGCCCACTACTGATGCCCCATTAGGGCCATGGCGTGCATCCCACGCTCTGCCAATCACCTGCCCACCAGCTAGCAAAGCAGGGAGGCCATTCCTCGGAGATGGCAAATATCGGGTGGAGGCACGAGCCATGGTTCCTCAGTGGCTCAACTGGCACCTTTGCTGCCCCGAAGTTTGGATTTTGGTCTGGTTCTTGCCCCCAGTCTTCTGGTCTCCCTGTCATGTGCAGCTTTCTATCCGTGAAATCCCCAATATCCTTTCAATATATTGCATATATTCAATATATTGAATTCAATTCAATATGCAATTTAATATATTGCATCCTTTAAATATATCCTTTCAATATATTTCAATATATTCCCACGAAAACTGGCCAGGGATAGTTTTTAATGTCTGTAACCATTTATGGCTTTAATGTCTGCAACCGAGTAATGTTTCGTTGGAACTAAAATTGTTCCTCAGTAAACTGTAGTCGGTGGGGGTAGGGGTGCCTTTTGCTGTGTCTTGGCATTCTGGAACGTGTGCACAAGTCGAATTAAAGTTTTCATTCTGGTGGATCACAGGAAGAAAATGCTTTTCCAGAGAGCTCCTGCAAACATGGATGCGTGGAGGGGTCTTTGTGGTTCCTCTTCACAGGCTGTGTCAGGCACTGTCTCTGGAATGTAGGTCATTAAATGTTACCCAGGACTACTTGCAAATAGCCTAACCTTTGCAGAATTGTACCTGCAAATGCTTCCAGGGAGTAGTATACATCGTGAAACTTCAGTTATGTAACTTCTTCCCACTTTGCAAACTAAGTTCCCATAATTACAATTCTTGACCCTTTGATAAATATCTGGTTTTATATCTCAAGTATCCATCTCTTGCTTTCTTTTTTTTTAATTTTTTTTTAACGTGTATTTATTTTTGAGACAGAGAGAGACAGAGCATGAACAGGGGAGGGGCAGAGAGAGAGGGAGACACAGAATCTGAAACAGGCTCCAGGCTCTGAGCTGTCAGCACAGAGCCTGACGCGGGGCTCGAACCCACGGACCGTGAGATCATGACCTGAGCCGAAGTCAGACGCTTAAGCGACCGAGCCACCCAGGCACCCCATCTCTTGCTTTCTTAAGACCGAATATGACTAAAGCGGCTCTAACGAGGCTCTATTTTTCATCAACAATTGGTACCTCATCTTTCCATCCCCGCGGGAAAAAATGTAATTACAACAAAGCAAAAATGCTGTTCGTGACGATAAATAAGTAAAACAGTAAAAACGTGTGCCATCTTCTCTCTCAGGCTGGGGATGAATAATCGAAGAAGTTATGATAAAGCACTTTGCAAATATAAAGTGGAAGAAAATTTTTAAACTATGGCAATAGTTTCACTTGCCTGAGACTCCACGGGGGATCCCTTTATTCCGGTTTCTATAATTTCAGGAGGTTCCTGCGGCTTCTCTCCTACCATGCACAGTAACGTTTATAGGAATCCTATGATGAATTCCTAACCACATCGTGCCATTTTTTTTTTCTAGGATTTCAGATTTCTGTGTCCCATGAGGGAACTGTTGGCAAATGATGTTTCCGTGCGCAAGCTTTCCTTTATTTGCAGGTTCCTGATATCTTAGCCTTCCCTTAAAAGCTAACCTGGAAGGTGGCAACTTTCAAAGACATTCACATAGAAAGTTCCAGTTCCTTTCAAGTTCCTCTCTTTTTAGTAGCTTCCCAGTGGTCAAAGAGATAAGTACTCTGCCGGAAGCAAAGTTGTGAGAGCAAAGGGCAGGGGCAAAAGCCGCCCAGATATTTTATCCCATGATCCCCCCCATGGCTCAAGCTTACCAAGGGGAGGGTGCTGACCAGCCGAGCCGGCTGGACTGGATGGCCCCGATCACCTGCTCTCTTTTCTCATACAGCTATTAGAAAAGAAAGGCATAGCGTAATTTGCTAATGCATACTAGATGCGTCCATTTATGTTACAGGGCAAAGTTTTCTTTTCCTCTCCCACTTTGTGGTTCATTTATTTAGCTTAATGTCTTCATCGGCAGAAAAATGCAGAGATGTGTATTTAATCACGGGGAAGATTAAAGTCAAAACTTAAATTAAAAATGTAATTTTTCTGATAATGTGTCATTGTTAAAATTACCTCAGTGTTCCTCTATGTGTATGGATAATTATGCATGGTACTATGCTGTGTGTAGACACCCTGTAGTCTCAATTAAACATTATAACTACTTAATGAAAGGCAACAGGGATTTTTGCAGTTAGTAATTATAACCATAACCTGGAACTGAAACTCTCAATTCACCCTCAGACTGCTTAATAAGTTGGAAAATGAAATGGCTGTGGCCATTATGTCTCTGAGGAAACTTTTCATGAGACAAGAATAATTGTAGCAGGACAAGCATTTCCTATAATTGTTTTGGTAAAAGCATGGAAAGGTATTTTTGGTTTCTTTTTTTTTTTTTCCCCTACCTTCATCCTTTTCCCTGGTACCGTAACAATGTACTATCTGACATTTAGAATGATCAAACATTTATTATTTATTATTATCCTTGGTAAAATTAAAAGTGCTCCTTTTCCAATAATCCACAGGTTTTTAGGATGAAAAAGTAGACATATTATAGATTAATTGGGTTTTTTTCTTCATAGAAAATGAAACAATAAGTATAGTATATGTATAAAGTGAGCATAAGCTTAAATTCAAGGTGAAGCATTTTGGAAACGAGAGGAAAATAATTTAATGGTAAGTTCTTATATCTTTGGCTTTCACAATAATCACATTACAAATTTTAAAGTATAGCACATCATCCTTTTGAAAAACCAAAACCAAAAAGGTGCTTTAAAATAGGATTTCCACAATTCTTTTTAGGATACAGTTCCTCTTAAACTCTCATAGAATTCCATGACTGAAACAAATTTAAGAGTATCCATTATTCAGTCCCATAACCCATTCCCAAACTCTTTCGACCTAATCACGGATTAAGATGCTGCTTCATAAAAAAGTTCCATAAACACCAAAACGAACCTGAAAGTCATACAAGTTTTGAAGACTGGAACAATTCTCTCAATATCGAATTAGCGGGTTAATTAACGTAGCCTCTGATCTGTCCCTTCGTCTACAATCATCTGCCTTAGACTTTCCATTGTAACGCAGAGGCCTCTCTGACCTCAGCCAATGGGCTGGGCCGCTTTGGTGACCAAAGGAAGCAAAGCTTTTGGCCAAACATCTGACCTGATGGACACATGTGAACAGCACAGAACAATTGTGCCTGGAAGTTTCTATACTAACACTTTACTACTTCTCCGTGGGCTGGTAGGTGTATAACTGAACTTGATATTTCTAACTTACAAGGGAGTGTTTTTACTTTTCCTTTTAATTCTTTCAAGGACTCTAGCCTCACTGTCTTTTCATATTTCCGATCAATTCAGGATATATTCATATGTAATTGTTGTTCTACTCCTCTCGAACTTACAGCCGTTCGTGACCTTCTGTTTCGTGTGCCTTATTCTCTCAGTTATTAAGCTTGTGGATCTTGTGAGTAAGATTTTCCCACTAACCATGTTCTTATGCATTTCCTGGAAGCTTTTATGCTATACAGAAACAAAAATTCTAACTGGTGATATTGTGATTTGGGCTATTTTTAAAAAACAAAAGAAACAGCAAGGAAACAAACAGAAATAGGGGACACTACACGATGTAGTAGGAAAAGGCCTGAGCTAGATGCTGGATGATGGAACTTCTTCAGGAATCCTAGCCCTGGAGCCAAAAGGAGGTGAACAAAAGTGGCCCCCTAACCATTTGGTGGAAATGTGGTCAGGGAGTGTCCTGTGTCTCTTGGGAGGAAGGTCTATCTGGCCTCTCCTTGCACGAGGCCCATTTTGAATATTTTTAAGTATAATCTTTTAGGACTGGTGTTGTCATAGACTGAATGATTCAGGCCAAATCCCTTCACCAACGTGCATCTCCCTTTCCAGCTATGATGCTGGACTGTTAATACCCATCAAGCCTATTTCCTGGGATAATCGCGGTGAATCCATGAGATGACTTTTCTGATTTCCTCTCATGAGCTATAAGCACACGGCATGTGCAAAGCGTTGTTAATAATAAATGGTGAATACTCGAATCTTGCATCAGTCTCACCTACCAGCATTAGAATGGAAATGTGCGATATTTAAACTGAAGCCAAAGATGACTTATTTCCTTCAAGTTTCAGCTGGATGTGTATGCATTCCAGATTAAATGGTTTATTTCACAAGGAAAATAAACCTCATGTCAAGCTTTGTAGGCAATCGAATTTCAAAGGAGCGTACTTTTTAGTGGAGGAATGCATTTTTGAGAGTTTACTGGAACACTATCAATAATAACTAGAACTATTAAGGGTAGAAATAGCTAAAACATGATTCTAAGAATTTTAAATATTGACAATGAATATCACAGGACAAAAATTGGACAAAAATGACCAGCATGGCAAACGTGGAAACAGGAACAGAAATACACACAAATGAAACAGACAAGGAGGACAGATAAAAGATTTCAGCCAAAACTGACAAGAGGATAGGAGCCCTGTCCTATTTCCAGCCAAGGAAATTACCTGGATTAATAGGATTCGCTATACCTCAGTGAGACACTCTTGCCTCGAACTTCTCCATTTCTTGCCCTCCTCCCCACAAAGCTACAAAGTATGTATAGTCAGTCAAGTGGTCGGAACTGCATTATTTTTATTTAGCTTTCATTATTTTCACAGCGTTCCTTTTCCAGTAAAGCTGGAATGTATTCATTATAATAAATGGATATTTAAAATTATATTTCCCCAACCATCATCTAATAAAGTCCTTAAACATTGGTTTAACTACTCAATGCTAAATCAACAGTGTTCTTAATATTTATTTAACCTGGAAAATGAGCAAAGATACAATCGGAAATCAATTACCTCTTCTCCACTGCCTACTCAGCCCCCGCCCGCTCTGAGGGGCAAACCCCTGCTTCTGAATGAACACAGAGTAGATCCCACGTCTGAGGGGCTCACTCCCAGGTAATGAAGAGTCCACCAGTCACTTCGATTCCCAAGAATCATCTCATTTCATTAATTACAATTCGTTGTACTCCCTAAGAATCAAGATACCAGTATTTGTTTAAAATTACCTTCAGGAGGCACCTAGATGGCTCAGTTGGTTGACTTTGTCTCAGGTCATGATTTCGTGGTTCATGAGTTCGAGCCCTGCACTGGGATCACTGCTGTCACTGAAGAGCCTGCTTCAGATCCTCTGTCCCTCTCTCTCTGCCCCTCCCCTGCTTACATGTGCTCTTGCTCTCTCTCTCTCTCTCTCTCTCTCTCTCAAACATTTAAAAATAAATAAATACATAAAATAAAAATAACCTTCACACGGTTTGCCAATGCAGTGGACATGCAGGAGACTTTCCTGAGGGTCACCACCCCCCCTGCCTGCCCAGCAAGACTGTAGCTGCTGCAGGGCCTGAGTGAGAGGTGGTCAGGGCACTGATGATCCTGTTGAATTGCCCCCTTTAAACCTGCTGCTGTTGGATTCCCCCAAAAGTAATGGGACATTCCCTGATGAATCCTCCGGGATGCACCTGCCACTGGGCTGAGAGTACTCCCGTGCAGGTAGGTGATCCCTCCCCCGCAGCCTTCCCAGCCAGGGTGAATGCACCCACTGCAGCTGTCCTTCTGAGTTTCCTCCCTAAAATCCTGGACTTCTGGTGACGTCCCTCCAGCTTCTTTCTGCAGAGCTCCCCTCACTGGCCAGGGCCTTCGTAGACAAGACTCAGAAGATCCCAGGCTGTACCGTCCGTCACACAAAGTTTACACAGGACTCTAAAGAGAAGTGCCATTTGGGCTCTTGTCAGTGGGAACGCCAAGCCTTCCAAGCTGCAGCTTCTCCCCTCCTGGGGTGGGTCTCCTCATCGTCTCTCACCCTTTAATGTGCTTTCTGGAGAAAAGCTAACACTTCCGTGGCCCCTGAGGCGCAGATCACACACACTGTGTTTTCTTGGGCAGGAAGATGAGACGGGGGACATCTACCATCTCTCCAAGGAGAGACTGCATCTTCCTTTATACCCTCCACGTAGGTACATGGAGATTGGGCAACACTGTTTGGAGGCTTCTTTGCACGTCAGCACTTGGTGAAACTGACACTCTTGAAATCCACCTGTCACTTCTCACGGAGGATTTTTAAGATCTCTCTCTCTCTCTCCCTCCCTCCTTTTTTTTTTCTTCCATTCTTTCTCTCTCTCTCTTTTTTTTTTTTTTTTTTTTTTGGTGGTATGAAAGTTTTACTGTAATTGTGTAAGATTCACAGGTTTTCTTGAAGATATTGAGTACTGTCATTCACCAGTTCTGGATAATTCTCCGATACAGTCAATTTCTCTCTCCACTGTGTTTGGAACTCAAGGGAGCAGTCGGTGAATCCTTCACCCTCTTTCTTGTGTGCATGCTAGGTTGTCCTTCCCAATCTTCATTTCTGAGCTTGTCTGTGTTGCATTCTAGAAGATTCTACCTCTTTCAGTCTAGGAGGTGTCAGTGGTGACTTTCCGGCTGCCATATGCAATTCCATCTGTTGTTTCACAGTTGAAGTTCCGCTTGGTTCTTCTTAAAATCAGCTTGTTTATTCTTCATGCTTCCTTTCCCCGTGATTACAGAGTTGACCCTTGAACAGCACGAGCTCCCCACACAGTCAAGAATCTGTGTATAACTTCTGGCTCCCCCAAAACTACCAAGAGCCCACTGTTGACCTGAACCCTTAGTGATAACATAAACAGTCGATTTACACATATTTGGTATGTTACATGTATTATATACTGTGTCCTTACAATAAAGTAATCCAGAGAAAAGAAAATATAATTAAGAGAATCATAAGGAAGAGAAAACTCATTTACAATATGTACTACATTTATTAAAAAATATTCGCATGTAAGTGGGCCCACGCCATTCAAACCTGTGTTGTTCAAGTGATAACTCGATTTTCAAACTAGCCTTCTATTCTTAAACATATGAAATATAGTTATATGTTTTTATTTCTATTCTGTTGGTGACTGCAGGAATATCTGATTTTTTTACTGGCTTGGTTTTCAATACTTCTTGTTTTTGCAGATTTTCACTCATTTGTTCCTTCTTTCTTTCTTCTTTAGTGAAATCTGACCATGAAGATACATTTTCTCTACAGGAAATCTTGGAGTTCTGGAATAAAATACTCCAAAAAAGGATTTGTACTGCTACTGCATATTAAATTTACTTTACAATGAAGTTGGGAGTTTTTGTGTTTTATATATGTATGTATTTTTCTCACGCAGAGAAGGTGAATGTTAAGTGTAGCTCTTTCATTTTCTTTTTTCTCCTGGATGGCTGGGAGGTGTGTGTGTGTGTGAGTGCACACGTACATGTGTGTACGTCTGTGTGTGTACCTGCATTTACCTTCCATGCGGTATCAAGTTTAAGGACAGGGTGCGTACTTCGTATCACCTGGAGAAACGGGTTGACGGTAGTTCCGGTTTACCAGTACAGCAGGGATTTAGTCTTCTGATGGTTCTGGCTCATTGCCACACTTGTCCAAATAGACGACCACCTTTTATAGGCCCTGGAGGTTCTGTCTTATTTCTTGCTTCCTGAGAGGCTGTGCAAACCAATCTGAAACAACATTTTTGGCAAATTTCCTCAAGGTCAAGCCCATTTTGGAGCTTCACATCCCTCTCTAGGTTTCTTTCTGTACTTGGCTGTCAGCTGAGAATTCTTTCCTTCTTGTACACTGCTTCATGTAGGAAACATATATTTTCCACAACTTTTTAGACTTTTTCTTAGCGGAACGATCAGTGAATTACCTCGTGTCCCATATTGCCAGAAGTGGAAAATTGTGCAGAGAGGACTTAAATTCAGAAAAAAAAAAATGTAACGAAATCCTGCAAATGAACAAATGCTTCACAAAATGTAGTCTTTGTCTGCCCAATGCCCCTCGCCTACTTTATGTTTGTTATTAAAATAAAGCAATAGGTTGTTTTCCTTCCCAGATCTCTTTAACTGAATTGTGAACTTGTAATTTGACACAGATTTGGAAATAATTTATGTAGTTATGTACTGCTTAAAAATTGTTCTGGAAGTATACTGGATAATTGACATACGCAGGTTTTAACAGCAACAGTACCACAGTGAGGAGAAGCTGGTGTATAATAATGAAACACGCTGCATAATTCTTGACAAATAAGTAGCAGATTTCCATTTTATCAATTTAACAGATTTTTTAGCGGTGGGATGCATGTTTTTTTTTTAATTTTTATTTTCTTATGAGTTTATGTGGTTGGCTATAAATTAGAATATCCTAATTGCTTTCATTAGGGGCATTTTGGACACATTCTATATGGATTCCACTATACAGAACCCATTCTTCGCAGGTTTCAGTGTTTATAGCTTTAGAAATGCTGCCACTCCAAGCCCTAGGAAAGGAAGTATTTGGATATTAAACTTAGCTAGTTCCTACAACATGGCCATCCATGCCATTGATGACTGATAAATGTTTACGGATTGAGTAATCTGTGTAATTAATCTTAATTTCTGGCTGCTGAATGCAGTTGGAGAAAGGAAAAGATCCTTTCCTGGATCAGGTTCTTTATTTTGAGCTAACACCTACCTCACACCGGTGTGCCTTTGCAGAGGACAACCATTCCTGTGACATTACACATGGGTCACTGAAACTAACTCAGGATGAGCTTCCTTGGAATAGTGACCCTTTGGGTAGCTTTGCTTTAGAGGCAAGAACACAGGCAGGGATTTACTAATGCCTTAGCCAGAAATCCTTGAGAATACATATGTATTCCAGCTTTCCACATGCCTAGCATGCATTCCCCAGACTAACACAAAGTCCCTACAAATTTCTCGCGTCCAAGTTCTGCTGAGCACTCAGCATCGGGCTAGAAATTTGCGCTCAGCTTTGCAATCTTACCCCTCGTCTGCTTCTCTGCCTGGTTTCCCGATTCCTGTTTCACAAAAGCCCGTCTGACTTCAGTGCACCCACATTCTACTTCCAGTCCTCTGCCCCGAGGGGGTCCGAAGACACTATCTCCATCTGTTTCATTGAGGAAGCTGAAACCCATATCACCTTCCCACTCACAAATGTACAGACCTTGGCAGTTTCCCTCCCTCCCCCTTCCTCTAGGCCCACCTCGTTTCTTTGCATGTAATGGTTATGGTGGCCTAGACGGCCGAGATGAAGAAAATAAAATACAAATAGAAAGCCGTGGGAGTATGTTTCCACTCAAATGGCATCCAGTGATGGGAACAGACCCTGCTTCCTTCCACGGCATGACTCGCCTTCCAGCAGCCTCTGTGTCCACTGGAAGAAGAGAGAGAGCGTGGGGAGCATGCCTGCTTCATAAAAGCTGTTGCCCTGAAGGGGCAGCCTGGGTGGCTTGGTCGGTTAAGCGTCCGACTTCGGCTCAGGTCATGATCTCGCAGTCTGGGAGTTCGAGCCCCGTGTCGGGCTCTGTGCTGAGAGCTCAGAGCCTGGAGCCTGCTTCAGATTCTGTGTCTCCCTCTCTCTCTGCTCCTAACCCACTCGCTCTCTCTCTCTCTCTCTCACTGTCTCTCAAAAATAAATAAACATTAAAAAAAATTAAAAAGAAAAAGCTGTTGCCCTGAAGGACCCCACATCACCTTCAAGGCTAGAACTCAGTCACACACCAACCTAACTGAAAGGATGTCCGAGGAATGAGTCTCACTGCGGGGAGACACAGTCCGAAGAGAAATGGGATTTATGGCTGTGTGGATTGATGGCCACTCTTCTCTTCCAGATGACCCATCCCTGCCTGTGCCACCCCACTCTTTCACCTCCATCTCAGATCTTTGCTTTCCTTTCTTCTGCTGTGTCTATAACCACTCCTCCTCACCTGGCTTCTCCGTATCTCATCCACATGGCACATCTCATCTTAAGAAATTCTTGTCTTCCCTTGCTTTTACTGACTCTTCTCTAAACAGCAGTCATCACAGCGGCCATGGTTGATCAACGTCATTTCCATCGGCTACGCTAGCGGTAGCCACCACTCTCCTCCAGGCTCTTCTTTGAAATACCACGGCTATTCTGCATCCCGGGTCTCTGCTGACAGTACCCGAGAAATAACTATCAGTGACCTTGCTGTCATATTCGGTAAGTTCTCTTGTTTCCCACTTTGCTTCACAACTCTCCAGCATCACCCGCCGCTGACAATTCCTTTCTTTGTTTCCATGGCCCTTTGTTTCCATGTTTTGCTTATTCTGGCCATTTTTACAGCCTCTCCCACGGCATCTCCTATAGCTCTCTTCTCTCGGCACTCTCAAAGTTTTACTACTACTTTATCATCACCGAATCACTTCAACGACTACTCTTCTCGGGGTTACAGCCGAATGCCTTGCTTACTTCTACGCTTCGTCATTCCCCAAGTTCAAGCCCCGCGTGTTGGCCTGCCCATCAGACACCACCAACCTGTTGTCTCGCAGACACTTCAAACTCAACCTGACGTCCCTGAGGTCATCACCCTTACCGACACGCAGGTGTCCACTCCCCTCTGGATGTCACCACCCATACCCCCAGTCGCTCACGCTGGAGAACTTAATTCACCCTCTTCCTTTCCATCGTGCAGGGTTAAACGGGGTACAGTTGTGTGAGCGCTCCCTTCTTCATATCCCCGGTGCCTTCACCTCCCACCCGCATTGCCACTGTCATGTTCTGACTGTACCGTGGTGTCACCTTCCCTATCTGTTCTCCGGGTTGACAACAAAGGCAACCTCTGAAAAATGTAAGGCCGGTTAGATCATTGCCTTGTCTAGGCTTTTCAACAACTCTCGTTATCCGGGGTGTATGTGTTTTCTACTGTTGCGTAACAAGTTCAACAACACACTAAATGGCTTAAGAGAGCCGGCTTGTACTGTCTCACATTTCTTTGCATCAGAAGTCTTGGGGCGGGGGGGGAACATGTTCACTGGGTCCTCTGCTCAGGGTCTCACAAAGGCCAAAATCAAGGTGCAAGAAGCTGGATGCTCATTGAGAAACTCTGGAAAATATCTGCTCTCGAGATCATTCGGGTTGTTGGCGGAAGGTGGATCTATGATTGGAACCCTGGAGGAGTTCCTGCCTGGCAGTCAGCCAGGGGTCATTGGCAGCTTTTAGAGGCCACCTGAATTCCTTGTCCTTTGGCTCCTTCATTTCCCAAGCATCAATGGCACATTGAGACTTTCCTGTATTCCTCTTGTCCTTTCTCTCTCTCCATTCCTCACCTGCTTTTAAAGGCTCATGCAATAACACTGGGCCTGCCCACAGCATCCAGGATCATCTGTTTTAAGGTCAGTTGG
Source organism: Panthera pardus (assembly GCF_024362965.1). NCBI lineage: Eukaryota > Metazoa > Chordata > Mammalia > Carnivora > Felidae > Panthera > Panthera pardus. The sequence continues at coordinate 15,621,952 of NW_026526654.1, read as the reverse complement.
TGAGTGACATTAATTACACCTGCAAAGTCCCACGTGCCATGCACATACCACAACCATGAGTGTGACACCAGAAGGTGAATGTCATAGGAAATGAAATTATGCCTACCACACTGGGTGAGGTTCAATCCGCTTAGCACGGCATATAAGGAGAGCTCTTTTGATTCACTTCTTACCTTCTTCCAGGTTTCCCACTTACCCGACATCTACAAAGACCATATATCTCAGTTTCCCTGGGACAGTTCTGATTTATGCATGTTATTCTAGGATAAAAATGAATAGCATCCTTTCAATATCCCAATGTGTCCCAGTTTGGACAATAAATGAAACGGTCACTGTTGTGGACTCTCTGTGTCATTCTAGAATTCCTATGTTGAAGCCCAACTTCCCCCTAAGTGAGTCATTACAGTTAAATGAGATCAGAAGTGTGGGCCCTCATCCAACAGTGGTAATGTCCTTCTAAGAGGATATGGCAGAGAACTACCTCTCCCTCCCTCTGTGTGTACACACACTGAGAAAAGGCCATGTGAGGACACAGAGAAAAGAGATGGTCATCTGCAAGCCAGGAAGAGAATCCTCACCAGAAATTCAATCCTGCTAACCCGTGATCTAGACTTTCAGCCTCCACGATGGTGACGAAATAAATCTCTGTATTTAAGCTCTCAGCCTATGGCCTTTTGTTATGGTGGCCCTCGTTGACTAAGGTAGTCACGTACCTATATCCCATATCCTTCCCCTTGTTCCTTACTTCCTGGTTTCCAGAAATTAGAAACCTTCCAGAATTCCTTGACTTTGTTTTCTCCACTCCTCAGAATGTCCTTGTCTTTGTCGTCTGTCAGGAATTTTCTCATTTCATAGACTCAGACCCCTCTTCTGTGAAGCCACCTTCACAGCCAATCCTGAAAATGCTTCACTCCTTCCTTTTCCTCATCCTTAGATTTTCCATATCACTCTCACAACAACTAAGACGTTTCCTCATTAATCGTCTCTTCCCTTCCTAGGCTATACTTTCCTAAGCCTATGCACTGTATCTTAGCTTGATATTGCCATGTTCTAAAAGACTCAACGAATGTCTGGTCCTTCCAGTGATTGCATCTGAAAAGGAAATGTGTGGAAGAGACACTGAAAAGAAACTTGTTGTGGCTCTACTGAGTACGTTTGGCAAGAAAACCCCAAAGGAAGGCTTCCAGGCAGGTGACTTAGATATAAGTTAGACCCGACCATCTCAGTGTATCACCAGCTGGGACGAAGACAGAGAACCCAGCACTGGGAGAGCCACCAACCATCAACATGGCACATGAGATGTAGCTGACCCACTCTAGGATGGCTTTGGAAGGAAAGGGATTTCAACTAGATTTATTTTCTGAAGTTCTGGGGGCTCCGGTTCTCAGCCAGTCCGAGTAATTTTACCACTCACTGAAGTACGGAGAAGGTGGGTCAATATATTGGTCAACTTTCCCTTTGCACCCCTTGGGACAGCGACAGAGCAGCTGGCACTAGATGGTCATTGGCAAGAGGTGTGGTGAGCTGTAGAAGAGGAAATGGTGAGCAGAGTCATGGGACAGGCTTCCCCTGGCCTGTCTGTTTGAATGCCAGATCGGTGGGAAAGAACCATGCTGTCTTCAAACATATCAGAAAGCAGACTGACTGACAAGCAGACGACGTGATGTCCCTCTCATTGCTGTGAACCACCAGCCTGCTCTAAACGCTGTACATGGATGATAGGGGTGTAATTGGCCGAATGCAGTAAAATGTCAGTTGTACATGGCAGAATCAGCGTTTGCTGTGCATGGCAAACTCTGTGGAATGGGTGCGTGCTGTAGCTTGGCGTTTTCTATGCAAGGTAGATGCTAAGCTCCGTTTCCTAAAGCTCAGCAAAATGAATCAAAAACCTTCCCACATGGGAAAGCATCTCCACACTCCACATATTCCTCGGGAGGGAAAAAAAAAAAAAAATCATGATTGGCAAATACGGTCAAATAAATGCGCATTTCCAAACGAGACTGCTTAGACAAGATTCTTTGTAAGAAATCCCGTGCTCGGTGTTTGGCTTGATTACAACCCTCCACCTCATTTTCTCCCCTTAGGACCTGTGATAAAACTGTGTCTTCGGGGTATCTCTGTGGCATAATGGACTGAGCAGCTCCTTGAAATATAATAACATTTTTGGTACTACAACATAGTCAATGGTTTATTCGGTGGTGAAATTACAGCCTTTTTTCTAATACAGGGAAACAAGGCGATGCTAAATCCCTTGTAGTTGAGAGGCTCATAGGTCTTTTTAGGACAGAGTGTAAAATCTCTACAAGTAAGCTTATTTAGCAAGTAATTATTATCCCAATAATTTTTACATTTTTCAAAAGAACTACAACCTAGTCACGATCTGTCTTTAATTTGTGTAACTAACTAGTGAACAGCGCGTTCCATGAGGCCGTGCGGAGATGTGTTTTCCTTATATTCCAAGTGTCTTAGAAGGGAAAGAAAGAAGGAACACGGCATGTACTGGACCCTCCTATATGATGTGTGCCTTTATGCTTTCTCACTGAATCCTCCTTCTAATAATACATAATGTTAATTATGAATCCGCACTGCCTAACATGGGTGCTTCGTACGGATGGTCTCCCTGAAGCCTCACAATCCTCCATGGGGCAGATGACACTGTCATTATTTTATAGATGACATGTCACATGGGGAAGTAACTAGCATGAATATACCCTTTAGGTAGCAGAGATGAAATGACCCTCGGTAGGTCTTTCCCTAGGTACAGAGATGACAGAATCATCTGTACAGAGTGTCAAAAAAGTTGACAGTGAGACCCAGTATTTTACTGGTTTTAAGAGGAAATCCCTGGATTTGGACCATGTTCTGTATTACCTCAAAGTCAATGTTATTTAGAGCATGTTGGGGAACCCCTGTTGGGAACAGGGGAGTGCCATATGAAGCTCCTAACAAGAGACACCAAAAATGTCCAGCAGAATCTGGCACACGAGAACTACTTCTATTTCACAGCTTGTCACAGTAATTCTTCTATCTTATTTATTAGCAGAGATATATTTATGCACGGAGGCTTCTGAACCACATGGCATTGCTGGAAGTCTGTCTGACACTCGGGCAGACAGACTGGTCTGAAAAGTCCAAGATGGCTACCCTCACATAACCAGCATCTTAGCAGGACAGCTGGGATTCTGGGCTTGGCTGGAACATCAGATAAGAACATCTCCATGTGTCCTCCCCAGAACGGTATTCTTACGTGGCATCTCAGGTCTTATGGAGAGAATGGTCAAGTGAGCTAGAAAAATGCTGTAAGGTTTCTTAGGATCTGGCCTCAGAAGTCCCAGAACATCATTTTATCCCACATTCTTTTGGATAAGAAGTCACTGAAACGAGCCCACAATCAAGATGAGAGAATTAGGTGCCATATTTCAATGGAAGGAACAGCAAACAATTGGAGGTAATCTTCAGTTTCCCAGGGGAAGAAAAGTATTATCAAACTGTCAGTAAACAGAAAATTGCATTGTTCATTATGGCAAAGTAACCGCTCTAGGACTAGCCTTCCTGCTGCAAACAGCCATTAATAACTATTATTATGATTATGATCGTGACAATAATAATAATAATAGATGCAATGAATTGTAACTCATTACATATCACCTGGCTAAAATACTTATTTTAAAACTATGGCAATTAAGACATAAAGATAGACATATCCATCAATGAAACAGTATAGAGAAAGCAAAGATAAAAATAGACAAACATTGCTATTTGACTTTTGACAAAATCAGAAATCAATCAGGTAAAGAGCAAACAAAATCTCTCTATAATTCAATAGGAAAAAGGCAAGAAAAAAATACTCTTTATAATGAATGGTGGTAGAAATAGATAGCCATAGGGAAAGTCTGAACTCCATCATACTTCATGCTGTAAAAAAGCATAGATGACAATGTAAAAATTATATCATAAAATTTATAATAGAAGATGTAGGAGAGGAGCACCCAGGTGACTCAGTCAGTCAAGCGTCTGACTCTTGGTTTTGGCTCAGGTCGTGATCTTGAGATGTATGAGTTCGAGCCCCGTGCCAGGCTCTGGGCTGATGGTGCTGAGCCTGTTTGAGATGCTCTCTCTCCTTCTTTCTTTGCCCCTCCCCCACTTGTTCTCACACACACTCTCTCCCTCAAAATGAATAAATAAATCAACTTAAAGAAAAAGAAAATGTAGGAGAAAATTTGCAGACCCTTGGTCTAAAAAAACACTTCTCAGCACATGAAAGCACTAAGCTTAAAAACAAATGAAAAATTACACTTCAACAAGATGAAAACCTGCTCTTCAAAAGAGAACACAGCAAACATGAAAAGATAAGCCACTGACCAGGACAAAAATATTGCCAATGCATATATCTGATAAAGGACTCAAACCCACAATATGTAAGGAACACTTAAAACTCAGTAATATGAAGATAAAACCCCAATTTACCCCAATTTAAACAATAGGAAGTAATCACTTGAATGGATACAATGTAAAAAAAAAAAGAGATATGAGTGGCCAATATGCACATAAAAAGATGTTCAAGATCATTATTCATCAAGGAAATTCAGACTAATCCTAGCCTACTAGAATGACTCAAGTTAGTTTTCTTACACTGCTAATGGGGGTGTAAGACTATACATCTGTTGGGAGACAATCCTCCATGGATCTCTCCCACTGCTATACATTTTCTGGGTAGACCTCACCCTCGTCTTTACCTGAGTCATCTCTCAGGGTTATATTTACAACAGGGAACTTTGTGGGATGAAGAAATGTTTTTCCTCAAGACAACATGCAGGGTTTTATACTGCTTCCCTTAAGGTGGAAGGTTCCCTGAATCACTATATGTCCAGGCGCTCATCTGATCAGTCTCTGTCACTTTCGTGGGGCTTGGGGACAAAAGAAACCAACACAAACATGGTGTTCATGTTGCCCATTGTACTGTGAATAATGAAGGCCTTTTTCTCTGACCCAAGTATCTCCTGTCTGCTTGTATGAAACTTGGATAGGCTAACTTATTAGCTTGTAAGCACAGTAAAATCCCAGGCCCTGATAGCAACCACCTACACAGAGTTTTGCCTTTTCTATTATCGATAAATATACATGTACCATATGACCTAGAAACTCCACTGGCAAGTATTTCTCTAAGAGCAATGAAACTGTGAACACAAAAAGAATCGTACCTTAATTTTTGTAGAACTTTATTAAATATAATCCCAAATGGGTATACAATGTACTACTCAACAATATAAAAGAACAGACAACTGACACAGCATGGATAAATCTCAAAACCACTGTGTTGAGTGACAGAAGTCAGAAAGAAAAGAGCATCTACTATGTGATTATATGAAGTTCTGAAACTGAAAAGTAATTTACAGTGATGGATTTCCATTCATTCATGGATGAAAAGTCAAGAGATCTGTCTTAGAGATGTAAAGCTTGAGATGTATCTTGAGACCATCAAGTGGGAATGTTCAATATTCACTTAAATATTAATTTGTGAAGGAACACATTTTAGGATAGAGACTAAGCTGGAACAAAAGCAGGAAAAAATAATGAAATTCTGGCCAGTGAAGCCAAAGATGGAAATATTTTATGAAGGCTGGAATGATCCAAAATCCCTCTAGCAAAGCTAAGGGGTCCTCTAGCAGACTGAGAACTGGAAAAAGCATCTGCTGCCTTTAGAGGCATGTATATTGCTAAGTATATTAAAAACTGCTTAAGAGGTGGGTGTCTGGGTGCCTCAGTTGGTTAAGCATCCAAGCCTTGATTTTGGTTCAGGTCATGCATGTTCTTGCCATTGTGAAATGGAGCCCTGCGATGGGCTCCACACTGGGTGGAGCTTAAGATTCTCTCTCTCCCCCTCTCCCTCTGCCCCTCCCCAGCTTGCTTTCTCTCTGGAAGGAAGGAAGGAAGGAAAGAAGGAAAGAAGGAAAGAAGGAAAGAAGGAATGAAGGAGGGAGGGAGGGAGGAAGGAAGGGAAAGAAAGAAAGAAAGAAAGAAAGAAAGAAAGAAAGAAAGAAAGAAAGAAAGAAAGAAAGAAAAAAAGAAAGAAAGAAAGAAAGAAAGAAAGAAAGAAAGAAAGAAAGAAAAGAAAGAAAGAAAAAGAGCTGTTTTAGTACGTGGCTGGATAGAAACACAGCAAAAAAAAAAAAAAAAAAAAAAAAAAATGTTGAGAGTCCATGAGAACTGATGAGCTGGAAATGGAGAGAAGAAAATTATTTTTGTAAAACCTGCTAATAAACAGCTTGTAAGCAACAGTCACAAGGTGAACAAAGTGCAGAGTATTCTTGGGTGGCTTTCAGTTTTTATTTTTCTTTTACTTGAGGAGACATCTGCAGTACTGAAGCTAACAGAAATTATACAGGAAGGAAACCAAGACTCATAATTTACTTAACATCTAAGTGGGGGAGAGGTAAGGATTTTCCCCCGCCGTGGAAATAGGCTCACATTTCCTGCTAGCGTGCATTGATAGAAGGCTAATACACTAGAAGAAAGTCGAATTTAAATAATACCACTACCTGTTTTTGTCAGTTTTCCTTAGGTTAAGGTGTGCTATTAACCCCCAGATCTCAGAGCTTATAACAACCATTCATTCCTCATTCATTTTTCATTTCTGCTGTAGGGTGGCTATGAGTTTGCTCCTCAGGCCTTTGGACTCCAGAATCCAGACTGAAAGAGCAGCCTCCATTTGAAACACACGGTTCTCAAGGCAAAAGGGAAAAGTATGATAGAAAAGCCATGCAAAAGTCCAATGGTCATTAAAGCTTTTAATCAGACATGGCAGCTGTCTTCTGTTTTTGTGAAGTGACACTTTCCCGAGCACTCGAGAAAACAGGTTTACAAGCAAAGAGAACACAAGATGCAAAGACCGGAAGGCACAAAGTGAACATCCTTTTCCGGGAAGGGAAATGCCAGCGAACAATTTTCGGAGGCGGGGTTAGGACTGGAGAAATGAGCGCCAACACAAAGATGGGCCATCCACGGAGAGTGTATTTGCTAAATGCAGAGCTCAGTGTGGGACAAACACTGGCCGTCGTGATATCGCCACTGCATGGCAAAGTGGGTGGTTCAGTCTGATTTGGTAAACGATGGCGAGAAGTGTAGACCTCGTCTGGACGGCAGTGGCAAGACACTGCATTATTTAAACAACTAAATGATAGGATCTTCGTTCCACCGTAGAAAAAGAAAACCTCTAGGGACACCTGAGGGGTTCAGTCGGTTAGGCATCTGACTCTGGATTTCAGCCCAGGTCACGATTTCACGGTTCGTGGGACGGAGCCCCGCATCGGGTTCCATGCTGGCAGCACCTGCTTGGGATTCTCTCTCTCCTTTTCTCTTTGCCCCTCCCCTCCTAGACTGTGCACCCATGCTCTCTCTCAAAATTAATAAATAAACATTAAAAAGAAAAACAAGAAAAGGAAAACCTGTGGAATGGGGAAAAAATTATAGAAAAGACTGAAATGCTATGATTGTATTGCTGGCAAGAAATTACAGTGGCCTGACATAAGGCTGCGGGAGTCAGAAGACAGTGGGGCGAGCTTGCTTGAGGGGTGTTGGGAGGACTGAAGCAACAGCATGCTGAGACAGGTTAGATAGGAAGTGGGGGATTGCTGGGAGAAGCAGGAGGGAAACTGGGGATGACTGCAGTGAAATTTCTGTGAGAAACTGAATGGATGGCAAAATCCCTACTCAAGCAAGGGACTCAGGGCAAAGAGAGGAACTGGAGAGTGTGTGAAGGTAATGAGCTCAGCTCCGAAGTTTGAACGTTCTGGAAGATGTCACTTAAATATGGTCGGTAGACGAAATCGACTTTTAAGAACTGGCCTGGCTGGAAAGAAAGATTTGGAAGTCATCAGCAATACAGCGGCACAGATAATAATGTAGGGATGGTCTGGCTTGCCCACTGTTGACTATGACCAGCCATTGTAGGGCTTTAAGAGAGGAGAGGATTGGTGCTTTAGAAGGATTATTCTGATGGCAGTAAAAATAGGAAGTAAAAAAAATAAAAGCTAAAACTAAAATAGGTGAGAACTTATTCCTCAACTGACAGAAAAATGAAATAAGCCTTAACCAAGAAACTGTTCACAAGAATGACAGTGGGAACAAAATGGAGTTATTGGCTGCGGGGAAGGTTAAGAGACTTTATAAATGGGACTTGGCAACACAGAACTTGAAGGAGGTAAAAGTTGAGTCTCTTGGTTGATTGGTTTTATTGATAGTGTTACAACCAAGGCGGGGATAAAGGAATAGCAGCTTTAAGAGAAGGCATTAAATTTAGAATATCTTTGGTTTTAAAACCATGTGGGAAAACCAGAAGGGGAAACCCCACGGAAGATGGACATAAGACACCAAAATTTCAGCCAGAGATATTTGAAGATTTTTTTTTTTTAACGTTTATTTATTTTTGAGAGACAGGGAGTGAATGGAGAAGGCGCAGAGATGGAGGGGAACCGAGGATGCGAAGCAGGCTGCACACCGACAACAGTGAGCCCGATGTGGGGCTCAAACTCACGAACTGTGAGATCATGACCTGAGCCGAAGTTGGACACTCAACCGACTGAACCACTCAGGCGCCCTGAAAAGCAAACAAACAAACAAACAAACAAACAAACAAACAAAGCTCGAAAGAGGAGTTAATAGGCCTGGCTAAAAACATGAACCTCCTAGTGTCCAGGTTTGGGCCCATCACATCAGGCTGGTTGCAATACAGGCAAATGACATCTAAAAAAAAAAAGTACTGCAAGGGTTCTTAGGCATAGTTCCCCTTTCCTGATAAAAGAGAACGCAGGGAGCTTTTACTAGCTTTTGTCTCTTCCTCTGCCTTGGATCCAGACATGGAGACTACCCATAGCCCGTCAACCCTGCAAAGTTGCCACAAGGCAGCAAATGTGAAAACAAAAGCCAAAATGATAAGGAACACGAAGCAAGCAATGGAAACTACCTGGATCCCTGACAATGTCAAGAGCTGCACCAGCTCTGAGCTCCTTAACTCCAGATTTGAGGCGGGTGGAAAAACAATCATGTTTGTGTTAGTCACGGTTGTTTTTTTTTTTTTTTTTTTTTTTTGTCTCGCTGTGGTGGTGTTTTTTTAGTCACCTACAGTTAAAGCCATTCTTTATAACAAAGATACTGAGAAGAAACACTGCAAGGTAGAGGAAAATCAGGGGCACGCAGTTTCCCAGAATCCAAAGAGAAGGCAAAAATGGCAAGACCCGAGATGAAGCGTACCCCCACAATTACTCAATTAGAAAGTCACTCTTGCCAGGAAACTTTCAGGAAATGGGGTTCAGGAGGCAGTTGCAGAGGTCTGCTAGAAACCATGAGATTTAGTATCTTTTCTGAGAAAGTGGACTGGAAAAAAAGGGGCGGGGGAAGGGGGATTAATAGAAAAATAAAGAACGTAGAAGAGTCACCAACTAGGTGACTCTCTACTGGGTCACCTGCTTCTATGAAGGCTTATTGGAAATAGCCACGCTGTTGACACAGCGGAGTAGGGTGACAGAAACCAAACAGTCCACAGAGGCAAAAAATATTTACTGATACAGAGAGTCAAGGGAAGGTTTTGTTCCTTCGTTCAGGGTAAGAGTGGCATTGCCGTGATCACAGGAAAAGGGAAAAGCTGCAGAGAAGTGAGAAAGATCTTTAAGCCAGTAATACAATCACCCCTGGGAGACGGGGTAGATGGGTCTCCATAAAACTCCGTATCAGAAGTATGGAGAAAGAATGACTTGTGAGGGGGAAGATGGGAAGTCAAGAACTTCTTATTTTGTTTGTGAAGGAAGGTATGAGATATCACCTTAAACAAGGCTAGCATGACACCAGGTTCTCAGATGACCATCGCTGAGAACACAGCCTGGGGAGGGCTGACAAAGACGATTCTTTAATGAGGAAACAAACACACATGTCCCTTTAAACTTTCCTTTAATTTTAACATGTTTATGTTCCCCAAGCACCACAATCAACAAAACAGGAACCACACTATGCCAGGATTTGCCCCAAAGTTCTTTATTTGGAGGCATAATTTGTAGATCTGCAACAGATTCCATTGCCCTTATTCAAGAATAGAAAGAAAGAAAGAAGGAAAGAAAGAAAGAAAGAAAGAAAGAAAGAAAGAAAGAAAGAAAGAAAGAAAGAAGGAAAGAAAGATCATAAAAGATTACTGGGATTTCCATAATAGATGAAAGATACAGTAAAATGTTATTACAGGACTATGACAAACTCTTCCTCATGTTTTTGTGTGTTGACATTACAAATAACGCAAGAAGAAACCATTGTATAGTTATGTGTGTCTTAGTAATGCAGATTTAATAAATATCTTATCTAGCTTAATCCATTGCAGTAGGTTATAGGACGGATTTAATGTATTCACCCCTCTGTCCTGTTGGAAGATCAAACCTTCTTACCCTGCTGGCATCAGACTTGACCATGTGACTTGCTCTGGCCTAGGCAACGTGTGCAGAAACGATGTATAGTCCCTTAGGAGTCATCATGCTTTTCCCCTATTTCTCCTATATTTTTCCAAAAGAATTCCAGTGAACCAAGTTTGGCGGGGGGGGGGAGGGTTGCTTGAGGCTGAATCCAAGAGTAAAGAAGACACTAGGGCCAAAGTCTTAGCTGATTATTTGTGAACATATCGCATGAATAGGAAATACGTATCAATTGTTTTTAAATTTATTTATTTATTTTGAGGGAGAGAGAGAGAGAGCAAGCACTCTAGAATGAGGGAGGGGCAGAGAGAGAGGGAGAGAGAATACCAAGCAGGCTCCATGTTATCAGTAGCCCGATGCAGGGCTTGAACGCACGGACTGTGAGATCATGACCTGAGTTAAAATTAAGAGTCATGGGCACCTGGGTGGCTCAGTCGGTTAAGCGTCTGACTTCAGCTCAGGTCATAATCTTATGGTTCATGAGTTTGAGCCCCACATTGGGCTCTGTGTTGACAGATTAGAGCCTGGAGACTGCTTCAGATTCTGTGTCTCCCTCTCTCTCTGCCCCTCCCCCCCTCAAAATATAAAATAAACATTAAAAATAAAAAAAAAAAAGAAGGGGATGCTTAATTGAGCCACCCAGGTGCCCCAAGAGTCTATTTTTATAAACCACTGAGGTAAGAGGATAATCTGTATAAACTGATAGATACATATTTTATTTGAAGATTATTCCAGTATGCCTCTATGTCACTTAAACATTCTCCGGGCGCCTGGGTGGCTCAGTCGGTTAAGCGTCCGACTTCAGCTCAGGTCATGCATGATCTTGTGGTCTGTGGGTTCGAGCCCTGAGTCGGGCTCTGTGCTGACCGCTCGGAGCCTGGAGCCTGTTTCAGATTCTGTGCCTCCCTCTCTCTCTGACCCTCCCCCATTCATACTCTGTCTCTCTCTGTCTCAAAAATAAATAAACGGTAAAAAAAAATTAAAAAAAATTCTCTTTCTTTTAATTGTAACATTAAAGAGACACACTGATACATATACCAAGTAACTCAATGTAAGTCTTAAAGAGCTAATATAAAACAACCAAGATACCACCAAATTCTAATCTCCTGAAGGATAGCTGACCATGTGACATGAGTGAGAAATAAATCTTATTATGTTAGTTCACTGAAAATACACTTATTTTGTTAAAGGAGTTAGTGTCCCCTTAATAAATACTGACTTCCAAGGAAGAAAGCTTACATTTGTACCCTGTTAGAGGCTTAGTAAAACAAGATGGCCCAAACTATTCACTTTGGGTCCTGTTTTCCTCCATATATGTGTGTATGTATTGCATTTTATTCATTCAGATTCAGGCCGATGAAAATGTATTAGATAGATTTCAGACTCTCTTGTGTTAAAACACGCATTAACTTCAAGATACAAAGTCGTTGAAACTAATTTACGTTAATATCACAAATCAGAATAAAACCTATAAAAATTAACCAGTCTCCGGACAACTTTAGCCCTATAATGAAACTAGAAAACAAAAATGAACTGTTATAGGGAATCATTTGGAAAACGGAAGTGAAGGTAAAGGCAATTCATTAAAGCATCCCAAACTACCTAAGCACGTGACACGGAGTAAGCCGAAGAATCTCAAACCACTTAAAATAGTAATTCCACAGATTTCATAGGTGCAATTCACAATCTGTCCGCATTTCCTTTTTTTTTTAAACTATTTTTTTAAATGTTTATTTATTTGTTTTTGAGAGAGAGATAGATAGAGAGCAAGCAGGGGAGGGGCAGAGAGAGAGGGAGACAGAATCCCAGACAGGCTCCCTGCCGTCAGCACAGAGCTCGATGTGGGGCTTGAACCCATGAACCATGAGATCATGACCTGAGCCGAAATGAAGTGTTGGATGCTTAACCAACTGAGCCACCCAGGCACCCCTCTGTCCACATTTCCAAATCACTAGTAACCAGTCTAGATCAAGGAGCAGCTATATTTTGATTCATTTTAAAAACATGAACTGAGCTCAAAGAGTCTAAGAGAAATTAAGTGGGTCGAAAACTACTTCATAGATTATCTTGACTTGGAAGACACTGATCACTCATTGTATTACCTAGAACTTCAAGGTTTCTTCAGTGATATTTATGAGTATATAAATCACAGTATTCAAAACTAAGGCTGAGTTACATGAAACAGCAGGACTATAGATGTGCTACAGCACAGGCGAAACGTCACAAAATATTCAGATGAGCTGAGAAGCTATACCAGTGTATGCCCTTAAATATTAAGAGCCACATGTCAAGTCCCCTCAATCTCAAAGCCATTTAAGGTTTTCTTTTTTTTTTTTTTTTTTTTTTACGTTTTTATTTATTTTTGAGACAGAGAAAGACAGAGCATGAACGGGGGAGGGTCAGAGAGAGGGAGACACAGAATCTGAAACAGGCTCCAGGCTCTGAGCTGTCGGCACAGAGCCTGACGCGGGGCTCGAACTTGCGGACCGCGAGATCATGACCTGAGCCAAAGTCGGACGCTTAACCGACTGAGCCACCCAGGCGCCCCCATTTAAGGTTTTCATCAGCCATTCGAAAAATAAAACCTATCACGTATATAATCCAGTGAAGTTCTATATTGATTTGTGTCATCTTTCCCAATGGTAAAATCAATAAGTGCAGGAACATGAGACTCCAGAACACTCAGAGAAGCCTCTTCGTTGAGTACCTGATAAATCACTAAAACTGTTTCTCCCACTTCATAGGAGAATTCGGCTACACTAAGCGCCATTGTTCCCCTCCTCATCTGGTATTTGGCAGGAGGTTTCTGTCACTTACTCAGAATCAAAATCTTAGAGTCACCTTTGATTTTCTCTTCTGCTCCTCTCCCTGGTCATGGAACTGCTAAGAACCATCCATTCAAGCTTCCTTACCTTCCTCCCATCCCTAATGTCGATACTCCACACTAGAGCACAAGACACAGACGTTTTTCAGAGGTTTCCGAGTGCCCACAAAGTCAAACTCATCCATCTTATTTTAGAGACACTGCAATTCATTGTTTAACCACTTTCTGAACTTAATGTTCACCATGCCAACAAACCAACCAACAACAAACCATGCCAAAATGGCAACAAATCCAAGCTTATGGGGCTATCGTAAATATGCATTAATTCTTAGACTCCACCTAAGATTTCTTTCCTCTTATTATTCCCATTATGGAGCGCCTGGGTGGCTCAGTCCGTTGAGCGTCCAACTTGGGCTCAGGCCCTGATCTCACAATTGGTGGGTTCAAGCCCCACGTAGGGGTCTGTGCTAGTAGCTCAGAGCTTGGAGCCTGCTTCAGATTCTGTGTCTCCTTCGCTCTCTGCCCCTCTCCAGCTCACGCTCTGTCTCTCTCTGTCTCTCACAAATAAGTAAGAATGTTAAAAAAAAACAAACAAACAAAATAAAATAAAATTACTGATCTATTAAGATACAGCTCAAAAACCTCACTCTATCATGAAGCTTCCTGGAGAATTTCAGTGTGAAGTGATACTGTGCATTTGTACCTACAGTTGTGTTTCATGAATTTTGATTTCTTAATCTCCAACATAGAAAATTCCATTTGGAGGCTTGTTGCCAATTAATTCTTGTCACCCTTGTCACTTTTCAAAACACCACTGTAATATACAGCACATCTTGTCCCAAAATAAATGCTGTTAAAATAAGTCAGAAAACCGTGTTACTAACGGATTTTAGCCAATTTTGAGCATAAGCCTTTTGACTGAGAGGCTCCGGCAGTTAATGATCCTCAGTAAAAATAAGTATCAGTCATGACTTCTCAAAAGTGTCTTTAATTCAGGATTAACTAAAAGAATAAAGACATTAAATAAGAATGAGTTATCTTACTGTGAAATGAAAGCTTGAAGCATATTATTATAATACTAATTTATGAACAATTCCTCATAAAGCCCTTAGCACATTACCTGCTGTAAAGACTCTATAAATACCAGCTGCTATTATTATTGAGGCCAAATCTATGTACATGCATGGTGAACACTTCCTGGTACACTTATGCCCACAACCTTGAGGGATATCTCACCAAGAACTCTGGAAAAACACTTTGGGAGGTACAGGGAAGAAAAGCCCTACACTGGTGCATTCTAAACTCATTCCAACTAGCGCATTCCAAATTCTGCCTATACTTTATCTTTGACCTTCCATTCTTGTCAAAAACTGGTGTGCACACACACACATGCATACACAGATTGAAATATCAGTGTGGTTTGCTCAAAGTTCTTAGTTCATACTTACATAGGTGCCTAAATTCTATTTTTTGTAGCGGGCATCTGCCCAAATTATTTTTTTAACAGAGGTTTCCTCTTGATAAGGAATATGAGATTTCCACGGTCAATTATTCATAGCCTTCATTGTTCTCTTTCCCACTTTCGCTGGAGTCCCCCATACCATCCCCACTTTCCCTTTGGGGATCTTTTTCCCTGATGGAAGAGGACATCTCCATGTCTTTAAACTTCCATGATAGAGTGCTCTCTGGGTTAGAATCTAAGCAACAGTGCCCCACAGAACAAAAATGTGAAGGTCAAAACGGTCTCTACGCATCACTTATCTGTGCTTTGCTACTTTGATCACCATATTCACCTATGTTTTCTCTTTTGCCACAATCTTTCCATTACAGGTTAGCTTCCAACCACTACTCTTATTTGTGACTTCTAGAATCTGTCCCACTGTGAAGGAACTGTTTTGAACTTTCAAATTGTACAGAAAGATCCCTACCACTCTACACTGACTGAGATGCGGTTCTTCAAGAACACTTTAGTTCCTGTAGAGTCCCATCATTTTTGAGCCAGAAGAAAATATTATAAGGTCTCTTCTCCCCATTCTTACTTCCAAATTCTTTTTTTTTAATTTTTTTTAACGTTTATTTATTTTTGAGACAGAGAGAGACAGAGCATGAATGGGGGAAGGGCAGAGAGAGTGGGAGACACAGAATCGGAAGCAGGCTCTAGGCTCTGAGCCATCAGCCCAGAGCCCGATGCGGGGCTCGAACTCACGGACCTTGAGATCGTGACCTGAGCTGAAGTCAGACGCATAACCGCCACCCAGGCACCCCTCTTACTTCCAAATTCTGTGTCAGTGTATTTTGATGCACTACCCTTTCTCTTTGAGTTGTCACCCCTTTTCTCACTGGGGTCATTGATTGAATCTCATGTAATCTTTTCCTTAAGAATGGTTACAGTTTGGAGCACCTGGGTGGCTCAGTCAGTTTTAAGTGTCTGACTCTTGGTTTCGGCTCAGGTCATGATCTCCCAGTTGGTGAGTTTGAGCCCCACATCAGTCTCTGCACTGACAGCGTGAAGCCTGCTTGGGATTCTCTCTTTCTCTCTCTCTCCCTCTGCCCTTCCTCTTCTCTCTGTCTCTAAGTAAAATAAACTTAAAAAAAAAAAGGTTTTATTTTCTCTCCTTTCTTTATCCTGTATCAATGTTTAGATCATAGGATCATTGACTTTATTACACAGTAGAATGGCATATGGAGAGATGGCATACAGAGTCCAAAGCTTGGACTCTACCCCCTCCCAAATAATCATTGAATTGGTCTTGCTGGGCCTAAGCATAAGTAAATATTTCTAACTCCCACATAATTTTAATGTACAGAATTAAGAACTACTGATTTTGCCTGATGTCACTGCTGTCATAATATTATCTGATAGCCACAGATCAAAACCACATTTCCAAGACAGCATATGTGAATTTATGTCAATTTGGGCTGAACAATGTAAGTCAGTCATTTATAGTGGATTTTAATGAGTTGAGGAATGACCTGGAAGTGAAAACACTGAGACAATGAAAAAAGATTCCTTTGAGAAATGTTGCCTTTGTAAAGAAGAAGGAGAGGAGAAGAAGAAAAGAGTGATACACCAGAGACAGGATAAAATTGTAGAAATTTATATTATATATATATATAAAAAAAAACTTGATTATGGTGACCAAGGGACAAGAACCAGTAGAGTGTAAGATGAGGTGATGGAGGAGGGCAGAGCAATGGTTGATGAAGCAAGATTCTTAAAGAAGTGGGAGAAGTTGACATGGATTGACATTGACAATGCAAAGGGCAATCAAAAGGAAGAAAGGGGAAAAGATATAAATTGGTGTAATTCTAGGCAAGTTTGTAGGTGACAGGAACACAGTTGGAAGTATTTCTACCCACATGTGTTTAACTATCTCTGTGAAGTAGCCAGCGAAGTTTATTCTAAATCTCAAGGAAGGTGAATTTGGAAATAGACTTTCAAAATTAGGGAACGTGTGATCCCATAGGAAAATCATAGCAGAATATTTTCTGCACAGCACTGTGTACTCAAGAAGGGCTTAGAAAGGTGAGAACTCAAATTAGAACCGATTTATGTTAATTTCATCACTGTGCGCAGCAACATAGGGGTGGCGATCAAAAGGAGAGAACCCTAGGATCATTCTTGATGTGCAGGCTTCAGGGTCAGGTGGAGGTGAAGGACAAAGGTGATGGGATCAATTATACTGACAAGAGAGAAGTGACTGGTATTCCTGGTATAAAGGCTGAGAACAAAGGAAGGCTATCAGGAAGAATTGATAGCTCCTAGCAATGATAGGATCCAAAACATGGAGAACTTGATATAAAAGAGTGTATCTGCTCAAAAAAAAAAAAATATTACAGTTTATGCTCGGAGGGTAAGTTACTCAAGATTCAAGAAATAAACTGAAATCAAAAGAATGGGTTTCTAGTCCTGACCCAGTGGTCAACTCCCTGTGTAACCTGGAATAGGTCCGCATGAGGCTTAGAGATCTCTGAAGACATCTCAGTTGCAACATTGTGTGATTCTAAGAATCAACAAATCGTCTTTCAAAGAAAAAAAAAAAAAAACAAAGAAAATGTTAAGAGATCTACTTTCAAAAGAAATCCTAACTCCAAATACGGAGCTGTTCTATGTAATGACTGGGAATGGTCAAATCTAGCAAATATATGCTTGCTTACGTTCTTTGATGTCTATTTAGCTATTCTACCGCTGACCACTTCCTTCTCCTCAAATATGCTCTTCTTTTAGCTTCCACCTATATTTCTCTCCTTCTTTCTCTCCTCTTTTCCTGACATCGTTTTATTCTCCAGCTCCCTACCCTGCTCCTGATCTTTGATTCATTCCTCAAATATTGAGCATGATCCAAATGTCTTCTATTGGCTTACTTCTCATTCAGAATGTGCCCTCCCCTTGATGACCTCACTCATTCTCATTGCTTTGACTGCCACATACATACTGATGACCTCCATGTAGAGACATTACATGTAGATTTTTCTATGGGGTTCTAGGCAAATGTATTAAGCTCCTTGTTAGACATCCCAACATAAATGCTTCACATACTTCAAACTCAGTGTATTTAAAATGAAACTCATTCCCTTGCCAAGCCTTTTCCTTCAAGTGTAATGCTTCTCTTAATGCACTACACTACCTAATCAACATACTAAATGGGAAAATGACATCATGATCTCCTGCTTCTCACTTGTCCGTTATTTTTAATTTTCTCCCCTACAATCTAGTAGAGCCCCTGCATCCTTTCACACCTCACCCTATCTAACTTTGCCTACTTGATTTGAACTTTGTCATTTGGAACTCAGAAATGGCCTCCATACTGTCTCACTGATGTCCCTTCTATTCCCAAGGGATGCTCCACACTGTTGCCAAAATGAGTCTCATATAGGTGAAAACAGTAACGCTGGTCACCTATGAAAATTATTTTAGTAGTACTCCACTCACGATAAAATATACCTCCAGCTTTTACTTGGGTTACACAAGACCCTCCAAGATCTCATTCCTAACAACGATGACCTCTCACACTCCCACGCTCTTGAGTTAAGCGGTCCAGTGACTTGCATTTCTTTGAAAGTGTCATGATGTTTTATTTTTCTTGTTGGCATTGCTTCTCGCCCTCCTGTGAAGCTTTCTCGCATTGTCTGCAGGGATGATTCCCACTCATCCTTCAAGAGTTAGTGAGGATATTAACGCACTATGGGAACCACATTCTACAAATATGTTCATGGCTGTATTTTGTAACACATGGCAGGCTCTCGGAGCATGTTCGACTGTGATGACACATAGCGAGGCAAAGAAATATATATACAATGCTAACTCTTTAGCTTTAGAAAAATTATGGCTAAAGGCTCAAAGGAGAACAACTTGACTATGGCTGCTATGTCAGTTACGTCGCCCATTACTTACATGGAAAGGATGAGCTCTGAATCGCAGCAGACTTTCTGATACAATGAAACAACAAGTAGACTATCTGGGGTGAGCAGATCTGGTTTGTAACTACGATGTTTCCGTTGTTTGCCTTTCAGCATGCCTCCCCCAATCCTGTAGCAGCATTGGGTTAATTTTGCTCAGAGAACAAATATTCACTTGAACTCTTTGTGTCTTAGGTGAAACTATCTCCAATCATGGGATTCTAGGTGAGCCAATCATCATACTGTTTTCCCCAGGCACACCCCTGACCTAAGCTGTCCAATCAGAAATCTTCAGAGTTAACGACATTAAGAAAAAATATATTCATGCTCTCACAGTAGATGCCAGTGAAGAAGCACATTCCCTTAGAAGGTGCTCACAACCATTTCAGATGCATGAGGAAAGCCAGTCTCACTACAATACCAATATCAAAAAGAGAGCAGATAGGTGGACAGAAAGTATGCATTAAAACTGATACACCTGCTTTACCATTAGATTGATGGATGACATTGCAAAACTAAGTTTGTCTTGTTCCTTCTGACTGCAGTCCTTAGAGTAATTCAGGGTCCAATGACAATGGGATTGACTTGTGCTGTCAACACAAAACTAATGGATGTTTTTAGTGTGAAAATTCTTTGAAGGCATATCACCACTGTTTGGTGGGGAAGAATCCTTGACAAATTATTTCTTCCAGCTGAGCATGCACTGCCTGAAGAGGAAATTTACACAAGAAAACTACAGAATATTACATTTCCCTTGAATCCTGTTTCTCATTATATAAGTGTTCTACTGGTGGGAACAAGGCAATATGAAAATAATCAGAGTAACAGTGGTTAGAATGAATACTGAAAAGGCAAATATCTTTCTTAGTAAGAGAACCCCACCAGATCAAAAAAACTCAATTCCGTCATTAAGGTAATTTGACCAAGCATTGTAGTTGCATAAATAAAAGCAAAATTTACTTATTAATAAAATCACAGTTTTGGGGCACCGGGGTGGCTCAGTTGGTTGAATGTCTAACTCTTGATTTCAGCTCAGGTCATAATCCCAGGGTCATGGGATTGAGCCCTGTGTCAGGCTCTGCACTGAATATGGTGCCTGCTTAAGATTCTCTCTCTTGAGGCACCTGGGTGGCTCAGCTGGTTAAGTGTCCAACTTTGGTTCAGGTCATGATCTCATAGCTCATGGGTTCGAGCCCCACATTGGGCTCTGTGCTGACAGCTCACACCCCAGAGCCTTATTGGGATTCTATGTCTCCCTCTCTCTCTGCCCCTCCCCTGCTCATGCTCTCTCTCTCTAAAAATCAAACATTAAAGAATTTAAAAAAAATTCTCTCTCTCTCTCTCTCTCTCTCTCTCTCCACCTCTGTCCCTCTCCCCTGCTCATACTCTATATAAAATTAAAAATGAATGAATAGGGGAGCCTGGGTGGCTCAGTCGGTTGAGCGTCCGACTTCGGCTCAGGTCACGATCTCGCGGTCCTGTTGAGTTCGAGCCCCGCGTCAGGCTCTGGGCTGATGGCTCAGAGCCTGGAGCCTGCTTCCGATTCTGTGTCTCCCTCTCTCTCTGCCCCTCCCCCGTTCATGCTCTGTCTCTCTCTGTCTCAAAAATAAATAAATGTTAAAAAAAAATTTTTTAAAATGAATGAATAAACACATACATATTTTTTTTAAAGATCACAGTTTTATATTGACATCTCAGAAAAAAATAGTAAATAATAAATCATTTCCTCCCAATTTAAGATCTGGTAAAAACAAAAAGAAACCAGAAGTTGAGAAGTCGAGTGCCCAGAATACATCTATACTTTCCATGAACAACTGAATTACCCTTCCTGACAATTCTATTTAATGGCTCCTTGATAGTAGAAGTTACACGTGCATTTCATATATACCTTATGCCCTTTTCTGTGTTAAGTCACTGAATTTTTTTTTAAACTAGAATTATTTAACTGATCATACTACTAAGATAATTAATGATTATTATCAAATTTAGGAACAAACTAATAAAACTGTCTGGGCTTAATTCTCCCACCATTGTTAGCATCACCCTCTCTTATTGCATTTATTTGTTCTGTTTTGTGCCATATTTACTCTTCATTTTTACTTTTGCTCTGGTAAATTTCTCCTCTGAACTGTTTTGCACTTTCCATTACATAACTTTCTTTTCCTATGTTAAGTCACATCCTTTTTCACATTTAACATTGTTCCTTACAAATGTCATTCAAAGACTGCTTTCTAATCTACATACCTAATGGGAATGTTGGGTTGCAATGGAATCCCTTTGACATCCTTTCTAAAGATAGAACCCTTTGATGATAACTTTATAAACTAGATTGGACAAACCAAGTAACCTAACTCTTCAGTGAGTCGGCCTCACATGTTAATTATGCAACAGATGTGATTATTATTACTGAATCATTCTTTTGAACCAGCTATTGGGAACACCCAGATTCTATAAATAAGGGCTCAGTTTTCCAGACAAGGAAATGGGTATAGGAATCTAATATTTATAAAAGGTATTTCATGAGTTGAAGATTAGATATTTACAATGGAATTGAAGGGTCTAAAGAAGGGGGGAAAATATTCTAATGTTGCAAAAATAACAATATTGAGAAAAAATACAATTCTACACACTTTTATGCAATTTAAATAGTCGAATTCACAATCTGGGAAAATATAGCTCAAGATTCTGCCATCTGTATAAAAGTAAAGAGTTATCTAAATTTCTTACAAGTTTTGTCCCATCTTTCCAAAAGTAAATGGTTTTCTAAATTTCTTATAGCCCGGTGCCATCAGTGAGTGGAGCTCTTTGTCAGCCATTTAAGAAAAATGCCAGTCGATCCTATTATGTCAACAAAGACATCGTGGCAAAACATAAAGGGAATCTTTTAGCTTAGTACTTCCTAAGGCACTAACAGTAAACCAAACATGATTTCATCACCAAATAAACACTAAATATTGACTCTGCCTAAGAACAACAACAACAAACCCTACTCTTTCTAAATTAGTGAGAAAACCGATCATTTAACAAGGCCTATGATACATGCGGAGAAGGGCTACGATCTAAACAAAGTGCTAGATAAACACAGAACAGTTACGGATGAATCGAATGTCAAATCACAATGAATTCAGAGTGTGTGGTCTCTGTGATGATCAGCGGTTGTATTTCCACTGGAGATCAGAAAAGCTCTCAGCCAGGAGGAGCCAGGCCAGTGTCCCTATCTCAAGCCACAGTGCTCTGTGTTTTCTGTTGTTAGAATTTTCTCTCACCAGCCTCTCTTGGGAGATGTGGGTCCAGCTTGGAATCACTGTTCTTTTATTCTCTTCTACCTGGAAGACACTTTTCCAATGACCTAGTTTACGTTTTAGGTAGACCTTTGTATGTATGATTCCATATGAATAACAACAGTTTCCGATACTCCATTCCCCTACGGTGTTATACATCAACAGCCTTGTTCTAGCTTCATGACGGGTGGTGTTGATTTCCTCCATCCTCCCCTTCGGACTCAGTCAAGTGTGCACATCGTCCATTTGCCCTGAGCTTCCGTCACTGCCTGAGAACAAACCACGGGCTGGGTTGCTCCCATCAGTTCAGATTGTGTCCCAAACATGATGAGCCAAACTCAGCCAACTTGCAGCCTGAAGCGAATTCACCCACGGAGCTGAGCCAAGTCAACAGTAGCCAAAACTCAGCCAACCACAGAATGGAAAGAGCTTGAGAATAAATGTTTGTTATTTTGAGTCATGCAGTTTTTTTATAGATGATTACGCAGCATTATCATGGCAATATTTGATGAAGAATGACATAAAGCTATAAGTTCTCAGTGACATTTCTTAAATGACTTTTTGTACCTCTAGTCAACTAATTAAGACAGGTTTTTAATTACTTTTTTAAAGTTTATTTATTTATTTTGAGAGAGAGAGAGAAAGAGAGCTCACAAGCAGGGGAGAGGCAGAGAGAGGGAAAGAGAGAGAATCCCAAGCAGGGTCTGTGCAGTCATTGTAGAGCCTGACACAGGGCTTGAACTCACAAACCATGAGATCATGACCTGAGTTGAAACCAAGAGTCAGACGCTCAATTGACTGAGCCACCCAAGCACCCCAAGACATTAAAAAAAAAAAAAAAAGAAAAGTATTTAGTTCTTTAAAATTGTCTGGTCCTTCTTCATTCTATCTGACATCATCTGGATTTTGTCTCATTACCTTGAACTATAATTTCAGTATTTTTGAAGGTCATCCCCCTTCCTTCACATACTTTTTTTTTCCTACAAGTCCTATTACATATTACTATGAATCCTGTCATCCTAAAGCTATAATTATGTGATGATGCCCTTAGTTCTAAGGGGTGAGGGGTAGTGCATTTAATTGTTTTAATTTCAAGGCCATATAATGGAGGAACATAAAAAAAGTATAGGAAAAGGGTCTAAGAAACCAGCCCTGGATTATTTCACTTCAGAGTCTTTTTTCCATAAGAAGACTAAACACATAATTGGTTTAAACCACAGACTATTGACATATGAGCTATGTGTAGCCAAAAATATTCCTAACTGATACAGATATCTAGCCCACTGCATGGTTGCCACAACCTGTGTGACCTTCATAGTGTTCTCAGGATAGTTATATAAATGGAATAATGCAATCAAAATGCATTCTCACTGTACTCCCCAATATCTCTTTCTTCCAAGAAATCATCACAGTACACATTGCTGATCCTATATCTGAAACGAACGTGGGACTAGATTGTCACCATCTTTCTCCTTTAGAAGAGTTCAATGTCAACTCTCATGCTCTGAGTCAAGGCAATACTACCACATCTGGAAAAGCGACATACTGCCACTTTATTTTTATTCCACTAAAGTTTCCGACGTCATTTTGTGGTCCAACAAAGTCTGTCTCTCTGTCTCTCTCTGTCACACACGCACACACACACACACACACACACACACACACAGAGCTTTAAGTTTTGGGTTTTTTTTTTAATAATTCACTAATATATTCCCAATAAATGTTTTCAAATTGTTCATCGTAGCCTAATGATTAAAGTTAACTTTTCATTCTATGGATTAAATTAAGGTGTACCAAGTATTATTACTTCTTCTAATGGATATGAGATGGACATCTAAAGGTCAGAATTCCTAGGTCGTTACAGCAAATGACTGACCTAGGACCTCATATTATTTTAATAACATTACTACAATCAACACCTTTGTGAACATTTTATAAGGGTGTTTAGATAGTCCGTAACATACTCCTAAGTCACCAAAACATCCTATTTGACCAAATATCCAAAATATCCTATTTGACTAAACTTCTACAAGAAAACAGTAAGAAACATACTTCCTATCAGTTCTTCTTAACACATTTTTGTACAGCACTGAATTAGGAGTTCAAAAAGCATATTTTTCTTTGCCACTAACACACATTTACCTTTGGATAAATGACTTAAGCCAAAAAAAAAAAAAAAAAAAAAGGAAAAGCTTCTTAAAATTAAGGCATCAAACTAGATTGGTAGAGATTCAATAAAATTACAGGGAATTACTTTCAAAATCACTGGCATTTTTCTACCTAGAAGGTCAAAGGTGGAGCCCAGGAGTCTTTCACATAACTCCCAAGGTAATTCTAGAATATACCTCTGTTGGCAAACCTGTCGGATTTAATCACTTCTGAGGTCTTGGTCAGATACATTGTGTTATGATTCCAAGCCTACCTTTGAACAAGGCAAGCAGTTTGAGATGCCACTTCTCCACCCTTAAATATTAAAAAATTATAGTGTCCCTTGTTAAGTAACTCAAGAGAGTCAAGGCAAAATTCTTCATACAATTCAGTGGCTGCCTTACTTTGGATCAGAGAAAGCTGAGTGATTTAAAAACTAATTTGAGTTTGGGAAAAACATCCCAGGATTGACAGGCACCTAGAGAGATTCAGAGTGGAATAAAATTTTAAGAAGATTCTCTACCAGATTTTAGGAAACACACATCATGTACTTTACTCTTGCAGATCACTATAATTATTCTTCATACAAAAGGAGAATGAGGTCTGTAGACTTAATCCAATAAATGAGAAGTAAGTTTAAAATTAGAATTCTTTGGGGGATAGTTTTTGAATCTTTGACATTGAGACCATTTCTTAGGAGTACCTTCCAAATCTAATATCCAGAAGAACTGCAAATTAAATGCTATTATTTTCTGTGCTCAGTTTTATGTTTATTTATTCATTGAGTGTTTTCTTTTGTTAAAAGAACAGTAACAAAGACACTCAAATGACAATATAAATTCAATAACTGGTTAATTTCATCGTTCAGTGAAACAGAAAGCCGTCTCAGATTGTTATTCTTCTATGAAGTCAACAGAACATTTAGTGTCATGTTTAGTTGGGCTCTAAGGGGAGACTTGCTTCAAGTTAGCTAATAAAAAATATTATGTCTGGATAAAAACTTAGGGAATTTGTTATAGGATGAGGCTGGCAGTATCATAATTTGTGAAATGCGAAAGGCAGCTTTTCAGTTTATATTCAGTTGTAGGAAGAGAGAAAATGATAAAGAGTCAGTAGGGACCCAACACCTACCAAGAGTTCCAGGACCCCCCGCACCAGGAGCACATTCATATTTAATGTATTACATTAAGGGCTCCCAGAGTAAATATTTTCCATTCTCCCTATAGCCATATTCCCCATATGTAGACAAATTAATGAAGGTGTATTCTGGAGCTGTACATAAATATTCAACTAATGTCTGTATTTATGCCCCCGCTTACAAATAACTAATGGTTGGCTGAGCCAAAATAATCATATATGCTAGACATGTAGGAAGGATTGCTGATTTCATTTATTATACCACCTGTGAACCTCCTAGGGGAAGGGCAGTCTAGTGAAATATTTTGGTGTGCTGACACAATTTTGTACTTGTTTATGAGGCTACGCCAGCCTAGTCCTAATTTCCTGCTGTAATTCTTTGCTTCAAAGGCCAAGTCCACACATGGGAAGGATATTTTCTGCAAACAATCTTCTCACAACCCTGCTATCTCTGTCCCCAATTGCCTCCCTGGGTCTTCTGCTCCCCTTTATACTTGTAACGGTCATGGGGGATTTAAGTTAGCATTTGGGGAAGAACAAGTCCAACAGCAATGGAAGCTTTAGATCGCTATGTCAATTACTTGATTTGGGGTCTTCCTGAGTACAGGGGAGAAAACCTCCCTTAATGGACTCTCTAGAATTAACACTGACAGCAATTTGACTCCAGTGCCTTTCGCCAAGAGGTCAAGTAGAGACAAAATGATTTGGCTCTCAAGACCCCAACCTCTCTACAAACCTGTTTCTGCCCTTAGACCAAGTATAGATGTGATGTGAACAAGCCTGAAAATATTAGTGTTTTTCCTTTGGTAGGCAATGACAGCATCACATCCCGGGGGAATTAGCTGCTGCACTTTTTAAGGCTTCTTATTAAAATGTGCAAATCCCAGCTGGGAAGCTCAGTGTTCCCAAAATTGGGCAGAAAAGGTAGTCCTTTCTGTCATCATACCTATCAAACGATACCCGAAGGACTGTGTATCATTATGCATTTCGGCTTTAAAGTACCTTTTGTCATTCACTAAATACACTCTCACAGTTCACTGGATCTATGCCATGTATTTAGTTCTTGTAGCTAAAAATGTTGATTTTTAGGTATTTGCTTCACCTTAAAAATTGATAGATATCAAAGAGGTGTGAATTTTTAACACTGGATACCTAGATTTCCAAAAGATCAGCTAGAGTATGCCAGTCCAATGGAATCCGTTGCTCAACCAAAGACAAAAAGTGAGCAGTGAGAGAGGCGTTATTGACTTTTCCGAAGATATTGGACAAGGGATAAAGTTACCAGACGGAACCAGTCTGAGTAGGAACAGGAAAATGGCATTACTAACATCTGGATGTTCTCACTCCAAATGATTTCAAAAATATTCTGTTGGCCAACTAAAAGTATTATATTATTAAACAATGACTAGTTTCGATGTACACGAATGATTTTTACATCCTTCGTTTGTCAAAAAAAAAAGATTCTGGCATCATAATAAGCAGCAACAAACTTACTAATGCCTGGCCACTGGCTTAAAATTTTTTAGAAAGAGAATGAACATGCAAATAAAAATGATAATTAGAGTCCAGAGGGCACATTGCTTAACTGATAATTTGTTTGTTGTGCTTAAATATTGCAAAGGTTTCTAGTAGGCACACCATGTTGTGCCATATGTGATTCTGTTTTGCTTACAACAAAATAATTGTTGTTGTCTGGGCTTTGGAATCAATCTTTTCCTTTTTTATGTATGCCCTAATGATCACATTATTAAAAATGTCAGTATGAATGTGCAGACTAACATTAAATATGTTTCTTCCCGAGCTGATTTTTTTCTTGCAATGTATACATTTTTACCTGTCTTTGAATATTTAAGGTGTACTTTCCAAAACCATTCCTAAAAAAAAAAAAAAAAAAATTAACTTTTTTTTGTTTTATCTAATTATCTAATAAATTAATACAACAAGGGAGCTCATTAAATGCAAACGAGGAAGAGGGAAAAGGTGTTGCTAGAACTTAATTAGCAAGATACAAAGATACCAATTAACACCTATAGCTCAGGAAAGAAAAAAAGTTTTTTTCATGTGGCACCATCAAAAAATAAAATCACAGCTGGTTACACATATTAAGTGGAGTGCAGATGAATTTTAGGCTTCTGTTGGCATTAGGGCCTCAGGAGTACCGGAAGAAAGAGGAGGGGGAAGCAACAGAGAAAATTTTCTAGGCTAGCCAAGAAAGCACTATTTTGTTAATCTGCATGCCTTCTGTTCAGGTATTTAGAAGACAGTCTGCATTTGGGGGAAAATTTTACACAAATTCTAAGCCAATACTATATCATTATTTTCAATCCTTTGTATAGACATCTTCTCTAAAAATCACTGTAAGTATATAATCTATAATGACAATTTCTGGGGCGCCCAGGGTGCTATGGGTTAGGTGTCCGACTTCAGCTCAGGTTATGACCTCGCGGTCCATGAGTTCCAGCCCCGCGTCAGACTCCATGCTGACAGCTCAGAGCCTGGAGACTGTTTCGGATTCTGTGTGTGTGTGTGTGTCTCTCTCTGACCCTCCCCTGCTCACACTCTCTGTCTCTCGCTCGCTCTCAAGTATAAATAAAACATTAAAAAATTATAATGATAAATTCTGTCAATCTTATAATTATTTTCTCGAATCTAATAGTTTCTGTGATAAAATAAACTTCGTAAGACATAAATCTTCATGGATTCCTTAGTTTATCTAGGTATGAACTCAAAAGATGGTTTTAGCGGCACCTAGGTGGTTCAGTCAGTTAAACGCCCAACCTCAGCTCAGGTCATGATTTCACTACTCGCGGGTTCGAGCCCCGCATCGGGACTTGTGCTGACAACTCAGAGCCTGGAACCTGCTTTGGATTCTGTGTGTCCCTCTCTCTCTGCCCCTCTCCTGCTCACGCTCTGTCTCTGGTTCTCTGTCAAAAGTAATAAACATTAAACATTTTTTTTGAAAAAGATGATTTTAAATTTTCTAAAATACTACGAAGAGTGCAAAGCCATCACACGTGAGTATGACATGAACTGTAATATTTTAAAAGGTAACTGCGTGGTACCTGGAATCTTGCATTTTTCAAGATCCCTTCAACTGGGAGCCCACCCCCAGCCCTACTCAGGGTATAATTACGGCAGAGGGTTAAGCTCCGAGGGTGAACCCAGAGCGAGCAGGCAGGTTTCAAGTAAAGGGAGTTGTGGACATAAGTATTAACCTAAAATAAGGTTATGCCGATTTTCCCCGAGATAATACTCTGAAACTTTTATTCAGAGGTAATTTCAAACTTCCAGAAACATTGCAAGAATAATACAGTTTCCACAAACTCTTGAACCAGATTCACTGACTGTTGTCTCACCTTCACGTGCCGTGTAGGCACAGCATTTGAGAGGAAGTTGCTGATGTAAATCCCCTACATCGCTTAACGCTTGAGCGTACAGGTCTCAAGAACAAGGACATTCTTTCTTAGGACAGTACCGTCACCATTTCAGGAAGCACATCGACAGAATACTTTTATCTGCTCGGCCAGCCGTGGTCCAGTTCTGCAAACTGATCCAATAATGTCCTTTCTACCACCTACCGCATCTGGTTGTAATGTCTCTTTGAGTCTCCCTGAAACGGCAATGCGTCCTCAGCCTTTTTCTGTCTTCCATGCCATTGACATACTGGAAGAAATGTTAAAAATAAACGTTCTTCGTCTTGGGTTTGTGTGAAGTTTCCTAATGATTTGGTTCAGGTTATGCATCGCTGGCATAATGCTACTCATATGATGCTGTGTCTTCCGAGTGTCATTGCCGAAGCCACACAAGTCCCCACCCGCCCTCCATCTGTAACGTTCATTGTGATTACATTAATTTTGTCTCGTTGATTCACTGTTTAGATCTATGAGATCATTTTAAAGCTGCTGTATTTTAGCTAATGATCAGAATTACTTTAAACACCATATTACATATTCAGATGAGTCATGTTGCATAACTGGATATATTTCTACTGCTTTCAACTTCTACTGGGAAGCCCACACCATCCTAAACAACATTTCCGACATTTTTAATGATGACGATGATGATAATAATAATAATAATAATAATAATAATAAATTAAAATATATTATTGAAAGCCCATGGTTTTAAACTTGGGAAGTTAAAAATTTTGATTTTCTGTTTATACCCTGTACCAATTTAATTTGTGTATCTTATGTACTAAAAGATCGTGTCGATGAAATTACACACTTATCAAAAGATTGACCATATTTCTTTACTCCCAAAAGAGGTTTTATACTAACTTAGCATCGGTGAGAAGTTAAAAGGTAGCTTTCTGTCTGATTGGGAAGAGAAAACATGTATATTTAGCTCAGGGTAGAATAAAAAGTGATATGCAATAGTAATAGAGGTACAGGTAAAGCACCATTCTGTAGTCCAATTATTCTTATCATTAACAACTCACATCAAGGCAGGGGGCACCTGCGTGGCCCAGTCAGCGAACCTTCTGACTTCGGCTCAGGTCACGATCTCACCGCTCGTGAGTTTGAGCCCCACATGGGGCTCTCCGCTGTCAGCACGGAGCCTGCTTCGGTTCCTTTCTCCCTCTCTCTCCGCCCCTCCCCGGCTCATGCTCTCCTTCTGTCTCAAAAATAAATAAAAATACCAAAAAATTTTAAAATTTCAAAGAAACCCTCACATCAAGAATCAAAATGACCCTGATCACCCTGTAAGTCATGCTATATCTGTTTGCCGTATTTCACACATTCTTCTTAATATACCACCTCTTGTTCTAATCTAAACCAAGTGCCTTCTAGGTCTGCTGGAAATTATTCTGAAACTTCCTATCATTGATCTCCCAGGTTACAGCCACTATTTCTTGGTTCCTCATATATTCACATCTTGTTTCTTTCCCTTTGTTTTGCTGAAATACATTCTCAAACTATTCTTTCCAAAGTTATATAAAATCAATTTATTTACTTCTTGTAAGTCTAAGCTGTCATTTTTTTTCTTACAATAAAATAATAATTTGGCCAAACAAGGTATTCCCAGAATTTCTGTTGTCAAATCATTTTTTGAAAACATTTTGTAGACACCATTCCTTTCTCATCTAGAATCTAGAATTGCGAAAGCCAGGGAGTTAAACATCCACCCAGGATACAGAATTTGAAAGCCTGGTAGTGGTGCCCCAATAAGAAGGACAAAAATTTTGAACAAACTAAATAATCATATTTATTCTTGAATCCAACAGAGAGCTAAGAATCCAGGGAAACCAAACAGCCTGAAACCCAAGGAAAGACAGGCCCTCAGAAGAGAGCCCAACATGAAGGTTAACTCATTTGCAGCACAGGATGGAAGGTGGGGAGATGAGACCACCGTTGTCCCCTTCCACTGAGTATGACAAAGTTCTGTGACGGGGTCTCACAGACAGAAAATGTTTGAAGTAAAGCCGTGCCAGTGTCTATTTCCAGGCCTTACAGAACTGGCGTCTTCTACTTTCTCTGTTCTGGAGAACTTTCTCTCCGAATCGCTGGCTACCGTACGAGTGGTCAGGTCTGACTTTCCCTTAGATCTCCACATGAGGCAAGCCACAGGTGGACGCTGTCCACAGCACCCCTGAGGACAGCCTTTCAGCCACCCTTACTGGGTGTCTGATGCGTGCATGTAGCCAAGTGGAAACACAAATGAGTCCACTTGCCAGCTAAACACAGCATAATGATGTCAGTTATCACGTAGAGAGAGGGAACCAGGGCACCTGGGTGGCTCAGTTGGTTAAGTGCTCCTCCCCTGCTGGCACTCTCTCTCTCTCTCTCTCTCTCAAAAATAATAAACATTTTTTTTGAAAATTACATTACAGGGAATGTGTTATGTAAGTACGAACCATGTGACCTGCCACTATTCGACATTCCTTAACCTAAAAACATGGAGCTCATAAGTTTCAACCAAATATTAATTTTGCGATACCCTGGGGTAACAGCTGATCTGATAAGGACCACATACCCCAAGGGATGGTTAACTAGTGCCAATTCTTCTAATCAGAAGTGGTAAAAACATGCCACCTGTTTTTATGTCCGATGAGGTTTGGTTAAATAACATAATTGATTAAAAAAATTATTTTAATTGATTAAATACCGATCTTCAAAATCGCGGACCACCTGGAAATATTGCATAAAAGCCCTCCCATTTCGGGAACAGGTTCTAAGTCTTTGGCAAGTTCAGGAGCCCAAACCTGGTGATGGTGCCCAAGGCTTGATTCTGAAATGGCTTTGTATCCAGCTCCTAATTCAATGATTTTAATATAATTATCTGTCAGTTTAGCTGAACTCTTTCCTTAGAATCTTTTGTCCCCTGGCCTGAGTAAACATTTTATACTACGTGCAATTACGGAACATGAAAAGCAGTTTAGTTCAAGTGGTTTTGTCCCCGCTTGCTCACACATGTCTGTGTGTACAGCCGAATCTCGTCCGAGACCGTATGGAATAGGACCTCTAAGCCCCACCTAGCACTGCATACAGAAGGCTATCGGCACTCCTAAGATGACCTAGTAATTACAAATAACACAATAAGTTGAAGTCACGTCACACACAGAGCAGGCTGACAGGCTGCCCCTTTCCTCTACCAACAGATCTACAGTGGGGAGAATTTCACTTTGGGGCCCCACCATACGCACAGGCAGCCTTGACCTTCGTCAGACTGTTCACTCAGTTGCAACGACAGACAACGCCCTGACGAGTGAGTGGCTATAAATGCCAAGCTGCTCTCCTCTTTGGGGAGAGACAGACCGAGCGAGACTGACCAGCACGCTGTTCAACTATTCACCTGCAAGTACTCATTCAGGCCCTGTATCACATCTGTGGCTACGAACCCCAAATCTCTCTGGGTCTCCACTCGGAACACCACTACTCACTCCCTCTGCCTCAGTCTCTCACACATACTTGGGATGCAGCTTGTTACTTCCACCGTCACTTCCATATGCTTGCTGTTGGTTATGTATTTATTTAAAATGAACAACGATCTAGGGCGCCTGGGTGGCTCAGTCAGTTAAGTGTCTGACTCTTGGTTCCGGTCATGATCTCGTTCTGGTCTATGACATTGGCTCAGGTCATGATCTTGTGGTTTGTGAGTTCCAGTCCCACATGTGGCTCTGTGCTGAGCGTGAGGAGGCTACTTGGGATTCTGTTGCCCCCTCTCTCTGCCCCTTCCCTGCTCGTGCCCTCTCTCTTAAAATAAATAAATACGCTTAAAACTTTAAAAATAGTACTGTGAACCAAGATTTGAGAAGTAAACAGGTATTGTTGGCTTGCCATTTTGAATCCAAATCTGCATTTCACAAGTTATCTGTTCCATAAGACTTGAGTTTTAAAATATCGGAGACATTCGGTCTCTAACTATGACAGTGTCCCCCCAAATAGCTATTAATTTACTGAATACACACCATGCCCTAAATTCCCCAGCGTATGCCTTTTATACACCATACCTCCAACGCTTAGTACTCTGAACGTTGGGTATTCCCATGCAATGCAGACACAGTCTAAAAGTTAAATATGCCTGTGAAAGTGCTGGAGCTCAAGCCAAAAGAAAAAGTTACAACTGCGCAGAGGAAGATGTCGGATTGAGTGCTGAATGGTGAGAAGAAGTCTGGCAGGTGAACAAAGGGAGAGAAGGCAGTTGCAGCCGAGGACGCAGACACAAAATGGTTGGTCTGGGAAATGAGAGCCTTTTCATGTGGCTAGAAAACAAGATGTGTGCGGAACAACTGTAGCAGAAAAGACTAGAGGAGAAATGAGTGTGAATTAGAACAACCCTGAGGATGTTGGTTTTTATTCCGCAGCTAAGGCAGAACCATGAGGAGGCCAGCGGAAGCTGGAAGCGAAGTGTCCAGGGCGCCAGGATCTGCACAGCCTTTCCACTACAGGCTCTCTCTAACATCCGGAACCGAGGAGCCCTGCCGGTGCGGTGCCTTGCGTAATTGTCAAGGAATTTACAAAAGAGTGGCTGTGAAAGAAAGGGGCGGCGTAGGGGGTGTGGGAGGAATGTTCTTAAGAATGCTGTGAAGAAATGGATCAAATTATGGGGCTGGCTGCATAAGGAAAGAAGCAGCAGCAGCAGGAGGAATTAAAAAACAAAGTTTGAAGTTGCCCAGAAGGCACCGGGGAATAAGAAGAGAGAGGGATGATGTGATATACTGGTTGCAGATACTGATCTTTCCTAGCTGAGTGGGTGAATTTCTTGGTGGCAACAAGGTCCCAGGTGTGGCCAGGAGAGTGGGTGGCAGACTGCGGCAGGCGTGAGAGTGGAGGTTCCTGAGAGGGAGGAGCCGGGACAAGGATAAGATGGGAAGAAGATGTGCACCGGGACTGTGCATCCCGTGGGGGTCTGCGTACTGAGGGACGCGAGCAGAAGACTGACCCCCACTGAGATTACTGGATTACTTGGTAAACTGTAGGAATGGCAAAGGAGAAGCGTTCTTTGAACTGTGTGTGGAGGGACAAGGAGGCAGGGAGGTCAGTGAACAGGTAGGTTCTAGATGTGTGGGATCGTAAGAGACTGTCCGCAGAAAATAAAGATTTGGCAAAAAAAAAAAAAAAAAAAAAAAAAGGAAAACAATGATGCAGAAGAAACAAACAGCGGGGTATCATTTCCAAGTTCTCATTAGAGTCTACTAGAAGGATTACCAAAGACATCAGGCAGTGGAGAAGGCTGTCTGGAGTCAAGGGAACATTGGCGAACTCAATTTAGACCAGTTATACTTGTGGTTACACGCACATGGATAACATCAATGTGACTCGAATTGGATAAAAGTAAGCGAGAGCCACATGTGTGCACATTGTATCTTTTGTTGAATGTTCAGTGAAAATAACTAGTAGTCAGTCTTTACCTTCCCCCGTAAACTATAAGCGCAATAAGAAAAAAAAAATGAAAATGGTTTTTGTCAACTCTTGGTGCAGGCACCGGGCTAAAATTTGCCGGCACTTTCATTTAATTTCTAACAACTCTATGCGACTGGATTGTGTACCCACCCTCCACAGCTGGGATGGCCGACTTATATCCTTCAGGTTCATACACGTTGCTAAACAACTCAGGCATCAGGGGTG
Source organism: Panthera pardus (assembly GCF_024362965.1). Lineage (NCBI taxonomy): Eukaryota > Metazoa > Chordata > Mammalia > Carnivora > Felidae > Panthera > Panthera pardus. The sequence continues at coordinate 15,587,643 of NW_026526654.1, read as the reverse complement.
CCAACACCCTGCACATGTGAAAATTCTCAAATAATTTCTGACTCACCCCCCAAAATTAAACCACTAACAGCATGTGGTTGACCCAAAGTCTTACTGATAATATAAACATTCCACTAATGCGTATTTTGTCTGTTACTTATATTACATGCTATATTCTTACAATTAAGTAAGCTAGAAAAAATGTCATTGAGAAAATCATAAGGCAAGGACATACATTTATGGAACCCTACTGTATTTATTGAAAAAAATTCACATACGAGCATATTTGCACAATTCAAAACTCTGTTGTTCAAGGGTCAATTGTATATTTGATTTGAAGCTCTGTGATTTAATCTCTCAGTCATAACCAAAGAACATGTAATCTCAGAAACTCATAGTGGGAATGTTACAAACTCCAACTCTTTGTGGGATCCTCAGAGTTAAGGTTAGCAAGTAAGTGAGGAAGACAGTAGCTAAGAACATGGGTTTTAGAGTTGCAAAGATCTGGGTTTAACTTCCAACTCTGTCATTTCCTTGCTGTGTGACCCTAATAAAATCACTAAACTTCTCTGAGACTCAGTTTCCTCATTTGTATTATCATTCTTATTATGTTGCCAAATACGAATCAGACAACATGAAATCTGATTGGAGCTTCTTTAAATTCCTTCTAGACTAACTTCTCACAATCAAAAGGATGAACTAATTACTAATAAGAGAAAAAGCACTCGATTCCATTAGCATCAGAATGAAGACTAAACTTTGCGATCAAAGCAGGTGAATTTGTGCTTTGGCAATAATGGTGTTGACCCAAAGCTGTTACCATAAAAATTGAGACCACACGTAGCCAAAGTTAATGAAGAAAATTTCTGTAAATATCAGAAAGCAAAACATTCGACTTGAAAAAGTTGCCAGAACTAAAGGTCTGGATTCCCTGATTGGAAACGGTACTAGACAGCTGTAATGATTGGCATGTCAGGTTTTTGTTTTTTTTTTTACATTTTATTTATTTTTGAGAGACAGAGAGAGACAGAGCACGAGTGGGGCAGGGGCAGAGAGAGGAAACACAGAATCCGAAGCAGACTCTAGGCTCTGAACAGTCAGCACAAAGCCCAATGTGGGGCTCAAACCTACAAGCCATGAGATCATGACCTGAGCCCAAGTCAGACTCTCAACCGACTAAGCCACCCAGGCGCCCCGGCATGTCAGTTTTGATGTCAATGTGAGTAAGTAGTCACTATGGTGGCAGCCCCATGGCATTTCAATTAGGAACATCCTTCCTCAGATCCCCCGGCAGGGCTTTGTCTTAAAGAAGGGCAAACACACTCTGTGTCCCATAAAGATGCAGTTCTTTACAGAAACTCAATAACTCAGTTTGAGTAGAGTGGAACAAAAGTACATTATATCAGTGGATATTATCATTTTTTAATTAAAAGATGTAGTTTTTCTTGCACCTTATCTCTGCTCCCCTTTTCCCATTATTTGTAACACCCTCTTGCCACCCAATTTACTGAACTCCCAGACTTTTCTAAGGATGGAGACAAGCTCCGCTGGTAGAGGAGTGCCTCAAGAATGTCCTGGGGGGGGTGCAGTTAGGTAAGCATCCGGCTCTTGGTTTCAGTTCAGGTCATGATCTCACGGTTCCTTCACGCCCCACATCCAGCTCTGCGCTGACGGTGTGGAGCCTGTTTGGGATTCCCTCTCTCCTTCTCTTTCTACCCCTCCCCCACTCACTATCTCTCCCTCTCTCTCTAAGAAAGAAAGAAAGAAAGAAAGAAAGGGAGGAAGGGAGAAAGGGAGAAAGAGAGAGAGAAAGAAAGAGAAAGAGAAAGAAAGAAAGAAAGAAAGAAAGAAAGGGAGGAAGGGAGAAAGGGAGAAAGAGAGAGAGAAAGAAAGAGAAAGAGAGAGAAAGAAAGAAAGAGAGAAAAAGAGAAAGAAAGAAAGAAAGAAAGAAAGAAAGAAAGAAAGAGAAGGAAAGAAAGAAAGAAAGAAAGAAAGAAAGAGAAGGAAAGAAAGAAAGAAAGAAAGAAAGAAAGAAAGAAAGAGAAGGAAAGAAAGAAAGAAAGAAAGAAAGAAAGAAAGAAAGAAAGAAAGAAAGAAAGAAAGTCCTGGACATCACAATATTTTATCTCCCTGGCTTAGTCAGTTTGGGTTCCTGTAACAAAAGTGTCATAGATGGCATGATTTAAACAACAAAAGATTATTTTTCACATTATTTTTCACATCTCATATCTCTTGAGGCTAGAAAGTCCACGATCAAGGTGATGGCTTACTGGGTCCATGATGAGAGCCCTCTTCCCAGTCTTCCCAGTCTCTTCTTACAAGAGCCCTAATCCCAGTATGGGGGCTCCGGCCTCCTAATCTAAACCTAATTGTCTCCCAAAGGCCCCTCCTCCTAATACCATCACACTGGGAATTAGGGCTTGAGCATATGAATTTTTAGGGGACACAAATTTTGTTCCATTGCATTGGCCATCATGCTAATAGTCTCTCCAAGGCAATGTAACTAAATGAAACCGAACTGCATCAAGAGCTCAAAGGCAACATCAATCCAGCTGGAAGTGACTAAAACAAGACGTCGAGCACCCAGGAAAGGGTAACATGCGGCCTTTAAGGCCAAACAAAGAACAGATACCAGGAGAGGGGGCGTTGGCTTTGTTCATAAAAGGTTTAGGTTTTCTAACACTGTGATTCACTGACCTCTTATGGGTTGGGACTCGAGATCCTCTGGTGGTTGACTTCCCCTGGAGATGTGATGTACCACAGCCCCAGGGCCGCTGATGAGGTACCACCCCAGCAGAGTCCCTGGGGAAGGCTTTTTATATCCAGCAGAGTAAGACTGTCTTTTCAAACATGAAGCTACCTAGGAACAGATATGTGCTTTCTGACCAGGAAAAAAAAGTTAGAATGAGGATAAGATCACTTCTCTCTATGGTACGGATTGAAACCCTCTGTGTCTAGGGATATAATTACAAAATAGGTATTTCTTGACTACAGACACCCTTCATTTGTTCTTTATTAGGATATATATTCCAGTGGAAAGTAACTCAAGTGATTAAGAAGGCTGTGGCACAGTAAGAACAGCAAAGATTTCGGAAGAAAACCTAAGATGTCCCATCTCCATCTAGGTCACTCACTAGTGTGCAACCCCATCACGTTACTGAAATTCTCCAGGACTTCCTTCGCAGTAAGAAATTTGGGGAAACCATTCACGTCCACCTCCTTGTTCTACTGTGAGAATTATTTAGGAGGGTGCCAGGGAAAGCACTCTTTATTTTATAGAATGCTGTTAAAAATTGGACTGCCATTTTATTTTGACGGACTTGTGTCTGTGGAATTGCTCCCTTCCTTTGTCCACATATCATGCATCACCATACACACTCCTGTCTAATGATGTGTGTTTAATTGGTGCATATGGACTAAAAGAATGGAAAGATTTTTTTTTTTCAGCTGATGCCCTCACTTCATGCTGGGAATGTGAAAATACTTCAATATACCCCCCCCCCCCAAAAGTGTATGGTGATGGCTTTGGTATTTATAGACCACCTTTGCTTTTCACTCAGATCCTTCGCAGCAGCCTCCATTGCCAACTTGCCATCACAAATATTATGATTACTCACCCGCAGGTGCAACCATACAGCATGACTGTCATTAAAACGGGCATTGTACATAAAAGAGAAATAACATCAAGTGTGATTCTTATACACTGAAATGCATATGTATGGGTCCTCTTGTCCTCCTTGGCAATTCTAACTTCTACAATAAATGTTCCCAACTTCTCAGCTGCCCGACTTTTTGGAATGAGGAATAACATCCCCTGGTTCCTCTTGAGAATTACTTATCACAAGATTAAATCTGCACGGAGAGATTTAAATTCATCTGAAATTTTTTCTCTTCTTTGATTTGTTTGTTAAATCATGTGTTTGTTAAATCATCATTTGCGATTTCTAATTTGTGGGACTAATTGCATCTACTTTGAATTCTGTATGAAATCATCTTCATAAAACACAGTGTAATTTACTGTATCATATTTATATGAGCTTTCTATTGCCTTTCCCTTTCTGTTTCATATATTTTTAAAATGGCGAAACAAGTTATAAAAAGAATATTTATTCCTATTCAATAACTCAATATTTATTAGACCTCATTATTAAAATAAATTATTAAAAATATTGAGCTACTTAAGTGAATGTTCCTCAGACAAATTATTTAGCTCACATTATCAAAAAATACATATAAATTTCTTGCTAATAGTTTACATAGTTCTTGCTATGAGCCTGGCACTTTTCTAAGTATGTTACAATACCTGAAAGAAACCCTATGATACAGGTACTAGTCTCATTTACATTTCATAAATGAAGAAATTGAGACTTGGGAAGATGAGCTTAGTTGCTCAATGTTACTTCACTAGTATTTTCCAGAACCAAGATACAAAAGTACATAGTGCATGCTTTTATAAAATATGTCCACGGTTCTCAAACTTTAACATGCGTAAGAATCACCTCAAGAACGTTTTAAAACACGGAGCTGGTTTTCTGAGTCCCATGCTCAGAAATTCAGAGATTCAAGGTGGGGCTCAAAAATTTGTGTTTCTACCAAGTTCACAGATGATACTGAAACTACCAAGGCAAGTACCACGCTCTGAGAGCCACTGTACCATCGGCTCTGAGAGCCGATGAGGACCCTCTTCTGAGGATATCCAAAGATATTGAGCTGTGGACCCAAATAAGTCTTACTATTCTCACTCCGCAAACGCTAAAACTAGGTATTGTGTTAGAAGAGATCAAATTTCATCAGCCAGCATATTAAATGCAATACTGATATTTAGCCTTATGTGAAAGCATCTTTCAGTAAAGACTTAGAGTCAAATGGCTTTGCGTTTCAATTCTTTTTTTGACAGCCACGACAGTATTCTACGGAGCAAATTGTGTATCTTCACTGAACTCCAATTTCCCCAATTGTAAATGGACATATTTGCTGTACCAAGTTTTTGTGTGGTTTAACTGAGAAAATATGTGTACAGCATCTACCAGAAGAACTCAATAGTTGCTTAGCTAGAAGTTATTTTCATGGGGCGCCTGGGTGGCTCAGTCAGTTAAGCAACCAACTTAGGCTCAGGTCATGACCTAGCGGTTTGTGAGTTCAATCCCACCGCCAGACTCTGTGCTGACAGCTGGGAGCCTCGAACCTGCTTTGGATTCTGTGTCTCCCTCTCTCTCTGCCCCTCCCCTACTCGCACTCTCTTTCTCTGTCTCTCAAAAATAAATAAATGTTAAAAAAAAAACTGGGGCACCTAGGTGGCTCAGTGGGATAAGCATCCGACTTCAGCTCAGGTCATGATCTCATGGTTCATGAGTTCAAGCCCCCCATCGGGCTCTGTGCTGACAGCTCAAAGCCTGGAGCCTGCTTCACATTCTGTGTCTTCCTCTCTCTCTCTGTCCCTCCCCCACTCACACTCTGTCTCTCTCTCTCTCAATAAATAAACATTAAAAAAAAAAATTTAAAAAAAGAAGTTATTTTTCCTTCTCAGGTTATTTTAATTCAGCAAAAACAAAATAATAATTAAGAAATCATTTAAATTCATCAATAATATGCTGTGAAGAACAGGGAGAAATAGCATAAAGAAGAGGAGGGATCAAGGTGTGCCTGAGTGGCTCAGTCGGTTAAGCATCCGACTTCGACTCAAGTCATGATCTTGAGGTTTGTGAGTTCGAGCCCCACATTGGGCTCTGTGCTGACAGTTCAGAGCCTGGAGCCTACTTAGGATTCCGTATCTCCTTCTTTCTCTGTCCCTCCTCCACTCATGCTCTGTTTCTCTCTGTCTCTTAAAAATAAATAAACATTACAAAAATTTTTTAAAAAAAGGAGAGGAGGGATCAAGACACTGCAGATTATATATTGACAAACTTCTTGTTTGATTCAATTGGAAATTCACTTAATTTTGCAACAAAAGTAAAAAATTGCCTGACAAGCTTTCTTACTAACAGCATGAGCGAGGTGATTAAAGACCATTCTATTCTCCTGAAAGAGTCACTTCCCAGTAGGAACTTAGTAAGCACTTTAAACTATGGGACATGCTTATAAGGAATGGGACACTAATTGTTAAAAATAAATGTCATGTCTCGACTCACTGAATTAACCTCTTTCCATATGTTGTTACATAATGGTTTTTAGCCACACGTAAATTCAAATATTGTTTCCTTCTTTTTCCGATTTCTAAAACTTACTGCCCATCTCTATAATCTATTTTATTACAAGGCAGGAGGCCAGGGTGTAAGTTTCTTACTTCATCGAATCTAATGTTGGGCCAAAATAGTGTGAGGAAAAAACTGCGGAATCAATGATGTGATTGCCATCCAAACACAACCTGGGTGACAGTATCAACTTCCAGGTACTTTCAATAATCGTGGGGCCACCTGGGTGGCTTGGTCAGTTAAGCGTCCAACTTCGGCTCAGGTCATGATCTCACGGTCCGTGAGTTCGAGCCCCGCATTGGGCTCTGTGCTGACAGTTCAGAGCCCGGAGCCTGTTTCAGATTCTGTGTCTCCCTCTCTCTCTGCCCCTCCCTTGTTCATGCTCTGTCTCTCTCTGTCTCAAAAATAAATAAACGTTAAAAAAAATTTAAAAAAAATAATAATCATGAAGAACACTGCCACATAACAACTGATTTGAAGCATTGGTTTTTTTCCGATTCCACGTTGATACCTCTTGGCCAGTGGCCAACAGCTGGGAGAAGAGAAGGCACATGCAAGATCCCGTAAAATGGAAATAATAATGTCTACATAGAAGAGTTGTCTTCCAAAGAATCAGTGGAACTAATCTATGGTATTAGAAGGTAGGATAGTAATTATCTTTGGGATGGGGCACAAGGGAGCCTTCTGGGATAGGATGATATTCTCTTAATATCTTATTTTTATTGGCATCTTGGTTACATGGCTACATTCACTTACAATCCATAGAGATTATGGTTTATGATTTGTGCGGTTCCTGTATGTATGTTAGCTTTCAATAAAATTTTACATTAAAAAATAGAGTAAGTTCCTAAACTCATGGAAGTGTCCCATGCTCCAATATTCCCTGTTTCTAGAACAGGTGAAGAAGAAGACTAAAATCACAAATATATGTGTGTATATATATATATATATATATATATATATATATATATTCACTCCTAAAACTTTTATTTTTGGTCTGCTATTCAAAGAGGCATTCAAAAGACAACTTTTCTTGAACGAAGTATTTTTATTTCATGGCCTGTGTAAATATACATTTTAAAAGATTGTAAACTGATTCTTGTTTTATGGCAGCTCTTGGTTTCCGTTTCTTTATACAAGTCAAAAAATCATCTCTAAATAAAAATCAGTGACCTAAATTCAGAGGCATGATCCAGGACAAGCCCATCTAGGGCTGGAAAGATAAAAATCGCCATCTTCTAGATTTATTTATCTTGTTCCTATGCTCCGACAGCATCATTTCAGTTTTTAAAGACTTTAGAATAATTTGTTTTCTCTAAACCAATTTGTATCATGTCAAAGTGAAATTGCAGTTTTACAACCACCTGGGGGAACAAGCAATCCCTTTCCATAAATAAAAAAGTGATCTGCATAAGTATGTACTAAGATATCCCTATAGACTTTTGTAATTTTATATATGAAGGGAAGAGGTGTGAATGGAAACAATTAAAAAATCATGTGAGGCAAGTTACAACCTTCACTACACTTGCCATATCCTAATTGTCTAATAAGTTAATATCAATGCTGAGAGCAGATTTGTACAAATATTCATTGGGGATTAGAGCCAGCTTCTTCAGATAAACACGTATCTTCCCACTGAGCTGGATGTTCCAAAGTAGAAACTTGGAAAAAAGTCCTTCAGCGAATACGAATAACATGGTATTCGGAAGATCCGATATATTGAATTTGCAACTTCGGTGTTATCTTGCATTATACTGCTCATCGAAGGGTACTTTTACATTAATCAGCCCTAAATGTGTTTCCTTCCTCTCTGCGCTACATTCGTATTAAGCAGACAGATAAGCAATAGATAAAGCAGGGATGAACGCCTTCCCATTGACAAGCTGTCAGAGGACATGGAAAACTCTGTCCCAGAGGAGAGGGAACAAAAAAAATACATTTTTTGAAATAAATGTCTTCATTAATCCTTTTCCAAAAACGGACGGTGCTTTAGTATTCGGGCTCACGCTTAAAGCCCGAGTCAGGTGGAAAGCTACGCTCGCAGCACCTTCAGTCTGTGAGATGTTCAGGGGCACATCCACCTCCTTTATCCTTCTATGTTGTCAGCGAGTGCATGATGAGTAAACTGAATCACGAATTTGAACTTGGTTGTAATTATACAATCACCTTGAGCCAATGGAGCCTCAATTAGCAATCACTGGCGTTGCGTAACACCAGCAGAGCTTTGATTGTGAGTTTTAAATCCTTCCGCAACTGGCCACTCCCTCCAGTGCACCTTCCAGTTTCTTGAAGCTCATCACTATGTCTTATCCTTCCGGAACATTTTATCCACCTTATCACACATCACATTTGTTTTGTCCCCGGATGAAACTTCTACTCGTTCTCCTAAAATATTCCCCTCCCTCCTCCAAAACACTGGTTATCTTCTTTCCACTGGGAAATCTCCCCAGTTAATCTTTATCCCAGCAAACACAAGAAGAAAAGGAGAGGACTTTCTTTATGTGATTTTAAGCACTGGAAAGTTTTCTAGAAATTTTACCATTGAATGGTCGATGCCTTAATTCCAACTCTTTAAAAGGTGCTTTATCAATTTTGACCATTTTGACTTATTATTACAAATCATGTCTTAAATAGTATGGGCTGTTATTATGTGATAAGTTCAGCTATACAAAGAAAACAGAACATGCTTCGTGCCTTCAGGATCATCACAGCCTAAAGCAGCAACCAGATATGTGAACCACGAACTGAAATGAAAATGTTTTAAAACCATAAGAATCAATGGGGAACCAATGAGTGAGCAATGCCTTCTTCAAGAGTGGAGAATATATCAGGGATTTCGCAAAAGGAAAAATACTTGAACTGACTATTAGATGTCAAAGAAATGAGGCAGGAGAAGCCTTTACTGGGCAGATAAAAAGCAGAAGCGTTGAGGTGTAGGGTTGGGGGAGGCAAGCTTTGTGTAGAGAACTATAGCAGTTCAGAATCACTGGAGATTTGGGGGAACACGAGAAAAACAGCATGAGCTGGAACTGGATGGTGAGAATCCTAAACACCATTGTATGTGGTTGTACATTATCTGGTGAGCAGCGGGCAGCCCAGGAGGGTATGGCAAGAGAATGCAGATGGGACAGGAACCTTAATAGGAGGGAGGAAAAGAGAAGGGTCGCTGTCTCTTGCTTTCATCCTTGTAAGTGCTGCCATTGAGGAGTTCCCCTAGTGCATGGGCTCAGCACAAGTTCGGGGCAATCAATCCCTCAGTTAGGAAAACTATGAGTTCTTTCACCAGAAATCTGGTATTGGGGCTTTTGTGTTCCTGTTCTGTATGATTAAGCCTTTATCGTGACCCAAGTTACGATAAACAACTCTTCATCTCTATTCACCATGACAGAGTTTTGTGCTTTGTTTCATTAAATTTCCCATAACGGAATCTTCCTTCTTGCCTGCAAATCTTCTCAGAGACCAGAGTAGAGTATACAGCTTGGCTGATCTCCTGCATTAAGTCATGCACTTAACCAATATTTATGGAGCATCTACTGTGTGTCAGGTCCCATTTTAGGCTCTGTTGGTAGAGCCATGAACAAAATAAATGGACGTCCCTGCTCTCCTGGAGTCGCCACTGTACTGGGGGAGATAGGCAGTAAACAAAATAATCAAGAAAAACGTGTAAGTGAGATTGGGCTAAGTGTCCTGGAGATAAACAAATCCGGGAAGGTAGACAGAATATGTATTTGTGGAAGTGCCACTGAAAATGGGTGGTAAGGAGGGAGGGGGCCACTTGGCTGGCTCTGTCAGAAGAGCATGTGACCCTTGATCTCCAGATTGTTTGAGCCTTGCATTGGGGGTTAAGATTACTTAAGAAGAGAAAGAAAAGAAAAGAAAAGAAAAGAAAAGAAAAGAAAAGAAAAGAAAAAAGAAGAGAAGAGAAGAGAGGAGAGGAGAGAAGAGGAGAGGAAAGGAAAGGAAAGGAAAGGAAAGGAAAGGAAAGGAAAGGAAAGGAAAGGAAAGGAAAGGAAAAAGAAAAGAGGTGGCAAGGAAGGTTTTACTGAGAGGATGACATTTGAATAAAGACTTGAAAAAGTCGAGAGAATATTGATGAGGATTTATAGGCAACTCCATTCCTGGTGATGGGATTAGCCACAGCCCGAGGCAGCACAGTAGGAAGGTATGGATGAGACACAAAGAGAGTGCAGGAGTAGCAATCAGAATGGAGAGGTACAGGCCAGTCTATCTTTCTAGCTTCTCTCTTGGCTATCCCCTTAGAGATTTAGTAGCTACATTCGCGGGACCTAAACTATGTCCAGAGGTATGGTGAGCTCAGAACAAAGAACATTTAAGAAGCATTCACATTTCCAAGTCCAGAAAACTCTTATCTATCCTAAAGAAAGAGTGAGGACTATGGGAAATTAGAATCCAAGGGCACATTTGAAGCCTCCTTTGTTCTTTTTAACCAATAATACCAAATTTGTTCTTGTTAAGCTTTTAATACACATAAATATTTAAAGAGTCATTGTCAATGCAAGTTGATCTGTGATTGATGGAGAAGAGGAAGGTCTCCAGGTAGGAAAGTGAGAAAAAGAAGAGACCTTGGAGGTGACAGATGAGACTGATTTTCTTGAGCTTTTTGTAGTAGTGTTCTGCCTTCTAAGCAGACTCTTTTGCATTAGAATTATGAATACAACCTTATTTAGGAACATGCTTATTGTGTTTCCCTGGTTTACCAAATATCTCAGAAGTTCTTTAGCAAACAGATCTGAGTTTCTCTGGCCTTTTCTAAAGGACTGGATTTTGAATTCTTCACTTAAGGTTGCAGGCTTTAAAAAAAATATTTGAGCAAATGATTTAACGGCTGAAACAGCTTCCGGGCATTAAAAAGCTCATATTTATTTTAAAATGCAGTCAACTCAAGATCTTCTGTGATGGACTTCACTGTCAATTATACTTAAATAGATTACCAAAATTCTTATAATTTTTAAACTTCCATTTGTCATAGCAAATTCCTTAAAGTATAACAGGGGAGATGATATATTCAATATTACCGGTCTTTCCCTTTATATATATATATATATATATATATATATATATATATATATATATACTTAGTTAATGAAATTTGGGATTCACTGGCATTATTGTATGGGCTTAATATAATAAGGTATCAGCATCCCTTCATGTACATAGAAAAAACTCTAGTGAAAATGTAGTAAGTGCCAAATTACTTTTATGCACATGTAAGGTTTTCTAAGAAAATTGAGAAAAATCTTAGACCTGATATTATACCTTGACAAGGAAATAAATTTTTGAAATACAAGTCTAAATCGTTAATAGTAAAAACTTGCAATTAAAAAAAATCTAACCTTTTACAAATAATATTTTCTTAAGTTATACTTAAACCTTTGCCAAATGTCACCTAAGATTATTTTCTTATGTAATGGAAGGAAAAAAACAACAATACATAACTCACTCAACTTCACTAAGTTCAATTTATAACCCTTTTACCTTACATCCATATCCAGAAAATGCCCACAGAAAGGTAAAAGATTTTCACACACACCTAACATACGCATCACCTCTGTTGTCACCATTGGCTCTGGTGACACTGGGGGCTCTGGTCCCCATTGAAATGTCTTTGTCACTTTGTTCAAGTATGACTGTGTAGATGTGACTAAAATATATAATGCATTCTTTTCCAAGCAATTAATTCTTTTTTCAGTTCGTGTAGGCATAGTCTATTAGGCAATTAACTGTGGTTAGCTCAATTATAGAAAATATAATTCATCTGGTTTAGAAACTTAACTGACAAGGCGAGTGAACTTTGGCTAACCTCAGTGGGGTAGAAATGGAAAGTAACAAGACCAAAAGACCCCATCCTACACGAAGAGGAACCTGCATGTTAACAACCTTAGGGGTACACACATGGGTTGTGAAGTGTCTTCCATTTTAGCATAGTTTGGTTTGCAAAAATTATTTTTAAAAATAGACAAAAAAATGTAAGGAAGTTTTTCTTTTGGAGGGAATAATGTGTTACACATACTTACATTAATTATTGATTTAAAAAAATTATTGGATGTTTACCAAAACCTCTACCCAAAGGTCATTTTGTCACTGTAAATTCTAGAATAAGGCATATTTTCTTTAATGTTTGATGAAAACATCTCACCATTCATTTTTACTTAACAGAATTCACTCCCCCAACATATTAAAGGGAAAAGCAAAATTTAATCTCTAAAACATATCACTTAATTTGTGATTTAAGACTAATATGAAAAACTCTTTGCATAAAGATCATTAAATGTCTCTCACATAACTCTTGTGAGGAAAAACTAAATTATTTTGAATTTTTTTTTAATTTTTGAAGCATAACTGTCTTTGTTATATTAGCTCAATAAAGATTAGCTTAAAATTCTATTTGTAACATTGAAAGTAAATTCATGGGAAAGAACAGCTTCATAAAAATAACAAATATCCCAGTAGCACTTAACAGTTTATAAAATGATTTTCACAATTAGTGTATAATTTTTATAATACTCAACATCTCAAAGAATTTCAATAAATAGTCACAATGAATATCACACGGATTGGATAGAGTTTATGTCTGCGGTACTGTTTTTCTTAGATTATATTTCAGACAATTCTTACTATGTAAATAGTTGTGGTAAGTATGTGAAGAAAGAATCATAATAATGCAGCAAACCTCGGACAAGGATGGGGGTGGATATTGGTGGGAGGCGGGGGATGGGTGTTTGAAAAAAGCATAATCTGAGGATGAGATGCTTCCATATCTCCCAGGCTAACTTGCGAATTCCTCTTCAAGGTAGAGTTGTGTATTCTTTGCATCTCTATTTCCAGTACTACTCAAGGTGCTTGACAGTCAGAATGTTAGGCAAAAAATGGGCAACTTGGTGAATTCAAATATAGTATTATCATATTAATTAAAGACCTAAAGGTGAGACCTCAAACCATGAAACTCCTGAAAGAAAATACAGGAAGGAATCTCTTGGTCATTGTCCTTAGAGGCATATTTATGGATATACCTCCTCAAGCAAGGGAAATTTAAAAAAAAAAAGAAAGAAAGAAAGAAAAGAAAAGAACTATTGGTTTATTTTTACAAAAATAATACATCAAAATAAAGCGCTTGCACAGGAAAGGAAACGATCAACAAAACAAAAAAGCAACCAGTAAATGGGAAAAGGTATTTTCACAAGATACATCTGATATCAAATATTTCCAAATGACATATCAAATGTATAAAGAACTCATACAACTCAACATGAAAAACACAATCTGATTAAAAAATGGGCAAAGAACCTGAACGACCCTTTTTCCAAAGAAGACATACAGATGGTGGCCAACAGACACAGGAAAAGATGCTCAACATCACCACTATTAGGAAATGCAAATCAAAGCCACAATGGGACATCACCTGACACCTGTCAAAATGCTAATATCGAAAAGATAAATAACAAGTATTGGCAAGGATGTAGAGAAAAGGGAACCCTTGTGCACTTGTTGGTGGGATTATAAATAGGGCAGCTGCTTTAAAAAATAGGATGGCAGTTCCTCAAAAAATTAGAAATAGTGGGGGAGCCTGGGTGGCTCCGTTGGTTAAGCATCTGACCTCAGCTCAGGTCATGATCTCACAGTTGGTGAGTTTGAGCCCCACGTCGGGCTCTGTGCTGACAACTCTGAGCCTGAAGCCTGCTTCAGATTCTGTGTCTCCCTCTCTCTCTGCCTCTCCTACACTCACTCTCTGTCTCTTTCTCTCTCAAATAAATAAGGAAACATTAAAAAAAAATTTTTAAATAATAGAGACACCATATGATCCGGTAATTCTACTAGGCATTTACTCAAGGAAAACAAAAACATTAATTTGAAAAAAATATATATATATATATATAAAGATATATATATATAAAGATATATATATATATAAATATATATATATATAAAGATATATATATAAAGATATATATATAAAGATATATATATATATAAAGATATATATATATATATAAAGATATATATATAAAGATATATATAAAGATATATATATATGTGTGTGTGTGTGTATATGCCCCCCTATGTTTACTGTAGCATTATTTACAGTAGCTAAGACATGGAAGCCACCCAGTGTCCCACAACAGATGAATGGGTAAGATGTGGTATATATACACAATGGAATGTGACTCAGCCCTAAAAAAAGAATGAGAGCCTGCCATTTTCAACAACACGGATGGACTGAGACGATATTATGCTAAACAAAACAAAACAAAAACAAACAAGAGCCAAAAATCAGACTCTTAAATACAGAGAACAAACTGGTGGTTGCCAAACGGGAGGCAGGTGGACGGATAGGAAAATAGATATAGAGAACTAAATATATACATTATATTATTATCAAAATGTATTTGAATAGTAATGATAATTCATATACATAACATTTATTAGAATTGCACAGCACTTTTTCAAACTTTAATTTCCTTATATTACTTCTTTACATCTTTACTGTAAGTTAGATGTTTCATGCTCCCTCCCGATATTATTTTTCCTTTACACTTCTTGTGACAAACATATTAGATATAGTGACAACTGTCTAAATTTGCTTGTCCATTAGCTAGTACGTTTTGATTGTAAAGGTTTTCTATGTCCAGTGGAATTCTAATTGATTCAAGATGAGCTTCTTCTCTTTCTTAACTCTTATTTCTTGCCTTTAAGAAACTGTAAGACGAATACAAAATAACTCACCTTGGCCTTGAAAAAGGTAAACCTAAGCTAGCCAAATTATATTATCCATCCAAGCAGCTCATGAATTTAGGAGTCATACATTCAGGTTAAAAATTGTGAAACAGAGAAATCAAGAGCAGGTTGGTAGAAAAAGTTCAAAAACACACTGGTGAAAGGAGTCAGAGGTAGTGTCAGGATATCGAAACAGAAAATCAAAATAGACAGATAACCATCATGTGGAAAGAGAAATGTGCCAAGGAAATTTTTGGGTTCTACGACAGACTAGATTTAAGGCTTTTGTTCAGTCATTATCTTGCACTGCAATTTCCCCATTGACATATAAAGCAATGAATTAATGGTATATAAAATCTAAATTCCTTCCAAATATAACGTTTCATAATATACTGACATTTATGATATACCCAGTATCTTTGATTGTGGAAGTTAAAATTATATAAACAATAAATATATAACACTATATTTTCTCTTACTTTTTAAATGAATTAATAAATACAAAATGATATCTAAAGCAAAAAAGCAAATGATAATTTCCTCTTCCTAAAAACTGATATATTCCACTGAAAAGTCTCTCTTTGTTAAAAGCTTAAATTTTTGAGATAGAAAATGTAATTAGACTCATATGCACGAAATGGCATCCTTAAGAGTCACTTGACCTTTGCATCTAAGGATTTTTATGACTTCAAATATACCCCACAATATTTTTCTTTTCTTTGTTATGTACTAATTTCATCAAGAAGATAATAAAACACTTTGTGTTTTAAGACAAGCTAAGGGCAGAAAGGAACTCATATTTATCAGTTGTCTTACATGTGCCTAGCATTGTATCAAAGCTAACACAGGTTAGTTCAGCTAGGTATCAAAGAAAACAATAGTAATGACTCTTAAATAATCACTGCAACTGTGACACAGTTAGACCTCACTGTAGGCAGAACAAGTTACAAGCTTATATTGTTAATTATGCTTCATAATTTTTAGCATGGGCAGGAACAGCTCTTTTCAGGGCTTATCTGTTGCTACATGATTAACTATCCTCAGAAACTTAGTGATTTAAAACAAATAACACTTGTATTATACATCAGTTTGTGTGTGTGTGTGTGTGTGTGTGTGTGTGTGTGTGTGTGTATGTGTGTGTGTCCAGAACTAGGAAGGATCTTGGCTTGGTGGTTCCAGCTCAAAGTCTTTCATGTGATGGAATTTCAATGGTGGCTGGAAGGGAGGGCAGAAGGGAGGGCAGAAGGGAGGAGGTGAGGGCTGATGGGGAACCCCTATATCATGATATAATCTCAGGGCCTGTCAACCTGGGCTGGTTTGTGCTTCTTCACAACAGGGTAGCCTCGAGGTAGTTAGCATGCTTACATGGGGAGTAAAGGCCTACACGAGCAAATGTTCCAGTGACCATAGCAGACACTCCATCACTTTTCATGACCAAAACTCAGAGTCAACTCTGTTCACAAATGAGCCACAGACTTGTCCATACTGAAGATGATGGCAATCAGGCTCTACCTCTTGATGGGACAATGTCAAAGTTCCAAGTGAGTATGTGGTACAGAAGACATTATGGCAACCACCTCTGGCTAAAGCAACCCACCACAATCTTGATTTCTGTTTGCATCTTCATCCTTCCCAATCCTCCCCACAGACTCATTCCTAGAAATAGAACTTGCATGGTTTTGGCAATTATTAAATACAAGTTGAAACACAAAAACCTTTTAATAAAGAAGTATACATTCCCAACGCAGCCCTCTATCCCATTCACTGTAAACTTGCACTGACGAGTATTTCTTTGTACTGTGATTTTTCTTTCTCCCCTCTCCTCCCTTCCCTGCCCTTCTATCTTTCCTGCTCTCTCCCTACCTCTCTCTCTCTCCTACATGCATGAACACATAGAGCTCCTTGAGGAGGGACTATGCTTTATTTGTCTGATACCCCGGAAAATCTCCATCTTGTTCAAATTAAAGTCAACTGATTAGGGAGTTCAATTACTTCTACAGAATTCCTTCACGTTTGCATATAACAACAACAAATTCCATCACCTTTGCCACATTCTACTTCCTCTTCTGCCAAATTACAAATCCCACCCACACTTAAGAGGAAGATATGAATTACAAGGTCTGGGTCATTGGTGTCATCTTTGAATTCTCCCTACTACAAATCACAACATTTGGAACTGAATAAAATGTCTCCCAAACTGCAAAATAGCTTCAGGATAACTATAGGTGACTGGCGGTATGTTTCACATGAATTCTAGCATTACCTCTCATATGACCACAGTTTACCAACCAGATACCTGTCTATAAGAATTGGTGGTACCCAATGGATGGTTTTCTAATATATATTACTAAAAAGCTAATGTATGAAGTCGCATTGTTTCTGAACACGTTAGCCAATAACTTTAAGAATAAAACTGAAATATGTGGAATTGTTTCTCTTTTTCAGGAAATGCCGAAAAACAAGAAGGACACAGAATAATACTGAAGGAAATAAAGATCTCTGTGAAAGGAGAAGGCAATGAATAAAAATTAGCTTGAATGTCACTCATTATGTCAGAACAAGCATCTTCTAAGAAGAAAATTCTGATTGATTTCCACATAATCACTCTGATTGTATACAATCAGCCTCAGCCACACATGTGCTATCTCTTCCACTCTGTCTGTTGGCTGTGCCTACAAACGACCAACAAAACACAAATCAGGGAGAGGAAGTGACTAAAGGGTGGATTTAAATGTTTCTATTTTTACCAGACCTTAGGCTCCACTGTTGACTATTTCACAGATACCTGTAAGAGCCTGGAGCCGGCCATACGTGCTACCTGGAAACCTCTTCTGCCATTCACTGAAAGCAGTCTGTCTGTACTTCAGGATCAGAGAAAGAGTAGGTCCAGTTTATTCTTGACTCTTTTGTTAGAAAGATGGCGATAAAAAATTGTATTTTCTGCAGTTTAAACAGAGGCTGTTTTGAGACGAACAATTCTCGCCATAAAATTTGCTGTCAACGTCTACAAAATTTCTATTGTTCAATTAAGCAAACGTAGTACAAAAAAGAGCAAAGTTGAGGACATAAGAATAAGAATTCACAAATTCACTGACCAGTTAAGCTTGGCTAGATAGGAAGGAAAAAAAATGTGTGCATGTGTTTGTATATAATTCATATATATTTTCTTATTTCATCCACTCATTATTCATGTGATATTACCATTACCGAGCACCTTTATATGCTAAACATTGTATGCATCAAACATTTAATATCATTTTTAAAGGCTGATATATATATTTTCATCAGAATTTTAAAATAGAACTTCTCTTTGCTATAAAATGACAAATTTATACCTCGTAAAAGCTATATAACTGATTTTAAGAAATTTGAGCAAATGTAAAAGAACTGCGTGATACTATCTGTGGTTGGTTTCGTTAACATCTTTGTTCACAGCAGTGCAGATGTCTCAGGAATTTTTATCGGAATGCTAGAAGTCATAAACAGCATATTATACTGCAAGACAGGTGCTTTGACCGTTGTGAATAAGTATTTGATAAATATTCTGAAGTTCATAGACTTTTATAATTTGAAAAAAATCTCAGTGCTTATTTAGCTCAAGTTTTATTTTATCCTGTGGAAATTTTAGATATGGGAAAATACCCTATAGAAATAAAATATCTTGTTTCGATCGGTTACTATAAAGCAATTATCTCCCCATTAGAATAATCATTCAAGTAGTCTATTTGTGGGAAAAAAATCTGCTTTTACACACTTTACACAGTGGTGTTTTCTGATTCAGAAACTAAGGTAATTCATCTTAGACCTAATATGTTTATCTCACAGTACATGGTTTTTGTATGATATCTGAAAGATAGTCTTTCCAGGGGGTAATTCTTAAATTCCAGCCTGAAACCAACTTACTACATTTAAAAGCCCTTCCCTGCCACTGTCAAGAGTAGAATAAAGATTTAATGTTCCCAGTTATTCATTCCCTTTAAAAAAAAACTGGGGTTTTCACATTAAAAAAATAAATAAATGAAAATAAAAAGAAAGAGAGAAAAAAAGAAATTATATTTTGAAGCAAATTCATACACATTTATTGAGTATGCAAACACAATGACCTTGTGCTTGCAATTTATGCTAAAGTAACAGGCTTTTCTTTTTATTCACTATGTTACTATTAATACTATCAATAACAGATCACTGCTCATAGAAAATATAATAAAAGTTGTACAATTCATTTGTTCGTTCCTTTATTTCTTCATTCATTCATCTCATTTATTGGGTAAGGGGGAAAAAATGCTCAAATCAGTGATTCTCAGCAGGAAAGTTGGCTGCTGGAAGGTAAGTGTTGGTAGAATAACAGAGGAGCTTATGAAATGATCTGGAGAGTCTTATGAAAACACTTATGCCAACACCCCCCCCCCACCTCGTTACATCAGAATGCAGAGGAAGTTACTTCTAAGCCACATTTTAAGTAATGAGCATACTACAACCAGGTAGGGCTCTGTGTGTTTTTTAAAGAGCAGAGACTACTCCAAACCTAAGGTAGAGCAGGAGTGAATGGAAATGTCAGTTTCCTGACATGGAGAATGCAGCACAGGAGTAAGCACAATTAAAGGAAAAGTGGAAGTTCAGTTTGGGGATGTTGAATTTAAAATGCCAGTGGGATGGCATATAGGCTGAGATGTCACAGGAAGCAGTTTTACATAGGATCCTGTTGGAAAGGAGGAGCAGGCTCACTGAACACAGACATTTGGTAGTTTTCCTTCGGCAAATAGTGCTTTAGAACATCTGAGCAAATGACATCCCTGCAGCAGAGAAAAGAACGGAGGACTCTGGTGAAATTTTAGGAAAATCTAACATTTGCAAGATACTTACAGAATGAATAACTAAAAACATTTTGTTTTCTATTTTAGACAGAGAGTGAGTGGGGGAGAGGTGCAGAGGGAGGGAGGGAGGGAGGCAGGGAGGGAGAGAGGGAGAGAAGGGGAGAGAGGGAGACAGGGAGAGGGAGACAGAGAGAGAGAGAATCTACATTCAGCATGGAGCCTGATGTGAGGCTTGATCCCATTACCCTGGGATTATGACCCTAGCAGAAATCAAGAGTCACATGCTCAACCGACTGAGCCACCCAGGCACGCCAAAACAATTTTTTAAGGTTGGAAAAAGAAAGGAAGGAAATAGAAGGAAAATGGGGAGTTTAAGAGAGCAAAAAGTAGAAAATTCGAGAAGGGTGGTCAGAACCACAAGAGTATGCCAATAAAATAAGCAGCCAAAATTGTGCATGGATATAATGATGAGAAAGCACACTGATAATATATTCTTGTGCATTTTCAATGAAATTATTGGGATATGAATGGTATCTGTTGCAGAAAGAAACTACAGGACAGCATATGAAGGGAGATGACGTTTCCAGGAAGTACAGTGGGAATTTATTTGTATCAGGATCAAGCCAGACGCCAGAGGTGAGGGCCATTTGCTGCCATGTTTCAGCTGTCATGTGGGTTCCATCCTTTGGGTGCTGTTACTAGATGCAATGATCTACATTGTGCACTCACCTTCCTACCGGCCTGAAGATGCTGTCAACGCTGATGAGGAAGAATTAAAGGGCCGACTCTTGCAGACGTCATGGAACTGGCCAATCAACCGACTCAAGTTCGCCTTACCGAGGACTACCAGGCACGTGAAAATCGGTTCCTAGTTTTTAAAGTAGGTCGGTTCTCAATTTTTGCTACTTAGAGCAAGGCACAGGATTTTTTTTTTAATTTTTTTTTAACGTTTATTTATTTTTGAGACAGGGAAAGACAGAGCATGAACGGGGGAGGGTCAGAGAGAGGGAGACACAGAATCGGAAACAGGCTCCAGGCTCTGAGCTGTCAGCACAGAGCCTGACGCGGGGCTTGAACTCAAGGACCGCGAGATCATGACCTGAGCCAAAGTCTGACGCTTAACCGACTGAGCCACCCAGGCGCCCCCAGGCTGTCTTAAGTAAGAAGGAATGCTCATTTTTACTGAATCTCGATAGTAATAAACTTCAGGGGTACTATAAACATTAATATTTCATCAATAACTCTACCACAAAGTTAAACTAATAGCAAGGATATTACAAAGGAATTAGAGCTAGTGCTTTCCAGTTGTGAACTAAGGAGCAGTCTGAGGGAAGGTGGCCGGGGGGGGGGGGGGGGGGGGGGTAGAGATAGACATGAGGATTAAAGGGTACAATGGTCAGGGTGAAAACATAAGTAAAATCATAAACGGCATTTAAAAAAAATAAAAAGCAGCAGTCACTTGGCATTGCTTGAGGAGGCATTTTCTTTTTTTTTCTTTTTTTCTTTTCTTTTCTTTTCTTTTTTTTTAATGTTTATTTTTGAGAGAGAGACAGCGTGAGCAGGGGAGGGGCAGAGAGAGAAAAGGGGACAGAGAATCCAAAGCAGGCTGGGCACTGTCATCACAGAGCTCGACGCGGGGCTCTATCCCATGAACCCTGAGATCATGACCTGAGCCGAAATCAAGAGTTGGACGTTTGACTGAATGAGCCACCCAGGCGCCCCTATATAAACATTTTTTAAACACTTTGGTGATGTGCTTCAAGATCCATGATAATAATGGCCATAAAAAAGACATTAACTATAATCAAGTATTTTGACATTATTGATATGTTGACATATCGATTGATACATTATTCCAATCAGTCTTCAAGACAGACACTATGATTCTTTTAAAACGTATGGCGGTATGTCGGTGTAGAATAGGAAAATAATATACCCCTGAATGCATAAAGGTAGAGCAGTACTATATTACATCCCTTTAAAATTTTTAAATGTCTTTTCACTGAAAACTTTTACAATTGGTAATCTACCCTATAAAATAACTCTAAGTGTCCCCCAACTTTTTATTGCAACATAATTGTGTCAGATAAATGTTTGAAATTAAAGCTAAATGTAAATACGGGAGGAACAGCCTTTCTAATTTTGACTTGAATAGGATACAAAATCACATATACAGAATTACCAGCTCAGTTTTGCTCTATCATCTCTGTAAATACATATGTTCTGTATACAGCTCTTTATCGACTTACGATGGGGTCACACCCTAATAAACCCACTGTAAGTTGAAAATACTGTAGATTGAAAATGCATTTAATACATCTGACCAACCAAACTTCATAGGTGAGCGTAGCCTGCTTTCAACGTGCTCAGAACACGTACATCAGCTTGCAGTTGGGCAAAGTCATCTCACACGAAGCCTATTTGATAATACAATGTGGAATATCTCATGTCATGTATCAAATACCGCACTGAAAGTGAAAGACACAGTGGCTGTAAGGGGTGCAGAAGGGCGTTTACCCTCCTGACTGCGTGGCTGACTGGGGGCTGTGCTCCCGCTGCCCGGCATCACTGGAGAAGATCGGGTCACGTATCAGGAGCCCAGGGAAAGATCAAATCCAAAATCTGAAGGAGACTTTCTACCCAATGCATATCTCTTGCACCAGCATAAAACTGAACAACTCAAAGTGGAATCATCGGAAGTCAGGGACTGTCTCTATGGACACTCTATCCTTCTCCTACCCATTCATTCACCCATCTGCCTAACTACATTCAGGATTTATAGAAAATAGAAGCACAGGGGCGCCGGGGTGGCTCAGTCAGTTAAGCATTTGACGTCCAGCAGGCTGTCAGTTCGAGCCCCGTATCAGGCTCTGCACTGACAGCATGGAGCCCGGAGCCTGCTTTGGATCCTCTCTCTCCCTCTCTCACTGCCCCTCTGTCCTTATCTCTTTCTCTCTCTCAAAAATAAACATTAAGGGGCGCCTGGGTGGCTCAGTCGGTTGAGCGGCCGACTTCGGCTCAGGTCATGATCTCACGGTCCGTGAGTTCAAGCCCCGCATCGGGCTCTGTGCTGACAGCTCGGAGCCTGGAGCCTGTTTCGGATTCTGTGTCTCCCTCTCTCTGACCCTCCCCCGTTCATGCTCTGTCTCTCTCTGTCTCAAAAATAAAATAAACATTAAAAAAAAATTTAAAAAAAAAAGATCATTCCTATTAAAAAAAAATAAAAAAATAAACATTAAAAAAATAGAAAATAGAAGCAACATACTAAAATATCAGATGCCATTGTTTGATGGTAGCAGATGTGTGATTTGTTTTTCTTCTTTCCTCATATATATCTGTATTTACAAAAACTGTATGGATTATTTCATGACAGTAAAAAGAAATACACAAATTTTGCCAATGACAAGTGAGCTCTGGTCCCCAACTAAAAACAACCATGAAACTTCTTTACTTCAAACTTAAAGAATATGGAGGGGGAAAGAAAAAACACAGGTTGTCACTGTTCAAAAAAACAATACGTCAAACATTGGAATACTTGACAAAAATATTAAAAATAAATACCAATGAACAACATCAACAAATTCCAGCCAAACCTGACCTCACATAACTCCAAGGAAGACCTACACTCAAAAAGACTAAGAATTAACACATTTTTCCCTTAAAATGTCAATTCTCAACTCATTCACACTTTTATTCCAGCCCACACAGGACATAAAATGCACTCCATGTAGTTCCAAGAGAATTTCCTTAATATTCTGAAAGGTTCTAAAAGGGACTACTGGGTGACAGAGTATCAAAAGCTCCCCCTTTCTGGTCACATCCTCACTAGGGTGGAAACCTTAATATTTTTGTACAAATACAAAAAGTAATTCCTTACCCCACCTCACAGGCCATCTCTGGGGTCTCTTAGGGCTTGGGTCGAGTCAGAGTGAGGAAGTCATACAGGCGAGAACAGAGCTGAGGCAGAAATAGGGCTTTAATGAAAGCCAATACTCTACCTCCTTCTGAAACCTGAAGACTAGGGCTTTTGCCTTATTTTCCCACATACTGAGCCTAGACTTTCGTGAGTAAATGTCCCCCCTCACCCCCACAGCATCTGCCTGTGGCTAATCATTTCTTAGTTCACATCAACACCAGCTTTCCTAAACCTGGAATCAACCTTCCACATAGCTGGGCATCATTTACGAAAGTCATGGTTAATGCTGATCTCTTTTTTTCTCTCTCTCTTTTTTTTTTTTAAATCTTATAGCACCCATTAAATCAACAATAGGGAAAGATACTTTTAGCTAATTTCCAGAGATGAAGAATCTAAAGATCAGAGAAATTAAGTGCCTTTTCCAATTCTGTACAATTCTGTCCAAAATATTTAAATCTTTTCATCTATTAATAACCCATTTAACACATGATAATGTATGTAAATTACATAGTGAACAATAAATTAACACATAGCTGTGTAACCAAGATGTCACATAGGACCTCCCTCCTCTGAAGACTTAAATAAACTTCATTCAAACCCTCAGTTTTATGTCCAGAGCCTCCCTATGATTTCTCACGATGAGAATCTCCTTTCTTACGATTTCTTCTTCATTGGGTTCTTGCTCAATATGTGCGTATCTCGCGATAGGCTGCCTTCACTCAAATTCAGGACTAGTTTGGGTGACGCCCTAAAAAGGCACTCATCCAAATGCAATGGAGAGTCCTGCAAACTTTACCGAAGTTTTCTCAGAAGTAAAGGTGTTTTCTGTCCCATAGTTCGCAACATAGAACTGCTCTGAAACAGTAAAATTCTCCCCAAAGAAGCTTCCCAGTTGGCCCATTGAGAGTAGCGTGCTGGTGCATGTCTAGCAACAGGGTCTCCGGTGGGGGGAAAGCCCTTATTTGTACCGTCTGCCATTTTCTGTGGTGTAAATATCCTATGGTGGCCATTTTCAAGCTATCGTTGTGACGTTACTGAACTCAGATTTAGAACTGAGAAACCATGTGGACAACTGGCTCTTGCAAGCCACTGTGGGTGGGCTGCAGCCCGGCACGGCTCATTAGCAAAGGTTTTTCTCACTGGGCTTTTCCAATGCAGGGCCCCATCCTCTCTTCTAACTACCAGTCACATCCCTTGGGAATTTTAAAGTCTGTGTTTTCTCTGAATGCCGACTCCCTCAGCTTTTTCACACTTTATGAAAGTTTTAAACCATGTCCATAAATTCTTTGATCCACATCCTAGGTAAAGATGAGGTCTATACTCTCTCCCCTTAGAAGCGGACCGAGGTCAGTGACGCTCTAGTAACCAAAAGAACGCAGCAAAAGTGACTCTTTGTAACTTTCAAAACTCGTTAAAAGTAGGTTCTAAGTTTCTGCCTTGAGTTCCTCTGGCCACTCCTTCTAGGGCATGCCTACTACCCAAAGAAGTTCGACTACCCAGAGACTGTCATGTTACAAAGCCATTCCCCAACAGAGCCCCCTGCCAACAGCCAGCATTAACCTCCAGCCTACCGAGCAAGCCATTCTGGACATCCAGTCCAGTGAGACGTCACATGATTGCAACCAACGGTACCCACAGGAGAGACTCCAGATCTACCCAGGCCCTTCCCAACTTTCCTGCACCATAAAGTGGCAAGTAAGATAAAATCTCTTTTTAAGGTTCTACGTTTTGGCTCTCTTTCTAATTTATCCAAACTCATAATGACTGAAGTCACTGAGAGCAAGCTTTTCTTTTCCTACAGAATTGCGAAGTATTTTATTATTGGTGATAATTTAGTATGATACAGAGATGGGTAATATCACGTTCCTTCCTGAGCAGACACAGAATACAGAACAAATTTAAAGTATGGCAGAGAGGGACACCTGGGCGGCTCAGTTGGTTGGGCGCCCCATTCTGGATTCTGGCTCAGGTCATCATCTCACAGTTCATGAGTTTGACCCCCCTCATCGGGTTTTGTGCTGACGGCCTGGAGCCTACTGGGAATTCTCTCTCTCCCTCTCTCTGTGCCCCTTCCCTGCTTGTGGACTTTTCTCCCTCACAATAAACACATAAACTTTAAAAACAAATTAAAACTGAAATAAAATATGGCAGAGAAAAAAGTTGGCTTCATAGAATAACAGGTTCTAATTCTAAAATTGTCACAGTTTCACAGTGCAGCCTTCAATGATACAGCATCTGAAGATTCTATGTTCATTATTTATCACCCCAGATTTGGGGTCAATTAAATCGCCCGCCTTATCTAAGCATTTCCCAGGATGTTTAGGATGAAGCGCTATAAGAAACTCAATGCTATTGCTGAGGAACAGGTGTGGTAGCCAATGAATGGGGATGACGATAAAAAGCATTTTTTGTGGCTGGAGAACCCGTTACCATATAGGTAATGCAAACAGTTATAAAATTGACCAGTGAACTCCTCCTGTTCATAGGTTTTCCGGTAAAGCTTCTTGAGTTTTGTTTTCCTGTGTTCTATCGGAAGTCTTTTAAAAGGTTATGTTTGGCATTTTTTTCCATTTTAATTCAAAGGGGGATTTCCTTTCGCCCTGTCTGTAGTATCAATGTTAGCCTGTAAAATCCCCAGAGGAATGGAGACAGAAGTTTCTGGCGTCGTTTATGGAGAACTAAGGGATACACAGAATGCCATTCACAACAAGCAAGGCTCCCAGTAACTGCCCACGAGGCTTTATCAAAAATGGCATAAATTTAAACTGGAATCAGGCCAGGTCCTACTGGTACCACTTTAACAGAAGACTATAACCCAGTGTGTGAAGCGGGGCGGCCACGTATTTCTCTGGTCACACTGCCTGTAGAAAGCTCAGGATAAGTAGCAGAAGCTCTATTTCCATAAAATGACAATGCCAAATTAATCCTAATTATCCTGATCATTGAACATTTAAATGAGAATGAAGACATTAAAGGTAACTAATTACCAGGAAGGCCATTTCTGGGGATGAATTATAAAAGATTTGCAACAAAGACACCGCAAAACAATGGGTTTCCACTGCCCAAATCCTGTCAGTTTGTTTATTTGTACTGATCGCATTGAATTTACACACCAGAAAATTGGGAATTATTTGGTTGTTAAAAGAATGTGGAAAAGGCTCTGTGGAGAAGTGCATCCTCATTCGTGTTTCCGAGAAACAAGAAGTCACAGCTAATTATTTCTAAAGTAGTAACTTTATCAATTTCAGATGCAAATATAAATTAGGAACAAAGGCTGTGAATAAATGTGAAGTTATGAAGAAAATGCATTTCTGAGTAATTGTTGGCTTCATAAATTTGCTTCCACTGAACAATAAAGTGGCGACAGTTCCGGAATCATCATGATTTAAAGAGATGGAATGCAAAAATGGAGGAGACACTATAGGAAATACATTTTTATTTATGCATGACAAAACCCAAAGCTGGATAACATCGTCTTCCCTTTTTAGTCTAGAAGGATAATTTCCTTATTTGCATTTCCCCAAGTTGTTCCTCAGAAGTAATTCGGGAAAAATATTCTCGCCTTCTAGAAAGGAAGATAAGGCTGCACTAGGCAAAGTTGTTTTATATTTTATTAACTTTTTGTGTTTTTATATTTGTTTATTTTTGAGAAAGCAGAGAGACAGAGAGGAGACACAGAATCGGAAGCAGGCTCCAGCCTCTGAGCTGTCAGCACAGAGCCTGACATGGGGCTTGAACCCACGAACTGTGAGATCATGACCTGAGCTGAAGTCAGACGCTTAACCCACGGAGCCACCCAGGAGCCCCGGCAAAGTTGTTTCATTAAACAGTTAGGCAGCAACGTAAAAGGTATAGTTTTTAAAACTTGGTTTGATTCTGTTCAAACATATTTCCTACCTGCTACCAAATAGCTTTCACATTATAAAGATTTGGGCCCATGCAGAAATTTGTCTGTGAAAACAAATGAAAACAAAATGAAACAAAGCAACTTTGCTTCATCATGATATGTATCAGCACTGCATTGTCAAATCTGGAATGAAAAGTCAAATATGGAAAATACTAATAGGCAATATCCTGATTTCCAATTACTTGTGTGCTAAATTGCTTAGGGGTCCCTTGCCTTGAATTTAACAAGTGAATTCTTCATTTTCTTAAACCTGACAGGAGAGGGTTGCTCTACTTTCACTAAATTCCACCTCAGATTCTTGAATATATTGTTAAACTCTGTCAGCACAGAGCCCGATGTGGGGCTCGAACTCACGAACTGTCAGATCACGACCTGAGCTGAAGTTGGACGCTGATCAGACGGACGCGTTCCTGTACTTGACTATTTAGGTAATCAACATCCCCGACATGAGTTGAAACAAATGAAAATGTCAAAACCTACAAAAGGTCAGCAATATCATACGCTTGGGCCAAGAATATAAAGGAGAAGGCCATTTCTATCTTGTCCACTGGTATGTTTTGGGGGTCTGCAACTGGCTAATGTCCCATAAAAAATGCTTAATAATCACTTGCTCGATAAATGCAAGCCCAACTCCTTGTCCTAATACTGTTTATTTTCGATGTCACATCTTGCATATACTTATCCATCTTTCACCTTGCCATTCCATCCGTCCACACACATACAATGTTGCGTGGCCATGACCGATGGGTCAGACAGGAAATTTATTCCACTGGAAGAGTGTAACATTATTAAAGGTAACGAGTGCAAATAGAGAGTATCTTAAACCACCAGTGCGGTGAATCAAGAATCTAGTTAAATCTTGATCCGCCAGACCAGAGTATTCATTCTGCTGCAGTAAATCGGAGCCTTTCGCCACCGCTGATATCATAACTACGTGCAAATACAGTGAATGGAGATCTGAGACAGATCGACAGGAGATTACTTAGTTCTTCCTTCAGGCAAGGTCAGCAAAGAAACTGGGGAACAGCTTGCACTACAGACAAAGGCGTGGGCGTGAGCCAGTGTGTTGGGAACAGTGCTGAGCGTCTGTTCTCCTCTTCCTCTGACTCTAGTCATTGTAGGTCGTATTGAATCACATGACTGCATAGTCACCGTGTCTCTTCCGTTCCACACATTGAAATCATTACCTGGAGAGAAGCCGGTACTAGGAAAAGTCAGACTCTCATTCTCATGGCGCACTTCCAGGGGCCTCTGGCAACAGAAACAACGTGTCGGGATCTCTCTCCTTGGTTCCACTGCTGTCGCCAGGACGGCAGGGCGGGAAGCTTAGCACCAATTTTTGCTGAATAACAGGTGGTAAGTAATCTAGTGAAGATTCAGCACTGAGGAAACCCCTTCGTTAGAGGATTGCATGGACTGTGAGGCAAGCTAAAGCCGAGAAAGAGAAAAAAGGACTGCACGAAAGGGTGTTGGAAGCAGATTGGCCGACTTAACCCAAACTCCCTAGAGTCATTAATAGGCCCGCCCTGCAAACCGAAGGAAAGAAACAGAAGCACTAAGGGTGAAGTTGAATCTCAAAGCTCTGAAGGTGCCTGGCATGCCAGGAAAAATAATTCTAAGTGTTCAGGCATTAGGTACGGGAGGGAATGTCCAAAACCTGGATGGAAGATTTCAAGAAGGGTATCTACTGTGTGGTAGAAACTAGGTTTGAACCTTCGTTTTCTTGTTTCTTTGTTTTCGTTTTGTATTTTTTTTTTTTTTTTTACATTTACTTATTTTTGAGAGACAGAGAGAGATAGATCACGAATGGGGGAGGGGCAGAGAGAGAGGGAGACACAGAATCCGAAGCAGGCTCCAGGCTCCGGGCTGTGAGCACAGAGCCCGACGCGGGGCTCGAACCCACGAACCATGAGATCATGACCTGAGCCGAAGTTGGACACTCAACCGACTGAGCTACCCAGCCGCCCCGAACCTTCATTTTAAACCTTCTGTTTCCTCTTCAGTGGGACAGATGCAGACCCAACGTCCAAACTCACTTCTCCTCTCATCATCTGTGCGGCCTGGTGGACATTACTTAAATTCTCTCTTTCAGCTTCCTCAGCTCTAACAAGGAACAATGATTACAACTGCCTCACAAGATTGCTGTGAGAAAACAATTAGAAACTCTCACCAAACTGTTTAACATAAGATCCAGTTTACAGTAAGTGCTCAAAACAACATGCTCCTTTCTCAATTTTTAGGAAGTGGCAACGGCAACCAGTCGAGAGCCAACAGAACTAGGAATGTCAGCGGTTTCATCAGTTACCGTCCATAATGGATTTTGATTGTTTTGCTGGCCCCATTGGTAACCTTGTTATGGCAACAGAAAATCCGCAGGTGGTTTGGGGGACCCGCCATCTTCTCTGCCCTTGACTCCAGGAGATGGAAGGAGGCTGTGATGTGCGGGGCTCCAGAGGACATCATTCCAATAGATTGGGAGACATGGTCTAGTTTGGGATCATGTTTCTTCCATGACTGGTTCTGAGGTAGGCACGGACACAAATTAGGCTGATCAGGGCCTCTAAGACTCCCTTCTGGGGTTTAGTTAAGGATACCAGGAAGTGCCCCTTTCCTTCCAAAGACAGGTACTGAGGTTGAAAAATAGAAGTCATGCTGATGAAGCTTAATGAATACATGTGAAATGAGATCCACCGTATTCTGTGATGACCTTCGAGCCCTTGAATTAGCCCCACTTAAAAATCTACTCCTGAACTGTTAGTTATACAAGTCAATGAAGTATTGGATTTTGCATAAGCAAGGTTGAGTTGAGTTTTCTCTCACTTGTAACAAATAGCATCCTAACCGACTCATGGTCATTGATACACTCCATAATTGCTATTGATCACAACTTTTGCTTACAAAGTTAGGAGCTCAGATGGGTTGGCCTCAACTAATTTATCATGCGTACGCGGTCCCTAAGTGGGTTACAAGCCCTCGCACACATTTACTATTGCCCACTAGCCGATTTCTCCTGATCTCAATGTGCTTTTTTTCCCCCCTTTAAGTACAATAATAGTAGATGAAAATAGTGGAATAATCAATGTGGATAGATTATCATGAGATTTTAAGTGAAATCACCATGATAATTATATTTTTAAGTATTTTAGGCTTTTGTTTATATACTTTTTTGTTTCTGTTTTAGAAACTAAAATGGCTATATATATATATATATATATATATATCTAATTTTTTTTTCTTGTTAACCTGAAAATGTGCCCAAAGGCTAGAAAGCAATGGGGAGATACATTAACTTGAGTAAGTAAATATCTGCTTCTTCTCCTCAAAGTACCTGAGGGCTTCAGTGATAGGTACTATGTAAATGCAAAAGTAGCCTGGAATGAAAATAGCTTGGAGCTGTCTCAGAGAGCAAAGCTATTAACCCTAGGGTTCTGGTCACATTCTAGCTCTGGCAAGTGTTCAGTGCGGATTTAAATCAGTGCCATTTTATTTGAAAGCGGGGTAACTCAGAGACAGCACATCCTCTCGGGCAGCATTCGTGAGCCTTACTGCGAGTTGACATTTAATGCACTCCAACGCACCCAAGGCAGAGGTGCGACAGGTATTCTTTACCACGGTGTATGGAACAGAAATGCAGGCTGTACGCAGGGGGCCTGTGCAATCTTTAGATTGCCTTCATTTCTCTTATGTCTTTAATAGTTCATATAACAAACACAAGGGGTAGGGAATGAGCTGAGTTAAGTAACGAGCATACCTTGTAGTGTTAGGAGAGTAAACTGGCTTATACTTTAACTAACTGCACTCCATTTCTTCTGTATAGATTGGAGAGAGAGACAGAGAGACAGAGAGAGAGAGAGAAAATGGGTGAGCACTCCAAGATTTAGACTGAAAGCCAGGAGAGCCTAAGATATGTTCAAAAAGTGAAGGCAGACTACCTCAGAGAGAGTTTGAATTATATCAAGGGGAAAAGCTATTGAATCTGTTTTTAAAATTATTCTTGACGATGTAAGAGAAGTTACGGAAAAGAATAAGGTAAGCTCCAGGTGGAAAGCGGCTATGTAATGATCGAGTGGCTGGATACTAGGCATAAAAAAAATGAAGATCAACTTGAATGGTTTCAAGAAGGCTTCCAGGAAGTTTGGATGCAGGAAAAAGGAGAAAGGGCACCGAAACATACAGAGTCTAAAATGGCGGCAGAGCACGTTCTGACTTATGGGACACATTCCCAAGATTTGAGTCCTAGGTGGTTCGAAAGACAGCTTCCTCCCAAGGGTCAATATGGAGAATCTGGTTTTTCAGCAGCTGTGGACCTTTCTAAGAGTTTCCAAAATAACAGCTAATGACCCTCTCATCACCTGCAGCCTCGTAGATACGTTGTAATATACATGACAGGCCATTTTTTCCCTCTCTAAATTAAAAGAGAAGCATTTATTGGGTTTTAAACTAGCCCTCAGCATGGCAGGATTGTCCATTTTGAATAAAAATCTTTAATAAAACCTTTCCTTAGATTTTCAAATATGCAGAAATTTGTTGTCTAAAGATGCATTTTGAGGGAGACAATTGTTTAATAATAATTATAGTGACAGTTAAGTCAAACTGGAAACTTATTTGAAAACTGTTCTTATTTGTAATTTGGAACACATACTCAGGAAGTTTATGGTGTATTTGATAAAGAACAAAAATGTGTACAATGCATCACTGTAAGTGATGAAAAGCAGAATGTTCCCCTTATTTTCTAAGGCAAAGAGCTCAGATGTCCAAATAAAATATGCTAATATGTATCTATTTTTTTAAACAGTAAAATAAATTTTCTAAAATGAACCTAAAACAAAATTTCCTTCCAAAATTATTCCACCTGAGCGTATTGCTGCTTTAGAGGGTATATTTTAAACTGTTTTTTAATTTATTTTTTATTTTTTTAATGTTTATTTTTGAGAGCGACAGACCGAGTACGAGCAGGATAGGAGCAGAGAGAGAGGGAGACACAGAATCTAAAGCAGGCTCCAGGCTCTGAGCCGTCAGCACAGAGCCTGATGCGGGGCTTGAACCCACCGACCACGAGATCGTGACCTGAGCTGGAGTCAGACACTTAACCCACCGAGCCACCCAGGCACCCCAAATTGCTTTCTTTTTTACAGCAAGGGGATGCAAAACAAGAACAACAAGAAACAGCAAAAGTGATTGGAGCTGAGGTTTATGTGGTTCAAGGAAAACTCTGGGGTGAAGAAATAAAATGAAACATCATCTAAGACATATAAGCCCCATCTTCTACCCCTGGAGTGCGCCAATCTGCCCTCCTATGCACAGCGTACCAACCCATAACTGTCCTGCTTCTCATCTTGCAAACACGCATCTTTAATTCCCAGGAGACCCCAGCTTGAGAAAGCAGATCCAGTAGCTGTGAGTGATGCCACAGGAGCCAAGCTGGAGAAGCGAGTCACGGTCATGACCCGTGCAAGGGCAGGTCACGCCAAACAGCCCAATTACAAAACATAAAATTTTAAAAAAAGAAAAAAAAAGACTTCCCCCGTTTGTATGCGATTTTGTTTCGTTTTGTTTTTAATTGACTAAAAATACTGGCAATACTATATACTATATATACTATATTGCTGGCAAGCAATCCATTAACTCACTGCTACTCTAAAAGGACTCACTGAATAAACTGTAACATTCTGCCAGGTAAATTATGCAAGGTTTTGTATATTGTGTTTTTATATACGCGGAAGGCTCTCAGAGATGACAGGGGACCCATTTTTTTCAACATTTATTTTAAATTCCTTCTTTTTAAGTTTATTTACTTATTTTGAGACAGACAGGGACAGCATGGGTGGGCGAGGGGCAGAGAGAGAGGCGGAGAGAGAGAGAGAGAGAGAGAAAGAGAGAGAGGGAGAACCCTAAGCAGGCTCCTTGCCATCAGCACAGAGCCTGACTCAGGGCTCGAACTCATGAACTGTGAGATCATGACCTGAGCTGAAACTAAGAGTCAGACTCAACCAACTGAGCCACCCAGGCGCCCCTTAATTCCTTTGTGCGTGATATCCAAATTCAAGGGTCCGAGATTTAAAATTAATGAGGAGGTCTGTAATCTTTCAGGGAGATCTTAACAGCCCACTAGGCACAAAAAGACTAAAAGAAGGGCAGACTAAAATTCATTTTTCTTCCTGCAGCATGGTTCATGACTTAAACTCATGAAGCAATAATTTCTTTTTTCTTGAAGAACAAATAAAAGCCTTGTGTTCGCTCTCACTTCACATTTGAATCTGACTCATACGGTTGCTCTAAATGAAATTTGTCACGCATCTTTACCCAGATGGATGTTGACTTTCTGTTGTGGAAAAGAATTCATCCGGTGTTAGCGTCGACCACGCTGGTATTTGGAAGCAGCCAAAGGACCCTTGGGAGACATAATACATGGCTCCTCCTGGCTTGCCAGCAGAGGACAAGATGGGAAACGGTGTTTAACCCACATAGCGGTGCGGACACCCTCGCTAGAATCATCAACCTCTTCCTCTGTCCTCCAGCACGTGAATTCATTGAAAGCTCACTTCCCACACAGGCCATAGAAACCACCTCTGATGGCCCATGTGACATCCGGAAGGGGAAGACCTGGAGCCCCTCCACAGGACAATTTGGGGTCATTTGTCCAAATTTGGACCTGATGATACACTCTAGGAACCCCAACCCAATCTACAAGTGAGGAAGTAGAGGCAAGAGGTCGTTCAGTGACCGGTTCCAGGTGATGAGATGCTTTATTTTGAGATCAGTATGTACTTTATTGCCCCTGAGTGTCTCCTTCCGGTTTTTTCCAAAGAAGCAGATGAAAAATAGAAAACAGAAATGTTGCTGTTGTCTTTCTAGATCTTGGGACTGACTTTTAGAAAACTTCATTTGTTATTACCTTCCCTTAATAAAAAAGCAATTTTAAAAACTTAAAAAAAAAAAAAAGGAAACCAGAGCCAAAGGCATTGAATTAGTCATCAAAATATGTGGCTATTAAAAATTACCATCTTAATTTTGGAAAAAATAATCAAAGTTTTGAGACAGTTTCAATGCCTTAACTTCAAGATCAGATAAGAGAAAGCAATAAAGGAAAAAAGCAAATCAAGACTGTAATTTCCCAGGCAGTGACCCGTATACGCCAGAAGGGAGTTCTATAAACAAGAAATAACAATCAGTATCCCTCACTGGAGAAAAATGCCCAAAGATTTAAAAATCTTGGTAATCATTTGTAGCACTTATGGTTAAGAAAGTAATTAACATTCATAAAAACATATATATTCCATGATTATAACTTCTTAGAACATTTTTTGACCTCACTTCATTTTCAGGAGTGGGAAGTTTTATTTTGACCTTTTCCGGTGTTACATTCTTGAAATTGGATCATCAACCATCTCTTAAATATTATTCTTTGAAGAGAGCGTATAATTATAAATGCAAATTATGAGCTTGAAACCTGAAAGATGTGTTGCCTTTTTCAAGTATTTATCCTTTGAAATGTTCAAAATAACATATTGACAAAGGTGTATGCTTTAAAGAGGCTTTAACAAAACATCTGTGATATGATTGTTGCTATGGCAACTGGTTTATTAAACATTAAAATTATTAACTCTGAAAGCCATTTAGGCTAACATGAAAGGAGGAAATTTATAAATGTAATTGAGGCATAATAGGAAAATAATCTCACAGCAGAAGGACCCCCTCCATGTTGCCTTTTGGGACCAGAAAGATCTGTAGAAAAACGTCACGGCTGGTCCTTAGGGGCTGCAGGGATATGAGAGAGTGAATTGTGATAGACCCCTGGGACATTTTCAAACATTTGTGTAGGTTTTTATTTCTTCCAAGATCTTCTTAAGACTGCTAGTTCCAGGTTTATGTCAACCCAGGGTCACGTGACAGCTTTTGTGGGCCTTCGAACTTTTGCCTTCCTTGGACTTTACCATCATAATACTATCAGTATTAAAACTTATTTTTTTTAAGCATGGAAACATTTCTTTCTTTTCTATTTTAGGCAAAATTGAATATATCTGTATGGCCCTTGAAAATTGCATTTTATTTTCTTAAGTTTATTTATTTTGAGAAAGAGAGAGAGAGAGAGAGAGTGGACACAAGCAGTAGAGGGGCAGAGACAGACAGAGAGAATCCCAAGCAGGCTCCACACTGTCAGCGCAGAGCCCGATGTGGGGCTCGATCCCACAAACTGTGAGATCATGACCTGACCTGAAATCAAGACTCAGAGGATCAACTGACAGAGCCACCCAGGTGTCCTGAAAATTCCATCTTATTTTGATGTGGGAATAACATGAAAACTTTCCCTTCAAAAAACAAAAACAATGGCAAAGAAATTTTTTCTTTGGCCCTGAAATTTTCTTTCTCTTTTTGACTTTACAATAAATTAAGATATTTTCATGGGTCCTAAAAATATCATGGTCCGCAGGCACTGTGACGAAAGCACCCACAGATGAGTCGGTGTCTCTTCTTCTCACGTTTTCTCTCTACTGACTTCATCCCCACACGGCTGCGATGACTACCTGTACACAGACAGCTCACAACTGTCTCTTGGCAAGTCAGGACATAGCGTCCAAAGTCTGGCACCCTCTCTGTGTCTCTCAGACACCCCATGGAACATTGCGGTCAATACACCAAAATCCCAATGCATGCACTGACCCAACAACCTATGGTCTCATAGGAACTCTCACCTCAGTTGACAGACCAACCCCTTCCCCAAATTCACCAAGAAGGACAACAATACAATGGCCCCCATCTTAGTCTGGAGCTGGGAAAGAACTTCATTCCTATTCATGTGTATCTGTGTTTTCCAAGTTATCTTCATTAAGTATTATCAGATAGTAACAAAAGTATTTTGTTAAAACTATCATATCTAAGTAAGGTGATATAAAAATTTTTGTCAACATCTGAACCAATTGTAATGGAATATCAAACTCTTGTCTTATGCTAAGACATAATCAGTTCAAGAGGAGACATGTTGAAACCCTCATATTGATCATCCCATATTCCAATACAAATCTGGTTTCAGGGTGCCTGGGTGGCTCAGTCGGTTAACTATCTGACTTTTGGTTTCGGCTCAGGTCATGATCTCGTGGTTCCTGAGTTGGAGCCCTGCATCAGGCTCTGTGCTGACAGCACAGAGGCTGCTTGGGATTCTCTCAGTCTCTCTCTCTCTTTCTCTCTCTCTCTCCCCTCCCCTCTGCCCCCATGCGCTTGCTCTCTCCCTCTCTCAAACTAAATAAATAAACAATTTTTTTAAAAAAATATATGGTTTCAGTGAAGAAAGTATTCATCTTATCAGATACAGTAAAAACTATGTTAGGTTAAAAAAAAAAGGCAGAGGTGTTTACCAAATTTTGTATTATTGAAATGTCACTGTTATAGACTGAATTGTATCCCACCAAGATTCATAAATTGAAGCCCTAATTCCCAGTGCAATTGTATTTGAAAACAGAGCCTTCAGGGAGGTAATTAAGGTTAAATTAGGTCATAAGAATGGGACCCTAATCTGGTAGGACTGGTGTCCTCATAAGCAGAGGCAGCAAAGATCCCTCTGTCCTTCCCACAGGCACAGGGAAAGGCCACATAACAGCATAGTGAGAAGGTGACGGTCTATAGGCCAAGGAGAGACACAGCGCGGGTAGCCAAGCCTGAGGGCATACTGATCCCAGACTTACAGCCTCCAGAAGTGACAGGAAATAAATTTCTGTCATTTCACCCACCCAGGCTGAGGTATTCTGTTACAGCAGCCCTAGGTGACTAACACAGTCACTGATGAAATATTTTACCCCTTGGCTAAGGCTGACTAGTCATGTGATTAAGCCCCGTGGTCACCCCAGGGCACTCCTTTCCAGGAAGTTAGTTTCATGCCAGTTTCTCATTCGTTCAAAAAGATTGGAATAATAGCTCATATTTATTAACGCTTTCCTAGGGTGGACATTTTAACTCAACCCCATAATCCTGAGAGGTAAACACTATTATTATCCCCATCTTCCAGATGAGAAAGTTGAAGCACAGAGATGTTACTAACTGGCACGAGGTTGCACAAAATGTAATTAATGGAGCTAATCGGTAAACCTGGCAGTGTGACGACAGAGGTGGTCTTGTTTTGTTTCATTTTATTAACCCAGAAAATTATAGGACCTGTTAATGGGTGCGGATGATCAGAAGATACTGAACATCACTTTTCCAATGCAGAGATCTGAATAGGATTATCTCTGGTTTCTCAGATCGTGGATTATGGTGAGGAGGGGAAGTATGCGCCCCTCTGACCAGCAACATAGTTGCAGGATGTGTGTCCTCAACAGGCACAAAAACGGAATAAAATCACCAAATCCAGAGAATCACATCTGCTTCGGTGCTAGGAGGGTCTTTCCAGCACTTCTGAACAGCCCTCTCCTCTTACTCCTGGAAAGGGGAGCTTAGAGACACGGAAGGACACCCCCCGACAGCACCCATTTGCAAACAGGTCTGACCTCTGGTTGTACAGCCCAGCTCTCGCTGCAGGACACCCCGTGCTCTTAGAATTTCTTTCTGAATTCATTCCTGTGCCTCCCAGGAGGAAAAGTAGTCCTCATCATGCTGAGAGAGGAGAGGTATTTTGCCTACCGCAGCATACTTGGTAAGAACCCTATTCTTCAACCAAAGAGGGTGTTTTGCAGATGGTAGGACAATTCAGGTTCTTCCTCACATTATGGTCCAAATCCTGCTCTGGCTTCTGGGATACTTCGAAGCTACTCTCGCACTATTTTATAACTAGGCATGACCTATACAACATAGCTCATAAGGAATCCTGGGGAGATGAACAACAAACCGCTTGAAATATGAATACTTCCAGTGGGAATGATGCACTCACCTAAGATTATTTATTGTAGAACACTGGAGATGCTTCAGCACCAGATTTCCTCATGTTGGGGAAATCTGGTAAGATCATTCACTAAATGCTCATTACTGTTGCAGTGATTTTTAATAAAAAGAGCTTCTCCTCTGAATGTCAAAACAAAACAGCATCTTCCATATGTGTCAAAATAAAAGAAATAAGATGGGGTGGAGGGAGGGTGTAAATTCCTATGATCACATTGGATATTTTCAAACATAAACTCATTTATTAAATAATCACTGCAAATCACTGAAGCTATGATAACAGACCTCAGTTTCCATAACAATATTTTTGCTCATAGCACTGAAGCAGTCCTCCCGCACATTTTAATGAAGTATTTGAAAGAGTTGTGGGCATCTAAGCAGAAATCCCACATTCTGCTACCCTGACATGCACTGTTTATTTTTAATAAAACTCCCGGTACGACAACAGACAAGGTTAACTGGGTAGTTTCCTATTTATAGGACAATCAACACCAGGGTGAATATGAAGACTGTTTTCTTTCATCTTTAGCACTGATGCAACAAGTCAGCAAAAAGCTTCTGCCCCAGCTCTGTTAGGTGTTCTGAGATCAAAAGCACACAAGAAAACAAATATCAGATACTCACAGGGAACATGTTATTTGCCACTTCAGTGAAACTTGCAATCACTCACATTTCACGCTTCTGCTTTAAAATTCTGTTGCTCATTTTCCCTAAAAATAGATTCTGAAATCCTGTAGTTCCTTCCCCTACGTGTGGCTGAAATGTCTACTAGCTGTGAGGAGAAATGTTCAAAGCTCTCGGCGTAACGAAGAACATGTGGTTCGTTATCATTTCTTTTTAATTTATGGCCCGGGCGCTCTGTGTATACATGACAACCAAGAAGCAATTTGAAAATGAAAAGGTAAATTGTTGATGGGGTTGGCACTAAAGACAGCTAACCATTAACGTGTCTTCATTAAATGCACTGGCTCTCCTTTTTTTCTTTAGGTTGTTTGCATCTAAAGGAAAGACTCAAGCCCACGATAAGGTGGGAAAACTGGTCGGACAAATGTTTTTCCACTCAAATTTCCAGAAGTGTCTGCTCAGCTCCTGGATGGAGCAGACCTACCACTCTACCTTCAATGTGGCCTGCCCAATCCAACCAGGGTCACTACTCCTCTGAAGAGTCTTGTTTTCCATAGAACCATGGGATTGACCTACAGCATTCAAAAGCCAATTGACGTCATGACCCAGATGGACAACCACCCACCAAACCAACCATTCTGAAGGTATGTTTGAGATCACATCCCAAAGTCTGCAATTCATTTCTGGCGGGGGGGGGGGGGGGGGAAGGGATGGCTAACATGATGCAGAGTCAAAATGAGAGAAAAATGAGAGAAT
The DNA here is from genome assembly GCF_024362965.1 of Panthera pardus. Taxonomy (NCBI): domain Eukaryota; kingdom Metazoa; phylum Chordata; class Mammalia; order Carnivora; family Felidae; genus Panthera; species Panthera pardus. Next base: position 15,547,857 of record NW_026526654.1, on the reverse strand, counting down.
GAGAAGAACATGTTGATTATAACCTGTGGTTCAGTTATATTCATATGGACACGCCTCGACTGCTCTCAGAAATAGAACATATCCAGTGAAATTAAGTTTTACCAGTACTGGCCTATAAAAAAAGGATTTTTAGCAATATGTTGTAGCTCCTTGTGTTTGACTTCTGTCGTGAAGTTTCTGTTCAGTTGATGAAGACATAACAATAAATGAACACATCCATACTACGTCAATGGTGACAAGTACATCAAGCCCCAACAGAGCATGGGGTCCAACTGTATTTAGGATAAGCTGCTCAAAAATGTCCTCTCGGATGAGATGATTCTTGAGTAGAAATCTGAATAAAAGAGAAAGAGATTTGATACTGAAAAGAAGAGAATTTCTTCCAGAGAAAACAGTACATGCAAAGTCCATTGATTGCTCCCTATGTAACAGAAATGATGTATTTTAAGAGAAGGTGGAGACACAAGTCTAATTTGTGGGCAGACATAATTAGAACTCTAAGATCCACCAGGGGAATCTTACAGACCATTCTCAGAAAAGGTAGTACCAAAAAGAATTTTATTAAATTTGAGACATAATAGAAGTACTCATACGGGGTAAAAGAATGTCAGCTTGAGGATGGGATCCCAATTCAGAATAATGAATAATGAAAACTGGGACCAGAAACAAAATTAATTTCAATAGGAACAAATTAATAAGAAGTATAAATAACAACTTAAAGCAATTTCCTGAAGTTTAATCAATTCTCATAACAACTCTAGGAGGCTGGCATGTACTATTTCACTCTCATTGAAGAAATCATGAAAATGAGACTAGACAAAAAACGTACGCCAGGCAAAAATGACCCAGGAGACTGGAGATGATACAGATTCTTTGCTTTGAGAAGTGAATCTAACTGGCCCCAGTGGCCTGTTTATCCAATGGAATCTACCAGAAGTTACTTTCTGGGACTTCCAGGACTAGTCATAAGCCGTTTGGCATCTGCTGCCTTGGAAAATCCCCACTGAGTGCACTAAGCTGCCATGTAGAATAGCCTGAGTCTGCCATGCTGGAGACGGCTCATGGAGGTAGAGCAGTTATTAGTCCTAGGTTAGCCCAACCTTCTGGCACCCATGCCACACCCTCCAGACAAGCTTATCCAGCACTTACGCATCTCTGTGTAGCCTTCCATGAATACACATAGAACAGAAGAGGCACACAGCTGAGTCCTGCCCCATTCCTGACCCACAGGTATAAGATGTGTAATAAAAATCTTGTTGGTTGTTTAGAGCCACTCTGTTTGGGGGATGGTTTGTTGAACGATAACATAGAACTGGTTCATCAGTTGAACAGTGGACTCCTTTCCCCTGCTTCTAATACAGACACACCAAATTAAAAATAAAACATGGAACAATGCGCTTTGAAGGCTTTAGGAATCACTTCAGATGAGTTGGTCACAAGAAGATAATCCTAGTAGAAAGAAGTTATGAAATAGGGATGTCTGAAGTACAACATAGTGTGTCAGTGTAGATTTAGAAACTGAAGAACGAGGCCAAAGAACACAGAGTCACCAAGAAAGAAATCTGTCAATGTTGATGGCACTAACCATGGAGACACATATTCCCCTCTTGGGGAGTGATTCTGAGGAAGTTTCTCAATACCAGGGTGAGTCATAAATTGAATTTCCTGTAACTGCTGTAAAATCCTTTAAAGACCATTTATTTCATTAGCAGCTTTGAAATCTTAGGTTGGTCTTCAAGACCAATCATTATTAGCAATCGGGTCTTGCTAAACGGCTCTTCAGAGTTCCTTGAATGTGATTTTTTGTGGATCCGTGTGCCTGACTCAAGTAAGCTGGAAGATATGGAAAAGGTAAGTAAACATCTTCGAACTCATAAAATCGAAAGGCAGGACTCCTGAGAAACACAGGGTTCACTATACAGGATTGTAACGACGTTGCATTACGGAACCAAATTATTTAGCCAATAATTCATCTAACAGCAAGTAAATAATTTTTCATTTAAATAACTCCTATTCATTAAAAGGTCAAAGAGGAGTTATAACATTTCAGGGTCTGGAAAGTCTGGTCTAGTTGTTTGCTTTTGCTTTTTTCAGTTTGGTTGACATCACAGAACATTTCTAGAAGACCATCTCCAGAACATCAGAGGCACAGGGAGAACTTGATGATAAATCAAAGGGGACCCACAAATACGCTTAACCCATTTAGGACTGTGAAGTAAAACCCAGGCTAGGAGGAAAGGTAGTTTTCATTATTAAAAAGCGCGAAGGAATTAGAAGTACAGACAGGCATAAGGAAAAAAGTTATCCACTATCCTATAATGCCCTACCATTTCTTCTGTGCCCAGGACAAAACCCAGGGTGCAGCTCCCTCAGGGCCGCAGATAAGGGTCAGCCACTGTCTGCAGCCATGAGTCAGCTGAGGCATGTCCCCTTTGGAGTCCTGCAATGCATATGCCAGGGAGAGTTGCAGCAGGCAGATTCTGTAGGTACTCGAAGCCCCACCCACTTCATATCACCTCACCCTATCTGGGATCACACCCTTGGCAAGGTGTATAGAGGATTTACCAGGCAACGGAAATGCACAGTACCCTGTAGTAAGATAACTGGGTTGAGTACACGCCACAGGAAGACACCAGCTCCCACCCATCATCAGCCGGCAACTGCGCAGAGCTGTTTCTACGACGGCAGCTGTAGATTACAGGGACACACTTATTATTTCCCTCAAGCGGCCCCTCTGGACTGTGGTTTTGGGAGCCTTCCTATCTCGGCTCTTTAGTACACGTAGTGACAGCTGGGAAACAGCCTTGGCCATGCTTCACACTCTCTGCCCCTCTGGTCTCAGACAGCGCCTCTGCCGGCTCAGGGCTTTCTGTCTCTAGCCTTTCATTGTCCTCAGTTTTCATCTGTGTCCAACCCTCCGTCCCTTCAGGCATGACAACCCCTCGCTGTGCGGGCCAGGAACAAATTAACTGGGAATCTATCAAAGACAACATTAATATCTGCCAGATAAATCATTTAAATTGAGCCAGTGATGTGTTCAATAGTTTCAAAACGCAAAGGGGGTTTTTGTTGTGTGTGTTTTTTTATTTTTAATTGTTGAAACCAGCTTGCATAGGGACAACCCATATTATAATAGCTTCTTGCTTTCATCTTTGGTATTTAAAAATCCTAGTTTTCTGAGGTAGCAGCTCCTTTGCTGAATTTTCATGTGGTTAATTTCACTTGGATGCATTCTATCAAAGTGAGATGTCCACATTTTAACTGCCCAGAGTATTAGTCCCTCGCGGTCTTCCCACATCATCACTGCTGTCCAGTTGGCCAATGAATCCTGCCCAGGCTCTCTCCTGCCTGTCTTCCCCAGTTCCTTGATGACAGGTCACCTTTCACAAAGACCACTGAAACCGATGTCACCTTGACGCTCTCTGTTGCAATCTACCGGTTCGCTATCAGCAGATTTAGCTTCCTAAACCAAAAGGGAATTTGTCACGCCTGCAACTAACTTCGACTATCTCCCTTCAGCTCAAAAGCAAAGCCTAGATTTCTCAGCACAAAGGTGGAAAACCTTCAAGGTCTGCTGCTAAGCACTCCTTTTCCATTCATCGTTGGCCATTCTTTTCCACACAACAGACTCCGACCACACCAAAGTTCTTCCATTTCCCAAATAATCAGAATAGGTCAAACTCTAATAAACCTCCATGGCTTTTGCTCAAGGTATTTCTTTGCTTAGAAAGAATTTCAAGACTCACATTCAAAAGTCTTCCCTGAAACTTTTCCTAGCTCCTCTACGTAAGCATCACTTGTGTCCCTACGGCACTCTATTTGCACAACCCCAAGCATGTGCGACATTCTGTTGAAATTATTTCGTTGTGTATCTCCTGTCCTCACAAGACTGCGAGTACCTTAACAGCAGTTAGCATTCTTCACAGTGTAACACAGGAAGCTTCAATACTGAAGGTGCTCAATAAAAACTCAGTGGTGATGTTTTTTATTTTATTTTATTTTATTTTTTTAATTTTTTTAACGTTTATTTATTTTTGAGACAGAGAGAGACAGAACATGAACGGGGGAGGAGAGAGAGGGAGACACAGAATCGGAAGCAGGCTCCAGGCTCTGAGCCATCAGCCCAGAGCCCAACGCGGGGCTCGAACTCACGGACTGTGAGATCGTGATCTGAGCTGAAGTCAGACACTTAACCAACTGAGCCACCCAGGCGCCCCTTATTTTATTTTTTTTTAAGTTTGATATATTCAATTACTTGTGGGCTTTCTTTCTTTTAATATAACGAACTTGATGACTAGGATTTCAATGCTATTTGTATTGAATGACTCTGAACCATATCATCTTTATTTAATTTTTTTAATCTCCTGTGCATAATACAGAACTACACGTGTTTATAGTTAACTCTATTTTTTTTAAGTTTATTGATTTATTCAGAGAGAGAATAGTGGAAGGACAGAGAAAGAGGGAGAGAGAGAACCCCAAGAAGGCTTTGCAATGACAGTGTATAGCCTAGTGCTGAGCTTGAACTCACAAACCTGTGAGATCATGACCTGAGCTGAGATCGAGACAGATGCTTCTAACTTCGGCTCAGGTCATGATCTCACAGTTTGTGAGTTTGAGCCCTGCATCAGGCTCTGTGCTGATAGCTCAGAACCCGGACCCTGCTTTGAATTCTGTGTCTCCCTCTCTCACCCTCCCCTGCTCACATTCTGTCTCTCTCTCTCAAAAATAAATGAACATTTAAAAAAACAAAACAAAATGAATCAGATGCTTAACAGACTGAACCACTCGGCTGGCCATAGCGTTAACTCTATTTTCAAGTGAAAGAATCGGAAAGTTTTTCATTATTATTTTCTAAATTAGATATTAATTTAAAATTTAAAAAAATATATGAAAAACACATTTGTCCATTAAATAGGTACGTCCAAAACAACTTTGAGAATATATTTATCCTCCTAAGAAATTCCAGGAAAATTCATGAATGTTCTTACAAACAAATGATAAACTGATTTCAATCTTCTCTGCTTGGAATATCAGATAATGAATATTATTTTCAAGTGAATTTTTCAGAGAATTTCATGCCAAAATAATTTCTTGCCTCCTGAAAATTAATCTAATTATGTTAAAAATTATGATTTTAGTTTTCTACTATGAAAGCATGCAATCGAAAATACTATGTGATTGCCATGTTTAAAATGTATTTTCTAGTGGTGCCTGGATGGCTCAGTCAGTTAAGGGTCAAACTTCGGCTCAGGGCATGATCTCGCAGTTCATGGGTTCAAGCCCCGCATCAGGCTCTCTGCTGACAGCTCGGAGCCTGGAGCCTCCTTCAGACTCTGTGTCTCCCTTTCTCTCTCTGCCCCTTCCCCACTCATGCTCTCTCTCTCTCTCTCTCTCTTTCTCTCTCTCTCTCTCTCAAAAATAAATAAACTTAAAAAAAAATAAAATGTATTTTCTAGGTAGCACGCAGACATATAAAATATTCCTAAAGGTTAACATGTGTTTAAATCAACACAGTCATAAACAAACAAATAAATAAGGCTGCAAAAATACCAAGGAGATAATAGTTCATTTTCACCGAAAATTTCAATTTTGTTTAAGTTTATTTATTCATTTTGAGAGACACAAAGAGTGCAGTCGGGGGAGAGAGAGAGGAAGACAGAGAGAGAATCCCAGGCGGGCTCCACACTGTCAGCGTGGAGCCCGATGCAGGGCTCAAACTCACGAACCGTGAGATCATGACCAGAGCTGAAACCAGGAGGCGGACGCTTAACCGACTGAACCCCCCCGGCGCCCTGGCAAATTTTAATTTTAGCAACAGCACAAATTATTAATTTTGCGATCTCAATGCACATTTGAGAGTGGGTGGTGGGTTGTTTTTATACATCTCAGTGACTTGCATCGGAGACCCATTTAACAAAATGCACTCGGCGATCGCGTTATCTGTTTACCAACTTGAAACCTGGGTACACAGTGCCTTGTTTGTATTTTACTTAGGGAAACAGTCCTGTAAAAGAAGGCACATATTTCAGAAAATTCTTTCAATTCCCCTGGCCTTTACCCCAGCCCACCTACAGACATTGCAACAAAGTCAACTTGGCATGCAAACTCCATTAGGAGGAAAAATATTCTTCCTGACGTTTATGGGTTTATTTTTTAAGGAGAAATTATAAAACTTTCCAAATATGTAGAAATCCATTAAAAGTGATGGTGTGCCGGCGTAGGGCTCGCTTTTATGGTCCTACATGTCACGGCTCCACTGGTCTCACCACGTAAACCTTATTTCCAATTAGACAGAGCACCGCAAGAATCAGGGAACACATAAACATCCTGAACACATACTGAATATGCCACTTCGAATTTGCCACCAGCCTCTTACAATATATCCGTCAAATGCTGCAAGGACGCAAGCCACGTTGCACTGCAGAGACATTTAGTAATGTTTCACTCAAACTTCAAGTGCTTTAAAAACATCGCACACCCCTAAATGCGGTAGATAAACATTTTATCTTTCTACTTTTGATGGCATATTATTTTCGGCCTTTGATCTGATAGAATTTAAGGTGTGTCGAGATGGATTTTGTCAGAGCCGTCTCGTGAAAAGCAAGGTTTAGCACTATGGTTCCTGGAGATGCACAGCCCAGACACGGTTTTGGCAAGAGTGGGGACTATACAGCTAGTTTGACTACAGGAAATAAAAGAGGTGCTATTTAAGGGAAAGAACTTAGGTTAGAATGGAATTACTGCTGTAAAAGATGTTCAACTCACATTGCCATATGGCTCTTTTGGAACAATTCCCACGTATATTAGCTATATTCTTGGCACTCGGATTTGTGACATGCTTTTGCCGCTTTGAAGCTCTCTGAAGGTAATGTTGCATTGCCACACCTTCACAGCAAAAGTCATTGACAATTTCAACAGGAAGATCTGGATAAAGAGCTCAAGTAACCCACCTTGTTCCTTGGTGTCTGCATCGATAAATACACTGATACAATTTTACATCACAATTTGAGATTATGTATTCTATTAATTTATATGGACGGTGAGAGAAAGAGATTTTTCTATTGGGAGAATTTACGTAAAATAAATACGGTATATCCAATTTCAGGTAATTTGAAAAAATACGCCTGTGTCATGGAATGCTTCCATGAAACTCCATAAAATTTTTATTTTTATAAATAAAATAACCTGGGTGGCACCTGGGTGGCTCAGTCGGTTAAGCATCCACCTTCGGCTCAGGTCACGATCTCGTGGCTCGTGAGTTTGAGCCCCATGTCAGCGCAGAGCCTGTTTGGGAGTTTCTCTTTCTCCCTCTCTCTCTCTCTCTCTGCCCCTCCCCCACTCACACATGTGCACATGCACACACTCTCTCTCTCAAAATAAACTTAAAACTCGTTTTTAAATGAATCAATAAATCGCAAGTGAATTCCATCTCAGACTGCGCCCTTCAAAGGCAACATGAGTCATTCATTCATTCATTAATTCACTCATTCATTCTATTCGTCATTTATTAATTCCACAAATACTTACTGAGCACATATCATGGACCAGGCTCTGTATTTAGATTCTGGGATTCATGTTAAAATTTCTCCTTAAGTAGGCTGTATGCCCAAATTGGGGCTTGAACTCACGATCCTGAGATCGAGTCACATGCTCTACTGACTGGGCCAGCCAGCCACCCTCATGTTAAATTTTATTAAAACAATTTTATATCCAAGTCTTTTTTCGTTGGATTCTGCTATTGTAACATTTCAGAGACCCAAATACATGGAAATTTAAAAATATGTATGTAGTATATAAAAACATGAAACAATAGAAGAGTCTGGCTTTTGTAGAGAGACCTGGATATAAATTCTCACCCACTCAGTCAATATTTGATAGTGCGGGAAGGTAGGTAATTAGGCCTTCAGAACGTGAATATAGCCACCTATAAAATCAAGAAACTTCCCAGTAGCATTCTCTATGGAGGTATTTTTATTTTAACTATGGTTTCAACTCAAAAATAGTACTGTATCAGCTTTTTAAAAAATATATTTATTTTCTGAAGACTAATACACATAAGGCAAGATTTAAAAGGTGCAACAGGATAGAATAAGTATCAATTCTCGCTGCCTTGGCTACTATTCCCAAGTACCTGGTTTCCCTCCATATAGACATTTTCCTGAGTATCTCTCCAGAGGTAATCACAAAACTTTACACATAGGTCTGTGCATCTGGTATACACACATTTTTCTCCACACAAATGGCAATGCACACACTAAAATCATATCGGGAAGACAACACCATATGGGAAAAGAAGAGCTGCCTTAGTCTTTTTAAGAGATGTCTAATATTTCATTGAACGCATGTCTCATAATTATTATCCAATCACCTATATTTATACGTGATTATTTCTATTCTGTTAGTAACACAAATAAGGTTGCAGTATTCATATTCCTGTCTGATTTTGTACATGTGGGGGCCTATTTGTGGACAACATACTAAATAGTAGAATCAGCAGGTAAGCAGTTATTGTTAAGTTTTGCTGGCTATTGTCCAAGAGTCTTGCAGAGAGATTACGAATATTTACACTCATGTGTAAGGATCTGTTTCCCCACAACCCAAGCACAGGGTATTTCACTGAAGGCTTCACTTTTTACCAAACTAATATGTAAGCTACTTTTGCCTTAATTTTCTCACTTCTCTTAATATGAGAAAGCTTGAGCACCCTTTTACAGATTTGAAAGACTTCTCTGGGGCGCCTGGGTGGCCCAATCAGTTGAGCGTCCGACTTCAGCTCAGGTCGCGATCTCACCGTTGGTGAGTACGAGCCCCGCGTCAGGCTCTGGGCTGATGGCTCAGAGCCTGGAGCCTGCTTCCGATTCTGTGTCTCCCTCTCTCTCTGCCCCTCCCCCATTCATGCTCTGTCTCTCTCTGTCTCAAAAATAAATAAACATTAAAAAATTAAAAAAAAAAAAAAGAAAGACTTCTCTGGAAACTTTTTGTTCACATTTTTGCTTATGATTCCAGTGAGTTGTTTTTCTTTGGCTAGATTTTTAGGATCTCTTTAATATGGTAAAGTATTAAGGAAACAGCCACTTGTTGAGTGCATGTCTCAGTTTTTCCTAGTTGGCACTGTAAGATTTTCTATTTATTTCACTACGGTCATTGTTAATTTCATGAGGTCCATTATATATCGATCTTCAACGATTTTCGTGTGTTATATTATACTCAAACTGGCTTTCCTCACCACATCATCACTAAAAACCAAGCTTTTTATTTGAAGAGAGAGAGGGTGTGTGCAAGCAGGGGAGGGGCAGAGGGAGAAGAGAAAATCTGAGGCAGGCTCCACGCTCAGCACAGAGCCCAACGTGGGGCTTGATCCCACAACCCCGGGATGGTGACCCGAGCCAAAATCAAGAGTTGGACACTTCACTCACTGAGTTACGCAGGTGCCCCTATATTGATACTTTGATGTTTGGGGAAAGTATTAGATGTAAGGAGTAAAGAAGCTCATTTTATTTTTTAAAGAGCTATGCAGTATTCCCTTAGCCATTTATTAAATAATTTTTCCTACTGTATGAAATGCCACATTTAGCTTTTAAGAAATTGCTCTGTGTCTTTAATACATATCTAGATTTTATATAGAGATCTCATTTTTCATATATCCATGTACTTGAACTTCATTGTTTTACTTATTATATAGCCTTGTAAAAATGCAAAACCTAGTAAGTTTACTTCAGTGTTATTTACCCTCTATTTTTCATAATTTTTGAGTTATTTTCCTTTTTCTTTTTTCTCTTAACATCTTTGTGAAAACCTTTGTGAACAAGGACAATTTTATTTCTTCTTATTCCTTATACTTTTTCTTTTCCCCCCTTCCCTTATTATATGAGGTAGCACATTATAATGTTGAATATAAAAGAGAGAAACAGATCTTCCCTTTCCTTGAACTCAAAGAAAACTTTCACTCTTTTATAGTTGTGATGTTTGCTGTAGATTTTTTTGTATTTCCTCTTTATCTACACAATATAAATTACCTTCTATTTCCTGTTTGGTAAACGTCTTCTTAAAAAATCATAAGTGGATAAGGAAATTTTATTAATTTTATTGCATCTGTTACGGCGTGTGTAATCGCTATCATTAATATTTTAATGAAATGAAGTACAGTGATTAAATTTTGCTTTTGTCTATTTTCTTGTCTTTATTTTGCTTTTATAATTTCTTAAAATGGGTTGTTATGGTGCTTTTATAATTTCTTAAAGTGGGATGTTATGATGCATTTGTTATGGGCCAAACTGACTCTGCCGAACTACGGCCCCCAGAATTCCATCTCTTGTAAGTTTCCCTCCAGGGGGGAGATCCTCCCAGGGAGATTCTCTTGGAGAGAATCAGGGAAAGAAGGACAACAGCTGCCATTTGGTAGTGTGCATGTACCTTTTCTTGCTCTTCCATCAAATGCTATTCCAGGTGCTGCTAAAGAGATCCAGAGAGAGGACTGAGGTCCCAAATCAGTTGATTTTGAGTTGATTGAGTGGAATATTGTCCTTCCTGGGCCTGACTTAATCAGGTGGAGACTCCAGTAAGAAAGACCAAGTCCTCCCTGAAAGTCAGAGACTCTGAGTAGCAGCTGTGCTGGCAATTACTCCCTCTTCTCCTCCTTGATGCCCACCTGCAGATGTCAAGTTCAAGTCCATGTTCCTGGGATTTCAGCCTGCTCACTGGTATGCCCTCCTCTACTGGCCCTACTTCTCTGATTGAATAATATCATTCAAGAATATTTTCAAAATTTGTGAATTATGTGCTGTATTTACATTCCTTATTTAGAAAATTGATCACATATACTTAATTTATTTTAATCTACAGTGACTTGGGATCTTTATACTCCTCCCAAATAATATAAATGGCATCACAACTCTTTTTCTTTAAATACTTATTTATTTTTGAAAAAGAGAGAAAGAGTGCAAGTGGGGAAGGGCAGAGAAAGAGGGAGACAGAGAATCCCAAGCAGGCTCTGCAATGACAGTAGAGAGCCCGATGCGGGGCTCGAACCCACAAATGGCAAGATCATGACCTGAGCCTGAGTCAGACCCTTAACCGACCGAGCCACCCAGGTGCCCCACAACCCTTTTATTTCTATGCCTCAATTGAATAATATGCTGAGGGGGAGAATATTTTAATTCTACATTGTGTTTTTTTTTTTTTTTTTACTTACTCCATGAGGAAATAATTTGGTTTTACAATGAACGTTTACTTAGATTCATCTCTACATATTTACCCCCATGTTTTTGTTGTTGTTCTTTTTCCTTCCATGGCAGACCTTCCATCAGGGTCAACTCTCCTTCTGCTTGAAGTTCATAATATAAAATTACTTGTTATGAGTAATGAGGTCCTGCTGGTAACAAATGCTTTTAGTGTCATTCTAGCTTTTGTCCTAATGCTTGAAAAATAACTTCAACTTAGTAGAGAATTCTGAGGTTGGCTGTTATTTTATCCTTCCACTTGCCACTTTCATTGCTGTTGTTCAGAAATCAACTGCTGATTTAACTGTTTGTCCTTTCAGATCAGTTTCTTTTCATCTCTTTTGCTTACTGGTTACATCTATTTGTTTCACCTGATTTTGGTATGCCCCAGTTTTACCCTGATGTGTCTATATCTAAAATTTCTTTGTGTTTATACACTGGGAATTTGCTGCAATTCTTGAAATCAAGTCTCGGTGTCTCTCCTCAGTCCTGGGAAATGCTCTGTCATTATTTCCTCAAAGATGATCTCAACCCATCCTCTTTTCCTTCAAGGATGCTGATCCAACATCCATCCTTATACGTCTCTGTTTACCACATTTCTTAGTTTCTCTGCTGTGTTCTTGTCATTTCTTCTGATTTTTTTCTGACTCACTAATTCTCCCTTCACGTATTTTTAATGATGGTTGATTTTGTCTATGGACTCTTTTTAATGATTTATATTTCACTTGTACAAGTTCCCTTTGGTCTTTTTCAGGTATTTTGGATTCACCCCTATATGTAGACGTTTCCTTTCATATGCTTACCTTTTTCCCTTAGAACATAGTAAACACTGTTGTTTTCCAGGTCTGGTCGTTCCAGTATTTATACACTTTGTGGGCTGGTCTTGTTGGTTCTCCTTCACAGAGAATTCTCCACATGTGCTTGGTCAACGTGAACTCTGTGCTGCATGTCACGGCTGGAAACCGATTTGAAAAAAAAGTGAAGCCTTCGATAAAAGTGCCTCATTTCAGACATTAACGGCCTCTGCCTCTGTCACACCCAGGTTGGAGGCATTGTCACCCGGAGACCACCTTAAACAAATTTATAGTTTGAGGGTCACTGAACTACCAACGGCAATGCGCCTCCGGGTCGCAAATTTCTCGTTCACTTTTGATGCAGGCTTAGCTGGGGGAAGAGCTTTAAGTTTTCTGCTGCATTTGAGTAAGGTGTTCTATTAGAATCTCCAACTTTTGAGAGATGGTGCTTTTAATTTCTGTCCCTCCGGTCCCATGAATCCCTCAATGCAAAAACGCAACTGTCTCCACGTTCACGACTACCACCATGGCAACAGCAGTTTCAGCTTCCCTTCAGCTTTGGCCCAGTAATTCCTCAAAATCCTTCTAGCCTAGACTCTCCCCATTCTTCCTCTGTCATGACACAAAAACTTCTGAGCGTGTGAATAAACGGAAACAGACTTACAGGTGGTGTGTGAAGGGAAGGGGCGTGGTGTTAAGACGCACTGGTCACGTCTGTGCTCCAGGGGAACCAGCCCCAAACACCCAAGGCTCCATGGTAGGGGCTGTGCAGGGTGTGAGAAAGAGAGATGACTGGGTAAATAAGCCTGGATGCTATTCTTCTGATTATTTTCTCAGTCTGGATTATAACTTTGGGTAGTTTCAGGTTGGACCTGGATAACTTTCTGATTTTTATGATCCCTCCATTGACTGTCCAACCACCCCCATGCCTTTGACGTTTTATTATAATTAGCAGAGAAGGATGTACTTCATTCTTTATCTTTCACGTATGTCTTTTACCCTCTTTTATTTTTTAATGTTTACTTATTTTTGAGAGAGAGAGAGAGAGAGAGAGAGAGAGAGAGAGCAGATGACAGGCAGAGAGAGAGGGGACAGAGGATCCACAGCGGATTCTGTGCTGACAGCATAGAGCCTCATGCGGGGCTGGAACTCATGAGATCATGATCTGAGCTGAAGTCAGACACTTAACTGACTGGGCCACCCAGGTGCCCCTCCTCTTTACTCTCTTTTAAATGGATGAACCAAACACACAAGACAAGAATGTCTTCCATTGCATCCATTCTATCGTAAACACCATTGATCAGAGATTATGTTTGTTTTCTTTACTGCTTTGTTCTCCGCTGTCAACACGTATTTTTTAGTAAACCTGAGAAAGCTGGGAATAGGGACACTTAATATCTATGCAATAAGAGAAAAGCGGATAGTAAAGGTAGGGTAACAAAGTGTTGTGTGCACTTTATTTCTAGACCATGTTACAAAAGCACAAATGTCTACCTACTTGGTGATGGTACACATATTAGAATTCTCAGAGCACCACATTTTAAAACTCCCTGGCAACATATCAGCGATAATAAAAATACAACGATGATAATCATCCTCTCATTTTTGAATTTGTTACAGTTCCTGTGTCAAGTCCTGGGCATGCGTAATATTTTATATTATCGTCTTTACTCCTCACTAGAACATGACAACAGAGGATCTATTCTTTCAATTTTATATAGATAAAGAAACAGGATCAGAAATAAGTTGCCCTACAGACTCCAACCGAAAGCCAGGATTTGAACTCAGATCTGTCGGCTTAATTATATCTATATTGAAACTCAGAGTTTGAAAGTAAAAAACAAACATGAGGATATCTGCTCAGGAAAAAAATTCACACTGCCAAGCGGACCCATATCTCCGCTGCTTCTAGACTTTGCTGGGTGGTTGGAGCAGGCTGCTGCAAGAAATAACCTTGTGGAGAGTTTGGTTGGTTTCGTAATTTATCAGGCTTTTTTATGTGTTCAAGTTCTGTGGGCAAAAATGCATATATTTATCAAATAAATAAATGGCCACACAACCCTCTGTATCCCTGAAAATGGCTGCCGTCACTGCCATTCTCAAGTTTCCCAGCCTACAAATACCTAAGTGCAGCGTCATGAACTATTTATCTTAGATAACCTTCCGGAACACATACATATTCTTTCATCATTTTGGCAAAACATTTCAGGTGTGGATAGTCAGACATTTATCTGGGAATGATGTTTTTCCACCAAAGGCAAGTTCCACCCTGGTTCACATAGAGCTCCTCAGTGACTATGAAAACAGCTCTGTGTGTCTGTCTACATAGTGGGCATTACCAACTGTGCTAGTTAACATAGCTGTCAGAACTTGAACTCCTGGACTGTTTTGCTTTCCTGTGTTTAAATTGGCAAACTTCATGTTGCTTTACTACACTTTTGCATCTAATTGCCTAGAATTTTATATTAAGCAAAAGCGTAATTTCTGTGGAAATATGCATTCAAAAATATATAGCGAATGACATCATGCAGAAAGAATTTGCAAAGGGCAGAAAGAAACTTCGGCAGTTAATGTTTAGTTTTTCTGAATTTTATTTTCCACCAAAATGATTTTCCCCTTATGACTAATTATGATTCTGGTTTAAAAATGTATTGCTAAAGGGATTTCTGCATATTTTACTCTAATCTCTTTCAAGAATCCAATGACTGTATTCAAAAATATTTGGGGGAAAATATTTAAATTAAAATGTAACAAAATGTGAACATATAAAAATTGTCTGTTATTAGGAGGTTTTAAACTATGAGTTCTATGCTAATTCATTCAAAGACAATAATTCTGGTTTAAATGATTTCTCAGAGTTCCCATTTATAAATTAGTTTTATTGGAAGTCACATGAGTTCTTTTCATTTCTTTGGGTACCACTTAAACTTAGTTCACTAAGTGGGTCTCCCAATGGCCTGAAAGAGCTAATGCAGCTACCAAAGTCATTTACCCAAAATTGGGGGAAAACCAGACAGAGGGTGCACTGGCCTCATTAATCAAAACTGACTCTAAATAGATATATTATTATTTAAATGTATTTACATCAGTAAGGAATGGAGTGTCTATTAAAATCAATGTTATGCCAACACACTAAAATACACTAGAAAACTTATAAATTTTAATTAATGCCAAATATTCAGATTTTTCCAAACTAAGTTTTTCTTTACTAAATACCATTGAAGAAAGCTTTTATCTGTATTCTGTATGCGTGACAAAACTTATGAACCACCATGAGGATTATTCCACAGATTTCACATTTTATAAGAAATCATCTAAACTTAACATTGCTCTTTTGCAGCTGTTTGATTCAGATGCCAGTTCTAAGGGTTTATATAATTAATGGCAGCCCATTGAATTTAATTTGCTAAGTACAGTAATCACAGTTAGCGTATTATATTTACAACAATAGGCTATACAAAAAATCGTCAAAGTTTTGACTCCAGGTAAGGAAATCTGTTGCTTCTTTCAACCCTTTTTGATAAACAAACCAGGTGTGTGTGTTTATTTATTTTTGTATACTATCATTAATTGAGCAGGGACTTTGAAGATCATCTTGCTTTAGGTTCCCATTCAATATAGTAATCTCCTCATTGATACCAGTGACCCACGGCCACTGGGTCATTACGTGTTTCCAGCGATGAGAAACTCAACATTTTAAAAAAACGTTTCATTATTGCAGTTCATCAGTAGACTGATCTATTTTTATGAATCCCTTTATATTATTCCACGAACATAAAAATCGTGTCATTCTTTTGGATGTATTATGCCTGTACAATTTTCAACAATCTCTAGCTCAGTAATTTCTACCGACATAAGGAAACTTTTAAGCGATCCTTATTCAAATACAGGCAGAATGAGAAAAAAAAATTAGGAGAAAGTATACTATTCCCTACAGATATAAAGTCTGCCTTCAGAATTAAGAATATACATCTTTGCTTTTGTTTCCCTTGCCTCTGGACCTTCTTTGTCCAGCAAGAAGGCGCTGCGGCCAAGGTCAAGAGGTTGCTGCCTGTGTTCTCCTGTTGGATTCTGATGGTTTCCTGTCTCGCATTCAGGTCTCTCATCCATTTTGAGTTTATTGTGTTGTGTGGTGTTAAGAAAGTGGTTCAGGTTCACTCCTCTGAATGTTGTCCATCTGTAGATGAATGGATAAAGATGGCGTGGTGTCTGTGTATAATTATATGCATACAGATGTGTACACACACACACACACACACACACACACACACATAATGGAGTATTATTCAGAGATGAAAAAGAATGCAGTCTTGCCCTTTGCAACAATGTGGCTGGAACTAGAGTGTATTACGCTAAGTGAAATAGTCAGAGAAAGACAAATATCACATGATTTCTCTTATGTGGAATTTAAGAAACAACAGATGAGCATCGGTGAAGGAAAAGAAAAACAAGACAAAAACAGAGAGGGAGACAAACCATAAGAGACTCTTAAATACAGAGAACAAACTGAGGGTTGCTGGAGGGGAGTTGGGTGGGGGGATGGGCTAAATGGGTGATGGGCGTTAAGGACGGCACTTGTTGGCATGAGCACTGGGTGGCATGTGTAAGTGTTGAATCATTGGATTCTACTCCTGAAACCAATATTACATTGTATGTTAACCAACTTGAATTTAAATAAAAACAAAACAAACAAACAAATAAATTAAGAATATACATCCTCACTTCTACCAATCTTATAACCAAAAGTCAACATTTTAACATTTATTCATTTTTGAGAGACAGAGAGATGGAATACTAGCAGTGGTGGGGCAGAGAAAGAGGGAGACGGAATCTGAAGCAGGCTCCAGGCTCTGAGCTGTCAGCACAGAGCCCAACACGGGGCTGGAGCTCACGAGCCATGAGATCATGACCTGAGCCAATGTCAGACGCTTAACCAACTGAGCCACTCAGGTGCCTCCCACCTTTTTAAAAAAAAAATTTTTAATGTTTATTCATTTTTGAGACACAAAGTGCAAAGGTCAACATTTTGAAGGAAGGACCATCAATTTTGTTCTTAAGCATCTGAATATCCATGAGATGCAGGAAAATTACTGAAGCAAAAAGGCTTAATCATTGACACGTTGTTTTGTTTTCTTTTGTTTAAATGAGGACACAGAGAAAAATCTGTCCTCCCCCCATGGTCTCCATGTCAGGAACATGAGCCCAGACTATAGCAGGCTGAGTTCAGTTCAGTGTTTACTATATCCAGCTCATCTCCGGAAAGCGCCCACAGCAGAACGAGGCCTAGAACCTTCCAAAGACTCAGAGCGCTGATTTAGAGACCACCCTCCAGTACTTTCAGTAGGTAGGGGAGAAGGCAGTTGGACGGATCATTTTCTCTGTACATTCCCACTTGGGAGTTAAATCTCTGCATCTGGAAAGAGGCTGATGAGGTGGGTCCGGGCACCATCTACCCTCTTCCCATACTTCAACTAGGAAAGCTGCCTTTTATGCTTTCGTTTATAGGTTAGGTTAGATTTCCAAGAAAATTGTGATTTGAAAGAATTATGCTGCTCCCATAAACTTGTGGAGCGGCTCCTATATTTCCCTGTGAAGAGTTTCCGACTTTCCAGATAGCAGGTTCTCTGTTACCATTTTAAATCGAGAAGCGTGAGTCAGAAATGGCATATATTTGTTTCCTAGTGGTTTACTTGTACAAACATATGCAGACGAATCAATCTCACTGATCACTTTACATCAGGTATACCAATAATTAATTTCAGTTCTTATACTCCTACATAATGTCATAAAGATCCTTCTTTCATGCAAAAATATTTTGTGCATTCTTCTTTCCTCCCAGCAAAACCACAAATGGTTAAGAAAATGCAGAGAAAGTAAAAACTGATCATTTACTTTAGAAATAAAACATCCCGGGGTGCCTGGATGGCTCAGTCGGTTGGGCATCTGACTTGGCTCAGGTCATGATCTCACGGTTCGTGGGTTCGAGCCCCATGTCGGGCTGTATGCTGACAGCCTGTAGCCTGCTTCGGATTCTGTGTCTCTGTCTGTCTACCCCTCCCCCACTCAACTCTGTCTATCTCTTTCAATAATAAATAGACATTAAAAAAAATACAGGAAAAAAATTTTTAAAAAAGAAACAAAACATCCAAAGCCTTAGAATTTAAAATACAGGAAATGATAAAAGCAACTAAACTAAACTAAACTAAACTGAACTAAACTAAACTAAAATAAAAAAGAAGTACCAGAAATAAAAACTTCACTACTAGGGGACCGGGACAGAGGCCACAAAAAATAATTCTGTGAGAATACTTGGCTTCAGATTAAATGTAAGGTGGATATTCAGGGTGGGCAGAACATTGTTTTATCTGAGCCCATACTTTTATCCCTAGCTGTTACCTTCTATTGTTCAAAGATGATGTTGTGTAGGATAGATTGGCCACGGAGACACAGTGCAGACCCAGCGTAAGAATTTATTTGCTGCAACCCTGCATTCTTGTAATGTTCCTGTGGGTGCCCTTCAGAATAAAGTGGAAAGGAAACAGCAAAGTGACTCACTGTGTGATAAATGAATGTACCCAAAAACATGAGCCTGTAATTCCAGCCAGAATTACTGATTCAGACTTGTCAAGAAAAACATGAAAGAAAATAGAAAAGGTTTCTCACAATGCCAACTTAATCAAAAGCCTTGAACATGATAATAAAAACATTGGACGGGGGAAAACATGAAGATACCCAGCTGGTTTCCTGAGCGCAAGGAGATAAAGTTTGGAGGCAATATGGATTCTGTAAGTAAAGGGGATAGATGTGTAGTCCAAATTGCTTTGCACCTCAAAATCAAGTCTTTAAAGTGAATTATCATCCAAGTACTTATCTCTCAGTTTACCTGGCATTTCTAAAATAAATAGAATCATAATTTTTAAAAGTGCATCAACTGAGCTCGGCTAGATTTTGAGTTCGGTTATGGGGAATTTGGGGTCATTCATCTCTAAAGTTATTTGCACGCGCTGATGGATTCACAGGAAGAATTATGCCTTATGTGGGTTTTTTTGTTGGGAAGGAGAGGATTATTTGAGAGCAGATAAAGGAGTCAAGGCACCAAGGGAGATCAGAAAGTAATGGAGGGGACTGGTAAAGCTTTTCCTGTTGTTTCGAGCACCGTGAAGAGAAAATGACCCATTGGAAGTGGGCGTGGCCACTTTCCTGCTAGAGTTTTTGAGCCTCTGGCAAATAAGGGCTATTTTCAGGCACCACTGATGGAGGAGGGCAGGAGGAATGGCAGAGAGGAGTATTCCCTGCTTGTGTAGGGTGTCACGTGTCACTTGCCATATTGGTGTGGTGGCTGTGGGACATTGGGAGCCAGCAGCAGCCTGGCCTAAACAGCGCTCTTCCAATGGAATCATCTAAGAAACAACAGGAGGAGACACAGTAAGAGCCCACAGGAGACACTATCCAAGCAACTGCCAGGAAGGAGAGAATGTGCAGGGGACTGAGCCTCTCCAGCCAGACCTTAGGACCTGCAAGGAGAATTCTACACAGTTTTTACAAAGTAGGTAGCTCTCAATGCAGACCTACTATGAGGGTCTATTTTATATGTCAATTTGGAGCACAGTGCCCAGAAAGTTGATCAAACATACCACTTCAGATATTGCTATAAAAGTATTTTGAAGATGAGATAACATTTAAACCAACAGATGCTGAATAAAAGAGCTCACTCTCCATAACCCAGGTGGGCCTCTTCCAGTCTGCTGAAGACCATAAGAGAAAAAGATTCACATCTCCCACGACAGCCTTCAGACTCAGGCTTCAGCATGAAGTCTTCTGGGGTCTACACTCTGCTAGTCTTCCCTGCAGACTTCAGTCCTGCCAGCCCCACATACCCTATTTGTTCTGTTTCTCCGAAAAACCCCGACTAATACACCTACCACGATCAGGCTCTTTCGGCATATCATTTCTAGCTTTAAACAGCCTGTCAAAATATTTGTTAATGCACCACCACCCCCTCTTTATGGATGAGAAAACTGAAATTCAGAGAAATTAAGCAACTTGTCCAAATCGCAGAGCTAATACATTGTGGAGAGAAAATTAAGGCCATGTGTCTCTCATTCCAGAATCTCCACCTGCTACACTTGCTAAGTATTTTACTAAACAAGTGTGTGTATCACTGTAAAAGTCCCAAAATGTATATCGTTCTTATTACATAGGCTATCTATCTATCTATCTATCTATCTATCTATTTCTATATATATATCTATCTTATTAGATTAGGCTATGTAAATTCTTATAACTCATTCAAGAGATTCACTGAAAAATGCCAAAATATTAAGCAAAATATTAAGATAATCAAATAAGGAGATGATATTTTTCTCCTGTATTTATAATGTCATTTTAAGGAAATCCTACCATGTAAGTCCAATGGAAAGAAGACACTAGACTGCAGAATGGGCCAGTACCTCTACATTCCATTGTTTAAACCTTCATTTGAACTTTGATTGGAAAGAACCTTTTTTAAAGGAAATGATCAATTCTCAACGAAAAAAAAATCAACCTTTTGGATGTATGATGTACTATCTTCCAACACATGGATCTTCATGGAAATTTTTGATCTTAAGACTCCATTTAACTTCCATCAATAAAAAATGTATTATAATAAATACAAGTGACAAGGTCACCCGTGACCAAGAGAATTGTGTGTTTTTTGGCTTTCATCCCATATGATTGTTTGGAGAAAGGCACATACATATGTGCGTGCATATATGTACATATGTATGTATATATAATCATATATCATAAATTATATATATGTATACATATGCCATATGTGTGAATATATACAACATATATTTTCTATATTTTAAGTTCCTATTTAATGAGTAAAGGTAAAAACACAAGTTTTGTCAGATCTATAGTAAAACCGTGCCTTGATGACAGGCCCCCAGGAAAGGTTGAATGAATAATCCATTTCTGTAGACGTCTATTTCTTAGTGTGAAGAGAAAATTGAAACTCAAGGCACAGATTTTACTTCTTTCTACTTTTAACAAAACTTATTTGAAAAAAATTACATTTTTGTAAATTGAAAATATTTTTGTATGATTTCATGTAATATGCAATTATCTATGTTTACCAAAACATATGTTCATAGAAGTTACATAAAATATCCCACTTTAGTATATCTCTTTAAAATTTTCAAGATACCGTAAAATATTTAAATACTTCAGCTATATAATTAAAAAGATAAAAAGAAAAAAAATTAAAGAGAAAGGAAAATTTTACAGGAGAATGCCAGCTAATAAATATGAAGGGTATGACAAAATTAGAGATATCGCCATTTGGCAATCCACAATAATAACTTTTCGGGGGCAAGGACCAACCATCAGATGCTAAAACCCACTGGGCGAAAGTTCTTGGGATAAAGGACCTTCACGCTGCCACAAGGCAACAACATTTCACTTATTATTTGCCTCCCCCTTCCCCCCACCAAAACATGTACTTTCACAATGAAGACACCTGACAGTCACCATTGAAACCACATCACCAAACTTAGAGTCACCAATCAAATTTAACAATCCCACCAACAGCGGGCAACATGAAATGATGTACCTCCCATTACAATACCCAAAGCATTCAATATCTCCTATGTAATAGTGTACTAAAAACGTTTTGACTGTAAACACAGGGACACAATGAGACAGATCTAGAATGCAGGGCGTTCTATAAACAACTCTTACAGACTTCAAACAGTCAGTTTTGGAAACCAAACCAAAACAAGTCACTACACAAACGAATAAAAAGCCATCCTCCGCTGAAAGAGACTTAGAAAAAGAGAAAAATCGAACAAGTAAACACAAAAATGCAATGTATAGACCTTGATTTTCATCCTGGATCCAAACACAAACAAACAAAACAAATAAAACTATGAGTAAATTTGTATACTAGATGGTATTATTAAATTATTATTGACTGTCTTATATGTGATTGAAAGCTCTTTGGTTATCGAACGGCATATTATTATTCTTAGGAGATGAGTGAATATCAAAATATTTAGGGGAAAAGTGTCGTGATCTCTATAGTGAACATTTAAAGAGTTTAGAAAAATACATGTGACCCTGTGTTGCATGCGTGTGATATACAGATAAAAAATCTAAAAGCAGTAAGAAAGGCATTGTGCCTAGACTAAAACAAGGAAGGAATACCCTTCATTTTGCTTGGTGATTTCACAAATATCTCTAGGGCAAAGTGGCTGAAGAGTATCCAAAATATTACACTGAAAGTCCCCCGCACATGTGGATGAAAACGTCAGCACCTGTGTTGGTGGAGTTTGGTCAAGCCTCAGGGTACGGCCCTCACTGAAGAGTCCTGCTGTGCCCTCCCCTCCCCTCCCCTACAGCACGCTAGTGTGAGGGCAGAAGTCATTACCATATGGGAGCCTGCAGCTTCATGGACAGTGGAGCTCTGTCCTCAGCTTCCATTTGTACCAACGTAAAAACACTCTGTTCCCACTGTGGTTGGTTATGTATGGAATACCAACTTTGAATGGTATAAAGGCCATCAAACAACACTGAGCGTAGAGCCCTATGACCATTATTATAGCTGGAAAAAGAGAACTCACTCAAGTGGTACATCTACTGAGAAAGTTCATTATCTTATGCAAGCAGAATCTAGAGAAGAAAAAGCTTGGTAGCAGCCAGAAGCAGCAAAGAATCCCTTTAGAACTAGGTAGCCCTCCAATTCAGCACCATCTATCAACATACCCCTCAAAATCAAAAATATACTCAAGCTCATGAAAGCCAGAATCAACGTATCAAAGGCCATTTGGACAGGATGTTATTACTCGGAATTATGTCAGCATTTCCACTGATCTAGAAAAGAGCTTACCTTGTTAGCTATTTAAGAGGAAAATTTACAACTTTAATGGTCATTTTGAGTCAGATCCAAACACTAAGACCTCTTTTTGGTTTTCCTTTGTTTTGCTTTGTTTGTACTATTTGCGTTTTCGTTTATACGAGTTGATGTACAAAGGTTATTTAAAACTAGTACAAGTTTTCTATTCCTGAAAACTCCTTATAAACGTAAGCATTCATCAGTTCAGGACTGACCAAGTAAGTAGGTGATCCAGACAAATGACAAGTGAAAAAATCGAAGACAACCTCAGTGTTTTAAGAAAGTATTATATTCTCTGAAATGCCCTTTCACCTACATAGCAGGACCTTGTATCTCAGGGTCACAGATACATGGTGGCCAACAATGCTGTAGCTCTCAGACCATAGTGTTGTTCCTACTGCCATCTCACACACCAGGCCAAGACACTACTTCCTGATTTAATGCCATACATAAAGGGAGCATTTAAGACACCATATATTTCAGGCTTACAGAAACAAAACAGATCTAGATTATACCGTCTGGTAACTTGCCCAGTACCTTCAATGACTTCAGACACCTACCTGAACTTCCCAGAAGTATCGATTAAACGGGGTCAGTTTTCATTCTTGATTTTATTGAGTTGTTTCACATCACTGATGATCATTAACAACTGCCAATGTGGACAGTTCTTCTTCATTGTGTTTGAGAAGTATTGTCCAGCTCTGACGATATGGCCCAGGGATGTGTTTTTATAGGAGAATTCATTCTGGAAAGACATCAGTCATTACAATTAGGATTCTTTTTCCAGACACCTTAGTCAGGCAACCATGTAGCCATAAATGACAACATTCTACCTTTAGAATAGAGAGAATATATATTCCTACGGTAGTCAGATTTGCCTATCAAAAATGTTAATGTCATTCCAAATATATAAAAATAAATTAATATATTAAAAATAGTAGAGGCATTTAATTAAACCAACTTGATCTGTGAAAGCTTGAAGAAGTTCACATAGAACTCCATGAAAGAATGAGATAAATAGATGAGAGAAGGGGGTAGAAGTTTAAAAGAAGTCAGCATAACATCATTCATGGTTTTATTCCTTTAATTTTATTAAGAAAAACATTAATTGATTAATTTCTCCCCACCTGATATCATTACCATTTCTCCTCAAACAACCAAGCAACAAACCAAATAAACGAACAAAGACCCACAATCTGCAAGAACCCCATGGTCAACTCATTCCATGGCAATCATTCATCTTTAAGACAGAGAAGGTAGTGGAATTTTTTTTTTTTTTTATCTTTGCCTACGTTGACGGTGGCTTCTGCTCCTACCTGGCATTGTTGCCACTGAGCAAGGCAATCCACACAGTCTGAAGGCCACTTGGCTTTTCTACTCCCCCAGATTAACAGTTGCCATATACGTGGGTTCCACGATCAAAACTTTAAGTAGGTACACTCAAGTGCTTATGGATTTATCTTTCAAAGAAAGGTATCATGCCATAGTGGCTGGTGCTCAGACTCTCCAGGGTCAGCAATGCCATGGCCCAGAATTAGTCCCTCCCAATGAAAGTCTGATGTTGAAAACAAGCGTCAAGCTGGATTCTTGTTATGCTCTTGGTGAGTTCTCCTGAAGCTCCCGGGTGGTACTCCTGGAATTACTTTGCCAAATGTAGCTTCAGTCCATTCCATCAATTCCCCAAACCGTGCATAGATCAAAATCATCTTGCTTGCCGGAGACCCCTGAGACCTTTGTGCAAATGAGTTATCTCATAACCCAGTGCCCCAAGAAAAAAGATAAAAGATCTTACGATCTTGATACAGGGCAGACAGAGAAGTGAGACCTCTAAAGCGATTCTTTTTCCCCCATTAACAATAAAAATCTGTGCCAAGGACTTGCTATGTGAACCTTTTAAAAGACTGCCATATTTATTTAACTCTATTTCCCCAGATGTCCAATTCTTTAAAAGTAGAAAAATAATAAATCTTTGGTAAGATTAACACCAAACATTATTACCAAATGAGACAATGCGGCTGCTAGAGGTTGAGTAAAAAGGAAGCTTTCATTTCCTAAAAGATGTAGCAAGGATGAAATGCATTGAGTCAGATCTTTTGTGATGTCCACGAGATGAAATTAAACCTTTATTTAGACAAAGAACAGCCTCTCCTTTATAATGACAACATGGTTAATAAAAAGGAAAATGTAGATGTTACAGGGGACTTTCTTAAGAATGTCTACCCAATAGGTGCAAAAAGAAATTGCAGGTGATACAATCAATACAGGCAGAAGTTAACATTTTGAGGGATAAAGTCTTTAATTGTCCATTCCTGTCGACAGATTGTCAAGAAACGTGAGAAGTTTCAAATTTTGCCTTGCTTGCAAAATAAAAGTTTGGGGATGCCACAGCAGTGTGGATGCTGGTGGGAGACAGCGAGACTCCTGGGTGTAGACAGAGGACAGCTTGTTACTTACTACCAACAATAGAAGTCGCCACAGTATAAATATTCTGTGTTGGTTCCCCACATCTCATCCGCAGAGAATGACATGAAAAGGATCAGGTGGAACCAGTACTCACAGGAGGTCATGTTGCGGGACAGTAGCTGAGCTCAGGAAATCTGAACTTCTGCAATGTGGGTGAAGCACGTCCACCTTTGGCTCCATAGGTAGACATAATCTCTCTTTTCTCAAGCTGTCCGCTACACAAACATCCTTGCACAGGTAATCCAGAACAAAAGGGCAGTCAATGCTGACTTGAAAGACGTCCAAAAATGTGAGGGATAAATCATCTCCCCGGGGGATGTTCTTGGAGAAAGCAGAACAAGTTCAAAGTCTTCACTTCGACGAAGAGTGAGCAAGATTAGAAGAGATGTCTAGAACTGTGTTAGTTCAGCTAACTGCACAGACAGAATTAGATTAGAAAATTATGCAGCATACGATGTATTCACTGTAACATTATTAAAAGATTAATGCCACTGCTAATTTGTGACACATCTTTCCAATTGTCCAATGTAATATTAATAGAGAACACCTGTCCTGGCAGTTCCACTGAGGTAGACCAATGATTCTCAACTCGGGGGGAGTTGGCAATATCTCAAGGTATTTGGGGCTGTCAGAACTAGGAGTGCTATCAGCATCTAGCAAGTAGAGGGCAGGAATGCACAAATCCTCCAATGCATAGGACAGCCTCTTACAACGAAGGCTTATTCAGCCTAAAGTCAATAGTGCAAAGACTGAAAACCATAATGCATACTCACCTCAGCTCAGTAATTATACCGAATCTCAAATAAGCTGGAATAATACTATCATTTAAACTACATGATCATTAGTAAAGTATTGACCCAGAGAGCTCATATTTGTCTCCAGTGAGCAAATAAAAATATATATTTTACTCTTCTTTTTACACAGATAAAATAGTATTTACAAACCATTTTAGAAACTCTTTAGATATATTCTGAATGCAGTAATTTAAACAAAGATTATTGCCCAGTTCATAATTAGACTTCACGTTAGACACACATTGCAATGGGAAGGAAAAAGAGATTTAACTCCCAATCTTTCAGAGATGGGATCCTAGAATAATCACGTATCAGCTGCATGTCCCTGGGAAGATAACATATATTCTTTGACCCTGAATTTCTCAGCTTTCAAATGGGTCGATCACAGTATGCAATATTAATACTGACTGCAAAGACATTGTGAGAATTAAATGAAATACGTTATGGGAAAGTGCTTTTTAAATGCTAAAGCTGCTAATATCAGCTGCGATTTTAAGAGCAATTATTTTTCCCTTGTCATCAAAGAGACAGAGTAATGACAAATGGCCTATTCTCCTTCTGCAGGATCATTGATTTTTGAAATCCTCAAAGATCGTAATAACAGTCTTTTTATTCTTCTCCAGTGGGTTTTAGTTTACCCTATTGTGAAGGCCAGGTATACCGCGCAACTGTATAGAGTAACCTGTCAAAAATCAGAATTTCGATGTCGCTTCACGGCAACATATTCCATGAAATGTCCGGGAGCGTCTCAAAGGGGGAAAATTCGAGACTAAGCACGTATCAGAGCCCACTCAGCGACACAGGGTCACATACGTTATTTTCATCTACTTGTGATACCATCGTTTCCCTTTTCATTGTGAGAGAAGCGATGTCTTGACTGCTTCGTGCATTTGGTTAATTACACGTACCTTGCTCAAATTCAGTTTTTACAAGAATGCAGCGATGGCAAAAGGAACAAAAGGCTTTCAAAATCATGACTGAAGCAACCTAAGTGGACTGTGGACTACGGCACTGAAGTGCTGTAAAACCTACCGGACGCTCTTCCCAGGTAACGTATCCCCTCGTCCAGGTGCAGTTTTGTTGGGAGGGGTGCAAACAACAGAGAGCACTGCCTGCAAAGGAATATTACACTGGCTGACCACAAATTCTCTGTGTGGCTAACAGAGACTGACCACAAATAAATATTTAAGAAGTGTCCAAGGAGACCATAGGGGTCTATTTTCAGAATTACATGTAAAAGACGCCAATCACCCAATCTGTTCTGTGGATGCCTTCGGCCCCAGGTGCTGATTCAGCTAAGGACTACGTAACAATAAAACTAAAGAGACTGTCTCTTCCGGCTCAGGAGACCTGTAGTACCCTGCTGATGAACTTGATTGACATGGACTGAGGGAAGTTCCTTAATACTCTTCTACCATCCGTTGGGGAGGCCACCTGAATTCACAATGACCTATTATTCTCTTTATGTTTACACTTTGGGGGCCACTTACCATCATTAACAGGATGGGAGAAAATGACAAAAAATAGATGAAGTTTAAAATCATCTCACACGCTTAGGTACACTGATGTAAAAAGAAGATAAGTTTGGTTAAATTCTTTGTTTTTTTTTTTTAAATCTTTTAATATTTATTTTTGAGAGAGAAAGAGAGAGAGAGAGAGGACAAGTGGGGGAAGGGCAGAGGGAGAGGAAGAGAGAGAGAATCCCAAGCAGGCTCCGTGCCGTCAGGGCAGAGCCCAATGTGTGGCTCAAACCCGCAACCGCCAGATCATGACCTGAGCCGAAGTCTGATGCTCAACCGACAGAGCCACAAGATGCCCCTAAAGTTTTTAATTTGTGAAACTGTTTCAGACAGCATATCCACTGCTTTTCTTTGCACATAACAAAACTGATAAACAAATTGAATAATATAGATAATTGGATTCATTCAACCCATTCTCAAAGATGAGAATTCCCTGTATTTTCTACAGATTATAGAATTCAGTGGGACAACTGTACCCATGAACTTACCTGTTCCTTTAGAAGAGACCAGTTCATATTTCCTATAATCTTTTCCAAGTTGCTGTGACAGAACCTGAACTGATTTGAATTAACTCTGTGCTTCCGAATTAGTCAATGTACTTCAGATTTATGGGACCAATACCTGATCTAAACAGCAATTTGTAATTATCAACCATATTAAAAATATGTGGGATAAATACCACACCGTTTTCATGAAATTCCCGTACCTGAGGGATATGCTTTTGAAAATTTCAAGTGGGTCTTTTTTTTAAATTTTTTTTTAACGTTTATTTATTTTTGAGACAGAGAGAGACAGAGCATGAACAGGGGAGGAGCAGAGAGAGAGGGAGACACAGAATCTGAAACAGGCTCCGGGCTCTGAGCTGGCAGCACAGAGCCCGACGTGGGGCTTGAACTCACGGACCGTGAGATCATGACCTGAGCCGAAGTCAGACGCTTAACCGACCGAGCCACCCAGGTGCCCCTCAAGTGGGTCTTAAGCCCCATATCTCTGCAATGATTCTTTCTCACAGAGGTTGATGCCAACAACTAAGAACAATATTTATTGTGTGGAAAACGGACTACACAAGGAAGAATGAATTCCTTTTGCAGATATCTTTTTATGTAAGTTTCTTCCTAGATATTTATAAATTTAACCTTCAGTATCCTAAATTGGTTAAAAAGAATTTGTCATTTAATTTTACCCCAGGTCTATGATTTCCACCTACAGAACAAAAGAAAACAAACATCTGAGCACCCCCTTTGTCATCTGAAACAGACAGTGACAATCCCTAGTAGGGCTTGGTCACTGTGAAGGTTTGTTTACTTCTTCACTTCCAGTACCCATGCTTTCTGGTACTGGTACCATGAGCAACACCAGCCCTGAGGCTCTGGTCCAGCTGAATATGTGAAAATTCCTGGCTCTCCACCAAGCACTCTAAGCAGTACTCACAATGTCTGCATGCTGCCAGGGAATCGCAATCAAAGCATCCAAGTTCAGCCAACGGCACAGAGGGAAGTAACAGTGACACACAGTGATACAGGACTTCATATGCTACTAATACAACAGCCACTGGTAAGCCCAGCTATTAAAGGGGGGGGGGGTGCCTGGGTGGCTCAGTCGGTTGAGCATGACTTCATCTCAGGTCATGATCTCACGGTTCGTGGGATCAAGCCCCGCGTCGGGCTCTGTGCTGACAGCTCGGAGCCTGGAGCCTGCTTTGGATTCTATGTCTCTCTCTCTCTGCCCTTCCCCTGCTCACACGTTGTCTCCTTCTCAAATTAAATAAACATTAAAAAAAAATTACAGAGATAGAGAGAGTGACCAAGACTGAGAAAGCACACTGATGAACAGAGGGAAGCATTTAAAGGCCAGAGTGAAGAATTTAAGGAGGTTTAATGATAGATATACTTCTATTAAAAAAAAAAAAAACCATCAAAAAGACAATGCACTAATTTTATGTTGAGATGAAAACATCTATCCTGCATATTGCAATGGGAAATAAACAATAAATAGTCAATCCTCAGGGTTTACTTGTTTGTGTTTGACAAGTTCTAGAAATCTAACATTTATTTAGTTGATTTTTAGACCTAATTAATCACATGATTGTACATATACACACTTCAGGACCAGAGATGCCTGTATTTGATTTCAGTATTCCACAAAGGAATCCTCTCTTAGACTTAGTTCCTTGTGGGAAAAATCACAGCAATAAATAATATTCTTGCCTTGAAATTCAATTAGAAGGTTTAAATGTAATAACATACGAAAGCATCCAGTATTAATTTATTTTCTTTCAAATATAAGAGCCATTCAAATAATAATATGAACGGGTAAGTTTATCATTTCTCAAAAAGATTGAGGCATTCTCTTCATTGGTAGCAAAAATTTTAAGCTCTGAATAAGTCTGGGAAGAGAATGGACATATCTATTACAAAACAAAATAGGGGCACCTGGGTGGCTCAGTCAGCTCAGGTCATGATCCCAGATTCGTGGGATCAAGCCTCGTGTTGACCTCACTGCTGAGAGTGGAACCTGCTTAAGATTATCTCCCTCTCTCCCCCAGCCCCTCCATGCTTACATGGGCACTCCCTCTCTCTCTCTCTCTCTCTAAAAATTTTAATTAATTAGTTAATTAATTAAAATAAGAATAGCCATATGCCAACACCATCGTATATTCTATAAACATATTTTCTGTTTCTGGTAGTCTTGCTACTTAGTACGACCTACTCACGGCACAGAGATTGTACAATGATACACTGAATCGACTGCTGCACGTTGGGGCACAAATCTAAACGAATCACAACTGTAATCAAAACAACCCCTTGTGCTTGTATAGCAAACATCCTGAAGCTCGTTGGGGTGCAAGGCACATCCTACTAGGGCCCCTTCAAGGGTCTGCAGTCGCTTTGCCAGCTCCTGAACTCTGAGCACTGTGATTAATTTCACAAGGTAACCGCAAGGTAACCGTAAGGTAAGCGCAAAGGTAACCACCGGGGTATAGTCGAGAAAGCCAGGGAGGCGAGAAGAATACAGATGATGTGTGATTCTAGGCAATGAGCTTCACTCCCTGGCAGAATGCTTAAAAGTGGGGTGGAGACAAACTGAAAGACACCCTGGTTAAAAACCTTTCCACCCAAATAGTTGGCCCATTTGACTGGTAAATAAGGAGCCAACAATGTTTCCTTTAAACATGGGTTTGTATATCAAGAGAAGGCTCCCCACCAAGTAAATTGTTCTATTCAGTTAAAACCTCGTAATTCTCCAAGAATGGGAATTGCTTGACTGGAAAAGAAGACGAAGCACAAACAGACATTCCAGCCTTGGACGTGGCTGGACGCCAAGATCAAGAGTCGCATCCTCTACCTAAGCCCCAAAAGTTGGCTTAGGATTTATTAATTGAAAGTAGGCTCTACACCCAGCGTGGAGCTTGAACCCAGGACAGGGAGTTTAGAAACTCTGAGGGCCGCCTTTGAGCTTTGGCTCTCAGGAGCATGAAAGCAGCTCCAGAAAAGGGAAGAAGAGAATTGACAGTTTGAAAGACAGCTTTTTTCCCTTTACTTTATACTAGAGGCAATCAATTCAGTATTATGTGTGCAGGACATGTTCTGACTTTAAATTAATGCATATTTGTTTCAGATTTAATACACTGAATTTTTAGGTTTCCCATTTTTAAGTTATTAGACATGAGTTTGACAGTAACTAGTAAGTCCTAATATTTAAACAGAAGGGAATTAAATGGCTATATTCTTTGAATACAAGGCACTTTTCCTAAGTAAAAAACAAACAAACAAACAAAACAAACAAACAAAAAAAAAAACCCGAAAGAAAACCCCCTGGGGTTTCTGGAATGGCTCTTAAAAATTATTTGCTTTTTTTTTTTAATTTTTTTTCTTAATGTTTTTATTTATTTTTGAGACAGAGAGAGACAGAGCATGAGCAGGGAAGGGGCAGAGAGAGAGGGAGATACAGAATCGGAAGCAGGCTCCAGGCTCTGCACCATCAGCACAGAGCCCGATGCGGGGCTTGAACTCACAGACTGTGAGATCATGACCTGAGCCGAAGTCGGACGTTCTATCAACTGAGCCACCCAGGCGCCCCAAAAATAATTTGCTTTTGATGAGTTTGCTGGTAGGTCTGTTTGTGCCGTGAGCTGGACTCCCTTGGTGCCTGGAGCACAGCCCATTGTGATCCGAGTACTGGCGCTGTTTCCTTCCCTCTTCCTTCTGGGCCTCGTGGGTCCTCGTTGGGGTCTGAATAGACACACATACTTTGCACATGTGGGTGTTTAGAAAATGCCATTTGATGATAGTGATGATGATTCCCCGAAAGTGAGGGTTTTTCATCAGAAGAATGTATGACTGTTGGGAGTCTTCCGATTAGATCCTCCTGATCTCTTAAAAATAGGATGGATTCGCTCCTCTATTTGGGATGGTTACAGGGGAGTCTTGTCTAAAGGCAGAGAAAGGATGGGATGACTGCAAGGTCCCTTCCAATTTTCTGAGTCTTGAAGTAGGATCATTGCTTCTGAAGAAAAGGCCTGAAGGTTCAGCATATAGAAGATGGTGGCCAGCTGTGCTCTCTCCTCACTGAAGACAGAGGAGGAAATATGTTTAAACTTGAATGTGAGTGATAGCAGCTTCGAGGGGAGAAATTCTTGACACCCAGGGAATATCAAAACGAAGCATAAAAGAAGTCAGAAATGCAGGCAGCTCACCTTCCCCAGTGGCAGGCTATTCATGGTGGAAGAGAATCTTTCATAAGCAGGGGACAGTGCACCTGAATTTCTTTTTGCTTTATGTCTTTCTCAACATTAGTTTCGGATTTCTTATGACAAGTTAACGGTTTGGGGTTGATACTCATTACTTCGCATTGGTGAAAAGTTACCCAAGGGTTTATGGGTGTGGCTAGGACCCACCAGAAATGACTTTAATGTGTTCTAGGAAGTTCTAGGAAGATGTGGCACATAAGACCGATCATGTGTTATGAACTGCACTGATTTTTATTAATTTCAGATGTATAAATTTAGACATTAAAATACTGTATTAAAGGGGCACCTGAGTGGCTCAGTCAGTTAGGCGTCTGACTCTTGACTTTGGCACAGGTCATGATCTCATGAGATTGAGCCCTAAGTTGGGCTCTGTGCTGACAGCATGGAGCCTGCTTGGAATTTTCTCTCTTCCTCTGTCTCTCTGCTCCTTCCCTGCACATTCTCTCTCTCTCTTAAAATAAACATTTAAAAGCATATGTTGTATTAAAGTCATTCTCTCCTACTCTTCTACATTAGGGAAAATTACATTAATTCATATTTTTAAAAGGTCCTTTGGCTTGAGGTTTTTAGAAGTTTTATTTTAGAAATATTGGAAAGTAAGAGTCAATTATCCAGTAACTATGAATATATTGGTAGAGAATGCCTTATTAGCCCTCTGGAAAAATAGAGTCAGTCGTTGGTAAAAATGATTAACAATTAGTTATTATGAGGTATGAAACAACATGACAATAACCCAGTCAAGAAAATCTATAAAGCCTACAGGAAGCCAATTATTTATATAATACTATTTTCTTTATGTTTAACAACCCAAAAAACATCTTTTACAAAATATTAATACAAAAGAACTATATACTTTAACATGTATACCTTATAGACAAAGTAAGGTCCATATTTCCACATGGTCCATATTTCCACAAAGTAAGGTCCATATTTCCATATATTATAATATATATATATAATAATTATATATGGACAAATTATATACATATATATGTATACATATATATACATATACATATTATATGTATACATATATATGTATATAATTTGTCCATATATATATTTGTCCATTATATATATTATATAATTATATATAATTACATATATATAATCATATAAGATATAATATATAATTCTAGTGACCACTAGAATGCAGAGTAAAATTCTTCCAAGTATTATTTAAGAATATAACACCCAAACAAATACTGACTACATATCCTTACATACAGTATTGCTTAAGATACTTTTTAAATCACTGAACAACAAAAAAACCTATATTCCCCTTGAATGGATATGGATTTCAGAATATTTGAATATAACCAAATTGTATGGTCAGGATGCACTGAGCTACAAATACTAGAAAACAATTTAACAATGAGGAAAATGTGTCCCATGTTATCACAAAAACCACCTAAGCAGGGTGGGTCAAAAGGGCTGCCTGTCTGTACCGCCATCTGCAGATGCTGGCTTCCCGTATGCTCTCAGTGGGTTCCAGAACTTCAAGGCAATCCATGCACACATGACTGTTTGGTAGAAGAAACAGAACTGTTCCTTCCCCCATCCTTCTATTAGCCAAAAGGAATCTTTTCTGAGAAGTCCTCCAGAAGAGAGGGTTATCCCGAATGGCTTTAGGTAGTTACATTTATCATGGACTGGGAATAACATCATCTTCCATAAGTACGTGGTTACACGGACAAGGGTGCCAAGAAGAAAAAGGGAGTCTGTAGAGTAGGTAACAACAGTAAGTCCAGAATGTATGTATTTTCTATTTTATCGTTAAGCCATAATAAGATAGAAAGGTCACCTTTCATGCATATCCACACAGATACAGCATACCAAAAAAAAAAAAAAAAAAAAAAAAGTAAAAACAGTAACAAAAGCAAATCAAAGAAATCATACTAATCATAATCATTCAGATCAAGAAACAGACACCAAATTCCTTCTAATTCCATTTGTTTACTGTATCACCCAGATTGAAAGTCACTTTTAAATTATGCCAGACATTTCAAACTATTAAACCAAGATGTAGCTCCCATTTTATGCTTTGCATACAGAAGTAAGAAACTTAAAGTTCATCTTAATAAAACCAAATTCTTTATATTTACATTTATTCAGTGAACTGTAAAATAACTTTTTTTAATAAAGAAAACACTGGTGTCTGTGGATACTTTGTCTAAAGAATGTGATTATAAACTTTAATATCCCATCTATATAATTATGTGTTACTACTATATGATTATAATATGATCCTGATTAAAGAACATTTTGTTCTTAATGCAATATGTTATTTGGTAATTTTTCTACAAGCCAAAGAAAACAGATTGTTTAAAATTCACATAAATTTGAAACGTGTTTATATTTTAGACATGATTGGCATTGGTATTCACTCTAAGTTCCATGGATGTCAACACTATTCCCATTCCTGAATATGCATGCGGGCAGGGGGAGGGGAGTTGGATGAAGAAAGGAACATTGATGATTTTACTACGATCTGACATTTCTATTTGTGGTCAGGAAATAAATAGACCCTTACTTTCTCCTAAATTGATAAAAATACAACAAAATTAATAGAAGACATATAGGATAGACAATGTTACGATCAAACATAGAAAAAAGATTGCTATAGATACTAAATTGATTTTTATCCCTTTAAACAGCAACACACATATAAACTGGATTGAATTACCAGTACAACTACTGAATATCAAATAACTTTTCATAGTAAATTTCCAGAATCGGGGAATACAGTTCAGAGCACCTAGGCAGAGTGACAATGAATGCTTATTTTCTACTCGATATCACACCCCCCACACACCTAACAGATGGAAGATGATTGGCCCAGCCACAGATGATCGTTTTGCTCCCACTTTCCAGGCCTCTGTCACTTAGGTATGGCCACATGACCCAGGTTCTGCCAACAAGATATAAACAGGGTATCAATGGAAAACTGTTAAAAGGATTTCTGGGAAGGTGTTTTGTTTTCCCGATGAAGCAGAATCAATGACCCTTTCTCCTGTTCTCTTTGTTCTTGTTTTGGATTTGGGCACAAAGTCTAAAGTGGCAGAAACCATCGCGTTTCAGTCCTGTGGAAAAGGACAGGAAATTAAGCGATGATAGTGTTGACTTCATTGTTACTAATTTAATGTCAAAATCTGCCTGCATCCCAGAAAAAAATAAACCTCCATTTGTTTAAAACACTGTGAATCAGGTTTTCTTTTCCTTGTAGCTGAACGCTTTCCAAACTGATACAGATAGTTTTAATTACATGGCTATAAGACTATAAGAAATACTGCACATTCGTCTATTTATAAAAATGCAGTTATATCAATCCAGTCATCACAGATCAAATCAGAATCGATATTTAAGTATACTGACATGCAAACAATCTCATGAAACACGGAAAAGCTAATTATTTAGAAATTAGTAGATTTAATTCCCTTACCAAATTCTATGGTAAAATCATAATTTCATATGTGGCCATTATTCTATCATTTTGATTGTTTCCTGAAAACACAGACCATGGGGGGAGTTTCGTTACTTGATGGTGCAGTTTTCTGAGGGGAGCATTTTTATGTTCAATCGAAGTTTAAGAAGTTGTAAGACTGCCATAATGGTGTAAAACACATCAAGTTTCTCTTAGGCTAACATGCTTGTCTCTGGCATTTATAATAGTCAATATTTAGGGGAAAGCATAAGGTGTGATACCGAATGAAATACCTATCTGCCATTTCTTGAGAAGAACCGTACCTTACTGCTTGCTTAATGATTCACTCATGATTAAGAGGTGACATCGGATGGGGTGCCTGGGTGGTTCAGTCGGCTAAACATCTGACTCTAGATTTCTGCTTAGGTCATGATCTCACTCTGCCCGGAAAGTGTGGAGCCTGCTTGGGATTCTCTCTTTCCCTCTCTTTCTGCCCCTCCCTGGCTTGTGTGCATGTGCTCTCTCTCTCTCTCTCTCAAAATAAATACACTTTTTAAAAACATGAGGTAACACAGGAATGGGTCAAGAGTTGAGGCTCAGGAGTCAGACTCTCAGTTACACACACGACCTTGGGCAAGCTATTTGCCTTTCCAGTTCCCTTTTCGCTCATCTCTGAGCACAGAAAAAAAAGTATAAGTACCTGTTTTACGTGGTATTTGGGGGGATTAAACGTGTTAATAAATATGCAGCGTTTAAGACAGTGACTATTTTATTGCAGTAGCCGTTAGAAGGACAAGAAAAAAGAGCTATTTTAAAAAGCGGGTAGTCGTGTGAACTGATCAACTTAAAGGGAGACTGGATTCCTTTTAGAAACGCAGTGTCTCCTTTCGTTAGACAACACACACTTGTAGGCACACTCATTCATGGTGAAGAGTCAGTCTGTGTAAAGCCTGGATGAATTAATGGATTTGTTGGAGGAACGCTATTGCAAAAACAGGCAGCTAGTGAGATTCTCTAAGGATTAAGTGAGCACAGACAATATAATGAGGAAAAAAAAAAAAGTTGTAAGAGATAAGGCAGGTATCTGAGAAGTGGGAACACGAAGTGCCATGAGAACACGTGGGGGCGCGGTGGTACAGATTTGGGAAGTGACACAGGCTTCCTGTTGGGATGTAAGCAACTGTTGTATCTCTGGGTTACAGAAAGGGAAAGATTACTATCGCTGGTTTGAAATAGAGATTTCTAGCTTTGAAATATACACATTTATTCATAGTTTTTCCATATTTGCTTATTTTTATGACAAATGTTGCTCAGTGGTTTCCCACTGGGGTTGTACCATGATTGTACAGACCTCGCCCAAATAGTTATTCCTACTCACCCCCATTCAATATGATCAATAGTCATTATTTTGACCTCCATTCATATTGGGATGTCTCCTTTATCACTCTTTTCTTTGGACCTTTTCTTGTTTCATCAGTCATGGGTTTGCCTGTATTCTTTGTGAAACGTCTAAAATGGCCGGTAAAGATCCTCCTGGAGAAAACCAAGTAAGATTTGGAATTTCATCCCAATATAAATTCCCTGATAACTCAACAGCTTGATCTACAGATTCCTTAAACAACACAGTCTGGGTGGGACAGTGGGAAGAGTAGGTGCATGGAGATTCCCAGTGGGATCTTAAACTGAAATTCAGACATATCTTGAGATAACTGATAAACTTACTCCAGAAGCTTAGTTATGTGGATGAACCTCCAGAAAGACTGAGCACTCTCACATGATGAGAAAGGACAGGCACAGTGAGACTGAATGAACAGCACAGCTTAGGTGGGAAAGGTGAGGCCTGTTTTACAACGGTATGATCTCTACAATTAACTTTTTTTTTCCTGGCCCCTTCCACACTGGATTCATATATGACTCCTCTAAACAGAAGCAGACAGCAATATAAATAATAATTAGCAGCTTTCACTTCTGTTTAGGAATTAGAAAGCCATAAAGAGCTAAAGATGAGAGCAAGATAGTTGACCTAAAAACAAATAAACAAAACCTAAGTGAACAAAAGTGCAGAGAGTAATGAATCCCTCTTATAAGAGAGGCACTGGCTTCTTGCTTCCTACTAGGTTGAGTGATAGAAGAAGCAATTTGCCAAGGAACAGTGTGTGAGGAAACAGGCCAAAGTTTCAACATAGTTTTAGAAGCCCATAAACGTTTCGGGTGGTGGTTTTGATGTCCGCAGAAGCCCAGGGAAAGAAAGCTCTGCACCCTGCACCATACCTCTCTTTCCATATGTCCTTCACTGAGTACATACAAGTAATATACCTACATTTGGGAGCAAGACAGGAGTTGTAAAACAAATCCTTACTGAGGCTTACAGAGTCCACTTGAGGCTAGGAACAGGTCAGGATAACAGTGAGAAATCCCTCTGAACAGTTCTGAGTCTTCACCCACTGCAAGGCTGCTGCCAAGAGGTTAGGGCAGGGGAACAGCAAGAAATACCTATAAGTTTCCCCAGGACATTACTGTGTACAGTTGGCCTTCTGAAGACTCAAAACAGAGAACGGAGCACCTGGCTGGCTCAATTGGTGGAGTGTGTGACTCTTAATGTCAGGGCTGTGAGTTCAAGTCCCGTGTTGGGTGTAGAGATTACTTAAAAATAAAATCTTTAGAGAGAGAGAGACAGAGAATATGAATCAGGGCAGAGGAATCTCCTGAATGTAAAAAGCTGACTGTGGAAATGGAGAACAAAGAAAACTTACCAGAAGCCCCAAATCTGGAAAAAAGGAAAATACAAAAGAGAGAGACAGATACTCTTCTATTTAGGAAAACAGTAGCTGGGTTTTAATGTTTTTTTTAAGTTTATTTATTTTGAGAGAGAGAGAGAGAGACAGAGCGAGAGAGAGAACAAGAGAGAGAGCAAGTGGAGGAGGGGGAGAGAGAGAGAGAGAGAGAGAGAGAGAGAGAGAGAGAGAGAAAATCCCAAGCAGGCTCAGCACTGTCAGCAAGGACCCTGATGCAGGGTTCAAACTCACGAACCATGAATTCATGACCTGAGCTGAAATCAAGAGTCAGACACTCAACAACTGAGCCACCCAGGAGCCCCACCAGTAGCCAGTTATAAAGCATAAAGAGATATCTGGAGTCTTACTAGTGTGTAGATCACAAGACTTGCTAAATCTGGAGCCAGTAACAAACTGAATATAATGGAAACTAAAATAAAGCCCAGAGGTCAAATGCATATTAAATGGAGTAACCCCTCCCCAACACTAGTGGTCAAATGAAGAAGGGTTGTGCCTTTTTCTGGAGCTAAATACTATTGATTTCCATCTATAATGTTATTTTGTTCAAAATACTCATCCTAGAATAAAAGTTATATGTGAAGGATACTTAAAAAAATTAAGATATCTGAATAAAAATGTGATGCATGGTCAAGAGAAGATAGAGAAATAAAAACAGACCCACATATGATATACATGTTCAGACTATTAGACAAGAGATTTAAAGTAAATATGATAGATATGTTAAATAACATAACATAATTGATTTCTAGACAATTTGTGCGGGAAAAAAAGGGAAATAGTAAAGAGATGAGCACAATGAAAAAGCCAAAAGTAAATGAAAGAAATAAAAATACAATACTAAGATGAAGAATTAATGTCACTAGCCTATCAATAGACTGGCCATACTAGAAGAAAGAATCAGTGAACTTGAAGACAGATCAACAGAAATAATCCACATTGAAATTCAGAGAAAACCAAGAGTAAAAAAGAAAGAGATAGTGAAAAATGGAAGAGGAAAATAAGCATATGACATCTGTGGAAAATTCTATGTAGCCAAACCTATTTGTATTCAGGTTCCAGGAAAAAGAAGGCAGATAATGGAGTAGAAGAAATGTCTGAAGAGATCATGGCTGACAATTTTCCAAAATAGATGAAATATTTCAACCCACATATCCAAGAAGCTCAGCACACAAATTCAAATATGACATCAGGTAGGCAAATGATAATCAAATTGATGATGAAGACCAAATATAATTTTAAAATCCCAAGGGGACCTAGAAAAACAAAGAAACATTATACATGTAAAAAGAATGTCAACTTCTCATCTGAACAGTGGGGGACAGAGAAGGCTACAGAACCTTTGTACAGTATTGAAAGACAGTAAAACAAAACAAATGCGTTG
Source organism: Panthera pardus (assembly GCF_024362965.1). NCBI lineage: Eukaryota > Metazoa > Chordata > Mammalia > Carnivora > Felidae > Panthera > Panthera pardus. The sequence continues at coordinate 15,507,835 of NW_026526654.1, read as the reverse complement.
AAATCAAATTATATATCCTAAGAAACTATCTTAGAAATAAGCACCAAATTTATAACTTTTTTTATCAGAAGAAAAAGCTGACAGAAGTTATGTACCAGATCTGTTCTACAAGAAATGCTAAAAAAAAAAAAAAAAAAAAAAAAAAAAAATGAAAACAAACAAACAAACAAAAAACCCAAAAAAACAAAATACAAACCACATTCTTTTAGGTTCAAAGGAAAAATACCAATTGGAAGAGAAGGAAAAATCCCAAAAAGGCAAAATCTGGATGAATTAAAGAGAAGTGTTAAACAAACAAACAAAAAGTAATTAAGTATGTGAGTAAGCACAATAGCAAACTTTCAAAACACATATATCAACAAGGAAAGAACAATTGAAATCATACAGAGTATATTTTCTGATTACAATGGCATTGTATTAGAAATCAATAACAATAGTATGTTTAAAAAGTTCTCAAGTTTTGGGAAAGTAAACAACATAACTTTTAATAACTGTATGCAAAAGTGGAAACCACAAGGGAAAATGGAAAATATTTCAAGTTGACCGAAAATAAATGAAACGTACCGAAATTTGGGGGATGCACCTAGTCAGTCTTAAGAGGGAAATTCGAATCCTTAAATGTCTATATTAGATAATGAACATCTAAAATTAATTATTTCTGGTTGTAGCACAGGGAGGAATAAAAAGCACAAATTAAGCCCAGCATAAGTAAAAAGAAGGCAATTATAATGGCGGACATCAGTAAAGCTGAACGGACAAATAATAAGGGAATATTATGATATATTGAAGGCAGTACATTCAGAAATCACCATGGGGCGCATGGAGAGTACTACTCGTCATATTTCCATAGATGGGACAGAACTTCCACCCCCAGGGAAACAGAGGTTCTTAGACCAGACTTAAAAGGTCCCATGCTAAGCAAACTTCCGTTCACAGACGAAACAGAGTCTGCCTGACTCACCGCTGGGTTTCACTCTTTTTTGGAGCCACCCTGTTGTCCACTGGACATCCACATTCCTTGCTGTTCAATGCCATGATCTTTCAAAAGGCCAGAATTTCACAGTCATTAAGAAGAAGCCTGCCAATTTAGTTTTATGATTAATTGAAGGGGAAAGATTGGAAAGCCAATTATATGATCATAGTGGTAGGCTGCCTTCTCAAATTCAGCTTCATCGGTAGCAAAATGTGTTTAAATCTCCATTAGTGTGTTTTCTCCGTAGGTTCCAAATTCATAAGGGGGAAAGAGGCTTAATTAAATCCCCAACACTACATCGGTCATGCGCTGCTCCATACTTCTTATCCTGAGTCTTCTACCCTTCTTTGACATTGGTTCTCCATCCTTACTCCATTGATACCACCTCCATAAAGCCCTCTGCTGCTTCTCTCCTCCATATTGTCTGTTTTAGCCAGATAGCAAAGTCCCTCAGTACATAAGGTGCAGAGGAGCAGGGAGTCAGAGAAATCTGACGGAAAGAGAAATTTACCCTGGGGTGAGGCCGAGGGCTTTATTGGCACCTGCACGGCTTTCAGCCAGTGACAAACACCAAAACATGCGCTCCGGGAAAGAGCGTAGATGCAATCAGTGATGCTGATTTGGGACCAGTCCGGTGATTGTGAGAGAACGCAGATGCTATGCCTTTGTATTTATTGATGGAAGGTTGATTTTTGAGGTGGTTACTTTAAAAATGATTTCCAGAGACAAGTGATAGACGGGAGACTGAACTGGGCCTAGAAAATGTATGGGGATTTAGATGGTAAATCGGAGGGTGAAACACGGAGTTTTCAAAGTAAAGCATCCTCCAAGACTGAAACAAGAGAACACTCTTTGGTGACTTCTGAAGTACCAGTCAGCATTCCGGAGCCCCAAAGAGTAAATGCAGCTCAAACAGGACAGCATTTGCATGCCATTATTGACAGTAACTTTCAAGGATCACAATTTCAGATCATGCATTAATGACTCGAGGGCAAATTGAGGTATGTCAAGGAAAGATGAATCTCAAAGTATCCTGCAAACGGCTGCCCAGTGACCCTGGAGATGACTAACACCAAATCCATCACAAAACCGAAGACATTGTCCTTTAAGAGAAGATTGGTTAGGGAATTGAGATTTCACCAATATTCATTGATTAATTTCTTAGTAATATCCTATTTAATAGAACTGGTAAAGGGGCAACACAATGCTTCTGGACAACTACTAAAATGATATTTAGGCATTACCAACATATTACATGCAAAGCTACAGTCAAGTTGTCGAGAGTTGCATGCATGTATTTAACCACCTGTTTCTTGTTTAAAACTTAGAAGCACGGCAGTGTTCAGAACTGCATCGCAAAGATCTGGATTAAACTGACAAAAACAGGGAAATTCAGAGTTAAGGCTGTCACGTCATATTTGGGATCTCTCTGATACAAAAATGAAATAAAACCACTAATGGATAATGTCATATTTGTAAATAATATTGAAATCCGAAATCACTATGAAATGTGAGTGCTACTATTTTGCCACAAATCTTCTGTCCCCTTCTTACTTACAACTTAGAGTACTCTGAAAATAAAAAGCAATTTTTACAAGCCACAGTCAGCCAGTCAATTGAAGAGTTGAAATGTTTGATGTCATCGTATTATCTAAGGTAGAATGGGGCTGAATCACAAAACACATGGAAATCATTTCCATCAAATGGTAGGACAAGAAAGGTGTCCTTGGATAGCTCAGCATGATGAATTTAAGCTGAAAATCAGGAAATTGATCTCTAATGCAGGTGTCTTTTAATTTTTCTCCAACGTAAGGTCACTTATGACCCATTGTACAAGACTGCTAGGGAATTAGGCTATTATCAAATGTTTCTTCTTCACAATAAATCCTACTGGAACACACTACTTGTATGTATAAATGGAACAAAGGTCATGTTATAATTATAGTACGAGTATGGTAGAGTAAATTGAAGCTAATTATTCTCTTAAACACTTGTGAATAATGTTAACACTTGAGGGCACAATTGTCAACGGGAAAAATATTTCTATTCTACTCTCACCTCCAAGAAGAAAATGTAGTACCTTTAAAATATATTAAAACTGACTTAAAAAATTCTCAACATGAATGAGAGACAAACTTATAATAAATACGCAGTGGTATAGCAATAATAGATACACGCTTGCACGTGCACACACACACACATATGATACACTTATTGTGTGTACATGTAATACAATGTTCCCTTTTCTGTTCTCTAAGACACATTTTAAGCTCTGAATGAAAGGGAGAGTTTGGCTTTAGAAATACAGTAGTATCAGCTCCAGGAAAGATGAAAATATAAAGATGAAAACATAATATAATTTCACCTCCAGGTTTACATTTTTCTCATGGCAAATATCTCTTATGTCTTAATTTTTTTTTTTGTCCTGGTAAATACCTTTTTGGGTCTTTTTCTTTTAATGTTTATTTATGTAATTATTTTTGAGAGAGAGAGAGAGAGCGAGCGAGCAAGCAGGGGAGGAGCAGAGAGAGAGGGAGACAGAATCCCAAACAGCTTCCATGCTGTCAGCACAGAGCCCGACATGGAGCTCACACTCACAAACTGAAATCATGACCTGAGCCGAAACCAAGAGTCAGATGCTTAACCCACGGAGCCACCCAGGCACCACCCCCCCGACCCCGCCTTTGGGTCTTACATGGCAACAATCTGCCACTTTCTTTTTTGTCACAGTAGACAATATTAGTGCTCACCAATATTTGTGGATCTCCTTTATTTCATGGACAGAAAGCAGAATCTACTTCCGTACCTTCCCAAGGTTGGACCTACATGTGACCGTGTACTCTGTTTTGGCCAATAAAATGTCAATGGAAGTGATGTGTGTCATCTCTAAGAGGAGGTATTTCAGAGCCAATTCTTGATTATCTAGGCTCCCTGTCCTTTAACTCGGTCCTCTGAACTGAGATAAAGGACAATCAGTTCCCTCTATAGGTCTCTGGAACCCAAAGTGGACAATGTGTGAACCAGAGTCATTTTTGTGGTGTTAAGTCTCTGAGATCTTGGTGGTGGTTTTTTTTGTTGTTGTTGTTGCCACATAATTGATCTTTTTCTTGTCCTACTGATCCAATCCCTTTCTAGCAGTGTACGTGTACAGTAAATCTAAACCAGCTTTAAAATATGCTTTTCTTTATCAATGTTATTGTCTTTGTTACTGTAAGTCTTAGAAATATATGATTTGTATATATTTGGAAAGGAGCAGCAATCATAAAGTTACAAATGCCCATATTTTTACACATGGATAAATTCATCTTCTTCCTTAAAAATTAGTTACTGACATATAAACACTGGATGAAAGGATGCCTGGAAAGAAAACAGGATGGGTGAACGGACAGATGGATGGATGGATGGATGGGGTACTGGCTATTTCATTACATTAAATAAATAAAACTGAATCCCTGAAACTCTTTAGCTTACAAAGGATATCTTTCTATCTTTGGAATTCTAAGAACCCATTTATTTTCATTACCAGTTATTTATTTTTAATCATATTTTATTTTACTGATTTTAGAGAGAGAGAGCACAAGCAAGGGAGAGACAGAATCTTAAGCAGGTTTCACACCCAGCGTGGAGCCTGATGCGGGGCTTGATCCCTTGACCCTGGGATCATGACCTGAGTGGAAATCAAGAGTCAGATGCTCAACTGACTAAGCTACCCAGGTGTCCCATAACCATATTTTAAATCAAATACCTTGTTTCTAAGCAATACTGGTAATCAGATGTGTCTTTGTCCTCCATCTAGACTAAAATTTTTTAAAACAAGACCTATGCAGTGTTTTCATGTTATACTTTTCTTCAGGAAGCTACGTGGAATCAGGGAAAGTAAAGATTTTGAAGCCACTAAGAGTTGCATTCAGATTGTTATTACTCCACACTTAAATTCTGTGACACAGTTAATAAAAGAACTATTTAAGCTTCAGTTTCCTCAACTGAAAAAGACAGGTGATAAGTGTCCTAACTATGTGTTTAAATGTAACAGTACAAAGCACAGAGCCCAAAACACCATCAAATGCTAGTGTTATTTCTCAGTATATCCCTCACACATATGCTTCATTCAAATAGTGCCCTTAAAAAGAGGTGGATTAATAAATTAATTAATAAGTAATTAATCCAATCACTTAGTTCATCATCATTTGTTAACTAAATTTATTATCTGAGACAAAATGTTTTAAGTTGACAGATATTTGCCTGTTCAACCTGGTCTGTGAACTGTAAATTTTATTTTTCTCGCTAAGGATTTTACTAAACATTTAATGAGTCCAGGCTATTCCAAAATTTCGGGAAAAAGAAACAAGACTTGAGACGTTTTATATAAGCTCAAATATCTTTTTTCATAGAAAATAATATCTGCATTTTTAAGAAAGGGATTCAGGGCAATTACACCTAAGAATGCAGAAACACAAGAATGTTAATGCCAATCATACTTGGTAACCTCTTGGAAATGATCTAATCTTCAGAAAGATTAGACTAACAGAAACATGTGCAGAATGTATTCAGTCTTACATTTATAACATCATGGACTGACTTAACAATGCCACCTCCCCTCCCCCCAAAAAAACACAGTTTAAAGTATAATGTCAATTGAGGGAAAATTGTCAGACTGTTCCTAAATTTTTATACATCTGGCCAACAATTTTCTACCTGTTTATTTCAACTGTAGTAAGAACATAACACAATCTTACAGAGAGTAGCTTAAACCAGGCCAGTGTTTTCAGGGAGAGGGCTAGGGAAAATTTGAGAGAACTTCTGGAACTAGAATTCATACAACAGCATGATGGATTTCATGCGAGGGAGTGGGAAGGGTCAGTTAGCAATGAAGTTCCTAGTTTGGGTGACTGGGTAAAGGAGCTCCTGCCTCATCATATTTCAAACTCTGTTCAACAATTGGCCTCAAAAATTTCCTCCTTGGACCTTCCCTGTCTTTTCTAATTCTCCATATACTGCAAAGGGCTAGAAGGATTTAAAGGGCAAAAACTGGATAAGCCAAATCAAAAAAACAAAAAAGCTTATCTTCGAAAAAAAATTTTTTTTCTGAAAATGCATAATTACTGAGTAGGAAAGGGGAGTGTTTCAGACTATGTCTATCTGGATTTGATCATTAGGGATGGAAAGCAACTGGAAACCATACTCTATAAAAAACTCCATAAACACAAAGATCTTGAAATCACCATTCAGCTGTCTCCTCTCGGGATAAAGCACATGCATTCTTCGACCACTCTTCATAATCTCAATTATGCAAGACACGAACCATTTCCATTATTTTCTTTAAACTATATAAACTGTTACCTAAATCCAGGCTCTTCTCATCTCAGTATTGAGACATTGCTGTTAAGTGTTTAGTAGTCATCTACTGCACAGGCCACAGATGCAGGACACCCCGGGCCATGCCTGCCATTCTACTTGGTTGATCAGGTGTCTATACTTGATTCCCAACTCCATGGGACTTTGCCTTGTGATTATGCATGACAGTCTTTCCGAAACCAAGGCTCCAATTTGCCACTAGTAAGTGATTAGAGTTTAATGTACCTACAATATTTATAAGAGACACTAACTTGTATAAATAACATTTAGATAGTCAGTAGAAGATAGAAAGTGCCTTGATCCTGATCGAAAGGAAACTTCTCTATTGTTATGTCCATAATAACATTCAAAGTGTTTTAATTCAATGAAGAACCATAAGGTCTTCAATAGGACTTTTTCAAGTTAAAGAAATCAAGCTGTTTATTTATGTATTTTTTTAGCCTATCTGATGATGACTTTCCTCTAAAAACAGCTGCATAATAAACTCATTCCAGTAAAATGGAAGTTCTTGGGACCATGACCTTCACCAAGACCATGACTAGTTTTTTAATGCTGCATACTTCCTTCGATTCATGTAAATTCAGCCTCATTGGTCAAGAGGTATTTCAGGATCTCATAAGCATTGGTCAACTCAAGACCTCCATGACACAGGAAGGAGAGGTCACTCTCCTCTTCTCATGGCCTGATTTCTATCATTAATGTTTTCCTTCCTGCTGTATCTCAGATTAGTTACCAGAAATATGTATATTCAGACGTACAAAAAAGTAGAATGTTACTGAAAGAAATACTACACAATATGCTTTTGCAAAAGAAAAGTGAACCTGGATGGGAAAATTTGGCTGTAAGCCACATTATACTTGATTCTGTCCTCTACCTTAATCAATTTTTGTCTGAGTATAAAACTCTGGGATCACATGTGTTTTCCCCTTCTTTTTTTTTCTTCCTCTTCCTCCTCCTCCTTCTTCTTCTTTTGCAAAGCTTTTTGAAATTGTTTCTTTATTATCTCTTTATTTTCTGAATTCAAGTACACAAGAGAAGTCCAATTGTTATTTCTTTGGGGGCAATCTTTTTTCTCACTTTTAGCTTTCCAAAACATGTATTTCAATGTTCTACAATTTATTACTCTGTGCCTTGGTGTGGATTTCTTTTCAATTATTTTTCTCAGTACCAGTCCCACACATCTGATCTGAAGTTTCGTGTTTTTCTTCACATGTGGCAAATTCCCCACTCGTTTTTCAAATCCTGCTTCCCTTTTCTTTTCTTTCTCCTCTGACTTTGGGCACATTCTAGAGGCGTTCCATCACACTCTATCTCTTCACTGTTGCTCTATACAGTATGTGTTTGTGCACACAGGTATGCAATTCCTTAGTATAGCTTCAGTATATTCTCTATACTACATTCTGGGTGAATTCTTTCCTGGGTCCAGTGTAGAAACTACCTCTCAAATATTTTTGTGACAATGGCATATCTTCCATTTCTAATATATCTACTTTGTGTTTTGCTCTAGCCACGGATTTATTTCTGCGTATGTTTCCTAACTTTTTTAAAAAGTCGTTTACAGTTGGGGCCGCCTGGGTGGCTCGGTGGGTCAAGGTCTGACTTTTGATTTCGGTTCAGGTCATGATCTCATGGTTTGTGAGTTCAAGTTACACGTCTGGCTCTGCGTGGACAGGGCGGAGCCTGCTTGGGATTCTCCATCTCCCTCTCTCTCTGCCCCTCCCCCAGCTCTCTCTGCCCCTCCCCCCGCTCTCTCTCTAAATAAATAAACTTAAAAAAAAAAAAGAACTTCAAAAATAAAATATTTTTTTTTACCTTTAATATAGCTGACACAAAATGTTAAGTTAGTTTCAGCTACAACATAGCGACTCCACTTCTCATGCTATGCTCAAGGCAAGTGTTGCTGCCATCTCTCACCATACGACACTATTACAATCTCACTGACTATATTCCCCATGTGGTACCTTTTATCCCTGTGACTTATTCATTCCATAACCGGAAGCCGTATCTCCTATTCTCCTTCTCCCATTTTGCCCATTGCCCCACCCCCAGATTGTTCTTTGTACTTAGAGGTCTGATTCTGCGTTCTGTTTGTTTATTCATTTGTTTTGTGTTTTTGGATTCCATGGATGAGGGAAATCATATGCTTGCCTTAGTTACTTCGTAACCTTTTTTGTTCTCTATATGGATGCTGTGGTAGACAAATCAATACACATGTTGTTTCCCCATGGCCCGACCTTACTCAGTACCTAGTCCCAGGACCTGTAAATGGATTACATCGTATGGGAAAAGGGACACTAGAAATGTGGTTAAGTTCAAAATCTTGAGATGGGAAGATCATCCTGGATTATTTAGGTAGGTCCAAAGTAATTCCAAGAACTCCTATCTAAGGGTCCAAGTAATTCCAAGAACTCCTACACTGCTGAATAGCAGGAGTGTGAGAGGAAGCTGCGAGGAGGTGACTGCAGCAGGGGTCAGAGAGATGGGCTTTGAAGACAGAGGGAGAAGCCCAAGCCAAGGAATGCAGGCGACTCCAGAAGAAGAAGAAGGAAAGGAAACAAATTCTCCCCTAGGGGCTCCAGACGGAAGTATCCCTGCTAACACCTTGAATTTACCGTGGAGACACCCATATCTGGATTTCTAACCAGATATGTAAGAAAACAAATGTGTGTTGCTTTAAGCCACTAAGTTTGTGACGATCTGTTACAGAAGCAACATAAAACGAATACTGATGTTACATCTTTTTAAAACATATATTAACATATCTTTGTATTGAGCATCTTTCATATTTTATTTGTTTTATTATACTCATTTTATCTGAAGTGTATTCGTCTCTCTCCTTTACCCACTTTTGCTCTGTCTCATTAGAGATAGGGGTCTTACTGTTTTGCTTCTGCCTCCATCCTGCCTGCCCCGAGGCCTCTATTCCAGAACTATGTATTAGAACAGCACCAACCTTTCCACCATGATATTAGGCTATCTCAGGTCCAGTAGTATATCCGACAGGCACCCTGGCCCTATCCCAGTTACGGTCGTCAGCTTCCTCATTTTTCCTACGAAAGTCTCACTACCTAAGCCTTAGCCTCAGTGATGATCAGCACTACGTATCCTTCCGGCAACATCTCTCAAGTCGGGTAGCCCAACCCCAGTGTCTTATTTTCAGCAGCGGACCTGTTTCCAGTTACTCGCCTTGTATGCGGTATCCTCCCCGGTGCCCCAGAGGGGACACGCATAGCACAACTCACGCCTTCCTCCAGACCCGAGACTGGGAAGCCTGCAGCCTTAGCTCCATTTATCATTGTCCTGTCTTCCTTATTTCTGGCACAGTGATATGCTTATTTTGCTCTGGTTATTTAAATGTTCTCTTTATATTCCATATCTTACTCTTTTTTTTTTTCTTCTGTAGCTGGGGTTGGGGGGAACGCAACATCTCAAAACTAGAACTTAAAAAAAGGTCACCACAAATAAGCACCTGTACTCATTGGCTGACAAGAGTTTCATTTTGTTTTTTTTTTTTAATATTTATTTATTTATTTTGAGAGAAAGAAAGAGAATGTGTGGGGCAGGGTCAGAGAGACAGGGAGAGAAAGAGAAAACCCAAGCAGGCCCTGCACTGTCAGTGCAGAGCCCGACCCAGGGCTCGATCCCACGAACTGTGAGATAATGACCTGAGCCAAAGTCAAGAGTCAGATGCTTAACCGACTGAGCCACCCAGGTGCCCCAACAGTTTCATTTTAAAAAGAACCCATGGTAAGAGACGAAAGAAAATAAGTACTATAAGGTAGCCAGGCAAAACTGTTCTCTCTTCCCACGCCAATGCAGATTAACGAGTAATGCTTCCCGGAAGCACTGTGCTGAGAACGATCCCTGGCTTACACCTGTTCCCCTATGGCAAATGTGTCATGCTCGGCTAATGATTCCTGCCATGCGTGCTGAGGTAGCATGTGCCCCTCCCTCACGTGATATATTTGTCATGACGCAGACAGAACCCTGTTGTGGAAGTTACGGTTACTCAGCTTCATACAACATAGTTGACCCTGAATTAACTAGGAACTCAAAGGTTCAAAAGGAGCTAGGGAAACATTCTTTGGATGAGTCAGGGTAGACCACCTCCCGGCACCCCTCAGCATTTCAGTGAAGAGTCACGTTGATAGCGTGTCAGTAGAACCTTCTAGAAACAGTGTTGGTACAAGAGTTATCATATTGTCTCCTGTAAGGCAGCAAACTTCAAGTACAGTCTGAGAGTCAATGGAGAATACACCATTACAAGTTGAAGGTTCCTTAAACTTCTGTAGAGATCCAAGATCAATATTTTCATGCTTTCTATCGTGTTCCAAATGGATCCGAAAAAGGATGCTCTAAATACTTTACATTTCCTTTTAGTCTTGTTAAACAAATCACAGCAACAAGATGTGGAAGTTTGGCAGACCCAGAACCATAAGTAGGTCTGTAAATATAGGATATCTTTTGTGGTCTGGCAGTTTTAATGTGCTTTACACATATGGGATGTATATATTTCTACAGGTCTTTGGGGATGGATTTATTTTTTCAATATGCATGTATCTATATGCGGATTTATCTATATCTGCATATGTTGTTCAAGTTAAAACTCGTATCTATAAAGACACGAAGATAACTTAGGTGACAGTAAAATTACAGATTGTTCATTGCTATTTCAGGAATAGAACACTTTTAGCTATCAAAAATCATGTGGACATTGATCTCAAAGAAGTAAAGAAAAAATAAATTTATTCCCTAACTGAAATGAGCATTGATTTAAAAACTTAGCCTAGGTTGAAAATTTGCTTAACAAAATTTCATGAGTATATTATTCCCACTATGACAAATAATTTAAAGATAACTAAAATATATAGCGAAATGCCAATATGCTTTTAATAATCCACAGCATGGTGATGGCAAAGTTGTAACTGTAGTTATAAATAAAGACTGTTAGAAAGCCACTCGATTCATTTATTGCCAAGCTCTCCTGCTTTGCCAAGACCCTTGAAAATAAAAATAAAAATAAAACTTGTTTATACCTTAGATTTGCCTAATATTTAAGTGATGGCACGTGATAAGCCTGACTGCAAATGTTTCAATTAGTTAGAAATATCATTTCTGATGATATATTTTTCCTTCTTACATATTCTTTTACGTTTGACTGGGTCTTTTTTGCATGAAGCCTCGATTTAATATCTCCAACTTGAAATATTACACTTCCCTTTCGGTTCATTTGGTTCCACAGCACAAATGTAATCTCAAGTTTGTCACTGGCTCTTGGACAATATACATTCTACTCACAAAGCAAGCAAACTCGGACCTCTGCTTTTCCACATACACCCACAGGATTTCTTTTTTACTTTCTCTCCTCAAGGCTATGAGCACTGAACAATCCAAATTAAAATACAAGGTTTGACTCTGTTCTTTTCAAAGATTGTTAAAGCCAAGAAAGTAAAAGGGACATGGATTTAAAACAAACAAACAAACAAACAAACAAACAAACAAATAGTTCTCTGGTTCCTGACAAACACTCCCTCCTAGTTTCATATTGTTAACTTTTCTTTTCATGCCCTTTGGGAGGAAAAGAGTTACCGGTTAACACTGGCAAATGTGGACATCATTCAAGCTATTTTAATGCACACACGTGAATATAAACAGAATTCCAAACAAAACATCAGAGCAACTACGCAGGCAGGAAAGAAGCTTGTCACTTACTGACTTAATGGAAATAAGCATACATGTTCACCTGTGTGTCTGCATGTCCTTACAGAAGTTGGGCGTCTACTCTGGAGAACGGCAGCCAAGCAAACAGATATGTTTGCAAGAGCTGAGTGTCCAGAGTTCCAGATCAAAGTCAAGAGCAACATAGTTATAACTTCTTTGTGATACCGAACCATCAAATGATCTCTTCTTGAGGAAAAATTCTTTCTTTCTTCTGTTTTTTTGTTTCTACTCTTTTTTTTTCTTTCTACTCTTACTGAGATTGTGTGTGTAGCGAAAGAAAAAGAATTGCAAACTTGGACACCTGCTTCCATTACTAAAAAGTCAAACTGGGGTATTGTATGTCCTATCTTAGTGTCTCTGCTTATCCCTTTAGGTCTTTTATACTAATGAATTCTCAGCCTCATTCAGTCCCAAGAGGTCTAATACTAATACAGAAAAGAATTACCTGGTATCATTAGTTTGTATTATCTACATTTCCGTAACTTTCCATTTTAGTAGCCCTCTAAATTAATACCACTTGCTTCTATTATGTTTTAAAACTCTATTTCCACCAAAGAAAGGTGATTCAATTGAGAAGAAGCAAAGAACAAGAGTCAGCCTTTCTAAAGATATGGTTGTACATGCACAATCCCTGGAAGAAGATAGAAAAAAGAAAAAAAAAAAAAACCACTAAACTAGGTACCAAAAACAGAAAGAAGCCCAAGTACTTTTCAGGGTGTACCTCACAATGTTTAGCTTCATAGAAATCAAGCCCTGGACTTGGTGTCACCACTCAGCCGTTTATCAGGGACTTTGTGCTCTTCTCCAGCATAAGGATTAAAGAGATATTTTATATACTTGAAACTTTGATACCTTTGAATGACTTGAGATATTTTTTGGTACGTTCGAGCTCATATTCATTACTATCCAAATTCCATTTCATTATACATAGCTCTAAAACAAAAGGCTAAGTTTCTACAAAAAAAGTGTTTGAATCTGTGCTCACTCATTTTCACAGCCATGTCAGCATGGAAATAATCTCTTTTATCAGTGCGGAAAATGTCAAGCTTCACTTTCTGCTTGGGAGAGCTTTGGGAACCAGCAGGTGCTACGACTGCAGGGAACATACTAGAACTCACAGGTTAAGTGACCAGCCCAAGAGCACACAGAAAGGAACGACTACTTTGCAGTAGATCCCATATCTCCTTGCTACCACTCTCAAAGTGTAAGTACAAAGACATGCTATCATCAGGGAACATGAGCTTTAAGACGTATCCTGAAATATTAATTTTAGGATTTTTTTTGCAATTAAGTCTCTCCCGTTAAAATTTTGCAGAAGTAGCCAAAAGCTACATTTAAACAAAACAAACATAACCAAATGGAAAGTAAAACATAGACATCCCTGACATTACATTGATAAAGCAAATGTACTGGATGGCAGCCAGAAATTTGTAACGTTCGTGCAGGTGCCGTCTGTTGTCAGACACACATTTTTCTTTTTCTTTCATGTTAGTGCACGTATGTCTTCTTATATTTGTCCAGTGCAGTCTCTTTTCTACTATCTGTGAAACACGACATAAGTAGCAAGGGCAAGCAAATGAAATTTTAGCATTTAATTAGCCAAAATATAAAAGCTTTGTATCTACTGATAAATTTTTACAAATCAAGAAAAAGTGATTTTAAAATATCCCAGTGCACAATAATGAAGAACTCACGTCCGAGCATAGGACAGTGAGGGAAGACTGTGAACTCAGTTCCTCTTGCACAGAAGACAAGGACCCACCAGCTTTTGGTAAAGTGGTAAAGTGGCTTTGAAGGTGGGTTCCATAAAGCGGCCTAGAACTCAGGTTCTGGTAAGGCATCCTAAAATGCGGGTTCCAGTAGAGCGTCCTGGAATGGTTGCTCTGGTAAAGGACCTAGAATGCCAATTCCAGTAGAGCTTCCTGAACTCAGGTTCCGGTAGATTGGCCTGGAATGCTGGTTCCAGTAAAGCAACCTAGAATGCGGGTTCCAGCGAAGTGACCTAGAACACGGGTTCCAGTAACCTGACCTAGAATGCAGGTCCTGGGTAAGGTTCTAGAATGCCAATTCCAGTAGAGCATCCCGAACTCGGGTTCCGGTAGATTGGCCTGGAACGCTGGTTCCAGTAAAGCAACCTAGAACGTGGGTTCCAGTGAAGTGACCTAGAACACAGGTTCCAGTAACCTGACCTAGAATGCAGGTTCTGGGCAAGGTTCTAGGATGCCAATTCCAGTAGAGCTTCCTGAACTCGGGTTCCGGTAGATTGGCCTGGAACGCTGGTTCCAGTAAAGCAACCTAGAACGCGGGTTCCAGAGAAGTGACCTAGAACACAGGTTCCAGTAACCTGACCTAGAATGCAGGTTCTGGGCAAGGTTCTAGGATGCCAATTCCAGTAGAGCTTCCTGAACGCGGGTTCCAGCAGATCGGCCTGGAACACCGGTTCTGGTAAAGTGACCTAGAACGCGGGTTCCGGCATAGCGGCCCAGAACATGGGTTCCAGTAACCTGGACTAGAATGAGGGTTCTGGCAAAGCAGCCTGGAACGCGGGTTCTGGCAAAGTGCCCGAGAACATGGTTTCCAGTAAAGCAGCCTAGGATGTGGGTTCCGGTAAAGTGACCTAGAATGCAGGTTCCAGTAACCTGACCTAGAATGCAGGTTCTGGTAAAGAACCTATAATGCTGATTCCAGGAAAGTGTCCTGAACATATCTTCCAGTAAAGTGGCCTAGAACACAGGTTCTGGTAAAGCAACCTAGAACGAGGGTTCTGGTAAAGTGCCCTAGAATGTGTCTTCCAGTAAAGCAGCCTAGAAGACAGGTTCTGGTAAAGCGGCCTAGAACACGGGTTCCAGTAAAGTGACCTAGAACCCAAGTTGCGCTAATGTGACCTAGAACGCAGGTTCCAGTAATGTCAGGTTCTAGCACGCAGGTTCTGGTAACCTGACCCAGAGCACTTTCTCGGGACCATACTTTCTGCAGAAGAGTGACTGAATTGAGTTGTCTGCTAAATTGAATTGAAAGCTAAAGTGGCTTTCCCTTTGAAAAGGAATCGGATGTTATAGTGACTCTTGTCGCAGAGCATTAAACAGCTTGCCCCAAATAAAGCACTTCAGGGGATGGCGTGACATCTGTAAAGTGTGAAGAGAAAATATTCACTTTCGCCTCAGCAAAAAGCACCACCTTGCTGCTGAGCTCCTATGTGGGCCATTGAACAGGACTCAGTCAGATGCAGCTTGCAGGCCGGCAAGGGAGTTCTCAGCCCATCGCGTAAAGAGAAATCGAGAAAGGAAAGCAGACATAGCCTAAAAATTAAAAAGGCTATTGTAGACGCAGCATGCAAAAACACATATTTTAGGCAAGAATATGCTAATGGCTGAGGGAAAAAATAATATACCAAAGTTTACATAAAATCGAGGCTAAGAGTGACAACATGTATTTGATATCAAATCTATTGGAGGGTATTGGTGAATACAAAGCTGAATCCAAACAGAACAGTCATATTTCACCAAGCTCTGATTATGCTTATCTATGACTGTTTACGTTGTTTGGCTAATTCAATCCATAACAAGAGTCCAGCGACCCAGGAGCATAACTGTACTTCCCCTACTGAGGCACGGTTGGGTACCTGTTGTCATTCCTTTGCAAGTTCTTGCAGTACCCACGTTTTCCAAGAGTAAATGTTTCCTCCATAAACTTTACAGCTGTCACGCCATCCCTGACGTGCTTCGCGTAGGGCGAGCTGTTTAAGGCTCTTCTACAAGAATCGCTATAACATCCTAATTTTTTCCAAATGGAAAGCCATTTAGCTTTCAATTCAATCCAGACTGGTTACTCTTCTGCAGAAAGTTTTCAAAATTCCATGTTCATACACACACACACACACACACACACACACACACACTCGTGCGCACCCGCAGACACACCCATCCCACGGAGCAACTGTAGTAACCGCCCTTTATTAGAAGAAGCAAACTTGACAGAAGAATTATAGAAACTTAGAAAATGTTATTTGGGTATGTGCTGATGTAGAAACCGAGACGTTCTGAAAATAATAACATGGATTCTAACCCACGCGAGAGATCAGGCCCATATACAACAGTATGGCACAAGGACAGTGAGGGGTCCCTGGAAGATACCTGTCAGAACTGAGATCCTATAGGAAGGCATGACATTCTGGATGAGACATTTCGCCAGCCCGCCAGGGACGAGGAATTAGAAGTTAGTACCTGAAGCCCTCTAGATATTATATGCATTGAATATATAAAACAAAATAGTAAAGACTTTGTAACTCATATGGTACGATATGGATTCTATACACCTAAACTTATTCTCTTTTGTGATCTATATAAAATCCAAAGCAAATATTGGATTCTTTGGATTATTACATAAAACACTTGGGCTTTGCGGATGTTAATTCTGTAAGAAAGTCAGGTTTTGACAAAAACTGGACAGAAACATATTAGCGATGTCCCTTAAAAGAAATTTCCCAGAGTGCGATTTGATCTAAGCGCCCCTCGTATGACTGCCTTAGACAGTCCCACGACACAACTCTTATAATAGAAGAATTATCGGTAACAACTTCTTTTACTCTCAGTTTTGTTCTGGTTTCGAAAATAAATGACGTGGTGACTGCTTCCATAGCCAACCACTCTTTGGTGCCTTCATTTTACACTGCAGATAGAGCACTTAGCTGGATAATCCTGGCCTGCAAACTTAAAGCAGGCAAAAAGTCACCTAGAGGAAACATTTAAACATAGATGATTGGGCTACAACCCCAGATATGATGTTATAAAAAGCTTGATGAGAGAGGATTTGGGGAAGACAAGGCATAGGAAGTACCAGAGATCTGTTTTCCCACACAAACATTGCACTGGCTGCATCTGATCCAACTATTTTGAAACTCTGGAGTCTCCTGGAGGCTGGCAGCATCGGGAAGAAGGCTTGGACAGTAAATTGTGGTTAATCTCGGTCACTATAAGCTCTTAGCACAGTGACAGCCACCCACCCTCCACCGCTCAGCTCCACAGCAAGCAGCTGTGCACGTATCCCTAAAGCAGCTTTGCACACAGCTTACAAAAGCCAGGGCAGGCCACAAAAGGACTCCAAACCTTGGGGACCCGTGGCCTGATCACTGACTGCTGCTTCTGATCGCAGAAGTGAACACAAAGGGGCAGCAGCCATCCCTATTGTACTTCCCTCCACGGCAGCAAAGCCCTCCCCTCTGGCGGAGGTCACTTCCAAGGGATTTAAAGGGCAACATCTTTACCTCCCACCTTCATTCTTAGATTTTCCCCCCTTTGGGGAGCCAGGCATACAAGAGCAGAACACTCAAAGGCAACAGGATATATGGGGAAATTAGAAAGTCAGCATGCACACACAGGGGAACACAGAGACTTCAGGGAAGACCCAAGAGCTTACGTTTACACTTCAGGCTGCTACTCACCATAGAGAGAATAGACAGCAATCAGAAAAATAAAAACAGAAAAGGTAAACCCTGGAGAATGGAGAGAAATGATATGTAGCGTTGCCATCTTATTAGATTGGAACATCCAACGTTCAATGAAGAAATCACAAGTCATATGAAGAAACAGAAAAAGTGTGGCCCATTCAAAGGAAACAAAAACAACAACAGAAACTGTCCCTGAAAAAAAAAAATCTGATCGTGCATCTACTAGACAAACATCAATTAAAAAAAAAAAAACTGTCTTAAAGATGTTTTAAAAACTAAAAGAAGATGGGGAGAAAGTCAAGAAAATGATGTATAACCAAAATGCAAATATCAATAAAGAGAAAAATCTAAAGAGGGGTACCTGGGTGGCTGAGCGGGTTAAGCGTCAGACTCTTGGTTTTGGCTCAGGTCACAATCTGACGGTTCATGAGTTCAAGCCCCGAGTCAGGTTCTAAGGTGACAGCACAGATCCTGCTTGGGATTCTCTCTCTCCCACTTTCTCTGCCCCTCCCCTGCTCACTCTCTTTCTCTCAAAATAAATAAACTTAATTTAAAAAAAAAAAGAGAGAAATCAAATAGAAATTCTGGAGCACAAGGGTGCAATGACCCAAGTAAAACACTGTCCGGAATGATCCAAAGGCAGACGCGGGTAAGCAGAAGGAAGACCCCACAATTCTGGGCACAAAATGACGGGGCTTGCTGGGTCTAGGAAACAGAAATAAAAACACTAAACAAGAGTGCACAGAGCCCAAGGGACCCGTGGGGCACAGCTGAGCAGACGACCACATGCTCTAGTACTCCCAGTTTGAACACTGAAAGTAACCTTAATCTTTAACACTCTCCCCTTCCAGAAGAGTCCCATACACTTTAAGCAAAGCACTGCAGTAGATCTTTGATGTGACCATTCATATTTGAGGCACTATCATGGTATAGATGGCAACTAATAGATTCTAAGCAAGGATTTATCATTTCTCTGCTACGACCCTCCCAGTATTTATTTCTTATTCTTTACTCCTTCTCTCTACATCTTATAAGCGCTAGCTAGCACTAACGTATTCGGTGTCTGTCTCTGTAGATGTCTCCAGGTCTGTCCCTCTCTATCTCACACATCCACATTATTTGTCTCTTTCACCTGTCTTTAAGTGCAGAGACAACCGTTCTGCTAAAACCTTGAAGAAGAAATAGGAGGTTGCAAAGATTCTAGTCTCATACTGTAAGTGTCTTTACAGCATGTGATCTCAAACACGGGCTTGGGAAGTGGGGCGGGGGGAACTGGGGAGGACATTGCTAAGCACTCTGGGTTTATTACTAAGCTGTCACACAGCAATTGGAGGAGGGAGGAGCTGGGGGAGGGCACAGGAGGAAGTTGAAGAGAAGAATCAAGGGCAATGAAGAGTTGCAATTACAAATTAGGTAATTGGGCATGGAAACATTTGCTTTAATTTGAACACTCTACTCTGCATTCTGAATTCACCACTGTCTATTTGTGTCAATGCATCCCTATTTTTTGTTCCTCAGTTGCTTTAAAAAATAATTACATTCAGCTGGAAATAAGATACTGCATGTGATACATCACATAGATGAAAACTGCATCACACATTGCCATATAAGGATAACCCTTTGTGTGTTGGTTATCACACATTTTAGAAAACCTAAAAACGGAAAAATAATTCTCATCTCCTGATAACGGGATTGATTCTGGAAATTATGGAATAATTTGTTATGTTATACTGCAGTTGTAAAATAAGAACCACTAAATATGCTGAAAATGGAATAATCTTTTGATTATAGCTGTATTTTTAAACATGATTCCACGAAAACATTGGGAAAAAATGTTTTACCCACTGAGACTGGAGGAGGAAAAGTACATAAACTAGCGGGCTAAAATAACTATTGTAACAATCATAAGTCCTGTATTCGCAAATGTAACATAAAATCCCTTGGACTTTTAATAGTAGAATGATTCTCAGCTAAATTCTGAGACGTCGTTCGATAAAAACTATTTTCTGACATCTTAATTAAAGAGTGTGAGGGAGGCCAATGACTTCCCATAAAATCTTTCACACATAAAGTCAAAAAGGACATTTTAGGCAACTGTAATCAGTAGCCTAGCTTTTTATCTTCCTCTCTTAGGAGAGGCACCACTACCCAGATCTCTGATGAGCTAATTGCTCTGATAAGGCTATGGCCACAACATAATGAGAAATTGTCAAAGAAGCCACCAGAACTGTGGCAGTTCCTACCCATACTGAGATCCACCTGCTAACACACCTGTAAGAAAAACTACCAAGTCACAATAATTCTCTTATGCTGGTGTGTGTGTGTGCATGTGTGTGTGCATGTGTATGTGCGTGCACGTGTATGCATGCACGTGTGCATGTGTTTGTGCGTGTGCGCGTGTGTGCATGTGTGTGTGTGTGCGTGTGTGTGTGTGCGCGCGCGTGTATGTGTTGGAAGGTCTCTGAGGAGGCTTTTTCCTAATGTGATCGATACAAACCATTATACCAAATAATTAGGCAAACAAGTACCAGTCCACTGAAACCTGAGCTATCTGATTTTGTTACACTCTGATTAAAGTAAGTGGAATTTAGGACATTGATTTTGAAAATAAAGAGAAAATAAATAGTCTGGAAGGTTTTGTTCTTGTGTTTCAGGTCTTTTGTCATTTCTTTTTGTTTTGTTACTTTATGCTAGCTTCTGGAAGGATATGTAAACAAAACAACTATAAATTAAAAAAAAAAACTGGGAATCATTGGGGGTGCCTGGGTGGCTCAGTTGGTTGAGGGTCCGACTTCAGCTCAGGTCATGATCTCGCAACTAGTGGGTTAGAGCTCTGCGTCAGGCTCTGTGCTGACAGCTCAGAGCCTGGAGGCTGCTTCGGATTCTGGGTCTCCCTCTCTCTCTGCCTCTCTCTCTCTCTCTCTCAAAAATAAATAAACATTAAAAATTAAAAAAAAAAGAAAGAAAAACTGAGAATCAGTAATTGAAATATACCTGACTCTAACATCATTCTCTGCTGTGCTGGTGGATTGTGGTATCATTCACAAATGTTTACTGTTCCTCTCTGCTCTGACACCATCAACGTCAGGGTTAGCACGTCACCCCTTCAGGCCACTGAAATGTGAGCAGAAGTCATGTGTCATTTCCAGGAAAAACTTTTGAGAGGCAGCAGCAATGTATTCACCGTACTGTTTCTCTCTGACTAGCAGCAGCCTTCTCAAGAGGAAATGCTCGAGTCCCAGAGTAAAGGTGACGTGGGAGCAAAGCTAAAACCAACCGGTCGCACAAGTGAGAAATACCCTTGATTGTAAGTTATTAAGATTTGAGGTCATTTGTTACCACAGTGTGACTTAGCCCATCCTGATTTGCAAAGACGACAGCATCAGTGAGGCACGCGGTACACTGCTAACCAGATTATCAAATGACAAGCAAGCGAATGCGACTTGTTCCTTAATGTGCATCTGAAATAATATGTCCAGAGAAGCAGACACTATTACCTTCCACTTATTAAAGAAATTACGGTGTCTTACTCTGAAATAATACATGCTGCTATTTATTATTTTTGTGGGCAATATGATAAAATAACTATAAACATTAAAAAAAAAGTAACAATCCCAAAATTTAAAACAGTAAAAACGTAAGTTATTTTGGCTTAAATGTTGTAAGTATCACAGCACTTACTAACCAAAAAAAAAAAAAAAAAAAAAAAAAAAAAAAGTTGAGATAAGGGGCGCCTGGGTGGCTCAGTGGGTTAAGCGTCTGACTTCGCCTCAGGTCATGATCTCCCAGTTTGTGAGTTCGAGCCCTGCATCAGGCTCTGTGCTGACAGATCAGAGTCTGGAGCCTGCCTCGGATTCTGTGACTTCCTCTTTCTCTGCCCCTCCCCTGCTCACGCTCTGTCTCTCTCTCTCCCAAAAATAAATCAACATTTTTTTTTTTAAGTTGAGACAAGATAGGACACTGACAAATGCCTTGTAGAGGGAAAACGTTTTATAACAGATGTTCCCTGAGCCTGCAAATTAAATGAAATATACCCAATACTAGCCACATTTATAATAACATTTGAAGAAAGCAAGAGTATCCCACATTGTAATTATAAATTTTAATTTCCCACATAGTTAGCCTGTACCATTCACGGAACAAATATTGAACAAAGCACTGTTAACAATCTGTGCCTAAATACATGATCCCTGACAAAAAAAATAATTGTTTCCATTCCCAGAGATCCTTCCAAGCACCAGAATGTTCTCCCTGGGCATGCTTAATACCTTGAGAAAAATACTTTGTGTTTTGTACACATTTTTTAACTCATTGTATCATAAGAGAAACCATTGAGCATTAGTGTTTACTTTTATATATCTGTAGCAATGTGCAGATCTTCTCCTTTAGCTTTAGATATAAAAACACAGATTTAGATATCCATAAACAGATAGACAGATAGATAGATTTAGATATTCATATATACATATGTAGAAAAGCTACTGTGTAAGCTTGATTCAGTGTGCATGGAGTCTGATTTGGATGTCGTTCAACAAGACTCAATTTTTAGTACTCAAACACCTCGTGGCAAGCACCCCACGATGGCATAGTGTTAAAATAACAGTACACAAGAATTTTTAAATTTATTTAACTCAAATACTAAGGACTTATGTACTTCTTCCAGAAAACTCCACCTTGTTCAAAAGCTAATTATAGAAAACCTACTTTTACCACTAAGAACCAGGTCAACCTGCCCAAGGGAAAAAGAGGTAAGACTGTCAGCTACCTCTCAGACTCCACATCTGCTTTGCCTCAGTGATTTAAATAAAGAACACATTCACGTCTTAACACATCCGTAGTTCTTAACCCTACCTTTTCCCCCCGTGAGTCTCTGACCATGACAACACGCTTCAGAAGAAATGGCTGTGGTCCGCATAACTGGTCTGTTCAACCATCTTATGAACCATCAGCTGATGAACAAATCAGGTCAAAACGTATCTTGAATATTTCCTCATTAGAATACCTGAGACTTCGCTCCTTGGTTTAGCCTATGCTGTCGTGTACGGAATGCGTGTATCTGAAAAAGAGGCGTCAAGAGACCATTTATGAAGCATCAACACTGTGACAACACTCAAGTTCATAGCACTGCATGATCTTGAACTCGCACTCTGCTCAGAACTTGTAGGTAATATCGGGCACAGGGCCAGGGATAGTGTTGAAAATATCATGTTATGCTTCATTGTTTAAGCGAAACCACCAATGAATTAGTCAGGAGGAGTTTACAAGAAAAATACCAGTGTAAGGAATACTTGCAATGTTACAGGCAGCTATTTTTAATAAAGCTTCATATAAAAGAAAGGAGATTGAAGGGAAAAATTGAGTCTACAGCAAAGAGAGTAGACCCGTAAAATTTGTCAAGCAATGTGTTCGAAATAGGAGAATAAGGGTCATTTGGATGCAAAACCAGACTGAAAGCTTCGGTGTCTGTGGCAGGTTGAAAGAAAGCTTTCGGTGAGGTGGAAAAATCTGGTGGGAGTCCAGACCAGGGTGGTTTCAGAAAAGGGGAGAGAAAGTAGCAGGGGTAAGACCGAGGGGAGAAAGGCAAATATAATGTGACGGATGCCTTTTATAGGTTCACATTTCTGTAAGGAACAGGGCTGCAATTCTCATGTATTTGTTGCATAAAACATGGGAGCTCGGAATGAGGGAAAAGAGGACAACGGCGTGCAAGTTATCCAAGGCCAATGTCTCTGTCCATCGGAGGGGAGTCCTACTCTCCAAGACGCCCTCTAACGATCTTCACGTTATTCTCATTCTCAGCACTGCTTTCACGTAAAGGTAGTCATTTGTCAGAAATTTAGTAGATTTGTTAGCCATATCAGACTTGAAACAATCCACTTAGTCCCACACAATGAATATCGTAAGACCTGTGTGTGTATGTGTACATGTGGGTATACATACATATGTAGGTATGTACGTGTGTGTGTTCCTGGAAAAGATCAACAAATACTTATCCAAATTATCACTGAATTGAAAAAAATAAGATATAAAAATATACGGGAACATTAAAGTTTGGGTCTGAGAACAGAACAATTTCCTAAAATCTGCGCTGTATTAGAAAATAATAAATGTGGGGCGCCTGGGTGGTTCAGTCGGTTAAGCGTCCAGCTTCGGCTCAGGTCATGATCTTTCGGTCCGTGAGTTCGAGCCCCGCGTCGGGCTCTGTGCTGACAGCTCAGAGCCTGGAGCCTGTTTCAGATTCTGTGTCTCCCTCTCTCTGACCCTCCCCCGTTCGTGCTATGTCTCTCTCTGTCTCAAAAATAAATAAACGTTAAAAAAAAAAAAAAAGAAAATAATAAATGTTCCCGTTGTTTGCGGAAGCTTTCAGAGTAATTGATGTCCATGTGTACAAGACATGTAATATATAATTTCTGCTCCCAGACATGTAGATGTCTGAAATGTCTTAATTTCTTAGCTCTTAGGCATCACACATTAAATGAAAGCTACATTCAGGATCTTGGAACAATTTTGATGTTTTTTTCCAAAGGTTATTTTTTAAACAGATTCGCTGGAAAAGTTGGTGATAAATCCAATACCCAACAGTCCTAGTTCTCATAGTTAACGAGTGGTTAACAACTGAACATCTGTATCCCTTTCTCCAAAATCCTCCTCCTTTCCCCTGCCCACACTTACTCTTTTATGGAGTCACCCACAACACCATGGTGAATGCCAAGAGACAGAATGATCTCAGAAATAAAACAGCTTAAAATGTTTAAATTGATTATCGTCTTACCCTCGAGGTCCTTAGAAGTCAAGTGAGAATAAAAGATTTACTAAGGGATTAATCCTATACACATCCCAATACTGCTACACAATCCTGGGGAAAAAGCAAGATGGGGGATCACGCAGGTGGGGAGGCCTCCTGGGCCCCAATGCTTACTGAAGATGCTATGCAGATTTCCTTCAGGCTGATGAGTCTCACGCTATGCAAAACACAGGCTAATTTGCTGCTACACGGGTACGGTCTTTGGGAAATAGCACTTAATATTCTCAGATGTATAATGAGGGCGGAGAGGTTACTTGGGGGGGGGGGTGCATGGTGTCTTTAGGACATTAGGAGATGAGGAAGGACACTACTTGGAGAAATATGTGTCTTTATCAGCACATGTAAGTTCCAAAGAATCACTCAGAAATTGAAGGTCGAATTGTTCACAGCAGTGATGGGGAGGCGCTTTCCAGTTGTTTTGAAATAAAAGTCTAACAGAAGCGGAAGCCCCTGGAGAATCACCCTTGCTCCCCGCCTGCCAGCAGCACACCCAGGTGCTTTTACCAGGGCAAGGTCTTGACGTCAACCAGGCTAAGCAAGATGAAGATACCCATCCCTCTTTCCTTAGGGCCACGGGCTCTTTTGAAACCAGTGTGAAGAAACAATCGAATGTTAGCAAAGGTCAAAAGCCAGGATGAAGAGACTTTGTGATTAAAGCCCTTCCCTGAAGACAGCACACCTTCTCCCCACCTTCAATTTCAAACCTAAGGACATCTAGCCCATGCTCGTTTCCTGGTTAATTTTTTAAGAACATGGGTTGCTAGGGATCGGAATACTGGATGAACTTCAAAAGATTTGAAAGGCTCTGCCTGGACCCACACGGTTCAGGCTGGGTCCCCCTGCGAGCACGGTGCTCATTTTTTCCTTTCATTTCTGCTCTTCTCCGTTCTTCACATTTCTTTCTGACATCCTTCACAAGTTTTAAAAGGCTCATTTTTTTCAGCTATTATTTAAGACAAAGCATCTCTGCAAAGCCTTGGAGGAGAATTGAGTTCTTTACTATCCAAAGATGCGAGCAAGAAAATAGTTTTAAAAATCAGTAGCATTGATATACCAACGTCAAAACATTTTAAAGGCTTAATTTTTATCCAAGCTACGTTAATGCAGAAAACCTCAAAAGATCAAGTTTTCTTTCTATCTTCCTACCACTTCCTGAGTTCAGCCAGATCTGAAATGGCACAAAACAGCACCACTTGGATTTTTTGTTTTAATATGACACAAAAGTTTCCAAATTTGAGCACTCATGGAGACTCGGATTTTCATTTCTACAAGACAGGAAGCAAAGAAAAAATGGCAAGTGAACCACATTGATAAGAATGGACAGTCTCTCTCTGCAGACTCATGAGCTGCTACCCGGCCCCACCCTCTAGATTTCTAGGCTCTGGGGGTAGAGGGGAGGCCTACTTACCAAACATGCAAACAGTGTAAGTTGAAACTGAGGGAACAACAATTTGCCAGTTCCTTAAAATGTTCAAGGTGCAGTTACCACATGACCCAGCAATTCTACTCCTAAGTACAGACCCAAAAGAAACAAACACAGCGACTCAGACAGCTAACTCTACACCAATGTCCACAGAAGCACTGTCCGTAATAGGCAAGAGGTAGGAGGGGGATGCCCAAGGGTCCACCGAAGGATGAATGGACACACACAATAGGTATATACATACAATGGGACATTATTCAGCCAAATAAAAAAGGGAGTTCGGATACTCACTACATCAGGGATGTAGAAAGAAGCCAGATACCAAAGGAAAAATATTGTGCGATGCTACTTATATAAGGTGCCTAGAATAGGAAAATTCTTAAGGACATAAAGAATAGAGGAGTTAGAGCAGGGACTGGGGTAGGAGAAGGTAGAGAGCTAGCGTTTTCATGGGTATAAGAATTTTTATTTGGGATGATGAAAAAGTCCTAGAAAAAGACAGTGGTGACGGCTGCACAACGCGGTGAAAGTACTTAATGCCACGGAGTAAAACACTTAAAAATAATTAAAGTGGTCAATTCTAGGTACATTTGGTACATATTTATGTTTTGCGAGTATTTCACCACATAAAAAATACATCATTAAGAAAACACGGAAACAATCTGTTCAATCAGTTAAGTTATATCCTTCCCTCTTCTCTTGATACATAGACCTTTTGGTATAATTTGAATTTAGGCTCAGTGCAGTTCTCTGTCTCCCACCAGGAGTATGATGGTGCAGGGCAACGTCCTTGCAACCTGGCCCCATAATCAAGCGGCCTCGTTATCCCCTTGGAGGCACATCTTGGTGATGGTGTGGTCTGACCTCAGGAAGAGGAAGCCACACAACAGGCCTGCTTGCTCTTGTAAATGAGCCCCAGACTACGAGTAGGAAATTCCAGGAGCATCACATAGAAGCTGGCACAGGCTGATGGGGGCATGTTCCCTTGGCCCACAGGATATTCTGATTCCTTGCTCCATGGGAGAGGGAGGATGATAATGCACCGGTGTGCCAAAGCAGGTGCCCTCTTCAATAAGGGGTCCAGCAGAAGCCCCTCTCTCATGAGGTGTATGAGCAGAACTGGATTCTGTGATTGATTCAGAAGCCATCCATTTCGCCTCACCAGTGTCACTGATGAGAGAGCCCTTCAACACAGACCCATCTGACCTAGGACTGATACAAGACAAGTCTCTGGGCTCACATCAGTGTGACAGGTCTTTCCTATTTTAGGAGATAGCTGTGGGGCTCATCCGTGTAGAATTAACGCCACCGGCCTTCTGCAATACACAATGTCTCGACTTCCAGACTGATTTGTTTAAACCCTCTTTGTGGATGCTACTAGGTTGTTTCTCAAATGCTGACAAACTTCTGCACAGACAGGCGGTCCACAGACCCTACCTGGGGCCCCGGAGCACATCACGGACTTTCTTTGGCAGCTGCCGTAGTTTCAATTCACAGACCCCGTCTCTCTAATTAAATTCATCTGCCAATAAGTAACGAAAACTCTCATCATCTGACTTTTTATTTTTTTTCTGTTTATTTTTTTAATGTTTTTATTTATTTTTGAGACAGAGAGAGACAGAGCATGAACGGGGGAAGGGCAGAGAGAGAGGGAGTCACAGAATCGGAAGCAGGCTCCAGGCTCTGAGCCATCAGCCCAGAGCCTGACACAGGGCTCGAACTCACAGACTGCGAGATCGTGACCTGAGCTGAAGTCGGACGCCTAACCGACTGAGCCACCCAGGCGCCCCTCTCATCATCTGACTTTTTAAAAACTGTGATGGTGATACAGAATGAATAAAGAATCATAGCCTTCTCCCCTCTAGTGAAAATAAGAAACTGATTCCTCACAGCGTGATGAATACCACCCACCCTCCCTCCATCCTCTCCTGTTAAAGAACCAGGTCTACAGCAATATCATCATTTCTCTGCAGACTTACTAGACCAAGGGAGAGAAATGAGCTACATTACTCTGGTATCTTATTTGGATTTTGTAAGCATACGTGGTGGCTCTTCCTGTTGCAAACAGATTCGGTTGTTTTCAAATTTAGAAGACGATTCAGGAATACCGTCCATATGATCTGAAATTCAAAACATGTCTTTTGGTTCTCTTTACGAAACCAAATTGCCCCAACTTCTTTTTCTCCTTTTTGCCAAATAGCCATTCACATTCCTATATTAAGGACTTCTCATTGATTCACTTATATGTATCTATAGAAGTCATCAAATTAAACCAACACTGTAGAAACAGTTGTCACAGGCAAAGCCATCTACTGATGCTACAAATTAGTGGGCAAACGTGTGATGAAAAACAGGGTATTTCCATAGACTCAAAGTACCTCTCCAGAAGATGCTTCCAAATCACAAAGTTAAAAATAGTTGTGCTTTACTCATCACGAGGTCTCAGGGGTACAGGAGATGGAAACATGGAAGACGCCATCAAAAACCAAAGAATTCTGGTTTATACCTCATGCACCCCGGAGACCACTTGAGGAGAAAAGCATCATGTCCCCTCAACAGTATTTTTGCAAGTATGTATAACCTCCGTCTAATCATGCCAAAACATCAGAAAAACCCCAGGTGAGGGGTGTTCTACAAAAATAACCAGGACTCTTCTGAAGTTTCCAGGTGACAAAAGACAAGAGTGAGGTGGAGACAGATTGGAAAACAGAGAGACACAGAGAACCCTGGCAACACAGAGCCTGGAGCTGGAAAACATTAGTGGCCCAACTGGGAAACCGCAAGAAGTTCTATAAATTAGTCAGTAGAATCATTAGTAGAAAATAGTAGTGAGATCGCTATTAATATCCCATATCACTGTATTTTCCATTTTATATTACCATATATTATTTTGTGTTATTAATGCCATGACATTATTAATAAATAAGTAATGGTACTATGAGTTAATAGTATAGGTATTCGTTACAGCAGTTAAAGTGTTACTAATAGCATTTCGCAATAAGAGTAAATGGTAATTTCCAGATCTTCCTAGATACGCTATTGTTATGGATGATGCTAAAGTCAAGGAAAGCTGGGGAAAAGGGTACAGGAACTGTCTACTTTTACAACTTTTCCATAAGTCTAAACTTATTAGAAATAAAAGCTTAAAAACACAAAAACAAGGCACCTTCATGGGCGCCTGTGTGGCTCAGTCTGTCAAGGGTCCGACTCTTGATTTCAGCTCAGGTCATGATCTCACGGTTTGTGGGTTCGAGTCCCGTGTTGGGCTCTGTGCTGCCATCACAGGCCCTGCTTAGGATTTTTTCTCTCTCTCTCTCCTTCTCTCTCTGTCCCTCCACTGCTTGTGCTCTCTCTCTCTTTCAAAATAAATACACTTAAAAAAAAAAAGGCACCTTCAGCACACCCTCTTTGTCCTCTGTCCCTCTTGCGTGTGTCTGGAAGGCAGGCTCACTGTTGCAAGGGCAGCAGCATAAGGTAACAGGGACAAGATGCCCAGACAGCCGGAGTCCCTGACACCTGCAGACCCACAGTCACCGAGCCAGCCTCTCACCGCCTGCCTGTCGCCAACCTCTTATCATGTGTGGAAAACAACACATATTCAATCAAGCCACTGAAAAACTAAACAATTCTGATTTTTTAAACTGTCCCTCATTCTCTGGAAATGAAGTTTTCACTATAAAATGACTATTCTCCGTGGTTACAGTAGCCAAGGGTGTTGCATACAATTACAGTCTAGATTTATAGGTTTCCTTCTCCGCCACCTGCCCAACGTGGAGGTCATTAAACAGGATGTCTTCACATCTATCGAGTCCATGATAAAACAACATTAATGGTGCACTGATAATGGCATCTGCTTATATCTTACATTCATAAAGCAGGTAACATTTCACAAAATACGCCACATGAATCATCTTATTGAAAAACCTCAATGATTCTCTTAGGTAGATGTTGTTATTTTCATTTGTGAAGAAAACTGATGTTCAGAGAGGCTATATTCCTCAAGATCACATAGCTGCTGTTGTGGTTTAAAACACACCCATATGAGGGCACCTGGGTGGCTCAGCTGGTTAGGTGTCTGACTCTTGATTTCAGCTCAGGTTGTGATCTCTCACGAACTGGAAGATAGAACCCTGCATCAGGCTCTTGCTGAGCCTGCTTGGGATTCTCTCTTCCTTTCTCTCTGCCTCTCCCCTGCTCAAGCATGTGCTCTCTCTCTCTCAAAATAAATAAACACTTAATATACATATATATATATGTGTATATATATATATACATATATATATATATATGTATACACACACACACACACACACACACACACACCCATATACACTTTGTCACTCCTCATGTCCAATAATAAGACCTACTTCTCCTTCCCTGGAGAGTAGCTGACCTTAGCAACTTGCTTCTGATTAATGGGATATGTAGAAATGAGGACCTGTGACTTTTAAAACTAGCTCATAAAAGCACTGTGGTTTCTCTCTTGCTCTTCCTTGGGCAGCTCAGTCTCTGGAAAGCCAGCTACCATGTGTGCAGACAGTCACGCTGACAGTGAAGAACAGATTCCTCCTACCAACAACCTGCGAACGAGATGTTTGGGAAACCAATGTTCTACCCGGACAACCTTCATATGGTGGCAGACCCAGCTACCAGCTCAACTGCCACCTGAGGGGAGATTCCAGAACAGAACCACCCACCTAAGCCATTTCCAAATTCCAGAACCATAGAACCTATAAGAGATGACACACATTTGTTGTTTAAGATGCTAAGTTTGGGGATCACTTGTTATGCAGTAAGAGATAACTAACATATATACTAATAGAACTAGATTTAAGTTTTTTTAAGTTAATTTATTTTGAGAGAGAGAGAGACAGAACAGGAAAGGGGCAGAGAGAGAGAGAGAGGGAGAGACAATCCCAAGAAGGCTGTGCACCATCAGCATGGACCACAATGCAGGGTTCGAACTCATGAACCGTGAGATCGTGACCTGAGCCAAAACCAAGAGTGGGGCATTTAACCGACAGAGGGCTAGATTTAAACTTAGTTCTTTTTACTGTATCATAGTTGCCTTCTCTCTGACACACTATAAACCAGTCCATTATTTTGCTGTGATCATGACTAACTGAGATACAGAAGTCACTCTGTAAATGATGGTTCTCAGTCATAGGAGGACTCCACTATTGTTTGGATGGGGTCTATCACTGCTTCAGAGCTCAGGCTCCCAGCATGACATAACATTTCACAGTTAATAGAAGGGGTAGAAAAGTTCTCTTATGCTGTGGAATCCATAAAATAATATTCATATATCATGATAATATATTAAGATATACTTTAATACTTTAAATAAAGTATATTTATTTAAATAAAGATAAAATATGTATTATTTAAGTAATTATATAAAGTGCATTTATTCAAATAAATAATGCATAAAGAAGAAAGCTTTGTCCCTCATAGGATTTAAAACTGCAATAGTTTGATCCCTTTAGAATAGGTAACTAAATCACGGTAGCCCCAGTTAGCTGTTCTATTGGGATAGGATTATTGGATCTTACATGATTTGTGTTTCTTTAGATGATTTCTTTTTATTTTTTTAATGTTTATTTTTGAGAGAGAGAGAGAGAGAGAGAGAGAGAGAGAGAAAGACAGAGCATGAGTGAGGGGAGGGGTAGAGAGAGGGAGACACAGAATCCGAAGCAGGTTCCAGGCTCAGAGCTGTCAGCACAGAGCTCAATACGGAACTCGAACCCACAAACCATCAGATCATGACCTGAGCTGAAGTTAGGTGCTTAACCTACTAAGCCACCCAGGTGCCCCTCTTTATAGGATCGCTTTGTAGGTCCACAAACAAAATCGTTAGGATTAAACAGAGTAATAATGAATACAATAGGGTAAATTATGCACACGTGAAAATTACAAGGGGGATGGCAAATTTCATGAGTTATTAAATCACTAAATGATACTGCTTTATTATAATGTAGCCGTCCCCAGCCCCCCAAACACACACACACATCCCTGCCCCCCACGCACACGTTTTGATGCTCCTTCTGTCCCAAGTGCTAAAACGGACACCAAGGAGGCAAAGTGCCCCCGGTGGCCTTCATGAAGACTTCAAGGGGAGACTGGCGTGTGGTTCGCAGGCTTCGAAGATCTGCCCCATTCTGTTCTCATCTTCAAGTCAGTCTTTCTTGCCATCCCACAGCATCTGTGACTTGGGACAGATTCTGCGTGGAAATGCACGTGTTCTAGTCATGTGGCTTCCAGGCAACTGGGCTGTTCTTTTCAACAGAACTTGACGTTTCAGCCCACATGGAAGAGAAGCATCAAGGGCGGGATGGACAGCGGCCTGCCACCGTCCCCGGGCTCAGGGCTGCTCTTCGTCCTCCTCGTGCCAGCTCCGCGAAGGCGCGAATCACTTAGTATGCCTGTGTGTGCGCCTAAGTGTCCTAGGTTGAATGTGGCCCACAACCCTTCTTTTTTTTTTTTTCTTTTTTTGGTAATATATCTTCCATTGATCCCCTGCTGTGTTTCTACTCTAAAAGCAGGAACAGCTCAGAAGTTGACAGGAAATTGTTTCCTGGTGTTCAAAGAACTTCATACGGGCTTCATACCAAAAAAAAAAAAAAAAAAAAAAAAAAAGTAAAGGGCATGCCCATAATTGTTTAAATGAAGAGTCGCCTCCAAATCACTGACTTCCATTTTTTGGTTGTTACGTAGATGCACAATTGTCTTTAGAACTCTCATAATTATCATTTATATTTGCTCAACCTCTGCCTCTGTCGAGCCTCTATTACACAGAGATAAGGGATGCAAACTTCAAGGACAAACGTTAACAAAACTTACGTGAGTGGGAAAACAGTAAGAAATTTTAGAAAGCAGGATATGAGATCTTCCGGTTTGTGCTCTGACACGTCAAACCCAGGGCTTCCTCACTCCTGCCCTAACAAGAAAATTCACTGAATCTTCTTGGATGTGTCACAGAGCTGAGGTTACAGGATAAAAATGCCACCTCATCCAGACACATGCAGCAAAGACCTCCTACCTGGAATCATGAGTGTAGCAAGGCCGAGGGGTTCACTGTCAACATTAAAAAGCTCAATGCCTTCCTACTTATACGAGATGAATACTGAAACTTGAAATGAAAAAAACCTCCCCATTTAGAATAAATAGCATACAGTAAATGAAATATTTAGATATAAATCTAACAAAATATGTACATAATTTGTATATGGAATAATTTGCATGTACATAAAACACTGATGAAAGAAACCAAAGAAGATCTAAGTAACTGGAGATATATTCCATGGTCACAGATTAGAAGGATCCATATTTTTAAAATGTTAGTTCTTTCCAGTTTGATCTATACCTTCACTGCCATTTCAATAAAAAATCCCGGTAAGCTATTTTTCAGATATCAACAAATAAATTCCTTTTTTTCTTAAGGTTTTTTGTTTGTTTGTTTGACGTTTATTTATTTATTTTGAAAGAGCACACACACATGAGCAGGGGAGGGGCAGAAAGAGAGGGAGAAAGGGGATTACAAGCAGGCTCCATGCTGTCAGCAGAAAGCCCAGCGCGGGGCTCCATCCCATGAACCACTGAGATCATGACCTGAGCCAAAATCGACAGCCGGACGCTTAACCGACTGAGCCACCCAGGAGCCCCAACAGATCAATTCTAAAGTTTATATAAATGGCAAAATATCTAGATTAAGCAGTACAATATAGAAGAAGAAGAGGAGGAAGAAGATGGTCAAAGGACTCATACTGTCCAATTTCAAGATTTACTGTAAAGCTCCAATAATCCAGATAGCATGGTATTGGCCACAGGACAAACACTGAGTCAACGGAACAGAACAGAGAACCAGATATCAATACATGCAAATATAGTCAACTGGTCTTTGGCGATCGGGGAAAGATGATTGAAAGAAGAAAGGACAGAGTTTTCAACAAATGATACTGGATTCATTGGACATCCACATGCCAAATCAGGGCAAATAAATAAAAAACACCTTACACCTTACACAAAAATGAAATCAAAGTGGATCACTGCATATGTAAGATGCAATCTATAAAACATCTAGAAAAAACATAGAAGTAAATCACTGTGACCTTGGATTTAGTGATGAGTGTTAAATACAACACCACTAATACAATCAACAACAAAAACATGTTGGACTTTATTAAAATTAAAAACCCTCTGAGAAAGGCACTGTGCAGAGAACAAAGACAAGTCTGGGAGAAAATATTTGGGACTGGGAGAAAATATTTGCAAAACACATACCTAATAAGAGATTTGTATATAAAATATACAAAGAATTTCTAAAATCCACCAAGAGAACACAATTTTTAAAAATGAGCATAATTTCTGGATAGACACCTTGCCAGAAAAGATACGCAAATTTGTAAGAAAGCATACAAATAATCCATTATTTGTCATCAGGAAATGCAAATTAAGACAATGAAATAATCACTACACATTAAATGTCTAAAATAAAAATTGAAACAACAACAACAACAAAAAAAAAACCTGAGAATATAAATCCTGGCAAGGATGAGGAGTAGTGGGAACTCTCATGAACTGCTGATAAGACTTCAAAATGATACGTCTGCTTTAGAAGACAGCGGGGCAGTTTCGTACAAAGCAAAACAAAGCCTTGCCATAAAATCCAGCCACTGCATTACTAGGCATTTAACCAACTTATTTGAAAACTCACGTCCGCACGAAACCCAGCAAACAAATATGTACAGTAGCTTTATTCGCCATCGCTCAAAACTGGAAACAGCTGAGATGCCCTTCGCTAGGGTAAATGGGGGAAGAGTGGTACATCCATACAATGGGATACTATTCAGTGATAAAAAAAAAAAAGAGCTAGCAACATATATGCAGATATAGATGAATATTCAATTAATATTACCACATGAAAGAAGCCATTCTGAAAAGGCTACCCACTGTATGATCCCATTTTTATGACATTATGGAAGGAAAAAAGAGACAGGAACAGATCAGTGGTTGCAAAGGGTTCCATGCAGAGGAGAGAGCACAAGGGATGAGGGGCAGGGGGAGTGAAACTATTCTGTATGATACTGTAATGGTGGATTTATGATGCTAAGCTTTTCTCAAAAACTTGGGAGAAATGACTGGGATCAGTGATGTATAGAATGAGCCTGGAGCATGTTGAAGTGTCAGAAAGATGGTGGGCCCCGAAAATCCACAATAACATCAAAAGGACATAGCAGCCAGCTGAGCGGGCCAAATGGCCAAACCTGGAACAATCTGGGCAAAAATAAATACAGTAAGACGGGATTATATCCCAAAGGTCAAAAGCAATACCTATGAATCCACATTCACATAAGTAACATACTGAAATAAGATGACTGAATACGTAAACAAACTGGGGAGAAAGGATATATCTCTCATCAAGATGAATCCCAAATAATTTATATGGATTCTTTGTTTTCAAGAACCTGCAGCAGAATTCTCCACTCCTTATGCGTGGGTGTTCACAGTGACCTCCTCCCAAAAAATGCAGAATGGAAATGAAAAATATTAACAGTGGAAACATATGACAAACATTACCTCCACTGGGGGATTAATGTCAATATCAGTGGTTGTAAGCCATGTTGATAATATGCACCTGTGATTATGTATGATGTGAGGAAAACGGTACTTTGCCTCTGTGATCTTTCTCCCTGAAGAGCCTAAGCTTAATCTAATAGTGACGAAAAGATACAAAAAAAATCTCCAAAAAGGGATATTCTGTAAAAAAAAAAAAAAAAAAAAAAAACCTGACCGATATTCCTCAGAACTGTCAGTCATAAGAAAACAAGAAAGAGGTGCCTCAGTGGCTCAGTCGGTTAAGCAGGCAACTCTTGATTTCAGCTCAGGTCATTATCTCAGGGTTCATGAGTTCAAGCCCTGTGTAAGGTAAGGCTCTGTGCTAACAGCTCAGAGTCTGCTTGGGATTTTCTCTCACACCGCCATCCCTCCCCATTCGTGTGCTGGCTTTCTCTCTCTCTCTCTCTCTCTCTCTCTCTCTCTCTCTCTCTCTCTCAAAATAAATAAGAAAAAAAAAAAAAAGAGAACAATTTCAAGAACTGTCACTGACCAAGGTAGCCTAATGACACAAGATGATTAAAAGTTCTGTGGTGTCCTGGGGCACCTGGGTGGCTCAGTCGGTTGAGCGTCCAACTTCGGCTCAAGTCGAGATCTCACGGTCTGAGTTCGAGCCCCGCGTCGGGCTCTGTGCTGACAGCTCAGAGCCTGGATCCTGTTTCGGATTCTGTGTCTCCCTCTCTCTCTGACCCTCCCCCGTTCATGCTCTGTCTCACTCTGTCTCAAAAATAAATAAACATTAAAAAAAAAAAAGTTCTGCGGGGTCCTGAGTACATTCCTAGAACAACAACAGCAACAACAAAAAAATTAGGTAAAAGTTTAAGGAAATCTAAATAAAATATGGACTTAGGTTAAAAATAATTCATTAGCACAAGGGCACCATACTAATGTAGGTCGTTAATGACAGCAGAAGCCAGGCTGGGGTGTGAGAGCTTTCTGCATTCTTGTTGGGATTTTTCTGAAAATTTGTAACTACTCAAAACTTAAATGTTTATTTTTATTTTATAAAAATAATTTCATAAAAATAAACAAAGTGGTGTATCTGTGAGAGAGGAAAATTATAAGGAAAAGGAACAGAAGAAAGGGATTTTTAGGCACCTTTCCTCATTATTCTACTCTAAAGGCCTTAGTCATAGATATTCAGTCAGAGTTTATAAGAAACATTGAGGAATAACAAAGTATCCACATTGACCAAATGATTCTGGCTTATTCGCAGCAGCATAATGAGTACAGAATGACAGCTCGGCTTCATAATAAATGTTTTGTACCTTGTTGTCTCACTTTTTCTAAGGTTTATAGAGTCTGCCCTTCGTATTGTGTTATTTCAAAAATGAAAATAACACAGTGAATGTGAATGGAGTATCATAGCTTCAGATCATAGAGTTGGCAAGGTAGGAAAAGTGAGGGCAGCAGAAGCTTCCAGCTCATTTAGGAGCACAGAATCTGTTTAAAAAAACTCAACGGAGTCAATTTTAAAGAAATGTTAAAGATGTAATGCAAATGTTAAGGATCCTACTGGTCTGAGTCAATGATTCATGAACCAGGCAGCATCTATGCAGCACACAGAAGGGAGCTCAGAAGGGCTGTACAGAACGAAGGACTCTCCCGGATGGAGGGCACGGGACCAGGAAATCCTGTTCTAGCAGAGAGAGCTCATTTTGTGTGGCAAGGTCGCCTTGCTATTTAGGAGATGGCTGGGGTCTGTTTACCTGCTAGTGTCGACCAGGTAATTCCAGACTGACTGGTTTAAGGTTCCATTTCTGGGGAGGCTGGACTGTAATTAAGGTGGGCATTAAGTCTCCATTTGGTGACTTTTTGGAGCTGAGTACAAATGGTTGTCTGTTTTTTTTTAATGTTACGAAATCATTACGGTTCACATCTCTCTACGAAAATAGCATATGGTGATCGTTATACCACCCCGTGTCTAACGACTAGAATAAAATGATCTGTAGGGGCCCCTGGGTGGCTCAGTCCGTTGAGCATACGACTTCGGCTCAGGTCATGATCTCAAGGTTTGTGAGTTTGAGCCCCACGTCAGGCTCTGTGCTGACAGCTCGGAGCCTGGAGCCTGTTTCAGATTCTGTGTCTCCTTCTCTCTCTGCCCCTCCCCAGCTTGTGCTCTGTCTCTCAAAAAATAAATAAATGTAAAAAAAAAAAATTAGAATTAAATGATCTGCACCCCAGGATGGTTTAAAGCCGTAAAGCCATTCTCTGGCAAGAATGCCGAAAGACATAAGGGGCTCTTAAGTATTCAGCAACAAGTTTCAAACGTTGTCCTTGCAGCTAATAAGTTTTATTATAAATAAAACTGAAAGATGACGCAGGCCTACAAAAAGTCAATGTCTGCAAAAATAACTGAACTTCTCTTCACTTTAAAAGAAGTGTTTTTTTCTAGAGAGTGTTGGGCTCGAAAATAAGGTCAGAGTGTGCTTATTTTAACATATTACCTCTTCTTATTTTAACAAATGAGAATGGCCTTTCTTCTTGGCAGCCTTCAGAAAAGAAAATATTTTCCTCTCTCTTGTCAAGCTGCAGTTTCAGAATTCAAAAAAAAATAATAATAATAATAATGAGTTGCCTATGCAGTTCGAAAATGAGAAGTATTTCTTTTGTTGCTAAAAACGCTTACTTCAAACCAGCTCTGCATTGGTATTTGTCCACGAGGGACAATCTTTCTAATGGTCTGGCTCTGTACCAAGAGGAAGCAACGTTCATTTCGCAGAACTTCTCAAGATGGTGATTTGCAATGGTATATTCATAACAATTAAGGCAAAACTAACTTCGCACACGTCACAAAGATGGGGGGCTGCTGCCACACCCCACTGGATGGGTGACAGGGCCATTTGGCTTCACGGTAAGCAAGACCTGGCACCCAGGATAGGTATGGCACACACCTGCAGGTGACTGACCCGCCTTCTCTTTCTTTCCCTAGTGCCTTGTCTGTCTGTTGTAGAGACCTCGAAGGCTTGAAACCTGATTTTTCCCTCCTCCTGGGGAAAGCCGTAGTCTGCTGAGATCACTTCCTCTCTGTCTTGTTTTCCTGCCCGGAGGTGCTGCCCCCCACTGCGGGAAACTACGAGGGCCCCACTTCCTTGCCGCCAAGATCTCGCCTGCCTATCCCTGTATTTCCTGTTGCACAAAATAAATACTCTGTTTAATCCGCCACGACAACAATTTTCTGTTACCGGGGGTGAATCTAGTTGTAACTGCGATAGTAAGGTAATAGTAAAATTCAGTGACTTTTTTTTAATCGGTTAACCCTCTAGAGGCCCAAATGAATAATATCCAAGATACTGAAGGAAATTTGAATGACAGGTGATATGGAAATGCTTGAGCAGTACTCAAGGAATATTTGAATGCATTCTTCAGTAATTCTCAAAAAAACATCTGTATGAAGGGTGATATTACTGTTGCCATCATCTTACTGAGAAGGCAACAAAAGAGACGTTTCAGGAATTCAGCAAATACAGACCTATGCTCACTATACACCATGCTCTAGTAATAGGAGACATGGAAATGAACACGGCCCTGTACTCCTGAAACTTACAGAGCAATGTTAGAGAAAACACTCACATTTTCACAAAAGACAGTGTAAGATTACACTGGTTTTTAAGTGCGTGGGAGGCAGGTGGTGTTTGCCCTTATCTCGGCCCTCAAGGAAGAGAGAGCCCTGACAACGTAAGAAATGCGATGAACTTGAATGATCATAGGTGTGAACCGAAGTGGGAGAGTTAGAAGAAAACATTACAAGAATAGAAAACAGCACCTGCAAGACCCCGCAGTGGGAAGACACCGAAAGACGTGTAAAGAAATCAGTGAAGGTTGAACCCGCAAGGGCAAGAGCCTGGTTCACCATGACATTGAAGAGAAGAGAAGGGTAGCAAGCAGCAGAAGCAGGTAGCCTTGCAGGCCGGGCAGAGGGCTGGGTCTTACCGAATAACAATGGGGAATCGTGAAAGGCTTTTAGTAGTGGGATAAATTGCCAGATCTGCATTTGGCAACTATCCTTGTGGCTAATATAGGAGAAATGATTTGGATGGATAAAAGGATGCCGAAAGTAGCAAAGGCAAGGGGCAGAAAGGAGGCTAACCCTTACGTTGTGTGAAATGGTATTCCTGGGACGGAGATAACGGTGGAGAGCACCAGCCCAGGTGGGTATGACAGTAGGAGACAAAATAAGGGATGTTTAGGAAAAAATCCACAAGCGCTGTAACAGCAAGGACATGGTGACGTGTACAAGTACTGGAAAAAGCGTTCAAGTATTAGTCTTTGATTTTGGCCATAAGCAATTTGACATAAGGTAGAACTACTGTCAGAAGCAGAGAAAACTGGAAGAGGTCTGGGAAGGAAAATCAGGAATTCCCTTTGTGACACGGTAGAATACGAGAGGCACTTAAGACATCCCGATGCAATGCCAAATAAGCAATCGTTGAAAGGGCTTGGGTCAGTGGAGGCGGGGTTGAAAATACAAATTTGTGCGAACTGATTTCAACATCTCACTGCTTCCCTCATTAATGGGTAAGTTAAATAAAATTTGGATGTGTTTATTTTCAATTTGCCTGGGCAGCATGACTTTACTTTTTTTGGAAAATTATTTATTAACAGGTGTAGGGGTAGGTCATCTATCAAAAGGTTCAGCTGATAACAAAATCCAGTTAAATGTAGCTACTAGAGAATGACACCTGATGGCTGGTTTAAGCCTTGAACTAAGGCTCCTGCTACACACAAAGAATCAAAGTAGCAATAAAAGTTTAACTTTGTTAACTCTGTTTCTTGCACATTTTTTTCCTACTAACTTTGTGTTTTGTTTTGTCCCAGGCTAAACCCTGCCTGGTCATGTAATTCCTGATGGGAGGAAACAATTAGGAATTTGGTTTTATGATCTGATAAGTTGAGTATCTCTGTAGATCTCCTCTTTTTTGAATGAAAGATTAAAGATAATCTCAGTAGGTCTTACTGTCTATTTTTCTATTCGTGAGCTCAACTCAACTAAGGATTTCATATGCATTGGGAAATAAAACAGCTCTTTGATGCGGACTAATAAATTTTTGTATCTTTGCCTGTATGTTTGGCCTGTGGCTAAAGTCGCTGAATGAAGCTAGGAGCTCTCTAATGTCATGTCTGTGATTAAAAAAGAGCTTGATTTCTTCTTGTGGATATGAAATATTTTCCTTTCTCCTTAAATTAAAAAAAAAAAAAAACTTGGGAATGCAAGCTGGTGCAGCCACTCCGGAAAACAGTATGGAGGTTCCTCAAAAAACTAAAAATAGAACTACCCTACGACCCAGCAATTGCACTACTAGGTATTTATCCAAGAGATACAGCATCCATCGAAGGAGCACATGCACCCCCATGTTTATAGCAGCACCATCAACAATAGCCAAAGTATGGAAAGAACCCAAATGTCCATCGATGGATGAATGGATAAAGAAGGTGTGGTATATATATACAATGAAGTATTACTCAGCAATCAAAAAGAATGAAATCTTGCCATTTGCAACTACATGGATGGAACTGGAGGGTATTATGCTAAGTGAAACTAGTCACTCAGAGAAAGACAAAAATCATATGACTTCACTCATATGAGGACTTTAAGAGAAAAAATAGATGAACACAAGGGAAGGGAAACAAAAATAATACAAAAACAGGGAGGGGGACAAAACAGAAGAGACTCATAAATGTGGAGAACAAACTGAGGGTTACTGGAGGGGTTGTGGGAGGGAGGATGGGCTAAATGGGTAAGGGGCACTAAGGCATTTACTCCTGAAATCATTGTTGCAGTATATGCTAACTAATTTGGATGTAACTTCAAAAAATTTAAAAATAAAATTTAAAAAAACTGCTCCAATTAGCTTATAAAGACATATAAGCACTCAATACATCCATTATTCCTGAACTTCAAGGAAAATTTAAAAAATTAACTTATAATAATTTAAAAGGACTAGATTTAAAAAAAAATGAAATGTGTAGTTCACGGGACGCCGGGATGGCTCAGTCGGTTGGGCTACCAACGCTTGATTTCAGCTCAGGTCATGATCTCACAGTTTGTGGGATCGAGCCCTGCATCTGGCTCTGCACCAAGAGCATGGAGCCTGCTTGGGATTCTCTCTCTCTCTCTCTCTCTCTCTCTCTCTCTCTCTCTCTTTCTCTCTCTGTACCTCCCCCCTCTTGTACTCTCTCTCTCTCTCTCTCAAAAATAAATAAATAAACATTAAAAAAAAATTAAAACGTGTACTTCAGAAACATTTTAAGATTCCACATTCATATAATTGAATAAATCTTTGGCAAATTAAAACTATCTATCTCTATCTATCTATCTATCTATCTATCTATCTATCTATCTATCTACATATACATGTTTGTTTACACCTAGATCTCTTATCCTGGCATCAGGGGCTGACTGTGTCTCATTCTAATGTGAAGCCCCTGCAACCACAAGCAACAATGGAACATGGGCTACATGTATGTTTGCTCAATGCACATGCCCCTTCTTTCCTTATGAACAGTCCTAGGTTCTCTTGCCCTTTATAAGTATGCATATAACCCCCACCCCTATGATTCTAAAAACCTTGCTCTCTCCCACCTCAGGGAGGAGGACCTGAGGTTGCCTGCCTTTCTCCTGCCTTAGGAATAAACCCTGTCCCTGCTGCACACTCGATGTCTCAGTGATGAGCTTTGCTGTGCTTTGGGCAGACTAATTTGGGTTCTGCTACAAACTCTTTAGATTTTGCTTAAGACTGTATACTAAATTAGGGGAAAATAAAGTTTTGTACATCTTTTACACTTAAAACTAATCTTAGGGGTCACTGGGTAATCACAAAGATGTGTTTGGGTTTTTTTGTTTGTTTGTTTTGGTTTTGTTTTTGTTTTTGTTTTTTTATCTCATAAAAAGAAAGTGGCAGAAATAATTAGGTTTGACATACTCCATATTTCTTAACTCACCTCAACACTGTAGTAAGAGCTGCCTGGGAAAAGTTGTAAAATCAAAAGAGATGCTATACTGTCACCAGATAAAGTTTTAACAGGAGACTGTTACTGTATTAATCTGCCCAGGCAGCCGTAACAAAATTCCATAGGCTGGATGGCTTAAATAGTAGAGATACATTTCCTTGAAATCTGGAGACCAGAAGTCCAACATCAAAGTGTTGGCAAGGTTGGTTTCTGGTGAGACCTTTCTCCTTAGTTCGCAAAAGGCCACCTTCTCACTGTGCCCCTCTAGGGCCTTTTTGTGTATGCATGCACAATGCTGTCTCTCTCTCTTCTCGTAAGGACACCAATCATATTGCATCAGGACCCCAACGTTATGATATTGTTTATCCTTAATAACCTCCTTAACAACCTGATCTCCAAACACAGCCACATTGAAGGTTAGACCTTAAGCATATGAACTCAGTGGGGGACACAACTCTGTCCATAACAATTATTAACATAAATATTTCAGAAAGCATATAATTTATGGGAAGACCCTAGAGATTTGCCACTTCTCTGGCTATCGATGATATATTCTTAACTTCAAGGAAACATTACCAAACCCTTACAAAATAGTTGTGCAGTATACCCAATAGAGACTCACCCTCTCCTCCATTCTGAGACTATTTGCTGTTATAATAAATTACCTACAGGCACTCAGTTTTTGCAATCCATAGGTAGTTTTTTATACCGCTGCATATCTGAAGGCTCTGATATAAGCCTCACACCAGAGTTTATGCCTTCAATAAGGAAGGATACTCTCAGAGCTTCATGGAAAAGTCTGTACCCAGGGACTTTTAATTATTGATTACTTCCAGAATGTTCTCTGGTGTATAGGTTTCTGAGATGATAGGGTCACCAGCTGGACCCCAAGACCTGATCTTTACTGCCCACCCGTCTGTATTCACTGACCTCTGTTCCACATTTTTCCTTAAGCTTTTCTTGAACTTAACCCCCGACTCACACCTGCACAGATGGACCATGAAGTGACCCTTGAAGTGACTGACAGGTACCTTTCCACCATTATAATACCAAAATCTCTGTCCAAAGAGGAGCACAAGCCTCATTTACCCAACACACAATGTATGCATCGGTATGTTTCGTTAAGGTGCTTGTCCTCTATATCCTCTATAAGGTGCCTCTATATCCGATGGCAAGTCTGCTCTATCTAAATATTCATCGTGACCCTAAATAAAAGAAACCCATTCACCTCTGCTCAGAGAGTCATGGCACTGCAAGTCACTCCCAGTGATCTCTTTATTTGCTGCCCATAAAGTTTCCTTTGTGCGACAACTCACCCAATGTAGTTGATCTGTGAGTCATCAAGGCACAAACTCAAACAAACTTAGTTTGGTTACAAGAGTGCGTTATAATTCTCAGACA
The DNA here is from genome assembly GCF_024362965.1 of Panthera pardus. Lineage (NCBI taxonomy): Eukaryota > Metazoa > Chordata > Mammalia > Carnivora > Felidae > Panthera > Panthera pardus. The sequence continues at coordinate 15,464,148 of NW_026526654.1, read as the reverse complement.
GGAGCAGTAAACAGGGGCAGGCTTTCCAGGGCACATGATCCCAAAGTAGACTTCCTTCATGGAAGCAGGAACCACAGAACGAGTAGTAATTCTGTAGGTGGGGCCTAATAAGGGAAAGGAAAGTTGGGGGAAATGTTGCTACTGTTATTTCAATGTTCTAAATCATACATAACAAAGCCCTTCCCCTCTTTTGAAGCAAATCTAACCCTCAACTTTATAAGCTCTGCTTTTGAAATAATAAGCCATTTAAAAAAATTTTAATGTTTATTTTTGAAGGAAAGAGAGACAGAGCGTGAGCAGGGGAGGGGCAGAGAGAGAGACACAGAAACCAAAATGGGCTCCAGGCTCTGAGCTGTCAGCATAGAGCCCGACATGGGGCTCGAACCCACAAACCATGAGATCGTGACCTGAGATAAAGTCGGATGCTTAACCGACTGAGGCACCCGGGCACGCCCAAATAAACCATTTTTAAAGGTGTCTGATCCTTACTAACTCCTCACAAGTCAGAAACTTCACTAAATCTCCTAATGTTTCATGGAAAATCTGCGTGGATGTTTGCATACGTTCTCTAAGACTCTATCTTCTATTTTACTGGGATATAATTGGACAATTGGTGCAACCAACACCTCACGTGGAGTGCCATGTTTGAAAATGATTCTCATTTAATCAGGCCCAACCAGTCCTGTTAAGTAACATGGTTGACTTTATGGGCAGAGCCAAAGCCTCAGAGCCTTTCCTGGAAAAGCATTCAGGTACCTGGCTTACAGGTTCTCAGGTGGTAACAAAGGTCACTCCCTGGCACGTCACAAACCTTAGCTAATTTGAGGAATTCATCCCAACGTACCAGGAATGCAGGCTAAGTCTGGTTTGGTTTTTTAGCTGTGGAACGGCAAATCACAAAGGCTTTTAGAATCCCAATCCAGGATTCCTCAGGAAAACCCCCAGACACTACGTTACTTCTTGGCCTTAGGAGCAGCTCAATAATTGATTTTGATCTCCAAAGCAAACTCAAGGATCCCCATATGGTTAATTTAAATTCGGCTGCCTCTATGTAAATAATCAAGTCAAATCTAGCGAGATTTGTCTTGCGATCAAGAATCCTTTAGAGATTAACTTCATCAGAGGGGAGAAGCTCAGGAAATGGGCAGCATAAATTACTGGATGTTCTTTCAGTGACATGCTGGGAGTTACTCCAGAAGCTCTGAATGATCATCTGACTCTACGGGAATGTGCATCTTTGGTTGTCCTATAATTCTGCAGAGATGGAACTTAAGTTGTAACAGTGTGAATAATGCAAATGTTTCCTTCCATAGGCATGGCAAATACTGTTCACGACACTATAAATGCATCCTTCCCCTCCCTCTCCCCCTCCCCCCCCCCCCCCCCCGGAGAATATATATCTCTGTGTGTCAAATTCTCATGGAGCTGGTTATAACATCTTACTTCTTCCCTCATTAACATGTCTCCAAGGAGACAAAGCAGGAATAGTCAGAACTGTAGAAGGAAAACAAGAAAATTGTGGTATTACAATCTCCAGAAAGGGGGCGCACTTTCAAGTAAGGTAAAGGGTTAATTGCTCCTGGTGCCTCTGAGAGACTGAAGCCACAATAACGCCCAGGGCTTTTGGAAAGGGTTGTGGATAAAAGTCAATGGAAACAGAAAAGAGAGTCTGGAAAGGCACGCAGCCTGGGGCCCCCAAGTGTCTGCTGTGGGTTCTAAGAAGTTAAACTGCATTTCTGATCATGAATTTGTCTCTTCACCATAGCCAGAGCTGAATCTCTGCAGTTTATATTTTCTTTGGAGGAAATGTTTACTGTGGGTAGATTTAAACTGCCATCATACAGGGAAGAACAGGCAGGAAAAGGAAAATCAAGGAGCCACAATAATTGCTTTTAAAAACGTAAAGGGCTATCACATAGGAATTAAAATATTAAGTTTGTGCTGTTCTAGTGTGTGGAACATGGATCAATTGATTCAAATGAATATAAACATGATTTTCTAACAACCACAAATGCACATTAATGAAATGAACTGCCTACAAGTTGCTGAGGTCTCAGTCCCGGGAGATATTCAAGGTGACTTTGGTTGATAACATTCGAGAGACGTCACAGTGGCACCTGAAATGTTTCTTGGACGTTTATACTACAGTCGTTCCTATATTTGTATTCTGATCCTATAAAAAGCCACTGAGGCTTTAGGCACTAAAGAGATAATTTGGGGGGCACCTGGGTGGCTCAGTCGGTTGAGCATCTGACTCTTGGTTTTTGCTCAGGTCATGATCTCATGGTTCATGAGTTCTAGCCCCTCATTGGGCTCAGCACTGACAGCATGGAACCTGCTTGGTATTCTCTCTCCCTCCCTCTCTCTTCCTCTCTCTCTGCCCCTCCCAAGCTCTCTCATTCTCTCTCTCAAAATAAATAAACTTTAAAAATGCAAATGAACTTAAAGTATGGAGAGAGGTCTCAAGCATGGAGTTTTGCCCTCTACCAGGAATGGCAAACTCCATTGTCCCAGGGGAAGGGAGAGACTTACAGACTCATTACTGCCAAAGTGTTCTGAAGCATTCGGCTGCAGCATCATTCACTCTATTCGATTCAAAAACAATTCTATTGGAATTTATTTTTTCATTCATAAAACTACGCCATGCATCCTTTTCCCCATTTATTCTGTGCGGCCATCTAAGTCTATTCTTCAGAGTTTCCCTTTTGACAGAGATGTGGGTACCAAAAACATTTTACAACAGCCCAGGTCAGGAATGAGAAATGTCATATGGTCTAGGGAGCAGGGCCGTGGAGAAGACACGCCCAGTCTTAGAAGGACAGCCTCTGCACATGGCGTCACCATGGGAGCAACTGGACCAGCATTGGGCAATTTCACAATTTCCAAAGAGAGGTTGGAAATCTTGATTCTTATGTAAAATCACCTTCCCTTTTTTAACCGAACGCAACTAATTCAATTAAAACAACGGCCATACTATGTGGACCACAAAGGTCTGTCAAAAATCAAAGTCTTGTCATGTAGACCTTGAATCTGATTGGACCAACATGATAGAAATTGTCGGTTAATATTATAAGAACACATGAAAGCCAGAAAGACCAACAATGGGATTGTTGTTAAACCCTCGTCTGGCTTGTTGATGGGTCTGTGAAATTCCTTAATCAGGCACTTAAACAACGGGATAAATAATGCATGTTTCTGTATCCTTTTTAGTTTGGTTGAATATGGATGCTGAGGAAGGCATTACTTACATGAATTCTCATACCACTATGTTCCCATAATCTCAGGCACAAATATATCTCAGCTTCAAATGCACTGCATATCATTTGATTAAAATAAGACAGCCATTCCTCAAGGAAATTTCCAACAATCACCCAAGAAAGCCTAGTCTTAACATGCTGACACTTGTAGAGTAAAAATTAGTTGTTTCTCTCAAGCCCTGCTTTCATCTACCCACATTCCCCTGCCCAGATTTCTTTCTCCAGTGTGCTCTCTCCTCAGCACGAGGAGCCACTAATTTTCCTTTCGCTTCTTAGTTTCCTTATAATGCCATTGGTTTATAAAATACAAATGATGGAAAACCATCCACTGAGTCACCGGATGCTGCATTTTCAAGGCATCATTTTATAACAGATGCATATAATTGGATCCATTTATTCTTAACAATAATTACTCTTAACTAAAGAACATACAAACTGATGGTTAAAATAAATCTCTGCTGTAATGCTATTAAGTCACCCTAAAACATGATATTTAAGAAGTACAAAGAGGAGCATTACTGAAAAGAAAATGTACTGGTGTTAAACAATATTTTTTTTTAAATAGGCAGTATCATGAAATCCATACATGTATCCAAATATGACTAACAATAACACCAAATATGTTATTTAACTTGATAATTAATGAGGAAACTCGTAAGATGCTATAATTGGTTAGAAGTGAAATTCAAACCATAAAACACCCACATGTAAGTGAAAGGGAGAATTTGCCACCCCAAAATATATTTTTTGGCATATTGATTATTTTAGGCTGATTATTCTTGAGACTCCAGACACAGGAAAATCTCTAAAAGAGGTACAGAAGAGTATTTTTTAAGGAATATTTGCATTCGTAAGGGAAATCTCTGTTTACAAGGGTGTCTCCCTCTCTGTACCAGGAAGAGAAGCATGATGCAATCTCTAGACACTCTTATCAATGGAGAAGGCGATGGCTTCTATTTGCATACAACCTTACCCCTTACCCCAACTTCCTGTGCTTCCCCTGCTGACCTCCCATTAACACCGACCCCCACCCCCAAGATCTTCCTTTAACTGCAGAGAGTATTTAAGGGGATGATTTGGGCCATCAGGGAGTTACTCAGTTTTTCTGAGTATCTCCCATAGGTACAGGAGGTATACAGGTTATTAGACTCGTTTGTTTTTTTTTTCCCTGTGAATCTTCCATTACAGGGGGTCCTATCCAAGAACCCAGAAGGGTAGAAGGAAAAAATACTTTTCCTCTACTACATAGGTAAATTAGAAACGCTGAAAGGAACTTAAAAATAGGTGCAAAACTGGCTTTTTTTCATGGGGGGGGGGTCAGTATCCAGGAACCAGGTGTTCCTTCTTGAGACAGAATTCATCTGCATTTCTATGGGCAGAAGAGACTTTAATTGCTGTCCCTTATCTGCAACTTACATAGTTCTTTCTATCTGGTTCAAAACACAAGGGATATCCTGCCATAGATGGGAGGCTGGTTTTTTTCTCATACTTTTTTTCCCCCCGTTTCAAAATCTTTCACTGGCAGTGTCTTTCCTGACAGTGATGAACCAGGCATGCATGTAGCTGATGACTACATTCTATGGCTTGCCAGCCTCCTGGGTCTCTATTCACCTCAGACAACCCCTTATGCCTAACTTAATGTTGGTTTCATCTTCAAGCTGGATTAATGGTATATCCATGTTACATGACTTTATATATGTTCTTTGTTAAGAGCAAATCATTATCATGAAGAATAGAACACACACACACACACACACACACACAGGGTCTGGGGTGGGTCCCTTTACTTTTATTCCCAGAGCCTATACTCTTATGTGTTGCACATTATGGTGACAGTTCAGTCACAAAGCATACGGACTATGGATATACATATGTGTACATGTGTATACAGTCCATGGTAATAAATAAATAAATAAATAAATAAATAAATAAATAATAAATAAAAGGGCGGGGGGGGGGCGCCTGGGTGGAGCCTGAACCTGCTTCATTTCTGTGTCTCCCTCTCTCTCTGCTCCTCGCCCACTTGCACTCTGTCTCTGTCTCTCTCTCACAAATAAACATCAGAAAAATTACAAAAAAAAGTAGCAAAGTTTCAGATAATTCTAGATTCATTTTTGCCAAGACCTTCAGTGCTATCTGTAAGTTGAATAAAAAAGCTAAATCAATCTTTCTATCCTTTTATTTCATTTTCTCTTTCTTTTTCTTTCTTTCTCCCTTTCTTTCTCCCTTTCTTTCCTCTTTCTTTCTTTCTTTCTTTCTTTCTTTCTTTCTTTCTTTCTTTCTTTCTTTTCCTTCCTTCCTTCCTTCCTTCCTTCCTTCCTTCCTTCCTTCTGTCTTCATTTCCTTTTTTCTTTCTTTTGGAATCGTTTGAAGCAAAAGAAATAAGAAGAGGGGAAGGATTTGGCAATAGGTCCGTTAATTTCATAAATGTGGACAAATCGGTGGGCTGAACTGTCAAGATGGACTGTTGTGATGGATGAATTTAAATCAAGGAAATGGCCAATCCTCCACTTCACTTGGTGACTGAGATCATTTCACAGCCTCAGGTGTAACCGTGCTGTGCCTGATTAAGAAGTAATCACGATAAGCAGGGGGGAAATAGCACACAATTCCAAACACAAAACCAGGCACCAGCATCTAGTACTTGACAGTTTTCATGCCCTTTGATATCGATAGATTTATTTATTGACTACTTTAAATTCAGCCTTTTCTTAAAAACAGAAAAAAATAATTTTGCTTTATGGGTATGCTTATTTTGCAAAACAAGTGTTTTTAAAAAAAAAAATCAAGAAACTGAGGTAAGTGATTTTTTTTTTTTTTTTTTTTTACAAAGTAAAAAGCCAGAAACAAAGCTAATCTACAAAATCTGCCTAGGAAGTCCGTGCCCTTCCTAACAGGGACCTTCAAGGTCAACGCGAAAGTTTCAGCAGTGGAGGGTAACTGGAAAATATAAGCAGTTTCCAAAAGCACAGTCCCCGGGTAAAAAGCAAGCCAGCTGATTTGAAATGAAAGACATGCGCCATAAATACTAAAGGACATAATTTTCATTGTTTCTGTCCTAAGGAAGACACTGCATGTGACCTAGTGACTATCATCTTTAAAAAACAAGTTTTTAGGGTGGTTTCTTAAAATACCTTTCCAGATCAAGCAATATCACTGCAAAGTCTAACTCAGCAAAATGTCTTCAGGGAAAAGGGGAGATAGGGTAGTGAATGATGTCCAGACATGCAGGTTTCTGCTGACTTCATTAATCCAGGACTCACTTTGGAACAGCTGGCATAGAATGGGTTTTGTTTGTACCTCTTCTGTATTTTGTATTTTTATGACTTTGTTCATTTAAAAAAATTTTTTAATATTTATTCATTTTTGAGAGACAGAGAGAGACAGAGAGCAAGTGGGGGTGGGGTAGAGAGAGAGGGAGACACAGAATCTGAAGCAGGCTCCAGGCTCCGAGCCATCAGCCCAGAGCCCGACCCGGGGCTCGAACTCATGGACCATGAGATCTTGACCTGAGCCGAAGTCACACGCTTAACCAACCAAGCCACCCGGGAGCCTCATGACTTTGTTCGTTTTTTAATAAAAGACCTAACTCTTTGGTGTTTTCTTCTTGAGGGGCTGACAAAAATCCGATCCTTACAAGACAAATTATGTATATTGTACACACCCAAACAGAGTTATTCATATTCTGTCATACCCACAGGAGAGAGAACGTGGTTTTCATTAACAGTGTTTGGCAATATCAATAAATAAGTCTTCTCTTTAATACACGCCAAACTCTTTCTTCCTCCTGTCATCAAATGCAAATACTGGTCCTCACTTCACCTGCATTCATGCCCTGGTCTCCTGTCACTTGGTGTTTGCTGTCTGCACACCACAAACGCATCAGGAAGCAGCTTCCCATGACCAACGGGATGGACATTTTTCTTGCCTTCCGCTAATCTCTAGTCCTTCTTCTCCTATCACCAACACCTTCACTGGGTCACCTCATGACTCTTGGCTCCCCTTCTCTCTCTCTTCCTTCATTCGTTCTGTGAAGGGCATCCTTCTCTTCGACTCTATCTTTAGCCCACACTTGTCTTATGCTACCTGGTCAGCCAAGGGCTTAGCGTGAAACAGGTGGCAATCTTCCCCAGCTGAAAATTAATGAGGACCATGGAAAAGGTACTCTCTGCAAGAGTAGCCAGGGCTTAGGGAGATCAACAGAGGACAGTTGAGAACCATGGGGCTAGCACACAGAGGGGGACCTCATCACCCCTAGGTCTGAAGGAGTCCGGGAACGAGAGGTTACAGAGACTCCCAGAGGGAGCTATGGTCTTTAACAGAGAATTACAGTCCATCTTCAATGATTCACTGACCCAGTAGGGAAGGAGCTCAGGAAGTAAATGTTTTCACCTTCTATCTCCTGATTTTTCTCAGCGGACAGATTCTGCAAAAAGCCAGAGTGCAGGAGACCCCACAGACAAGGGCCGGTCTGAAGACAGGAAGCTGTAACGTATACTCCCTGGATGATTTCCTCCATTCCTGTGTTTTCAGCTGTAATCTACATGCAGATGACCCTACACCATCACACCATTAACTACAGACCACTGGTCCCTAAAGTTGAGTGCATCTTACAATCACTTGGGGGTTCATTTTTTTTTTATTAAAACATAAAAATAAATAAAACCATATCCACATCATAGCCACAACAATTTTTTATTTAATTGATAGGAAGTTTGGCCTGCATTTTTCCTAATTTTTAAGAGTTCACTAATGTGCAATTACTGTGGAGAACCAGTTTTTGGCCAAGCATCTGCCACGAGTTTCGAGCTCACTCGTGCAACGGCCTACAAAAACTCCCCCCTCAATTTCCCACATGCATTTCAATGAGCGCTAACTAAACATGTCCTTTCCCCTCAAATAGATTTCCACCGTTCATTCGTTTTTTTCTTCGTACACTACTATCCAGCTGGACGTTCACAATAGAAACGTCGATCCACCCAGGAACGACCCACGAGTTGTTCACAGTTCTCTGCACTCACCATGGTCTTTCTTTACTCCGTTAGCTGTACTGCTCTTTCCTTTGTAGCAATAAACTACTCTGCCCTTAAAATGTGCCCTTAAAATGTGACGGTCACCTCCAGATGGTCACAACTGCTCTTTCATTACAGCTCTTAAAGTGCCTTCAAATTTTGGCCTCAACATTTTTATATACAAAGGATGTACCTAAGGGCTCAATTAAATATATCATGTAGGCCCCAAGTGAGTTATAAACCACGTGTTAGCACATTCAAAATCACCAGTGGCACAGCTGGGTGAGTGTCCAACTCGTGATTTTGGCTCAGCCCATGATCTCACGGTTTGTGAGCTTCGGGCTCTGGGCTGACAGTGGGAGCCTGCTGGGGATTCTCTCTCTCTCCCCCTCTCTCTGCCCCTCCCCCACTCAGTCTCTCTCTCACTCTCTCTCTCTCTCTCCTGAAATAAAGAAATGAAAAATAATCACTGGCATTAATTTCAATTGATATTGATTGTGAAGTAAGTTAACTTCATAAATTTAAAGTTGTAAAAATCCAAAGCAGACACTGTTTTTACCTGTCTTTAATTATGTGACAGTGTAATTACGAGTACGATTTCTGCTTTAGGTTGAAAAAAGGTTTCGCGGCTAAAACCGTCGAAACACCACCGTTCGCAGTTGTGACATCCCGTAAAAGCAGTGAAGAGATGCTGTGGGACAAAGGAGCGGGGGAGGGATCCACTGGATTCTTTTTTCTGGTTTAATCTGCCCCACATCAAACATGAATCAAGCCCGTGATACATTTACTGAGTAACAGACTTCAGAAAGAGATGAGAACAGGAAGGTACAGGAGAACATGGCAGTTCTTGATTCACACTGAAATGGTAGCCAATCATCCAATTTCTCCCCAAAACCCAACACAGCATAAACAAGACCTCAGAACTATAAATAATAGCGTCACTGAGAGTATGGATCGATGGGAAGTAAAACCTCTTGTCACTATTCTGAATTTAAAAAAAAATATATTGATCAACTTATATGAGGCATCTAAAGTAATCAAATTCAGAGAAACAGAAAGTAGACTGGTGGGTGACAGGGGCTGGGGGAGGAGGAATGGGAAGTTGTTACAACGGGCATAGAGTGTCAGTGTTGCAAGATGAAAATTTCTGCCTGTCTGTTGCACAACAATGTGAATATAGTTAGTATCACTGAACTGGAAACTTAAAAATGATGAGGATGGTAAATTTTGTGTTACGTGTTACCACAGTAATCAATCAGGCAATCTTGAACAAAAAGACATCTCAGCCCATGGATTCTTTCTTAAATACCCTGAAACCGGTTAAGTATCATTTAGTGGTCAAAAGTTTCTGAGATTGGGAGCACCTGGGTGGCTCAGTCGGTTGAGCATCCGACTTCGGCTCAGGTCACGATCTTGCAGTCTATGAGTTCAAGCCCCGCATGGGGCTCTGTGCTGATGCCTCAGACCCTGGAGCCTGCTTCAGATTCTGTGTCTCCCTCTCTCTCTGCCCCTCCCCTGCTCATGCTCTGTCTCTCTGTCAAAAATAAACATTTAAAAAAATGTTTTGTTTTGTTTTTTTTTAGGTTTCTGAGATTGGGACGTGTGGATGGCTCTGTTGGCTGAGCATCCGACCCTTGATTTCAGCTCAGGTCATGATCTCACGGTTTGTGGGATTGAACCCTGTGTAGGGCTCTGTTGCTGACAGTGCGGAGCCTGCTTGGGATTCTCTCTTCTCATTCTCTCTGCCCCTCCCACACTCTCTGTTAAAAAAGAAAAAAAGTTTCTGAGATTATCTTAGCTGCTCTTTTATAAATTTTGCAAGAGTACATGTTTTTATCTGACTCTGTTGCCTCTTACAGGACTTCACATAGGCACCCATAGTTCCTTCATTTTTTTGTTGCCTTATAGAACTCCATTCGATTGATATACCATAATTCATCATTTTACTGTTAATGGACATTTGGACTATTTCCCATTTAGGGTATCCCAAATAATGCTGCCATGGACATTTTACACATGTCATGTAGTACACATATTTAATCTTGCTGCTCTATAAATACCCTGGAGTAAAAGCATTGGGTTGTAGGAAATCTTAAATTTTACTTCAAATATTTTTACTCAATTTCAGGGCTTTTTGACAAGTCTATGCATATCCTTAGGTTTTACTACAGCCCTCAGGCATAACTAAATATTTTATCCATTTATTCACTTATAAATGCATCTAACTATTCAGTGTGTGTGTCAGAGAGAGAGATAGGAGAGAGATGGAAATGAAAGGGTTCGTTACGTAGAAAGCACAATGGATGTCCTAGGGCAGAATAATAAAACCATCTGAACCTGTTCCTTACCTTCATGAAGCTTCACAATCCAGTAGCTTGATTCAGTGTGGTTAACCAAGAGGCAAAAAATAAATTTAAAAAAAGAAGAACAGATTTAGCATTTCTAAATTTCCTGTCATTCACAGAGTCAATTACACTAGCTTAAACAAAGTGAAATGACAAAAAAATTTTTTGATCACTTCAGACTTTCTTTTTATTTAAAAAAAATTTAACTTCTACTTATTTTTGAGAGACAGAGAAAAGACAGAGCATGAGCAAGGGAGGGGCAGAGAGAGAGGGAGACAAAGAATCTGAAGCAGGCTCTGAGCTGTCAGCACAGAGCCCGACGTGGCACTTGAACCTACAGACCACGAGATCATGACCTGAGCCGAAGTCGGTGGCTTAACCGACTGCGCCACCCAGGCACCCCCATGTCAGACTTTCTTACCTTTTATATAAACTGAACCATTTATTCCATTTGCTCTCTGTAGTTAAGCCCAAGAGAACCTTCATGTCTGAGGGGCTCCCTGGGATAAATTCCCCTCAATACTGGGAGATCAATACCAAGAAACTGGGTATTACACATCGCCAAAGATTCAAAGATTTTCATCATCTTAAAGACATAGTAAAACATATACAGTAGAAGGACCAGTAAATGGTGGGTCCAAAGAATTACAACCATCTGATTTGGTCATGGCTCTGTCACAACCGCGATGTGTGACCTTTTATTACCCACTGGAATTTTCTGGGGCTCTGTTCCACACATAAGAGAAAGAACACTAGAGTTATGTCTAGATCATATACTTCACGCTCGCGTTTACAGCTTGCAGTTCTTGGACTGTCCGACTTAACAGTGCAAAAATTCCACTCAGAGAAACTATTTACAATACCCTTGACTAACATAGTCCTTTAACAGAAAATCTGATTGGGTTCACTTTAGAAAATACTGCATAATATTTTTAAAATGAAATAAACTTCTGATAGTTTCCCTTAGTAGGTAAGAATCCGTATGTACCTGTTAGCACATCTCATTGAATACAGGTTATGAAGGTCTAGTGAGCAATTAATTCCCGGGTTTTCTTTTTTTTTTTTTTACTTACTATTTAATTATTTCATCATCTTTGAGAATAAATGTCTCCACCAAGGCTGTACATTTTACGCAGACAACAAAGAAGGACCTAAAACTTGAACATCAATTATAGCACACACACAAAAATAGTACATCCCCTTCCATATCTTCGGCTCTCATAAAGATGATTTTTCCTTATGTATCTTTTTCTGGATGCCATCTTCATTCAATAAAAAGCACATTTCTGAAGCATTAGTGTGAGTTGATCTTTATGCCAGTCAGTAATTCACATCATCTGCAAAAAACATGTTTGTATCCTTTCGACACCCTTTAGAGATGAAAGGAAGGAATTTGTGTGCTAAAAGGGTTTCATGTGCCCAAATCATGCAAATTCGCCCTGCCACTTCCTAAGATTTGCAGATGTGTTTACTGGTTCCGGTTTTTTGTTGTTGTTTTTTGGTTTTTTTAAGAGTAGGTATACAACGGTACGAATCTCAAATCAGCTTTTGTCCCACCTCCCAGTTCTGCATTCCGGGCCTCCGAAAATGATGAGAACGGATTTATTACTGAGGCATTGTGAAATTCTGAATGGAGTCTAATCTTTCATTTTAATCTTTTATGAGGCGACTGGGTAAAAATAAATCACAAATGCAGAAGATGTGTGTCAGAGTATGTCTGCACACGTGTTTACATAACATATGCATATATGACACAGTAATGGGCATCAGACCTCTCGGAGTACTGAAGTGACTTGAAAAAAAACCCTGGGATTTGGCAAAGACTAGGAAAGAAATTGTGTTTAATCAAATCTGGGCAATGTCACAGGGTTCTACAAAGTGCCTGGTACATAGAAGACGATTAAGTGTTTTCTTATTATCAGAAAATCCTGGAATCACTCTCTCCATAAGCATATGAAATCAAGAGGGACTGTTCTAAGGTTTACATTTCTTACGCCTGTTTTGCTGTATTTCTTTCTTATAACCACTTCACCCATTTGAGAGCAAATCACCTTTCTAAGGCACCAGAGAAGCATTTAATTCTATGGAAGAAATGTTGTTTCAGAAGATATCCACGTCTTGGAAATAAGCTGTCACTGTTTCCCAGTGGGTCTATGGTGGCCCTTCAAACTACAGAATTTCCTTCACAACTACAAAATGACAGAAAGTTGTGGGGTTTAAGAGCTACACCAGTGAAAAATAGTAAGACCACAGCGCTTGAGTAGAAGCATGATAAACATTGTGCATGACGGCAATAAATGCAGCGACTTATCATGAGAATGGATGTGGATAAATTCTGGCTTCCCAGGAGCCATCATGTCCGGAGCAAAAGATCGTATCTCCTTTGTGTTTCTCTCCCAAAGAAAGAATTAAAAGACAACAGAATCCCTCTGAGCCCTTTTCAGATTTTCTGAGTAGATCCTTTCCTGTCTTCTCCTGCCTAGCCATTCACACTGTTCAGCCCCTTTCTGGGTCATGAATAAAATCCACAAAACTGATAGGAGCACCACATTGCAATATTTGTAACTGGACAAGGTGTTGGTGGAACACAGAACAGGGAAAGAACACGGCATGGCTCGTATTGGATGACAGTTTTCTCTCTGGCCTGGTGCATAACTATGCTCCAGTTTTCTGAAGGAATCTCCCAGTGTCCCCATGGTGGCCCTTGACTGGGGACCAGCAAGTAGAAGCCATAAATAAGCAAAGGAAAGAGCTGGGGTCAGTAGTCCTTTCTCCAAATGCCTTCCCTCTCGACTTGTGAGAAACTATGCATTACCTATGGATAGTCACTGAAGCTACCTCGTGGCAGCTGAGTCCCCAGAACTGGGGTAGGTTGGAGGAGGTGGTGGAGAGCGGAAGGGAAGGAAAGGGAGAGAAAAAGGGGAAGGCAGCGTACGAAGTTACATCCACTAGGTATGCTCCCTTTCCAAGAGTGGTTCTTGATCCGCTCTGCTGGGGTTGTTTGTGTTTTGTTTTTTGTTTTATTTTAGAAAGAATGCGAGCATGCGCATAAGCAGGGAAGAGGGGCAGGGGACAGAGAGAGAGAGAGAGAGAGAGAGAAAGAGAGAGAGAATCCCAAGCAGCCTCCAAGCTCAGCGCAGAGGCTGATAATGGGGCTCAATCCCATGGCCATGGCCCTGGGATCACGACCCAAGCCAAAACTGAGAGTCAGACAGTCGACTGAGCCACCCAGGTGCCCCTTGAGCAGCTCTGTTGTTAAATAGGGTTTGAGCTGGAATGTATGTAAGAAGAAATATCAGGAATGAACTGCCTAACTTAAACCCACTATTTTCCCTCATTATTATTTACTGAGATCTGTAATGCCCTCTACACGTACTTTACAGGATGGACTCACTTAATCCTATGTTGAAAACTGTGAGTCCTAATGTCACTTATGCCATCGTTTCTAATGGTGCCACCAGCGATGATCTCATCCATTCATTGTTAAATATTCAGTAATAAAATAACCCACATTACTCCAGACTTTTCCGCTCTAAGAATATTATAAACACAAGCAACTGCAGGAAAAAAAAAAAAAAAGTTGTAATTTGGAGTGCTTCTTCAAATTCAGTGGGAATTTGACAAACACTATTTTGAGGCTAAATATTGCTATTGAATATTTTTGGTCTCCTAAAGCTAAATCTTTCTTTGCCAAAAATGTCAACCACCTCATTTAAGCATCCTTTTAAAAATCCATCTTCCTTTCTAGCATGTCCTCAAAGACTTCTGGCCTAAAATAAAAATGTACAGAAATCCCTTCCAAGAATTCTTTCTCAGAAGTGCAAGCCTTACCTGCTATTTCCCTCTGAGCCCTAGGCTGTCTTGATTTCTATGGATCTGATTCATTCTTTCAGCTGCTTGTAGATCACTAATGACCACCTGAGCACCAAGCCAAGGGCCGCCTTGAGGCCATTATTACCCATGGGCCTCTGTGGCCGCTCCGATGGCTGAGTAACATCTGCCTCTTACAAATCTTACCTACATTGGCCTCCATGGATCTTAAAGTGCTCAGTTTCTCTTGTCTCATTTTTTAAACTTCCTCTTATAGACTTTATTAGTCTTTCTACCCTCAAATATGGGAGCCCCCACATTTTACTCCCTATATGCTAACTCACTCAGTTAAGATACCCATGACTAGGGCACCCGGGTGGCTTGGTCAGTTGAGTGTCTGACTCTTGGTTTCTGCTCAGGTCATGATCTCACTGTTCATGGGATCGAGCCCAGCGTTGGGCTCTGTGCTATCAGCACTTGGGACTCTCTCTCCAGCTTTCTTTGCCCCTCTACCACTTGCATGCACACTTGTGCTCTCTCTCAAAAATAAGTAAATAAATTTTAGAAAGTGTACCGATGGCTTTACCTTCATGTGTCTGTTATTCCTGGCCCATCTAACTGTCCAAATAGAAATCCCCTTGCATAACTGATTGTCATGCCAAATTCAATGTGTTCCAATGTGAACTCATCATCTTCCTCCAAAACCTGGCTTCCCTTTAAAATTAACAATCTATTTCTGTCTATGGAATGGGGTCCTTGCTCTTATAAGTTCATTTTTACATCATCATTCTTTATCTACTTTTTCTCCCAATAATCTCATCCCAACCCGTTCATATGTTTTTCTTTAAAAAAAAAAAAAAAGAAAAAGATTTGTGTTGAATCACTTCTCTCCATTCCTATGGCTACACCTTCATAATAGATTACCATAGTTCTATAATTCTACATTTACATTATTACATGATTCTCCTGCCAAAACCACTTTGCCTTCCAAAATTTACCAGTCATCCTTCAACAGCCCGGCAAGGCTTCCTAGATCCTAGATCCTGCTCCAAAGCTAAATCCACTCTTGCGCGAATCAAACATGCTCTCAGCTAAGGTCGTTCTGATTCTGTGCGGTTAAAAATTGTCACGTTGGAAATAAACACAGTAGAGTCTTTATTATATGTCTTTAGAAACTTTTTTTTTTTTTTGGCTGAGAGATAATTTCATCTGCTTCTGTATAAAAATGATTTATTACCATAAATTTAATTTGTATTTTAACAACCCAAACATTGTATCTTTTAGCAGTTTCACAGCTGCTTCCTGTGAAGAAGAAAACCAGCCTCTTCATCTATACCTGTTCATCATTTTTATTTCACTGTCATCATGACCCTTTCACTAAAACAGACACGAAACCTGGAGCATTCCCCCCATTCTTTCTAACATTCAAATGCTAGGCAAAAATGTAATTCAGGAGCCACCAACATATTATAATGCTTTTAAATTTTTTCTCTTACCACAGTATGATCTGGATTTCACTCTATTTTTACCAATCAGTCCGTCCTTCATCTTCCTGGTCTCATTTCCACGTCCACTAACACCAGCCCTCCATTTCCCCAATTTCTCTCACACACCTTTCTCTCAGTCCTCAACCTGCCCACTGAAGCAGCTCTTCTCTCCTGTCAGGATGTTTTCACACGTTGCCTCTTGAGCTGACTTCATTCTACTCTCATTGCGTCAATTACCTGGCATTACCTAACTCAGATCCAGATGGACTTACTTACAGGCTCTTACATTTCCATCCTGCCCATTCTTTTGTTGGCCTCTCCATATCTAAAACCCCTTGAATAAAGGTTCTCTGGCAATTAATTAGTAGTAAGTTAAAGTATAGGAGGTTCATTAGTTTATTTCATCCAGTACACAATATCAGAGCATATTATTATTCAATGAATACCATATGAATCTGGAAATAACCTCAGGTTAATAGTATTCTAGAAGATCAGAGATATGATGTAGTCAAATAAGTATATCCTTAGGTCAACAAAGATAAGATATGCAAATGTAAGGAACACTGCCCAAAGCTTATTTTGTCCGAAGACAGATAAGCAAATATGTTTCACAGAAGGTTGCTCCTCCCTCTGGATCTCTAATTCATACCCCTACGCCATAGCCCCAACCCAGCAGGTTTCAGGCAGCATATCTACTAATGAAACACACTGTCCTAAGGCTCATGGTATTTCCTGTTGGCAGTCAAAACATTTTTGTAAACCAAATGCTCTAGACGGGTAGGTTAAATACAACCTCAGTATAAGCATGGCTACAGAGAAGACCCACTACAAAAACCTAAATTTATAACAGAATATAGTTTCTACTTGGAAAATTTGGCTCACTATGAAATGACAGCCAATTTGAATACTTCTTCCTAGATGTGACGTATCCGTGTTCCTCCATGTTCCCACAAAGCACACTGCATTACTATTTGGGGGAATTTAACTCCTTGTATTATAATGAGATCTGGATACAATGGGTCTTGCCTACCAGCTTTTAGATGTGGTACCTTGAATGATTCACCTAAGTTTTTCCAAACACCTTAGGTGTTCAACGCATGCTTCATAAATGAAAGAGAAAGGATGAGTGTTTGTAGCTGACATTTTTCTATGAAAACTTCTGAATTACTATTCATTTTTATCCCATTAAAAAAAAAAAATATCAGATAGCCATGCAAGGATATCACTCTCCAAAGCACATCAACATAAGATTCATTGCCATGACTTCAATCCCTAATCATTCTCAGACACTCTCCAAAAATCAGTGATCAGTGTCATGGCTACCCAAATATTGCTCTTCAAAGAACCAAGCAGGAAATAAATATGTATTTTCATTTTTATACAACCTTTTGTTTTTCTTGGAATTTCTAATTGCCTGCCATTTTTTCCTTCTATCCTTCCTTTATTCCGTCCTTCCTTTTTTATTTTCTCTTTTAACTTTTTCTTTTTCTTTTTTTTTTAATTTTAAGTAGGCTCCACGCACAACATGAGGGCTCAAACTCAAAGAGATTAAGAGTCATGTACTCTACGGACTGAACCAAACAGGTGTTCCTCTCTTTTTACATTATTACCTTTTATCATATCAATTATTTGTTCAACATCACTATATAATCACGTTATCTTATACAACTATTTTCCTTGGGGCACCTGGGTGGCTCAATCAGTTGAGCGTCCAACTCTTGATTTCAGCTCAGGTCGTGATCCCAGGGTTGTGGAACTGACCCCTGTGTCAGGCTCCACACTGAGTGTAGAGCTTACTTAAGATTCTCTGTCTCTCCCATTCACACTCTCTTTTTTTTTTAATTTTTTTTAAATTTTTTTACATTTATTTATTTTTGAGAAACAGAGTGAGACAAAGCGTGAGCAGGGGAAGGGCAGAGAGAGAAGGAGACACAGAATCTGAAGCAGGCTCCAGGCTCTGAGCAAGCAGTCAGCACAGAGCCTGATGCGGGGCTTGAACCCACAAACTGTGAGATCATGACCCGAGCCAAAGTCGGACACTCAACCCACTGAGCCACCCAGGCGCCCCTGCACTCTCTCTTTAAAATGAAAAAATAAAAATAAATTAAAAAAAAAAGTAAAAAAGACTATTTTTCTTTAATTTTTTTAGACGCCTCACTCCTGAGGGCCTTTACCTTCTCCTTCAATCTACACTGATTTCCCTACTGCTAGTATTATGGGATTCCCCTTTATGATTTTCCTAATTGGCTTCCACTTTTTTCGATATCCCATATCCTACTTTTTCTTAGTTTGTGCCACTGTTCTGTTATACTGTTCTAAACTCATTATCTAAGAAAATGTTGGTGGAAAGTAAATTTCCAAAATGTTTCCATGTTATGAAGATATCATGATTTGACCCTCACACTGGATTGATAATGGGACTACAGGATGAAAATCAATTTCTCTCCAAAACTTTGAAGACACTCCTCTCTTGTCTTTGAGCATCCAGCGTTTCTGATAAGAACTTTTAAATTTTTATATGGAAATAGTATTAGGTTTACAAAATAGTTTCAAAGGTAGTACAAGTATTCCTATATACCCTTTTTCCCAATTTTTCCTAATCTTACCATCTTACATAACAACGTTGCATTTGTCACAACTCAAAAATCAACACTGGTGCAACACTATTAACTAAAACACAGACTTTGTTCAGATTTTGGTGGCTGTTCCACTGATGTCCTTTTTTCCTTGTTCTAGGATCCCATCCAGGACACTGCATCGCATTTGGTCCTCATATCTCTTTAGTCTCCTCCACCGGAGACAGTGCCCCAGTCTTCCCTTGTTTTTCAGAGCCTGGACATTTTTGAAGAGTACTGGTAAGGTATTTGGTAAAACACTGCCATGTTGCCTTGGCGGATGTTTTCTCATGATTAGACTTGGGTTATAGATTTGTGGGGAGAAGGCCATAGAGGTCAAATGTGCGTCTATTCCAGGAAGAATGTTTATGGAAGTCTGATTCTTACCCCTCGCAGACAACCAGATTTCCCTTTCTGGGGTATTTTCTGTGATTGCAAGTGAGGTTTCCATGCGGCCGTCTTTATATTCTTGGTGCCAAGTCCTCAGTGAATCCTCTTTGATGTGACTGTTTGTATTTTTAAGCTTTGGAAAATTGCTTTATTTCTTCTTTGGTACTTCCTCCTTTATCTTTATCCTTACTTAATCTTATTTATAGGAGCATTTATTAGTTGTTTGCTTATACCGTATCTTCAGTTGCTTTCCTCTGTGAGTGAATTCATCTTGAGGACAATTTACTAACAGGGATGGGCTCTTACATGTCTTTACCCAAAGTTTACGGAGTGACACAAACAGATTTTTTTTTTTCTTTCTGATCTCCACACATTCGGAAATGAAATGTACGGAGGCACAATTTTGGCTTCGTTTTCTTCTTCTCTGTATAATTATATTGAGAAAGTTCTCTGTCCTATTTTGGCCTCTGAGTACTTGAAAGCAATGACTCATAATCTTCAGCATTCCTCATCTGCTTCTGCCCCACAGCTGACAGGGTGGGCATACTGTATGTATGCCTTGGCTTTCTCTCCACAGCCCTAAAGGGATGGGAGCCAAGAGTGTGGTCTTTCTGACACCAGACCCTGGGAGCAAAGTGTGGCTGTGTTTTCACTGGCGAACGGGAAGATGGAGTACAGTTGACATTGACAAGATGAGTTTCGGTTACCAGCTGCTCAGCTGAGTCATTCCGGTCCCCGCAAGGTTCCCCGCCGCCGACGTGAGGTAATGTTTCCTTTGTCATCAACAATACTTCTCGCAACCGAGTTTTAGGCCATTAGATAAAAGCTAATTTTATGATTTTCGTTTCCTCATTAAAATAGGTCATATGCAGAAAATGTAAATTGGAGACTGTCTTCCAGATTTTCATGTTGTGGTTTACTCTGGCTTCCCTAGTCCATATTGAGTTGCTTCAAAAAACATTTTTAACTGAAATTCTAGAGTCCCTTTCAAAAATCAGTCCATCAAATACATACAACTTGCTAAGCAAATTAAGGATTGGGAGTCTAATATAAATCTTAGGGCTTATAACTGGAGCCAACAACAGATTTTTACAGCTAATTCTAGATAACTGGGAGGCTATTTACCCAAGTTACACAATGAACCTACATGGTTCCTTTCTCCCTCAAACTACCATCCAGCTTTAACTTTATCACTATTAGTACTAACGTTATAATAGGGAAAAGGTATCAATTTTCCTCCTTCTGGAAGCACTGTTTAAAAAAATTAATAAATGAGAGAGCTCAAACAAATGGCTAAAATTACATTTTAGATTATTCATGGATTACAGTAACTGCTTGTCAAATATTAATGACTACAGATGAAGCTGTGCTATATTTATTTGGTGCAATAAATTTCCTTTTGGATAAATACATGGGAAGATTATTTTGTTAGTTAAAATGACACGCCACAAAGTTGCAGAAACAATGGCAATATTCTAATATTAGGAACACTTGCTGCCAATATAGCATTTTTTTTCAAAGTGTGACTTATCCTAAGATAGAAAGATGCAAAACTTCAGGGGCGTTTGGGGAGCTCAGTCGGTTAAGCGTCCAACTTCAGCTCAGGTCCTGATCTCGCGGTCCGTGAGTTCAAGCCCTGCGTCGGACTCTGTGCTGACAGCTCAGAGCCTGGAGCCTACTTCGGATTCCATGCCTCCCTCTCTCTCTGACCCTCTCCTGGTCATGCTCTGTCTCTGTCTCAAAAATAAATAAACATTAAAAATTTTTTTTTTAAAAAGATGCAAAACTTCCTAACTAGATACAAAGGCACAGGCACCTGAATGTCTCAAGGAAGACTTCCTCTTACACCTCAGAAGCCAAACGTGTTACTGGGTTATTCACTCTCAAACTTGTCCCTACTCCTTATCCACTAGCTGACTGAATGAGATCAACATATGCACAGCCTCCAGAATATCAGACTATACTCACTAAATCTTCAACCCTCTAGGAAATTTTCAGTTCTTCAGAGACAAAAATAAACATGTAAACACCTGATTTATTTGGTCTATGGTGAATCTAGAATGTAAGTCCTTTAAAAGTAAAGTGTAGACATTTTGGGGCGCCTGGGTGGCTCAGTTGGTTGGGGATCTGAGTCTCGACTTCAGACCAAGTCTTGATCTCATGGTTCATGAGATCGAGCCCCGTGTTGGGCTCTGTGCTGACAGCACAAAGTCTGTGGGATTCTGTCTCTCTCTCTCTCTCTCTCTCTCTCTGCCCCTTCCCTGCTCATGCATGCTAAGAGCAAAATAAATAACTTTAAAAAAACAGTAAAATTCAGTTGTTTGATTTTTTTTAAGAAATGTGTGGCTTCTGTGTCCACAAATGTGCAGTGTTACACATGGTGCAGAAAAACATATGTTTGGAAATCAGTTAGATCTGTAATCAGCCTTTGCTCTTTTATAGATATTGGAAGCACTCTGGAAAAGCTGCATAATTTCAAATATCTCTTCCCAAGGATAAATGAGATGATGTGTATGTAATCAAATGTTTGCTGAGGACATTTATTAATGATCTATAAAATTAAGTGTCTTGTGCCATCTGGCATTTAGAAGTGCTCAATAATCACAGCTATTGTTTTCAAACATAAGAATAAAAAGGAATATGTCTCTCTATTCTTGATAACATAAATGATAAAACACACACACACACACACACACACACACACAAATTTATCTCCCAGAGTATTACTAAATTCTAAGAGTAGATTTGAAATAAAATTATCTAATAAAGAAATAGGAGTATGAAGTGAAATTGTGTTACGTGTTCACTCTCTGATAGAGCAGGCTTCTGAGGAGCTAGAGAAGATTCTTAGGCCTCATACATAACATCTGTCTTCTGCAAGTATTAAGGCTCTCGGCACTTGGCTCCCTTTGTCGGAGACAATCCGCTTGGTAAACACTCCCATTTCCCTTCATGCCTTCCTTGCTCCCCTTCATTCTCACAATGACCTGAAACTATAACAGAAATCCCTGTCAGGTAAAAGCCATTTTAATAGATGCTGCCATGAAAATTATAATTACTTTTAAAGCAGCCCAAAAGTAATCCTAACAAGTAGTACTCAGAATGTTCTTCCTCAACTCCTTTAACTCCTCAGTGATCTTTTCTGAAAAGCTCTGAAAGGTTTCCCCTTTTAAAGAACTGACATATAAAATACATCCACTCTCCCACTGCAGATAAGAGCCACTTGAATCCCATCTTTTATTATTGTAGCGATAGATAAATGGAAAGATAAATGATGTCAAGCACTCACATGATCAGACCTATAAGGGGCTAGATATGGGAAGTCATAATTTTCCAGACCTCTCCAACATGTGGCCTGTTAAACATTCTACAGAACGAAACGCAAACACACAACTCTAGGAATTAAGGTAAAAGACGACGACGACGACAACAACAACAACAACAACAACTACAACAACAAACTATTTCAGTTCAGTGAACACATAGCTGTGGCCTCACAGCCCGCTCTCACTATACTCTGCTGATACTGGATTTGTCTAGGTGACATTTAAGATTCAGCTCCTGGAGCCCTGGAAAGGTACATTGCTAAATTGTGTGGAGCTAACACTTCCATAAAAATAAGAGTTAACATTTTATTTTAAAATTACGTGTGTGCCAGCTGTGCTAATTGCTCTAAGTAGATCATTTAATTCAATCCATTCAACAGCTTAATGTTTTACGTATTATTATCCCTCTCATTTTGCATACGGAATCCAAGGTTTAAAAAGGCTGGGTTATTTGCACACCCGTGTTCATAACAGCATTCACCACGGCTAGAATGTTGAAGCCAAGCCCCCCTTGTGTCCACTGATGGATGAATGGATAGGCCAAATGCTATACATGCATACAAGGGAATATTATCCGGCCTTAAAAAGTTAAGAAAATTCTGACACATGCTACATGGTGGATGAACTCTGAAGACTTCTAACTGAAATAAGCCAGTCACAAAAAGACAAATACTGTATGATCTACTTATATGAGGTACTTAGAGTCATCAAAATCATAAAGACAGAGAGTAGTAGAAGGGTGGTTTCCAGAGGCCAGAGTCAGGGGACCACTGAGCTGTTGTTTAATGGATACGGAGTCGCATTTTTGCAAAATGAAGAGTTCCGGAGATGGATGGAGGTGATGGATGTACAAAGAGTATGGAGGTCCTGAATACCAGTGAATTACACACAAATAATTAATATAGTATCTTCCACGTTATGTGTATTTTATCAAAACTTTAAAAATTGGGGGGAAAAGAAGGGCTAACCTAAAGGTACACAATTAGCACTTGGGCAGTCTAAACTTCGGACCCACCTCAACATCACGGCTTTATGCTGCCCTTCTGTAGATAACGCACTGCCCTGGGCTTGAGAGGCTCCTCTCTCAGGTGTCTGGAAGTAAACCATTTCCCTGGAAAGGAAGGAGCCTTTTCAAGAAAATCTGGCTCTCTAGTAAGCCAAAGAATTTTTTGAAAATACTTAGAATGTTGCTTTTTGAATTTTGTGGTGCCTATGTAAGTTGCATACCAAAGGTTGCCTGTATATCAGTGAATTTTTACAATTTATGATACAGAAGATCATACTGTGTTATTTGGGTTTTGAAAACTATGCTCTGTATTTGATCATCTGAAACACTATTTATTTTACTTCGATCCAATAAATGCTTACTGAGTGCCTACTGTGTGCCAGGCACAGATGCCAACATAAGGTATCAACAACCCTTAGGGTCTAATGGGGCAGTAGAGACCACGATGTGTGTTGCTTTATTAGTAAGTACACTGAAAAAAGGAACACAAAAGGACAATCACCTCACCCTGGCGGGAGAGGAGAAGTGCTCTAGGTCTGCTGACACCAGAAGGACACGTCTTCAAGGATGAGTAGGGGTGAACCACAAGGACAGGGAAGTTAAACACATGCCAGAGTGAGGCGTCTGCGTGAGCAAAGGCGTGGGCCACTCTCATACATTTCTGGAAGTGTCAGGAATGCAGTATCGTAGCAGGAAAGGCTACCATGAAGGCCATGAAGGCTATGGGAAGGTTAGAAAGGTAGAAGTTAAAAATATGCTGAGCTATGCTAAGAAGTTAGGCTCTGTAATAGACAGAAACTGCGTACTTACTTGTTTAACGTTTATTTATTTATTTCTGAGAGAGAGAGAGAGAGAGAGAGAGAGAGAAAGAGAAAGAGAACAAGCGGGGGTGGGGGTGGGGGGCAGGAGGCAGAGAGAGAGGGAGACAGAATCCAAAGCAGGCTCCAGGCTCTGAGCTGTAAGCACAAAGCCCGACACGGGGCTCGAACTCACAAACCGTGAGATCATGACCTGAGCTGAGGTCAGATGCTTGACCGACGGAGCCACCCAGATGCCCTGAGACTGCATACTTTTAAATGAGAAAGTGCCCTGATAATGTTAAAGTCGACGAAATATCCCTGGGGAGAATGTGTGCACGAATCTGAAAGGAAGGTTAATGCAGCTCTCCTTTGCTTTATTCCTGAGTATGTGTGTTTGGCCAAAGAGAGCTGTATAAAATGGGAGACTGATGGAATGATTTCAATGCAGGGAAATTCAACTTAAAGGACATAATGGAATGGGCCAATGGGAGAGGGAATGCGGCATGGGCATCTTGTGTTCACCTCAGAAGGGATAAGGCAGAGGGGGAGGGTGCACAGATGGCTCTTCAATTAGGCCATCTCTCATGACCTATAACCACACCCCACAAAGTACAAGCGATCTTCTATCAACTGGACCACCCAATTGTGCCCACCCACGTCATTGAACAATTCAGAGAAGATTCCTTTAACATATGCAGTCACTGTTGAACCCTCGCTAACATTTTTAAACACCGAACCTTTGTAAAAAGACTTTTAAAAAAATAAGCATGAAACTAAATCCCCCCGATACCTCACGTGACATACAATGTGCATAAATCTAGAAGGTGCATCTAGGCAGATGCAAAACAAATTATGGCGGCCACAGGCTGCAGGACCTTGATATAAGCCTTGGTTATATTCAACACTCCATTTCTCTTCTCTTCTATTTCTCTCCTGTGAATATGCAGGTCTGTGATCTCTATCATCCGTATTCTGTGTATTGCACAGATGGAGGATATTCCGGAGTATTTTGGCATTTCTCACCCGGTGCCTAGAACGGTGTTCTCTGCACACAGTTGTAGGTCTAGGAATTTTTACTAGTAAAAGCAGAGCCTTACACCTCATCCAAATTCCTGAACCAAATTCCCATGGTAAATGTGAATTTCTCCCTGTAATTTACAGTTTACAGCTAGAAACTGCTGAATGGACTTCATCGTGGTTTGTGGGGTCAGCAAGGTGAGAAAAGGAAGGCACACACTGAGGACAGAAAGAAGGTGTGGAGGCCAGGAGGAAGTCTAGTGTGGGGAACTTTTTATGGAAAGTCTGTATTTGGTTTTTGTTCTTGTTTTCCTTTTTTTTTTCTGTTTTTTCTTTAAGAGAAGGTGGCTATCTCCTCACATATAATCAACTTCCAAATCTCCAATTTTTTGGCGTATACCCTAAAGCCGGTAATTTAATTATTTACTGTCAATTCATTCTTCCTTTATTAAAAAAATATATACTTTATAAAAAATTTTTTAAAAATTATAAAAGTATAACATTATACTTTATTAAAAAAATTATACTGAACAGAAAGGAAAAATCAATGACACATAAAGGCAAATATGGAATTCAGGCCTCAATTTTTTCTTTCTCAGTTTTTTCTTTCCTCTTCTTCCCATCAATTTATCCAGCCTCATTTTCATATGGCCTGTAAACATATGCTTGCAGACTGCTTTCAATCAGCTTTCAAAGTTCTCCCATTCACAGAGCATTCTGGACATTCACCTTTCCCCTAAGCATAATCCTCCATACACACACACACACACTCACTCACACACACACACACACACACACTCACTCACACACACACACACACACACACACACACACACACACACACTATTCTATCTTTAAGTTCCCATGCTATTGTATTTATCTTTTTCATATGACTGATTGCTCTCGTTTATTAACGATGTGCTACTTTACTGAGTATGTGGTCTGTATTAAGTTCTGTATTATGTACTTTACAAAACATCATTCAACTTAATTATTTAAAATAATATAGTTAATTGCCTTATCTTGTGGCTTTTTTTTCTGTATGAGGGCATGAAGACAGAATTTCTATCTGATTTTTCTTTCCCAAACATGATAATGTCTTCATATACATCCTTTCAGACACCAAGCACATAATTAAATATTTGATATGTGCCTAAGTGAACAAAACAAGACTTTAAAAGAGCTTTTGGTTTTTATTCTTAAACCAAATATTCTATTGATAAAGTTTTGGTTATACAGAAAGATGCACGTTCTTTATTAGATACAGAAATTGGCAAATATTTCCCCCAATCTGTGGCTTGTCTTTTTTTTTACTCAGTACCTTTTGAAGAGAAGTTTTAATTTTGATGACCTCCAATTTACGTTTTTTTTATCTTGCTTTTGGTGCAGTAAGGCATCTGTATCTAACCCATTATCAAAGTCACAAGGCATTCTTCTCTTAGAAGTTTTATGGGTTTTAGTTTTACGTATAAATTCATGATAAATTTTGAGTTAATATTTTATATTGAGCAAGGTACAGATTGGAGATCTTTTTATTTTTTTTTAGATCCAATTATTTCTACATTATTTGCTTAAAGGACTATCCTTTCTACACTGAACTGATTTGTAAAAACTCAGTTGTCTACATGTGTAGGGGTCTATTTCTGGAATATGTAGTCCCTTGATCTATTTGTCTATCTCTATGCCAATACATAACTATCTCCATTACTATAGCTTTATAGCAAGTCATAGAATCAGAAATTGTTAGTGCTCCAGCTTTGTTCTTCTTTATCCAAGTTATTTTGACTATTTAGATCCTTTGGATTTCAAAATTTATTTTAGAATTTAATTTCTACCAAAAAAAAAAAAAAAGAAAGAAAAAAAAGAAAAAAGCCTGGAGTTCTGATCAATAAACAGAGTTGTGTTTCTTTCCTAACTTTGATGGGTTTTTTTCCCCCTTTTTCTTTCCTGATTCCATTGACTAGAAACTCCAGTAAAAATGCTGAGGAGATGTAGGTAAGAGTGGATCCTTATTTTGCTCCTCATTTGGGTAAGAAAAGATTCAACCTTTTATCACTGAGTATGTTAACTTTAGGGCTGCTTTTGTTTTTGATGACATGTATCAGATTAAGACATTTCTTACTTTGCTAAGAGTATTTTTCAAGAATACATTCAATTTATTAATATGAAAATTGTGCTGGTTTTCAAATATTAAACTGAGCATTATCTCCTAAGATAAATCCTTCCTGTTCATTATGTATTATGTTTTGTATATAATTGGGTTTGATTTGCTAAAATTTTGTTTAGAATTTTTGCCTGTTTGCTTTTAAATGACATTATTCTTGTTTTCTTTTCTGGCAATATCCTCAGTTATGGTATCATGGTAAAGCTGGGCTCATAGAAATGTGTTGGGAAGGATTTTTCCCTTTTAAAGTTTCTGGAAAAATTTAAACATAATTATCATTTTTTATTATTTTTATAATTTTATTTTTTAATTTATATACAAATTAGTTAGCATATAGTGCAACAATGATTTCAAGAGTAGACTCCTTAATGCCCCTTACCATTTAGCCCATTCCCCCTCCCACAACCCCTCCAGTAACTGTTTGTTCTCCATATTTAAGAGTCTCTTATGTTTTGTCCTCCTCCCTGTTTTTAAATTATTGTTGCTTCCCTTCCCTTATGTTCATCTGTTCTGTGTCTTAAAGTCCTTATATGAGTGAAGTCATATAATATTTGTCTTTCTCTGACTAATTTTGCTTAGCATCATAAATATTCTTTAAATCTGTGATAGAGAGTTACACTGAAGCTATCTGAGCTGGAATTTGTCTTTGTGGGAAGATTTTTAACTATGTTGTAAAGCACTTTTGAGTGAATATTGACAATTTGTGTTTTTCAAGAAATTTGCCCATTATTCCTCCTAAGGTATCAAATTTCTTAGCACTCAGTTGTTCATGATACTCTGTTTTGGGGGTTTTGGTGGTGGTGGTGGTGGTTGCTTTTTATCTCTTAGTATCTATGGTATCTGTACCGATGTCACCTCTTCTTTTATCTGTTGTTTTGTTTTGTATTTTGGTTCTTCCTTTTTTTTCAAATCATTATAGCTAGATAATTATCAATTGTATCGATCTTCTTAAATAACCACATTTAGCTTGTATTTTTTCTATTTTTTTTGTTTTCTATTTTGTTACTATTTTGACTTTCATTATTTTCTTTCTACTATTTACTTTGTGATTAATTTGCAAATATTTTTCCAATTTCTTAAGTTGGAAAGTGGAATGACTAATTTGAGGCCTTTCCTTTTTTTAATATAGTGGTTGAGTATGATTCATTCCTAGACCACTGTTTTAGTAGTATCCCACTTCTTATTCTGATATGTTGCATTTATATTAAATTGAAAATATTTTCTAATTTCTGTTTTGGTTTCTCATTTGACACACAAGTTATTCAGAAGTATGTTATTTACTTTCCAAATAATTCAATAATTTCCAGAAACCTTTGTCATTTACTCCTCACTTAATTTTATATTCATCAGACAACGTATTTTATATATGAATTATACTAAATATATAAAGACTTGCTTGCTGTCCAGCATATGGTTGACCTTGGTAAATGTTACATGTGAAATTAAGAATAATGTGAATTCTGCAGGTGTTGAGAGGAGTGTTAAATATTAAAATATCAAAGCATAATTGTAAAATTATCTAATTCTCCTTTTATCAATTTTTATTTAATGAATCTTTTTTATCATGGTAAAAACACAACATAAAATTACCATCTTACCCTTTTTTTAGGTGTACACTTCAGTAGTGTTAAGTATATTCACATTGTGGCAAAACACATCTCCAGAATTTTTTAATCTTGCATATACCCACCAACTCTCTACTTTCTGTTTCTGTAGTATTGGCTATTCTATGTACCTCATATAAATGGAATCATACAGCATCTATCTTTTTGTGACTGGATTATATCACTTGGCAGAATGTTCTCAAGGTTCATCCATGTTGTAGCAGGTGACAAGACTTCCTTACTTTTTTTTTCTAAATATTTTTGGGAGAGCACAAGTAGGGGAGGGGCAGAGAGAGAGGGACAGAGGATCCATTTTTTTTTTAATTTTTTCTAATGTTTTATTTATTTTTGAGAGAGAGAGAGAGAAAGAGAGAGAGACAGAGCATGAATAGTGGGGGGCACAGAGAAAGAGGGAGACACAGAATTTGAAGCAGGATCCAGGCCCTGAGCTTCAGCACAGAGCCTGACATGGGACTTAAACTCACAAGCTGTGAGATCATGACCTGAGCCAAAGTCAAAAGCTTAACTGACTGGGCCACCGAGGCACCCTGAGGGACAAAGGATCCAAAGGGGGCTCTGTGCTGACAACAGCAAGCCCAAATGTGAGATTTGAACTCATGAACCGTGAGATCATGACCTGAGCCAAAGTTGGACGCTCAGGTGCCCAGGACTTCCTTCCTTTTTAGGAGTGAATAATATTCTATTGTATATGTGCACCACATTTTTGTTTATCCATTCATCCCTCAATAGACATCTGGGTGGCTATTAAACTTTTCTCTCTTGTGACTAGTGCTCCTCCGGGTGTACACGTATCTCTTTAAGACCTTGCTTACAATTATTTTGGATATATGCCCGGGAATGGAATTGCTGGATCATATGGTAGTTCTGTTTTTAATTTTTTGAGAAATGGCCATACTGTCTTCCACAGAAGCTGCACCATTTTACAATTCCATTAACAGTGCAGAAGGGTCCCGATTTCTTCATGTCCTCACCAAAACTTGTTATTTTGTTTTTGTTGTTGTCATTGTTGCTATTGTGTTTGTTTTCTATAGTGCCATCCTAATAGGCATGAGGTGATACCCACTGTGGTTCTGACAGGCATTTTTCTAATGATGTTGAGCATCTTTTCATAGGCTTCTTGGCCATTTGTATATTTTCATTGGAGAAATGTCTCTAAGTCCTTTGCTCATTTTTAAAAATCAGGTTATTTCCATTTTTGTTGTTGAGTAGTAGAAGTTCTTTGTATATTCTGAATATATACTCTGGATTATCTCCTTATTAGATAATATGATGTGCAAATGTTTCCCCACTGTAGATTGCCTTTTCATTTTGTTGATTGTACTCTTGGATGCATAAAGGTTTTTCACTTCAATGTAGTCCCATTAGTCTATTTTTGCTTTTGTTGCCCGTAGTTTTCAGCTTGTCTCTAGAGTTCTCACGGAAGTATTCTGATTGATATATCATTGTAAACCCAGTGCCGCAGTGGGAGAAGGAGGGCCTGTAGTTTCCTCATCCACCATCACACTGATGTCACTCCATCCTTAGTGAATTTTGAAGTCCTGTTATTAGGAGTATGAACATTTGAAATACATCTGTTTGATGAATTCAATCCTTTATCATTATGGTAAAATTCCTTTATCCCTGACTATATGTGTTCCTCTGAAATCTACTTTCTTTTGATATTAACATGCGGCTGCAGATTTATTTTGATTAATATCAGTGCGGTATATTTTCTTTTTTAATTTTTTTAATGTTTATTTATTTTGACAGAGAGAGAGAGCATGAGTGTGGGACAGGCAGAAAGAGAGGGAGACACAGAATCCAAAGTAGGCTCCAGGCTCCGAGTTGGAGCCTGATGCGGGACTCAAACTCAAGGACCACAAGATCATGACCTGAGCCAAAGTCAGACACTGAACTGACTGAGCCACCCAGGGGCCTCAATGTGGTACTTTTTCAATTCTTTCATTTTTAATTGTTTGTCTTCATATATAATAGCATATTTTATTGGCAGGATGTGGTTGGTTCTTGCTTACTTTAATCTGGGTATTTAGACCATATACATTTAATGGTATTATTCATATGCTTTTAACTCTTCTATCTGATTTTCATTTGTCTCATGTATTTTTGTTAACTTTACTCCTTTTTTTCCTTCTTTTAGATTAACTGTAAATAATTGTTTATGATTACATATTATCTTCTTTGGTGGGTTGATAAAACATTGTGTTATATGATTTCAGGTGGTTACCTTAGGGTTTATAATACATAATGCTAACTCATCACAGTCTACTTTCAGGTGCTATTATATCACTTTCTCTATAGTATAAGAGCTTATAGTAGTGGACTTCCTTTTCTCCTCTCTAAAACTTCATGCTAATGCCACCATGTTTTTATCATTTCTAGTGTTCTTAATACGTTTATGGAGATTCAGAATTTCATCTGGTTTTAGTTTTCTTCTACCTAGGCTTCTTTTTTATATTCCTTTTGGTGTAGGCCTGGTGGTGATGAATTCTTTCGGTTTTTGTGTGTCCAAATAAGTCTTTATTCCACTTTAATTTCTACAAGACAAATATTGCTAGATATAGAATTCTTGCGGGATAGGGGTTTTTCTGTCAGTAAATTAAAGAAGTCAATCCGCTCTTTTCTCACTTGTACCAATGCCAGTGATAAATCCAAGATCATGATTATGTTAGTTTCTTTTTCTCTCTGGTTTCACTTAAGATTTTTCCTTTTTCACTATTTTAGCAAGTTGATGATGATGTGTTTTGGTATTTTCTTTTGCTTTGGGTTCTTAAACTTCTTTGGTCTACAGGTTTATAGTTTTCATTAAATTTTGAAAAATTCTAACCATTATTTCATCAACATTTTTTCCTCCCATTTTTCCTTCCCCACCTCCCCTTTGCCCTCTCCTTTACAAACTCCAGATGTACACATAGTTGGCCACTTGAAGCTGTTCCATAGTTCACTGATATTCTTTTAACTTTATGAAATTGACTTCTTATGTCTTTGTTTCATTTTAGATGGCTACTACTGCTATGTCTTCAAATTTACATTCCCTTTTGGCAATGACTGACATAATGTTAACACCATCAGTACATTTTTTCATCTCAATCATGGGTAGTCTTTATTTCCAGGAGTTTGATTTTGGTCTTGCATCCTCCATATTTCTATCTACTTTAACACACGAAATACAGTTATAATAATTGTTTTAAGGTCCTTGACGACTAATTCTAACATCTGTGATTTTTGGTTTAGTTTCAAATGCTAGATTTTATCATGGGTCATATACACCTGCTTTTCTCCATGCCCAGTAATTTTCATTAGATGCCAGACATTGTGAATGTTTCGTAGAGTTGACGTTAAATACTTTGTATTCTTATAAGTATTCTTGATCCTTGTCTTCAAACCTATCTATTTATTAAAGTTTATTTATTTATTTATTTGAGAAAGAGAGAGAGCGTGGGGGAGGGGTGTGCTGGGAGAGAGAATCCCAAGCAGGCTCCATGCAGCCAACAGGGAGACGGACAGAAGGCTCAATCTCACGAACCATGAGATCATGATCTGAGCCTAAATCAAGAATTGGATACTTCACCAACTGAGCCACCCAGGCACCCCTGATTTCAAATTTAATTAAATTACTTGGAGACGCTTTTTAACATACTTTGGTCTTGCCCTTATGGTCTGTCAGGGAATTTGAAGAAGTACTCAATCCACGATAAATTATTTATGCCCAGTGAGGCAAGACCTTTCTAAGTACTCTATCCAACAGGTAGTAAATTATGAGGTTTCCCAGTATAGCTCATGGCCATAAGTGCTATTCCTTTCTCTGTGTGACTGTCAAATAATTTATCTCTAATTTTTTCAGATGATCCTTCCTCCTACCTTGATGGTTTCCTCTCATGCAAGTGCTGATTGATACTCAACTGAACACCAAGGAAGAGTCTCATAAAATCTCAAGAGTTTCCTGCCTCTCTCACTCCTCTCTCTCCTTGACCTCCCTTACACTCCCTCTCTCAATTTCTCATCTGTCTGGAATAGTGTCTTGAAAAGTCTAGCTGCCTTGGTCTCCTTCTTCTCCACTCAAGGATGACACTGGATTCTGGCTGGGTTCTTTTCCCATGTGCCATGACCTAGAAACTCTCTTACAGTTTTAATCTGGGGAAACTGTAAAACCATATTGTTTATATTTAATCTCTCAGGGATCACTGTCCTTTGTACCCTGATGTAAAGTGTCTCACAAAGCACTGTTTTATATATTTTGTTTATGTCCTTAGATGTTTATAGTGAGAGGGTAACTCATTCCTGTTATTCTATCTTCTGGAAAGCTTTTTCTTATATGAGTGTTTTTGTTTTTGTTTTTCCATTCCTGATTAAATAGTCTAGTATATAGATAACACCTTGTACAACCATGATATTTTCTTTTATTGTTAAATATTTCACTACTTTCTTGATTAGATAATGAATCTGCATCCCATTTGGGTGAAAAAATATTTGTGACTTTTAAGATTATTTCATTTTAAAGATAACACCAAAAGAATAACGGCAGGTGTCTTGGAATTTAATTTCATTGCATTGCTAAGGACCGATGGGATGCCATTTGCAAATAAGAAAACTAAAAAATAGCCTTCTTTTCTAGCTCTTTAAGGCAATGAATTGGTGACAATTAAATAGACATGTTTTGGCAAATAAACAAACATAAATAAGAAATCAATGCCCATTGACACTGGTGAGAAAAGAATAATTCATCAAAAAATTATCTCGGTACAATCTTTCTTTTGTTCTCTAAAATATTCATGTCAGCAAAAACATACAAGGGGCTGATGAAGAAACACAGTTTATTTTTTTCTCTTTTAAGAATATTAAATATATTTAACAGTCTGGGAATTTGTAATTATTGACAAATATGCATCTACTTATTAGCAAATTTAGATAACTTCAAGAATGACCATTGTGAGTAAAAGACTTAGGTCATAGATTTTAGGATCACGTATTTCCAAAGATTCTTTGGAAAATCACCCAATAAAACAAGCTCTTCCTGAAGGGGATTAGCTTTGGTATTTTGACTTCTTTTTTGGTCCTTTATGATGAATTGGGAGACAAAGGTGGGAAATGGGATTCTTTTCTGTTGATATAAGTTGTTTTAACTGATAATAAAATATCAAGAGGTTTTTCTGTGCTTATATTAGAAATGAGCAATGTACGATGTTTTCTGAGACCTTAAATACTTTCTACTGCAAGAACCCTAACTGCATGCAATTTTGCTGGGAAACTTTTCTAGTGTTGTCTGAAAATACCATGATGTCTGGATCTTGGTTTGTTTGGATGAAAGACAAAAGGAATGATGTAAGAGATGCTATTGTGAGAAAAGGCCATTATTAACATTTCAATGAAACTGGGTAGGCTGAAAAGGTTCCCATCTATGTTGAAATAGTTAGCAGAGTGACCTTACTGTTTTCCACCGGGAAATGTTATGTGGTCTTTAATTTATTGCATGTAGTTTCTTCTATAATTCCAACAAATGATTATAAGAGTTAATTAAAAAGGAACAACCCCAGTTATATCACTGCTATTGTCTAACATAGAAGCCAATAGCATAGATACAGAACAAAGATTCCATGTTCATGAATCACATGCATTGAAAAGGCTGTTATTACATATCATCGGAAGAATTGCTCAATGACAAGTGAGGGAGAGTATTATTAGTGAGATTTCGTGCAGCAGAGCCATGACAAAGGATGTAAATGAATGGTATCATGTGTTCCCATGTGTTTATATCACCAGTGTTTTTAGAGAGAGAGTAAAGTTTAAAGAAGAAAACGAAGATGCAATTTCTGTCTGCTATAAAGGAGAAAAGTCTTGACACTGACTTTCCAACTGAAGAACAAGTATATGAGGGGAAAGGGAGACAACACTGAATGACATATTCTTCATTAAAACTTGTCACAGTTTAACATCTGTGTTTATTTTTATGTAACATCCCGCATCAAAATACACTAACGCTAAAAAAAACAAAAAACAAAACAAAACAAAACAAAACAGAATGCTCCAGAGGCGACACTTTAATAAAATTCAACTTTCCTTATTTTCCATCTTTACTTCTTTTGCTTTGTTCGTTTTCCTGCTCGAACAACTAAAGTTTAATAATTACTCTTTAATTTTTCTTTGAAGATTAAGCTTCTGAGCTTCCATTCGAAATTTCAAGATTCACTGTAGACTCAAGGCAACAAAATTAAACGGCCCTGTTTTGCTCTGTTTTTTTTTAATATGTTATATGAGTTTGTGTATGTGTGTGATATGATATATACACACGTGTGTGTGTGCACGTATGTGTTGGATGATGTAACAATTATGACTAAGACTTTTGGCTAAGAGAGCACTATAGAAAAACAGTTCTAACTAAATGTTTTTTTTTTAATTCTGGCTACGTATTGTTCAGTATTCAAGAAACAAATTAAATTAAGTGTGATTTCCTTATGCTCCAAAATAACTCTAGCATTTTGGAAAGCAGAGAGTCACAGCCTTGCCTAGGCCTAGCTACTATTCAATGCTTAGCTAAGGGGACCATTTCAAATACAAAAAGTCCCATCAAGAGGACAAAGGCAGGAGGCAAGATGGCAGCACCACTGTTTTACATAAGGCCTTTCACAGAATTATTTTTGGGCCAACTAATTTCATGTCAGCCAAATACTAACTGGTGGTACAACAGAATTGTAACATGATATATTTTCTCCTCAAGAAATGCAGAATGTCTTTCGTGGTTTATCTTTCAGGACTTTGAACTGGGGATTGCAAGGGGAAGGCAGCACCAGTGAGAATGGAAGTTGGGAGCCTGCCTTGTCCGTAGCCCTCTGAGCACTGGCTGCTTTTCTCAAACAGGTGCATTCCTGAGCCTGGAGACGTGCTTAATTTCCTCACTTCTCATCCCCACTTCCAGACAATTTCCCCTCCCTCCAAGTCTAGCTGGGAATAATATTGCTGGCTCTGCCTTATAGTCCTTGATGCTGTCATTTACCAGGTCTCTCTTGCCTTCACACGTAGAGATTTTAATACTTGTGTAGATGATCCTTGCAGTAACTGGACACTCAACTCTTAAGAATCCTTTCCTCCAAAGAACTTGTCCTCATGCAACTCACCACTCCCCCGTAGCCATTTCTAGATCTGGTCATGACCGAGGGTCAAGCATTCTTCTCTACTAGAACCCTGGGTCCCACAATCCTTTGACTTTAAATAAAACTACTACTCATTATGTGTGTGTGTGTGTGTGTGTGTGTGTGTGTACATATAGTACCACTCTACATTCCTATTCCTATTCAGAATAATTTCCATGGCCAAGAGATACAATCAGTGCCTTTTATATATTCTCAACATCCATTTTCCCCTCTCTCTATTGCAGGTACTTGTAAGCCACATTCTAGCCTGGATTTAATCCAATTTCTATCTCTTCCATGCCTCACTCATACAACAACTTGTGGAACTAACCATGACTGGAGAAACACAAACATCGGTACTGATGAGTCACACTTCCAATCCACGTTGGTAACCCTAAACAGGCCCGCACACTGCCTGGCAGGCATAACCATACTGTATCTCCTTAGTGCCTTCACTTTCCTTCTCCCTCAAGTTTCTTTCTTTTTTTTTTTAATTTTTTAAAGTTTATTTATTTATTTTGAGAGAGACAGAGACAGTGTGAGCAGGGGAGGAGCAGAGACAGAGGGAGAGAGAAAGAATCCCAAGCAGGCTCTGCACTGTCGGTGCAGAGCCCCACGCAGGGCTTGAACTCACGAAACCGTGAGATCATGACCCGAGGCGAAACCAGAGTCAGACGCTTAACCGAGTGAGTCGCCCAGAGACCCCTCAAGTTTCTCTTTCATACATTTTCTTCTCTCCTCAAACTTCTGGCACCTTCTCTCCTATTCTCACTCATCATTGGTTTTCTTGATTCTTACTTCAGTTAGAAAACAGAAGCAGTTAGAAGGTATTCCTACAGATCCCGCCACCTGGTGAATGTGAGTCTGTACATTCTGCCCTCCCCCCTTTTACGGTGGCAGCCCAGCCACGTTCCTGGTAGAGGCTCCCCCATCATGCCCTCGATGCTGTCTTCTTCGACACTTAAGGGCATCACTCAAGTTATTCTCTCCTTTCTCCTCTACATCAAACACAATTTCCTTCACTAGTAAATCATTCTCATCAGAGTATAAACATGCCATTGTTTCTTGCATCATAAAAGAAAAAAAAAAAAATCTTACCCTGTTTCTCACATTCTCACCCTCCAAATAGTAGATTGCCTCAAAAGCGTTGTTTGTACTGGATTTTCTAGGCTTCACTTAGTTTCATTCTAAACAGATTCACCTCCATGCTATGATCACATCTACTACTATGAATGCACTCAATGACCTCTACATTACTGAAACCTAAGATCAATATCCACATCTGTGCTGTCAGAAGAATGGGACACAGATGGGTATTTTTAGAAAAGAGGAATGGTCCTCAAGTAGTAGAAATTAAGAACAAGAACACCTATTCCAGGGAGTCTGGATGGCTCAGTTGGTAGAGCACATGAGTCTTGATCTCAGGGTCATGAGTTCAAGCCCCATGTTGGGCATGGAGCCTACTCAAGTTAAAAAAAAAAAAAAAACATTAATAATTAAAAAAAGAACACATACTCTACTTCTCTCTCCTTCAAACACACTCTTTAGTTAGGCCCCAAGATACTACCATGCCCTGGTTCTCCTCTCACCTTTACCAGCTTATCATTTCTGTTTTCTTCCTCCTTTACATCTTTATAGGAAGTATATCCTTATAATACGGGGACCCTAAAGGCTCTGTCTTTGGACCTCGTTTTGCTATGCACTCACCCTCATGCTTACAGTTTCTAATGCTTTCATATTAATGTTCTGAAACTTGTGCCCCCCCATCCTGACTTTTCCTTAGAATTCCAGACCCACATGTCTAACTCTGTATCAAAATTCCTTTTACTCAAAGATCCATTCTCAGCGCTAGTTAGTTCCTTGGCTCAATGCCTGGATGTTCAGTTTGTACTTCTCCTTTACCTCCATACTCTGGCATCTCTGTGCCCACCTTGAATATTGTGGTAGGAAGAAGAGTTGGTCACATCTGTGCAGTGCCCTCAGAATCATCACGGGCTTCTGCTGAAGAGTAGTTGGTCTATTTGGCCCTGGACTAGTAAATCTCTAGCATGTGTTTGGAAAGGTGGATTAAGGCCAGTATCCCCTGATACAAGCATTCCCTACCACCTGCCCCCCCCCAAGAAGTATTTAGCTTTAAAATAGCATGTCTGCTATTTTAAAAACAGATCTACAATGGTTCTATTACAGTTTTACAATGCTCTAGACACAATGCACCCCCTTATCATCCACACATGATATTCTACTTTACCATCGCAGTCACCAAACTCACTGATTTTTAAATTTTTTTATTTAATTTTTATTTGTTTTTGAGAAAGAGAGAGAGACAGAGTATGAGCAGGGGAAGAACAGAGAGGGAAGGAGACACAGAATCCGAAGCGGGCTCCAGGCTCTGAGCTGTCAACACAGAGCCGAATGCAGGGCTTGAACTCACAAACCGTGAGATCATGACCTGAACCGAAGTCGGCCGCTTAACTGACTGAGCCATCCAGGTGCCCCTAAATTCACTGATTTAAAATACCCTCAACTTTATAGTCCTAAGACGTCTGCATCGCCCCATTGAAGGTAGACAGTGGAGGGAAAGGAGAGGAAAGATGACCAGAGCAAGTGAGTTCCTCACAGAACTCACTGTAACTCACTTAGCCTAGAATGCCTACCCCACAGGTTTTCAACTCTTTTGGTATCTTCAAGGCACTGTCTTTACTTTGGTTCTGGTGTCCCCACCCCTAGCAAATGTCACTTCTCACACAAATCTCTCCCTTGCAAACAGCCATAGTTTCTTTCCCTTCTGCCTCTGGTGGGTGAGCTTGGCCAAACACCACCTCCGTTGGATGAGAGCAGGTAAATATAGCTACACAAAAATGCCTGACCATTCTGACAGATCACACTTGAGATCTCTTGTCAGAAAAATCAAAGCATGCCCTTGGCTGTGCTGAACAACCCCACGTTTCATTACACTCACTAAAGAACTACTTCCTGACTTTTTCCCACTTCTCCTGTCTCCAACAGCTTTCCTTTGTTCTCACATTCAGCTAAGGGCTCAGCCTCTTACTTCATTGAGGAATTATTAGCATTCAGAATAGATTCAGGTTATAACCTGAATAACACCTTTACCAGCCTACTTGGGTCTGAACCATATACATACTCTATCTTTGCTCTCAAAATTGCAGGTGCATTGCATGTATTTCTATCCAATAGTCCTGGAGAAGCGGACCTCAAACCCCTTGCGCAAGGTCAAGACCTTTACATTTGAAGTTTGCATTCATTCTGCTACTTCATCAAGTATTCCATTTGATGTTTTATATACTCATTTTTATATATTGTTAAATCTTTCATCATAAAAAACAATAACAAACTATACTTCCCTGGACACAAGCCATCTCCCATTTCACAACTTAGCAACACCCTCCAAGAGCTGTCCGTATCTGTTGTTCTACTTCTCTCTGTTGTTTATGCATCAGGGAAGTAACACCTGCCAATGCCTCCACTTGGAACACATTTCCCTTTGAACAACACCCAGCTCATCACATCACTTCTTTGTCCAGCTCTCTGATCAGAATACTGTTTCTTTAGAGAAGCACTTTGATCATCTTTTTTTTCCAAATATTTATTTATTTATTTATTTTTGAGAGAGAGAAAGAATATGAGTAGGGGAGGGGCAGAGAGAGAGGAAGAGAGAAAATCCCAAGCAGGCTCTGCACCATCACCACAGAGCCCAACTCAAGGGCTCGAACTCACAAACCGTGAGATCATGACGTGAGCCCAAATCAAGAGTCGGATGCTCAACCGACTGAGCCACCCAGGGGCCCCGGTCATCTTTTTAATAAGCCATCCCCATATCCCAAGGAACTCTCCATTACTCTTGAATTCTTCTTATCATTTACAACCTCCTAAAATCAATCTCTCTCTCTCTCTCTCTCTCACACACACACACACACACACACACACACACACACACTCCTAAAATCAATCTATCCCTCTCTCTGTCTCTCTCTCTCTCTCTCTCTCACACACACACACACACACACACACACACACACACACCTTGTATGTTCTTTTTTTCTATCTCTCCTTTAGAATATAAACCTCCTGAAGGCCAGTGACTTGGATTACTATGTTCAGGACTAGAGGAGGATCTGTCATCATTTCAGCCTACAATATGTTTGGTAAGTGAATGAATGAACCAAAAAAATTCTTATATTTATTTTTTGCGTTGCGATTCTACCAACAATTTCATTTGTAACAGGGTGTTGACAACCCAAAAGTTTGAAAACTTCTGTACCAGATGCTAAACTCCCCTCTTCACTCTTTTTCTATTAATATCTTTTGGTCTTGGCCACATTGCATTCCAGCTTTTTGGTTATAATTCTATCAAAGAACTTGGCCAAAATACATAATTAAATCCATTGTATAACAAAGAAAATTTTAAAAAAAAATCTGAGTACTCCTAGCATATTGATACTACAGCCTCAATAATCTGCACTTGGAAGATTATTTTTTAAAAACTTTTTTAGCATTTATTCATTTTTGAGAGACAGAGCACAAGCAGTGTGGGGGGCAGGGGGTTGGTGGGGGGGCAGAGAGAGGGGGAGACACAGAACCCAAAGCAGGCTCCAGGCTCTGAGCTGTCAGCACAGAGCCCAATGCAGAGCTCATGAACTGTGAGATCATGACCTGAGCCAAAGTTGGATGCTTAACCGACCAAGCCACCCAGGTGCCCTACTTCGAAGAATTCTAAAGAGTGAAGAGTTATTCTGTTATTTGAGAGGACATTAACTGTTTTAAATGAGTCATTATCCAAAGTCATCTTCTGCACCCGACGTTACAGGTGAAGTCTACTGGAGGCAGTCCTGGAGACCAGTATTCATATTCAGGCTTATCCTCTCGCATGTGAACTTGGGCAAGTCTATTTCAGAAACTTCTATAACATGGAAGAGTAGACATCATAGTGGACAGACTGCAGGGTGGCCCTTATGTTTTATGCTCTGTCTCTTGCCTTCCCCTTGAGTGCAAGGGGGACTTTTGACTTGCTCCTGACACTGCACAAATCATGGGATGTCACTCCTGTGATTTGGTTTTATGCTACATTACATAAGACTTCCATCTTAGCAGATTGGAGGGAGGTAAATCTGGCTGGCTTGATGAAGCTTGCAGCCAGGTTCGGAACACTCACATGACGAGAAACTGTGGGCTGCCTTTAGGACCTGAGGGCAGCCCCTGGCCAACAAGCAGCACAAGTCTGGGCCCTCAGTCACACAGCTTCAGGCAAAAAATTCTGCCAACAACCTGAAACAGACTGGAGGGAGATTCTTTCCTAATCGAGCCTCCAGATGAGAACACAGCCCAGCTGACAGCCTGACTGTGCAGAGAATGCAGTTAAGTCATACCTGTACTCTTGATTTACAGAAACTATGGGATGACTGACATCTATGTTTTAAGCCACTAAGTTGCGGTACTGCTTTATGAGACCAAAAGGGCCACCATACTTAGAGTTATAATAACGGGTAAGATAAAGGAATGAAGAATAACTTTGGCCACCATGAAGATACCCATCGTGGTCTATGGAAAGTCAGTGGAGAAAGATCTCCTTTTCCACTCACTGAGGCTACAAGGTAGAAATGGTTGCAGGGCCCCAGGGTGGAAACTAAACTTCATTACTTGAATCACCAGTGTAATAACATGAAAGGAAACAGTAACAAGCCCTTGTCTTATTTCTAGTTAACATTTACATCAGAAAAAAAAATTGTTTTTTACCTTACCTGATTCCCAAAATAGTATTTTTGGCTCCCCTGCAGGATTTGTAAGCACTTCTTACGATCATAAGAAATTATTTGTGTATTTATATGCAGAATGACCATTTTCCTTTGAGATGGGGACAAAAACAGCATCTGCTGTTTTGGTAACTGCTTAAACTTAGTGATTTCTCATGGCCCCTGGGTGGCTCAGTCAGTTGATCATCCAACTCTTGATCTCAGCTCAGGTCATGACCCCATAGTTGGGATCAAGCCCCGCATCGGGCTCTGTGCTGACAGTGTGGAGCTTGCTTGAGATTTTCTCTCTCTCCTCTCTCCCTGCCCCTCCGCTGATTACTCTCCATCTCTCAAAGCAAATAAATTAAAAAAACAAAAAACAAAGAAAAAACCTTAGTGATTTCTCAATAAATGTCTGTAGAACTGAGAAAGACCAGTTGAATGCTCTTGAATGCTCACAGGGTAATTTAATGACCCCATTTCCAGCTCTCCGCTCAATCCTCTATGGATGGATCCTATAGAGAAGTTTTGCAAAGCATCATCTCTATTTCTGGTCCATGAAAGCATGCTCAGCACATTTTCTGGTGTACAGGATGGCAGTGATTCCAATTAGCAATAAAGGTGATCCTGTAGATAATATACAAGGAGGGATGTGAGGCTACGACTGTGCTCAGGTCCCTGAGCCACTGGGCACTGTTTTTTGTCCCCAGAAAGCTTTAGACAAAAAGCTACAGACTTATTCAGAACCTCTGGCTTGATAAGGGCTGCTGGAAATTCTACACAATAAGAACAGTCTATACATAGATCTTTTTTTTTTTTTTTCTTAAGCCACTGTTCCCTTCTACCACCATGACAGGTATTATCTTTGATGTCTGGGAGTTATACTTACTTATTTTTATGTTACGGGAAGTCTAAATATAATCCTAGAAATCAGGGGGAGAGATTAAGAGTTTATTTTATTCCCCTCAAGAAAAATGTCCAAATTTGTAAGTAGAGATAGCAAATGTTGTTACTGTCCTTGTTCACTAAAACATCCTGGAAGACTTGTCAACACATCCTAGTTTTGTTTTGTTGTGTTGGGTTTTGTCTCACTACCCTCATCGAAGGAAGGCATTTATGCTTATCCCAAGCCTTCCAATGCAGGAATGCTTGCGATGGGTGGTAGGGGAATATATATCCCATTATTAGTAACAGCTATAACCAAGGAATGACTTGTAAAATTGGATAATTAGCCTCTTTCATCTTGGCAAGATTAACAATATACCATCCCAGAAATGGGGGTCAGGAGATAAGCCCCTGCTTTGCTTGAACCAACGTGACCCACCAGTGGGGAAACCTCAGCAGGATAAACCATTAAAGGTACCTGCTTTCATGGATATTGAACTTTACCAGGACATTAAATCTAAGGCTTCCCATTTTTCAGTTTATTAATAGATTCTACTTAACATCCCTGACAAAAACAGTGCTAAATCATCTATGCTTTTCTTCAGAGCACCCAATGATTACCTCCAAGAGAAGACTTCTGAACCTTGGCGTTACCATGGAAATATGAAGCGGAGTCTCAGAATCCGTTCACTTTTCCAAACCATCCAAATGTTCCTGTTTTAAAATGTCATCACTAGTAAATCTACTTTGTTTCATTTTAAAATGTGCACAGCAGTAATCCAGGGAAGTAGTAAGCCTTTTATTAGCCTCCAGTATTGCAATCCTAAAAGTACTTATATATAATAAATATATATTATGTTTATACATTTTGTCCTAACAGAAATGTCTATACAAAGCAATTTTCATAATTTTTGTGATAAATTTCTATTCTACCACATTAAGAGCTGGAAATGATTTTTTCTTGGAAAGTTGACAGGAGCTGAACAAAATAATGCATATATTTTTAAATATATTTTTTATATATTATTAAATATATATTATATATTATTTTAAACATATATATGTATACTATATATTTAATTGTTTTCCCAAGTCCATTTACTCTGAAAACAAAATGGGTCAATATATATTTGAAGTAAATGAATATATACAACATTTTTACTTTTATTACTCCCCATGTCTGCTCTCCTCTGCATTTTTATGATGCCTAATTAGAAAGACAAAATAAATAAATAAAGGAAAATGATTTTAGTCCCCATTCTCTACAGCTTATAAACTTCTTCAACAATGTTGAACTCCCATAAGAATGAGGATCATTTTATCTTACAAAGGATACAATAGCTATATTCCCCAGAGCTATTGTGAATAATTTTATAGATCATAAATAAAAAAATATTTTTAATGTATGCAAAATATGGCACAGGAAGAACTACAGCCATATGTACAATTCACAAAAATAAATCACGTCATTTCTGGCTGTTAATTAAGTCTGTTTAAAAGCTTTTCTCTCATATTTAATGCATCTTTGAGAACAGCAGAAAAAAATCTCATTGACCAAAATGTGCTAATATGCAGTTAATTTAAAAGAAAGATGGAAATTTTTGAATCATGATCTAAAATTAATTACTGATGGGGCAAGGTCTTTTTTCAGTTCGACAGAAATAGCCAATTATAATTTTGTACTTTAAATGCTGTTTCTTTGAAGCACACAGGCTTCGAAATTCGTCCAAAGCAACCTTATTTCTCAAAAGCAAATTTACCTTGGAAAACATGTCTTCCCTTTGTTAGCTTACCAATGGATTAAATCCTCTATAAAACAGTCTGTGGTGGGCGAAAGAAAAATAATTCCTTTTGATTGATTTTGAAACATATTTCAGGACTTGACGAAGACACGTTCTCTAGAAAACCCAGAAACCTTAACTCGCCGTGATTTTCCTGAAGCTCCTGTCAACTTCCCCAGAAAACGTATTTTGAGTTCTTCATGTGATAGAACAGAAACTTTCTCTCTAAGATTTATGAAAAGAGAGGTACATAGACACTTGTGTTAGGACAGAAGGAAAAACTTCTCACATACTGACAGTTTATCAAGCATCCTAACAAAAGGTTTGGTTTCTCTCTTCAACTGGTTGTCCACAGTTATCCTGATGGGGAATCTCCAACCACGTGCAATCTGGAGGTGGCCCAGAAGCCTGTCTCTGCTCAGCTCAGTGAGTCATAAGAGGGAAGACAAGAAATAATCCACGATTCAGAGACTGTGGCTGTTGAAACCAATAGAATGTCCTGCCGTCCAGCTGGTTCGGCCGTAGGGCATCCCAGCTACAGAGTCACAGACCCCAACATCTAAAACGCTCAGACCAATGTGGC
This sequence comes from Panthera pardus, assembly GCF_024362965.1. Classification (NCBI taxonomy): domain Eukaryota; kingdom Metazoa; phylum Chordata; class Mammalia; order Carnivora; family Felidae; genus Panthera; species Panthera pardus. The sequence continues at coordinate 15,419,174 of NW_026526654.1, read as the reverse complement.
TATTCCAGCATAAGAAACCTCACAGGGCTGCTGTCTGTTTTTCAGATTTTTCACTCTGCACAATTGTCGAATTCCGTACTACTTAATATTTTAGCTTGTAAACGGAAAGGTTAGAAAGGCATCCAACTGAAGGCAGGAGGAAAAGAGAGAGTTTGGGATTTTTTTGGTTTTGTTTTTAAGATGACTATGTCTGAATATTAGGCTTATTATGCGCATTAGGCAACATTGTTCTAAGCGGCTTACATATTTTTACTAATTCACCCCTGCAACTAAATGACAGATGAGGAAATGAAGGCAACAGAGAGAGGCCGATAATTAGCCCAAGGACACATCTAAATAGCAGAGCATTGAAACCCAGCATCCCAGGCTTGGGGACAATGTGGTCCACAAATCCATTACACTTTCCTTCCGTGGTCAAATAAACTAATGTAATTTAAAAAAAAATTTTTTTTAACATTTATTTAGTTTTGAGAGACAGAGCACAAGTGGGGGAGGGTCAGAGAGAGAGGGAGACACGGAATCTGAAGCAGGCTCCAGGCTCCGAGCTCTCAGCACAGAGCCCAATGCGGGGATCCAACCCTTGAAGCATGAGATCATGACCTGAGTCAAAGTTGAACCCTTCACCAACTGAGCCACCCAGGCACCCCTAATTATTATTATTATTTTTTTAATTTCACTTAATTGAGTAGGTCTAGCATTATTCAGGTCCAACTTCAAAACTGGTTCCACAACCTATTTTATAATACAGTAACTGGGTATTGAGCAATTACCTAGGCTTTCTCTAAATTCATTCATTCATTCATTCATTCGAGCATTCAAAATGATGTCAGACCCTCTGCTGAATCTGGGGCTATTTTCTGCACCCAGGCAAGTATGATTCCTGCTCTGAACTCTGCACTCACATTCTAAGGGGAGAATAAGAACCAGCTGTCATACATGGAATGAACATAGCAAAAGGGGAAATACATATTGATGTAATGCCAAGAAGCATGTGGGGCTGGGAGGAGGGCTGAGAAGCAGAGGAAGGATCAACAGCAGCCAATGGGGATCAGCTAAGATTTGAAGGCAGGGAGAAGTTAACTAGTCAATGTTGTGGGGAGTGGCTGTATCCCAGGACTTAAAGACCAATGTGGCTGAGTGAATAGGACCAAAAGGGACCCAAAATTGGGCTGGCAAGAAGGGCACGATGGCTTATTCCGGGCCCTGCAGCTGAACTGAGGACTGGGGACTTCATCAGGTGGGCAATAGGAAGCGATTCAAGGCTTAAGACCTGGGGAGGGTCCTTTGCCAATTATAGGTCTTAAAAGATGTCTCCGGTTCCAGCAGCAGGTGAGAAGAACAAATCCGTACACCTGCCGGGAGACTACGATGGTTGAGCAAGTTCAAGATGGTGGTGGCTCATCCCCAAGGGGGAAGGATTAGACAGACGCTCAGTGTGTAGAGTGAACAGGGCTGAGTGGCCGGCAGGTAGAAAAGAAATCGAATCAGCTGGGGGAGGGAAAGACAGAAAGAAGCCAGTGACACTTTCCTTGTGGACAGCATTCACGTATTACTCTGTTCCTTTCTGGATTAAGTCTCAAAACATGATACAGGCCAAAGGACTTATAAAACCACTTCCTTGACTTCTGCAAATATTTCTAATATCAAGTGTTTTTAACGTTCAACGGATGTTGAACATTCCACATTCAACATCAACGGATGTTCAACATTCAAACGGATCTAGGTTTGTTTTCCCCTTTCTGTAAGTAAAGGCCTCATGGAAGAAAAGTAAAATACTTTTGATTGTTGTCAGAAGACCCTCACGACACACACAATTAAACTAGCTTTACGTTTTCTTACATTCCCATATTTATATTTATATTTAAGTTTGTAGGGATGAGTCAGAGCCTCACACGTGGTTGTACCGACTACACCACACAGCCACGCTCTGCCAGGACAACAGCTCTGGAAAGGGCATCACTGATTTACTTTCGTGGTTGTTTAAACTGTAAAAGATGATATGGTTCTTCAGCACTATTGAGTAATGTTGCTCAGACTTCGCTTGGGTGTCACTCAACTTCTACAATAACATCACTAGACAAATGACTTACTTCTAGCCTAAATAATGGCTAATACGATGAAAATGCCACTTCCTCGGTCATATAGACAAAATATTCAAGATTGAATAAATATTAATTGAGTCTTTGAGTGCACTGAGATCAAGTTATTCATGCAAAGGTAGGAAGAATGGCCAACCTAAGTGGAGCGATTCCTTAATGCCGGGCACCAAACTAAGAATTTCACACATGTTAACTCATTTACTTCTCACAAAAATGTAGATGGTATTTTTTTTTAATATTTTTAATTTGACAGAGAGAGGGAGAGAGAGAGAGAGAGAGAGAGAGAGAGAATCCGAAGCAGGCTCCAGGCTCTGAGCTGTCAGCACAGAGCCCGACACGGGGCTCGAACTCACGAACCATGAGATCATGACCGGATCCAAAGTCAGACACTTAACCAACTGAGCCACCCAGGTGCCCCTGGGCAATAATATTTAGGTCTTTATTTTGTGGATGAGAAGTGAAGATCTAGAATTTAATTGTCCTGCCCAAAGTCAAAAGCTAGGAAGCTACAGAGAGAGCATTCAAAGCAACCATCCTGCTTTGACAGCCTGCATTACCAGAAAAACACAGAGCTTCTCCATGGAGAATCACTCCTCTGCCCAGAGAGGGAAAGCAAAGTTCCAAATGTATATCTGAATGAGCACAACTTAAAATAATCCCATTTAATGTACATATACCATGTCTCTTCCCTGGGAACGTGAACACGATAAAGAAGATCATCTAAAATAGAGTAGCTGCCGCGACTCGAATTAAGTCTATTGCCATTTGGTAGATAACCTTCTTATCATGCAGAAAAATACCAGGGCAGACAAATGGAGCACACAGGAAATGAGACCATCAGCAAAGAAGATAAAGAAGTTTGCACAAAGCACCTTTTTATAAATGGATGGCTGTCAGTTAAAAATCAATTTCCCGTGGACATGACTAAGAGCAAGCAAGAGGAAAGTAAACATGTTTAAACTATTGGAGAGTCCATAATTTAAATATAGACTCTTCTGTTGAGTGGTAGTGTGTATTGAATCAGTTCCACGGTGGCGATAACAAACGTCACGCTGCATTTCAGGAGGCACGAGAGAGAGGAAGCACGGGGAAGAAGAACGAATGCATCATTGATGCTGAATATTTTGGGTTGCCTAGAGCAAAGGCGGTTGGGGCTGCATACAAACAGATCTTTGAAGATTTAATAGATTCCTCATTCTCTGTCCGTTGGTCCTTTCAGATTTATCAAGAGTGAGCTCTGTTTTTCCTTACACTTAGGTTTTATAACTATGGCTTTTAGGGCAAGAAAAAAAAAGATCGGGTCGAACTTAAACTAATGGGCAATAAAACTTGAAGATTAGAGATGCTGTTTTATTCAGCAGCTAGGTGAGGATCTGCAATGAATTCGAACTTTAAAAATGGATGTTTTTCTAATGACACAAGCTGTATCACCATGACATGTTCTTAGAAGGGAAAGATTTGAAATTGTTGACATTTGCATGATAAATTGGAATGCGTGGAATAGGCAAGGGAAAGAAAATAAAGGCATAACTCAAAATTAAAGGTTACTTGTTAATACTAAAGGCAAAGTTCTAGCTGAATTGGAAGGGGCGGGGAGGGGGGGAAAGGGTTGCTAATTATTTTTTTTTTTTCCTAGAGATGGAATGTGAAACCCAGTGTAAAAAGTTCATGAATGAGGCCCAAGGATTGGCATTACAGCAAATTCAATGATTTCTGAAATGCATGCTTCTACAAAGAACACACTATTATTCTGTCTAGACTTCATGGCACAGTAGAATAAACAAAGACTGACAGCATCAATATATTTCATAAATACATTACTGGAATTTACATTATTTCTGACTATTAATATTTTCTGAGCTACCTTAGTAAAGCAATATGCACATCTTATAAAATAAAATCTATTGGTAATGTCATTTGTTAGCAGACAAAGAAATAGTAATGGCATTTATTTCTGAATATATTCATCTTCTTAAGTAAACCTAGGAAATCTGAACTTGGACCCATAGATAATTCATTAGGTTCAGTCCATAGGTTTGCTTTCTTAGAGTCTTCTCATATGTATAATATCCTAACACAGTTTTTGTAAGACTGATTCAAGGGATTTTTTTTTTTGTCCTGAAAGGGAAGGGTATATCTCATATAAAATAAACTATGATGGGTAACTTGTAAAGCTATCGATCGACACGGAGCTGAAATAACTTCTAAAACATTTCTTCTGGAGATACACACATTTTTGTAACGAAACCACTTAGCAACATATGGAAATCCACCAACAGGCCTCAGTTTTTTCAGTCTAACATTTCCTAGAGCTGTGGATACAGAGAAGACAACTAAAAATATAATTTTTGAGGACAATTAGTCACTCTCAGGAAATCTATAAATACCATGGGAAAGCAATATGGCATAAACATTCTGCCCCACAGAAAAGATGAGCCATGTTATATCATGTCATGATTTGCAACGTTGTGTGATGTAGACACGTTTCACCGGGTTGTTTTTTTCTCTTTTACTTTTATTTTTAGGAATCACTAAAAAGCAAATAGTCCTTTGGCTGAAAGGTCTGTGGAGGATGTAGGAATGCCCCTCGCCCCTCCTGCCCTGCACTGGGGAATCTCCCGGGAAGGTTCCTTCCTGTTCTCACTTGAGGATGAGGTTTTTGCCTGCTCACACCTACGAAGTTCTTCCACAAATACGCCTTCCTATGAAAACAAACCAAAAAAAAACCACAAAAACAAAAAAAAAGGAGCTGAGCAAAACAAACAAACAAAATAAAAAAATAAAAGGAGCTGAGCAAAACAAACCAACCAACAAAACAAAAACAAAAACAAAAAAAAGGAGCTGAGCACATGGAGTGTGCTTCTTTTAAAAAAGAAAAGAACTAGCTTGATTGCTCAGAGAATTGGGGATACTGAGGAAGCTAAAGTTCACAGATACGATAAAATCATGTATGCATCTATGCATGAGTGTGGCTAGTCATGAACCAGGTTACCTGTTACCTCAGAACATGGTGTTGCTCTAGTTTCTTGCATATAGAAACTATAATAAAAATATTTAGTGTAAAATAATTAGTAATGTGTGTGCCATAGGATATTGCCAATATTTCTTCACAGAACAGCAATCCCATACAGTGCTTCATGTTAGTTATTTAGAGGTGTGGTAGGTACAATAATATACTGCGTTTAGTTTTTCAATTTGTGCTCGTACATGCTGTTTCTTGTATTACTTCTCAGGAATTAGTTTTTAGAATACGCTCTCCAAACTCCATTCATGATTTAATAAGTGTTTATACTCTTGGGTTCAAATCTATCCTGATTCTCTTCCTTAAAACCATAGCCCCAAATTCATATTGTGCATATAACAAGATACAGGTATGAGAAGAAAATTGTTATTGATCATTAAAATCCAAACCAAAGGACTTATGGAATTGATTTCCGACTCATCAATTAAAACAGCAGTCCCAAACCATAGCCTAGTGACAAAATCCAACCCAATGCCTGTTTATATAAATAAAGTGTTATTGGAACACAGACACATTCATTCTTTTTTCATTGGGTCTATGGCTACTTTTGGGCTACACAGAGCTGAATAGTTGCAACAGAAACTCTAGCCCTCAGGGGCGCCTGGGTGGCTTGGTCGGTTAAGCGTCCGACTTCGGCTCAGGTCATGACCTCGTGGTCCGTGAGTTCGAGCCCCGCGTTGGGCTCTGTGGTGACCGCTCAGAGCCTGGAGCCTGTTTCAGATTCTGTGTCTCCCTCTCTCTCTGCCCCTCCCCTGTTCATGCTCTGTCTCTCTCTGTCTCAAAAATAAATAAACGTTAAAAAAAAAAAAAAAAAGAAAGAGACTCTAGCCCTCAAAGCGTAAAACATTTACCGCCTGGTTCTTCACAGAAAATGTTTGCTGCACCCTGATTTAACACATTGGTAACATTTGATGACTGGAAACCAAACCCTAATACTTTTGTATCAAGTCAGGGTAGACTAGTGATACTGAAGTGACAAGAAACCCGAATGATCATGGTTTAGAACATCTGGTTTCCTGCTCATACTGATGGCCATCACTGGAGTCCGGGGCTTTGCCCCATGCAGTCATCAACCTCACTGGAGGGTCACATAGCAGGCGTGGATGGAACAGCTATCTGGAACCGTGCCAGTAACCTTGGCAGAGGAAACAGGAAACACAGTGTCTCAAAAACACACACTGGTCCTTGAAGCTTGTGATGGAAAATGACATAGGTCACTCACACATTCTTGATCGAAGTCTGTCACGTGGTCTGGTAGCACCTGAATTCAACAACGTGACAAAGGGGACGTCCTCCAAGGAGGAGACATGGGTAGTGAATCACAGCCCTGTCAACGACTATAACTTCCTAGAGGATGTTATGCCGGCCTCGAGTCTTCAAAAGGCACAGTAACCAGTTCGGCCAAGAGGGACGGGGACACTTCTACTCCAGAAGCTGCACGTGTTACAGTCTGATGGGAGAGAGGAGAAAGAGAAGAAGCAAGAGAGAAGACTGGATGTGTGGCCAGGGTGGACCCTGGAGGGCCTTGATACAATACCAAGGAACTTCACCTTGACGCTGATCATCATGGGAAGCCAAGAACGATTTTCTTTTTTCTTTTATGCCACAGGCCTATTTGGCGATAGCTGATACAGCAACAGAACTCTTTGTAAAACCGCATGAAAAATATTCACGACTTGGTTTGTACCCACCTGAGAATGTTTATTTTTAAAAAGCTCTACAGCGAGACTTTGATAGGAACCCTAGATTGAAAATGATGACTGAAAAGGATGCATCCAGCATTTATTGCGATCATAGGTGCTTTCAAACGTACTCAGATGGAAGACAGATCTATGCCCTTCATTGCACACTCCATGGTCAGGCCCTTTTACTTTTCAACAGAACGTTCATTGCAAGAGGCCCGTCTCCTCAGTTAAAAATTCAGTGATGTATGTCTTCTTCATATTCAGTCCTAATTTTATTTCTAATTAGAAACCAGAGTGGATGTAAGATAAAGAATATATGATAGATCTTGGGGTATCTGGGTGGCTCAGTCAGGATATCACGGCCTGTGAGTTCCAGCCCCATTATTGCGCTCTGTGCTGACAGCTCAGAGCCTGGAGCCTGCTTCGGATTCTGTGTCTCCCTCTCTCTCTGTTCGCCCTCTGTCTCTCTCTCTCTCTCAAAAATAAATAAACATTAACAATATTTTTTAAAAAGAATATATGATAGATCTTAAAAAGTCAAAAGTATACTTAAAATATCCTTCCATTCACTCTCAAGTAATCTAAGCGTTGTTTCTTTTTTAAACCCCAAACTCTGCTCAAACCAGACTTTTTTGGGAAAATCTTACCTCTTGTGAACCTGTGGGTCTGCCCTCCCCAGGACTCTGGCTCTGGTCGTCCACCTGCTTCTGCTTGGCGCCTAGTGACCCATCGTCTTAACAGCCCATCTTGGGCCGGGTCGGGCTCCTGGCCCTCCGCCCTGCAGCCCTGTCTTCGGGACACCCTTGGCCAGAGGCTGGAGCCTGGGCCCGGCGGCGTCAAGTTTCCCAAAAGGCCAACAGGGCACCCCTGGAGCCGCAGGGTGCTGCTAGGTGGCGTCGGGTGGGCGGGGGCAGTAGGTGCAGGTCCGCATGGAGGTGCCAGAGGTTGGGCTCAGATGAGCTGAGCCGCAGGCGGGGCCCAAGGAAGGGCGGAATCCGGCCGGAGGCGCTGCTCTGCACCCACCCTTCCCCAGAGGAGCCGGGTCTCCAGGGACCTCTGGAGTTACACCTGCTGCCAGGGGGTCCTAGGAGCGGAAACACCTGCTGCCCTGCTGCCGCGGCCCCTTCTCGCAGGCTCATCTGTAAGGACTCTGGCTCCTGCCACTTGTCACGTCCCCAGTCCTTGTAGGCGCCCGGCCCACACTGCGAAAAGTCACAGGCGAGGTCCGCTCAGGTGCAGGAGAGCCGCTCTGTGGAGAAGACGGTGCCAGGGCGGGCCCTCTGCGGCCAGGCGGGGCAGTGAAGTGCGCATGCGCGGGCCGCCCAGGGGACAGGCGCCCAGGAGGGGGTGGGCGGAGGCTGCTTGGAGCGGGGGCAGCGCTGGCGCAGAACCAGGGGTGCCGGCGGCGTCCAAGGCCGGCCGGGCGCACGTGTTGGCCCGTTGCACAGCCTTGGCGCCGCTGGTTCCTCCCGTCAGCTTGGAGCTTTCTAGAATTCATCCCAGAAGATCCTCGCTGACTGTTTCTCTGGCCTTTCTTCTCCAAAACCGCCTCCGGAATGGAGGGCTACCGACCCTATGCTACATACGGGGTCGGGTAGAGGGTCCATCAGTAATCCCACTGCCTTGTCAGGGTTTTACCTCAAATGGGCATGCAAATCAGTTCTGGTCAAATAACCATATAGGTAGGACTATTTGTATGCTTCTAGAATGTCCCGGCTCTTAAGATGATAGGTAGATAGATAGATAGATAGATAGATAATAGGTGATGGATAGATAGATAAACGATAGATAAATATTTCTTTTTATTTATTTCTTCCTACCTTTCTTCCAATCCTTTCTTTTATTTGTTTTTGCTAAATTCAGTGCTACCCAATAGATTCCCCAGGAAGAGGTAGATGTTCGGTATCCGTGCTGTCCCATGTCATGACTAATAGTAGCCACATGTGGCTCTTGAGTCCTGAAATGTGGCTAGTGCCACTGAGGAATGGAACTTTGAATTTTATTTGATTTTGATTCAATGTAAGTAGCCACATATGTCTAATGGTTGCCCCGCTGAAAAGCACAGCTCTGGATGGTATCATGCCTACATGTAAGGCCGTGGTCGTATTATAAGCCTGTGAAATGAGACAATACTGATGGTAAAAAGGAGCAACAGGAAAATCCACATCCTTGGTGCATCATTGGAGCCCCAGGGGCCGCCCTAATTCTGATTCTTTGTTAGGTATTTATAAAGGTCTTAGATTTAGGTTTGGATTCTTATTGCATGATCTAAAATATCCTAGCTAATACAGATGGGCCTTAATTTTATACCGTCCTATATTCTCCAGCCTTGCGCTAACGTGTAAGCAATTTCACTATAGGAGTCTTACTCTAGCTTTGCGTATCCCACAATGCTTGTGATACACAACGCCTACACTGCATGTATTTGTTGGGAAGCACACAGACCAGGTTGAGGCCCTTTTCTGGCATTTTTGGCAGTGGGCTCTAAGGTGCGAATTTCCTTGTGAGAGTAGCCGGTATGTCTGGTAACCAATCATGAGGAAATACAGAGTTCTCCCCAATATTGCTCTCAACTGCTCTCCCGTAAGTTAAATGCAACTGCCATCGAACAGTCTTCCCATCGTTTACAGTAGTGATTTCTTGCACTATTTTGACATGGTTTTCTCCTAAATAAAAATTTACATAGAAATTCACTGTAAAAGAGCAGATGAACGGATAGCTGCTCGGCGTAGAGGTGGTGGTCAGACGCTCCACATCATTCCTCTCTCTGCTTGACTTGACCCCCTTCTGCAGACCTGGAGGTACCTTCTAACAAGCCCAGGGCTGCTGTGCAGAGAGCTCAGTCTGAAGAACTGAGATCTATATGTAAATTTCTACCTTGGTAAAATGCAAAACTATAAATAAGGGTAATTAAGTTCTGTAAGGCAGTAAGCCTTTGGTTATGAAATGAGCTAGCCAATGTTTTCATAATGTGTAAAAAAAAAAATTTACAATGTATGTTCACCATTTAAAAGAGTAACACTTCCCTTGCTTTGTTTTTCATGCTGGAAGCATTGACATGAGGCCATTGGGAAATTGCTGTGTGTGAGCCTAAATTTGTAAAACTTGGTTTCCTAAAACACACATTTGTTTTGTCCCCACTTGCCTCCTTTCAAATACTTTTTTAAGCTGCCAGCGTAAAAATGATGTATATTTGACAAAATATGGAAAGGTGAACAAATTTTTCACCTAAAACTTTATTGTTAACAAGTGCAACACTGTCAATATTTCTGTATATTTTTTCCAATCTTATTCTATATCTATATTTTTGCAGTTGTAGCCAAATATGTTATATTCTTCTAAACACATAATTAAGAACAGTTTTTCTGAATTATATTAGCTAAGAAGACATGTTTCAAGTATGTTTATATATAGCTATCTAGATCTAAACATACATTTACATACATACATATGTGTGGGTGTGTCTCTTTTAATGGTTATTTCCCTTGGAAATAACAAAAATCGGGAAAAGGAGAAAAACAGAAGACTTTGAAAAGAATGATAATTCCATTATCTTCTCAGCAATAAATGGATTGAACTTTGAAATACATGTAAGTTGATTGATTTAAATATAAATAGCCATACAATGAGAAAGAATGAAATATGGCCTTCTGTAGCAACGTGGATGGAACTGGAGACTGTTATGCTAAGTGAAATAAGTCATACAGAGAAGGACAGATTCCATATGTTTTCACTCCTGTGTGGATCCTGAGAAACTTAACAGAAGACCATGGGGAGGGGAAGGAAAAAAAAAAAATGTTAGGGAGGGAGCCAAAACATAAGAGACTCCTAAAAACTGAGAACAAACTGAGGGTTTATGGGGGTGGGAGGGAGGGGTGGGTGGGTGATGGGTATTGAGGAGGGCACTTGTTGGGATGAGCACTGGGTGTTGTATGGAAACCAGTTTGACAATAAATTTCATATTAAATAAATAAATAAATAAATAAATATAGCCATATGTGGCTAATGGCTACCATATTGAAGAGCGTCATTCTAGAGAGTGGTGTCATGCTTGGGTACAAGGTCACTGTCATGCTACAAGCCTGTAGAAGACAACACTATGATGGTAAAAAAAAGAGAAATGGAGGGACGCCTGGGTGGCTCAGTCGGTTAAGCATCTGACTCTTGGTTTTTGGCTCAGGTCCTGATCTCACCTGATTGAGGTGATTCATGAGATCGAGGCCCGAATTGGGCTCTGTGCTGTCAGCACACAGAACCTGCTTGGGATTCTCTCTCTCCCCCTCTCTCTCTGCTCCTTGCCCTCGTGTGTGCTCTCTCTCTCTTTCTAAAGTAAAGAAATAAAATAAACTTAAAAAAAAAGGAGCAATGGAGAAACCCCATGTCTTTTGCGTATCACCGAAACTCTATATAAACCAAGCCTAATGGCTACCCTAACTCTAGATTCCCTGTGAGGTGTTTATAAGGTTCTGTATTATTTAATCAGGATTTCAATCGCATGAACCTGAAAGCATCCTAAATAACACAAATTCCCCCCTTAACTGTATCGATCGTGCCCTATCCTTAGGGCCTTATCGTCCTATATTTATCAGCACTAAACATTTAGCATTCAAAAAAAAAAAAATCTGCAAAAGTTGACTAACAAAAATAACGGAAAACTAAAAGCTGTGTGTTTGCTGCACGCAAGATATTATAAATCACTTTTTCTTACTATCTCCCTTCATCCTCACAGCGATTAATCAAGACTTGGGATTCCCACTACCCCTAATTTGCAAATGAGGAAAGTACTAACACAGTACCTGCTGGGGCTATGGTCTCCAACACAATCAGACTCAAAGCCCAGCATTTCTTGCATTTTCCACCAATGTTATGCAATAAAACATGATTTCAGGTCTTTGCTCGTTTGTCTCCTTCTCGGGGAGGCTTTCTTTGTATGCCCGACTTAGAATTCCTACTACTGCCACTCACAATGTCCTCTTTTGTGCACCGCCCTGCTTTTTTTCTCTCTTCTGTACTTCATAACATCTCACATAGAATGATATGTATTGTTTTCTATATTTCAATCATCGTCTACAGGAAGATGAGCTTCATGAAGACAGAGATTTCCTTTCTTCTATTTTGTTTACTGCTATATTCCCAGTCCCTGCCTATAGATGACATTCAAAACGCATGTGTTTAAGGCATGAACGAATGTTCTACTTTGCTCTTCTTGGATTAATAGTGCTATAAACTTTTAAAACGGTGATCAATTACTTTTCTTTTTTTCTTTTGAGTGATGTCTATTTCTCCTCTGAATCTGGCTGAGTCATGGAACTTAAGGCCCCGTTGCTAAAGACCAGGTGTGGCAAATGATCGCTTATCTGTACTATCTTCCAGAGATTTCTTCTCGTGCCCAGCTGAACTAAATTTCCGGTACCTCTTTCTCTGGATTCCAATCCTCCGGCTCCGTTTCTGGCAATTGATTTTTAGGGTATCCTGACTATGCAGAGGGATTTGGAAACACTTTTGCTGGTCTGTGGAAACTTGGTGTGGGGCTCACTCTGGGTCTCCCCATTGTTGAGCTGGAGTTTACCTGTGAAAGCCTCGGCAGGTGGGGCCAACCCGCACAGGCCCAGGAAGGTCAAGGCATTAGACAGTTACTTGTTTTGAGCCTCTGGATTGGCATATTATGTGTTAACCAATATTTTCTTCTTGAAAAAAAATCTGTATTTGTTCTCTGTAATAAAAGAGTAACTTTTCATTATTTATTGAAAACACTTCTCTCAGCTCTAGTATTTATAAGTTGCCACATGGATTTGTATCTTAGGTTTTTTTTTTCTTATCAACTCTGGTTTTTTTCTTCTAACAAATTATTAGATCTTTACAGTTCATTCCTAACTTTAACCTCTTGTCAAAATATGCACTTTTTTTTAAATTCACAGTTTATCCTGAAGTTCTAATTCTCTCTAGTAAGAAGTGTATTCTCAGATTTCTGAGTTAATAATAATAATAACAATAATAATAATAATAATAATAATAAAAGGCATGAGTTGCCTATCTGGATTCCTCAATTTAATGGAAACTTACTATATCTGTCTCTAGCAACTGCTGAACATTTTCATGTGTAAGGGATTTCCATCTCAGGGTTAAAAAAAATCTATAAATTAAAGAGTCCTCTTAAATATATATTTTTTTATTCCTGCAAATGCACGCCAGGCATCGTGTTAGATGTTGGGGACAGAGCAGAGAGAGCGACACAGTAGCTGGCCCACGAGTCTTTTCCTTCCAGCCACTACATATTTATTTTTGCGAGCATATTACATATAAAAATGTGTGCCAGGCGCCGCCGAAAGGACACCGACACACAGACCTTTCAGGAAGAGTCAGGATCCAGTCTTCATCCCTGCTCTGTTACTTGCACACCGTGTGGCCTAGTGGAAGTTTCCCGAACTTCTCATGTGTGCCGGGTCTCAAAATTATGTTCAAAAAGAAATTCTTCACCTGAGTCCCCAAACGAATCCTGCCTCAAAGTTTCTCCTATTGGCAAATGGGATCTCAATTCTTCCAGATGCTCAAACAGAAAACCTTGAAGTCCTTCCCAACACCTCATTTTCCTCTTACACAACTCATTCAATCTATTAAGAAGATACACCATCAGCTATGTCTTCAAGACAGGTCCAGAATGTAATACTTAAGGAAAATCACCACCCCTATTATATGATAAAAGGCAACATCATTTCGGACCTGGACAACTGCTGTAATTTCCCAGCTCGTCTGTCTGTTTCTACCTTCTTCCCCTATGGTTCCTGTCCACAGGGCTGCCCGTTGCTTTTTATTGTTGTTGTTGTTTTTAATAGACCTTATTTCTGAGAGCAGTTTTAGGTTCACAACAAAATTAAGTGGAAAATACAGAGATTTCCCATATCCTCCCCCACACCCCCGACACACAACAGCCCCCACTATCAACACCCCCACCAGACTGGTGCCGTGGTTACAATCCATGAAACTTCACTGATGTATCATAATCTCCCAGAGTCCGTGGTCTACATTTGGGTTCGCTCTTGGCGTTACACCTGCTACGGGTTTCAACAAATGTATGAGGGCATGTAACCACCACGGTCATATCATATAGACCCTGTTATCTTTTCAACGTGGGGTTGAGTCTCTAATCTGCTCAAGACTCTTTGATGGCTTGCTCTTGCTGGTTCTCTCCAGATGCTTCCAGATGGTTGCCTTCACCTCCCCCTTGGCCACACTGCTCTTCCGCAGGCATCAGCTCAGCTCACCCCTCGCATGGCCACTTGCTTTCACTCCAGCACTTGGAGGAAGGACAGGCGTCACAGCCAACCCAGCTCTGCTGGAAGCCACTTTACTCTCCACGCCCTTGTTCGTCTTTCTTTCTTATCTTCCCCAAATATTTTATGTATTTTTTTTTCTTTATGTGTCTGCTGTCATTTTGTTCTGACATAACGTAAACCATGAGGCTAAGGACTTTACTCTTTTTGTTCGCCACCGCACTGAATAAATCGACTTCTCCGTGCCTCCGTTTTTCCATCTGTAAAATGGATGTCATAATAGAAACCACAGTCTCGGATTTCTACAATGATGAAATAATGTCCCAAAGCAGATCAAGTTCTGCCCAGCGTCACTTGCTCACTACGTGTTAGTTGTTACTATTTTTGTCATTTTGAAGATCAGGTTGAGAGCTCACGGTCTTTTCCTCTGGCTCTTTTTCCTCCTTTTAAACTTCAGTCACTTTAGACTCTTTCAAACTAGTGTCTGGACCTTATGAATCTCTGCCATTCTATGTATATTAATAGCTCTACCAGGCCCTAAATACTTAGCAGCTGGCATCTTAAAACACATTAATATAGTGTTTTAAATGACAATATTCTTCCAATAGGGAAATTGAATGTGATTTAAAATAGTCTTATAATAATACATAACAATCATAATAATGCCCACTTCATATGGAGAAACTGCTATGTGCCAGAGACTGTTTATGTGTGTTTTTCTAACGCTTTCTAACACTTACAACGATCTTGCAAGGCTGAGATTATTTCACCAAGTTTTAAGACTAGGACATGGGTTGTTAGAGCAGTTAAGGCCACATTGCCTCTTTAGACCACAAACCCAGTAAGAGGTGGGCTTGGGATCTAGTAGCAGGATGCTTTGGTTTCAAAACCTCACTCTTTTTACTATGACATGAAGCTTGGGCAGTGACGATGGGGCTTTAAGGGAACATAACAGTAACACGCACACATGTGAGGCGCACAGAGGCTGGCACGGGCTCCACAGGGCAGGTCTGGCCACGAGCAGGGACACCTGGAGGGCCTCGAGCAGCCACACCATATATATATATATATATATATATATATATATATATATATATATAGTGTATAGAAAAGTAGAGACCATCTAGTCCAAGCAGACGGGTACATCCTGTAATATAATATATACAACATTTAACATGCCATCATTTGAATCTCACTGGCTGCCTGAAAAATACCTGATTGGTTAATTGCATTTAGCTTTTCTGTTTATTGTTCTTTACACTGTGTGTGAGTGTGTGTGTGTGTGTGTGTGCGCGCGCGTGGTTCATATGTTCTTCCTCTCTCTGACTTGGTGCTGGGCTTTTTGCAAAGAGAAATATCCATTTTGGGTGTTTTTTTCTTGAAGTGTATATTCATATTTTAGGAAGTAACCGAGATTTTTCTTGGTTAAAGCAGTATTAGGAAGGTGGGGGTAAGGCGTTCACTTATCTTTGCCTATAAAATGAATTCTATGCAGTTCTTCATTTGTTTATATTCAAAGTCAGTTTTTCTCCCTTATACCAGGAGAATTCCACCCTTCCTTTTTGCCTTTTGGGGGCAGCTGGGTACCTCAGTCAGTTGAGTGTCTGATTCTTGATTTCGGCTCAGGTCATGATCCCAGGGCCGTGGGATAGAGCCCTGTGTCAGGTTCACTGCTGAGCGTGAAGCCTGCTTGGGATTCTTGGGATTCTCTCTCTCTCTTTCCCTCTGCCCCTCTCCCGAATTCGTGCATTCTCTTTCTCTTCCTCTCTCTCTCTCAAAAAAAAGTAGATGATAACCAAAATGAGTTACTAAAAAAATAAAATGAAAAGGTTAGTGATATTCCCCCCCAAAATCCCTAGTTATACTACAAAACCAGTTATCAAACTATTTAATCCTTAATGTAGGAAAATCCTTCTTGAGGGTAGACACATTTTGGGTTTTGTTGCCAGCTGCCTAAAGACGCACACCAAAAGTCTCAGTTTAGAACAGGCTTCCATTTCACTTGTTTCTTGGCAACCCCACATGAGGGTGGGTTTGACTGTCAAAAACCACACTTTGCACACAAAACAAAACAAAGCAGAAAGATGAGGTTGTTGCAATTGTTTCCATCTCTAAATCAGGAAACCCAAGGCTATGGGAGCAAAGAGTTCTAAGTTGCTCACAGACTAAGGGATTTTTCTGGGATAACTATGGAGGAATTTGGCTTGTGCAGCTGACTGGGTGCCCAGTGATCTTTCTTACTTTGGATCAGATTAGCTGTCAGATGAAGAAGGAAGTCCAGTTATGGCCTGACTAGACTTGATGTTTGGAGATTGGAGGATGCCCTCTACCAATTGCTGAGAAGCGCTGTAACTTCCTGTGAAGTTGGGTGAGGGTTCCTTCATGCACCTGCACTGACTGTCTCCATCATGTCCTTGACATAGGTGACTCCATTTCTGTTTTGGTCTATAGAAGTCATAGGTATGAAATAAATCATGTCAAAGCAAGGGTCGCACATGGGGCATTTGTAGATACCACCTGACATAAATCTTCCTGACATGTAAACCAAGCCTTTTTATACGCCTTTTACAGATGAAGAAATTGAGTTCTAAGTATGTTGTTTAAGTCACAGAGATAGGGATGTTGCATAGACTTAAAATTGGTTTTTCCCCTTAAACCATGGCACTTTAAGGGATGGCTTTTTTTTGCCCTCTGGCCTGATCGTTGAAAATACATAGTATACACACAACAAAACAAGATCAAACAGTACACAAGTGTATAAAGTCCAATGCCATTCCATCATTTCCAAATCTACTTTGCAAAATTTATCATTGTTATTTAATATACAGTTTTCTAAATTTTTCAATGTCTAGACGACTGGAGTTACACCAGGGCTGGACCAAGGTTTGCCTGCACATGTATTTTGCTTGGCTAATGCCGTATTTTTAAAGCATTTAAATGAAATGAAAACATTAAACACACACACAAAAGTATACGTTAGCACCTGAATCTAGTCTACCTTGTCTTTAAGAAATCTAAATATCTGACTAGGTGGGGCACTGGTTCCCACGGGGCTCCAGTCGGCAGGCACCGGGGATGCTGTGCCCCAGTCCACACATCCCCCTCCCTTCTAATGTGCCCAGTCACCTGCCCTAGCCCACACCTGGTCTGATATTACCTGGGTGGCCCCTGGGAGCACTTTCAGCTTGAAACTCATATATTTATTCGTTAAACTGCTTTTTCCACTTATGATTCTATTGGGACTGTATTTCCATATCTTTCCTTCATTTCTTAAATACTTGCCCACTAGTCCATTGTTTGGCTACAATATCCTTTATTTCACCCTCTCACTGTTGAAGAAGAGTTAAGCCTGTTTCTGATTTTCAATAAAGCTATTGAAGAGCTTTAACGATTGTCCTTATATGTGTATTTTGCCACTGTGTTTGTGTTGCAATAAAATATAGTCCTAGAGGTGGCAATGCAGGGTACAAAGGGATGCGTGTTTTGTCCTCTGAGGAATTGGCCAAATAGGCATCTAAAGTGTGCACTGAATATATTACATGTAAAAGCATCTATTCCCCAGGGCTCTCGTATGGATCAAGTCACATATTAGTAGACACTCAAATTTGGAACCATTTTGGGAAAAGCATGCCTTTCAGCACAATGAAAGAAACAAAGTACCATAAACTTTATTTCAAAATGCATTTTAAAACACTTACATCCACACTGAACTTTAGTCAAGATGCCATCACGGCGGATGGTGGAATCACTCTTAACTGTAAAGTAAGACAGTAACGAAGAAACCGCAGGAAACTGTTCTGCTGTGCTTAGATCCTCTTTGGTAAATGCCATAAAGAACTCAAAAGAAATGAAGCATTGCTATAGGAAATTGTACTGAGGGTGGCTTTTTAATTGTTCCTCGCTTTTGACCTATTGTTTGAATAATTTTAAGGAAAAAAAAAATCCCTCCTGAGAAGGAAATATAATAAATACCACTTAGGAAATACAGAGATATAAATATAATTATGAGAAGAATGTGCTATTTCTGCCAAATTACTAGTGGAAAGCTAAAAAGGAAATTAAAGCTTTTTAAACCCCAGCAAAAATGTTCGCTTTACAAAGAATAAATCCTGCTTAAACCTAACCTGAAGTGAGATTTGTGAAAGACTGACCTGACATTCATCTCCAAAAACAAGAATGAGAGCGTGAGCACAGAAGCATTTATGACTTCGCTCTTACTAGAATGTGATCATTGATCTAAGTATTTTTCTATGACAATAGAGATCATGGCTGTTCTTTTATACATTTCCTTCTTAACAAGTCATTTTAAACTGTGTGTGTGTTTGTGTGTGTGTGTGTATTATATATGCATGTGTTTATATGTGTGTTTGTACACACATATATATAAACTAGAAACTGTATGAGGAAGATACATACGTATACATCTTCCTCAAGCAGAATATAAAGATTGACCCTTAGTTTCATTACAGTTTAAATAAATTTCACTCTTTATTTTCCAAAAGTAAATTCCTTGTCCAATGATCAACTACACAGAAAACCAAAGTCAATCTTTATCATATAAGAGCACCTCCAGGGGCGCCTGGGTGGTTCAGTTGGTTAAGCATCTGACTCTTGATTTTGGATCAGGTCGTGATCTCATGGTTTGTGGGATTGAGCCTCCCTTGGGGCTTTGTGCTGACAGAGCAGAACCTGCTTGGGATTATTTCTCTTTCTCTCTCTCTCTCTCTGCCCCTGCCCACCCCCTCTCTCTCTAATGAACTTAAAAAAATAAAAATAAAAAAGAGAATACTTCCATGACAAAGATTTTAAAATAGAAGTGTAGAAATTCTCTACCCTGAAATAGATCAACTTTTCCATTTCTTTCAAATCACTACTTTCCTTAACCTTAATATGCCCCATTTTAACTTTTCAGTTCTCATTTCTCTCTGAGTAGATAACGATAGTAAGTGACTTTTACACACTTTGGTAGAGATTCAATGAAAAAAAATCAATATATTACTTATGCCTATCCTTGATCTTCCAAGAGAACATTTTACAGCCTTCCCTTCCCCCATATCTGTTGCAAAATGGGCCAGATCAGAAAAATATGGGAATAAATACACCACTTTACAAATGAGAACACATGTTATCCTTGTCCAAGTGGGATATAGATCACATTTTGCTTAAAATATCCTAAATTTAAAATTCTCCCAATAGATTGAAGCAATGTAACATTAATTCATTCAACAAACACTTGTTCAAGATTTACTATGGGCTAAGCTTCATATAAGGTGTTGCAAAGAATATTAGGAACTATCAGGTCATTTCTTCTTAAAATATGAGTAAGAAAGTACATGTCGGTAATTATCTGGAAAGCCCAAATTTTGACCCAGACAAAAGAAAGGGACCACTGACAAATGTAAAGCTCTCCACTTAATTTAAAAATAATCTGTTTCGTATGTTCACATTTAGAAAGAACTGAGAACTGGCTAGCACAGAACTCCCTTAAAAGTGTCTGTCATCATCCCAGACTGAGCCCCAAGATGTTAGAGTGCAATAAAAATATTTTTTAATGTTTATTTATTTTTGAAAGAGAGACAAAGTGTGAGCAGGGAGGGGCAGAGAGAGAGGGAGACATGGAATCCAAAGCAGGCTCCAGGCTCTGAGCTATCAGCACAGAGCCCCACTCGGGGCTTGAACCCACAAACCTTGAGATCATGACCTGAGCCAAAGTCAATGCTTAACCAACTGAGCCACCCAGGCACCCCAAAAATCTTACAGTAAATAAGAAACATTGGCCAGAATCAACCGAGGAGGAAGTGTCTATGTGCCCAACACACAGTAGATACTCAACAAACTGTTGGGAAATGAATCAATACATGAACTGTCTTCAAACATGGTTGTAATAAATACCTGAGGAATAAAGCAGGTTTGTTCCCTATTTTCACTTTTGTAGGGTGGAAATAAATAACGTGAAGAAGAACTGAAAAGAAAGCAGGTTCCTCAACCTATGGTCCTGTTTTGTAAATAAAGTTGTATTAGAACACCGTCACACCTACTTAGTTACCTTTCTCTGTGGCTTCCCTTAAAGACTAGATTATTTACTACGTGGATCTTTATGGCTATTCCCTGCCACCAGCAGTGTTCTAGCAGGGTCCGTGGTAACCTTGTTACAATAGTGCTGAGGAGTGTGTAAAATAAAGGGGTGCAACGCTAATAAAGGGGAAAAGGAGAAACATCAACAGTGCATTTCATGTTGAAGCTTCTTCATTCTTTATTATTTTTTTAATGTTTGTTTATTTTTGAGACAACGCAAGAGACAGAGTGCAAGTGGCCAAGGGGCAGACCGAGGGAGACACAGAATCCCAAGCAGGTTCTAGGCTCAGGGCAGTCAGCACAGAGCCCGACGCGGGGCTCGAACTCACGAACCGTGAGATCATGACCTGAGCCCAAGTCGGACGCTTAACCGACTGAGCCACCCAGGCGTCCCTAGAAACTTCTTCATTCTATTGCAGCTTCTCCTGGGCTTATTTTCTTGCTTTCCTACGTAGGATGATTTTCAAAAAATATGTGTTTCTGTGATCAACCACATTTAAAAAGGACTACACATCGTAAGCTCTTACTGAAGATTCTTAAAAATCTTTAAGCACCTTTTTACTTTTATTCTGATGTGATCCATGGGCAAGGAGCCAGGGTCCCTTTGTTTAACCCATTATTTGCCAATTATATTTGAGGAAGGAACTCCTGTTCTCAGAGCACTCTTTAAACTCACTAGAGTGCCGGCATATATGGGACTTTCCTTCAAGAAGATTGCTTCCTTTGTCCATGTAAAGGAACTGGTAGCAGTGTCCTAAGTAGTGTAGATATGCACAGTGGAAGATGACCATAAGGACGAGAATACATGACAGACATGACTAGAATACCAATAAAGCACATGACAAAGTATGGATCAACTCGGTGATTAGAAGTTTGTCCATACTAGGACAGTGTTTTTCCAAGCAGCCCATGGACCTTCGGCATCAGACTCACCTGGGATACTTGTTAAAAGTGCTAACTTTGGGGCGCCTGGGTGGCTCAGCCACTTGAGCATCTGACTCTTGATTTTGGCTCAGATCATGGTCCCAGTGTTGTGAGATGGAGCCCCACATCAGGCTCTGCACTGACAGTGTGGAGCCTGCTTAGGATTCTCTCTCTCTCTTTCTCTCTCTCTCTCCTGCTCTCTGCCCCTCCCTACTCAGGCTCAGTCTCTCTCTCTCTCTCTCTCTCTCAGTCTCACTCTCCCTCTCTCAAAATAAATCAACTTAAAAAATCTTTTAAAAAAGTGCTAACTTCATGGTTCCACCCAAGACATAATAAATCAGAATATTTGTGGTGGTGATGTAGATCTTGATTTTGACAAGTCCGCAAGGAATTTTCCTATCCCTTATTATTAAAGAACCAAAGCCTCCAGAAGATCAACAGAGATCTCTGGGAGACAATCCCAGGGCCCACTTGTCCATGATGTTCCTATTTTCCACAGAGCTTTGGTAAAGCCATATATCACTCAAACATGAAGCCCTACTGCCTTGACACAATATCAGTGAAGGGTGTAAGCAGATTAACGTAACTCTGGGAAAACCACAAAACAAATATTTGCACCTATCAGAGCAATCTGTTTACCAAATTATAAGAAATCAAGAACACTTGCAAAGAAGTTTCGGCTTCATTTCGCATATTTCCGTAAAGCTCTTCTTGAATCCTTCAGTCTTCCAAAATGTCTTCGTCCCTTGAACTTGATTGTAATTTACTTTCTTTCTAAATATTTATATTGCACCGAATATGATAAAAATCTTTTATTTTATATTTGATAATTCTTATCGCCCCATTGCATATACTTAAAAACATGTTTGTACATTGTGGGACACAGCAGGGACAATTAACTCGGTTTTATGAAATACATGTGATGGATTCAATTTACTGAGAGCTAATCCCAGGTAGATAGTAACATATGTTATCAACCCTGACAAGCCTTGTTCATGGCTCCTGTTCATGTCTGAGCTATTTCCCCATTTCTGTCTTGTTTATAAACACGGGTTTCCATGACTTTAGGGAGATGATCTTCGGGGGGAAGAGTGATTCCAAGGTCATATAATATTGGGAAATAGTGGCTCAGCGGTGAAGCTGGGAAAACAGAGTTTAGAGTCTGCTTGTTTCATTAATCAGATAGGCTCAGGCAGCAAATCCCCCGCAGTCACAAGGTACAAGTTGAATAACAACAACAACAACAACACTATTGTGCACAAAAAGGAATGTTTCTCCGAGTGGAGAACGTGGTAAAAATTGTGTATCCCCAAGGTCATAGAAGCAACCAGGCATCCCGAGCCTTAATTAGAAGAAGGTGTCGAAAAGAGTTCTCTCGAGGTGCTAATGCGACGCGCATGTGTCGGGCGGGAAAGGTGCGGGATCGGTGATGAGGGGACGTGGTTTCTGGTAGCTTGCTGGATGGCAGAACTGTAAAGAATGGAGTGAATGTATAGATTCAGAAAGGAAACAATCTCATAAAAACATGAAGGCACAATTCAGTAGCGGTGGGGAACCCTTTGACAGAAGATCAGAGAGAGCTCTAGAGTAAGACCAAGAGGAAACCCCAAATATACCACTTAGACATTAATTTTTCAAGCAAAGATGTAAGTGGGGGTCCACATTCTTATGGTCCAATAGAAAAAAAAAAAAAAAGCCCAGGGCTGCTCTCAAAAAGATCGGGGGCCACCACTGGGGGCAGCAGTTGGTGTGGGTGTGTGGAAGGAGGTTACCTCGGCAGTCCACCTTGGTGCTCAGGTCATGAGATCGAGCCCTACCTGGGCACCAGCCCACTCCTGCAAGAATGTCTTTAGTCTTCAATTTTTCCTGGGTTTGAAGGAAACTTGAATTAATGAATGAGAAAAAAAAAAGGGTAAAAGCTGAATGTCTCTTTAAGGCACAAAACAGTCTATCATAAAAAGTAAATTCAAAGGGTCTGTAATTTCATAAGGACAGGAGCCTGCCCCATGGCCATAGTAGGCACACGGGAATTACATTTGCAAGAGAATATAATTTTCCACCAAACTTTCTCACAGAAGCAAAACTTAGTTATGCCTTTGAATACCTTCTGCGCTGAATTCAGCACAGGCAGCCTGAGGGGATGCAAGTTACCACCGTTAACAAGGAAAAGCTCGAGAAAGATCCAAGGGTTTTTGATTATCTCTATGTATTTCTATATCAGTGTCTACATTTTTACTAGATCTAGATATTGTGTAGATTCTATACGTGTATATCAGAGATAGGTTAATATCAGCCCTCAGCTGTCTATGGCTTCTACCTACTGCTCCTTTCTGTAGTTTTCCGCACTTCTGTTGGATTGTGGCAAAAGAAAGGGATACACTGCAGAGTTATCTGGCCGGGCGGCTTACAGTTTGGAAAATAACTAAATGTCTTTGCAGTTGGCTGTCCGTATTCCTGGGATGGAGGAGGTCGGTGCCCTATTTTGGGGACCACACAAGAAGGAATGGGTTCTATCAGCTAAAGTACTGAATTTTCCGAGCGAGGCCTCCACGTAGCAGATTGCAGTTGTTTGTCGTTGTGTTGTTTGTTTGCTTCTGATTATTTGCTTCTCCCGCCCTCTTTCCGGGCTCTTTCAAGGTCAGCAGCTCCTGAGAGCCCTCTTCTCCTGACTTCCCCAGTGTCTGCTCAGAGTTGTTCCCAAGGAAGCTCCGGTTGCTGATCAGAAGTAGCAGCTCTGCTCCTCTCATGGTACATTTACTGAGAATTTGAGAGCAATCAGATGGATCATGAAGAGTAATGAGCTCTAATTTAGAGTGAATTGAACAGGCAAGATGCTGTCTTTGCCTGAAACGTATCCTTCAGAAACCTTGTTTTGCGGTTCCACCGTTATTGCCCTAAGATCCTAACACCATCTAGGTTGATCCTAAGCCACTGCGCTCTCTGACTACGACAGCAAATGTATTTCCCCTCTCTAAAATTAAATTTAGTTAAATTTAATTTTCATTTCTTTTTTTTTTTCTTTTTTTTAGAATTTTATACCAACTTTTAAGACGCTAACATTCAAACTGTATTTGAAAAGGAGACAATGAAGCTTTTTAAAACACTAAGATATGCCTGCTAGCTTAGAGATGACCCTTTCCGGGGGTGCCTGGGTGGTTCAGTCCACTGAGCATCTGACTCTTGATTTTAGCTCAGGTCAGGATCTCATAGTTTGTGGATTCAAGCCCCGCACTGGGGGCTTGGAATTCTCTCTCTCCTCCCTCTCTGACCGTCCCCTGATCATTCGCTCTCTTTCTGTCTCTCAAAATAAATAAGTAAATATATACTTTTTAAAGATGAACCTTTGCCTCCCATTTCTACCTCACCCACTGCTGTGGCCCTAGTAACTTTTGCAGAACCACAAGATGTCTGAGTGATGCTTCTGTGACATCAATGCTTTTTCAGATAAAGAGTATTCTGTGGGACTAACACTAGCATTCACGTTGTCTCCTGTAGAAGTCCTGGTTAGAGAGTGAAAGCTCAGGTCTACTCAGAATGTTCTCTCCTATTTACCTTCCTATGTGCCAGAAATAGCCTTTCATCAAAAAATAATTTTAATTTTTTAAGTATTTATTTTAAGCCTACACATCTGTGGCTGGAATGAACCAATTGAGAGAAACTAGTTTAATCATTCTCATCAGATAATCGTCTTATTATATTTATGTTTTGCTACGATTTTTCTCATAAATTCCAACTCATCCTTCTTGCCGTCTCAGAAAAATCTGTTGAACTTGGAGAAAATCCATGTTCTGAGTGAGAATATTCTGTCTGCCAAATGGTGACGGTTGGCATTTGAAGAAAAAGTAAACAGAAAGTGAAGTAGTGAGATAATTATTTTTATGAAAAGTCCCAACAGGAACAATATACCAAAGTTTGTTCTTCAATTACTTTAGACTATAACTAGGCAATCCGAAGAGGATGACGGGAAAGATGATTCCAGATTTCTATTTGAGTTACACTAGTTCCAAAATGTAAAATTATATCATATTCTCCCAGATATTAGTGCAATTAACCGAACAGCAGATGCCATTCTTTATGGACACTTGCTTATGCACTGAATGAGAAAGACGCAATTATTGGCTTGATCCAGATGGCCATGGGAAGTAATTGAGATTCAGAAATAGTAAAATTTCTGAAGAAATATGAAAGAGATACTGAATCAAAAACAGATTTCAAAAAAAGATCATGGGAAACAAATTCAAGCAAGGAATAGGGCTTTAAAAACTGTGTGATTTTAAAAACTCACATTACATGATGTCAGATGGCATGGATTTAATACCAATGTTGCAACTGTACTTTGTTCATTAGATACTGCATAACACTATTTCTTCAGAACCCCTGATTCCCAGGGCACGGTCAGATCCAAAATGATAATAAATATGTGACTCAGTAGCTCCAAATTTTCACAAATCTAACAATCATTCATTTCCAGAGTATGAGATGTGTCACAAAAATTCCTATGCAGTTTCTTGTTCTACAAAGGCTCTGAAAGCATGTCTAGTTATTCTCAAGAAATCTCAATATACGAGCATGACATTCTTGCCACATAAGGCCAACCCTGTGTCAATCAGGACTACTGTTTGGAACAAAAGGAATGAACTCAGTTAACAGAAACAGAAAAAATAAATTATCATAGGGGTGCAGGTAAATCAGAGCATCAATAGGGAGCCTGGAAACTCAGATTTGAGGACCCAGGTTCAGAATGATGGTTAGCTATGACAAAAATCAAGGTCACCCACAGGAACAACTGAGGTAGTGTGTGGTTGTGCTAAGCTCTAGACCACCGAGAGTGTTATCTCTGGAACGTGGGTGCTCCCAACTCCAGTGGAATAAATTCTAAGTGCTGCTTGCCATCACAAATGGGAAAACCCAAGTGGGGATATTTACATGGACATACTTAGGTCCCCTGGCCTTACTGGAGCTAGACATGTCTTGGAGAGCAAGTATCTACTCATCCGTCCTTTCTCCTTCTTCCTTCCTTCCTTCCTTCCTTTCTTCTTCCTTCTTTTCTTGCTCCCTCCCTCCTTTATCTTTTTCTCTTTCTTTCTTTCTTTCTTTCTCTCCTTTCTTCCTTTCTCCTTCCTCCCTCCTTTTTCCTTCTCTCTTTCCTTCTTTCCTTTTCTTCCTCCTTCCTTTCCTCCTTCTTTTCTCCTTCCTTTCATCCTTCCTTCCTTCCTTCCTTCCTTCCTTCCTTCCTTCCTTCCTCTCTCTTCTTTTTTGATGTAAGGTAGATTCAGAAAGCTGAGACACTGAGCATCCAGAGGAATGAAAGTGCTTATGAACAAGTGGTGTCATTTCTCCACTGTGCCCACCCAGTGGTGTGGTGAGGCAGTCTCTCAACTGTGGCCACTTTCCAGTTCAGAAAATATGACACTATGGACTGAATTTATATTGCTTTGTTTAAGAAAGTTTTATGACATACAATTTCTATTATTGTTGTCAAGGTTTCCTGTGTTCATTATGAAATAATTGGAAAACAGACAGGCAAAGAGAAACAATAGCACTCGTAACTCATCCAGCTGGAAATAACAAGGGGCCAACATTTTGTTGTGTTTCTCAAGATTAAAAAAAAACTTTTAGGGGCGCCTGGGTGGTTCAGTTGGTTAAGCATCTGACTCTTGGTTTCAGCTCAGGTCATGATCTCATGGTTCATGGGTTCGAGCCCTGTGTCAGGCTCTGCCCTCAGTGTGGAGCCTGCTTGGGATTCTCTCTCTCTCCCTCTCTCTCTGTCCTCCCCCCCCCAAATAAATAAATAAACTTTTATAAACTTTCAAAATAAAAATATAGTTGTGTGTGTGTATCTAAATATATATGCAAATATACACACATACCACACACACACACACACACACACACACACACACACAGTTGGGTAACTTGAGAATACAAAACAATATACCTCAAAGATTTTTCACATTTCACAGTTTTTCTACATCTTTTCAACTTACATAAATCCCATTAAATTACTGTATCATAATTCACTTAATGCATCCCCTATGGCTGCCATTCAGGGAGATCTCTTTGTATGTTTTTCCTATGATAAACAAGCCTACAACGAACATCTTTATAGAAATTGTGCAATTATGTTCTTAAGACGAATTTTTAGACTTGGTTCCTCACAGGATCAAAGTGGGATTCCTAATTGTCTTTTATATGAAAGCAAAAGCTCCAGATTATCTCACTGCGACAGAGCTGGCATCCTGTAGTGAACAGCTGCTGACTTATAATGGGATCCATCAAGATGAGAGTCTAAGTTGTTTCCCCTCTTTGCACTGTTTGATAAAGATAAGGCCCAAGAAGAAAGCGAACCCCTGATGGCCAATCAGATTCCCAGAATGGAGTCCAGTCATTAGGGAGCAAATTTAGGACCAAAAAATTCCGTTTGCCTCTCTCTACCCACATCCAATAATGTCCAAATCGTCTTTATCTATCCTTCAAATGATGACCAAAGTACTGCCATTCTCGAAAGCTTCTTAAATGGGTGGGATTCCTCCCTGGGTTTCACTCCCTTTACATGTATTTCCTGCCACCTCCCCCCCCCACCCACCCACCCACAAATTTTGGCTGGGGAGGGTAGTTACTCTACACCCTGTTCTCTATGCCCTCATTTGCTCGTATTCCACAACAAAGACTCTACATTTTTACCTACCATTCTTTGTTAACCGACCTAGAAAAAAATCTTCATTTTCATCGCAAATATAACGTGTGCTAATTTTTTTAAAGCTGTAATTACAGAAAAGCATAAATAAATACAAACAAGTATAAATAAACATGCTCTGGAATCCAGTCCTTACACAGAATCTGATTTCTAAGTGCCACTGTTCGCCAGGAGTGTTTCTTGGGGGCCCCTATCATCCCTCAATATATACCAGTCTTTCTAGTTAACATTGATAACCAACAGAGTCAACCAGTAATTTGCAAATGATTCAAGCCTCTTTCTGGATTTCGGATGCTTCTTTCAAGTGCCTACTGTATCCCTTTGCCTGAAGGATTATTTTGTTCAGTGTCTGTGCCTTGGCTCTGAGGCTAGTGACTCTTTTGATCCCAAGATGCCAGCCAGCACCTTCCAGTGTTGCATTCACCCTCATGCATACCTGCCTGGTGGGAAGTGTAAACATCTTTGTCTTGGTTCCCGGTGTGCCCTGAGAGTCATTCTGGTGGCTTATCTACAGATGATATCTTGATAGGATCTTGATTAAAAAACAAAAACAAAAACAAAAACAAAAAACAAAAAACAAAAAAACCCCATGCAAATTGGCTTGTCTTGATCACTTGTTCCTCCAGTTGAAGAAGGAAGAGACTAGCTTTCTCAAACCGCACAGATGATCATGAGGAGGAGGTGACCTGTCCAAAAACTGTGACAAGAGAAATGGATGCTAGGGGCACTTAGAAATATTTGAATTCTTAAGCATAGACCTCAGACCTTCCAGTGTTCCTTTGCAGCTCCATTTCTAATCTGAGCCCAAACTAGACTGCTCAGTGTTCTCAGAAATAGGATTCGTTTTTGTTTTTTTTGTTTTTTTTACTATACTTCTAAGGCTTAGCCTAAGTCCTTCTCTTAGCTTAAATGTTATTTGTACTAGACAGGTTTCCCTGGCCCTTATCACTTGTCCATCACCACCCCAAATAGATATAATTGCTTTTGAATCCATATTTCCATGGCAAGTTGCAAAAACCTCCATTAAGGTCTGGATCACGTAGACTTGCAGAAATTCATGTTTACGTTTCCGTCTC
This sequence comes from Panthera pardus, assembly GCF_024362965.1. Lineage (NCBI taxonomy): Eukaryota > Metazoa > Chordata > Mammalia > Carnivora > Felidae > Panthera > Panthera pardus. The sequence continues at coordinate 15,390,325 of NW_026526654.1, read as the reverse complement.
TCTTAGTTAACTGTGAATTGCCAAGGTTAAGTCTTTTCAGCTTAATAAACCAGGATGCCTAAGAAAGTGCTTTGGCGAAAATGTAAACTCAATAAACATTTACCAAATTCAATTTTTGTACACTTAGCAACAGAAATATTTCAGAGTTGTGCATACTATTCTCGTTAATCCAATCAGCTTCAACCATACATCGTAACCGTGCGAGAAGGTTCGAGCTACTGCAGTATCACTGACATATAAAAGCATTGCAGTTATTGGTTGGTAAAAACAAGAAAGCAATCTGTACTATGAACAGGCTCCATCATATTTATAGACCATTTTCTTCTAATCAAACATTTATTGAACATCTAAGCACCATGCACAATGCTAGAATCAGAGGTTGTTGATGTTTTCTATAAACGTTGACAATAGTGAGATTCTCTTCTCTTAAAAGTTGAGTGTTGTGGGTGGCCATCCATCTGCAAGGCCAAGCAGAAAACACCCCGAGACTGTGATACCGTGATTTTTCTGTGCACAGACGAACGCTTCTAAGTTGCAATGCACTCCGTTAATTAAACAAGTCTGTATGTCCATAATTTAATTTGCTGAAATAATTCACACAAGGTATGGGAAACTGGGTTCCCCTGTTTCCCATAAATGTAATTGATGTAATGAGCAGCTTTCTCTTTTGAGTCACGATGCCTTACAGTAATACCTGTCTCATGTGATACCAAGCGCTCTTGGAGTTGCACAGAGAAATAATTTTCTAAGTGCAATTCAACTCAATGGAGATAGATATCACATCGCATCAGAGACTTCAGAAGTAAAGAAAAGTGAAAATTACTTCAGTGAACTTGGTGGGTGGAAAGAGTAAAATCTGAGTCAAAGAATAACTCACATGAACTCACACAACATATTTCCCTTTCCAGGTATTCTCAAAGTTGGCAAAATTTGAAAAGGACAGAAACCAATCTTAGACTGAAACATGGAATATGTTACACTGTATTTTGATAGGCAGTTTTCTGAACACTTCTACATGCATTACCTTGGTGTTTTATACAGCAAGCTTATGAATGAGATGTCTGTTATCACACTCCCCATCATTCCCCTTTGCAAATGATAAGACAGGAGATTTGGAGGATTGCGTAATTTGAAACTACGCTGCTTCCACGATGTAATTACAAGATTGTGTTAGCATTTATCATGGAGTCAAGATCCTACTAGATGCTCAGTATTTACCCAGCATGTGGACCCAATAGCATAAAAGACCATTTTTATCATGACACGTATTCCTACAAAAATTTTATGCTTAATGCTGACCACCATGAGGTCAAATATCCTTATCAGTCCAATTTCCTCGAAGGTGACAGTCACAAATGTTTTGACTTTTGGTCTCGTTTAATTTTAAAATGGGATTTTCGGGCCTCCAAGATAAAATAACCAATAAAAGAGGAAAAGAGAGTTTTTGATTTTCTCGATGCACTTTCTACCTCCCCCTCTTTCAGGGTTTACTTTCATTCTTTTGTTTCTCCCACTGACCTTCCTATTGGTGGTTTTTTCCCAGTTAATTATTTGTAGACTTAAGATTTCAAATGCAACTCCTTTCTTCCCTTCCCGGGCTACCTTGTGAACAATCATAAAGAAAAATAACCAGGGAGCTAATAAATGTCATTTTTTCCATGTTATATAAAGTATTTGTAAAACAGTAAGCACTGTTCAAGTATCCTTAGAATTGGCCATTTAAGACTTTAATATCTGGCACTGAGAAAAATAGTACTTTGAAAGCTTTCATTTTATACCTAGGCTATAGAAATTTCAGCACCTACTGATAGGTTGTGAACATTTACAAGTGAATGAAACAAATTAAATGGCAAACTCCTACCCGTGTTTGAAACATAATATTTTAGTGGCTGCTTTATTTATCAAATAAAAATAGAACACTGAGAAACTACTCAATTAACTTAGTTTTATGATTCTTTGAAACAACTTGGCTAAAAATTGCATTATAGGGAGGAAGATATATTTTATATTTTTTTATTAATTCAATCTATTTCTCAGATCTCTGAGGTCTTATGCCAGAGTCTCAGTGGATCACAGAGACTATATGTTTATATCTGCATATCTGGCTCTGTATCTATTACCTCCTTCCTTTCATGAAGGTTGTTTGGAAATGTGAACCTGGGTGTTTTTCATCTACAATACTTCTTTTGTCTCTCCTCTGTTGCTCGAACCCACTTTAGTTAACGCTTTAGACCTTACAAGGCAACTAGCTCGGAGAAGGAATGATACAGCCAGAAAAAGTCCATTTCAAGCATCATTCGAAAGAATGGTTTCAAAAGCATGGCCTGTTGATGTGAAAGGACTTTCAGCATAATGTGTCTGCATGTGCCATCAATAGGAGACAGTTTCTTGCCCCTGGGCTGGGAGCCTCCTGGTCCCCATCACCAGCCCCATCGATAGGAACTGTGGCAACGGGACACGTATCAGAATCTAGATAGGTTTATAGAATGTGGAAGTAGAAACTGCGTCCTGCTTCATCTCAGAGACAGAAGAAGGGAAACAGCAGCCTTGCAAAGCTCTTGGAAGGACTCTGGTGGGGACACCAAATGTGCTAAGTGTGGCGTCAAGGCACCGGGGCCTTCAATGAGCCCACAGCATTCACTGGTATCCCAGAGTACCCATGGAAAGCAGCCAGTGTTTCCCATACTCCCAGGAAGGGCATGCACATCAGCAGAGACTGGGGCCAGCACGTTTGCAGAGGGCTCGTGGTTGCGATGAGGGACTATGCTCGCAAATAACACCTTGGGCCATTGGTCAGATGGCTTGTGAAATCAAGTCATCGGAGCAGGTGCTCACAAGAGCCAGACAGGACAACAAGTCTAGGAGATGTTAGTGTGGTCCACATAATCTAGATCAGACATTCAGCCCCCTTCTACACTATTATAAAAACAAAATAAAAAGCAGAGTTCCTGGTGTCTCGGTCGGTTAAACGTCCGGTTTGTGAGTTCAAGCCCCGCGTTGGGCTCTGTGCTGACAGCTTGGAGCCCGGAGCCTCCTTCAGGTTCCGTGTCTCTCTTTTTCTCTGCCTCTCCCTTGCTTGCCCTCTGTCTCTCTCTGTCTCTGTCTCTCCTTCAAAAATAAATAAAAATTAAAAAAATATATTAAAAGATAAATAAATAAAAAACAAACAAGCAAACAACTCCAGAATTGTAGATCAGACCTAGGGAGGAAAGGAGATTAGATGGAACCAAACGCTAATTAATTCCGTAAAATACCTTCTACTGAGGGAAAGGAGCTCCAAATAGAGATGAGTTTGAAAAGATGAGCTTGTAAAAACTAGCATACCCAAGTTTTTTCTGTAGAAACATTACCTATTTCAGATATATCCAAGCTAAGCGGTACCATAGAGTAGTGCATGATAAAGTTCCTTAAGGATACAAATCAAAGTTTCCTAATAGTTCAAGGAGAAAGCACAGGAAAAAGAATTTGGTAAAAGTGAAGAATTACCTTAAGAGATAAACCTGGGACAAAAACTCGATGGAGTTTGCATGGTATACTAAAATGATTCGACTTTTATACCATTCAAATAATGAGAAGTAGGTTGTTGAATAGGGGGTTGGCATAATCATATCTACGATTTAGATTAACTTTGAAGAAGTGTCATTGTTTTTAAATGTTCATTTATTTTGGGGCTCCCCAGTGGCTCAGTCGGTTGAGCATCTGACTTCCGCTCAGGTCATGATCTCACGGTTCGTGAGTTTCAGCCCCACGTCGGGCTCTGTGCTGACAGCTCAGAGCCTGGAGCCTGCTTCAGATTCTGTGTCTCCCTCTCTCTCTGCTCCTCCCCTGCTCGTGCTCTGTCTCTGTCTCAAAAATAAATAAACATTAAAAATAATAAAAATAAACAAACAAATAAGTAAATAATTATTTGTTTGTTTGTTTTGCGGGGGGGAGAGCAGAGAGAGAAGGAGAGAGAGAGTCCCAAGCAGTCTGCATGCTCAGTGCAGAGCCCAACATGGGGCTTGATCCCACGACCAGGAGATTATGATCTCAGCCGAAATCAAGAGTCAGACGCTTAACTGACTGAAACACCCAGGCATCTCCAGATTAATTTTATTAAAAAAAAAATGTGAACTATGAATGCAAGATTGAGAGATTAGAATATTAATTGAGAGGTTATCGCATGTGTCCACACAGGGGATAATACGGCAGTGAGAGTAAAATATGAGAGGTAGATCTCACAAAGATGGAATTAACAGCATCAGATTTGACTGGTGATGAATTACGGAGAAAGAAAGTTGTCAGAAAACAATTCAGACTTCAAAGACTAAGGGTACGTATGTGGTATTAATGAAGGAGAGGTGTTGACTAGTGGTTAATAGGATGATATGAAACACTTTTAGTTTTAAGAGAGGGAAGGACACCTATGATAGCAGGTAAGAAATAAATCAACAGGGGAAACATCTAATAGAGATGATAGTTGAAGACAGGGAGGGAGATAGGATTGCTGAGGGCAACAGTACAGGAAAAGAGATTTGCATATGTGTAGGGAACAAGAAGAGAGAAGAAAGAGCAGAGATGGGAAAGTAGAGAGGTGAGAAATCAGCAGAATGTGAAGATGCCAAGAAATCCAAGTCAACTTTCTCTCATGATCGTGGAGGAGTCAGTCAGTTGAATAGTCAACACAGCTCACTACAACACTGATTGTTCTTAGACGTATACGGATAACATAGAAGCTGGCGAGTGTCTTAAAAGCAATTGGCAATAATGACAATGACTCTGAATTATGCATGTTCCTTCTTCTGGATTTTCCAAGAAGACTAATTCCTTTTTTTTTTTTATGTTTGTTTTAATTACAATGTCTATGCATAGTGTTTCATCCTGAAATTTTTATTTTCCAAATGGTTTTCCATTTTAAAAAGACTAAATAAAGATTCTGACTAAGCTGTACTTGTGGGAATTCCTAGATCTTTTTATAGGAAGTTATTTTAGTCAAATGGAGTTGGGAATCAGATTTCCAGTTGGAAAGAATAACAGAGACATGCAAATTCAGAATATAGCTGTACAGCACCCTCATGTTAGTAAAGAAAGAAAATTTTGAGTCATCTAAATAGTAACCACTAAGCATCTTAGTATTTAAAAGAGTTGAGGCAGAAAAAGAAAAAATAAAATAAAATAAATCCTGTATGTTACTCAAGTTTTCATTTAATTTAGTGCACTTCAGAGGGCAAAAACACTGATAGAGATTGCTCTTTGCTTATTCAAATCCAGGGGTCCTTCTGCTTCTGGACAATGAAGATTTCGTTCAGGGTCCCTTGCGTTTAGTTGAGGCCAGGAGACTAATTTATAGCCAATGGAATGTCTGACTCCCTAAACTGTAAATACCTTCCAGTCGTGACCGCTCACATTTCTTTCTGATTGGTCATTTGGATGGGATGACCGTTGGCATCTTAGAAGTTAAGGATGGAAGAGACTCTATCAGCCTGATTCCTCAGGGAATCATGCGGAACCAAGCGCCCGTGATGGATCTGGAGCTGCTCCGGCTGGCTTATAGAGAAAACTGAATTCCTACTGTGTTTTTGCCATTATGCATCTTGGGGTTTATTTCTTAAGCAGCTTGTGTTACTTCTAATTCAGACACCCCCGAATTCAGCATCATTGGGGAACTTCCATCCCTTGTCCCTTCTCTCTCTGTCTCTCCTACTGACTCTTTCCCTCCCTTCCTTCATTTAATTATTACGCTCTTCCCCCCTCCTCCAGTCCTCATGCTGAAATAGAGAGGTGAGGATACTGCCTGTTGTTCTCACTCCTTACTGCCAGACACAGTTCTTCCCATAATGGACTCTGGTCATCTTGCCGACTTCCATGCCATAGCCCTACATGCACCGAGGTGATGACACAAAACTCATAATCGTCCTAAGTGTCTTGTTTGGGGAAGGTGTCTTTCAACACATCGAGCTTCAAACTTCTTGGCATCCTATGTCGCTACTTCATTAGTACACACTTCATTTAAGCAGCTCACCATCATATGCACATTGAACTCTTTGTCTTTCCCTTAAATGTGTTTGAATATTTTCAAATCTGATGTTCTCTTTTGGGTCATAGCTTCCCATTTCGCTACTGTGTTTAGTCTGGCACATGCATGCTATCTTCAATGGCCTCACCATTTCAATGGCCTCGGCTTATTCTCTCTGCCTATAAGCTTTGCTTGATATAGCGTCATCCAGTGTCTATCCAGTGTGTCGTATTTGAATATTAGTGTCTAGTACCTGGATCTTATACCCAATCACTTGGCTACTGTTTCACCACGAACAACCCGCTTATTCCCTTCAGCATCCCCCGCCACTGCCACGCTCATTCAGCACACAGGGTTTGAGCACTTCATGGGAATCTGGAGATCAGGGGAGAGGTCCAGAATGCAGTTATAAATGCAGGAGCCACCAGTACTTAAGGTCATGGGACTAGAAAAAAGTCTTCTAAGTGTGAGACTGTAACTAGAGAAAAGGGCCCAGAATCAAGTCTAAAATAACTCTTGAGAAAGAGCTAACGAAAAAGAATGAGGAAGAGAGTACAGTGAGCTCCAAAAGAAAATTCAAGAGCATTTAGTATTGCTGAAGGCAAAAATGGATGTATCACATCAGGTTCTTGTAATTCAAGCAACAGAAAACAGATGAGGCTAACCTCAGGGAAACGAATTGATGGGGAAAATATTTCGAGGGACACAGAATTGAGCAAAAACTGGAGAAAACTTTGAAACCATAGGCGGTCTAGGGTAACTGGAACTTACTCATGGTCTTATCACTGGGTCGACTAAAGTCTAAATATTTTGGTCATTGTGTTGCTCTGTTTAAAAGTTACATACCCAAGAATGTTACGCCAGGGCAAGAGTAGAAGTGAAAACCCACAAACCATACAATTAAGTGGTTAAAAATGATAAATCTCGGGGTGCCTGGGTGGTTCACTCAGTTAAGTGTCTAACTCTTGATCTCAGCTCAGGTCTTGCTGTTAAGGTTGCGAGTTCAAGCCCCGAGTTGGACTCTGCACTGGGCGTGAACCCTATAACTTTAAAAAAAGTTATAAGTCTAGGTAAGAAATTATTCATTGAAATATATTATTTGCTCCTACCTGGGCAAGTATACCTTCAGGTGGAGAAATATGTGTAAAAATACAATTTTATATAGCTGAAATTGGGCAAGACGTGGAGGATGAGTAGACCATATCATTGAGCATATTCGGATGAGTAATGACATGAAGACACACGATGTATAAATTATTACATAGTTATTCACACAAATCATGTTTTGTTTTCATTCCAGAAAAATGCTGATTAAATCATTGTAAGCATTTTTACATAATTTGATTTTTATTGTGACATGAAATTTAAGAAAATGCAATTATTCAACCATATAATTTTAAAGTATATTTTCATCAGAATTGTATATCAGAGTCTTTATAAGATTTGAAGAGTTAAGACAACTTTTCATATTTTTAAATGTCACCTTTCTTGAAAGGTATTCAAAATTATCTTTAACATAATAGGCAAGTTCTAATTAATACCAAAATATATTAAGTCATTTACATAAACTAAACTTTATCTACTTTTTAAAAAAAATTTTTTTAATGTTTATTTATTTTTGAGACAGAGAGAGACAGAGCATGAATGGGGGAGGGACAGAGAGAGAGGGAGACACAGAATCGGAAGCAGGCTCCAGGCTCTGAGCCATCAGCCCAGAGCCCGACGTGGGCCTCGAACTCACGGACTGCGAGATCATGACCTGAGCTGAAGTCGGACGCTTAACCGACTGAACCACCCAGGCGCCCCAACTTTATCTACTTTAAAAGTAATTAAATCTACAAGAATAATTAAATCTTACTAAATAATGTTGATAAAAACAAAAGTACTTACAATTTTACAATTTAAAATCTATCTGCCAAAATGGGAAGTCAGTATCATGCCTCACACTTGGTAAATTATAGACCTACATGCATCAAAATTTAAACAGGGATTTTCGAAAATTATAAATGTTTCTCAACTGCCTCATGCAAAAAATACACTTATATGTAAATAATGCCGTACTATTACAGTATGCCTCTGGAATCATGTACAGGAATACAAAGGGAAGCAAGAAAATAAGCGTCCAGCCCTACTGGGAAATGATAGCTCATCGACCAGTCCAAAGCTGTGTCTATTTTTACACCAGCAGAGGCATAACCCACAAACCTTAGACATAGCCATCTTTTAAGGATGTTGGGCAAGAGACGTGGAAAGATTTTCTATGAAGCCTGAATTGTATTAGGCGTCCCAGCAGATGTTAGGGGTACAGGTAATCCTGGGTCAGGGCTGAGCACTGGATCCTGAGTGATAGAACTGTCTATGTATTTGTTAAATAACAGAGCCCACAGTAGTGAACTTCATGCCAGGATCTCAGACTAGTCCTGGTTGGGTGATCCCCTAAAGTGAAATTAGGGTATACTAATTAACTAAGGGGGAATAAATAGAGGTCAAACAAAAATACAAGAAGAGAGAATTGGTCAATTGGTTAAATGTGGCTTAAGTAATTTAAAAATCGGATATAGAAGTATTCACTTGAACTTTGCAACATGGGAGTCACTAATGACTTTAGCAAGATCAGTTTCACTGAAGTGGAGAGGAAGGAAATCTGACTGAAGTGAACTGAATTGTGAACGGGAATGGGAAGGGAGGAATAGAGACAGTGAGGCTTATCCCTCGAGAAATTGCGTGGTAAATGGTGAGTAGAGGCAGGGATGGTCGTGTAAGGAGGATATAGGGTATGCTGTATCAATGTTGTAAGATAGGAGATACTAGAGAAATGTATTATGCTTAAAAAATTAGCATAAAGGGACACATGGATGGTTCGGAAGATAAGGGGAGTAATTAAGAGAGCAAAGACACTGAATAGAGGAGACCGAGGAGGGCCAGAGAAGAAATAGAAGAACTGACCCCCAGTATCAGAGGAAGGTGTAGCCAGAACACGAGGTGGGACTCATTACAGAAACTGATTCAAGGAGGTTTAGGGAAGCAGGATTTGGTAGGTAGTTACTTAGATCCAAAACATATTGAAAAAGCTCTTTTCCTCAACAAAATTAGTCATGATTCCAGGGTACTGTGGCCTAAGACTTTAAAGAGCCCCACAACTCAAAAGGGATAGAGGGAGTCTCAAACCTACATAACACGAAATCAGATGTCATTGCACCCATGATGAACAAATGATTTCCAAAGTGGGAGAAAGAAAGCATGAAAAACAGGAGAAAAATGATACTCTTAACAGAAATGAGATGACAAGTTGGAGTAAGTGCCATCTTTCTAGAAAACACTGGATGTGTTTAGAAGTGATAATGAGATATCTAAGTAGAAATGACTTCGGGACACTGAGTCAGAATTTAAGACCAGATATTGGAATCTGGGAGTAATCATAGTCCTCCTCTCTAACTCTTAGCACATTAAAAAAAAAAAAAAAAAAAGGAAAGAAAGAAAGAAAAAGAAAAGGAGGAAGAAGAAGAAAAAAAATAAACCGAACACTTTAATTTTGTATGTATAATATGAACAATTTATAGCAAAATAAAACATCTTTTTTCTAAAAATAGATTCCTACATGTTTTCTTAATTCTACATTAAAAACCATTTGATCTTGTTTTGTACTTTTTAATAGAAAAACATTTATAATATACAAATGCGCACAGAGAGTTGAATCATTAACTCTATATGTAATAAGTTTAGTTTATTAAAAGCATTTTTATTGGTCTCTCTTAAAAGGGATGTCACTATTGCCTATGCAAAGTGAGTTTTAGCAAACTAGTCTAATATAACAAGATGAAACTTTCACATTGTTCGGATTTATCTCAAATCTTCTGGCTCATAGAGATGATCATGCCTTGCCTCCTAACTGAGCTAATGTAATTTGTGTCACTTAAATTATCGCTGTGAAACTAGGCGAGAAAATTTCGATCCACATCTAATTGGTGAAGCTTAAATCGCTAAGTGTACTGATGAGAGATTCAAAAGTTTATAACAAAAGAATTAAGAGAGTGAAAATAAAGGGAACTGTCGAGTAGAAAAAAATATATATTGAAAACATATTTGGAGGAAAGAGTCTGTAGAAGCGATAATATTGTGGAGGTCTAATCTCTCCCTTCTGGAACATCTAGTACCACATCAAAGAGGCGGAATATAAAATACACCACATTTTGGGGCACCTGGGTGGCTCAGTCGGTTAAGCGTCTGACTTTGGCTCAGGTCATGATCTCACGGTCCGTGAGTTCAAGCCCCGCGTCGGGCTCTGTGCTGACAGCTCAGAGCCTGGAGCCTGCTTCAGATTCTGTGTCTCCCTCTCTCTCTGACCCTCCCCCATTCATGCTCTGTCTCTCTCTGTCTCAAAAGTAAATAAACGTTAAAAAAAAAAAATTAAAAAAAAAATTAAAAAAAAAATACGCCACATTTAAAGTGCTCTCTAGGAAGTTTTAAGAGTTGAAAATTACCAATTAATGAAAAATCAAAATTCCTATTAATGGTTTAGACATAATGGACTAAAGTGCTGTTCTTTTTTTCCATTTTGAAACTTTTAAGAGTATTTTTTGCCATTTTTAAATAAACTTTATTATTATTATTATTTTAGTTTTTGTTTATTTCTTTTGAGAGAGAAAGCAAGACAGTGCAAGTGGGGGAGGGGCAGAGAGAGAGGGAGACAAAGAATCCCAAGCAGGCTCCACACTGTCAGCATGGACAGAGCCCAACATGGGGCTAGAACTCACAAAACTGGGGGATCGTGACGGGAGGCAAAACCAAGAGTCGGACACTTAACCGACTGAGCCACCCAGGTGCCCCTAAGTAAACTTTATTCTTTAGGACGGTTTTACATTTACAAAGTAATTGAGAAGCTAGAACAGAGTTCCCATATAGTCCACACTCTGTTTCTCCTATTATTAATACGTTATATTAGTATGATACATTTATTACAATTATAAACAAATATTGCTACACTATTATTTTTTCTTTCTTTCTTTTTTCAGTAGGCTCCAGGACCAGCATGGGGCCCCACGGGGACTTGAACTCACAACCCTGAGATCAAGATTGAAGCTGAGATCGAGAGTTGGACACTTAACTGACTGAGACACTCAGGAGCCCCACTGCTACATTATTTTTCACTGAAGCCCATATTTTATTCTGATTGCCTTAATTTTTACCTAATGCCCTTCTTCTGTTCTGGGATCCCATCCAGGATACCACCTTACATTAGTCACCACTGGCTCCTTAGACAGTTTCTCGGACTTATCTTCATTTTTAATGACTTTAACTGTTTTGATGAACACTGGTGAGATACCTTATAGTTTATCCTTCAACTAGGCTTTATCTGATTTTTCCCCATGATTAGACAGAGGTTATGTGTTTTGGGGAGACAGAAGAGAGAGGTAGTCTGCTATTTTTCTCATATCATATCAAGGATACTTGGTGCTGACCTTGATCACTTGGCTGAGATAGTGTTTGTCAGGTTTCTTGACTGTACAAGTCACTCATTCTTAAAACCCCTTTCCATCATGAGCTCCCTGGAAGGAAGCACTGTGAATTGCATACGCTCAGGAAGCCATGCTCCCCACTCCTTGAGGTGGGGGGGGGGGGGGGGGAATATCTACACAAATTATTTGCAATTTCTTCTGCATGGTGATTTGTCTCTTCTTCCCCATTTATTAATTTACTCCACCATTTATTTATAGCCATGCGGGCTCATGCATATTTATGTTATTCTTTGGGTTATAATCTAATGCTATTTTGGTTACTTTCCTGCTCACATGATTCCAATTTGGCCGTGTAGCCCTTCCAGTTTGCTTTTGTGTCCGTATGACATCCCCCACGACTGTGAGTTTGGATTATTTCTCTTGAGGACTTTTATACCTCCTGACACTTCAGGAGGCTCCAGGATCATCTTGTATTTTCCTTCCCAAGTACTAAAATCAGCCATTGCTCCCAGGATCACTCTCTTCTTTCCTTAGAGAATGGAATTAGTGAGCCATTCTGGGTGCTGGGTGAGCTCACTGTGTCGATGCCATGGATTCTAGTCCCTGTTAGCCAGCGGAGCAAGGAAACATACCCCTGTGTACTAGCCTGTGTATGGCCGCACATCTACAGATATCTCTATATGTAGTCAAGTGATCTATACCAAGCTAAATATGAGTTCATATTAATGATGTCTTCAACTCTAACCTATGACTACACAGATCCTTCTAGATCCTTCTAGACTTTTCCCGTTGGCCAATGCTATTTTAAAATTGTTGTTTTGTTTTGTTTTGTTTTGTTTTGTTTTGTTTTTGAGAGAAACAGGGGAAGGGCAGAGAGAGAGAGAGAGAGAGGAGAATCCCCAGCAGGCTCCACACTGTCAGCACAGAGCCTGATACAGGGCTGGATCTCACAAACAATGAAACCATGACCTGAGCTGAAACCAAAAGTCAGACGCTCAACCGACTAAGCCACCCAGGCGCCCTGATGCCAGTGCTATATTAAAAAGGAACAGAAAAAAATATTTTTTTAAATACCTGAAAGAAAAATAGAGATAGGGCTTGAGCCCCAAATTACTCCCAATGCATATTTAATTAACATGGGTAAATTTATTTATTTTTATTTTTTTTATGTTTACTTATTTTTGAGAGAAAGAGAGGGAGAGACAGGGTGTGAGTGAGAGAGGGGCAGAGAGAGAAGGAGACACAGAATCCAAAGCACGATCCAGGCTCTGAGCTGTCAGCACAGAGCCCAATGCGGGGCTTGAACTCACCAACAGTGAAATCGTGACCTGAGCCAAAGTCAGACGCTTAACCAACTGAGCCACCCAGGTGCCCTGACATGGGGACATTTATTTAGACAGAGGTTAATATTAGCCCAATTTGCATGTAGGCCAATATTGTACATGGAACTTTGTATAGAAGCAGGCAACATGGATGTCTTCAAGGTATACTTTGATATTTACCACTACCCTGGCTATTTATAATTTTTGAAATCTCATCGTTTGAGAGACAACTACTTTTTAAGTATCCTTTGTCCTTATGAGCTCTCTGTGAAAATGACAACAGACCTAAGGAATATCACACAATCTATTAACAGTTTCATAAGCAAGGAGCATTCAGAATTCTCATGCTCAACCTTCACCAGCACTTAGTTGATAGCTGGGCAAAGAATTAGGAATACCAAAGAACTGACTGAGTTTGGAGAATAGCAAGGATAAAAATAGAGATGAAGAATGCCTTGTGATCTCATGCGATGTCAGACTTCAGTGCCCAAAAGGCAACATGAAGCCACTAGGAAGAACTTGGGATCGACAGAAGCTTGGGCGAAGAGAGGATTTCTCAAAAAGGGTCTTACAGCCTAAACGTCTCCATTTCTATTAATATTGGTGAGATGGATTATTCATTTAAAATCACTCGGTGCAGTGAATTTTTCTTACATGAATTAAACATTATTCAATGATTGAGAACATTATTTGAGTTCCCAAAAAAAGGTACAATAATTTCTGTGATATAATTATTACCCACAATTATTTATTAGTCTTTACCATCAATAAAGGATATAAAGATTTACACTATCAAATGCGCTTTAGTTAATATTTAAACAGTCCCCATCTTTTGAAAAACACAGATGATGAGGCCCTCGGTGGAATCCCGGTGTTCTCAAGAGGGGCTGCCTGCCCTTCCATCCCAGGCCTGGGACACGGGAGTCACTTCCTCAAGCAGGGAAGAGGAGAGAAGAGCTGTCAGCGCTCCCTAGAATGAACATTCCTCTCTTTGATAACTACCCATGAAAAGGGAGAGTTGGAAGAAGTCAATGAAGGCTGTCCCCAGGAGGAGAAAGCTGAAATCCAGTTTGTTGCCCTATTTGGGAATTCATGAAAGAGTCAACTCAGGGCAACTGGCCTCCATCCATTCCTTCCAAATATATGTTTTCCCTGCCCTCCCCAACTCATCTGCGTCCTCTGGATGTCTCTTAGCCCCTGACCCGTTTCTCTGCACTTTGGTGGGTATTTTCAGGCACTCCTGCTTCTGTGAATGAGGACCGAAGACAGGAAGAGGAAAACAACAATCCCCAAACCCTGAGTACTTTCCGATTCTTCCTATTCCCTGTCTTATCTATATGACGGGAAAGAAAACCCAAATCCGTTTGCCAGGCGTGACCGGAACCAAAAGTACAGCCGAGTCACAGAAGGCTGGCAGAAAGCAGATCATTGAGAGCACAGGTTCGGGAAGACCACACGAGACTGGGAAAGATTGTATATTGTGGGCACAGACGGGCAAGAATTTGAGGCTAGAGAACATATTATTTATTAGCGTGGTGTGCAGACAGCCCGTATCAATCATCACTTGAGATGTTTATAAAAATGCAGGTTCTGGGGCCACCTACTGACTCACTGAACCAAACTGCTATCATAAATGTAGGGAATTGGCATTTTTAACAATATGTTAAGGTTTGAGAATCACAGTTGCAGAGATTAGAAGGCTCAAAAGGCTTTTCCAGGAAATCTATGGATTCAAAAAAAAAAAAATTTATACAGTTACCACAGATGGAAAAAATGTAGCTATTTAGGAACCCTGGTCTAAGGTAGAGATAAACTGGTGCCAGTGAAGGATGGTGTATCTTCCCCTTCTGACCAGATGTGAGCCTCTACACTCGGGACTTAGCAGATTCTCTCAAGGGCTCAGAGTCCTAAGGTCAGGACCTGCCCTCTCCCGAAACAGGGGCAGGAATGTTGGAATTCACTTCTCTTTAAGAAAATGAATTTCCTTCCAATTTGGGGATCTAAGGAGGGAGAGGGAGAGAGAGAGAGGCAGGAAGGGAGAGTCCGGACGAAGGTTTTCAGATAAATGACCCCTGGACCTAAGATTTTTATTTTCTTCTGCGCTCACCCCACACATTCTTTCGCTCACAGAATTCATAGCTTCCTTTTCAGAGAAGCCGGTTAGGAGACAAGGACACATGAGGAGGGATTTTAGTGATGTTTTCTTGATGGGTTTTTGTTGTTGTTGTTTTTGTGTTTTTTTGTTTTGTTTTGTTTTGTTTTGTGTTGATGTAATACCCCTGAGAAGTTTCCATTCCAGAGGACTCCTTCCCTTGGGGTCCGCAGAGTCCTGATGGAGAGTGGTGCTTTTGCGAAGACCCCTATCTTTGTTTATACTCTCAGCCCCAGGAAGGCAGACCCGAACAAAAGGCCTTCTGATTTCATTACCGCGTGTGCTTTGATCTCAGTGTGCCTGCCCCACCAGTGCCTGGCCATCATCCTCAGGCGGGCAGTCTGGGGGATACCCACGCACGGTCTCTGAGGGACCCCCCTTCCACCAGGTTGCAGGGTCAGGGCTTTGAGCGCAAAGACCCTGCTTCTTCCTACTCTGTTTTCCACACATACCATCCGTTCATTCCCAAGTACGCTTTACCTTGTCTTCTTCATTGATCTCGTGGCATAAAAACACACCCGATTCTATCATCATTGCACGATGCCTCAGGCTCGCTGTAACTCACCAGCACCTAGGTTTTACACTCCGCGTCACTCATGTGGCCGTATTGACTCTCCTGGGCTGTCGTTAGGGTAACTGTCATCATTATCTGCCTGCCATCTCAGGACCACCCCAGGCAATTAGCCAGGTCACTGGATCAAGGTTCACAGGCAAATGATTGATTATGATTCCTAAGTTACCTCTAACTGTCTGCACTGCTCAGGTGGAGAGGGTCCTATAGGACAGTGGAGGAACTGAGCATTATTAGAGAGCTCCTTGAGTCCCGGTCAACTCAGCTCACAGCTGGTCTGCCGAGACTGACCCAGGCTTCTAGAACATCCGCATCCCTCGCTGACCACACAGCCACGTAATCTGGGAAAGGCAAATCCGATGAAACGAACAGCCTGGACACGTCCCCTTCCGCAGGGCGATGTAATGACGCTCTGATGGCCCACGACTCACCGGAAGGGTGTGCCTGTAGTCAAAGGAGAGCTTTTCTACGAACACTCATGCTGATCGATGGTGTGTGTTGTTGCAAGCACAACATGCAAGGGGGAAGTGAGAGAGGTGGAACACACTCTCCAGAGCCACAGAGCTGATCAAAAGAAGGCGCATTTGACCTAGGCCTGAGTCTTGGTCAAGAGCACCTTCTTCCCCAAAATCAGACTCTTACCATCTCACTTTTGGGATAATTACACTACATATTCAAGGAATGAATCTCAAGCAAACTGAAAAATGTCCCCTGTACGCTAGACCATACCATGTATTTAGGCCAATAGTTGCCTCGTTCTAAATTAATTTAAAGATTTTTTTCTTCTCACGTATTCTCTAAATCCCAGATCTTTTTGCCCTGGTGTTTCCCCCTTGGGTGTTTCCATTTTGAGAATAGCAGAGAGGCAGTCACCAGAACATAATTATTAATTACCTTTAATAAAATGGGGGCGATGACCTCTATCCCAGGAGATGTGAGCGCGGGCAGGTGTGGGGCTTTTCAGGCAGTGAGCACAGGCTTGCAAGGAGCCCTCCCTATTTGTACCAGTCTGACCTTCCCCAGGAAGAAGAGTTTCTAGTTAATCCGCACACTCATCTGCTCAGTGACTTCCCTATAAACAATAAAACCACCTTAGCTTTCTGTTTACAAGCAAAAGCCACCTGCGGTCCTTGGTTGCCCAGATCTGATCGCCAGTTACATTAATCCTCAGAGCTTAAGACAGGAAGGGAAGTGGGGAGTCAGGAGAAAGGAATTCTGCAAATTGACTGAACATGAAAAGAACCAGGTTAATAAGAAGAGAGAGAGGGGAGAGGAGGGGTGGGAACCCCCCCTTGTCTGCTCTTTTCGGTTTCAATTTCAGTAAATAGGAGCATTATCTTCTCAGTAAATAGAAGCATTTCTGTTTCACGTCGTCTTTCCATTCTTTTCCACTTTTTGGCCCCATCGCACTGGTTTAACTTTAGATGCCAGGTGTAACATTTGGTCCCGAGATTGATTAAAGCAACCTCCAGGTCCCTGTGTTTTGTGCTCTCCTAGTTATTGTTAAGACTCCAGTTTTTGTGCAAAGTGAGCAGAATCATGCTGGGGTGTGTCTTCATCTTTGGAGCAGATATTCCTAGGAAACTGACTATGGCCCGTAAGGTTCTAGGGGCTCCTCTAAAGAGGAATATTAGCAGTCAATGCTGTGTGTTTTCCAGAACTATCTTTTGGGGGGAGTTTGGGGTGTTCCTATAAGAACCCTGTTCCTTATTTTAAGTTTATGTATGTATTTTGAGAGAAACAGAGAGAGAACGAGCAGGAGAGAGGGAGAGAGAATCCTAAGCAGGCTCCATTTCGTCAGAGCAGAGCCCAACATAACATTGGTCCTGAAATTGATTAAAGGCTCAGTCTCCCAACCATGTGATCATAACTGGAGCTGAAATCCAGAGTCGGATGCTTAACCGACTGAGCCGCCCAGGTGCCCCCGGAAGTCTGTTTCTTATGTGTGAGCAGCAACTTCTCTCCACAAAATTTTACAACTTCCCTGAAATTAGTATGTGATCACAGGAAGTACGCAGCCATGCCACTCAGTTAGTACGAGCAAATTCTTCTGAAATCCTATCCATTTCCGAAAAATGGAGAAAACATGGCAGCGATACTTAGCACACAGGGTTGCTCTGCTTTCCAAATGAGGTGAGATACACAAGAATGATCATATACTCCAAGACACTATACAACTGTATGGGTAGTGTGTGTGTGTGTGTGTGTGTGTGTGTGTGTGTGTGTTTATTCAATTGGTCATTAATTTAGCAGATACTAACCAAGTATCTGTATGTTACAGGCATGAGAGGAACTGCTGGGCTTTGCCATTAAGGACCTTATGCCTTGCTCAAAAATAGTGGGACAAGGAAAGAACATTCTTGTTGACCTCTAACTTCCCAGATTTCAAGAGCTTTGTATTAGTGGATCATTTAATCTTCCTGCCTCTATCACCAACATCATGTTGGCTCTGATTTATTGAGCACTCACTATGTACCAGGGGCTAAACCCAACACTTACGGTTAGCTTATGCAATCCTGGCAAACACGAGGGGTACATATCAGTGTCCCTCTCACAGATTAGAAGAAGGCTTCTCTAGAGGGTCACTTTCCCATAGGTCATAAGGACAGATTCCAACTCAAATGTGCCCCATTCTAAAACCCATGTACTCGGGGAACCCGGTTGGCTCACTTGGTAGAGCATGCAACTCAGGGTTGTGAGTTTGAGCCCCTCATCGGGTGTAGAGATTACTTTAAAAAAATAAAATATTTAAAACTAAAATAAAATAAAACCGATTCTCGCAATCACCAGCCCAAATGGGCATCATGCGACTTGCAGATAACAAATCCAAGGTCATGGACATGAAGTAATAGTTTAAGGCTGCATAACACCAAACAGGACCAAAAGCTAAACCAGATTTCATTTATATGCAAAGCCCTGTTCTTTCTACCACACCGCTGGCCAGCACCCGGATGTCAAGACCCCAAGACAGACTGAGCTGCAGAATGATAGCATTTCATTGAAGGAGAACATCTTTGAGACAGCCCTCAGAAAATGATTTCCTTTGTAACATTTTCTTTGTAAAGACTATAGGAAATCTTATATATAGCATTTAATTTCATTTCTCATTTTATTAACATGACCGAGGTTGTATTTTTTTTCCTTTTCTGTTATAACCTGCTGGTTTCGTAATCTGTATTATTTTATGATGCATCCCTTAATTTTTTTCCTATTATTTCACACTGGGTGTTTTAATAGGCTTTTAGAAAATTTCTGTTTCTTTCTAAAAAAAAAAAATCTTTCTTGGGAAAGGTTTTCTTCGGTGCATTTCCAGCTGAGGACTAGTCTCCCAAGCTATATCAAAGGTTGGCAGTTGTTCTCTCCTCTAGGTCTATGGAGATGAGCTTTTAATATTTATTTCTCAGGGCTGTTTTCTCTGTTTATATCCTGCTGTTGAAACGAGCAGTTCAATAAACTCCTTAATGAAGGTGGTTGAACCATTTCCTTTTGCTTTTACTTCTATTGCTTTTGAGATGACAGTGTGGTGAACATTCTCGGCGCTTTTAAAACTTTCTGTGAACTTGGAATGCGCTAATAAATAATCCCCAAATCATTAATTGGCGTAAAGAATCACTGAGTTTGGAATTATAATGTTTTCCACAAACAAGCATGCTTCCAAGCTTAGATTATCTCTAAAATAAATTCTCCTACAATGCAATCTCCATAAGGCCTTGTGATAAAGGCTACATCTGGCATTAAGGCTCATTACATATTGTATTCCAATGTAATATAGAGCTCAGATCCTGTGACATTAAAGCAGTACTACAGCAAAAGAAAATTGTTAGAGGCAGAGAAGAAGATTTCCCAGAATCCTGCGCGAGTCCTGCTACACCATGAGTTTGATTCCTAATTATTTTTATTAGATTCTGCGGTGGATTTCAAATAGGTTAAAGTGCTTTTCAGAATGTAGGCTCTGACAAAGTCGAAACTATATGTTGCCTCGTGTCTCACATCAACTAATAGATGTTTACTGCATATTTAATACCACCAATGAATAATCTAGTCCCCGGAAATAAATTTCCCATACTTCGGAGAACAGCTTATTCTTTAAGAAACAAGAATAAGGAGCTCCTGGGTTGCTCAGTGGGTTGACCATCCGACTCTTGATTTCTGCTCAGGTCCTGATCCTGGGGTGGGGATCAAGCCCTATATCACCTCCACGCTGAGTGTGCAGCTTGCTTGAGATTCTCTCTCTCTCTCTCTGTCCCTCTCCCTCCCTCACTTTCTCTCTCTAAAAGAAAAACAAGAGGGGCCCCTGGGTGGCTCCGTGGGTTAAGCATCTGACTTCCGGCTCAGGTCATGATCTCACAGCTCCTGGGTTCGATTCCCCACATCAGGCTCTGTGTTGACAGCTCGGAGCCTGGAGCCTGCTTCGGATTCTGTGTCTCCCTTTCTCTCTGCCCTTCCCCCGCTCATGCTCTGATTCTCTTTCAAAAGTAAATAATCATTAAATTTTTTTTTGAAAGAACAAAAAACAAGACTAAGGTAACCATTTTTTTCCAACAATGATATCCTACTGTCTTGAAAATAGACAAGTTATCTCCTCAAAGGTAGGTAATTATTCACCAGATTGGAATTATTCACAGGGAATAGTCATGCTAGGTTATCTCATCTCCCTATCTATCCAACTGTGTCACAAAAGATAGAGAGATCTACCACCTATTTCTATCTATCTAGATCTATCTATCTATCTCTCTATCATCACTGACTTGAAGGGAGGACTTCATCCAATTGATAAGTTACTGGTGTATTATGTCAACATTATTTGAGCACATACAACATATGATGACTACAAGACGAATTCCAAGAGATCCAAAACGTAGATATACATAAGGATTAAAAGAAAACCTCTTTCACTTCCTTAAAACATACATCTCACATGCATTATAAGAGAATAACACTAAAACAACTGCTAAAAAGGAAAGATAATGTGGTTTGTGTTTTTAAGGCTGGTGAAGTGAAACCGTGAGAGTGGAGAAGGAGCAAAGAAGACTGTAACTGGCTGTGATCAATGAACTTGTAAACACCGCTGCACTCGGACCCGCTAAAGACAAGGTTTGAAAGCAGTAACAACAGGAAAGTCAAGTACACAGACCAACCCTCAGAGGTGGGATGAATGCGGGTTGTCGGGATCAACTTCTTCTGAGGTCCAGACCTGTACTTGCTCCCAGAGCTGGACTTGGAAGGTGAGTTAGTGCCCCTGCTCTGAGCTGCTCTGAGACGGGGGCTGTTCACCTATATACTCTCTTCTCGCCAGTTCTCAAACTGGACATGAGGAGGACTGAGCTCCTACACGTCCTGTAATTCTCAGGCTTGACTCGGTTGAACAGGGGAAGGTGTCCTTCCTTTGTTCCTTTCCTGCCTGGCTTTCCTGCTATAGAGGGTAATACAGCCAAGGAGGGGACTGGTCTTCGGTAAGGGATGAAGAAGAAATTTCTGGACACTCCTATGAAGATTCAGTCTTCAATTCTAGAAACTTTCAGGTCTTCTGTGACTATCTTTCTCTAGCACCCCCCCCAATCAATTTTTCCTGAAGGGTGTCTCTCTAATTTCCCACAACTTCTTTTATTCGAGTTGCTCGGTCCTGGGCTCAATGTCCACCACACCCCAGACCCCCCATATGGATGGCCATCTATTCTCCTCACTGAGGCCAGGATCACCTACCCAAGTCCAAATTCACACAAGTAATTATTATGATTAAAGGTTCCTCCTTAATGATTCCCCTCATTCCACAGAGATTAACATAATTGTCAAGAGTAATTGTTTTTATTCAGACTGAGTCATGCAACCCTAACACAGTCACTAAATCTTTCCATTCCTCACCTGTAAAATGGGAACAATTCATTCACTCACTTACTCATTTAGAAATATTTCCTGAGATCCTACTGTAAGGCAGATGTTGCTCTATTCATGAGGGACACATCAATGAACTAGACCCATGCCCGCAAAGCGTATGTTCTCATGGGTTCCAAAGAGAACAGAGATGAGCCTCTTGCCCTGGAGGGACTCAAAGCTACCATAGGAACTAACAAGATATGTCATTATCTAGGTAAACCAGAACAATTTAAAATGCATAAAATCTCTTCCATCCTCAATATTTGCCCAAAGAAGTTATGAATTCTGCATGTAAATAGGGTAAAGATGTACAAAAGAATCTGAGTGCGCTTAAACCCCCCTGGTGGAAACCCAGCTCACCTCGTGAGAAACTGAGAGTAACTAGCTCGTAAAGTTGTTGAATCAAGTCATTAATGACACATTCCATGCAAGGCGCCCAGCACGGAGCTTGACGCACAGTAAGAATTCACTAAATCTTAATCGGGACTAGAGCACTTCTTCAACCTGATTTCAGCCTACCTTGCGAACCCTGTCCTCAGCTAACTGACCCTACCTCTCTCCCCCACGAAACCACCAGCCCAGCCTCAGGGGATCCGAGGCTGCCTGGCCCTGCCATGTCTTTCATATTCTGCTCCTTACTTACACTTTCTCCCCTCTGCTCAACAGAAGCCTCAAAACGAGGAGAACTTTACTTGCTGGGGGGGGACACCCTTATAAGGAGCTTGCAAATCGGAACAGTAAAACCATTTTTATATTGGATGAAACTGAATGGTTCAGAATTCGATTTTCATTCATGCTGCTGATGGGCACAGAAGATGGTAATAGAAAAGCAGCCAGACACCTGTTTTGTTTGCCTCATACAGAGCTTTACAACATTCCGTGTGAATGCCTTCGCGTGGGGTGTTTTCCATTCAGCCAACCTCCTCCCTTCCCCCCCCCCCCCGGATCTTTGGTTTTATTCCTAGAAATCTGTGCTCATTAAATTTCCTCCTGTCCCCTGTGGTCATATAAGCTCGCCCATCTCTGATATAGTTCAATAAATGATAACCCTCTCACAGCCAATATATTTGGTTAAACAAAATGGTACCATTTCTGTTTGCCAAGACTTATCCAACACAGAATAGAAACCCAGAGAGTGTGGTCTGGACTTGTTTAAATTTAGACTTGCTAGAAATACCAGTAGGTATGTCTAACGAGATGCTCAGTCCTCTTGCTGTCCATGCCATACAAAGGGGAGTCTTACCAAATTTTAGACTCGGGTCAAGTTTTTTGAAGGAAAATTGATTTCCAAGAATCAAGCAAGAAATACAACTGCGGCATAATACACTAGATTCTTATTCCCATTGCAAATAATACCGTAAAGCCTAAAACCTCCCTGTAACATCTTGGATAACAATGAAAAACATATCTAAGTACAAAGAGAAACATTTTCTAAATGATCCTGTTTTCAAATACACAGTATAAAGCTAGTATACCAGAGAGGGATTCCCTGGGAGGGCTATTTTGGGGGGTTTGATCATAAAGCTTCCAGGTGCCCTCAAATTATATTAGACATTTTATATCATTTATAACAAAAGATAAAAATAATCACATTGCTGGAAGGGACTCTGCATCTTGAATTCAATGACACCAGAAACTTCTAGAAAGTGAGATCTCTTGGGGCGCCTGGGTGGCTCAGTCGGTTAAGCGTCCGACTTCAGCTCAGGTCACGATCTCGCGGTCCGTGAGTTCAAGCCCCGCATCGGGCTCTGGGCTGATGGCTCAGAGCCTGGAGCCTGCTTCCGATTCTGTGTCTCCCTCTCTCTCTGCCCCTCCCCCATTCATGCTCTGTCTCTCTCTGTCTCAAAAATAAATAAACGTTAAAAAAAAAAAAATTAAAAAAAAAAAAAAAAGAAAGAAAGTGAGATCTCAGAAATCCCAAATTGGAATTTAAGTCCATGCTACTGAAAGGAGATTGGAACCAGTTTGTGAACAGTTCGTGGTACAATTACAATGAAATAAGGGTAGAAAGTGAAGCATTTCAAAAAATTTATGGCAATTTGACTTTGCTGTAACACTATATTGTATTTTACTAAAATAAGGGTCCTTTATGGGCTGGAAATTGAAAAAATGAACACAGAACTTGGCCCTTCTCCACAGATGGTGTGAAAGTTCCTCTTGGAGCTGATAACAACCTGTTAGTGTCTAGTGTGGCAGATTTCCCGAGCACAGGGGTTTGATATCAGGTAGACGTGGGGTCACTTCTGGTTCTGCCTCTCCAGGCTGTGTGTCCTGAGGGTGCTCATTTCGCCGAGACTCAGTCGACCCTGCAAACGGAGGGTGGAAACGGTCCACGCTTTAAGTGTTCCTTTGGGGGAATAAAAAGAGATAATGTTTATAAAGAAATTGGCATATTTCCTGGGATGTTTTTCTAAAAAGCCTGTTACTGCCAGAGGAAAATGCAACGTTTAAACTTGAATTGCACCTACTGAGTATGTGAAGAACTTGCGGGGAAAAAAAAAAATAAGTGTGTATCATTTCAGAGGATTGATTATAATGATCTAATAGTTGCACATGCATGTGAGATTGCCTATCAAACACATACTGTAACATCTAGCACTGAACGCACAATTAAATCATTCTAACACAAATACTGCTCTCTGGGTGAATCACATTTGTAGGGTTGTTTTATAGGTCGAATGCTCATCTTTTTCCTTTTTTTCTCGGCCACAAAGATAAATATAATGTGCGTATATATGTACATACATATATATGCACAGATATGCAGCTCCCATGTATATTTCTGGCCATTCTTGGTCAGATCAATATCCCCTGTGCAATTTTTAAAGCAAGCATCTTGGGCTGCAATAGGTAATTTTCCTTGTCCATTCCAACTTTCATATTTCTCGCTAGAACCGTCCGCAAGTGTGTTTTATGGCACCATTACCCAGTCCCCTTAGTGAGACGGATGGCTTTCCTTGGGCAATTGAAGCAAGGTTACCCATTTGTATCATCCATGAGTCAAACCCTCCGATTCTACGCGTATGGCCAGATCTGCCTCCAGAAGCTTCGTGCAGCCTCTCTGAGCCCTTCTAACCAATGGAAACTCTGTCTCATGCGATGAGAAGAACAATCACAAACATTTGTGTTTTACTTGGAACATCCAATGTGCGTTCATATACATGTTTTATTTCCTCCTCACAACCCAGTGAAATGAGATGACTGCTCTTCTCAGAACCCAGCTTCTGGAAGAGTTCTACAAGTTCCAAGACAAGAGGAACTTAGCTATTAGTGTCCATATATCAGTCGCAGATGCCTTTGGACCAAAGAGTCATCAAGGTGACAACGGCTGGATATTTCTTTTATAATAGATTGCTTTCTGCCGAAAGACATTATGTACTCCAGAACACTAAGCCACATGCACTTCTCTTAATTCTATATTATATTTGATTACCGGATTTTCTTTTAATGAAACATTCATAATCATTTCCTTTACAGCAGCAATGTTCTCGGTTCCAGGAAAAATAAAGATTCATTAAATTATCAAATGCCAGTAATCATTTCATTTAAGCCGGCAATGCCACATACACATAAATACCCAGAAAATACGCTTTAAGTGATCAACAAGGCTGTTTTACTGCGGGAGATAAGCAGAGGATACAGGCACAAAGCAGAAGTGTGCTTTGCCTATGAAATTTTCTAGATAATGAAATCGAAATGAAAAAGGAATGGATAGGCGATTATTTATGGAGTTTGTCTAAAACTGAACTATTTTGCAGTTCACACAAAAGCTGACGCTTGATGTATTTTCCTCCAGTGGATAAAAAACAAGCCAGTAGCAGAGTCAGGCCCGCACCAAGGTTCCAGACTCTGGACACCATTTTCTTCCCACCCCTCTGCCAGGCAGCCAGTGATGCTGTATTCATGACCTAATCCCCCCATCTTGCCAGCACGTCCCACGTGTAATCCAGCGCCGTCTACCTAGGATCACTGGTGTGTTGAACTATAGAATCTGAAAAGCCTAAGATTGTGTTTGCTACGGTTGGGATTTAAGCCTGTCTGAATATGCCACTTTCTGGCCAAACAAACCAAACCCAAACTGAGGGAAATCTGCCAAGACAAACTTTCAAACCCCAAGTTTAAAAACATTGGAATTACTGTCGTGTAGCACTCCAATGTAAATGTTGTCACGTTGGGCCAGACCGTCGGTTTTAGCAGAGGCCAGAACTATGGGAAGGGTGGATGGAAAATTGTTTCTGGTGTCATTGACTCGTTCTTGTTGACAATGGCAGAGAACGTGACTTACTCGGCACACTATTACTTCTCTTCTCCCTCCTTAACAAAACCCTGAATTTTAGTTGGACACATCGTTTCCTACCCAAGGGACTATAATTCCCAGGGGCCTTCTTCCATATTAACCCACACCGCTTTGATTTGAACCCCATCACTTCTGGACCAAATTGATGCGACAGACTTCCAACTATTTTCCCTGCCCCCTATCCTGCCCACCTATGTATTGTTTTTCACATCACTGAGAGTGCTCTGGACAAAATCCAGATCCAATCCGACTTGTCCCCTGCTCAAAATTCCTTAAAGCTCTTTATGATTTAGAATACTATAAGGCTAACTCCTTAACTTGGCACACAGGGCCAACACATGTCAGACCGTGGCCATCTTTTCAGCTCCCTCCTTTGTCATCGTCCCCTAATATATGCTATGCCATGGTAGTAGTGTCTTAAATAGTGTCTTACTTGAACCTTCCCAAAAGACCAAACCCCCCAAAACAGTTATTCTTTAGTTTTTGTAGAAACATTTACTCATTGTTTTTGAAACATGGAAGCATCTACTGACCTTCCCCCTTTTCCTGGGTAGAAGCCAATATTCTCTGCTATGTTCTCAAAAAGTATTCTATACATTTCTTTTTTTTATATATAGCTTTTATAACAGCTTCTTTATAGCTGATTATTTCCAAAAGCTATATGTGTCCTTCTTGGTTCATCCTTATGGCTCGGGGCCTTCTGGAGATTCTCAAGACAATGTGGGCAGTCGATATACATTTAATTACTTAATGGTAACAGACAGTGGGTGACTTGGGTGAGCTGTTGGTAATTTTTACACTACTAATGTAAATTTCTTATGTCTTCCCTAGGAATAGGAGATTCACTGAGGGTGCCAAGACATAGCAAAGGCCTCCTGTAACTGCATGCCCCAAGTTAAGATCCTGGACATAAATCCCTTTTTGGATGGAACTTGGAACTGAGCCATATAATGTTCTTAAGATTGAGACAGACTGGGATAGAGACTCCGTGGTCTGTGTTATTAGCTTAATTAGCTTAACCGATACTCAGAATACTTCTGCAAATAGATGGTCTTATTATTCTAATTTCATCATTTTTAAAATATCTTTTATGTACTCGTGGTCAGTCATTAGCCAAGATTTACCACGTGCAGATTCCCAAATTTTCTGCATGGGAACAACCCTTGAACTGATGCAGTTGTTATCTTTAAAGGCAAGTTTTCCTCTCTTCCAACTGTGTTTTCACATATCTGTTCTAACATCCGTTGGAAATCCTTGACCTGCTCCACAGGGCATCTGGTAATTTAATGACAAGACATAGATCCAGTGGAAAGTCACAACCTGATATTACCAGGTTTTCCTAATCAGCATCTATATTATACCAGTTATGTTCAAAGCCACAACTAGAACATCCCAAAAGTAGGTACCGTAGCCATACATCTGTTTCTTGCTTTTCCTTTCTCCACGATGTACAGAAATTCCAAAGAGACAGAAGCCTACCAGTTCTCCATAAATCCACCTTCTTACTCAGATATATGTCTCAAACTCATTGTCAAGGTTGAAGTGAGAAAAAAGTTAACTTTTTATCCTAAGATATTTGATAACATTTATTCCAATCACAGGTTCATATAGAGCACAAGTAACCACATCAAATGGTATTATGTCATTTGGAAGGTCATGCTCCTAGTTAAAACGATCTTGCTCATTGTTTTGACACTATATCTAAAAGTTTATCATAATATCTTTATTCCAATGTGGTAAGACTTTTCAATCTTCAATTCATTTCCTTCAAAAATGACTAGTTGTCCTTTAAGTATTAAACCATTCACTGTTACTAGTATTTGAATTGGGCGTTAGTTCTTTGGTCACTTTACACAGTGGTCACAGATTAGATCAAAGCAGGGAAGAGTGGTTCAGAGATACCCAGATAGAAGCAAGGGTAACAGACCTACGTATGACACCACAATTAGGTACCCATGTTGCTTCTAGAATGAAAGGAATGATAACAAGATTTATTGTCTATTTCAGGCCAGGCACGATTCTTGGCAATGTATATATGTTACTCATTTAATTCAACATCCTAGCAGTAAGTGCATTCTCCTGATTTCATAAAGGAGTTGCCTTGGGCGTTAGATGTTTAAATATCTTGTCCACGGTCACAGAGGTAGTATGAGCATTGGTACCAGAATTCAACTTGGCAATACTGGGATCTGAAACAGATGCTTTTTGCTAAGGTCTGTGGGGTCCCTCGATAAGGTGTAAGCAGATTCCAGCACTCAGAACATCCTATCAGACCCCAACTATTTTATAAAGCAGAGATAGTCATGCCTTCTTTTTCCCTTCAACAGATACCTATTAAGTACCTACTGTAAGCCAGCCCCTTTATAAGTTGCTAGATATAAACAAGAAAAGCACATTTTCTTACCAAGTTTACATAATAGTAGGAGTGCCTTGGTTTTATTTGTTATGCTTTCTGCTCGTTCTATAAATATTTCCAATATTGACAAAAATACACCACATTGTGTACTCTCTTGTATGCATATTTGAATACACACACACACACACACACACACACACACACACACATTCCACAAACTGTAAACAACTAAAAGGTACTCGTGTTTAATTTTTTTTTAAAAATTCTGTGGAAAAGCCATGAAGAGGCTACATACTGGCCAATTGAACTGAGAATATCAACTAAACTGCTAGCACCCACAGAGTGTAGCGTGAGTGTTGAGTTTTCAAACCTGTTAAATAACGCAGCTCTTGATACATGCTGAATACCTGTTTGAGTATACGCACTTATAGATGTTTGAGCTGACTCACCAATGGATTTAAGGTGTTTATATTATTTTTTAAATTTTTTATTAAGTTTTATTATTTATTTTTGAGAGAGGCGGTGGGGACAGAGGATCTGAAGCGGGCTCCGCTCTGACAGCAGACAGCCCGACGCGGGGCTCCAACCCACAAACTGGGAGGTCGTGACCTGAGCCAAAGTCAGACACTTAACCAACGGAGCCACCCAGGAACCCCTGGATTTAAGGTGTTTTTAAAGTTAGTGAACAAATATCCCATGTCACAGTTGCAAATGACGAAATATATGTCTACCTCTACTATGGTTGCGATCGTTGAATGTATCAAAGTTTAATGATTTTTCCAACTTAGATGTAATTTTTCTTGAACAGCAGGAATTATGATGATGACAGTTTATCTCCAATTCACATTTCCCAAATGTTAGTGTTTTGGGGTTTTTTGAAAGAATGTAGAGCACCAAATTCATGCAAAGCTACCACTATCTGAATGAGAAATAAATGGTTTTATTGAAGTTAATATTTCTACTGATCTGTGTAACTCCCTTGTGTTTATCCCGTCATCCATTATAGTGACTGGAATAAAGAATAAGAAAGTAGTATTAAGACTAGGAAATCAACCTCAAAAATTAATTTTTTCAAATTTTAGAAAACTAAAAGCATTTACATATTTTAATTTTATCCTTTTCTGATTTGCATTGAAAATGTTGACAACTACAAACATGTCCTGTCTCTAAGAGGTCAAATATTCCAGCAAGTGTTTCCAATAAAGCATGCTACATACATATCCATAAAATGATTATAGTGGATACACAGAAAGCTAATGGCCACACCTGTAAACAGGTAAGCACTTGCAGCACACCATTTATTGGGCTCAGCTTTATACTTTCATTAGCAATCTTGCCCGTTGCCTTGTTTGTGGTCATACTCTTTTAGCTCCTGACTGTTGACTAGTTATAAGAAATTCAAGATGGAATTCCATATAAATCAAATTCCATACAAATTCACAGACCTGACATTTATTGGGGATGTCTCCACACCTGTAGTTTTTCTGTACATTAATAACAACTTTAAGTGGGGCCTCTGGTCTTACTTAAAGTAAAACGAAAAGAAAAACATCGTCTTTAACCATAGATGCACAAATAGAAGTGTAAATAGTAAGAGTACAGCGACAATGAACATCTTACACATTGAAAATACAGGCAGAATCGTTTGGTCTTGAGAATGGAGGGAACAGGGGTTCATGCAGGTTCTAGGGCTAAAGCATGACATGATCCACGTGGTATTTACTTTAGCAAAGATTTGTCTGATGCATCGGGGAAAGTGGAAAAGCAACAGGGGCTCAGGCATCATTAGGTGGCGCTTAGTGTGACAAAAGAGATGAGGCTGTGTAGAGATATTTAGTCATTAGAGATGGATGTGAAGCTTTCATATGCACCGTATTCTTGGAAGACAACAATCTTCACACAGTGGTGCGTGTTGGGCTCAGAGAGACACTCGTCAAACACACTACTGCCTTCATTTTATTTGAGACTGAAAAAGAATAATAATCCTTAAGATGTTCCACATGTGCTTTTCAAAAGCTCTTGTAGCTAAGCCAATAAACCAATTAGATCAGCCTAAACAAATTCTTACCGTTTTGAGAATTTCCTGTACCTTATGCATGTGTAAACATTTAAGCCATTATAAACATTGCAAGAGCAGAGAAACACAGTTCAGGCATCTGTTTGTTGAGTGAAGTTCTCCCAATTTTCTGTTTCCACGAGTTTCATAAAAATTCTCCTGGAGAAGTATCAGTAGATGAAAACAAACAAACTAATGCAAACAACTGTGGATCTACCATGTGGACAGTAAATTGTTATAAGCACTGTAATTCCATGATTTATTAGTCCTAGATGTCCATTACTGTGGTATAGCTTACTCTGAGGGTGCACTACGAAAGAGAAAGAACCAATTTTCGTAGGAAATAATTCTAAGTATGCAAACACACACACTTATGTATACACCTTCACAAGTCTTATAAAAGAAATACTTAATTAAAGGGTGTTCTCTCTAACAGAGAGAAATCAACCCATCCATATTGCTTTGAATTAAGCACCTAAAGATAAGTCATTAAAAAAAATAACAACAACAACTACAACAACCCTTCTATTTGTTCTGTGATCTACATTTTACAAAGTATTACTACATACGTATTTGGTCATGATGATAGTGACCAGGATGAGTATTTCTGTCTTGGCCAAGACAATGACTTGGGTTCCCAAAAGAAATAGTTTAAAGGGTACACTATAGACAAATACGCACTATTTGTTAACATGGGACCTTAACTTTCAAGCATTCTGCTCAACTCCGCTCCGTGACCTCCCCCACACGGACCTCCATTGTCCCCAGCCAGATTCAGGGTCTAAGGCATCACACTGAACATATAACATTGTCTTGAAGCCTTGTTTTTATCCTAAACATTTGTATGTGAATTTCAAATATTCTGCCTTCATGTGTCCATATTCATCATGATATAAATGGTTCTCCCCTGCCTTGAAATCTTTCGGGAAAACGTAGCATGTTGCTCATGTGGCTTTGAGTAGACCAGCATACGATGTCACATATGGCCAGCTTAATTGGAGAAGCACTTCTATAATGCTGAACTATCAGACCCCAATGGACTGAAGTAGGTGCAGAAAGAGTACTCAGCCCCAAATATCCATCTCTCTGCCTGTTACCTTGGTACCCACTTATCCTTCTGGTAGGGGTGGGGAAAATATTAGGAGGCAACCGTCAAGGGGAAGAGATCCTGGTCCTTTTAGTGCACCGTGCAAACGGACCTCCCAGGGAGAGGAGAACAGAATAATGCAATCCAAAAGGAGGAGCCAAGAGGAGACACGCAAAAAGAAGAACAGAGAGTTGACCTACTGTGGCAACAAAAAAGCTTTCGGTATTTCTACATTCTTAATTTTCAGGTCTCACTTCTTAGGGCTATCACCATTTGCATTTTTAATCCCGACCCATTAAAATGCTTCCCTTTGGGGACTAAATTGGACCCTTTTTCCTCCCAGAGGCTGGATTCTGACTACTATCATTCCCATACATTTTGAACTTTCTTCTGTCAACACCAGGAGCTTCACAATTAACCACAGATATTGTTTTCTACAAAAAGGGAGATTGACACAATATGATATAGTCTTATCTAAAACATTAGGAGATTAATTCTCCATCTTTGCCATTTCTTCTGCACATCAACCTGGGGTCAACGGATAACTCAGCTCCTTAATGTCTTTTGATTTTCTCCTTTTGGGGGACATCTAGAAGTTACTGAATTGAATCAGGTCATTGCTTTAATAATTTTTACCAAAGGCCCCATTGTACGTTCTACCAAAAAACACCTTCTATTTATTTGTCATCTCCAGTCATGATCCTGTGCCACCAGATCCATTAAACAGGTTATGTGATGCATAGCAGATGATAAAAAATACCTAATGCATGCCAGCCCCTGGGTGAGTGTCAGGGGTTAGGGTATCCAGGAGGGGGCTGGGCCAAAGGAGCTGCGCTTGGGCCACCTGGAGCCTCTGCTGTGCATCCCCAGGCCCCAGACCCTGGCCCTGTGTCCTGCAGACATGCAGGGCCGGGGTCATGCAGAGACACAAGAGGGACAGACAGGTGCCTATCCCACTGTACTGTGCCCATGGCACCTGCAATGGACTGAGCTGGGCCCAGCCTTTCCCCCTGTGCCAGACACCTCGTTGGGGGGCTCCAGACCCTCCCTGTGTGGCCTAGCCCAGTCTGCCCCAGTCTCGCCGACCTCAGCCCCATGTCCTGCCACCTGCTGGCTCTGGAGTCAGCACCGGGTCTCAGCAGAAGCCCAGTGATGCCCCAGAATGGGAGACAAGCCAATCTGTGGGCAGACTAGAACCAGCTCCATTCAACATTATCACTAGTTATTTGATAACAACAGAACTCTACTAGGTGCGATTTATATCTATTTTTATTTTTTTAATTTTAGGTAGAGAATGGGAGCAGGGTAGAGGGGCAGGGGGAGAGAAAGAATCTTCAGTAAGTTCCATGCTTAGTGCAGAGTCCAACAGAAGGGCTGGATCCCATGACCCTGGGACCGTGACCTGAGTGGAAATCAAGAGTCCCACACTCAGCCTACAGCGTTACCCAGGTGCCCCTAGGTGCAGTTATATTGATGGTCATGCCTTATTATGGGAAGGACAGCAATTCCATTGGAAAGCTGCCATTGTGGAAAAGTTGCCCAGCCTTCTGTTCCAGAAAATCCAGCATAGCAGCACCACACAGACCTGAGCCAGCCAGCCAGCCACGTTGCCAGCATGGTTGTGGACCAGCTCAAGCCCAGTGAAGACCCCATCATGGGGTTCTGCCAGATGTTCCCACTGAAGAACTTCAATGGTGTGTGGGTTTGCTCCAATGGCATGTTCAGGCTTGCCCTGCACAACTTCGGCTGACCTCTTCCCAGCCCGGCACTCTTCTTATTTTCTCCTCCTCCTCTTCCCAACACTATGCACATGTCTCCAGATGATGGAATACCAGCCCCAAAGCAGCAGGGCAGAGGTGGGAGCGGGCTCAGGGCACAGCAGCGACAGGTATCCGCGTGGTGTTTGGATGCTAGATTAGTTGCATCTGAGGAGTTTCCAGCGTCTGCCTTGGAAAGACTGAAGTAATGCAAAAAGTTGTCTTGTGTTTATTTTTGTTTGAATCTACTGACAAGTTGCTCAGTAATCCAAAGACGTGAAGGGGAAAACATCTGCCTCGCCCCCAGACATTGATTTGTTCAGATGTTTCAATGCCCCATGATACAAAAAAAGCCATGAAATCTTTCTTTCAAAAAACCACACACACACACAAAATAAACCCAATCTCAATAAAACAAAGAATCTGGCAACATCTCTGTGGGATAAGTAACCATATTTATTTCCATTTAAGGATCAACACGCACAAGTTAATTCAGTTACTGTGGGGAATCCAGCTAATCCACAGAAGAGCCAAAATTCAAATCCAGGTCTGATTTGGGGAAGTAAGTCCTTCATAATTTTACTGTCCTGTGTCTTTCCCTTTACTACTTATCCCAGAGAATTTAAACTTTAAATGTTCTTTTCCAATGTATCTAATGTTCCTTTAATTCCTCTTTTGCCCACAATGTATGCAGGCAAATGAAAAAAAAAAAAAAAAGCATTTTGTTACTGTTTCTTTATTTATTTTGAGACAGAGAGAGCCAGAGAGAGAAGGAGAGAGAATCCCAAGCAGAGCCTGCTGCAGGGCTCGATCTCACAAATTGTGAGACCGTGACCTGAGCCGAAATCAAGAGTCCAACACTAACTGACTGGGCCACCCAGGCACCCCAACCAAAAGTAATTTTTAAAAAAGGAATGGTCTACCAGTGACGAAGAAAACCAAGAAAAGGAAGCCTTTGTACTGTTGAAATATTTCTCATTATTTTAAATTTATTTTCTGAACACTATTTAATAAGAAAAAGAAAGAGTAAATAGTTCTAGCCTTTGGCAATACTACTTAAATAAATCCCTCCCTCCATATTCCCTATAAGAAGACACTACATTGTTGCTGAAGTATATTTTTACCTTCGAATTATAGTGTATCTAGTCTTCTCTGTAACACAAAGTTCAGAACTCCAAGATTACTTTTTATTATACTTCTAAAATTATAAGAAATTTAGAGACAGCTGTGGAAAATTGAAGAAAGTCTGTATGGAAAAGCCACTTCCAATAATAAATAAAAGGACTAGGGTGTAAGCATGTGTATATGGTGAGAGAGAGTCTAACTGAACTGAAAACCTCCCCAAAGCAGGAACAGCAGTCCCTTGCCCTTTAATAATGTTGATCAAAAATTTTTGTCCTAAGTCATCAAAGTTGTGGCTGATTGGCTAAGTACCTCTAAAAACCTGGAAATTCTGTCAGGTCTAAGTTGAAGTATGCTAAACAGACTAAAAAAATATCGCTTTCACCCTTAGGAAAACAAACTTTTTATTTTTATTTATTTTTAAATTTTATTTTTATTTATTTATTTTCGAGAGAGAGAGAGAGAGAGACAGACAGACAGAGCGTGAGCAGGGGAGGGGCAGAGAGAGAGAGGGAGACGCAGCATCCGAAGCAGCTCCAGGCTCTGAGCTGTTGGGACAGAGCCCAATGCGGGGCTTGAACTCACGAATCAGGAGATCATAACCTGAGCTGAAGTCAGACACATAACCGACTGAGCCACCCAGGAGCCCCTAGAAAAACAAACTTTTTAGATACTAGTTTTCCATAGTGTCACATAGCAATTTCCTAAGCACCCAATTTCTTCTAGGTGATACCTTACTTTGTTGTTCATTTTATGACCATCACTGCTGTCATTGTCCTTGTCATTTTTGCTATTCCGTAGTACTTCCGTGTTCCTTTTTTGAGCTGGCGTGGAGCTTGTTGAGGATGATGCCTTATGATTGGGTAAGTTCATGTCTATTACCATGTGGGTTGTTGCAATAATAGTACTTATCTTCTAGATGGGTTACATAGCATGACAGTAGAGAAAGTAAGACAAAGAGCAGAAGCCCATTGTTTTGTGAAGAAAGTGACAAAAATGATATGGAACCCTGAATATTAATTTTATGCAACTTTATGATCAATTTCTAGTGTCATCAAAACCTTTATTTAAAAGTCTTTAGGGGCGCCTGGGTGGCTCAGTCGGTTAAGCGTCTGACTTCAGCTCAGGTCACGATCTCACGGTCCATGAGTTCGAGCCCCGCGTGGGACTCTGGGCTGATGGCTCAGAGCCTGGAGCCTGCTTCCAATTCTGTGTCTCCCTCTCTCTCTGCCCCTCCCCCGTTCATGCTCTGTCTCTCTCTGTCTCAAAAATAAATAAACGTTAAAAAAATTTTAAAAAAAATAATAAAAATAAAAGTCTTTAAAATCCCTTATCATTGGCTATTCAAACATGCTCAACTCTGAATTAAGGTATGGGTTGAGTTTATATCTTCTTTCTTCAGAAAAAAAAAAATAAACAAATGCCATAGTCTATTTTTGTAAGAAAGAACTTTCTAAACGTACTGGCTTTAAGAAATTAAGAAACAAATTGCTTATGTATCCAAGAGCCTTTCCACAGGAAAAGTAAAGATTTATATTATTTCGTGTTTACAGTTTCTTAAAACCACTCGTACAAACAGACGTGACCCACCGTATGATTTAAAGTAACCTGGAGCACATTTTGCGCGCGCGCGCGCGTGTGTGTGTGTGTGTGTGTGTGTACACACACAGACACATATTTGTTTTTAATTTGTTATATATGTGCCTGTTTGAGACAGTTCACTCTCAATTACTAGCTCACTGCGTTAACAGACTGAAGACTTATTCATAAGGAAATGTATGATGTATACCCTCTACGCGGTGATAGCGACCGCAAGCAGTTTTGGGATATGACTTACGTTACAAAGAGCGCTTGGTGTGCAAATGGAATACGTTGGCCAACCAATTTAGGAAAAATGTATACGGAACAACCTGTTTTCCATAAATATCTTTTTGGTAATATTGGAGACGTAGCTGACATATCTGCAACACGTCCCCATATCTTATTTTATTCAATTGCCAGAAGTCCAGCTTGCACAGAATTAAAGCAACAAGGCCGAATACAGAGCAATATGAGGTGAGGGAAGTGGATGCTGTGTTGGGCTCCGAATCCACGTGGAAGGATTAGAGGACAGATGAAGCGCAAGATACGTTAACCTGTACATTTTTAGCTTTCCCAATTTGAAACTAAAACCGATCAAATGCAACTGTTTGTTCCCTCTGATTCTACAATGGCTCGCGCACGGATCTTGCCGCTTACCCAAGAACCTTGTTGGTAAGTGGACAAATATGTCTAAACATAAGATTCCAGATGAGCTGCAGCAGATGCCATGTGAAACTCTGGACAGCGCAGATGGTCTATCAACAGTTAATCAAGTAGCGGGCCCTAAAAGGCCCAAAGACTGCTGTCAACTCTAGGGTCTCTAAAGAGGATACAAAAACTTTTTGCGGGCTTGGCATCAGGGCTCTGTGACCTCACCGGGAGAACCAGTCAGCAGTGCGGTGCATACACACACACACACACACACACACACATGCACGCACAAGTCGCACTACGGAGCAGAAGAATGATGCCAAGAGACGGGCAATGGCTTGAGATATGGGTAATGAGATCTGAAATCCTCAGCCCAGATCTTTAGTCTGTGTCAGCATCTTTAATCTTGTTCAATGCAACTGGGACGAAAAGTCATTAGCCTTTCCCGTCTGTTTCACATAATTATATAAAACGGGAGCAGGGCCTGCATCCTATTCTTGGATATCCCTGTCTACACTCATTGGCCCCTAGAGGTTTCCCACCCCAAACCTTCAGAATACACTGTGATTATGAGAATGGTGTTTCATGATAATCAACGCAAACTGGTTTCGCCTGAAAATATCCAAGTCACTTAGCTCTCTGAGCCTGGAGTCCCCCCTCTGTAAAATGGTGTTAGTTGGCACTGTGGTCTAGGTAGAAATGTGTGCAGACAGAATGAGATCATCCGTGTGCGGACAGAGCACAGCGACGCGTACATTATCCCTGCAGAAAAAAGTTTAAGCAGTTGCAATCATGATGATGATGACGGTGGTGGTGGTGGTTTCCTCAAGGTCAATTTCTCATACATTATATCATTATTTAAGTATATAAATCAGTGCCTGGCGCACAACAGGCATTAGATAAATATGTGTTGAAAGAATCAGCACATGTTTGGGGCGCCTGGGTGGCTCGGTCGGTTGGGGCGTCCGACTTCGGCTCCGGTCATGATCTCGTGGGTTGTGAGTTCAAGCCCCGTGTCAGGCTCTGTGCTGACAGCTCAGGGCCTGGAGCCCGCTTCTGATTCTGTGTCTCCCTCTCTCTGACCCTCCCCTGTTCATGCTCTGTCTCTCTCTGTCTCAAAAATAAATAAACATTAAAAAAATTGTTTAAAAAGAATCAGCACATGTTGAATATAATGGCAAAACTCTGTAGCATGGATACTAACACTGTCACGTCACAAAGAAAATATAGCTCATGTTCGGGGGGGTTTAAATGAATTCCCCCCCATCCCCCGCAGCTAGTAACCAACAGAAGTGGGTGAGCAGAGATGTCCCCACTGTACCTTGTTCTATCGTGATGTCAATCCATTGTTAACTGGGCCAGGTCTCACTTGATCAACACGCGACACCGGGGAAGCAGAGAACAGGTTTTTACTTCGAACATGGGTGCGAAGTGATACCAGAGGGATAGAACATCTCGCCTTAGATCATTGTGCACGTCTTGGGCAAATGGGTTGTAAGCTGATTTTAGCGATGTGGTTGAGGGATGGCAGAAAACTTTTGTTCCGGCCCCAGGATTTCCATGATCTTAGTGATGAGCCTAACCCAGTGGACACCTCTGGGCATGTCAGGCGCAAGAGAAGTGACATGCTATATCCCCAGACTTCATTATGGCTGTCATTTGGCCTCTTAGCTTCTGACACAGTGACCCATGCTATAAAGAGGGCTTTATCCCCCGCCACTGCCTACAACCGTGAATATTCTATTTTGCACTTTGAAAAGTACATCATTGTGTATTTAAATACAGCTTCTTTCCTTTTATTTCTTTTCTACGTTCCACCAGAATGAGATGTGACAAGCATTACTAATGTTGCCCTCCCATTGAAAACCTTTCTCACAATGACTCTGCTGCAAGAGAATATGATTCTTCAAAACACGTTATGATTGCCAACTGCAAGAGGGAAGCGAGAGGCTGTGCTGTCTACCCGGTCACAGATCGCTCTTTATTAGAGTACGTTTGGTGACCTAGAATATCTCTGCTTCTGAAAAGACATATCGATAATAATACTAATATATAAATATAACAATGACTAAGCCGTCTTGGTGCACTTAATATGCATGAGACATGCTCTGAGCAAGTTAGCCCTCACACGGGCTCCTTAGTACCTTGGCCCTGTTCACACAGCTACACAGGAGCAGAGCTGGGGCTCAACGCAGGTGTCTCATTCAGAGACTGTGCCCCTCGGTGGTTACAACTTAGAGGCTATGCCTTAAGATGCTTGAGGATGCCAATCGCTCTTTTTGGTGCTGACAGTTTGGCAGATAAAGTATCTTCATGCCTTCGTGAAGCGAAATAATGTCTCCTAGCGGCTTTTATAAAAGATGGTTAGAACATAGAGGCACACGTAGAACATCACTGCATTTTTCAAACTGCTTTGGAAGAGCCTTTACCATGACGTTCAATATTCAATATGAAAGGCATGTGGGAAAACTCAGATTAGACAAAAAGTTGCCTCTCCTGACTAATTGATATACCTCCCTTTATTAGAAGGGGGGAGCCAGAAAGCCTCCGATTTCCTATTTCCTCTGGCTACCAGGAAACTCCGGGAAAGATTTATATTAATCTTAGTAGTTTTACAAAGCCAAAGTTTTCTTTTCTTTTCTGTTTATTTCCTTCTCTGATTCTCTATTAGTTGACGCTGTATTATCATTTTAACGTAATGCAAGTTAATGAAATGGGCTTGCTTTAATGTAATCATTCTTAGTTTTATTATTTAAGTATTTTTGTTTTCCCATCTTGAAACAGTTCCAGTCTTTCAGAAAAGCAACTTAGCTGGACTTTTGTGGGTGATTTTTGCATATGACTTTGGTTGAACGAATGCTAGAATTTTAACATTCACATTATTCACTGTCCTGGAGAGACTCGCTGTTTTTGAGAAATGCACTAGGTATAGATGTGGTTGAGAAAAGAATATAATTTTATCTGACATCTTTCAACAGACTCCTCTCATAGTTCAAAATTATACCGAACATGTTACATGAAATCCAAAGGGATAATAAGACTACTATAAATTATGAAAAGTCATACACATAAATCAATCACATTAGATTATAATTATAACCCTCATTCACATCAGACTAATAAAAGGGTTGATCTTTGACATATAGCTCTGGGCAAAATCGATCCAACGTCCTAACTGCAATATAAAGGCTTTTTGAATAAAAACACAATATGTGAATTTGTCCTTAAGGAAATATGGAGAATTCTTTGGCAGACTTAATCAAGATACAAAGATACTTGATGACATTTATAAAAAACAGAACCTCTTGACTCATTTAAATATTAATATGACACACGGAACATTTAACATCACGTTTATAAATATTAATATAAAAAGATCAACACAAATGATTATCACGTGCTTTAGGAACTTATAGATTCTTTAGGTATTCTTCCTAATTTGGGTGGACCCTCAAATATTAAAAATATAGGAAGCTAAAGTACTCCATTATATATTTTATTGTTATGCAATTTGAAACACATTTTTTTTATTTTTTATTTTTTAAAGTTTATTTATTTTTGACAGAGAGAGAGAGACAGAGACAGAGCATGAGTGGGGAAGGGGCAGAGAGAGGGAGACACAGAATGTGAAGCAGGCTCCAGTCTCTGAGCTGTCAGCACAGAGCCTAAAGTGGGGCTCGAACTCACAGACCACGAGATCATGACCTGAGCCAAAGTCGGACACTCAACCGACTGAGCCACCCAGGCGCCCATGAAACACATTTTTAAAAGGGAAAAGGAAATAAATGATAGCTCAGAGGGCATCTATTATTTTATTTTCTTCTTACTCTTTATTGCATCATTATATTCCTATTATTCTTTTGTTTTAGTCTCATATCTTCTCATTATTATGTGTTCTTGTTTTTGTTTCCTGCTGATAAAAGCAAGATCTCTGATTCACTCAGTTCAGAAGAAGACAACTTGATTTATCCTCCATTAATACTCACAGCTAAAAAGTTAGAAATTATCAAATTCTAATATGCAAGCCTCTTTATTATGATAAAGCAGAAAAAGAGAGTCCCCGAGAGAGAGAAGATGGACCATGTGAGTTGGCAGATGATGTCTCTTGAGGATTCTATTTTTATTCAGCACATTTTCATACTTAATCACAAGTAGCAATAATAGGAGGATGTAAACTTTTTTCTTATTAAAAAAAAAAGTTAAAGTAACTAGGACACAATGGAGAAAATGAGGTGCTTCCCAGTATAAGAAAGTCTTATTGTCACTTTTCTGGAGGACGGGGGGGATTTGGGGAAGTAATGGAAACAGGAGAAGGACGGGAGGAAGGAACCTTGTTGCATCCAGTCACAGCAAATAGCTTCCATCTGAACCTATTTAACTGCAATTTTTTTCTTCAGAGGAGTTATTGCACTCTACCTTTCATGAATTCCACCAAGAAATGATGTTGAGGTCCCCCTAAGTATAGCACCGTTCAGACGTTATCAATTGTACGAGAAATTAACCAGATGCTGGTTTGGGGGCCCAAACTCTTGGAATTCAGCCAATGAACCCCCATGGGAAGAAAAATGCCGATTAGTATTAGCACATACGGTTCTTGTATAGGTGTGAAGAGGCGTAACTTTGCTAAAGGTAAATAAGGGGAAAATACATAAAAGTCATAAAAAGTCTCAAGCGGTGGGTCCGACAATTCCAAACCTAAGAACGTTTCCTACAGAAATGACCCGAGATGTGTACACATAGATTTCGACAAAGAGGCACATTAAGTGAAAAGCTGAAAAATAAAGCAGGAATTTAGTTGAATATGGAGCATCCAAGGTTATGCAAACACAGAACACTTGCAACAACTGAGAAGTAAGTAGCAACTCGGAAGAACATGCAGGACACATTCTTATGTGAAAGAAGCCAGAGAGAATTCTAGTCACAATGACAAATTATGACCTAGCGTAAAGTTACATCGGTTGCTATCAGGAGTAACTCTTGATGTTGTCGGGCTTCCAAAAATAGAAAATTGTTTCTTAACATGTTAAGTCATATTGTTAGGAAGCTTTGCCTTATAGAGTCATTCAGGGACCCGTTTTGATAGAAACTCTGTCATCTTCAACAGGCTATTTTTCTACGTCACTCTGGACCACAATTCTGAGCCAGCCACACAGAAAAAAGAGTAGAGGGTCACAAAGCATGATATAATGGACCAGTCCTGGAAGTAGCTTATATTTTTTCCAGTCTCATTTTGTTGGCCGGAACTGGGTCCCTGGGCCACACTTGGATATGCAGTCTAGATGCATCCAAAAATCAAATAGAAGGTTCAAACAGTTTCACTCTCCTTGTTCACCAGGGTCTGTCGAGGACCGCAACTTTACTTCTGTGTGTGTGTGTGTGTGTGTGTGTGTGTGTACACATTCATGCATGTACCTATGTTTTCTCTTAGGTAGTAGGATAATGCACTTTTATTTTCTCACATCTTTCCATAGTTAAAATTTTTCCAGAATTTTTATATTACTTTCATAATAAAAAAAGTTTTAAAAAGATATCAACGCTGAGATTCCATTAT
The DNA here is from genome assembly GCF_024362965.1 of Panthera pardus. Lineage (NCBI taxonomy): Eukaryota > Metazoa > Chordata > Mammalia > Carnivora > Felidae > Panthera > Panthera pardus. Next base: position 15,348,497 of record NW_026526654.1, on the reverse strand, counting down.
GTAATTCCTTTATATTTTTCTTTTTTCCCTCCAAATTCAACTAATATGAATATAAAGTTAAAAGTAGAAATACCTAATTATGGACAAGACATATTTTCTATAATGAACCCATATCTGAACTGAGGTTGAGTTTGAAAGAAAGAGATTATTCATGATATACAAGTAAATTCTGGTATGCTTTATATATAACACATTAATTATTAATTAGCAAATGTATATTTTTGTTTTCTAGAGAGCAAAATGTATATATCACATATATAGCAAAAGCGTACATATATTTTATATATTTGTATATATTATACAGTTATATATTTATGTATTTATATATAAAATATATGTACGCTTTTTATATTTTATATATAAATACATAAATATATAACTGTATAATATATACAAATATATAAAATATATGTACGCTTTTGCTATATATGTGACATATACAATATACGTACATAATTCTAGGAACATTCCTTTGAACCATCAATGGAATGTTCACCAACAAGGTTTGTCTCTGTCTCAAAGCCCTCTTCACTGTATGGTAGTTAAAAAGAGTATAAAGGGACAGAAAGAAAAAACACTGCATGAAAGAAAGGGTACATTCTAAGAGATCAAAGTCTTCCCCAGCATTCCCTGAGTCAAAAGTACCAAATATCAACAAGGAAGTTCTCTGAAGCAAGAGAGAACATGGCTCAAGAACGTCCCGAATCAGGCATTCAGCAGAAGTGACCACATGTCAGCAGCCCTCTCAGCACCCAGGGGACAAATCCAGTCTCCATAGATGGGGAAAATGAGGTGAAAGTCTCAGACATCTTTTTCCACCTGACTCTTAAAGTGCCCGCAGGTGCCTAAATCGCCTGCTTTCCTGCGAGGTCTTAAAGAAAAGCATCAACATGCGAGCACCGACGGGCATAGAAATGTTCCTGAGGACCCAGATGGCTTGTGTGTATGGCACTGACCAGCCCACCTTGATGTACCTGTGAATACAGGACACAAAGTACAGAGAAGACCCACTTCCCTTTACCATTACTTTCCCTTGTACTGCCTGGAGGCAGAAGTTACTGCTTCCAGACATGGCCAGCTTCACCTTGACTGATGGTTTTGCTTGTACCATTACCCTCCTGCTTGTGGGGACCACGTCTACACCAGGCTGGAGTCTCAACCTGATGAACTCCAGGAAGGGGAAGAGAATTACAGAATCTGGCCGGCTCGGAGGATGTAAGGTCATGTCTGTGGGCAAGATCTCTGTTCCCTGCTGTCACCAGGAATCTTCGAGAACCATTTGACCCACCAGGCTTTCATCTGTGTGGGCATTGCTTCAGCTCTGTTCAACGTATTTCACAAACGTCAATTCATACTTTGGCAGCAACCATTATATATATTCTTTTCCTTTTTGACGTTAAATATTTTATACATCTTTTTTTTTCCATGTAGTATTAGAAAAGCCAATAAATGGAGAAAAAAAAAATCTATGTAACATTTGGGAAAGGGATATACTGTAGTGTTTTTTCCTCCCCTCCCCTCCTCCTCCTCCCCCTCCTCCTCCCCCTCCTCCTCCTTCTTGTAGTTAACACCAGCACCTGCCTGTCCCTTTCATGGGTAGCCCCACCTCAGATCAATTGGTACAAAGTTATTGTGTGTGATCTCAGGAGACAAAGCCAGAGGGAGGCTTTTAAAACACTGGTTAGTTTGTTTCCTCAACATGAATGATCCCACATAGGAGAAAAAATAGATAAGTGATCCATCCCCATGGCCTGGAATAGATTCTTTTTGGAAAGTATGAAAGAGACAAGTATATTTGAGAACAGTGGTAACCTTTTAACCACAGGAGGAAAAAAAAAAAAAAAAAGACTAACAAATTATACACTGGAGGTAGCTGTGTAGAATAAAATGCCAGAAATTGTTTTTCTAAAATTATTTAAAAGTAACTGTTGGCAGTATTGTGTAATTCATTTCCTGGGGGGAAAAATGAAGGGCACACACGTTTAAAAGACAGGTATCCTCTGGGCACCTGGGTGGCGCAGTTAAGCGTTCGACTCTTGATCTCGACTCAGGTCATGATCTCACAGTTTGTGAGTTCGAGCCCCATGTGGGGCTCTGCACTAATGGTGGGATTCTCTCTCTCCCTCTCTCTATGCCCCTTCCCGACTTGTGCCTACACATGCTGTCTCTCTCTCTCTCTCTCTCTCTCTCTCTCTCTCTCTCTCAAAATAAATAAATAAACTTTAAAAAATAAAAGAGAGGTACCCTGATCTGTGCTCACTTAGTACTGTCACACGTATGACCCACTCAAGCCCTGGGGTAAAGAAGGAGAACTGAGGCTGATACCTTCAGTTGTCAGTTACATGCGCTCAAAAGGGGGGGTGAAGCCACACGGCAGGGCCCCAGGAGCCAGGCCCGGGCGGAAAGCCCAAAACTGTGAGTTCTGTGCTTTGCTCAGACACAGATTTCAGGTGTGATCTCAGACAAGTCACTTAACCGTTATTAACTACTTAATTATTCCACCTATAAAAGAAGGCTTAGTGAAACCGGCAATATAAAACTTCAGAGAGAAAATAATGAAAGAGGGTCTATTCAATGAAGCATTTGGGCGATTTTCTCAAAAAGGAGTAAGAAATTGTGTCTCCAACTGCTATTTAGTTTCACTGGTTCAGTCTCTGGGCCGGAAAAGGATTTGGAATTCCTCGGTTGTAACTGTCTCCGATGCTTCATTTAAGTGATGATATTCAGTAATATCTTGGTAAATCAAATCTTCTGCTTTCCGCTGAGTTAAAGTTTTAGGATCTTTTTTTTTAAAATTGGTTTGAGGTTTTTATTTATTTTTGAGACAGAGAGAAAGCATGAGCCAGGGAGGGGCAGAGAGAGAAGGAGACAGGGTCTGAAGTGGGCTCCACGCTCACAACAGAGAGCCCAATGCCGGGCTCGAACTCGTGAACTGGGAGATCATGACCTGAACCAAAGTCAGATGCTTAGCTGACTGAGCCACCCAGAGGCGCCCTGTTTAGGATTACTTTAAATGTCTAAGGAAGACTTCTCAATTGAGAATTTACAGGCCTGTCTCCATATTTCTATACCCTTATACCAGACACTTGCTATAACACATATGCTAGTTTAAAAAAATAATAAATATAAATAAATAAATAAATAAATAAATAAATATATAAATAAAAATATAAAATATAAAATATAAAATATACATATAAAATTTTAAAATTTTAGGGGCCCCTGGGTGGCTCAGTCGGGTAAGCTTCCGACTTCAGCTCAGGTCATGATCTCACGGTTTGTGAGTTCGAACCCCGCGTCAGGCTCTGTGCTGACAGCTCAGAGCCTGGAGCCTGTTTCAGATTCTGTGTCTCCCTCTCTCTCTGACCCTCCCCCGTTCATGCTCTGTGTCTCTCTGTCTCAAAAATAAATAAACGTTAAAAAAAATTTAAAAAAATAAAATTTTAAAATTTTAAAAATATAAAAAAATAAAAAATATAAATAAAAAATATAAACAAATAAATAAATAATATAATCTAGTATAAACTAGATATGGAAATCACTATCCTATGAGTCAGTTTAACTTTTAGTTTACCCATAAGTAGGGCTGATACATACAACACAGGATGCCAGTTAATTTTATGTTTCAGATAAATGATGGATTTTTTTGGAGGTTAAGTATATCTCGTGCAATGTCTGGGATATGCTTATATCAAAAAAAAGCTCTTTGTTTTGTAACATTCAAATTTTACTCCGCACCTGGTAATTTTTTTTTTCTTTTTTGCTAAAAAAAACTTCCAGGAAACATACCAAACTCTTTTGCCAAACCTCAGTGGTCCATCCCTGAAACTTTTTGCGCTGGGCTGCTACCCAGCCCCTCAGTCTCCCCTCTCTTGATGAGTGATCATCACCAATCAATCAACGTTCCAAAGAGGTAAAGCCTCTTTCCATCTCACTTCTAAACATCCTGTTGACTTATTGATTTGTTAGTTTTCCAAACTGCTTCTAGGTCACCTTCCATTTTATTTTTTGCTTGCCTTTGTCCTCGGGCTGACCTCAACTGTTGGTGCATTATATAAATGTTCATATCAACCCAGCTTTTAATCATTCTGATCTCTCAAAGGTTGTGCCCACGTCATATAAATGCTTTAGGGAATTTGTAAGATGTTTTGTTTTTGCCACACACAAGGACTCAGATGTTGATAGCATACCTAAAAGGGTCACAGAGAGAGAGAGAGAGAGACAGAAGGGGAAAGAGAGGGAGGGTCACATAAAATGCAAACACGCTTTAAAAAGAAACAAATTTGAAAGAAAAACAGAGAAGGGATTTTCTTCTACTTCATCTTTAATCTTTTGTATGGAGCACTGGTCATTCTTCCATGAATATCTTTCTGTTGACATATTTTAAGATTTAGGATATGTGTTAACTATTTATAAAAATGTTGACCTTGTTAAGAGAACTTCTTAAGGCAACTTCCTTACACTTGAAATAGCAAAACCAAGATATTAAAGCCTTTTGAACGGCTAGGAACAGGTTCCAATTACTGCTTCTTCTGACCAATAATGGCTAATTTGTTCCTATATTCTGAGCATGAAATGTCCTTCTAACTTCTTATTTTTTTTAATAACACACCTTTCATGCAGGAAAAGCCTCCAATAAAGAGTTAGCAATAAAATAAATAAATCTTTTTATTGAGAAGACAATAATAGAATATCATCGTTTTGTATTGTCCTTGTCTCCTCATTTCTTTTATATAATAAGCATAGGCTTTCTCTTTGTTATAACTCATGCGAATGAGAAATTTGGGAATGCTTCTAAGTCTATCCAAACTTGTTGACACAATTCTCTGCTACTTTTTAATATGCAAACATGATCAAACTTTCTGTGAAGAATTAAGAAAGTACCCTCCATCAAGTTTTTTTTTTTAACCAATAGACCAAAATTTGGTCAATAATACTAATCCTCAGTATTCAGTAAATGCTGTGGCAACTGTAGGAACTAGGGAAGGAAGAAAGGGAAGAGGAAGGAAGGAAGGAAGGAAGGAAGGAAGGAAGGAAGGAAGGGGAAAGAAAGAAAAAGAGAGAAAGAAAAAGAGAGAAAGAGAGGAAAAGGGAAGGGAAGGGAAGGGAAGGGAACGGAACGGAATGGAAAGGGAGGGAAGGAAAGGAAGGGAAGGGAAGGGGAGGGAAGGAAAGGAAGGGAAGGGACGAAGGAAAGGAAAGAGGAAGGAAGGAAGGGTAAGGACTCTTGTCAAGGAGCTGTCGGCCACTGCCACAGGACAGAGGTCACTAGGAGGTAGTTTATTCCGGTGGTGAGACGGGGCTGTAGCTAACAGTTCAGCAATACAGAAACATGGCCAATGACATAAGTTATTTGATGGTTTTCTTTAAGGATAATATTAACTTATTTTGGAAAAAGTAATTTTGCTTTCCACGTTCTTATTGTTTTATCTAAATGATATTGTTCAAAGTGTCTCATTGAGACAATGAGCAGAAGACCAGTGAATATTTCAGTTTATTTTTTGCATGCACGTACAGAAGCAATGATATAACCTTACTTCTTATCTGTGACCCATAACATCCTAAAGCCTCCACACTCTTCACGGTTTGCACGGATAAGTCAATGATTATTGTTCAACTTCCCATGCACTAACCACTCAAAACTGGCATTTTCTGGATCTCTTAGAAAATTAACATTTAAGATTATGCTTTTGGGAATAGAAAGGTCAAGGACTTTCATAATTTACTTCTCATATTTTTTTATAAAACAGTCACAGTCAAAGACTTCTTATACTTTATATGTGTATTAGTTTGATAAGGCTGCCATTGAAAGTGCCATAAATTTGGTGCCTTGACAGACATATATTTTCTCATAGATCTAAAGGCCAGAAGTCTGAAATCAAGGTGTTGGCAGACCTGTGTCCTTTTGGAAGGCTTTAGGGGAGAATCTGTTCCATGTCTTTCTCTTAGCTTCCTGTGGTTGCCAGTGACCTTTGGGGTTCCTTGGCTACAAATATACCACTCTACTCTCTCTGCAATTATCTATAGAGGAGACAACTCTCTTGTAAGCCAGACATGACTGAGTTTTAACGCTTAAAATGCTGAATAGAGACAGATGACCCCCTTTAGGGGTGAGAAGGTGAAGTGTAGGGAAGTGTAGAAATTTCAAATCAGAAACTTTGAAGCTTTAAAGCTTCAAAAATTAAAATTAACCCGGAGGCTATAGATGGAGGAATGAGTGAATAATTTCAAGAAAGAGCAATTTTATTTATTATTTTTAAATGTTTTTATGTATTTTAGAGAGAGAGAGGACATGCATATGGGATGGAGGGGCAGAGAGAGAGAGGGAGAGAGAGAATCCTGAGCAGGCTCCACACTCAGAGTGAAGTCCTACAGGGGGCTTGATCCCACAATGGTGAGATCATGACCTGAGCCGAAATCAAGAGTCAGATGCCTGACCGAGTGAGTCACCCTGGCACCATAAGTGTAACATTTTAAATAATTGATTATAGTATTAAGAATTCTACTGAGGGGCGCCTGGGTGGCTTAGTCGGTTAAGCATCCTACTTTGGCTCAGGTCATGATCTCATGGTTCGTGGGTTTGTGCCCCACTTCGGTCTCTGTGGTTACAGTTCAGAGCCTGGAGCCTGCTTCGGATTCTGCCTCTCTCTCTCTCTCTCTCTCTCTCTCTGCCCCTCCCCCACTCATACTCTGTTTCTCACTCTCTCTCAAAAATGAATAAACACTAAATTTTTTTTATTTTTTTTTATTTTTTTTTTTAAACGTTTATTTATTTTTGGGACAGAGAGACAGAGCATGAACGGGGGAGGGGCAGAGAGAGAGGGAGACACAGAACTGGAAGCAGGCTCCAGGCTCTGAGCCATCAGCCCAGAGCCCGACGCGGGGCTCGAACTCACGGACCGCGAGATCGTGACCTGAGCTGAAGTCGTAGGCTTAACCAACTGAGCCACCCAGGCGCCCCTAAAATTTTTTTTAAAAAAAGAATTCTACTGAGATACAAGAGCTTCAAGTAGATTTATAATTCTGTTGCTACTGTTGTAAGTTTATGTAGTTTTTTTCCTGTGCATTCCAAGATGGCTACCATATTTTGTACATAAAAACCATGAATCATAATCTGTATTAGTTTCCTAGGGTTTTTGTAACAAACTACACAAACAGGGTGGATTATAGCAATGGAAATGTACTCTCTCACAACTCTGGAGGATAGTTCAAAATCAAGTGTCAGCAGAGCCATTGGCCCTCTGAGACTCTCAGTAGAATTCTTGTTCGTCTCTTTCCTACTTCTGGAGGTGGCCGTGAAGCCCAGACTGCTTGACGGTCTCTGCCTCTGTCATGACCCGACTGTCCCCTGTGCACCTGTGTCTCTTCACCTCTTCTCTTTTTTAATGTTTATTTATTTTTGAGACAGAGAGAGACAGAGCATGAACAGGGGAGGGGCAGAGAGAGAGGGAGACACAGAATCGGAAGCAGGCTCCAGGCTCCGAGCCATCAGCCCAGAGCCCGACGCGGGGCTCGAACCCACGGACCGTGAGATCGTGACCTGAGCTGAAGTCGGACGCTTAACCGACTGAGCCACCCAGGCGCCCCTCTTCACCTCTTCTCTTAAGGACACCCACGGTATTAGGTTAGCACCCACCTTAATCTTAACTTGACTGTATTCGCAGAAACCCTACTTCCAAATAAGGTCATTTTCACAGGTATTGGGGGTTAGTTCTACAGAGCGTTTTGGGGGGGGGCACAGTTCAACCCCTCACCGTCTGTTCTGTGAGTTGCAACTTTTGCATGAGGTCCCCTTTAACGTGTCATATGAAGCTGATGTGGCTTGCCTGAAAGTTGGTCGCTTGACTGTCTGAGTTATGTTTTCGGGCACCGATGAAGTACTTTCAAAATGTATTTTAAAAACAATTTTTTTTTAATAAGAATGGACTCCCAGCCTATTTGGCGCTGAGAATCCCTCCAGGATGTGCTAATTTGGTGGGAGCGGCCAAAGTTAGCCATTCCCCATCATTTCACAGGGTCTATGTGGTATTTGCTACCCATTTTGTAGGTAAAATAGAATTAAGCAGAGTTTTATTTAATACATTATTTTCACGATGCCTTTTCATGCAGATAATCGGAAACACCATAAGGTACCCAAACTGCCATGCAGACTCATCGATGCCAAACATAACTTTCCATAGGAATAAATATCTCACTATATATTAGAAATTAAGTGATCCAAGTCTCTGGTGTTTTTTTCTGAAAAATTCTATATTCGGTTCTGCTTTTTGCTTCAGTTGTCTATCCTAAGAAATGCTTTTAGTAATGTACATAAAACAGAAAAATTACCAGCTCTGAAAATGGCTTAATGATCAATTATTTTCATGTTAGAAGTGGCATCGAGATAGCTCTGAATAGTTTTATTAACTTAAAAACTTTTCTCTTTCAAATTTATTTATTTTGAGAGAGAGAGAGCTAGTGGGTCAGGGGCAGAGAGAGAGAGAGAGAGAGAGAGAGAGAAAATCACAGGCAGGAGCCACACAGTGTGGAGACAGACATGGGGCTGAAACTCACCAACTGTGAGATTATGACCCAAGCCGAAGCTGGAAACGTAACCAGCTGAGCCACCCAGATGCCCCTGAATAATTTTAATATACTAATTATTTATAAAGATAAATTGGAGGTATTTCTGAATGAATTCTAAAATTTTGAGGTAAATTTCTCAATCATTTTGGACATGAATTTAAATCATTTTTGGACATGAATTTAAATATTGTAAGATTTCCATTTGCATACATGTTCATTGTTCAACAAATATCCCACAAATCACTCAAGAATTGGAACTTTTATTACAAATTTGGGCTTATAGTATGTAGAGAAGAGGCACCAATCTGTCTTTTTCTTCTGGCCCACAGGGCTCCTGCTTTCTTCGTAAGGGGAAATCTCATGAATTGTCACAGACTCTGGCCTTAGGTGACTTCCTCAGCCTCTCGCTCGCTCCCCTTCCGTGTCGGTGAGACAGAGGGAATCCGATTAGGTTCTTTTTGAGCTATGAAATGCAGAGACGTTAACCAAATCAGTTTTGAAATGCTTGTGGATGATCTTGCTTTATAAAAACACACTTGGACAGTTAAGTGTTTAGACAGAGCTTAATGAAGAGGGTGTGTGAAACAGCAGAAACCGCCCAGGCCAATTCAGGCATGAAAAATTAGACAGTGGACCAGAGTGGCACACAGTTGCCTTCATTCTGGGAACAAAAACCTGTGTGTGACTAACCAATAATCCACCCCACCATTTACAAGGGCGATTAATTAACTGGGAATGCGTGATTCTCGAATACAAACTTGTTCTTATTCAATGTGAGTCACGCAATACAAATTAACGTTGTCTCGTAGACTTACAATTCTTATGAGTCAATGTCAAAAGACCCGCGGTCTCCCGTTGCTGTATCTCTTCTAAAAGGAACAGAGTTCACGTGAAGAAATCTCATCAGGAGTTGTCAAACTTAACTCAAGCCACAGCTCATCTAGCCCGTGCCACATTTTATCATCATCATGCACCCTAGTTTGGTCATTATGCCCTTAGGTGCCCGAAGGTATTTAGAAAACAACAAGACAACTCCATTAAGACTGGCACATTCCCAGAAATCCAGATGCTTGAAGGCAGTGTGCATGAAAGGGTTGGCAGAACCAGCATCCGGTTCATTAGACGTCCGAGGTGATCGGTGGAGAGTCAAGAGCGTCCGTTGGGGATGTGTTACCCAGCGGCCGTGATTTAGGAGGGGCCAGTAGAATGGCACATAAAAGAGAACTGTTCGGGAAAGTGGGTGATGGGGACTGATATTTAAAAGGTGCTGGGCAATCCTCAAGCTCTTTCTTCTTTATTATCTTCTCTGCCTTCCATAGCAATTCTCAAGGTAAGCCTCACATGTGCTTCCATCAGAACTAGCAATGTGGCCGTGGTGACCCCAGTCAGTCAGGGCCCGAGCTGAGACTAGCACCTGATCCCTTGACTCAGGTGCCTGAAACTTTCCAGACTGTTTGAGGAAACAGTGCCCAGATAACACTCCATTAGTAAAGTATGATCCAGATACCATAGTCCCATACAGAAATATGTGGTCTTAATTATCTAGGTATTTTCAGTTAACAGTTATATTGTCCAGATATTTTCATAGCACTGAAATTATCTAAAGATTTGAATAACATTCAGACTATCTACATACTTATCTACTGGCTTTATTTGGCCTGTACCGTTACCGGAAAAATTACGATTCCCAAAATTCTGTATTAAACAAAATGGAAAACCAGTAAAGAAAACCAGCCCAATGCATGTGCTTACTAGACATCCGGATGACCTGGACTGACCCAGACAAATAGGGTGGGGTTGCTAGAGCAAATCATCAAGGCTGAATGTATCTTTGGGTAAGTTGTTTGGAGCAACCAGATACCGTCCAAAAAAAACGTAATCAGCTTAAAAATATAAGGAAAACCGGAGGATAAATATGTAACTTCTTAAGTGCTTCCTGCTTGTCACAAAGCCACCTCTACAGGAATCGGGGGAGAGGAGGAGACAGACATTGCCTGGGGGCAGACCAGATGGGAGGCATGAATCTACCAGCTGTCTACTGACCAGCTTCAAAAAAGTCACAAAAACCTCTCCGGGCCTCAGTTTTCTCATCTGTAAAATGAGGATAGAAATGGAACGAACTGCATAGAGCTGCAAATGAAATAATACTCCGTGAAGAGCCTGGCCCATGGTAAGTGTTCAATAAACATTAGCTACGCGATGTCAAGTCAATGTGCACAAATCAGTGGGACACAAAGATGTTTCCTCCTCTGAATTTGAAGCCTGTCTGTGGCACAAAATAATGCTGTGCTTCGATTTCTAGTTAACTCCTTCCTCACTACGTTCTCCTAATGAGCTCATGGACTAATGTTTAGATCACCTCTCTAGTGTATTCCTATCCCTGCAGAATCGGCTGGTGTGATCAGTGACCTATTGTAGCACGTGCTAAATAAACTTCTGTTGTAGGGACTCAGGCACAAGATTTTAGCAATAGAATCGTGCGAAATGATTCAGTTGGATCGAATTTAAACTTCGATTTCCCCACACCACTCAGAATGTTTTTCATTGGGGCAAAAATGGAGACCCTTTGAGAATATAATAAAAACTATGGAGAGTTGCATCATATAGATCTATAGAATCTAACCCTGGGGTTTGAAAATGTAATGCCTAAAACCTGCGGTGGATTTCGCAAAAATAGAGCTAAAAATCTGTTCATCTCACTTTGGGCGTTTCGGTAAGTTGCCAGTATTATCGGTATATAACATGGCGAAAGACAGAAAGAGAAGGTCAATGGATGTGCTGTTTTTTATTTACTGTTTAAAGGAAATTAACTTACTTTTCTTCATTTTGTATTGACCCGCAATATTGCTTTTTTGAATAATTAGTTACAAAATTCACTACTCTACATCAACGGCATATGTTAAGTCCTAAGGATTTTTGAGTCGCTGGCAGAGAATATCCTTTTCTGATTCCTGAACTTAAAGCAGCTAGGCATCGATTTGGGGATTAGAGGAAGACAAACCAGTGAAAGCATGAGCCTGTCACTTGACATTCAGTGTTTGTACTGGAGGACACGAAGCTCCATGGAGACGGTGACTTTGACTTCGCCAGAGTCGGATGGCTCCCAAGGTTGTATATATCAGGTTTTTCACCTTTCTGTGTCTTTCTTTTCGTGGTGCTCCATTGTCCCTCTTTCTCTTCCTGAAAAAGCGACCTAGTACCTCAGTCCTTCTAGAATCTCTATGGCCTTCCTGTTTCCATAAGAGCTAAAACCCTTTCCTCAGGGCTTATGATGATTGAGCTCCTGGTGTTGACCCAAACTGGAATTAACAGGGTGTCACCAAGCAAGCCTGCCGCTCAGGATAGAAAAGGTTGCTTAGACCTCATTTGGAACCTCGCTAAGCACAGTGGGTTGGCTCAGCTTTAAGTCGCGCAAACAAAATAACAAGAGCCTCAGGGCTGATTTTCTTTGAACTTCTGGGCCCCACCTGAAAACAGCAGCGAGTTCCCATAGTCACAGGCGGGTCAGGAATTTGATTGTCTAACATTCCTCAGCATTTTATAGCCTTCATCATTATGAGAATGAGATCATTCAAAGGAGCACTCCACAAGCAACAGTTTCAAGAATTACGATCACAGCATCTGTTAACACTAACGACTGGAGAATGGCTGACGGGCGTGGAAAAAGCACGTGCAAGAGCCTTCTTCAACGCTGACTCGATCCAGACACGTGCATTGATAAACAGCGCCAGTAATTGGAGCAGGAAAAAAGAGAAGGCATCGGAAACAACGAGCATTTGGTCATTGTGTCATACGGAGGTCTGAGCAGCGACTGAAGAGGGAAGGCTGGTAGGGGTCCCGGTCGGGGACTGTTTGAGGGGCAAAGAGCATCAGGCTGGGCCCCGCCTTCCTCAGCCTGGCGCACAGTCAGTGGTGGTCACTTTCTTCCTGCGGGCTCAGCCTTGCCCAGGCCCCGAGGCAATCCGGGCACAGCCTGGCTCACGAGAGCCACCCCCCAAGTCCAGGGCGGAAGGCCATTGGGTGTCTGTGTGCCACAGAGAGCAGGTATAAGATGGGAAGCTCGGGGAACCCAATATTTACTTGGATGTGCAGGAGGCCAACGGAAGGCACTGTCCAGTTCACAGGAAAGCTTATCTACAGAGTCTGTCCATGTGTGGCTTTCCCACTCTTGTCTCTTACACACAGGTACGCACACAGTTCTTAGTAAAATATCACACCCACACAGTTCTTAGTAGAATACCGTCTCTTCACAAAGTACGTCGTCTAAGCCTTCACGTGGCTGGTTGGATACAGCATCCCAAATTCAAGCAAGGCCAGGGGGTAAGTGGGCAGGCACCCCAGGACGGGGGAGGGGTGGATCAAGCCCAGGAAGGTGGGCCAGGACAGAGGTCAGGAACACAGGGTCAGACAGTGGGGAGCACAAGTTTCTGGAGCTTCTTTCTTTCTTCCTTTTTTTTTTTTTTTTTTAACGTTTATTTTTCAGAGAGAGGGAGAGAGAAAGGGCGCGTGCTCACGCTCTGGGGAGGAGGGGCAGAGAGAGAGGGAGACACAGAATCCGAAGCAGGCTCCAGGCTCCGAGCTGGCAGCACAGAGCCCCATGCCGGGCGCAAACTGGTGAACCGCGAGATCATGACCTGAGCCGAAGTCAGAGGCTTAATTGACCGAGCCGCCCAGGCGCCCCGAGTTCTGGAGTTGCTTAAGCAGCATCTAAACAGCTCAGAGATGCAGCATTGGGTACTAGCCATGCCAGCAATGAGAGTGAAGGTGAAGAAGCAGGAGGCAGGAGATGGAACCTGGTTCCTCAGCTTTGCTCCTTTTTAATCAAAGTTTCCCTAGCTAAATGACGCCCTTTCTCCCAAGCTTTTTCCTCTTTACTATAGCAGACTGGGTCTAACTGGAGCCAATCTAGTGTGTCCCAAGCATCACGCCTGCTGTCTGTTAGGCCCTTCATGAGCACCTGCTTACTTGGACGGAGCCAACCTCCTCGTGGTCCTGCTGCTTTCTCTGCTTAGAAGTCGGACTGTTTTGTGGGTGCGAAGCTGCCCAAGGCCCCCGACGGCTCGGCAGAGGGGATGGAACCAGGCGTGGGAATCTCACGGTCACTTGGGTAACTCGGGAAGAGCACTAATGAACATAAAGGACCCCCCCCCCCCAACACCGCCTCAAACCAAGTCTAGTAATTTCTGGCTGAAGACTAAAATGCGAATTTACATGAAATGTCATTCTCATCGGAGACCTGTTAGGATGGGAAAATTAGGTTGGTGTCATTGTAAATACCAAGATACCACGACCGCTGGGGTGTGAGGCAGCTTGGAAGTTTTGGTGGAAGAGACGTGGAAATGGCGGCCATGGGTCACCGTCCTTCCCCTCCCCCCCTCCCCCCCCCCCGAGCAATAGGTACCATTTTCAGGGCTGTGTCAGCCACTTTCAGCAACGCCCAGTCCTCCACCACATGCCCAGGGACGAGGACACCCTCCCAGGATCTCCTTGACCCCGGAGACTTCCTCAAGGGCTGATTTTTGTTCGGTTGAGATTTCAGAGACTATGTAGACCTTGTGTGCTGGCACAACGACTGTTGATCCTGAGATATAATCTGAGATATACTTCTTTGTAAAAATTGTGTTTGTGGAGGCAGTGAGTTTGCTTTCTTACCAGGGTAGGAAATGGCAGGGCTTTTAGCTTCAGAGAAGAATGTCCCTGATGGTTTGTAGCTCACAATGGATTTACAAGGAATTTTAAGCCTAGAAGACACAGAAGCCTAGATGAATTTGCCCAGAGATAATCTCCTTCTGATGCAGGGCCTTCATTGTATCTCTAGACATTGGTCCAAAAATCTTAGCTGCTTAGCTTTGAACGAGTCAAAAGCCTCTTGCAAAAAAGGTTTTGTTAAACGCTTTATTATTTTGTAATTTTTAAACAGACTGTATGGGATGGATGTTTAAAACATGAAGAAATTGTTACATTATAATTAAATATCAAAAAGTATAAATTTCCATATAAAATATGATATCATCTGTCAAAACCGCTATAAAAGGGTAGTCACTGGATCGTATCCCAGAAGACTTCTGATACAAAGACCACGGTTGTCCAGGGAACAGACTATTAATTGCATTTAATCTGTTCAAAAGTGGAGTTGATAGCACCACACTAATCGAATCTAGATTTCTGTCTACTGCTACATTTCTTCCTTGCTCGGAGTGATATGCTTCAGATATATTTCCACTCCAGGACAATTACCTGTCTCAGAGCTCTCAGCCTGTCGGGATCTATTAGTGAGTCCTGCTGACCACCCACTTATGCCTCCAATGAAACAGGACGGCGTCATGGATGCCCGCTCACAAGGAGAACGGAAGAGAAATTTTCGGGCCCGAGAACAAATGTGTCTATGGGCTAATCTGAAAAACCAATCACCGTAGAGTAAAACTAGACATCGAAAATATCACCTTGCGAAATGTGATCCTGAATATCTGATGTGCAAAGTTTTGTTTCTGATTTTGAAGGGAAGCAAACCACCTACCAAACAAGGCATAGAGCAAATAGACGGACAGAGCCTACAATCGCATCCTGAGTTAGACCTATAGGATTCAAATCCAGACAACGGTACCAAATTTCTTAAGTATTCAGAGCTGTTTCCCCATCTGTAAGATTGAGACTTTTTTTACACTACCAGCCTCATGGGCTTATTTGCGAAGTAACCCAAAAGTAAGATTTCGTATTACTATGAAATAATCCATGTAACGTTCGGAGCCTCCTACAGCATACGCTGTTAGCACTCAACAAGCTAGCTAACCATCGTTGTTACTATCTTATCGATTTACTTTGGGTAACATGAAAATTGCTGACATATGACAGGCTCTCGGCAATCACAACCACATTACTTTTTTCATTATGGGATGTTTTACAATTGAAAGGACACCTGACCCGTATAAGTTCATTTAAGCTTCGCATGAAGTCTGCAGAATATATAGGTATCAAATCTAATTTGAGAGACTCTATGAGTCCTTTTCCCAACGACTGTCGGCTAGAGAGGATAGGAAACACAGCATCCTGGGGAAAATTAGGAGCTCTCTCAAAACAGCAACTCAAGGGCAGCAGCTTAGAAATGAAAAGTCACGGTAACTCGTAGGCATGGCCCTCGGCCACATAATAGAAGGATCGTGTCCACCCATGAATGAGGCCACTGGAACTAAATTATGGAAATGCACGGGGGATCAAATTTCAGCTATTCAGTTTCTCAGAACTCTTTGTGCACCGAAGAGATATCTCCTGAATCTTGCATGAGGACAAGCAGGCAGGGAGGTATAAGAGCGCCAGTCTGAGAGCAGACAGGCCTGGCCCTTCCTTCCTGCCTCAGGCTCTTTGTAGCTGAGTGACCACGAAACAGTTACTTTACGCCGTCTCAAAATTCATATTTTCCTCTCTGGAAATGTATATGGCGGGCATCATCACTCTTCTCTTGAGTTTGTCACAAGGACTAGAGAGTCACTTGTGCAAAGAGCTTAGTGTAATTTGTAGAACATATTAAATATTCAGTTAATCATAGTCTTCACAGTACTGTTAATAGTTTATAACTCAAATATAAGACTAAGGAAATTTAAATAGTCTAAGAACCCCCCAGCCAATAAACAATTATACTAAACATATGTTACATAACACCAGGGAACTCTGGTCTTAGGGATACCAAGGTCCTCAGGAGACCAAAACCAGCCGTGATCTCTCGTCCTAGAGGTGATCTTGCAAACAGTCACTACCATGGCTCTTACAGCACGTTCAGGTCAAGTGATGCGATGGGTGAAGATTTTAGGGGCCATGATATCTCAGAGGGAGTTGGAGGCCATGAGAAAAACATGGGAAGAAGGAAAGAAACACACATGTTGTGTGCTTCCTATGTTCCAGGCCGTGTTAATTTTCAAGGATAAGTCCGTTTAGTATCAACCCAGGGGGGTCACTCTTGCTGCTCCCATCTTGCTCATGAGAAAACCCAAGCCCTGCTATTGACTGATGGGATAGTCTTCTGTTGGAAGGATGACTTGGGATTGGACTCCTGGAGTCTGAAGCTTCCAAGTAGTGGTGAAGAGACACAAAATTGTAGCTTCAAGTGAGGTCTTCGAGCAGCGAGATGAATGACATTTACTCAAACAGTGAAGCTCTACGTGGCCCACCTTCATTGCGGCAGAACCTCACCCCTGCCTCTTCCCTCACACCTCCAGCTCCGCTTTGAGGCTAGTTTGCTTCCTTGGCCTTTTCCACTTCCTAGCCCAAGGTCGGATCCCGTGGGCCAAGCTGGACCAGATCGTCTCGTTGCCCCCGGCGACTGACGGCAGCATTATCTACATGTAACTACACTGTGACCAGGAAAGCTAAGAGGCAGAGTAGCCCATCCGAGGGCACAGTTGGGAGAAAGCTACGCGGTTAGAAGGCACAAACATTAGGACAAGGTCAAAATGTTGGACAGCAGAAGGGAGAGTGCTGCTGGGCGTCAAAGTCCGGACATGCGCAGAGGGCACACCCTGGTGTTCTTCAAGGGCATCACGCCATGTTGACCGCCTCAGAGACCTCATTCACCCCCATACCCATCCCTCTGTGACATGATCCCTGTGGCAGTGTCCAGATCTCTGGTTCATAAGTCAGCTGTCCACTGGATAGGTCCATGGCAGGCGGCAGCATGAGCTTATTGACTCCCCTTGTCACCCCCCACCCCCCCAAAGCAATGTCCTCTTCCTCCATTATCTTATCCTCCATATTCTATAATTTCTGTTAATGAACCCATCAACTTCCCTCTCACACAGGCTAGAAACATCAGTCACCTTAACGTTTTCTTCATTTCACTCCACATTCAAATACCGCCTTCTTGTTTTTTGGTCAGGCATGCTTCTAGAAACTGGCTTCCCACGACCTAGCTCTAGACTGGGTCTGGGCATGGTCTGGGTCTTGAGAGCTGTCCCACTGGGCACAGGTTCTTCACTTGCCAGTTCCACCCTCCAGGGTGGCCTTGCTGACGGTCACATGCAATCACACCCCCTCTAGCTTCTCCTCAGTCATTGGTTCCCACTGCCTCCCAGCCTGAGGCTCTGAGCTACAGCCTCATCTCCATCTCTAGAAGCTGCTGCAAGCTCAGCCTCTGCTTCCTGCCTCACTCCCCACTGCAGCAAAGCCCTAGTGTCTCCCCAACACACCATGACCTGAGTGCCCTTGCCTTTGTGTGAGCCAAGTTCTGTGCCTGGGACTGCTTTCCAATGACACCAAGCTCAGAACTTGACCTACTGTCTTTCTTACTTTAGACAAGAATCCTCTGGAGTACCCACTAGGATCTCCTTTTCTCACAAACAAAAGTACAGAGATAGATGAAGCAGATTCCACAAGGTCATAGTACTAGTAAGAAGTGGAGACCAGATTACAACCTTGGCTCTCTGTTTGGATCACCAGCACTTTCTACAGCTGGAAAACTCCTGTGCACCCTTCCATGCCCATGTTCCATATCATCTCTGGAAAACCTTCATCTGGTCCATAGACAAAATGATCGATTCCGCCTTCTGCTCTCAAAACATTTTGTTCTTTTTCCTGTTATACTTATCATACTATATCATAATTATTTATTTTCATGTATTTACCCCCTACCAGATGTATGTATCCCCTCCAGGAGGATTTGAACCTTTTCAGTCTTACCAGAAATAGTCCAAATCTCCTGACATGGAATAATCAACAAATATTTATTAAGGTGAGTGAATGGATAACTGAATTAAGAGATAATTAAGGGGGAAAAAAAAAAAAACACCAAGGGTCATTCATTTGAATTCTTATTTCTCTAGATCTGGTGCTGCTGATTAGAAGTTGCATGTTTTTCCCTTTGTTTCCTATCCCCTGACTGTCCATACGATTTTTTAGCTTTGCTTGCTCTTTCTTAGAGATGATGGCTTTTTCCCTATTCTCTGAAGTCAATAAAATATTGTACAATAAGAAAATATATATTTAATTATATATATATGTACATATCTATATTATTTTTTTAAATCAAGTTTAAGTGGTAATGCTGCTGTTGGAACGAGAAACCGTGAGCTGGGTGAAACTGATGCTGTGACCCAGAAACACCACCAGACTGACAAAAATCAGCATAAAACCCTGCCCCTCCTTCCTCATGCTCTAACTACTACCCTTAACACTCCCTTCTGTGCTTTTCCCCTGGCCTAGAACCACACCTTAGTCTCAGAATGTTCCTCCTTCCCATGGGTATAAAGCACACTCCCTTCTGCTTCAAAGAACTCAGGAAGGTCCACCTTCTCGGCCCCAGGAACACATTCTGTTCCCACCAAGAGCCGGTGGCAACTCCCTGGCCACTTCATGGAGAAAATGACTCATGCTTGAAATGGGAGAATTCCCTCATTACAAACCCCAGATGATAGCTATTCTCTCTGATATAAATAATAATTCGTTTGTTCATTCAATGGCCTTGACTACAGATTGTGCAGTCACCTTGGAGTTTGTACATTCCCCTATGCGTTAGTGCTGTTTTTAATTTGGGTTTGGATCGAAAGCTCCTAGTGGGCAAGGATTATGGTTGTTAAGTAACCACTCATCTTGGATGACTGATTAACTTCCAGCATGGCCTGGGCTCTACTGTGCAAAAGGTGTACTACCTTTCACGCCTTCTTGGGCTGTGGTAGGTTTATCTGCAAAATAGTAGTTGAATATCATGCAATATAACATACTAGGTGTTATTTACCTAAAAACATTTGAGCCTTGGGTTCTGGCAAGAATTGTATACTGACCCACCTGATTTTCCTCTATAGTAATTGTTTACTGAGCGGCAAAATTGCTATTCTCGTGATTACGGTAACCGAGACAGGAATTGCTAAAGTCAGATTTTTTTAAAGAAGAGTAAGAGAACTGAAATCACAGAGCCATCTCTCATATAAACACAAAATAAATGTCTTCCTGCAATGGCAAGTAATGGAAAGAGGAGTACACAGTCTGCCAAGTTCATTTACTCGTGTCTTGCTTTTAAAGAGCAGGTGCAAGGCCAGCTGGCTGTTGCCAACACCTGTCTAACACATGATCGTGGGGATGATTAAGTGCCTATCTTAATAACCCTCAGATAGTGGTGGTAAAGTAAAAATAATTGATGATAAACAGCTTAAGGGGTTGAATTCTTGCGTCTTTGTTCCTGAAATGCTGATGGCAGACACAAGATTTGCTCGAGATGTTTGACTCTTGACATTACCAACAGGGACAGGCAATTTTTGCAAAGGGGGTGCCCTATTGCTTCCAGAATGTTCTACTGCCAGGATTTCCAACTACCCCAGGACTCCACTGGCATGCAGGACGTTCATTTATCAAATCCCTCCTGTCTGGGACCAATGTTCACAACAGCATTATTAATATTACATATGAATATATTATTATATTATATCAATATAACCTGGACTTTAAATTCACACTGTTCCATGCAAAATATTGGAGAACATAATGTGGTTAAGAGAGCATCTGGCATCTCGTAAGCACTGGGCACATCTCGGTAGTTGTGGTTACATCATTATTTCTACTTAAGCAGAGAAGGCAGTGTGGTGAGGCCATGTAGACCTTGATGGAGGGCTGCTGTGAACCAGTACCTACCCCCGTGACCTCTGAAATGCTCCAGGAGAGATGTCTGTGACAATTTTCCTTATTCTCATGGGAAATCATGAAGGATGACATTGACCTTCATAAAACAAAACATATCTAATAGATTGAAAGCACTCTGATTTTTCACCTGATTCAGAAACATACGCTTTACTTAACACCCACCCCTACTTAACCCAAGACCTGTGTTCACTCTCTCGGATTCTAATCCTGAGCGGAAATATCGGACACAATTCACGTAAGGTCAGTGAGACTACTCTTCTGCTCTGACTCTGAGATATGGGCTCCCTATTTAATATGAATTTCTAGGCTTGCCTGGCAATCTGACTTCCTGTTTAAATGCCCCCTATCTGAAGCAGTGAACCAGAAGAAATTTGGGACATGAGGCCTTGAATGCCAGCAAAGCGACTGCCCTACTTCTCAGGGGGCAGAAGATGCTGAAAAACAAAATTGCGCACAGAAGACTTTATGTCAGCACAGAATTACACAGGGACCATATCCCCAATCTTCCTGGGTCAGAGACCATGTACCCCTGACTCCTGGCACAGTTCCAGAAAGCGTCCCTTTCACTCTCAAAAGCGTCCTGCTTTGGGTAATACGTTACGAGCTCACTATACTTACCATAAATGCTGATAATGCTTCCTCTGAATTGTTAATTAAAGATTAAAATGTGGTCAGTCATCTCTTATAGGAAGGTAAGAGAGGTATACAAGGCATTCTTTGCCAGATTCAGCAAAAATCGCTGGGTTAAATATTGATCTAGCGATTGTGTAAGCCTCAACGATCTGGAAATGCACTGCTGTGGAACATGTGTGTCCCAGAAGTTGTTCTATTAACGAAGTGTTATTGTAATATGCTCAGATTTTGCTATAGTTTTTCTTAACAATTTATGACTGTAGTTTTAGATAAGCGTTATTGTTCACTCGGCTTTAACATGTAATTTTCTTTCTTCATGCCCCTTCCTGTCCTAATTTCTGTCACTGACCTGTAAGATGGCCCAAGACTTCAACTTCTTCTGTGATCATCATTGTCTTACACCGAGTAAAACCATTTCATATGAGGCCACGCTTAACAGAAGGCCAGCATATTGTTGTTTTTCTGTGAATGTTACATTATAATGACAAAAACACAAGTTATTTTGGAGAGAAAATAGCTAATCTAACTTCCCATCTGGTTTCCAGGAAACATTATCCAGAAGCATTTCCCTAGAAAATGCTAAGTATCTTTGCCGGTTGACCAGGGTTCATTTCAGCTTGATCGTATTAGTTTTACTTCTTTTTCTGTCACTTTTCTCCTGCTTCCAGTACTTTAAGTTTCCAATTAAGATAAGATTTATGGTTTGTTGAAACAGTCTTGTTCAGCTGCCTTCTCCCCCCGACTCATCTGAAAGGTTCTGTGTGGCTTCACGTAACGCAACCCGGTGAGGGGACTGCTCACGTGTGCCTCTATAAAAACAAATGGTGCGTTTCAGTCAATGTTATTTTTAGAAGCTGGGAATAGTTGCGGGTTCCACTGTCCACCATCCACATGTACAAACCCATGCACTGTTGCCTGTTCCCCCCTTGGACAACAATAATACCAACAACAAAAATCAACATACGCTTTGAATGATTAGATTTTCTTTTCATGCAAGAAATGGGAAAATTATAACTAAGTCAAGCACTGTGGGGGGACCAAAAGTTGGATCAACATACAAGTGACGGGGCATTTTCTTTGAGCTAAGAGGAACCCAGACTCAGCATTATTTCATTTGTTTCTTTACACTATGTGATCAGTACAGTTGTCCTTGCTTTTTTAAAATTGATGTTGCATTTTTTAATTTTATTTATTCGGGTCTTTTCTCTTTTCTTTTTGATAAGTCTGGCTGGAGCCTTATCAATTTTATTAATTTTTTCAAAGAGCCAGCTCCGGGTTTCATTGATCTATTTTTTTTTTTTAGTTTCTATATCATTTATTTCTGCTCTAATATTTATTATTTCCTTCCTTCTGATGGCTTTAGGCTTTGTTGTTCTTTTTATAGCTCCTTTAAGTGTAGTGTCAGGTTGTTTATTTGAGACTTTTTTTTCTTCTGGAGCTAGGCTTTTATTGCTATAAACTTCCTTCTTAGGACCACTTTAGTTGCATCCCAAAGGTTTTGGAGCATTTTGCTTTCATTTTCATTTTTTTCTGTCTATTTTTTTCGTTCTTCTTTGATATCTTGGTTGACCCACTTTATAGCAACTTTATCGCCAATAGCCAACCTATGGAAACAGCCCAAGTGTCCACTGATAGATGAATGGATAAAGAAGCAGTGGTATACACAGTAATATAACTCAGCCATAGGAAAGAATGAAATCTTGCCATTTGCAATGATGTGGTTAGAACTAAAGAGTATGATGCTAAGTGAAATAAGTCAGTCAGAGAAAGACAAATACTATATGATTTCACTCATATGTGGAATTTAAGAAACAAATCAGAAAACAGAAAAAAAAAAAAGACTGAGAGGGAGGCAAGCCAAGAAAGAGACTCTTAACCATAGAGAATAAATTGATGGATGCCAGAGGGGAGGTGGGTGGGACGAATGGGGGAAACAGGTGATGGGGATTAAGGTGATGAGCACTGGGCGTTGTATGGACGCGGTGAATCACTAAATTGTGCACCTGAAACTAATATAACACTGTATGTTATCTAATTGAAGTTTCAGTAAAAGCTTTAAAAATATAAAATTTCTTAAAAACAAGTGATGTACCATTTTTATTTCAGGAGAGTAGGTAAAACACGATAACATTTCGATCCTAATCAGGAATTATCAAGTTTTGTGGGTTTTTTTTTAACAGTATAGAATTTTATTTATTTATTTAAAAAAAAATTTTTTTAATGTTTTTATTTATTTTTGAGACAGAGGGAGACAGAGCATGAGCAGGAGAGGGGCAGAGAGAGAGGGAGACACAGAATCTGAAGCAGGCTCGAGGCTCTGAGCTGTTAGCACAGAGCCCGACGCGGGGCTCGAACTCACAGACTCTGAGATCGTGATCTGAGCTGAAGTCGGATGCTCAACTGATTGAGCCACCCAGGCACCCCAGTATAGACTTTTTAAATTGTGGTAAAATATACACCATCTTTATTTACCATTTTTAAATGTTCAAAAGTTCATTATTGTTAAGCATATTGACATTTGCGTGTAACCAATCTCCAGAACTTTTTTTCTTGCAAAACTGGCACTCTGTCCCCTTCAAACAACTCTTCATTTCTCCCTCACCCAGCACCTGGCAAGCATTTTACTTTCTGTGTCTATGAATTTGACTATTTCAGATACCTCGTGTAAATGTAATCATACAGTATTTGTCATTTTGTGACTGGTTTATTTCACTTAAATGAAACCTTGAGTTTCATCTCTGTTGTGGCACGTGTCAGAATTTCCTTTAAGACTGATAATACCTCATTGTATACTGTTATTTGTTTATCCATCCATCCATTCATCCATCCAACCATCCATCCATCCATTGATGGACACTTGGTTTGCTTCCGTGAGTGATACTGCTAAGAACTTGGGCATGCAAATATCTCTTGAAAACCCTGCTTTCAATTCTTTTAGATGTTTACCCAGAAATAGAATTGCTGGGTCTCCTGGCAACTGTATTTTCAATGTTTTGTGCAACCGCCATACTGTTTTCTACAACAGCTGCACCATTTTATATTCCCAGTAACAGTGCACAAGGTTTCCGTTTCTCCACATCTCACCAATACTTGTTATTTTCTTTTTCTTTGTTTTTTATAGTAGCCATCCTAATGAGTGTGAAGTGCTATCTCATTGTGGTTTTGATTTGCGTTTCCCTAATGATTCCTGTTGTTGAGTGTCTACTCATATGCTTGTTGGTCATCTGCATCCCTCTTTGCAAAAATGTCTATTCAAGTCCTTTGCCCATTTTTAAGTCGGGTTATTTGTTTTTTGTTGTGAAGTTGTAGGAATTCTTTATGTATTCTGGATATTCACCCCTCGTCACCTGTATGATCCGCCCATTTTGTCTCCCATCCTATAGGCTGCCTTTTCACTCTGTTGATTGTGTCCTTTGCTGCTCAGCTGTTTTTAATTTTGATGTGGCTCAATCCATCTCTTGTTTATTTCTGCCACCTGTTGTCCACATCTTAAGGAGATTGAGTGATATTCACAGGAATTAAAAGACTTCCCTAAAGTCATACTAAGCTGCAGAGCTCAAATTTGAATCCAAGTCTACCTGCTGTGGAATCTCCTACGCCTTCTATCATACTTCCTGGCTTCATAAAGAAAAAAAAAATTCATAGGAAGCTACCTAGCAGGTATTAAACAGAAGAAAATTTGAAGACAATATAAATGTAGTTGTAGGAGATGAGGACAGACTCATGAAAGAACAGAAAGGGGAGAAGAAAGATATGAGTAGCCTGACTGAAAGCAGAAAGAGGTGTGTCCAAGAATGTTCACTGCAATGTTACTTAATATCCTAGAAAGCTTCTATGTGTTCCCCAATAGGACGGGTTAAGTACATTCATTGAATTGTATAGCATGCCACTGATAAACATTATCGTACAGAAAATCCAATAAAGGGCACTTTTGATGGATACTTTCATTGAACCCATTCGGCACACCCCCGTGTGTTACAGTCATTGTCAAGGGATTACCCATCAACATCACTGCCACTGTTATCAACACACCTGCCCCACCTCCCACCCACCCAATCTGCATGCCCCCATCCCTCTTGCCACAGAGACGGACTCAGGAAGTATACTGTGGTAAGCCACCAAGACCAAGGTGTTCACCCCAAGTCTGTGGATACAAGGATCATCCACAGGTGGTAGTGAAGCCTGTGGTGGACCAATCCAGTGAAGGAATCACTCTTGCCTTCTTAGTCACGTGAGCTAATTACTTCTTGTCTAGGAGAGTTTGTGTCATTTTATGTTACTTGCAAGTGAACACACATAAAATAATACATAGTATATATATTATTTCTCAAATATAATATATAAATTAAGGTAGAAAATAAGACTAAAAATACATGCTCAAAGTGTTAGCACTCTTAGGGGAAGGGTAACAGGTAATATTTGGGTATCCCCCCTCCCTGTATTTAAAAAATACTCAATGTTGGGAATACATTTATTTTGTAATTAATGACAAAACCGGCTTTCTGCTAGAGTATATGCGCCTCTATATACTTTACAAACGTTAGCTCATTTAATTATTACAACAACACCGTAAGATAATTTTAGAGTCTGGGAAACTGAGACAGAGATAAGTAAAATAACTAAGCTTGCTCAGTGGGCAAGGTGACCATGGTAATCTAGAACCCAGGTAGTCTAGCTCCATTTTAGCTCATCTCTTTTTGGTCCTGATCTCCCTGAGTTAGATGCCCACATTTGTCCCAAGAAGGTTCTATCAAAGTAGTTTCTCAAGGAAGGCAGAATAAACAAAAGTGTTCACAACTGTGCCTGCTAGAAATCAAATGTTACCTCTCTTGTAATTGTGAGAAAATGATTAACGTAAAAATTCTTAAAATCTATCAGATATTACTCGATCTACCAAGTCGTTTTGTCAAAGGCAGACTTGGGGGCTCTGTATATGGGGGTTGGGTCAAAGTCAGAGGGATTTCCAGAGAGAAACCTATCCTGTGATCTGGGAGGTGGCCAGCTAAGCATCCAGGTATGAAAGACCATCCCAGGAGGCGGTATGCAATTGGCAGGGATGATGGTGACAAAGACACTTACGGACAGCCGATCTTCACAGGGGGATCTGCCATAGGTAAAGGGGTCTCATCCCCAGGGAGGCAATGTAAGGTTGACCTCTAGTTCCAAAGAGGACAAACACGAGGCTAACAAGAGGAAGTTAGAGCCCAAGTAATGATGGCCCAGGGTGGTTCTCAAGAATGATACCGTGGCATTAAGGAACAAGACAGTAATACTGTGCAGAGAGGGGCATAGAAAGGAAGTGAGGTTAGGAATGAAGTGAGTAAGAGGTTCCTGAGCTCTAAGTGGTGCTGGTTAACAAATGTGGTCAGTCCAAGGGACTGGTACTGGACAAACTTCACAAGGGCAAGACCAGAGGCCAAGCTGAGCCTCCCTCCCTCTACAAACAGGTGGGGATTGCAGCCAGTGCTTTTGGGATTCAGAGTCAGGGGACTTGAAAGTGTCGGCATTACTTTTTCTCCCATGTCTTACGGAATTCTCAAGGAGAGGGATGATCTCCCTCACCCCTGGCTTCCCTGGGCCCTGGTACAGTAAGTCTCCCATCTGTTGGGAGATAGGTCCCTCCCTTAAACAAAAGTCCCATGTATTGATTTTGCACACGATAAGCCAAAGACTGGATTAACCATTTTCCCTTTTCAGGAGGCCAAAAATAGGCTTTCTGAGACATTTGTTTATTCCGAGTATGTTACATTCTCTTCCTTATCCCCCCCAGACTTGATATCCAAGTGTTTACTGGAAAAGAGACAAGATGGATGCACACTTTCATTCCCAGCGCACGCACAGCTTTCCCAGATAACTCATGCGGATAGCTAATCTCGTGATTTTGAGGCTTTGCTGAGTTCTTACATTTCTCAAGGGATGTCACCACTAAAGAGCTCAGTTTCAAGCGGGCTAGTCAAATAACATCCTCTGTCCTCAAAAGCAAGAGGGACAGGTCTTTGATCACGGAGTTCACTAGACAAGGAAGAGCTGCCTTAGAATGTGCTTAGCATGCAAGGGTGGAAGGGAAGAAGAATAATCAAAAACAGGCCAAGTGTCCAAATGTGCGTCCGTGTCCATATGGGGTCTCCCGGAACACAGTAACAAGACTGTGACTGGCAGGGTATGAACTTCCCGAAAGGACATTAGTACGTACATACTCTTCGCATTCATCTATAACCAGCACTATCTAACCTTGCCTTTACAGATATTATTAGGCAGAAAAGGCTGTGTTTACTTTAGTTAAAAGCAGTGAACTGCTTTTTCTTTCTTTTCTTTCTTTCTTTTTATTTTACTTATTTATTTATTTATTTATTTATTTATTTATTTATTTTTTGACAGCTTTTAGAGTAAAATCTTGAGGAATAAAACTTTAAGGGCTTTTTTTAGAAATGGATTTCGGTGGTAATAATTTCCGGTCTTGGCTTTTGGACTCTGTGAAGTTTCCCCATGCTGTTCCCTTTAAACAGCTTTTTATTCCAATATGGGCTATAATGTGGGTATGAGAAAAATTCTGGGCAGGGCTTTAATATAGGCAGCTGGTGGTAAAGCCCCTTCCACCAGGCAGAGTAGAGGGAGGATCCAATATTTTCCACCTAAAGTGCTCTCTCCCAGACCCTTCCTTACAAATCACCCTCCCTTTCCACGCTCCCTGCTGGTCTCCCAGCCAGCCGGCTCCCCAGGAATAAACCTTACTGGGAAGGAGGCTCTGCCCTGTGTTCTCCTGTTTATGGCTCTGCTTTAAAATTTAATAACATCGCTTACATTGTTCTTACGCTGAGGGTTTTTCTATAGTGATGAAGTACGATCCTGAGTTTTCATTTTTTAACAGTTTCTTAGCTAATGGAACACACTTTAAAGAGTAAATCAAGTTGAAGAGAAATAGTAAGTGACCAAAATACAAGTTTAAAGAAGGTATGGGGAAATTTGTCACCATGATGTCCTCTGCAATTTGGGAAATGTGCAATAAGAACTGAGCACTTACTGGATGGAGAGATGAACTGATTATAAGGAATGAAATGGACTTGGAAAGTCTGATAGTAACCCACGTGCCGGCCCACTTACCCCGCACTGTGGGTGAGTGACTCTCAAAATACAAGAAGACCTTGGCTTGTGAGTAACTAATTCTGTTGAGTTTTCTGCAAGACCAGCAAACATTTCTCATAAATTTTAACTTGATGAACGAGCGAAGTCTCGCGATACGGGTAGTATGGGACGCCCAACGTCACACGGCCGCAACTGGGCCAATGGTTCTTGAAATGCCCTTTGATACACGAGCGCTTTGATACACGAGCATGTTTCCAGAACGAATTACGTTCACCAACCAAGGTTTTACTGTACCGTCTCATGTTTGTGCTCCTCAAGCTTGTCGATGCCTGGGATACCACATCCTTTACTGGTTTTCCTGAATAGGAATTAGTCATTTCCTTACGGCGTGTGATCAAGTAAGATGCCCCTTATTAGTTTCTCATCAGAACTAGTGTCTCCTTTCTGGTCTGTTCTGATGGTTTTCCTGTTTGGCCGAGCAGGGGGATGTCCCTCCTCAAGTCATTCTGGAGGAAGCAGGTGACCTGCCTGCAGCAGCGGTGGGTGGGACAGTCACAAAAACGTAGAAACGCACAGAGTCTCCTCAGGAAACGTTGCCACGAATAAAGGAAAACAGAGAACCTTCCACTTTTTCTTGAATTGAGAATTTAAACCTCCTCTCACCACACTGAGAAGAGAGAGCCCTCAAAGAATTAACCAGAAATGTTACCTCAGAGCTTGACAACAGTTTCTTTTTTCTCCTTCCTCAATCACCTTTCCATTCTCCTTGTTTGCCTGTTTTTCTTTTCTTCCATCAATATCTTTTCTACGCAACAATTTATCATCTATTTGCATATTTATTCATGCCACTTAATCACTTTATGTTAATTCTGCTCTAATACCAAAAACATACTTGGGTTTTCAGGCATCCAAAGCCGCAATACACGTAATTGCCCACAAAATTGCTACCAAATACTATGAATTAGAAAGCTACTGAGTATTCACCAGATTCTATTAAATCTAATTATCTGAGATCCTTTGAATTACAATGAGATTGTTCATAGTTAAAGACATGGGGTAGTGCATAGTTAATTTCTTAATTTCTAAAATGCTACTAATTTTACATGGTCCCATTACTGGCTTAACTAGTTGTAGGGTATATTTACATCCTGCTACGAGTAAGGCAAGCTTTCCAGAGAAGGCAGCGACCCCTACTTCCTTTCCTCAATGTATTTATACCGTAGGAAAAAAATGTTAACATTTAAGGAAATTCACAGGCCCCTGAGCAGGGCACCGATTGGCCTCTGAGGACAGTGAAAAGCACCTAATAATAATTTTCAAGATGTTTTTGTGAATCATCCCTTCCTTCCCATGAACAGTCACCTTTAACACGTAACTGCTCCGTTGCGGATATTTGTTGGGGCAAATTCCCGCTTCGAGGTTAGCCTCTCACTCACATGTGCTAGAATTCGAAAAAAAAAAAAAAAAAAAAAAAAGGCAGAAAGAAAAAGGACAGTATTGGATTATACTGAAGATTGAATGAATTTGTGCTGTTGGTGTGCAGGAAGATTCAACCAAGAAGACCCAGATTATTTCAAATAAAACTCCAGCCCCTCCCTGGGATGCTTCTTTTCTGGAGTATTTTGGTGCGGCTGCTGCTCCAAGAGACACAATCGAGGTCATTCTGGAGGAAGCTGGACCCTGCAATGAAAGACTTGTTTTCATACCACCGCAGCGGCTTCCTCTTTCAAGGCGTGCAGCAAAGCACACTCTCAAATGATCAAACAACTCGCTCCGCACAAATGGAAAACAACTCGACCCCTCAGGGAGCCCAAAGGAAGAATCAGGAAGCCAGAGAATCTCTTTGCCCAGATCAAAATTTCACAGCCACTAAGCCTCCTGGGGCGGCTGCCTTGGTACCTCCAAATCTTTTCCACCTTGCTTGGTTAAAACAATCGCTTTCAGCCGGGTGTACACGGAAATAAGATTCAGGCAATCTGCCTGGCAGTGTGGCCCTGGATGTGCAGGGAAAATCAGGCTCTTACACCCACTGGCTATACCAGCTCTGTGATGTGCAGGCAGGGTAGAAACTTACTTGGACCTCACTTTGCTTGTCTCTAAAAATCCGGATGAGAACGTTAGCTCTCAGAATTGTCCTAAGGGTCTAGCGAGCCAGGATCAGACCCTTTGTTCAGGGTCCGGTAGCTGCGATCTCACTACCTTTCTTTCTCCACATTGTATTTGCTAGAATGCTATTAGTACAGAGGCCACGTCATAATCACCACATGCACGGATCAGAAACGGCCGATGCCTTCCAAAGCAACCAAAAGGGATGAGCTCATTCTCTCGAACAATATCTTACAATTCTCCTGCGTCACTTTGCAGATGCATTAAAATGCATGCTACTAATGCTGACACGTAAAACTCTAGACTCTGGAGAGGATGCCACTGAGGCCTGGAGAAGTTCGGGGACTTGCCAAATATGACAGTGACAAGAAACAGCAGAACCGGGGCTCAACCTGTGGTCTCTTGTCCCCCCAAAGAACATCTGCGAAGCGAACCATGCCTCTTCCTCAATTAAGGTGTGTTTTTCTAGCCGAAAGGGGGCAGATCAGGAGGGGGAAAATAATTGCATGTAAGCTAATCCCCACCTTTGCCTGCACCCTTTCTACCCACACATGTGGGCTCCTGGGGTTTGGTCAGGCTGTGAGCTCTTGCACAGCTGTCAGACAAATCAAAGACCCACATGCAAAACGCAGCCCTCGCAAACGCTATGTGATGTGGTTTCCTAACACTTACTAGGGGCCTTGGGGTCTAGGAAATAGACCCAGAATTAGGCAGCCAAGGGCACTAAGAATAGAATTTTCATGTGTGACAAATGCAATCCTGCAGGAAGGAAAGGATAGTTTTCATGTCATTTAAAAGAGAATGGGGCTCACACCAGCCCTAGATCTCTAGCACGTGAGAACTTGTTACCATCTCTTAAGACCTCGTATTTCTGCGATGGGCATAGCGGGTCCTGTTTCGGTGCTCTGTTTGACCAAAAGACCAGAGCATGTGTGAAAACCACTCCAGAAGGGAGACAGACGCCTGGGTGTGGCATTGGACGTGTCTGAGGCCACAGCGTGGGGTTGGAAAAGGCTCTGGTTACCAAGCGGTTCCTTTTTGAAGGTGCCGCCACAGAGAAGCCGGGTCACCTGGTAACCTAGCAGCCACAGAGCACACACAGGGTGACTTTCTGAAGCAGCAAGCCCAGCGCAAACCCAGCTGCTGATTCCGCTCACCTCAGCTCCCCACCGGCAAGACTGGAGTTGAACTGCGTTCAAAAGAGGGCTAACGACCCAGATTTCCAAAACCCTTAATGACGGGGGCGTGGGGTTCTATAAGGATGCAGCCAGCTCTCGGTGTCCCTTCCACAGCTCCATGAATGCCACAGGGGAGCAGGACCAGAGAGTGGTAATCCATCCATGTGCTAGGTTCTCCAGCCAGCTCAGCTGCCGAAAATGATATCTCAAAATAAGTGCACGACGTGCCCCCGATTCCTTGAAACGGACCTTGAAAAGGACCTGTTATCATTAGCCTCAGGAGAAATGTTCCCGACAACGTACTGGAGGCCAGAGTGCCGGGGCCAAGTCTACACCAAGACTCGGATCCAGGGACTTTCTTAGGGAAACTCTGCCTGGGAATCTATTGGCTCCAGTCTTGTCCAAATCACTTCATCTTTGAGTGGTAAAATTACCATGAATCTGGTTTGGAGCTATTTGAACGGGAAGATCAATCAACTCTTATTCAGTTACTTTCAGCAACTCCAGAAGAAAACAGTGGCGTTAAATATGTCTGAAAAATCGCATCCCTCTGAACAAGCGCACTAAGCCTCCCAGGTTATAGGTTATCGATTTTCCTGGGAAGACAGAGCTGGGAAGGCAGCATCCAAACCTGGGCTGATAACTTCAAAAGAAAAAAAAAAAAAGGTGGAAAAAGAGTAGGCGTCGGGATGACAGATCAGGCTAGGAGCCACGTCCCTCATGCTTTCTCTTCCCAGTCTTTTTGTTTTTTCTAGTTCCAATTCTGCAAGAGGAAAAATAGAGTGTGTGTGTGGGGGGGGGGGGGGGGGGGTGGCACATAGGAACAGGTGGTGGATGCCTGGATCCTATTTGGCCCTAAGGCACCCGGTAATGAAGCACGTGTGTCCCACCTGGGCTTTTACTCACAGGTGTACTGAGCTGTGCCTTGCTTTTGAAGTTCCACGTCAGGTCCCGGTAGTCGGGGCACACGCAGGAAGCGACGGAAGAAAGCTTACTCCTCAATGGTGTCCTCTGGACGGTCACAGCCACAGAGCTCTGTGCTTGGGCTGCGGTTCCCAGTCTTCCGAAGAAAGCGCAACCTCTCTCCGGACGTAGCCGAGTCCCAAGAAACAAATAGCCCTATTAAAGTGCAGGGATTCATTTCGGTGAATGCCGTCACCCTTGAACTCGGCCAGTCTGTAAAAGCTGCCTACCGGAGGGCTCCTGCCTCTCGGTGCACCTGGCCGGGCGGATGTCACCGGTGACCTGCACGCACAGAGATGCAACGTGTGTGTTAGACGATCAGTGTTAACGCCTCTCCGAGGGGTGTTCACGACGACAACAAAACGCTGCATATTAAGGACTCTGCATTCTATCAAACACGTTGTGGTGTGTATGTGCTAAACCCACAGTCCGCGTGGCCAGACCAGCCTTCTCTGAGCTGTATCCGCACAGCCCGTTTGAGATCCACGCAAAACTGCAGGGGAGGCAGGCCACCAAAGCACTGGGCCACAGTGGCCAGGTGTCAGCTTCCTAAAGATGCTAAGGAGAAAGCTTAAGTTGAGCTACATGGAAATTTGCTTTTTGACCAGGTCCTGTGAATCTGTATCTATCTATCTATCTATCTATCTATCTATTTATCTATCTATCTATCTCTCTATAGACAGATAGATATAATCTTCATCATAGTGATTCTGAATATTTATGAAATTTTAGCGTTTTTCTCCCAATATTTGCTAATACGCTGCTAAACTTCCCATAACACGTTTAAGCACCAAAGAAGCTCCTATGTATCACATGCTCATCGACATTAATTGCAAAATTAGTGTAAAAATATTGCACTCGATTTGTTTCCCTTCATATATCAGTTTTCATTCTTTCAGTGCTAGCGTGTTAATACGCAAAGATTCACAAAAATCCCAGTATTACTGTATTAGAGGCATGTTTTATGCCTGTGACAATTTAGCTAAGGCGATCCATGACCTCATATTTTTCCTATTATTTGAGCTGAACTGAACTCTTTGAAACTTGGAAACGTTCAGGAATCCCACTTGTAAAAATATCCAGGGATTTTAAGTTTGTACTAAAATGAGCAAGATCCATAATGAGCAGGAGGCCGCCTTTTCTTACCGCTATGTTTCTGGCAAAAACAAAACCAGGAAGCACCTAGACAAGCAAACCCAGGCAGGCCCTGGAGGTAATTATTCTATTCATTCCAGACACTTCTCATTCATCAGAGATGTGAGCAATCTTGATTGACAAAACAACATGCTTCCCTTGCTAAAGTGTAACGTCAGAATGCAAATTTCTCGATTTATCGTTTTCTGCTGGGTGTGAGGTGACAGCAACTCTTTGTGGAAGGCACTGGTGTTTTAGATGCCTTTTTCATTTTCAAACTTACTTTAAGGTAAGGACAATACTTTGATCACTTATTTTCAGTGATTAAAAGAAAACACTGGCCATTGTTTTTGTTTTTGTTTTGTTTTTAATTTTTTAATGTTTACTTTTGAGAGAGAGAGACAGAGACAGAGCGTGAGCAGAGGAGGGGAAGAGAGAGAGGGAGACACAGAATTTGAAGCAGCTCAAGGCTCTGAGCCATCAGCACAGAGCCTGATGCAGGACTCAAACCCACAGACCATGAGGTCATGATCGGAGCCAAAGTTGGACGCTCAGCCAAGTTATTTTCAATGATTTATGTAATGAAGTCTCGTGTGTGTGTGTGTGTGTGTGTGTGTGTGTGTGTGTGGAGGAGGAGGTGACTGTGTAACCAAATAAACATAGGTCAGAGGCTATTTAGGAAAAATAAAAGAAGTGATGTGATGGAGTCTGGGAGTGCATGGGCTGTGGCACTTACGAAAAGTCTCTAGAATAAGGCAGTGCTGATGTTTGGGCTCAATGGTAAGCAGGAGGAAACCATACAGTCAGTAAAAAGGCCAGGTGTAATTGATGGAAATGTGGCCTCAGGGTCTGGCCAGAGGCTGAGTAAGGCAGGAGGCCAGCTTCTGAAACTCCCCATCAACCGATCGGTCTTTGCTGAGTGACTGGCGAGAGCCACGATGAAATAAACAGGGGCCATCGTCTTGCGTGGAGCAGCCAGAGAGGGCATCTTTCAGGAAGTAACACGTGCCAAGACCAGAAAGACTGGCTTCGAGTTTGGAACACGGGAGCTGAAAAGAATATTCTCAATGGTGGGAACCAGATGTGTGGAAGCTCTGGGATGGAAAAGGATCTCGTGTGTTTGGAAAACAGAAAGGGGGTGGATTCGTTCCTCAGGGCTGACGGAAGAAGGTGTTACTTACCAACGTGGCTTAAATAACAGAAATGTATTCCCTCACTCCTCTGGACACTAGAAGTCTGAAACTAAGATCTCAGCAGGGTCACAGCCCCTGAGATTCTCGCATCCTTGTCAGGCAGCTGCGTCTCATTTCCTCACCCCATGATGCTCTCCCTGGGTCTGTGTGTTCCCATGGCCGTCTTCCCCTCTGATAAGGACACCAGTTATACGGGTTTAGGGCCCATCTTAATGACCTCATCTTCACTTGATTGCATCCACAACATCACTGTTTTTAAACGAGGCCACATTCACAGGTTTCAGAAGTTAGGACAGATTTCGGGGGGTGGAGGGGAGTGGCACAAGAGCACAATTCAACCCACAACATGGGGCCACCATGGCAGAAGTTGGTGAGCAAGTTGGAGAACGAATGGCGCGAGTTCACTCGGGGGAGATAGACGTTGGCTCCAGCCGTTCAGCCTGTGGTAAGCAGCCGGGACCCCATTCTACGTGACTAAGGAATCCTCATATAATGGCGACACAGGGCACAGCTTCCATTCTTAATGTTCTCTGAACATGGTGAAGGACTAATTTGGTGGGCTGCAAGAGCTATGGTGGAGAAAGACTACCACCGGGGTTTAGAGGAAGGAGCTACAGAGCGGTGGCCGAGGGGAAGCAGGAGGACCTGACCTATGTCGTAGAGAAAGAAACAGGATTTGGCAATGGCTTAGGTCTTTGATGTGCAGAGGAGGGACAGAGGACTGGAGAAGCTGCCTCCTCAGTTTCTGGCTTGAGCAACGGGGTGGCTGGTGACGCCATATATTCAAAAAAGGAAGACAGACGGGGTGGGAGCCTGTCTGGGAGACTGTCAGGAGTTAGTCTGGACATGATAAATCGGAGATGCTTGTGAGACATTTGAGAATACGTTTCAAGAAAGCAGTGAGGGGCGCCTGGGTGGCTCTGTCAGCTGAGCATCTGACTGCGGCTCAGGTCATGATCTCACGGTTCATGGGCTCTAGCCGCCCGACCCCCATCAGACTTGCTGCTGTCAGCATGGAGCCTGCTTCAGATCCCATGTCCCCCTCTCTTTCTCTTCCCCTCTCCCACGTTCTCTCTGTCTCTGTCTCTGTCTCTCTCTCAGAAATCAATGAACCTTTAAAAAAAAAAAAGAAAGCAGCTAGCCAGGTGAGTCTGGAATCAGAAGACAGATTTGAAGGGAAGATAAGAATCTGAAAGATCGTGGAATGTGTGAGAAATGTCTATAGATGCCGTTTTTATTGTTCATACTTTCATGCACTAGCATTTCTAGACCAGATTATAGTTGTGTGCACCTACATTAGCTAAATCTAATGCACTGAAAAAAACTGAAGTCCAATTCACCAATTATGGCTGTGGAAGACAACCCAGTGACACAAAAAAGGCGACAGGGTAATGTTTCTGGTACTTGCAAAAAAAAATTAAATGGTGCATGGTCTACAGCACTGCTCAATGTTTGATTCTGCTGTTATTGGGCAGTGTTTATATGTGTGTGTTAATTGGGATGCACTTCAAATTGCATAGGAAGCAAAGAGGGTGTTACAGTAATAAATATTCCTGGGCACGTGAACATATGATGCCCCGATCCTATCAGACCTGGTTTTTGTATATTTTTTTCAACTCTTTGCAAAATCACTTCATTATAAAGGCAGGACTCGAAGCCAAAGCTTCTCGATGGTTCAGGTTAAGACTTGTACCAACTTGTAAAATGCTTTTGCTTTGCACATAAATCCTCCAGAGGCCAGGCTAAAGAGACCCGATCGCCGAAAGTCATCTATGGAGGGAAGAGGCTATACCTGTTAAGCATATGACTTTCCAATGCCGTCAATGTGAGCTTGAAGTTGTTCACCTCCCTCTGTTCCCTACCATCCCCTGCCATCCATGGGAAGGACAGTTAGGCCTGAAGGAACAAAGTCTTGATTCAGGCAAATTGTGTGTTTTAATTTATATTTCGAAACATAGCTATCCTAACCTAACAGCATGACAAGACAGGCAAAATAGTTTGAGCCAGCAACATCCTTGAACAGAACACTATAAATTTATATTCACTTATTTGGTGGTGCCGTGACAATTAATGGCCGGCAAACCTTTCAGGGAAAAATATATCTTGTATATGTATGTATATAATATACCTCTATAACATAGTATAGGCATATATATATATATATATATATATATATATATATATTATATGGATGTGTATTTTTAAATTTAAGCAATGGTAAGTTTCTTTTTGCAGTAAAATGATTACCTCGGCCTAAAGTTGATCCCTAGCCTACATCATATGTTTTCAGAATGGAAAAAGTTTTCCATTTTTGTTAATCTAGAGAGACGGCAAAATGCTTTCAAATGTTACGTATTTAAAAAATAGAGAATCATCTCGGAGACTTTTGAGGGAGAGGGGATAGTGATGAATTGCTTTCTAAAATATGGGGGTTAAGAGCCAGGCTAATGTGGTTCCTGTGGTCACAGACTTTTGCCTGGATCAAAACCACACGTGTCAAGAACAAGTACATTTCCAAGCATCACATCATTACAATAAATATAATTAACTACTGTAAAGAGGCCAAGCTCAGGAATCTGGGAGAGTCTAAAGATATTGAAGTATATTTTAAATTATTTTCAAGAACAGAAATTATATGGTCCTTGAAAGTAGTGCTCACACTCAATCTGATTTCATCCATTAGAAAATTCATCCTGAATACCCAGTGTCTCAAGTGAGCCCATGTGGCGTCCAATCTGGAGGCATTTGTTTGTTTGTTTTGGGCCTGACTTTAGCACTGGGTTCTATTTCATCATTAGAATCGGCTATTGTAACCGGTTGGCATGCGACTGGCCCTGATTGGCTTTGCCTGGTCTAGTTTAATAAAGGCGCTTGATTCCAGTGTTGGCAATGCTGATGGAATTGGAGAGAAGAGGGAGGGAAAAAGCCTGATAAAATCAAACTGTGCCCAAAAGGTGAAGGACAACCGTTAATTTAAACCATCCTTGGCGATTTTCTCATCGCTTCGCGTCGTATGTTATTGTAACCAAAGACCGAACAGACACAACACGAAGAAACTGACAGGCAGAAAATGTGCCTGCGGCGGTTTTGACTCCAAATACAACAGTCTCGATTCTAAATGATGCTTTGGAAATGCAACTTCTTCAGACCCAGATCCTAGCTCAGAAATCAAGTGCTCTCAACCCAATACTATAAAACTAAAGCTTCTAGAAAATACTGCAAAGACTTATCACCTTCTAATTACTCCTCAGACGCCTAAAATCTACTTGAATGAGAAGGCCAAGCATCCCATGTTGGCTGATGAATTCAGGCATCTCCTTTTTTTTTCTTTTTTTAATGTTCATTTATTTATTTTTGAGAGAGAGAGAGAGAGAGAGAGAGAGAGAGGCAGGCAGGCAGAGAGGAAGGGGAGACAGAGAATCCCACGCAGGCTTCACGCTGTCAGCACAGAGCCATGCACCGGGCTCGACCCACAAACCGTGAGATCGTGACCTGAGCCGAAATCAAGAGTCGGGACGCTTAATGGACTGAGCCCCCCAGGCGCCCCCAGGCATCTCCTTTTAAAACAAAGTGTATCAATTCATTATCGCCCAGAACTTCTCTCCCCAGGATCCCATTTTGCCTGAATGTTACAGACCATTTCATTTAAAAATAACATTTGGATGTCTTTAATTCCTAACAACC
The DNA here is from genome assembly GCF_024362965.1 of Panthera pardus. Lineage (NCBI taxonomy): Eukaryota > Metazoa > Chordata > Mammalia > Carnivora > Felidae > Panthera > Panthera pardus. Next base: position 15,310,339 of record NW_026526654.1, on the reverse strand, counting down.
ACCTACAGGCCTCAGGTTCCTTTGCTGATAAGAAGCTGATTTTGTGGCTGTTCTCCTACGACACACAGACCTCCCAAACTCAGCCCATCCTGTAGGGCGTGAGCTTTGACCACACTTCACCGTGCGTGGGATTCCTGTGGGGCTCTTATCAGATGCTGGTTGCAACTCAGGAGGTCTGCTCAGGGCGGAGAGCCCGCCTGTCTAGCAAGCTCTGTGAAGCCAATGCCAGCTGGTTCCAGGATCCGTCTTTGAGCAGCAAGATCCCGGAAAACCCACGGTCTCTTCCCCCAGACTGGCTTCTGCACCCCGCACTCCACGGTTCAGACAGCAGCACCGTTACCTGCCCGACAGCACCATTCCACATTCGTCACACTCGGCTACCGCGCGCGTCGCCCTTCCCTACCTGCGCATGCCGACGGACCCTATTGGTTGCTCATTCCTGTGAATTCAACCTCAGAAACATCTGGATTTGTGCCCTCCACTCATGAACGTTGCCACTCTCTTATGCATGACATCCCAGTACCCAGACTTTCCTAATTATCTCCTACTCGACCCGTCATTTTTCTCACCGCTTTCTTCCCCTTCCATGTTCTTGTTGCGGATTCGGCCCCCAGTTGGTTACCTCTCAGTCAATGAGAGCAAGAAGAGGGTGCGTGATGAGGCCTTACATGGCAACGTTTTATACAAGTCAGGGACAGGGGGAAGCCAGTGGTGTAGGATTAGGGACGTGGGCCAAGGCGGAAACGCAAAAATTGTCAAAATCGTCAGTAAGTGGCATTAATGATGCATGCCCTGTGTTGTCATTTGTCCCGAACAAGCAAACAAATGAACAGACCCAGCCGTCTCAATGCAGACAGCTCCTGACACTCGCCTTGACGCCACAGATCTCCGAAATCACGCAGTTAATAAAACACAGACAAAACCCGTGTCGGGCACCTTCTCAAAAACCTATCGTAGTGACAGGCACAGTTTCTGCAGGTGGCAATGCAGAATTGAGAACCCACCGCTTACAAGCTTGAAGGACATTTGGAATCTGAGCTACCCATTTCTTTCCCCAAATCATTCCTCACCCGTGTTTGGGTTTGTTTTCAAGTCCCTGCCTCAGACCTCCTCTCCGGAAGCCCAGGAAAATGCTAACGTCTGCACCTATTATCCTGGCCTGTTTAATCGCCTGGCCAGCTAACTACTATATTTTGATTGTAAGAGTGGTCTCAAGAGATTTGTCAGATTGAAAGCAGGTAATTTTCTTTAAAGGAAGCAAGTGGCATAAACAGAACACTGACAGGGCAGAAACCCGTGCTGTCAGAGTCCACATGCTCGTATTTTTAGAACAGGATGCAGCGAAACAGAAGGAAAGGGATCTAGATAAATAAATGAGACACGGTTTGTGACAAGCAGAAGCTTTTTTTACCTATTGAACAAACACGGAGACTCCAACCGTCTCTGGCAGGAACTTCACAGGACAAAGCCAAGACGCAGATCATGCTATTTACGGAGCGATCCAGTCCCTTTCCTGAGCGTCTTCCTTTATCAAAGGCAGACCATGAACAATAGAATATTAACCAATTTACACGCAATGGCCTGCCCGTGTGGAGAACCTGGTGCTGAAATGGATCGCAACCATTATTTACGGGTCTCTACGGATCCCTCTCTGAGAGAGGGAAGCAGGTTGAGTTGAGGCCACAAAGACTTTCCCCACCCCCCCACTCCCATCTCCACCGATCCGTGATGGAAATAAACAAGATGATGATGCTCCGATCCTATTTAATTGACCTGACCGTAATAAATTGCAGCGGGATATTTTCCCTTTATGGTGTCCCCAAGCCACTCACGCTTCAGACATTAGGAAGTTATCGTATTGAAAAAGCCTTATCTCCGAGTCACAACGGCAGACAGCTGGAGATGCATGAGGCCCCTCTCGTTCTTCCCGTCCTTTCCCAAAAAGCCAGGTTTGGGCTTGGCTGTCGGCCCACAAAAACCTTCCAAGCAGCTATCCAAGAACAAAATGGGATTTCAAAGTCTACATGATAGAATAGATAAAAGCTGCCATTATTTATGCTTTAAATGCGTAAGTAACAACTGCATACGTTTTGCGGTACGGTTTTAAACGAACAGTAAAACGACCCCCCCAAAATCCCACTGTTGGCAACGAAGAAGGTGTTTGCGAATAAACAGGTAAACTAGATCATTGATACCCGTTGTTTTTTTTTCCTAGCACAAATCACGACCCACATCTCGTTAGTGCTTTTAACTTTGCCTTGCAGTTAAAAGTATGAACATAAATACGTCTACATAGAAAAGCATGTCCTAGGGTTGTGTCTACCCGAGGCGATGACACTGAGCGGGGAACCACGCGATTCGGTTCAGTTTAGCCAGAAGCTCACTGCCTGTTTGCACAGATGCCAAACAGCACGAATTGGGACTTGCACGGAGACATTCATCACCAACAGGAACATGCCTGAGCACAGCTTTATCTAATCCGGCACAGTCAGCAGCTCCCAGGAAACAGCAGTAACACAGGCGTGCTGCCCCCCGTGCGATTGTACCAGCGAGGGGTCCCCTCTGAGCAAGCGCTTCAGGTGTTCCCCGGGGGAGGGCACGGGGCTGGACCAGTCTCCAAACCATGCCGACAGTGGCTGGTTACGGGACACAATAGTGTCAACATTCACGGGGCCGTGGTTCAGGCACATTCCAACACAGGTAGCGTTACCTGGTTAGCAGAATTATCTCCAAACAGTGATGGACGGCGGTGTCATTTTCGCTGCTAAATTCCGGCTGTTGAGTGAAGCGTTTTGATTAATTTATAGGCATGTTCTCTCGGGGGATCTCAAAAACTGTAGAATTACGGGGCCCCACGTCGTAGCCACTGGCCACGAGTAGCTATCGGCATTACAAACGGGACCAGTCCGAATTGAGATGTGCCACGCATGTAAACTCTGTGTGGGATTTTGAGGAGCTAGTATGAGAAATGAACTTAGAATATATAATTAATAGTTTTATATTAATTGTGTATTAAAATGCTATTTTGGACGTATTAGGTTATGCAAAATATACTATTGACATTAACTGCACCACGTTACACATTTTAAACGTGCTGCTAGAAAAAAAAGTTAAATTACATGTGCAGCTTGTATTTGTGGCTCATATTATGATTCTATTGCACAGTTCTACTACAGAATGACCAATTTTCATGTCTAAAAATGTCAGTTTTATTCATTTTCACGGCCACGTTGGATACGATTTAACTTTTCAGCTGCATCATAAATTATGTCAGCATTTCGCCCAATCTCAAGATAAATTTTTAGGCTGCTGAATTATGGATTAATCAGTTTCATTGTAGACCAGATAGGCTATATAACTTTTGCATGTAATTAACATTCTTAGAGGAAAATGTATGACGCTCCACAGACATATACTAATTAAACAAATCCGTGCGTTCACGAAAATGAAAAAAAAGAAAACACGCACCTTGTGCTCACTTTTGCAGGAGGCGGTGTGCTGTGTTCTGGAGGGGGTTAAAGGCATAAGATAAATATCCTGCCTTCAAAGAATGCTCCGTGCAGGGCAAGGGCTGACCTTGCACACAGGTAAAATGACAATGACTGAAATGAAAGCAGAGAGACGAGTACGCAGTGTGTGTGCGAAAGCAGTGGAAGGAGCATCTCGCTGCTCTGTGGATGCCCCCCGGGTGCCTGGGGTTTGCCCATATGTCCCCTCAGCCTTCCCATTGTACAGAGGAGAAGGTGGGGGATGGAGGGGTGAAGTTATTTATGTACAGACGCCGGGGAGCCACGACACAAACCCCACTGAGCCGACCCTGAATCGCATCACGGGGCCTCTCCACCACGAAAAGGCTGACGACAGGAGACACGCAGAGAGGGACCCTTTCCACAGAGGAAATACCATTTCCAAGAAACTCAGCTGAAAAGCTTCCGGGTGTCCAGGGGAGGGGACTAATTCTGTCTGCTAATCATCAAGTCTCCTGAAACAAAGCGGAGGTCCAAAAATCTGTTCCATTCTTCGCAATGCCACAATTTTCAAATTTTTAGGAGTCTCGGTCGTGCTGAGGGTCTACGTGCCCTCACGTTTAGGTCCGCCAGCACCCCCAAGAAGCAGCTTTGCTACCCCAGCACTCATGCTTATGAGCGGGGCCACCTGCCGGGGGTGAAGTCCTGGAGGCCAAAATATTCTCTCCCCTCAAGTGCTGACGCATCAAAGGGCCTCAACCTGGAACCTCCCCCAAAACAAGATCGACAAAGTTTTGCCGCAAAGGGTCAGAAAGTAAATATTCTCAGCCTTGGGAATACTGTCTGTGCCACATGGACCCAGCTCCCCTGTTGTAGCATGAAAGCAGGCATAGAGATACAGAAATGAAGGGGCGTGGATGTGTGTTTCAACACATTTTATAAATGAACGTTGAAATCCCAGTTTTGTATAATTTGCATGTGTCGTAAAATATTATTCTTCTTTTGAGTTGTTTCCATGGAGTTTTATGTGTTTGCTTTGGGGGTTTGTTTGTTTGTGTTTGTGTGTGTGAGCTGGGGAGAGGGAGAGAGAATCTCAAGCAGGCTCCGCACTCAGTGCAGAGCCCGAAGTGGGGCTTGATCCCACAACCTTGAGGTCACAACCCAAGCCAAGAGCAAGAGCCAGATGTTCAGGGCGCCCGGGTGGCTCAGTTGGCTGAGCGACCGACTTCGGCTCAGGTCAAGATCTCGCGGTTTGTGAGTTCGAGCCCCGCGTCGGGCTCTGTGCTGACAGCTCGGAGCCTGGAACCTGGTTCGGATTCTGTGTCTCCCTCTCTCTCTGCCCCTCCCCTGCTCATGCTGTCTCTCAAAAATAAATAAACATAATTAAAAAAAAAAGAGTCGGATATTCAACCGACACCCCCCTTTCCAATGATTTAAAGAACGCTTTTCATCATGCCATCCCTGAACGTGCCTCCTCCGTGACAGTTATCTTCTGCAGGGAAACCTCACACCCTTCTCCTTGTGTCTTGGGTGAGGTCACTTTTGAGAATCTCCATCCTTCTGTCCCCTGAAATGTGGAAGCATTCAAGGATAATCTACGAACGCATACTGGCAGGTTCATACCATCTTAAATGAGGCAGCCAGGATTGATGCAAATCCTCCCGCTGTGGTCTTCCAGGGCTGGCCACGGTGGAATACGCTGTCTCGTTCAGTCCAAAACTGCGTTCGTACTCTTTGCTGAACCATGTGTAGAAATGCTCAGCATTGGGGCGCCTGGGTGGCTCAGTCGGTTGAGCGCCCGACTTCAGCTCAGGTCCTGATCTCGCGGTTTGTGAGTTCGAGCCCCGAGTCAGGCTCTGTGCCGACAGCTCGAAGCCCGGAGCCTGCTTCGGATTCTGTGTCTCCCTCTCTCTCTGCCCCTTCCTGCTCCCATTTTGCCCGCCTGTCTCTCTCTCAAAAAAACAAAAATAAACAAAAAATAAGAAAGGCTCAACGAAAAGCATTCTAAACTTACAAAAATTGTTATGCTCCTTCTTATTTTCATGCCCATTAGTATTCTTTGGCTCCGCAGAGGGGGGGGAAGCAAGCCTGCGTATCGCATTTCCATATGTGCACTGCCTGCCAGGCTCCCAGAGTGTTTTCTGGCTCCTCGGTAGGTACAAGTGACAAAGCTCCTGTAAAAGCCAGTTATTTAATGCTTGCAACCAAGCTGGGAGGTAAGGCCTACTACCTCCTGTTTAGAAATGAAGATTCTGAGGCTGGTACCGTGCTTGGCACCCTTCTCCCCCTGTGCTTTCTCTGTGTTCCTTTCTCTGCCTCTGTCAGCCAGTGAATTCAGCACCAGGCTCCAAATGTGCCCCAGCAGGCTGCTCCAGCCCGCCCCCCGCCCCCCGTCCTCCGTGGCTTTCACTTACAAGCCAGGAAGATGCAGGAAACAGCCAGCTGCCTTGTGAAGCAGAAAGTGCCTTCAGAGAGAGGGAAGAGGGCTCACAGGGAGGGCAGTGAGGGCCAGATCAGGGAGAAGTAAAAGAGAAAGAACATAATGGAGGCAGGAGAATGAGAACTTAGTTTGTGCTCTTGTCTTTTCATGCTTAGTACTCCTTCATGCCCTAATCTAATGTTTTGATATTTTTGTGGGAAGGAGGTTCAAATAGAGAAGCCTCTAAAAGCAGGATGGCCAATGGGTCTGTTTTAGGGTTGCTAAACCCTGAGGGTTTAAACCAAAAGAGAGTGTACTTAAGAGCATGTCAACATAATTTCAGGACAAAAGTGTTGCCTCTGCTGAACTGAGTCCACAATGTCAAATTTTCATGGCTCTGGACATTGGTGTTTTAAAATATCTACCTTAATTTCACGAAATAGTATTTTATTCGCATGGAAGAAATATTTCCAATACAGGCAAGGGAGTTTACATTGTAAAGCCAGGAAGCTTTAATGGTTAATACCAGCTGATTGCTCTGGTATATTATCATTTGTGAACAAGTTAACTGTGATAATGTTACCGTGTCTTGCCAACCTGTCATTAGTAAGGGGGTTAGGAGAAATACTTTTAGCCCAATTATCATTCCAGCTGCATGTCAATGTCAGTTGCATTAGCACAGCTGAGACTTAGCATTAAACCTGAGCTACAATCAAATGATTATTTTGTCTTTTATTTTTTTTTTTTAAATCAGACAATTGGTCTCCCCGCATTGAATGATATGTGAATTCTGTTCATTGATTGGAAAAAAATAAAGCCCTAATTAAAGTTAATATATGTAAAGAGAGCATTGTTTCTCACATTGAAATGAATCAGATGCATCCACGTTTATATGAGTTGTTTGTATTAACAGAGAAAATGCAGAAGCATCTGAGGATAATCCAAAATGAATTCTCCAATTGAACAATCTAAAAAGGAATTTATATTTTGTTTTTTGGTTTCACTGAAAAATTGCAAAAGCTCAAAACCGGCATTCTTATGCACTGAAGGAAACTTGCAAAGAGTTTAAAAATTACCAAGCCCACTTGGTTTCAAGTCTAGCAGGGCAATTTCAATTTCTAACAGCCACGGTGATATGTGACACACCGTCTTCTTTCTTACATTTGACGTGAATATTTACAAATAAGAGAATCCGTTTCAAAAAGGCTGCAGCCATACTGTGAAGTTCTGACTCAAGTTTCTAGTACCAACAGACTTGCCAACCCATGGCTGAAAGTTTCAAATCTCTGAAAGAACCTGGGGCCGCAGCGTATGTGGATTGAAGCAAATTTCCAAGGACTGAATGTGAGCCCTGGAGACCCTCATTCCCACTATGCCTCCTGCCAAACTGTAGCCTCCTAGATCCCCGGTGTAAGGTGTATATATCCCAGAGTGCAGGCATGGGAAGGAGGGAACAAAATACCAAAACAGCAACTCATGCTTTTAATCTATAAAAGGAAAAAAAAAAAAAAAAAAGCTTTTATCTATAGTGTGGATTGACTCATTGGCCCCGCTCTATCCACTTTTGCTAGTCGTCATTTCGGTGATCCTAAGAACTAGCATTAATAAATCAACGCTTACAAATTAGACAGTGCCTTAATAATTCCCTCCCTGCAAATTCCAAAAAAACCCCGCAGCCTCCAGATCAAAAGTAATACTAGAAATGCAAACACATGTGAACAGTAAGAACACAGCAAAGCAGAGAGCAAAGCTGACGCCTCTCCTACTTTAGAGGGAAGCCACGTACTTCATCTATTAAAATAAATCTTCCGAACGCTGAGTTTCAATGGGATCTGAGTTTGTCGAAAGTAGAGAGGTGCAAACCACAGTATCTTCCGGTGACTTTGATGACTAACTGATTGGCATCAGGGAAGATTGCAACTGACCATCCTTGGGTCAGCGAAACCTTGATGTTAGAGGAAGCCAGTTCCCAGTAGTTCCTTGTTGCGCTGCTTCTCTGTGGGATGGCTGCCCACGTGACCTCTGGCGCCAGATGGGGGGAAGTATCTGGTGAGTGGGGATTTACATACTGATCTGCCCAACTCATTCTGGAGCAAATCACTCCTGCGTTTTCAAAAATCCCCTGACAGTGAGGCGGCCGACCCGATGTTTAAATCTGAAAGGCATGTTTAATTTTAAGGTAAATTAAATTTAAGCTAACTAAGTTCATACAATGGTTATTTACAAGGCAAATGAGTACATTTACTGTATTATCAAGGTTAAGAGTGAGATGAACATTTATTCGCAATACTGAACGTGAAAGATGTGACTACAGGGACATTTTCCCGAGGAAGTCACTTCCAAGAGACCAGACAGCAAGTGTGGTTGGGACTGGTCCCAACACCGCATCCTGGGCAAGGTGGTAAGTCTTTGACTTTGTAGATCACCCGACGGATCTGATCTAGCGCACATCTAAAGCGCTAAGGACACTCGATCTTCATATACACGTTAGAGTAATGAGTGTTGGAAAACAAGTTTAAGGCAAAGGAACTGAAGAAAAAATACAACTTAAATTCAAGACTGCCGTCGTAAGGAAATATGCCAAACTTGTAAGCTTACTGTTCGCCGTCCACAGTGCTTTTAGCATTGACTCGTAACAAGTCAATAAGTACAATCCTGCGTGCCACTGTCAGAAATGTATTGCTTGTATTAATATTCACCCATTAATTTCAATACATTGGCAGAGTGAATTTTAATTATTTTGCAATCCAAAGTGCTTTGCAATAATGCTGATAATAGATAGCAAACACGGAGTGCTCTGTACGTCCTTGCAAAGCTCTAACTGATTAAAATACACAACACATTCCCATTTTGAAGACAGTCACATTATCTACCCTTATAAATGAAGACTAAAGCCATATACGTTTGTTAGTTTACACAAATCATCGTTCCATCCTAGAATACAAAACATCTTTCATGCAATTTCTCTTTCAAATGCAATTGTTATTAAAAAAAAAAAAAAAAAAGCCTGGTCCTCGTTTTCAAAGGATGTATGGTTTGGGGTGTTTCTAAAATGTAAGCTAATGGATAATTGTGCTTTAAGTGAGTGCTTGCGGCTTTAAATCAAAGGCCTTTGATGACACAATCTTCATGTGAGACGTGGAACTCTCTGCTTTGACTGAGAACAGAAAGAAGGAAGGATCTGATGTACACATTTTTCCCAAACTATGCTCCTCCAGTCGCCTTTGCCACTGTGTGCACAGCAAATGATCTTCAGTGGAAGGAACTGTGTGCCTCGCGGCACCAGCACCTTCTTCCCAGCCTCATCTGCTGAGGTGTTCCTCATCTGCTTTCACACCTCTTACCCCGGCAAGTGCCCGCCATCTTGGAGACGTCGCAAAATCAATGTTTGTGAGATAAATGGACGTCTGAGTGAAAAAGTGTGAAAGCCTAACTTGTTCTAGGCAAGTCCTTCAGTATCAGAGACTCCAAAGCATATGCTTTCTCGAGAATGGGGAGGGCATGAAGGTTTTTGTTTTGTTTTGGTTTTGGTTTTGGTTTCTTTCCTAACGGGGCTGTGACTATGAGCGGAGCAGCAGGGCTGCAGGAACATAACTGCAAACACATGGTCAGCCTGCAAGACACTTTTTTCTCATCAGCAGCAGAAAGACAAAAAAAGATGAATCTGTCCTTCCTTCAGACACCTCATATACACACGTGTATATACATGTACATATTCAAGTATGTATCACCATCGTGGGTATGAGCGTGCATTTGTGTGAACACACAGGGGTATGCCACTTCCAAGAATGCCTCGATGTTGGGGTGTCTGGGTGTCTCAGTCAGTTAAGCATCTGACTCTTGATTTCGGCTCAGGTCACGATCTCATGTTTCGTGAGTTCGAGCCCCGCATTGGGCTCTGCACCGACAGCACGGAGCCTGCTTGGGATTCTCTCTCCCTCCCTCTCTCTCTACCTCTTCCCATGTTGGTGCTCTCTCTCTCTCTCTCAAAATAAAAAAAAATAAAAAATAAAAAAAAAAATAAAGAATGCCTCGATGTCAATTTGTACTCGTAAAATTATTAAGGAATTAAAAATTTTAAATATGTGTAACAGTGGCACTGGTGGCTCAAAACAGAAGAGAAAGAGCAGGACGTAATGAAACCATAAGCCCCAGTTCCTAAGGACTCCCAAGGAAATCTTTAAGACAAGAATTTTAACATTTGGGATTGTCAATAAACAACGTTAGTCTCTCAACCTCATAATAATACTTCTCGGTTCTCCAGCTATTTGGTGGAACTTGTAAAAGTCTATCCTTATTTCCCAGGTTCCTTTGAGAAAACAAGATACATTTCAATATATGTAAATCCCAAAGTATTATTTTTCTTCCTTTATTTTATTCCCCCCTTGGGCTTTCTTATCTCAAGTTATAAAGAAACTGGCAGAGGCATAGAGGGGAGGGAATAAAGTTTAGAAAATCTAGTTATACAGGATGTTTTTCTCCACAGTAGAAAGGGGGAGGGAGGGGATTTTCTAACTTCCAACTTCTATATTTAACATGGCTATCTGAGAGCCAGCTCTGGTCACAGCCAGAAAGAAAAAAAGAAAAAAAAAGAAAAGAAAAGAAAAAACGCATGAGATCTTCTCCTTCATACCTGCATTAGTGCATGAGAAGAGGGTATGAAGGCATCAGCAATGGTGAGTTACGGCTGACAGAAAGGAACCTTGAACCTGATAATACACAAAAGGTCTCTTTTAAGAATGAGTTGTAAGATCTCTGGTTGCAATGAGGAAGAAAAATGAGGGATGGAAAATAGGGGAAACAGGTTTTCAGTACAGACGGGGAAGCTTTAAATGGCTGGGGTAAAGCAAAACTACCCTTTCATCCGGGAGTTATAGACCAATGTTGTTAGCTGCAGACAATGGAATATCTGGTTTCTCACTAGTTGATGCATAATGGGATTTATTAAAGAATGTTAGATGCCTCGGAACATCTCTGGGGGGGGGGGGACAGGAAATTGCACTTGGATGTAGTCACAGAAATTGAGCCTGGACTGATCCTCAGATCAGCTGCTGCCCAGCCCGTGCTGTTGGGGACAGTGCGGCAGAGAAAGCAGACACTCCAGCACGGGCTTGGAAACGCACCCCCACCCCTATGCATGTCCGCTGCTTCATCATCCTCATGTCTGTACTCAGAACTCATTAGATGCATCCATGTGTAGAAATGTAGCCAGATATGGGTCTTTAACTCGCTCTCACCGATAGGCATGAAGGTGTGGAGTGTATGTTGGGTGAGCCAACCGCAGAGTGTTTGTCTCTGGTCTAGGATCTCGAGATACCCCAGTGAACAAGATGGAACAATGCTACTACCCATTTGCCTGAGATTATCTGTAGGCATTACAAAGAGTGCAAGGAGCATGACCTACCCACAAGGAGACTTGGCTTCTAGCCCTCTTGGACCCCACGTGTGACTTAAGATAAGTCGCTGACGTTGCCGTCCTTTAATTTCCTCATCAACAAAATTAACAGCGAATAAAATACGCCCAGTTTTGTCAGTCAAGGTATAAGCAGGAAATGGAAGCCACTCGAGATGGATCCAATGAAGATGTTGATGAGGGAACTCCTAACAAAAGTGTGGGCAAATGTGAAGATGGCGGGACACGCAAGACTTTTCACAGAGGGAAGCTGCTGTCCACCCCGGAGCTGAAAGAATGAACGAGGGAAAAATGCGGGGAGCCCACTGAATCCTGGGACTATGGAGATAGGGTGGCAAGCAGAACCCAGGTTGGGGGAAGCAGCCACTCCCAGAGGGTGATCTCTCCATATCCACCTTGAACCTCCTCCTAGTGCTTCCTGACGACCACGCTGGAAAGCCAGAGACAAGACAGCCTGGTGAAGAGAGAGCAGGCGGGCAGGAAACTATAGAGGAAAGACTGGGGAGAACACACGTGAACAAGAACCAACACACCTAAATATTCCCCAGAATTATTGCTGGGACTCCAGAAGATCACATATACACGCGTACTTTAGAAAGCATTTGAAGTGTTGTTTTTAAAGTAGGGCAATATTTGTATTATGGAGAACTTCTCTTTTGGACGTGTTATTCTTTATTCTGCTCTTACCAAGGAACTTTCGATTTTTCTAATTAGTTCATGAGACATGAGGAGCAGCTGGAATGAGTTCAAAGAAAGTAAATGAAGGAATAAGTTCGAGGAGTGGAAGTAGAGGCCAGGGACAGGGTCTTGAGGGAAAAGTTGTGAAACAAAGATTGTTGCGGCCAAATGGATAGGAGATGAAGGGAGGTGGAATTTAAGCCCTGTGTGAGAAAAGATCATCGCAATAAATCCTCTTGCTTCTTGCTGTAAAGTAAATATTATTCTCTGGCTTTGATGTAAATAATAGAGCGGTAATGGGATAGTAATGACAAGCAATACAATCAGTTCATCAACTGACACTTTTCCTCTGTTTAGAAATTGCGCCCCATCGGAATTCTGGCTTTGAGAAGGCACGGGCTTTCCTGACTCATTACACTGTTTTCCATACTTACGTTCTTCTGCCGAAGGTGAGTTAAAAACAAAAATGAAAGGCTCACCGCGATACGAAAAGAAAAACCTGAAATCCAGGCGTGTTTGTTCATACTTCGGTCAGATGTCACCTCGACATCCACCGTTGGAAAGGTTAGACTAGGAGTCGCACAGGAATGAGACACTCCATCATGTTTCAGTAGCTTTCATTGGCAGCGGGGTCTGAAACTTAAATAGAATCCTTTGTTATGGTGGCGCTTCCGTGAGAAATGAAAGCGTGAAACTAAGCTTTCAAAATCCTCTCTAAATCTGCCTTTTCAAGACTGTTACTTTGGGAGGTGAGATAACTCAGGGCATTGTCACAGTTGGCCCTTTGGCAGTGCACAAGGAACACATAAATCTCGGCGGATAATGACCAAAAACACTGAAAGTGATTTCACGATGTCAAGAAGGCACCAACTGGATATTAACCGCCTCACTAAGCCTCAATACCGCCAGGTATATTTACTGAGCCAGAGTGAACAGGAGCCACGCACAGGACATCCAGGCTAACAAAGATCGAACCTAAGGGTAAAAGCAAGACATCCACGGAAGTGATTCAGTTAAAAAGTGGGGTGCCGGTGCATGGAGGAATCATTGTTTATTTTATGAGGACCGAATTCACTTTAAAAAAATGAAAGTCTCCTGGCCACCAAGATATAGGTTTTCCATAACCCGCTGACCACAAAAACGTACGTTCACTCCCTGCCGATTTGAAACTCCGCGTCCAGCCTCACACTCTGTCCCGTAGATTTGAAGTCAATTCCCCACCAGGCTACGGATCTGTTCCAGGTCAGCCTTATGAATGGACACCATTGATGCCATTCATCTAGCTCGTGGCCTTTCTTGAGCAGAATGAAATATGAAGACTCATTGTATTACACTCTGAAGGTATAAGCTGTGGCTAGATTGACGAAATAATTATGTAAATAATGGCAGACGTCTACGGAAGAATAATGGCTGAAAAAGCTGAATAACATTAAAAAGTTAATATATTTAATGTTAACCTTTGTAGCTTTCAGCAATAATTCAAATATAGCAAAATTGTTGTAGAAAGCATAGTAATATTAAAGCAAAGAGAAGAACGTCATGGTAATAAATGAATCCCCCGGTTTTCCGGGAAACTAGCAGGATATTATTTTACTTTAACACTAAAAGCTAAACACAAGATTTTATTAATATTGAGTGCCATTCTTCTTTGTAATGTGTTGGACTTACCCAGAAAATGGAGATTTTTAATTTCTAATTATTCAGTGTAATCAAACACCTAAAACATTTCAACAGAAAGGCTTGAAAATGTTACAATATAAAATAATCATAACTTAAAGATCCGAATGCAAGAGACTTGGTTGGAGTTCTCGTGAACGCACAATGAGTAACTCGTTAAAACTTTTCAGCAGTTAGGACGCCTGGATGGCTCAGTAAGTTGAGCGTCCAACCTCGACTCAGGTCGTGATCTCACAGTTCATGGGTTTGAGCCCTGCATCTGACTCTCTGCTGTCAGTGCAGAGCCAGCCTCGGATCCTCTGTTCCCCCCACCCCACCCTCTGACCCTCCCCAACTTGCTCTCTCTCTCTCTCTAAAATAAACAAACATTTAAAAAAATCCAATAAACTTCTCAGCAATGAACCTTCTACAATTACACATAAATTATATTTTCCCCCACCCCAAATATTAGAGACCAATAATAACACAAGGACAGAATGAGATTAAAGGGGTGATCATCTTTGTTTCAATTTCACGGATGAAAGATAGCTTGGGACTTCGCCAAAGAAAATAATGATCCCCAGGAAAATTCTGGGTTCCTGGAACAACCAGGGCCATCTTGACATGGAGGAAGTGTTTGCTTTCTCATTAAGTTCCCTCAGGTCAGACTTGAGATCATCTCACAGAAGCCAAAAAAGTGGGGGGGGGGTGTGGATTACGAGGAGTTTGTTTCATCTGGGAAGATCAAGAATACTGAAGATAAATACTGGAGAGTCTACGAATGTGCCCCTAACTCTTCCATGGCTGCTTCCTCTCTCTGTGTCTACATTCTCTGCCAAGGAAAGCAGACTAAAAATCGTTGCTCACATTCTGAAAAGGAAATGGGTAGAGCTGCATTTTTCTATCTCATCAATAAGATAATAAAGACAGTGGTCCCTGGACCAGCCTGCATACAGTTCTAGTTCTTTTAAGCCCCTTAATAAGATTTTTTTGGAATATCTGTAAATTGCCTCGCATTTGATTAAATCAACTTGTTGCCCGTGACCCAAAGAGACTAAAAATTTATCTCTCACTTTCCATTTTAATTTTTTTTAATGTGTATTTATTTTTGAGAGAGACAGAGATAGAATGCAAGTGGATTAGGGGCAGAGAGAGAGGGAGACACAGAATCTGAAGCAGGCTCCAGGCTCTGAGCTGTCAGCACAGAGCCCGACGTGGGGCTCGAACTCATGAGCTATGAGAGCATGACCTGAGCCGAAGTTGGACGCTCAACCAACCGAGCCACCCAGGCGCCCCTCTCACTTTCCATTTTAAATAATATTTGTGGGCTTAGGGAAATAGATCTGTCCGAGGCTTTGTAGATTAGAGTTTACAGCCAAGGCAAATTCACTTTGATAACAACAAAATCTATGGATTGAGGGGATTCCATGAACTTTTGGATTTTGAGACACATGTTTTTTTCTCTTTGGGCTCTTAAGAAGAGCAGAAAATAAGCAAGTCATAGAAAAAGTAGACCTTTGAGAGCACACTTGACTTGCTTACCGCTGAGGATTCTGGACCAGGAAAATATGAATGCCACACCTTTGTAATGATGCTAGAAATCTAGAAACATATGACTTACGACACCCATCTCTCCAGCAAGGAGACATATCGTAATGCAAGCTCTATGAGGAGCATATCCAGTTAATATTCCCCAAGCACGTTACATCGCTTGGTTCTAGTCTGCTGGCTTGAATGCATATTGCTCCCTGGAAAGAACTTACAATTCCCTTTACAATGCATTTACAGTTGATTAAAGAATGGATTTGCAATTCAGAGTCTATAATTAGAGCAAAGGGTCTCTATAATTTGAGTTACCCTCATCCACTAATGATGATGTTATGGAGATTAGCCACTATTATAAGGACCCTCGGCCACTAAAATGATTACTGGAAAACATGTATTGAGGTGCAGTGGCCCATTCTTTTACCACAGGAAGCCTATTATAAACAGTGTTATGCAAGGCTACTAGACAGGAAAAATGAGATTAACAATTAACACCTTGCTCAAAGGATTAGTATATCTCTTATGCTCTTATGACTTGGATTCTAATTAAAATCTTCAGAGGTGTGTGTGTGTGTGTGTGTGTGTGTGTGCACGTGCACGTGTGCATACGCGCACGTACCCAGAAGTGTATGTGTTCCTTTCCAGGTGCCCGACACTTGCTTGGAGTTTTAGAAAAAAACGGGTTGGTTCATGACATAAGCTGGAAGCAAACCCTTCTAGGAGGAGACATTTCTCATTGTTCTTTAACTGGAAACCGTGTAGTGTCTTCCAAGGAAAATCTCAATATTAAAGTATTTAACTCTCCTGTAAGTCTATTTGTTTTTTCGTATACGAATTTCACCACTGATTTATGTAGTCATTTCTACAGGGTTCTGCAGCTAAGTACCTTCGCTAGCATTTTATGTGGGCAGGAAACAGAGTGCGTAAAGGTGTTTACAAACCAGAGCCCCTCCATGCTGGAATTAGGGGCTGTGAAACTATCATAAAGGTGTGTGAGGGGGAAATGCAAAATTTCTATTTCTATTGTTAAAAATTCCTCCTTTTCTAATTTCTGTTTGTGCTTTTGAAAGTGCATGAATAATTGGTATAGTAACACATGTTATTATATAATTTATAAATAATTTGCATATATTAAATGCGTACAGGATTTCTTTTCACTGAGAAGAGTTTGCAAACAAACAAAAAATATTTCTTGTCTTTTTTCAATCTTCGTCAGGCACGTGAACTTCAGGAAGCTAGTTCTAAGTATGTATGCGCTCACTCCGCTTCCCTTTTTGAATCCAAATGGGTAGGAAAATAGGGAAATTGAGATTCATTTTCTCCTCAGATCCCTAGTTATTCTTGGTTTCACTGACTTAGAATTATTCATGCTCTGGTGAAACACTCTCATTGCTGGGGTGAAGATGGTAATGAGGAAAAAGTGTTATAAATAGTGTACATTAGTTGATAACTGAGTGCCATGTTTTAGGCTTCGTTAAAACTTCTAATAACTTCTATATAATCTCAGTAAATGAGAAAAGGGCGAGGTCACCAGACAGAAGAGGCAAGGAAAAAACCTTCCTCAAAACTGAGAAAACTTAGGGCACCTGGGTGGCTCAGTTGGTTGAGCATTACACTTTTGAGTTCGGTTCTAGTCATGATACAAAGGTTGTGAGATCAAGCCTCACGTCGGGCTCTGTGCTGAGCATGGAACCTACTTTGAGATTCTATCTCTCCCTCTACTCCTTCGCCCTTCTCTCCCACTCGCGAGTGAACACGCTCATCAATCAATCAATCAATCAATCATGAGAAAAATCAAACAGATTCAAATCTGAGACCCCAGTTTAGCCAGCATGGTACCTCTTAGCTTAGTACAGTGCCTGGGACATAGTCTGTGCTCAGTAAATGTCATTAAAAAATTTTTTTTAATGTTTATTTATTTTTGAGACAGAGAGAGAGCATGAGCAGGGAAGGGGCAGACAGAGTGGGAGACACAGAATGTGAAGCAGGCTTCAGGCTCTGAGCTGTCAGCACAGAGCCCGACGTGGGGCTTGAAGTCACGAACTGTGAGATCACGACCTGAGCCGAAGTTGGACGCTTAAGTGACTGAGCCACCCAGGTACACCAGTAAATGTCATTTAAATAAATAAATGAACACATCTATGACATCACGGCAAACAATTTGAATATTTAAATATTTATCAGAAATAGTAATAAAATTCTTGACAAGTTTAAAAAAAATTTAACATTTGTTTCTGAGAGAGAGAACAAGCGAGCATGAGTGGAGGGGGGCGGAGCGAGAGGGAGACACAGAATCCGAAGCAGGCTCCAGGCTCTGAGCTGCCAGCATAGAGTCAGACGGCGGGGGGGTGGGGGGTGCTTGAACTCACGAACTGTGAGATCAGGACCTGAGTCAAAGTTGGATGCTTAACCGACTGAGCCTCCCAGGGGCCCCTTGACCAATTTTTTTAAATTTGAAGATACATAGGATGCTGAAGAATAAAATGAGAACTCACAAATACAGCAGGGAGAAGACACAGATGATGAATTGCATATAGGTAAAAGTCACTTCACAATTGAGGCAATCCTGAGCAACGTTTAAGATCTAATATAACTACATACTACCTTCTCTAAAACACATACACACTTGAAATGGCCATATTTTCTCTCCAATTTTGAGGGCAAATTTTCTATATATTAAATATCATTCTTTGCAAAAGGACAAAGACATAACAAAACAGAAATCTGGTAATTTTTCATTTCTGAGAATTGTCACAGCCATTCTGCATGACGTTTTGTTTAGGAATTTTAGGAAATATGTGTGTCAATGACATTTGACGAAGGAAACACAAACAAGTTCAATTAAAATGGTCTATTAATGATAAAGCAGACTGCATATTCAACAAACATGGAATTATAGTAATATTCGTTATGATAGTAAAGTGGGAAAGATCATTTTAAACCAGATTTACGATTGATGGAAAGAGAATTCCAAAGTGATTGTAAAAAAAAACAAAAAGCGAGCTGTAGTATGATCTCTAGGGGATTAAAAAAAAAAAGGAAGAAATGAAGATTATATGCAGAAGAAGAGTATAAATTGTTTCTACAGAAATGATACGATTTTTAATTATAAGTGAAAGAACGATAATAAAAATAAGTAAATAGGATAAGAACTGCTTATATAAAAAAGCATGTTTACTTTAAAACAACACTAGTTAATAGAATATTAGCTATAGCAAAGATGAAATTATTCCCCTCTTTATTATACATTAACATTTTCCCTCTCACATAATGCGTAATGAAGACATGAATGAGTGCAACAGAGCTCATAGCAAAATCTCAACTGATAAAAGTGTAGAATGAGGAGGTTGTTGGCTTGTTTGTTTGTTTCAAGTTAGGTACCTGGACAAGCCCTGTCTAGATAACATAAGCAAAGAGATGTAGTAAGTATCTGGAAAAGAGGTTTTTTTTGAAAGAGAGAGAGACGGAGCGAGTGTGAGCAGGGAAGGGGCAGAAAGAGAGGGAGAGAGAGAATCCCAAGCAGGCTCCATGTGGCCAGCACAGAGCCCTCTTAAGGGCTCAGTTGCACAAACCGTGAGATCATGACCTGAGTCGAAATCAAGAGTTGGACACTTAACTGACTGAAACACCCAGGTGCCCCTGGAAAAGCTTTACCACACATGATGGAGTAAATAAACCCAAGCAATTATTCCTGGCCCTCTCACAGGACAAAACTAGTCACAGGACTGAAAGGACCTGAGAATATTGTCATTTAAATGCACTGTCATGTTCCTCCGATATGACACATGAATAAGAATTGATCTTTGGATCGCTTTAAAATGATATTGCCATTCTGAAAATTAAAAAAAAAAAAAAAAAAAAAAGGTAGGGGCACCTGGATGCCTCAGTTGCTTACGTGTCTAACTCTTGATTTCAGCTCAGGTCATGATCTCAGTGTTTACAAGATTGAGATGTAGGGCTCAGTGCGGACAGCACAGAGCCTGCATGAGAATCTCTCTCTCTCTCTCTCTCTCTCTCTCTCTCGTGCTCTCTCTTAGTCTGTGTGTGTGTGTGTGTGTGTGTGTCTGCCCCCCACCCCGTTCTCTCTTTCTCTCTCAAAATAAATAAACATTAAAAAATGAGGAATAATTTTTTTAGATGTGCCTGATTATTCCAGGCTTCTACACTATTTTAGGGTATGCTGCACAAAACAAAGGTGATTGGTCAATTTCATAAGAGAAAAAAATCAGCCTTCCACTTTAAAATGATCTTTACAAGTTGTGTTAAATTTGGGGAGCCTGGGTGGCTCAGTCAGTTAAGCATCTGGCTTCAGCCCAGGTCACGATCTCACAGATCAGTTTGTGAGCTTGAGCCCCCGCGTCAAGCTCTGCGCTAACAGCATAGAGCCTGCTTCAGATTCTCTGTCTTGCTCTCTCTCTGCTCCTCCCTGCTCGCTCTCTGTCTCTCTCTCTCAAAATGGATAAATAAATAAACATTAAAAACAAAACCAAATTGTGTTAAATTTGCAAAGCATGTTTGCCTTTTAAGATAACTTTTTACCTTAAAATTAATAAATAAATTAATAAAAAATTAATTTTTTTAAAAATAATTTAAAAAATATTTTTATTTAAAAAAAATAAAAATATTTAAAAAAAAATTTTATTTAAAAAAATAAAAAAATAATTAAAAAATTAATAAAATTAATTAATAATCAAGATAGAAAATTTAAGGGGCACCTGGGTGGCTCAGTCAGTTGGGCGTCCGACTTT
Organism: Panthera pardus; assembly: GCF_024362965.1. NCBI lineage: Eukaryota > Metazoa > Chordata > Mammalia > Carnivora > Felidae > Panthera > Panthera pardus. Next base: position 15,290,413 of record NW_026526654.1, on the reverse strand, counting down.
GGCTCCCATCATGACCTCATGATGGCTGATGAGTTCGAGCCCAGCATGAGGCTCTGTGCTGACAGCTGGGAGCCTGCAGCCAGGAGTCTAAACATCCTACACGACACAGGAGAACCCCACAAAAGGAAATTATCTGCCTCTAATGTCAATAGTGGGAACTATTTCAGGTAATGACAAACATTTTCTTATGGCTTAAATTATTTTGAAAATATTTCAATAATTGCCTAACATCACATGATTTATCATAAGGTATTTAACCCTTTCACATTTCGGAAAAAAATGGTATTTTAAAATTTTAGTTTGGGGGCACCTGGGTGGCTCAGTTGGTTAAGCATCCGATTTTGGCTTAGGTCATGATCTCATGGTTCATGGGTTCAAGCCCTGCATCGGGCTCTGTGCTGACAGCTTGGAGCCTGGAGCCTGCTTCGGATTCTGTGTCTCCCTCCCTCTCTGCCCCTCCCTCACTCATGTTCTGTCTCTCTCTCAAAAATAAACATTTAAAACTTGTTTTAAAAATAAAAATAAATAAATAAAATTTTAGTTAGTCCCAATACAGGTCAAATATCAAATTTGATTTTTTGATTTGTTTAGAGAAACTCCATGACATTTCTTTCACCTTCCCTTAAGTCTAAAGGCCCTGCTGAGTTCATATTGTAATTTTTATTAGATAATGTGAAGTTTGCTTACCAAATGTTTGAAGAGGGTTTCAGTATATTGCGATCCTCTCTGCTCTTCAATAACTTCTAAAAATACCCATTTACATTAAGGGCCTGATACTCATCATACCCTCTGTTGACTAATAATAATAATAATAATAATAGAATCTAATGTTGATTTGCTTGATAAATGAAAAAAAATTACTCTTCATGCTATACTCTCAAATTAAGCCACATTACAGCTATTTTAACAAGCCTGAGGTGGTTGATACTTGATTCCTTGCTTTTTGAAGCAATGTAACATTATGTACAAACAGCTCACACTCGGGTCTCCCCAAAACCCAAAACAAAAAAGCCAACCCCCCCAAACAAATTGAAGACACGAAGACTTATTTTAGACATTTTCATGAATACACAAAACCACCCATTTTCTACCCTATCAATTTTCCTAAATGTACAACTTATCAGTAGGTTTATACCACCGTTTCTATGTGTCACGAATTGTTAGAACATAAGTCAGTTAGGAAAAACAATTTTTCTTCTGTGTCATTGTGTAAATGCCAGTGTGAAGGGTGCTTCCATAAGAAACGCAACATAGGTTTCTTTGTGACTTTTCGGTAGCTTTGTGGGCATTTTCTGATGATGGCGTGGACGTCCATCATATGTATCATGCCCTACCCCATGAACCTCACATTATCGTCTCCCCCAGTAGCCAAATCAAACACTTTGACGAGGAAATGTAAAGGAGAAATAGGGCCACTCCCCCTTCCCCAAGTAAATACCGTCAGACTAGAGCCCCAGTTGAAATTAACTGCGACCTACTGAGAGCTCTCTGTCAGGTGGTCCCAACAACGGTCTGGAGCCTGTAAGGACAGACCATCATTGATGTGAGGGGGCTCTACATGAGGTTCAGGAAGTGGCGGAGAAGAGGCGAAGGGCACATATACGAAAAATGTCACTTCTGGTGAAATGTTTCTGTCACCTTCCATGAGTTCAGACAATGATTGCAGTGAATGAGTCCATGGCCAGCTTTCTCATTTCTACCTATCTGAAGAGAAGAGCTCTGGGCAGCCTCCCTCATATCCATGAGAAGCTAACATGTACTAAGAAGCACCCGTGTACAATCTTCTGCACCATAATAATTTTATGTTGCTCATGTGTGTGTGTCCGTGTGTGAAACATCACTCTACGTCCAACCATATTAGAGATTTCCTTTTGTTAGTGTTTGTGGGTCCTATTCGATACCTCCTGACCTCTCAGTCTAATTGATATCTTTGGAAACAGTCAGCCTGTCACCTAGCAGACGACGCCAGCTAAAGTCTTAGTGTCTTCCTTTCTCTCTGTGTCCAGTTTGGTTGTGAAGGCATCGTTCTCATCAGGGTAGAGGCTCTCCTGTAGGCGGAAGTGATTCAACCAGGGTAAGTCATCTGAGGTATGCACCCCCACGCTCCATCATCACGGAGGTGACGAGGAGCGGTCCCCTCCCATGGACCTTCATTTTGCTCGGAGGCCTGATGCCACAGAGCTGTCATCTCACTAACAGTGGGTTGTTCTTTGCAGTTGGACTTTTCTTCCCTTATCAAGCGGCCTGTATCTTTCCGCCCTAAACTGTATCTTCCATTTGGAGGCAATTTTCAAATTAAGCGTAAGTCCATGTGACCGAGATTGACCTCAAACCTTGATCGCGCGATCTCTTACATTTAAGACATTTAATTGCCATTATTAATATTTTTCATTGTAAAGGGGAGATCAACATACGTATAGGTCTTTGAATTAAAGGCATTTGGAAACTTTAAATAAATAATATTAAGACCTATCTTATTTAGTAAGTTGCTGGAGACATTTGCAGGAGTGAGGTCTAATATATTACATATCCATTGTTTTTTTACAGATAACGGATCAATAATCCCCCTCCGTGTTAAGTAGGAACACTCCCTAAGGAGGGAGGGGGAGGAGCTCTCACTTGTATACCACTTCCGGTTTCCCTCTCTGCCTCCTCCCTTCTGCCATATCTGAGGGCTGGTGTATTCTATTAGACCGGAAGTTTGGGTGAACGACGGGTATCCTCACTCTGCCCCCTCCTCCTGACGAGACCAGCTGCCTCTGTCGAACTTCCTGGAATTGTGTTGGTCAAGTCTGTGTGATCCTAGAATTCAGGGTGAGAAACTCGTTGTTACCACAGAGCCGACGCAGTCCTCCAACCTAGCCTTGACCCTGAGGGAAGGAGCCATCTGCATCTCGGTCTACATGCCCTTCCATCTGTCAGTCACTGAGCCTCTTCCAACACCGGAGTGTAAGGCCACCGTAGCTTCCCTGCGGATCACGTGGCACCATTGATTCGGAGCAAGTGCACGGTTCCCACTGACATTCCTGAGGACTGTTGTGAACACCTGTCCTTGCGAAATAGCACTTGTGCAGCCCTCAGGTCTGCAACCTTTAAGCAAATTTCTTCCGGCAGCATTCCATTCATTCCTGCCAAATCTGTTGGGATCTGGAGTTACTAACATGCGTGCCATTTTTCTCGACTTAATTTCATCTTGAAATTTGATTGAAACGAGCTTTATGTCTTTGTCAGAGTTATCCATGTCTGTGTGACTAGGATGAGCCTAGTGAGGCTCTCACCAGCACTCACTGAAAATGTTCTCCGCTTTCCAACTCAATCTGTGTATCAGTCTTCTCACTTACGGTCCTCCAAACTGTCAAATTTGTTTTATAATGGAAGCATAAGTGCTATGTCGTGAAATGCACAGGTCTTAAATGAACACTTTAATTAAGTATAACAAATGCATACATCCTTGTAACACACCCCCTTTCGAGATACAGAACAATTCCTTGCCTCCAAAAATGTCTCTCCGCCCCTTTTATCAATTGGTTCCCTCCCATGCGGGCAACTGCTGTTTGATTTTTGTCACCACAGACTAGCGTTTCCTATCACTTCTGACTGAGTTCTGTAGGTTCTGCGAATCCTTGTCTTTGGTCTTTGTCTTCCATAAGGATGGCGCTGAATGGTTACTACTTTATGTCTTATTAACCAATGGCAGAGATCCATAATCGGCTTAAGAACTTACTCAAAAATCATTCTAATACTGAAGTGTGGTGTTGACAGTTGTTTTGAGCTTAGATTTATCTAACACGATCTACAAGATATCTACTGCCTGTTAGTTATTATCCCAGAAATGGGGTTTCATTTTCTATGAATGTGTATCCCTCTCTGTTTTATCTCTGAACACTGCTCACTCAGCTCGCCATGGATTCTTCCCACATTCAGGTGCCAAGCTTAGAAAAACAAAAATGATACACACAGAACTGGGTGCTCACTTAAATTTGGAGTTCTGACAAATAATTGATAATATTTTACTCTATGTCTCCAATGTTACAAAAGACATACTTCTCTTTTTCAAAAGCTATTCATCATTCATCAGAATTTCAAGTTCAAGTGGGCATCCGGTATAGTATCTGAAAACCCTATCCCACATGAATTGTATTCCACTAATCCTACAATAATGAGGCAAATATTATAATCCTTTTGGCATGAAGATCAACTTCTCTTAGGAGTACCAAACTGAAAATAGATTTTCCCAACAGGATGAATCACAAGGCATGATACTTCCCAGGTAACACCATTTAACACGGCACCGGCTGTCGCACTTCATTGGTAAAACCTTTGATTTTTTTCGTGAGGCTCTTTATGGTGTGTTTCGTTATGAGGGAGTTACGCAGAAAGTGGACGGAAGTCTCCACCACAGGCCCTCGGCTCTGCTTGTGGCTCTTGGAAGGCTTCTTGGAGGAAGTCATGCTGAAATATTGATCTCCATTTCCTTCCGTGTCCCCTGTTACTACCACTCATGCTGTCGCCATGGCTTATCTTCAACCCTATATGCAAGGTTGCAGTTCTCAACACTGTGATTTGGAATCACCTGGGGAAGTTTCACAAATCCCATTATCCAGGCTCTCTCCCCAATAAATTAGGTCTGTGAGTGGGTCTAAGGCATTTGTAAGCTCCCCAGGTCACTGCAGGATGCAAGCAAGGTTGAGAAATAGTGCTCTCTACCAACCTGACGGGCTGCATTCCATACATTTACAACAAATGTGGGCTAGCTCTTGCCTCCCACAGTCCCCTCCCCAGTCGGCAATTCACAGGGATCTCTCAAACTCTTGTTTTGTTCTCTGCTGATTCTTGAGTCTACCCTTTATTTTTAAATTTGGTTTTGGAATGTCATCTCTCTATGTTCTGATTCCCAATGATCTCTTAAGGACTTGGCTCAGGGTCACCTCCATGGCTTTCCTTCTCCAAACACCTCGCTATCCTCTGCTAGCCCGCCCATCAAGACCCCACTGCTAGGTCTGCTGGTAGCTAGGATCACGCCACAGCATGGCAGGCCTACCTATGGGCCTGTGCACAGAGGAATTTTAACCGTTCCGTTCCACACGTTGCCAATCCATCCCGTGATGGCTTCCTGAGCACTCATAAATCTTCTCTCTCTCACTAATCATAGGGAAGATTTAAGCCCTCTGCCTCCCTCTAAGGACTCCAGATAATAGAATTCCCGGTTCATGGGTGCTCGTGTTGAGCACCACAATTACAGATTAAGTCACAACTTCTGGAGTGGAAGACCAGACCACAAGTAAACTAAGAGCGAAATATCACTTGGTAAGCACTCAAATCTTCCAAGTTGTTGTAGCTGCCCCATGTGTGTGGCTGGGGTAGAGCTCCCCTTCTTTAATAAATAATGCGATATCTAGGCAGAATTTGGGAGAAAAACATTGCCACTCCTACCACCTTCTCTCTCCGTCTTGGTAAATGGACAGCGTTTATTAATTAGCACTTGTTCTTTGGGCTTTACATTCAACAGAGAAACCTACCTAAATAAAAACAAACCTCGTAAACAGTCTTAGAAAACTAGCCAATCGAAACAGAACAGATGGTCAAGTAGCAGTATTTCTATCAGGGAAAATTATGTTGAAAGAGGTAAGTTATTGCTTTACACATCCTTCAGGTGGCTGACAAAAAGAAAAAAAAAAGAAAAGAAAGAAAAAGAGAACAAGAGGAAAATTTCAGCCAAGTTGTTTTTTTTAAACACTTGATTTGGATAATGTAAAAAACACGTGTGTCTCTTAAATGAATTTTACCATATATGGGTTTTTAAATGCAGTGACTAATGCTCACATTTCTAAGAATTATTCTTGGCACCGAATCTATTTAGATACCACATTTAAGCCAAGAGAAACACCATCATATGCCTTTCTAGATATCGTACACAAAAACACTAAAAGGTGTACCATGGCTTTTCGTATAAATGCTCTCTTACCTTAAAAATCTGAAAGTCTGCTTTTGAATTACACTGAAATTTATTTCTCCATCATTGTACATAAAAAAGTGCTTCCCTATAGTAAAGAGATAATAATCCTTTACCTCTGTATGTCACTTTTGTCTCCAAAGAAACACAAATAATAATAATAAAAAAACTTCCACTGCCAGTTACTTTACACACACGTATGAAAAGAAAACAGAATGAATAAAAGCTAAAAGCATGTCCATATCCTGAAGTGCCATTAGCCGAAGAATGGAGTGATTTTTGACTATTTATTTTCCCCTGTATGGCTAAGAAAACATAATATTACATGTACATTTAAACAAAACTTTCTCTATGGTGGAACATACACATATACATTCAAGGTTTAATTCAAGGTGTTGACATCATCCTTCACACCACTCGATACAGTCTGGATCCTGGTTTCCGCAGGGATTACTTCAGCAATAACTAGTAAGATAACTTGGCTCAGGCCACTGCCTCGAGTTGAAATATTTACCCTGAGAATCAAGGTATAAGTGCTTTAAACTGGGCTCCACCAGAGACACTCACACTTAAGACAAATTATCAGTTTCCTGTTTTTCTTGGTTTCTCAAAGGGATGCCCTGCCCCAAATAAAGCATAGTTTTAACCTTTACCCTTAACTGAAGATCCATTCCCTCCTACTTTACCCTTAACTGAAGATCCATTTTTTCTTTACCCTTAACTGAAGATCCATTCCTTCCTACTTACTGGGCTGGCGAACCTTCCTAATGGAAGGACTATAGCAAAGGCACACATGGAACAGGGATGAGGAAGCAAATGTGAGTCTATCCATCCAGCCAAGTGAACAAAATCAACTTTGGCTATAAAGAGATGTTGGACTTGTAGGCTTATGTCTCTCACTTTTATTCTTCTATCCCACAGCAAACGCAGAACACCAGTATGTTAGTCCTTGCACGATGGGTTGGGACCCACCTCTGCCATTTTAAGGCTTACAGTTCGTGTCATCCTATGTCAATGTTCACTAAATAATGAGTCAAGAGTTCATTTTAACATCTCAAATATTCACATACTTTGTTTAAAAGAATAAGTATGATGTCAGTTACCAAGAAGCTATCTAATACCTTAACGTATATACTTTTAAAACTTTTAGAAGCATATGAGCTTACAGAATACAGGTAGTGAAAAGGTCCCTGATGATTGTTGCTTTTATAAGAAAAATGAGCGTGTATTCAGGCTGTAAAATCAACTATACGTTCTGCATTTGCCCATCAAAGAAGGGAAAAATGAACCAATGGGCCTTCTCAAACAAATATGGCTGAGCTGATATTAAATGGTTGTATTCTCAAACCCTAGTCACTGCTTAGCTTACAGCAGATGATATAAACCAATATCATATAGCAGATGATATAGACCTTATATGGCTACAAGGGTCTTCAGTTGAACTTTGGGAATTCATACATGGAGTACTCCAGATTGTTAGAGTAGTGATTATTTGTGGAGGGTGAGACCTTGATCCATAATCTGAAGGAGAACTTTGGTTTAAGGGGATTTCACCCAATTCCTCTTAAAAGATAAGCCTGAACATGGATAATTAGAACACATAAAGATTTCAAAATGTTTTGAAATGAAAAGAAACAATTCTGTATAATGCTTGACTTCTGAGAGGCCTCATATCAGCCAAAACTTAGTAGATAATCAGGAAAATGACAACCAGTGTTGGCTCTTCACTGGCTCACTCTTGCTCAGACCAAGAAAATTTTCCATACTGCCTCCGCCATATTGTCCAGTCTAGGTGAACACATAAAGTTCCTCTCTTAAAATTCAAAACTTATTAGGATGAGGTAACAGTCACTCAGAAGAAAGGCAATGGCAAAAAAGACTAGCGCACTTTTCCAGAACTAAGAGAAGTAGGTGAACCCAAACAGGGAGGACTGACGAGAATGGGAGATTCAAAAGAAACCAGCACAGCAAGAACACCCCGAGAAGGCAGAACACAACACAAGGCAAACACAGGGTCCCAAAGACAAAGCATGAAAATTGCCAATTTTGTTCAAGGCTGGGGAATACATTCGCTTCACATATTTCTTGGGAACTTAAAAACATCTCAGTACTGCTCAAGGTTATACCCTCAAGTGAATCTGGTTTTTCTTTTCTTGAAAATTGAAGTCAGTAAATACCATACTGTCTTCTTTAGTTATTTGCTCCATGGCTTGAGCTAAATAGATCCCACATAACTATTTTCCATAACTTAGGAAAGAATAACACGTTCAAGAATTATTTTTAAGTTTATTTATTTATTTTGAGAGAGAGACAGAGAGTTTGGGCAGGGGAGGGGCAGAGAGAAAGGGAGAGAGAGAATCCCAAGCAGGCTCCTGCACTGTCAGCATGGAGCCTGATGTGGGGCTCAAACCCAAGAAATGTGAGATCATGATCTGAGCTGAAATCAAGAGTTAAATGCTCAACCAACTGAGTCACCCAGACGTCCCATTCATTTTTATTTTATTTTATTTTATTTTATTGTTCCTTTCCAAGTTTTTATTTAAATTCCAGTTAGTTAACACACAGTGTAATATTAGTTTCAGGCATAGAATTTAGTGATTCACCACTTACATACAATACTCGGTGCTCATCACAACAAGTGCCCTCCTTCATCCCCGTCACCCATCTAGCCCATCCCCCCACCCACCTCCCTCCAGTAACCATCATCTTGCTCTCTATAGTTAAGACTCTGTCTCACCAAAACCATAACATACCTAGGAATAAAGCTAACTAAAAAGATCTGTACTCTTAAAACTATAAAACACTGATGAAAGAAATTGAAGACACAAAGAAATGGAAAAACATTCCATGCTCATGGACTATAAGAATAAATATTGTTAAAATGTCAATACTGTTCAAAGCAATCTATACATTTAGTGCAGTCTCTATCGGTATGTCACCAGCATTTTTCACAATACTAGGACAAACAGTCCTAAAATTTGTCTGGAACCACAAAAGACCCCAAATAGCCAAAGCAATCTTGAAAAAGAAAAGCAAAGCTGGAGACATCAAAATTCTGGACTTCAAGTTATATTACAAAACAGTAGTGATCAAGACAGTATGGCACTGGCACAAAAACAGACACGTAGATCAATAGAACACAATAGAAAACCATAAAACAGAAATGAACCCACAACTATATGGTCAATTAATCTTCGACAACGCAGGAAAGAATATCCAATGGAAAAAAGACAGCCTCTTCAACAAATGGTATTGGAAAAACTGGACAGCTACATGCAAAAGAATGAAACTGGACCACTTTCTTACACCACACACACAAATAAATTCAAAGTGGATGAAAGACCTAAATGTGAGACAGGAAACCATTAAAATCCTAGAGGAGAACACAGGTAAATATTACCCTCTTCGACATCGGCCATAGCAACCTTTTACCAGATATGTCTCTTGAGGCAAAGGAAACAAAAGCAAAAAATACATTCTTGGGGCTTCATCAAAACAAAAAGCTTGTCCACAGTGAAGAAAGCAGTCAAAAAACCTAAAAGGCAACCTTGGCAAAGATATTTGCAAATGACCTATCTGATAAAGGGTTAGTGTCCAGAACTTCTAAATCTCAACGTCCAAAAAACAAATAATCCAGTTTAAAACATGGGCAGAAGACCGAATACACATTTTTCCACAGAAGAGATACAAACATACACATGAAAAGAAGTTCAACATCATTCATCATCAGGGAAATACAAATCAAAACCCCAATGAGCTATCACCTCACACCCGTTAGAATGGCTAAAATTAACGTATCAGGAAACAACAGGTGTCGGCAAGGATGCAGAGAAAGGGGAACCCTCTCGCACTGTTGGAGGCAACGCCAACTGGTGGGGCCACTGTGGAAAACAGTGTGGAGGTTCCTCAAAATGTTAAAAATAGATCTACCCTATGACCCAGCAATTGCACTACCAGTTATCTACCTAAAGGATACAAAAATACTAACGCAATGGGACACGAGCACCCCAATGTTTACAGCAGTACCATCAACAATCGCCAACTTATGGAAAGCGCCCAAATGTCCATGGACTGATGAATGGATAAAGAAGATGTGGTATATATCTATAATGGAATACTACTCAGCCATAAAAAAAGAATGAACTCATGATATTTATGATGTGGATAGATCTAGAGAGTATTATGCTAAGCAAAATAAGTCCATCTGACAAAGACAAATACCATATGATTTCATTCATATGTAGAATTTAAGAGAATTTGTTTTTAGAACAAAAAAGATCAACTCTCTCAGGAGAGAGTTCTGGGATGATCCTCTAAAGCTGGCAAGAGGTATCTCAGCCAACCCGAGTCTGTTTCTGTGGGTTCATTCTTTGTCTTGAGTTGTCACATTGAGATGACCTCTGCAACCACCAGGCATCTTGTTCTTATTGTGAATGCCTTTGGCCCTTTAAATTTTTTATCTAAAATTGGACAAAGAAAAAAATTAAAAATAAATAAATAAAATAGGATCAAGAAATCCTTCAGGACTACAAATAAGCTGGCATTTTCAAAACCATCTTTAGTAAATAGCAAAAGCATAGAGAAAGGAAAGGAAAGTTGTGGAAGATTTCTTGAGTATCAGCTCTGAATCATCACGGGGAATCATCCTTCCTTTCCAAAAGGTTCCCTAGATACAACTTCTAGAAGCTTCTGGCCCTTGCACTGCCTGCTGTCTCCACTAGACAAGAGCTATCTTTTCTCCTTCCTCAAGTCAACTGCTCTAGCCTCAAGAAATCCCTGAATTAACTTTTGACCATAAGATATGAGCATGATCATGTGAAGAATATTAAAGGCCGTGCCAATGCCCTGTGCATCTCTGAAATCTATCTGCATGCATTTTCTAAAAGCCGTATTTAAGGAAGCCAAACATCTGGGGTCCACTGGGGTGTTGTATTCTTTAGAATCCTTACATATGAAAACAGGTATCTACATGATGCCCTTGCTTTGCTACTGAGGAGATCATGCAGCCCAAGCAATTTGACATCTTTTCTGTTTTCCTGCTGTAGAATAGGCAATTAGCACCAACTGATTGGATCCATTATGATAATCCGAATCAGTAAAAATAAGCAGGTTGGCTATGTTTAGGCTTTGTATTTAAATGAGAATTAAGTCCTTTATTGCTTTATAATAATACTGGTAATTGCTCAATTACTTTTGTCCAGAAAGGTGTGGGGGCAGATTTAGACTCTGACACGGCACCTGGAGTATCTCACACCAATGTCCCTGATTTAACAATAGAAGAAAGAATGTCTTTTCATCTACTGCAAAGGCAATTTACTTTAAAGAATACTTTGCAGAAATAGGTTTTTTTTTTTTTTAAGGAAACTCAAAATGGCTAAAAACAGATTTACAGTCATTAACAAAGGGAATCTCTGTTGGCAAATGATGTCACATTTCAACACACAATAGTATATATAGTCAGGTAATCATATGCCATCATGTTTCCTGTTTCATTCACTAGCATTACAGTGAGGATCTGGGAACACTGCATTTCCTTTCATTATTTGCTTTATGTTCTGTGAATTTTCCCTCTTATTGTAGTGTTTGCAGGGAAACAATGGTGTCATGAAAGCACAGCGTATTCTTTCCTTTTCTCTTGTTCATAACCTTTACACAAAACAATCCCCTTTCAGATTAAATTTCAAGAGTTGGTCTTATTCCAGAGGTAAATTATCCTGGAGAAGTCGAAGGAAATATAACCAGATGTATTTGATTTTACATGATTTTTTAAACACACCTTGTTGATTGAAAAACAATCTGAAGCAGACAATATTCTGGGACATTGATAACTTAGAAACGAGTCCATGTATTTTCATCAAATTTTGAGGATTATAATTTAAGTGGTGTCCAGATGAAAAAAAAGTGCACCAAACCTTGTGATTTTTAAACTATAAAACACAAGGAGTCACATTGCCCCTATGTAGCCTCTGTTCTTTCAGATTCTATGAAGGAAACTAAAGAGTAAAGTTAGCATTAAGAAGATACAATTGAATTTTCTTTTGTAAACAGTAAATATATTCATATTTATCATATATTTTAATGGTAATAGCTTTTTATGAATCATTAGCTAATTTTAGAAGATAAAAGAAATGTTGGAAAAACTATGGTAAAATAATACTATAATAAAACTACGATACTACTAAGAATACTAGGATAAAATAAAAGTCTGATAAATGTAAAAAAATTTAAATAGTCATGGCAGTAAGCAGTAACATTATTCAAAGGAATATGTTTTTCTATACTGAATTTAGAAAAGCAAAAATTGAAACTTTTTCCCCATAAACTCTGTTTTCCTGCATACTCCTCTATATTAAAAAAAACTGCTTAAAAGGAAATGTGAGTGGGAAATCCATATTCTGAATTCCTATTTTTATATAGTATATGTCTGAGACTAGTTGGTTCATTGACGAGACAGTGGATAGCCTGTTCTTAGAATAAAGATATGTTCTACCTTTTGTAAATGAAGCTGCTTATCTGGAAAAATTGCTGATTTTTTTTAAATTGCTAATTTTATATTTCTCCTCCTATTATGGTGTTTTCAGGAAAATACAAAGGTATCCTCAAAGCACATCATGCCACACTGCTGTTTTCATTTATTCCTAACTCTTCCACAAAAAGATCTCCTTCAGATTAACTTTCTAGGCTTGGTTTCAATCCAAAACTGAATTATTCCAGAGAAGCAACATTCTTTCCAAACCCAATTGCTCACTATAGCAGGTGGATAAGGATGAAAAAGTTTCAGTGCCTGATATAAATCCTCCAACGAGCCTCTTGGATTGGACATAAGCCTCAGTGAGTTAAGGGCTGAGAGCCAACAACTCCAGGGACCATTTTCAGGAGAGAGTGGGGTCTCAGAGACCAAACAGTTCCTTTGCAAAAAAATGAAGTACGCGAGGAATTGATGAGAAAACCCATCACCTCATTTCTCTGTAAAACCCAGAACTTGCATTAATGGACTCTGACCAGTTGGAACAGGTTACATTATGCTGTGGTAACAACTGCAAACAACTCCCAGCCCCCAATAACCCCAAAAGGTTTTTGTTGTTGTTACTTGTTTGTTTGATTGATTGCTGGTCTGCCTTTTCTCTCCTCACCTCTCTATTGTGGTTCACCTGGGGCCCTGGCTTCCCTTCATCTTCCTTTCAGGACCAAGGTTGGCAGAGTGGCTTCTATCAACACTACTGTCTCTCTTGAGAAGAAGACAGAGAAAGTAATTCATGACAATTAAAGCTTCTGCCATATTTGTGTGTGTATTCCATTCACCAAAGCAAGTCAACAGGGCCAAGCTTTATGTCAATGGAGCAAAGAAGTATATCCCTCATGTCCCTGATGAATGTTGTTGTTTTTTTTTTCCTTAAGCAACAAAGTCTGCTACATGGATATCACTGAGACAGACAATGATGAGAATTTTTCCAGTGGTACCAAAGAGAACAGAGTACCGCTCTTTGACCTGGAGTCAAAGGGGCCAATCTGGCCTCCCTTCTGATGAGGCAAAGAGCCAAGTGAAAACAAAAGGGAAAATTAACAAATCTGAATATTGGTTTAATAAAAATGTTTTAAAAACTAAGACACTATTAGCAAGATTGATGAAGAACAAGGAGATAAACTTTAACAACAATATCAGGAACGGAAAATTATGCCAGATCCTGCCTATGTTGCAAGGATAATATGGGAATATTATGACTCACTTTACTCCATCAAATGTGACAATTTAGGCAGAAATGACAGATTTTTTGAAAGACAAAAGTGATCACAATTAACAAATAAGAAAAAAAAACCCAGAAAATCTAAATAAATGGAGAAATATACTATTGTCATGGGTGGAACACTCAGTATTAATAAATGTTGATTCTCCGCAAATAGATCCATAAAGTCAATACAATTTCAATCAAAATGCCAATGGCTTTTTTTTTTAAAGAAAAGAGCAAGTTTATTATAATATAAAGGAAAAGAAAGAGATCTATATCAGCCCAGACCTTAACAAAGGAGAACAAAGTTGGAAGACTCACAGGACAGTTAATTTAAGACTGAACCGTAAGGCTACAGTCATCAAGAGTCCTTTTGCATAGATGGAGAGATGGGTCAATGGAACAGAAGAGACGCAGAGCAGAACATCTATGAAAATAGCTTCGATTCATTTTCAACAAAGGCACCAAGGATATTCAATAGGGAAAAAGTATTTCCCTAGAACTGGATAAATGTGTATTAATAAATAGACCTCAGCCCTTACCTAACATCTATGCAAAAATAACTTGAACTAGATCACTGAATTAAGTGTAAAAACTAAGTGTATGAAGCTTCAAGAAGAAAATAGTAAAATATGTTTACTTTTGGGGGGTAGGCAATATTTTTTTAAAGAAGAGATACAAAACATATTTTAAATGTTTTTATGTCTAATGTTTATGTTGTTATGTTTATGTAATGTTTTATGTTTAACTGTTATGTTTTTAAACACAACAGAAAAACTGTAATACATTAGACCTCGTCAAAGTAAAGGAAACATCTGTTTATCAACAGAAGACTTTAGGAAAGTGGAAAAGCAAGCCATAGAGAAACAGAACATAACTTTAAGGTATCTGTATAGATACCTGACATAGAATTTGCATCCAAAATATAAAAAAGAACTACAAGTCAATAGCAAAAAGACAGATAACAATTAAAAAAAGAAAAAGGCAAAAGACTTAAATAGTTACTTTGAGAAAGAAGATGTATGTCCAAACAGCCCATAAAGTGCTCAACATCATTAGTCATCAGGAAATTCACATTAAATCCACAATAAGATACCATTTCTCACTTACTAGAATGGCTAAAATTAAATAGGAAAACACATAAACACATTAAAGTTGTGAGGTTATGGAGCAAGGGGGACTCTGATACATTTCCACATGGGAGTGTAAAATACGACAACAACTTCAGAAGATGTTGGCTGCTCCTTATAAAACTAAAGCTGCACCTACACTCTGTCTCAGCAAGTCCTCTTTTTACACTTATCCAAGAGAAATAAAACTATGTGATCTAAAAGATATGTACAAGTATGTCTATATCCTCTCCATTCATAATAGCAAGCACTAAAACTAAAGCCAATCAGCATGAGATGAGTAAGCAAAATGTGGTATGTTCATGCAATGGAAAACTTGTCAACAATAAAAAGACATTGAGTGGTGATTTATATACCACATGGATAAAGCTCAAAAACATTAGGTTGAATGACAAAAAGGCCAGACACATAAAACTCCATACATTGTGAATCCATGTATTTAATGGATATAAAAGTAAGCAAAACTAAAATACAGTGGTAGAAATCAGAATAGTTCTTGCCTATCAGTGGTACGTTCGTTCCAGAAGAAAACACTAGGGAACTTTGGAAGGTGATGATACATCTTGATTGAGGGTGGTTGACTCAAGTGTGCACATTTATCAAAGTTCACTGAACTGTATCTCAAAGAATACACACATATCTTCTCAAGTGCACATGGAACGTTCCGTGTGAGGATAGACCACATGCTAGGCCATATAAAAACCTCAAAACATTTCAAAGGATTGAAATCATACCAAGTGCATTCTCTGGCTGCAACGGAATGAAATTAGCAATCAGTAATGAAAGAATTTTGGAATATTCTCAAAATGTAGAAATCAAGCAATACACTCCTACATAACCAATCGGTCAAAGTGGAAATCACAAGCACAATTAGAAGATACTTTGAGATAAATGAACAGGAAGACCCAACCTATCACAATTTTTAGGATACACTGAAGCAATATTTAGATAAAATCAGATAGTTGTAACATCTATATTAAGCATAAACGAGATCTCAAAACAATGACATAAACTTGACCCTGAAAAAAGGAAGAGTGCAAATAAATCTAAACTGATCAGAAGGAAGGAAATAATAGGGGAGTCTGGGTGGCCCAGTCAGTTAAATGTCCAAGTCTTGATCTTGGCTCAGGTCATGAGCTCATGGTTTGTGGGATTGAGTCTCACACTGGGGCTCTGCGCTGAGTGTGGAACCTGCGTGAGATTCTCTCTCTCCCTCTGTCTCTGCCCCTGCCCGCCTCAAATAAATAAATAAATAAATAAATAAATAAACAAACATTAAAAAAAGAAGGAAGGAAATAAAAAAGGTAGAGTAGAAATTAATGAACAAGAGAATAGAAAATGATAAGTAAAAGAAAACAAAGTTGCTTTTTAAGAAAATCAACATATTTGACAAACCTTTAACTAGAATGAGGAAGAGAAAGAAAGAGAAGGACAAAACTCAAAGTACTAAAATCAGGAATGAAAGAGAATCATGGCAACATGGAATTTATCTCAGGAATATAAGGTTGTTCTAACATGTGAAAATCAATTAACCCCACACTCCTTATCCATAGAACAATGAACAAAACCACAGGATCATCTCACTAGAGGCAGAAAAAGCAGTTGACAAAATCCAATGCCCATTAATAATAAAAACACACAACAATCTAGGAACAGACTGCAACTTTCTCCACCAGGTAGAGTGTCTATGAACAACTTGCAGTTAACATCGTACTTAATGGTGAAAGACGAGATGCTTTCTTTTTTTAATTTTTTTTAATTAAAAAAAATTTTTTTTGCATTTATTTATTTTTGAGAGAGACAGACCATGAGCAGGGGAGGGGCAGAAAGAGAGGGAGACACAGAATCCGAAACAGGCTCCAGGCTCCGACCTGTCAGCACAGAGCCTGATGGGGGGCTCGAACCCAGGAACCCTGAGATCATAACCTGAGCCGAAGTCAGACACGTAACCAACGGAGCCACCCAGGCACCCCAAGATGAGATACTTTCTACCTGCAATCAGAAACAAGGCAAGATGTCTGCCTTCATGACTACTATTCAGCACCATGCTAAAAATTCTAGCCTGGGAAATTCGGCAAGAAAATCAAACAAAAGCATCCAGCTTGGAAAGGAAGAAGCAAAATCATCTCTATTTGCAGATGACATGATCTTGAATACAGGAAATCTTAAGGAATTAAAAAAAAACTATTAGAACTAATAAGAAAAACTTCAGCAAGGCTGCAGGGTATGTGATCCATATACAACAATCAATTGTATTCTTGTGCACTGGCAATAAGCAACTTGAATATGATATTAAGAAAACAATTCCATTTGTAATAGCATCCAGAAGAACAAAATCTGTAAAAAAAAAAGTTGATAAAAGAAGTGTCAAGTTTATACTCTGAAAATTACAAAACATTGATGAAAGACATGAAAGACTTAAATAAGCAGAAAGAAATCTGTGTTCACTGATCAGAAGTCTTACTATTCTTGAGAGTTCAATAGTTCCCAAATTGACCTACAAATTTAGCACAGTCATTATCAAAATCCTAGCTCTCTCTCTCTTTTTTTTTTTTTACAGAAATTGATAAGCTGCTCCTACAGTTAATATGAAAATGCAGGAACCCCAGAAGAGTCACAACAATCTTGAAAAAGAACAAGGTTGGAAGAGTCACAACATCCCAATTTTAAAACTTATTACAAACCTACTGTTCATCAAGACAGTGTGGTACAGGCATAAGGATAGACTCACATATTTCAATGGAATGAAATTAAAAAATCCAGAAGTGAAACATTACATCGACAGTCAACTGATTTTCGACAAGGGTGCCAAGAAAATTCAATGGAAAAGAACAGTCTTTTCCACAAATAACCCAGGGACAACTGATTAGTTTCATGAAAAAGAATGATTTCATACCCCTTTCTCACAGACTACACAAAAAGTGAACTCAAAATAGATCATGGGCAGAGATGTAAGAACTATAAAGTAGAAGAAAATACACGAGTAAATCCTAGGTAAATCTTAAAGAGGACACCAAAAGCACAAGTAACAAAAGAAAACAGAGATAAATTAAGTTCATCAAAATTAAAACCTTTTTCGTTCAAAGAACACCATCCAGAAAGTGAAAAGACAACCTACAGATTGAGAGACGTTATTTGCAAATTGTGTATCAGATAAGGAACTTTTATCTTGAATATATAACTTTCAACTAATAACAGACAACCCATTTTAAAAAGTGGGCCACAAACCCTGAATAGGCATGTCTCCAGAGAAGATATACAAATGACTGGTAAATACATGAAAATATGCTCAATATTAGTAATTTGGGAAATGCAAATCAAAACTACTCTAAGATACCACTTCCTGCCTACTACTGTTGGTTAACAAATTGGTCCCCTTAAAGGACCACAGAACAAGGAGAGACCAAAGAAAAAGTCAGGCCACTCTAGATTAGTAGGTGGCAGGTTTGACAAGTGGGCTTATCTTGGGCACCAGCAAAGTAAGTAGATGTCTGCACCCACCTGCCAGAATCTTCCAAGTTTATATAGACGCCTTAATGGGTTTCAATCATGTATTCAGTAGAGACAGTCTCAACACCACTTTATTCTGTCAAAGCTGTATCTCTGAAACAGCTCCTACTGTAGGGAGGAGGGAAATGGAGAAAAGTTGCTTATGTGAATAGGAATAAAAATGTCTGAAATTGATGGTGGTTCTGGTGGCATACTCTTAGTAAATATAAAGACATTGAATTGTACCCTTAAAATGGATAGATTGTATGGACTGTGGATTATAGCTCAATAAGGGTATTTTTTTTTTCAGTTTATTTATTTATTTTGAGAGGGAAAGCACATGCACAAGGAGGGGAGGGGCAGAAAGAGAGGTAAAGAGAGAATCCCAAGCAGGCTCCACACTCTCAGTGCAGAGCCCAATGTGGGGCTCAAACTCACAAACTGTGAGACCACAACCTGAGCTGAAATCAATAGTTGGAAACAACTGACTTAGCCACCTAGGGGCTATTTAGTTTCACACACACACACACACACACACACACACACACACACTACTCATCCAAACTCTATTAAGGAGACGTTTCTCAAATGATAATCAACATTTTCTCAGAGTGGAGCCTTCTCTAGGTGTGAGTTCCCCCTGGTGTCACCATCGAGCGTAGAACAATGGCGGAGTAACGAGCACCAGTGTCCGGAGCTTGGTTGGCAGTTGTGCTGGGCTATCTAGACATCTGTCTACTTTGGCAAGTCCTTTAACATCTCTGGCGTTCGAGGATCTCACCTGTAATGTAGGGTGTCTGGGCCTGAACGCCTCCATGGTTCCCTCTAGCCCCCAAATTCTATGCATTTTCCAGTGAACAATTGGACGTGCACTTTCATCAACAGAATGCTACCTTCCTATTCAGCATGTCTCTTAGAGTTTTCCCCATTTACTACTAAACTATTTGAAGCCTTTTTCCTAAACATATATAGGTGTAATCTTGCTTCTAAATCAGGGCAAACTCGTCGACTACTGGCATGCTCGTTGCAATTGTGTGCTTCCCGCCATTTTTCTTGGAATGGAAAGTCTAGTTAGAAGAAAAACACCGAGGAGATGAATAGTCTGGAGGGCTTCGTTTTACAGCCACAGAGGTGTTAATTTTGGATTTAGCTATATGTTTGAGAAATCAGTCCCCATGCTCACGATATTTGCTCAGATTTTAGAGCATCTGAATACCAGTTGGCCGGTAACGCAGATATTTGTTATTCACACTCTTCTTGACACGTAATACATTTCCAAACATAAAATAGCAACTTCCAACCATGCAGAATAAAGTGGTTTCTGTGCATTACTAAGAAATTGAATACTGTGTCGGCAGAGTAGAGAATGGACTTCAGATAGAGGATATGTTAAATTGTGCGTAGTTGTCCATAATCTTGAGTCTGAGGCAGGGAAGGGGGCAAACTGTTTAAAGTCTTCGCAGTCTGGCAAAGGTCAGTGGCTCCATAAAGTGGGAGAAGATGTACTTCAAACAGTTTATTACTAATAGTTGAGTCTATTATTATGTAAGTTATTGATGCTTATGGTGGAAAGCCTGGAAATTGAATTCCTGAATTGAGTTTCACATACAACCACAAAAACTCACATCAGACATTCTTGCATATTAGTTTAAAGTTTCTTTTAGAATTATGTCTATCCTCCTTTCATTTCTTTTATTTTGCAATTACTGCATAACAACAAGAATAGCTCGTGTTTTGCTTAAGCATCTCTCTTTGCCCGGATACAAGTTCCACAGTGACTATGTTTGCTTTATCTGCAAAGCACGTATCACTTCTGAAACTCAGTTCCTTTCTCAAACGTCTGATTCTGTGACCTGCAAGGGAGAGGTCAGGCTGCTATAAACCCTTAGAGGAAGAAGTACTCTGAAGTTCTAGCAGAGGCGACAATAATGAAGTCCTTAGTTGGGAATGGGGTCTCCTTAGGGAGCGTGGGGCACTTGAAGACATAACTCTGTAGGTTCTTTCTCCCTCATTCCCTACTCTGAATAATTATACACAAATAAAGCCAAGTTACAACATACGGTCACCGAGGGCTTGAGTGAGGGAAATATTATAAAATGAAGTCTATCAAGGTAAGAAAAAGAGAGAGTTGGGCCCACAATTTTCTTTAGATGATGTGTATGAGCTGATTGAATGTATAAGAACTAGAGGTTAATTTATTCTCATTAAATGACTACCCAGGACCATTTCATTAGGGAGAAGAAGGATGTTGCTGAATGCACGGCTCCCAACAATCATTTCAGCCTTCCATGACTGATAGGAAACTTTGCTTACGTTCATTAATTTCACTTCTAAAAAACAGAGAAATGGATGATTGCCACTTATTATCCCATGGGTCACATTCCTATAAATTACTTGAAAATCTGCCCCAAACTAGTAATTGTTCAAAAGAAGTACTAGGTTGGGGTGCCTGGATGGCTCAGTCAGTTAAGCCAACTTTGGCTCAGGTCATGATCTTGTGGTTCTTGAGTTCAAGACCCATGTTCAAGACCCAGCACAGAACCTGGAGCCTGCTTTAGATTCCGTGTCTCCCTCTCTCTCTGCCCCTCCCCCACTCATTCTCTCTCCCGCTCTCTCTCTCAAAAATAAACATTAAAAAATTTTAAAAAACAGATACTGGGTTGATCATATCACCCTTTCTTAGGTATACATAGACTTTTTCATAAAAAAAATTAAAAGAATCTATCAATACAGCTACAATTCATTTCTTCATTCATTCAAGGCTTTTTTTAAAAAAAAAAGTGTTTATTTTGAGAGAGAGAGAGAGAGAGAATGAGTGAGGGGGGAAGAGGGAGAGAGAGAATCTCAAGCAATCTCAATCTCAGGGCAGAGCCCAATGAGGAGCTTGATCCCACCAATCGTGAGATCATGACCTGAGCCAAAATCAAATCAGATTCTTAACCAACCCAACCACCCAGGTGCCCCTAGAGACTTTTTTAAAAACACAAACCTGTGAGCTGAAAAAGGCTTAGAGGACTGCCTGCTAAAGGTGTCCAAGCCTGCATCACAGAATCTGTCCCAGTGTAGTTAGCATAAATCAGTAATGAAGCAAGAGATACAGAATCTCCACTGTGGACCAGAAACATTTTCTCCCTAAAACTCAGAAGGTCTGTTCACAGTGGAACTCTGTAACCTAAAACTAATTTAAGAACATTTTGAAATGCACAAGAGGAGACATTATTAAGACCTGTCCAGAATCTTCACAGTATCTATGGAGGCTGTCTCTGATGTGTTACGTGACCATTTTGGAAGCAGGGTAGTTGCAGACGCAACCAGTTAAAATGAGGTTCCACTGATGTAGGACAGACCCCTAATCCAGCATGACTGGTGTCCTTACCAAAAGAGCCCCACATACTGAAGGAAGATGATGTGAAAACATGGGAAGCACACCGTCCCTAAGGCACCCCAATGACTGCCAACAAACCAGCAGAAGTCAACAACCTCCTCTCACAGCTCTCGGGAGGACCCAACCCTTCCCACACCTTAATCTTGGCCTTCTGGTCTCTGGACCGTGAGACAATGAAGGTCTGCTGTGTGAGCCACCTTGTCCGCAGAAATTAATATAACACCCCTTATAAAACTCGCCCCTAAGAATGGAGATTAGTGGGAATACACCTGATATTTGACTGCCTCTTGATCTTGGCAGCATTTCAAAATCACTGTTAAGTCAGTTGAATTTGAACTCACAAAGGTCACCAATGATAACTAATGTCCAAATAGAGGCCCTTTCTTCATCCTGCATTCTTTTACAGCACTGCTGCCCTTCCCTTGACTCTTGAAACTTCAGTGAAGATCCGGTTCTCTTTTCCACTCGGTGCTTCCCTGTCTTATGCAACCAAATGATTTTACACTTATTTTTCAAGTATCATTATTTTGATGTTATGAATCTAACATCTCAGTGTGATGCAATGACCCAAAATGCTTCACTCTCAAACTCTGAATCCATCATCAGATGTTTCGGGACCTTTTGTCTCACAGCAGCCATAATCGTGATCGTCAAGTACACAACCTTACCGGGCATTTTCTAGATGCAGCACTCTGTGTGGGCAACACAGCGAGCTGAACCTGTTACTTGGCCTCTGTGATTAATTACTCTGTGTGTAGTTTTGTGGTCAACTTGACTGTTCTATGGGGTGCCCAGATATGTTTCTAAAACTATTCTAGGTATGTCTGTGTGGATGTTTCTAGATGAGGGTAACATTTAAAGCACTAGACTGAGGAAGGCAGATTGCCCTCCCTGGCCGGTCTCATCCAATCAGCTGGGTCTCATCCAATCAGTTGAAGACTGAATTAAACAAAAAGGTTGAGCTTCCCCAGGTAAAAAGGAATTTCCTCCTGTCTGACTGCTTCATGCTGGAACGTTGTTTTTTGTTCTTTGTTTCTTTGTTTTTTGTTTTGTTGTTTTCCCACCTTCAGATCTGAGCTGAAAAGTTGGCTCTTGGGTTTTAGCTTGATGATTTTTGGATCAGAACTTACATCATCTGCCCCCTGGGTTCTTGGGATCTTGGACTCAGACATAACTACATATCGGCTCTCCTGGGTCTCCAGCTTAATACTGCAGATCTTGGAATTTCCGAGTGTCAATAATCACGTGAACAAAACATTATAATAAATCTCTCTCTCATTTTCTATACCATAGTGTTATGTGATAGATTGATAAACAGACAGACAGATAGGAACACACATGCACACACACCCTATTGGTTTTGTCTTTCTGGAGGACTCTAACACAACCTCATGGCTCTACAGGAGATATCCTATTCTACTTCAGTTCTACAGATGAAAAAAAAAAAAAATTAGTCCAGTAATATGTCCAAGGATGACTGTTGAAACAAGGCTGAACCAAGATTCAGATCCGGTTCTGACACTACACCTTAACCCTACCACAACTCTTCTTTCCTTTTATTTCTGTTGGGAAGCATCACGGGTTTTCTGTGCAAGTCAACTCCAATCCTCAGAAATAACTTTGTCTCCTTATCTAACACTAATGCATCTTCCAAATCTATTCACGTGTCTCCCTCCATTTATATTCCAGCTGCTCCAACTCTGAGTCTTGGAATACATCACAGGTGCAAAAATCAAGCAAACTGGGGTGCGTGCCTTTTCCCTTTTCATACTTTCACTGTGGTTTATCAGCTTTTTCTAAAAAGCATATTGACTGCCTCATTCTTGGGTTCAAAAGTCCTAAGTGCACCCCCACTGCCTTACCAAGGGCCAAGGCAGGACTTCTGATTTGCCCCCACTCTGAATGGGTCAGGGCCCATGCTGTACCAATGGTTAAATATTTTCAGCATCCCTAGAGCGCATTAACATCCATCCTGGGGAGCTTTCTCAATCTCCACGTCTCAATACACCTTCCACCCGAAGTTCTCAGGTGGTAATGAATATCTGTCTTCTGATATATTTTCTCTATTGTGATTTCCTGTCGGAGGAATCGATTTCAAGCTGGCTCTGCGGTCACCGTCTCAGCTCTGATCTCCCCTTCCAAGATTTCAACCCATTATTTTGTTGCATCAACTCTCTACTCCAGCCTCTGAGCACAGCCTTGGATTTGCCCTCTCTATGCATCTCTATATGCCAAATGAGTCGCTGCGGGGGCCTCTGACTCCTTACCGAAATCCAAACCATTCCCAGTGTCCATCTCACAGCCTCCTTCCTCAGTGAATCTCTCTAGTCCATCAACGCTGAAAGCTATCTCTTCCACTACTTGACTCTAATTGCCCCTCGGCTCACAGGGTGGTCCCACTGTGCCGTGGGAGACGGCGTAACATGATGCTGCCGAGGTGAGAAGGCAGGTAAAAGCCACACAAGTAAGAGACCGGGATGTGAGGTCACTGAGAACAGATATCTGCACCCGGTTCAGGCGGTCCAGGATTTACTTAAAGCACAAGAGGCAGAGGACACAGACCCAGCCCCTTGCACTATGTTTCTCCCCCTACCCCACCCCCACCCCCCACCCCACCCCACCCCCCCCATAGCTGACCACACCTCCCAGAGCCTGCTGGGGTAGAAAGACCCCTTCCTCTCCCTGTGAGGTCTGAGACACAGCAAGCTGGGGACATGCCTGAGGGCCACTGACGCATGGGTTTAAGCAAAACAAAGAAGTACAGAACAGAGAAAGGTATTCCCTTACAAGGCCATCAGCCCAGCCCAGACTGTGAGGGCTCTTTATCTCATCGGAAAGATGTATTCCAGACCCATTCTCAGGTGGCTAAGTGGGAGTGTCTTTCCCAGCTCGAATGGCCTTGCTGTTCGTACAGTCTGAACTGCACAAGTGCATGCTTATCGTTTTAGAGCTATAATTCACATACCTGTGTCTTTGACCCTCAACTGGACTGCACACTACCTGAGTAACATAACAAGGCCTCGTTTGCTCTATGTTTCTCAAAGGACCTTGTATGTGGAGATAGTCAATACTTCTTTACCCATAAACATGCTGAGGACGGTTGTCCGAGTTAAGGAAGTTAGCACTGGTCATGAGGATTCTCCCAGGCCTCAAGACCAGGGGGAGACGGGCCCTTACATCGTGTAACTTGTGCAACTTCAGTAGTTTCACACCCGTGAGCCTCCCTCTCCGGTCACGCACGTCTGATGCCTCCTCTTCTGCCAGCTCTTCCAGACGTTCTGGAATCCTTTCTGCATCTAGAAACTACAGGAACTTTCACTTTCGTCCCCAATTCAAAAAATTAGTGACACAACTGCTCAACATAACGTGACATAACCTACTTACCAAAAACCATACAGACCACTTCATGGCTTTAGATCTTCTCGTTTTTCATGAGACACATCACCGGAAATAATTTGATGATTTACGACTGGGTAGCGAATGTCACTTTATGCGGGATTATTTATGCCACGCTGAGATTTCAAAGTTAGCGCGAGATTTCAATCAGGATAAATTAGGGTTCACATAGTTTAAAGTGAGGGAGAAGATTTCACCAGCTAAATTCTTCTTGCTACTTCAGGTAGAAACTATTTCCCCCAAATTATTCTCTAATGCTGACATTTATGTTACTTGCCTTTATAAGATCTTTAAAGATTGGTTTTCCATAGCCCAGTTTCCTAGTTACGAATCACCATTATCAATGGTTTGAAAGGAGATCAGGGTGTAGATGTGGGGCAGTTCTACACTAAGGCACTGTTTTCTCTTGGACTCTCAGCCTTATAGAGGTTAAGGTGACATTTACCTGTTTGGATTCATTTC
Organism: Panthera pardus; assembly: GCF_024362965.1. Lineage (NCBI taxonomy): Eukaryota > Metazoa > Chordata > Mammalia > Carnivora > Felidae > Panthera > Panthera pardus. Next base: position 15,264,871 of record NW_026526654.1, on the reverse strand, counting down.
CACTCATGCCTCACTGAATGCCTCTTACCAACCCCCAAAGTGTCAAACCTTAGTGAGCCTTGGACTCAAGAGTAAACTTGGTTCTTTTGTATATTGAAACTACCTCCCTTCCTATGCATTAACTACATGGATTGAAATAATTCGGGTTTACCTTTCAAACCCCGATTTGAAGTTCCAATGAACTGTGATCAGAAGTTACAAGATGATTATACCCAGTACCCCTTTGAAAAGCCCCACTGAGGAGAGAACGGCTGAGAATTTCCCCATTGTGTTCATGCCAAAAAAAACCATTTAATGGAACACCATGTGGCTAGAATCACTGCTGAAGCTAGCAGTTGATGAAACAAACAAACTACGAACTTAAGCTTGGATTTCCAAAGCTATTTCTAAAAAAAGAAGTTTCTGGGAGGCCAATAGCCTTTTCGTTTCATCATGATGCTCAACTCCAACAGAAAAAGCTAGATTTTCTTCTTAATCTCCTCCTCACTCTCGATTGCCCTTCAGGGGGTCCTAGTCCACCTACTTGTGATTTATTGCTACAGAGTTTGGGTCTTTTTTCCCCCCCATTTAACTGTTCCACTGTGCTGCTGAAGGCTTAACACCCAGGAAATTTTGGCAGAACCTTCAGCAATGTCTTTATAAAATAAAAAAGCATTCATTGGAACAGACTACCCGTGGCAAGCATAATGCTCCTGGTGTAAAAAAGACAATACCAGTTTCCAATTTTTTGATGATCATGTATTTTGTGAACGGTCTTATTTTTCACTTGCATTAAAAAAAAAAAAAAAAAAGACGAAGACCTCCAGAAGCTCTTTCCTCTGCATGTCTAGCAATAAGGGTATTCACAAACGTCTCCCATCCAAAACAGAGCCATGAACTCCTAACTCCTCATAAAAGAACTGGGAAGTGGCAACCGGTAGAAATAACAGTCATTGGACCCTCTTCAAAGTGGAGATATGGAGTCACCTTCATGGCCTCAGGAAGGAGGTGTTGACTTGGAATTGTGGATAAAAGGAACGCTACTTATTTTAATTGTTTTTAATGATTACTTTTTTTTTTTTTTTTTTTTTTTGAGAGAGAGAGAGAGAGAGAGAGCATGAATGGGGGAGGAACAGGGAGAGGGAGACACAGAATCCGAAATAGGCTCCAGGCTCTGAGCTGTCAGCACAGAGCCCGATGGGGGGCTTGAGCTCACAAACCACGAGATCGTGACCTGAGCCACGAGATCATGACCTGAGCCAAAGTCGGACGCTCAACCGACTGAGCCACCCAGGTTCCCCAGAACACTACTTATTTTATACAATAACCAGGTAGTGCCTTGTGAAAGCCTCTTCGATTCTCTAGTAGGTACTGGGGAGAAAGTCTGTGCATACAAAGCTAATCTGAAAAGAAAAAAATGGAGGGAGAGAAGGAAGTGGAGGAGAAGGAGGAAAAAGAAAAAGAAAGGGAGCAGGGAGGCAGGGAGGAGGAGGAGACGGTAATTCTAAAATCATGGCATCGTTGGCCATTTTGTGTCAGAGTAAAGAACGTTCCCAAGTCATTCAAGTATTGGAATATTGCAATAAAATACTTGATGTCTATAAAATAACTTTTGTCAATCAAAACATGTATCACAGTATTAATTCAGTGAAATAAATCATACATTTAGGAAGATTACCATCACTTTCCTTACATAGGTTTTGACATTTCAAGAGTGATCACTTAGCCATAACATCTTCAAATTCAGAAAACTAAATTCTTGATGACATCTTCATTTAATATCCTATTTTGTCAGTAAAATTCTATTATTTTCTCACAGTCCAGATCACTCTTTAGCACGAGTATCCATGCTGCTTTAGTGGAGACAGTGGTTACAGGAACATTTGAGAGCTCCATATTTGAACAAATATTAATATTGATAATAGAAACATGTACACAATGCCTGTAATTTGCCACTGTTCAAAGAACTCCACATACATTAACTCATTTAATTCTTACTAAAACCTTATGTGTTATGTCCTCTCGGTTGCCCCATTTTAAGATGAGGAAATAACCCACAGAAAGATTAAGTAATTTGCCCAAAGTCTCACAGTGGACCATCTAATACAGGGTTTCCAAGTATCTGAAAGTTCTCTAGCCTTCAAAAATAAATTTAGTACCAGCTTCTTTGCCTTAAACCCAAAAGTGAATTCAAATCTAAATGTTTTCAACATATGGTTTCGTGGGCTATTGCCTATTGAACTGTTTTAATTGTTTCTGTTTCTTCTGAGAAAAGAAAATATTCTACTCATGTATTTATGTTTGCTGTATCTTTCAAAGGAGAGTGGTAAAAAATAAGACCTATCAGAAAAGAACAGTAAATTAGGACATATTAAACAATTTGGGCCATTAATTGAGCACCTACTGTGTCTTGCCCCCGAACTATCATATCCCCACCTGGTGGTCACCCGGGTGCTGCAACTTTACATTGCATCTACAACCCAATAAAATGCCCGCATCTATTTCACTTTCTAGACGACACCTAATATACCCAAGCTACAAATGCACATGGCTCTTACTTGACGGATATTGGTCCTACAGGTTTAAAAGAAGAAGTGCCAATACTCATTTCCGAGATCCACAGACCCACCATGCTTAGAAATGATCAACAGCATCTTGTTAAATGTCCCTTCATGAGCATGTCAGCCACATCCCGTAAGTTTACTTGTCATTGCACAAACAAAAAATTATTTCAGGAGGAAGCACATTTATGACTTTATCCAAAGCCTGTATCCAAAGTTGTTATTCCAGCAAATGGAGAGATGAGTCTTCATTCATAAGCAAGAATGACAGATTTCAGGGCTCAGTTTCATAAGTGAAATATCTAAATGTCCTCTTGTCAAATGAATGGATATTCTCTGGCAGAACTGTACAGAAAGCAGCCTGCATTATCTAATAACAATAGTACGCATACATTTACCATAGTTGCAAAGTTTGAAGTATTTGAAATTGTTTTTAAAATGTGTGGCTTTTAAAACAGGGGTGTCTTAGAGGTGCCTGACTGGCTCAGTGGTAGAGCAGGTGACTCTTGATCTTAGGGTGGTGAGTTCAAGCCCTATATTGGGTGTAGAGTTCACTTAGACTGATCAATCGATCAATCGATCGATCATCTACATGGTAATGAAATTGTATCATTTCTTCAAAACAATGTCTACCTAAAAAAATCTAAGAGTAAAAAAAAAAAGCAACCTTGTTTGCATTAAATAATGGAAATCTTAGGCAGAACAGGCAGAAGTAATTGAGTAAATAGTTTAAACTATATAGGGGCGATTCAGTCAGTTAAGCCTACAAATTCGGCTCAGGTCATGATCTCAGAGTTTGTGGGTTTGAGCCCCACGTCGGGCTCTGTGCTGACAGCTCAGAGCCTGGAGCCCGCTTCGGATTCTGTGTCTCCCTTTTTCTCTGCCCCTCTCTCGCTCGCATTCTATCTCTGTCAAAAGTAAATAACTGTTTAAAAAATTTAAACTATACAAATTATTTCATTGAAAATATTTGAGTTCTATCTCTAGAAAGAGAAAGTTTAATTTATAGATTAAATGACTTATAGATTATAAGAATCTATCATTTATAACTCATAGATTAAATAAAGCTTCAGTTTTTAACAGATGTATGCCTAAGTTTTAAACCACTTGGATAAATACGCTCAGAGGCTCTATCGTTAAATAACCACAAGAAAGAGAAGACTGTGGCTTTTCAGCCAGGTCTAGCTGGGCACGGCGTGAAACGCAATGACTGACCCGTAATTATCCTGTGGATTTAGGCAGAGGAACTGGGCAGTCAGGGTAATTCAAACCCTAGTCATCTGCATTTTCCTCACCCAACTGGCTAATTGAAAGAGGATTGAAAAGAGGCAAGAGGAGATAAAACAGTGACTCTTGAGTTCACAAGGGGATGGGACAGGCAAGAAGGCAAAGCAGACATTGCTTCCTGTGGCTGTGTGGAAACACTCCACAAACACACAGCTTGTGTCTGCCAGCCACACTCTGCCTTCAGGAAAACAGGAGTAAATGTGGGTGTGGAAAACAAGATAGCTCAGGAAAACCTTGTTCAAACCAGTCTGCTCACTAGCCGAGAGGGGAGCTTGCTGGTTATCTTCTAGAGGTGCTGAATGGCTCTTCTGTAAATAATGCTTTGACGCCGAAAGGAAAAAAAAATAATAATTGACTACTGATTTACAAGAACTGCCATCACAAAATTATTAGGCCTCCTTGGTTCCAGAAGCTAATATTCAATCCTCTAAGGCAATGATAAAGGAAGGCTGGGAGAACAGACCACGCCAAGGGGGAGACTGACGATCAAACATCTCAGTGGGATGATCGCGGGCGAAATGCGATGCAGTCGTTTGACTCCCTCATTGAAGTTCTCATCATTCATAATGCACCTTTTGACTCATTCAACAAATACGTTTTAGGTGCCTTCTATAGCCAGGGGACAGAGATGAATGAGATACAGGCTCTGCCTCACACTTCCAGAAAGTACATTTCTGCCCAATTATCCAGCCGAGGCACGAATCCCTTCCACAAAGTCTCTGCCAAAGCTTTATACTACCACACTAGAGTTAGCATTAAATTGCTAAGATGTATTCGCATTTTGACGAATACGGCTACCAGGCCACACTTCCTCCCTGTCATATTTATGTAGATTTTGTTTGTTTAAATTTAAGTGCACTATCTTATGGCTACCTCTGTAATGTACCCTCTTTCAAAAAGCGTCCCACTGGGGCGCCTGGGTGGCTCAGTCCGTTAAGCATCTGACTTCGGCCCAGGTCATGATTTCACGGTCTGTGGGTTCGAGCCCCGCATCGGGCTCTGTGCTGATAGCTTGGAGCGTGGAGTCTGCTTTGGAATCTGTGTCTCCCTCTCTCTCTGCCCTGCCCCCCCCCACTCATGCTCTGTTTCCTTCTCTCTCAAAAATGAATAAACATAAACAAACAAATAAATACAAGCATCCCATTGTTCTAGCTTGTTAAAAACGTCTTGGAGCCAGAGTATTCACTAACCCTCCCAACACTGGGTAATTGCACATGTCACACACAGGCCCACCATGACTTCATCTAAGTCTTTATAAAGATACCCACCAGAGCATTCACAGTTGGGAAACACGGCTGGCCTGCCAGGCTGAGCCTCAGCGATCAGCATCTATAGATGGGTCAGTGGGTTTCGCCACCAGGCTCTTAACTGAATGCTATTCTAGTAACTTATTCAGGGCCCAATTGTAAAAGAAAGGCCTTTAAGAATCCCCACCAATGTAATGATAATAAATTATACAGAAAAGAGACGGTTTAGTTAGGCCCCAAAATACACATCAGGTATGTGTAGAGATTAATTACATGTACTGATCTACCAAGAAACCCCAGTTCACACCTGGGACCCTGATTCATTTGCAAAATATCCGAACGCGGATAATAAGTTATTATTTATGGCCCCCTGAGTTGCCGAACGGATGAACGAAGTTTTTACAACCGTCTTCCCCTGTAAATCCCTTGGTCACTCCTCAAACAAGTTTAGGGAAGCGATTTTCTCTCTTTCTTGTCATAATATCTGTGAGTTCTCAGGCACTTCTGCCCCCACAGAACAATAAACACTGGAGGGCTGCGATCAGTCACCGCTGTATTCTTTGCAACTAACATGGTTCCTGGCACATAGGGGCAGGCGATACGTATGTATTGGGTGAAAACTAAATGAATGAAGACTGCTGCTACCCAATGGCCTAATCTGTCCAGTGTGATTCTGTGACTTTATGAATATGTTCTTAGGCTGGTGAGGACAGGTGGAGGCAAACGTGAATGCTGCCTGTGTGGACTTTCTTTGCCTTTTGGCACATCCCATTTTGAGCATTTTATTTGTTCCGCTCCTTTGTGCGTTTAGCCTGTCAGGGGGCCCCTTGCCTCCTTCCACGAGGCCTCTCTAGACTTCAATGAAGTGTTAGATCCCCTTGCAAAGGTCCTGGGAAACTGAGTTAGTGGGATGTCGGTTTACCCCTCTGCTCCCTGTCTCCCCACATATATGACTGAAACATTCGGATTCAATGACAGGACCTACCGCATGGGACTTCTGGTCAGAGACGATGATCCTTTGTCTCTATTCGCTTCTATTTGTCGTCCAAGATTTGTATAATCATTTATCATTCTATTTCACTTGTTTGCCATGATATACATACTCTGTACAAAGAAAAAAAGGATAGTTGAAATATGACCCATTCTAACTCAGAAGAAAAAAAGAATCCTATATTTGGTCTTCATAATTATGCTCTGTGTTCAGGGGCCATACTCAAATTATGTGATGCCTTTCAAAAGACATTTAGTTTAATTAAAACCTCATTATTGAGTCCCTACTGTGTGTCACACATGTATTTCCCTCTACCTTCGGAACAATAGGAAAAATGACATATTCAAATGCCAGCGCATTTTTCTCTGAAGGGAAAAACCTTCTGAGATGAGATCTTTGTGCATTGGCTAGCAGATGCCAGGAATCCAACTTATTTTTAGAATAATTTTAGGCTCAGTACAGAAAACAGTTGAGTGCATTTTCATAAAGTCCTCTGGTTTCCATGGCAAATGGGGCCATTATTTCTTGTGAAATGGAAGGCTTTTACTTACACTTTCCAAATGCTTTTCATATTGTGCCAAAAACTCAAGTCAGTCCAGAAACAAGTACACCAGTGGCTTATTGTTAAAAGCAGTTCTTAAGTAAAAATGTGGAGCAGGTCAAAATGACTTTCCATTCAGGCCTGGGGAGAACAGCAAATAATACACTCCAGTCAAATGGCATGCATTCATCTTGGGTGTAGACAGTGGGGCATATGAAGAGATTCACGACCCCAAGTACTTCATCACGATGAGACACGACCGCAATAGGCTTAGATGTCCTCCACGAAAACTACCATGTTTGTTTCTTCAGTTACAAGATGTGGGCTCTAAAAGCCACTTATATGCAAATCTGTCTAATACCTAATACTCACTATGCATATTAAAACATAAAATACAAAAACCATATAATTTTGTAAGCTCTGCTTAATTTCACGGTAGGTGATGGTAATTCTTTCTTCGGGGATCACGGATTTTTTTTTAATATTGAATATTAAATGGATTTTGGAAAGGCAACTAATTAGACTAATAAATATCAACATGATATTTATATTGTTCACCGGTTCTTTGCTTGTAAGAAAAAAAATTATACTATTACTATGGGAAATCAGTTACAAATTAAAACCTTTAGGCACAAATTGGAGTTGAATCACCTTTTCCTTTCAGCACAGAATTTAGTGTTTAGTGTCAATTTTTTAAATTAATGGAGTTAAGTCTAAATAAGTTTTGTACTAGAGCGTACCCTTTCCCTTCGTATCAGTGTTTATTAGCCACCCTGTAAACTGTTTATATTGACTGCAGTATCTCTCTATAGGAGATCTCTACCCACTAAGATAGGACTGATATTTACATATAACAAATATATAACTAACCAAGGAGGGGCTATTCAATTATTAAATCCTTCTTCGATATGGAACCTGGATGAGCCACCTGGGTCAAGAAAGATTGGTGAGCTCTTCTGTCTACTGGCCACTGCCCAAGAAAGCCGACTTCAATACAGGTGGCGAGCCCAGCTCAACCAGTCTTTGGTCCTTATTCTATGTGCTAAGCTCGCAAGCCACTGGTGCCTCTCCTCTCTGGCCCCCACCTCTGTACCAGCATAAGCAGCTCCACTTTGCATTCTCTCAAGATCTCAGATCACATTGGATGATAACCCAGCCCGATGCTAGCCTCTGTCATTGTCATCTCCGTAGGAATGAAATCATTTTGGATGGGTTTTAAAACCACGGCCAATTCAATATGGATGTGCGAGGCTCGCTAGCGCTCTCTGTTACAGAATAAACATGAATGATGAAGAGTTGACGGTTCATTTCAAAAGTGTGATTCACAGCCATGCTTTGTCTGCCGCAGCCTTCCAGATGAGCCAGGTCAGCGCTCAGTGACACCATCGGTAACGCGATTGCAGTACACAAGAGGTCTACGTTTGACACGACGGAAGTGATTTCATTTTTCTTTAAAATTTTTTTTTTAACATTTATTTATTTTTGAGACAGAGAGAGACAGAGCATGAACGGGGGAGGGTCAGAGAGAGGGAGACACAGAATCTGAAACAGGCTCCAGGCTCTGAGCTGTCAGCACAGAGCCCGACGCGGGGCTCGAACTCACGGACCGCGAGATCATGACCTGAGCCGAAGTCGGCCGCTCAACCAACTGAGCCACCCAGGCGCCCCGATTTCACTTTTCTAATGAACGTCCCTTTCTGTGCTACATTTAGCATCTCCTTCCCAGAGCAGGTGTCTCCCTTATTGCTATTGGGCCAATATACATCCTTTTAGCCACTTTGAGTTATTGGAATAGTACTGAGTATTTAACACTTTGGTCTTTTTAATTTTATTGTCTGGTCTTGCGTTTGATTCAAAGTACCTTCCTTTCCTTTCCCCAAACTAGTAAGAATAAAATCTATGGGACCTACAGGGTTGGAGGACAGGAGTTGGGCCTTCTCTGCTACCTCTGACTTTTTTGGCTTATCCAGAACAGAGTGGGGAGGAGGGAGAGAGAAACAGACAAAGTTCTTCATTTCCTGGGCAAAGGTGGGAATCTCTCTGTCTCTGCTCTTCTAACATCCATTGCTGCCAATAATGCCTGCCTGCCATGTGTAAAAATGCTGGCTCTCTCCTCTTGGAGTCCAGATGTGTTTTCTGCAGGGAGTCCTGTGGGAGCCTCAAAATACACCTTTTCTTAAAATGAAAGCTCAGTCTCTTGGTACTGCTTTCAGCTCTTCCTCCGTTCCCACCACAGGAGAATCAAACAGAAATCTTTTGCTACCTTTTTAAAGTATCTACAATGTAGATCAATCCCACTTTTCTCCTACAATGTCCAGTGACAATGAGAAATGCACGTATCCTTGGGGTGCTGGCTTCTCTTAGGATATCCACACGAAGAGGTATGTGACTAATTATATCTTAAGAATGGTTTTGGTTTTTTTTTTTGTTTTGTTTTGTTTTGTTTTTTTACCTGTATTGGACATTGTAGGCAAAAGGAAGACATTTTTGAGAGAGAGAGAGAGAGAAAGAGAGAATCCCAAGCAGGCTCTGCATTGTCCGTGTGGAGCCTGATGTGGGGCTTGGTCTTGTGAACTGTGAGACCATGATGTAAGCCGAAAATAAGAGCCAGATGCTTAACCAACTGAGCCACCCAGGCACCGCAGGAAGACATCTTGTAAAATGACACTTCACTGGGCCACCTGGGTGGCTTACTTCAGTTAAGTGTCCAGCTCTGGATTTCGGCTCAGGTCATGATTTCCCAGTTCATGAGTTTGAGCCCCACATCAGGCTCTGCACCCGTAGTGTGGAGCCTGCTTGGGATTCTCTGTCTCCCTCTCTCTGCCTCTTCCCCACTCGCGTTCTCTCGCAAAATAAAAAAAAACAAACATTTGTTTAATGACGCTTCAGATAGTTAGCCAGAAAAGCTTTATGAGACAGGGAACAGGCTTCCTGGTATCTGTAACACCACCTTCAGCCTTACATGAGGCTAGCCTCCCCCACCACTATAGATTGGTGTCTCTACGAAAGCTTCATCAAGATCTTTCCAAAGAACAAGGCAAAACAATAATAGTGTGATCTGATTTGTTCTACAGCTTTCCCCCAGATAAAATGCTAATGGTTTCTTTTCACCACCTTCTCATGTCTGAGTGAACAAAACAAAACCAAAAAACAATTCAGAACAGCCAGCCAAGGCAGTGCTCGGTTTAGGATGCTGATTGGATGTGTCCCGTTCGAGGCACAAAACCACCGGGGCAAGAGTCTGGCTGGAGCAAATAGATGGGAAAGATTATAATTCATGAAGTACTTTGATGGTAAAGATCCAGGATTGGCAAGCATGGTGACATGTTACAATGTGCAGTAGGGCAGAGATCGTCCAACTGAACGTTGTCTGCCAAACTTCTATCTACAGGGAACTTAGGGACAAAGTACACTTGGGCTGGGAAGACTAGCGAGGCAGCTAAGTGGCTTCCCTTGAAATGCGTGACGTTAGTAAACTCAGTGTTTCTCACAAGATCCCATGTCGATTTGGGTTGCTTGCGTCGCCCACTGAAAATTCCAACAGGGCCAGAACTTCTAACCAAGCACTCCTTAAAACACAGCAAGACAAAACAGAATAACTCTAAGTCACCACTGATCCATTACGCTATGTAGAGAGGTGGGGATAGCAGAAGGGCTGGACGTCCCTTCAACAGAAAGCCTTAGAGGGACACCTGGGTGGCTCAGTCGGTTAAGTGTCTGACTTTGGCCCAGATCATGATCTCACAGTTTGTGAGTTCAAGCCCTACACTGGGCTCTCTGCTGTCAGCACTGAGCCTGCTTAGGATCCTCTGTCCCTCTCTCTCTCTGCCCCTTCCCTGCTCATGCTCTCTCCTTCTCACTCTCTCTCTCAAAAATTATAAATAAACATTAAAAAAAGGAAAGCCTTAGAATAGCTGAAACAGGCAACTGCATACAGCAAGCATTATGCCCTAGACATTGAAGATGAAATCAGGTACATCGACATTCACAAGGTTTGTAAACGATACTATGCATCTCTTGGAAGGTTAACTAATGGAAGAAGAGGCAGCAGATCGAAGATTGCCTAGAATTTTGATACTAGAAAAGAAGAAAATACTGGGTCATATGTTTAAACTCCCTTTTAATTTAATAAGTACCTGCTAGAATGGCTATTTTCCCAATTTGAGAAATAATGCTGATTTCTACGATGCCGCTGGCTTAAACCAATAGAATATATAGGTTTACAAAGACGATAGAAGATACAGATTCACTCATCTTACAAATGAAATATTAAGTACATAGAGTTTATACTACGTCTTAAGAATTAAATGGAGGGCGCCTGGGTGGCTCAGTCAGTTAAGCATCCGACTTCAGTTCAGGTCATGATCTCACGGTTCACGAATTCAAGCCCCGTATCAGGCTCTCTGCTTTCAGGGGAGAGCCGGCTTTGGATCCTGTGTCTCCCTCTCTCTCTGCCCCTCCCCTACTCGTACACATGCTCTCTCTCAAAAATAAATCTGCATTAAAAAAAAAAAGAGGGGCGCCTGGGTGGCTCAGTCGGTTAAGCGTCCGACTTCGGCTCAGGTCATGGTCTCGTGGTCCGTGAGTTCGAGCCCCGTGTCGGGCTCTGTGCTGAGAGCTCAGAGCCTGGAGCCTGCTCCAGATTCTGTGTGTGTGTGTGTGTGTGTGTGTGTCTCTCTCTGTCCCTCCCCCACTTGTGCTTTGCCTGTTTCTCTCTCTCTCTTTCTCTCTCTCTCTCTCCCCACCTTCTAATTTTGTCTCAGAGAGAGTATTACTTCCTAATCAAAGAAGGCAATTAATACAGTTCCCATTGAAAAATAGAAGTATGTTCACAGCTTGTGTGGTAATAACGTACCAATAAATGATAACAGGTCAGTATTTGACTTCAACATTTTTAGGAAAAGCTTTACCTTAAGATCTTTTCGTTTCATTGGAGGCAATCCAAGAAGCCATACCCTAGGTTCCTGCTCCCCACTTTTCCTGACAGAAGGGAACTTCCTTTAGAGTTATACCTGCTTGAACAACCGTCACATAGATCTCTGATTCATTAACAAATTACGTTCCTTTAGTTCTTACCCAGAGAAGATATAATAAACGCATCTGTTTTCCTTGCACTCAAGTCTTTGAAAAATGATACTGCCCATGTGACTTTTTCCATGTCCAAAATATAAGGACACTTTGTTTTCAGTCCAAGAGGAAACCTTGACTCATTTTCAAAGGCCATTTGAATCCACGCACCCCAATGGACAGAATAGGCATCCTAACCAGACTATCATCACATTAGTGTTTGCTCTTCCCAAAGAGGGAAAAAAAAAAAAAAAAGATTCTCAAATCCTTTTTTTTTAAATTTTTTTAATGTTTATTTATTTTTGAAAGACAGAGAGAGAGAGACAGAGGGAGGGGAAGAAAGAGAGGGAGATACAGAACCCAAAGCAGGCTGTGCTGACAGCTCAGAGCCCAAAGTGGGGCTCAAACTCACGAACTGTGAGATCATGACCTGAGCTCAAGTCGGACGCTTAACTGACTGAGCCACCCAGGTGCCCCTAAGCCTTTTTTTTTTTTTTTGAGATTTTTGTGTTTATTTGTTTTTGAGAGAGAGAGAAATAGAGTGTGAGCAAGGGAGGGGCAGAGAAAGAGAGGGAGACACAGAATCTGAAGCAGGCTCCAGGCTCTGAGCTGTCAGCACAGAGCTCCACGAGGGGCTCGAACTCTCCGACCCTGAGATCATGACCTGAGCCGAAGTCAGACGCTTAACCGACTGAGCCACCCAGGCTCCCATCTCAAGTTTTAAAAGTACTGAAATAACGGTAAGCGTGGTGTATGTTGACTTTAAAATTAAGAATAACAATTTTACAAAAAGAAGCAATTTCCAAATTGATTCTATGGTATGTTACAATATATACTTATTAGCAATTATATATTAAAGGCAATCGACATAAAAGGAGCCCACACACTTTTGTTAGCTATCCTTGATATTTATACCATCCCTCTCCTAAATACTAGCTTAAGCAAAAAAAAATGTGTATTTCCAAAAGAGACAATATAAGATAGTATTTTAGAACTTACTGCCTTTGCGTTCTGCAAATTACTTAACATATTCCCTATGCTTCAGTTAGTTATCAATAAAAGTAAAGACATTAATGTCCTATTATACAAGGATTTTGTAAAGTTTAATAAAAAAAGATGTTTGAAACATGCTTAGCAGAGTTCTTGGTGCTTGGCCAATAATGGCTATTATTTTTAATAAAGTGAAAATTGGATTTTTAAATGTATATATACATAGTGCTGATTTGGGCTTTGTTCAGGTCCCTTATAGGGCTCCAGTGATAAAATTGTATTTGGAATGCTCTAGAAGCTTCTATTCTAGAAGAATAGTTTGCTCATTGAGAGAAAAGTAAATTAAAAAGTTAGGACAGAGCCTGAATAAAGAGATCTACAAATAGTAAAAAAAAAAAGCATTGGGGCTATTTTTCAGCGCTTTGGATAAATGATGCACATAAACTAGGATTGCTAGCTGTAAGTGTACTCTAAATAGATTCATTAAGAAAATCGAAGAACATGTTTTTAGGAAGTATTGGAACAAAACGATTAAGTGTATAGGCTCTTTTCAACGTTTTTTTTTTTTGTTTTTTTTTTTTTTGGACAGAGAGAGACAGAGCATGAACGGGGGAGGGTCAGAGAGAGGGAGACACAGAATCGGAAACAGGCTCCAGGCTCCGAGCCATCAGCCCAGAGCCTGACGCGGGGCTCGAACTCAGGGACCGCGAGATCGTGACCTGGCTGAAGTCGGACGCTTAACCGACTGCGCCACCCAGGCGCCCCTAAGTGTATAGGCTCTTAATATTTTTTTGTTTATTTATTTATTTTGAGAGAGACAGAGACAGCACGGGTGGTGGAAGGGCAGACAGAGGGGGAGAGAGAGGATTCCAAGCAGAATCCGCGTTAACAGCGTGGAGCCAGGTGCCGGACTTGAACTCATAAACTGTGAGATCATGACCATAGCCAAAAGCAAGAGTCGGATGCTCAACTGACCGAGCCATCCAGGCACCCCTAGGCTCTTACTATTTCCATATGTGTACACACACACACACACGCGCGCGCGCGCGCACACACACACACAGATAATTTGATGATTCAAATATATACATGACAGTAGAACACACTTTGAGAGGAATTCTACTTTGTTCAGTGTCATAAATAAAAACAAGATCATCTTATCTCATTATTCCCACCATGAGATTCGTTCCAATTTATGTTGCCAGACCCAAGATTTATCACCGCTTTTGAAAGTCATCAAAGATCGGAAAACTAGATTGTTCATTAATTCTAAATTGCACAGAATTTCTTGGAGATAAAAGCTTTCCACCACGTTTTCATTATTTTATTAATACGTTATAATTTGTTGAATATTTCCAGTGACGTTGAATTTCGTAGAGGAAAAAAATTCTGCATGTCTGCATACAATGGTTTACATGAATGCTTAGTTTCTTTTCATTTTTTACTGAAAGTCTCACTGTTAATTTTATTAAAAAGCCCTGGAGTTGTTTTGGCTTCTATAAGCAATCGAACTGGCAGATAATGATTCCACTGCTTTCTCTCTGTTCCTTTCCCTCTCCTCTCTCCTGTTCTTTCACGTGTGTGTGCACACACGCGCGCGCACACACACACACACAAACATGCTTGGACGTATAAACACATACACACAGCTGTGTGACACTCACAGGCCAAAAAAACCAAAGGATGTTGTAACCCATTACAAATCCCTTCCTGGGGCTCTTTAATGCAACTAAAATTAGAGAAATCCAAACTAAATTCAGAGCAGGCTTCTCACAACTGCACTCAATGACCACAGCTGGCAACTTAAAGGAGAAAAAACTCCTGCAGCATGCTTGCATTGACTATAGAAGCCAGTCTGAATGGAGACAGTCCATGGCCACCCAGGGTGGGCTGGGGAGGGTCATCTGTATGCCAGTTGGAGTACTGGTACGGGTCAATCTCTTTGAGCTTTGCCCTACGAGTGACAGAAAACACCTGATTACACTCACTTATCTTTGTTTTATTTGGTATCTTCTCTGAGGCACAAAGACCGCAAACTCATTCTCTAGGAACAGTTTCATCATTAATTTAGTGGGGATTTTTTCATGAACAACTATTGGCTAGCTCACTTGCCTCCTGGAGTGCTGATGGCCCATTTACATCCTGTATGCATGAATTCCCTTGGGGGTTACCCAGAGTGAATCTGGCTCTGAGACCAGCCAAGTGCTTCTATTATCCAAAATCTCTAAGCAGTGGAGGATTCTGGAAGGCTTAAATACGGCCGGCACCCATTTGGCAATATCGTTCTAAGTCTCAGATTTCTGCAGAACCTTCCAAACAACAAGTTGAAGAAAGTGAGACTGTGTTTCCAGATGCCTTCCAGTTGATAAACTTATTTTTCAAAGCTTTATGAATATAAACATAGACCATTCTTAAGAGATAAACTTCAGTATTGCACATATCCAGCAAATATTTATAGACCGGTGGTAATGGATATAACAGGTAGATGTACTTTGAAATTAGTCAAATAATCATGTAATCCAAGGAGCAGGCTGTTTATGTTTATCAGAATCCCATAACGGTGCTAAACTTTCACAGCTATTTGGTTATTGTTTAAACACTGAAAGTTGTGAGATATTACTGGTCCAGTTGAGGATGACACAGCTCCTGCTATGTAGCTGGGGTTGTACAGAGAAACAGAAGGAGGACCGTGACCCAAAGAAATCAGGAATTTTTGAGGCATCAGAAAATCTGTGGTCTAGAATCTATTCCATCTGAGATCGGCTGTGTATAACTTTAAGCCAGTTATTTTTCAAGACTTGAGTTCCCCATCTGTTAAGCAGACATTGTAAATCCTGTTCTACCTGCCTCCCAGCATTGTTGTGAAAACTAAAGGGACATCTCATGTGAAGCCACACTGCAAATTACAAATTGCCATAGAAACACCATTTAGGATAATTCACTCATGCTTGCAAAGTTAACACATCCATTAATTTGGCAAACTTCCCTAGCGAGCCTGTCACATGCTGGGCTGCATGCAGACTGTTGGACGGGTCCCTGTTTAGACAATTACGACTCCAGGACCTCTTTGAGTGATCCCCAACTCCGCTCAGAGGACATTTGTCAAGGCCAAAAACCATGCATTAAAATATTTCCTCAAGCCTGCCACCCAATAGGAAAGCTCCACATATACACTGTTCATATTGTTTGATAGCTTTCCTCTTCCTACAGGAACAGGAAAACAAATAGGACAAGTGATCCCCATAAGCTTGCCAGGCAGCGAGTGAACAGACTAATGGCATTAAACCTAGAGATAAAGCAAATGGAGGAAGGAGATCCTCAGGTGCTTGAGGCACTAAAAAACCAGAAGCCATCAGAGCGCTAAATAGTCAAGACATCCTATGGATGAGACACAATACACCAAACATACAAGAAACTTATGTAATACACATGAGCTCTCAGGCGGGGTCTTCACTCAGCCACTTTTTAGTGACTACCCATGCTGTTCCCAGAGCTTTCTATCCCAGAAATACTGATTAATCCCATGGCTGTTCAGCAGGCTGCCAATCACTGTCCAGGCTAACTTGTCCCTGTGTCTCTCCAAGAGAACAAGTGTATGTCGCTGACCCAGGACACCTTGCTCCAACCTCAGTCACCCCATCTGCAGCAGACAGAGGAGGCAGACAGACAAAATGGGTGAACA
Source organism: Panthera pardus (assembly GCF_024362965.1). Lineage (NCBI taxonomy): Eukaryota > Metazoa > Chordata > Mammalia > Carnivora > Felidae > Panthera > Panthera pardus. The sequence goes on along the minus strand of NW_026526654.1, from coordinate 15,248,526 downwards.
TTACCTGCCCCGAATTCTAGGCGGAACACTTGGGTTATACTGTCAGCTTACCCCAACTTTTTCCCCTCACATCAGCCTGTAGGTTTTAAACTGATTAATAAACCATGGTCTGTGAGCATTTTAAGTTGGTCTATGAGGGGTTTGTTTTTTGTGGGTTTTTTTTTCCCTGCTCTCTGAACCCTAGGATCGATTTCCTAGGGCTACCAACACATGGAGGTCATCGCCCACGTGACACCGCTCTTGGAGCAGGCACAGCCTGCGGTTCGGCTCTTTAAGTCAATCCTAATGATCAGATACCCTTTCACATACCCGCTGTCTGGCTACTGCTACAATAGCGACTGGTCCTGTTTCTTAGTTGACAAGAACTCTTAAACCATACTAATGTCACTGCTGATGCTAACGGCTCCCATGAATTGAGCTCTGCTGATCTCTATGCTTCTATCTATGCTCATATCTATTGGCCCCTTATATCTACGATTCCACTGAATTCTTGTGAAAAACGTATGAGGTCGATGGCATAATTGTGCCCTCAGTTTTCAGATAAAGAAGATAAAGCTGCTTGCAAAGGTGTTTTCCCAAGATCACGCAGCCAGCAGGCGGGAGAGCTGAAATCCAACCGGAGCAGTCTTGCCCAAGAAGCCTTGCCTTAACCATCAGATGGAGAGCCGTCTGTAACCTGCACGCATGGCCTCTGATGTCACGGTCTTTTAGTGTACTCTGTCCCCTTGAGCTGTCAACAGAGCCAATGCCTTCACGTTCCCTACTTCCCAGCGCACACTGGGTAATGGTGCAAAAAACATGGAGGCTATTTCAAAGGAGAAGACTGAGGAAAGACGAGAGCCCACGTTGAGGACTGCAGCGTGGCTTTACACTAAGAGTGCACATACAGATACGAGTGATTTTAGAGCAGCTAAGCCCCTGGGGAGGGTGAGAGGGACGCTGTGTTTCCCTGGCAGGCCATTCTTTCCTCTGCAGCCTTCACCGCCCAGGGAGGCCTACGCGTGGTTCAAATGAAAGGAAACTTCACTGTGACATGCAAATGACTCAAGAAGCTTCAGAAGAAACTGCAACCCCTTTCTGCTCTCATCCAGCTCCATAAGGCTCTTGCTGGCACTTGGGTACTCGTGATCACATTCAACCCACACCCGAGCCTCTAAGAGGCAATGGCTCTATTTTAGAGATGAGGAAATGGAGATTCAGAAACACTCTGTAATAGCCCCAGAAGGCAAAGCTACTAAATCATAACGGTTGATTATGAACTCAGGCCTCGATGACAGCAGAACACATGTTCTTTCCATCATATTTCATCACTGGTGGGCCCCAACCGATAAGAAATGCCAAGAGCCACAGTGTCACGCTACCCTTTCACCCCTATTCACTGAGACACTCCCTGACGATGATTCATTTCTGCTGCAGCCCCGTTTCTGGAGGGTTGGGTCTGATTGGGCAGAGCGTCCCACTGTCCTCCTGGGAGACTAGAGAATACAGAGGCGAGCAGAAGACACGGAGCCATAGGCACGGTTAAGGCTCGGGTGTAACTGTTCTCTGAGAGTGGTTGATTTCTGCAAGCTGTAAAATGCTTCTCTGCCCACCTCCACCCCTACCCACAGCCCTTGAGTTCTTTCGGCCGGATCAGCTCATACGGCAGTCAGCTTTCAAAAATATCTCATTGGCCACCTGTGGCCCACATGTTCAGACATGCCGGAAATGTACTGTTTGATCCGTACATCCCCACAACTAACAGACCCTTCAGGCGGTGCTGACCTGCAGAGAAATGGCCCCCCACATGTCCTCTACCATCTGTACTTACCTTGTTGCAAGAAACAAGAAAATTCAGAAGATGGCAGGGATTTGTTCCCGATTTGTGGAACCGTAACCGTTAGGGGACAAACAGCACTGATGCGCTCTTACGACAGGGGCCAATTTTGCCTGTAATTCTAATTTATCACCTTGGTTATTATTATAATTCTAGTTATCAACTCGTTGGTCACAGTTGCTTCTGTGGATTGGAAAACACATAACCTGTCTATGAAATTAGTAAACATTTCATAAGACTAAATCATACTATTCTCATACACTGTAACCTTCCTTAATAAATCCCCCGATGGACTCTTTCTAATTAAAATCTGGATCGGTGGGCCCTGAAGTGTAGAAAAGGGAACCCCGGGGGACTTTGAAGTTATTGCAAGGAAATCTTGCAATTCTTGGAAATCAAGAACCCACATAAATTGGGGGAAAAAAATAGGCTTTGCACACGTATGTATTACTACTTTTCAAAGTATGCTTATTAACATGCAAATTTTCACCGACAAAAATGCAAATTCTCACATAATTGATACTGACATCATGGCAATTCTTGTCCTTAACCATTTATTTAATTGATTGATTCTAAAAAAATGGATTTCCTGTTATATGGAAAATTCTAGGAGATAAGCATTGAAAAGGCATCCTTATATTCTAAGAGCCTGGGAACCACAGATCTACGTGGATTATCTTTTTTTGGTATCACATCCATTTGAGTCATCAACAATGAACCTTTGACCCAAGTTGTCAAGATTTCTTCATAGGCACAAGTAATCTACATCTGACCTGAATCAGATGACTCAGGTTGACTGGGAGCTCTCTGCTTTTTCCTTTTCCTTCAATTTTATCAACACGAATCAGCACTGTAAACCCTTTTCCAGTACGTTCTAATGGAGGCCCCGGGGAAGAGGTCACTTCCTCTTTGGAGTCACCCTGACCCTGCATGCAAAGCGTCTGTCTGTCCTCTGCCCCAACGCCAGGCCTTATAATCCCTCTATTATACCACCGACCACATCTGTCCCCATACCTCCAGTTGAGGGAAGGAGCAGAGACCCTCCGCCTTGGGAAAGGAGGCTATTGATCCAGAAGTCTCCCTGTAAAAGTACTACAGTGACTGTCACAGAAGTTTCATCTAGTAACTACTGGATGAGTTACAGGTAATAATAATAATTAATTCTCTTCACAGTATGTCTTAATTATGGCTCCCCCCCTCCCAATGTGATTTAGAGAAATCAATAAACCAGTAAACTGAGAGAGCAGTGACGATAAACACAGATAACAGAGACCCAGAAGAAGGCCATGGGGTAGGTCTGCCACCATTAGGAGAAGAAAGGGGACATATAATTTTTTAAAAAATTATTAAAATAATAAAAATGGTGAGGCAAGTCAGGTGAGAAGGCTGGACGCAGTTAGTAGATGGGTAGTAATCATAACTCATATCAAGAGCTTATAGTGCCCCATTCTGTTGTTCATGTTCATGCAAGCACCAACTCACTTTTCTGAAAAACTCCAAGGGATATACACTATTATTGCCCCCATGTTGAAGAAAAGCGAACCTGAACACAGAGAGGTTAAGTCACTTGTCCCAAATCCCATTCACAGTCAGTGAGTAGCAGAGGGGGACTCATATGCAGATGAGCTCGGCTTCTGCAAAGTACACCGAGCCAGTCCAAGGGAGGACACGGATCCCTTTAACCCCCTACGCCATCCCTAGTTCCTGAGCGTATCCTCAAAGTCTAGAATGAAAGGCCAATACAGAGAGGAAAAGACAGCCATCAGGAGGACACTTGTTCTGAGACACGTCCATAAGCGGTTTTACAGACAACCCTATTGGGAAGGTATTATGATCTCCTATTTAGAAATAAGGGAACTGAGACAGGAATTTATTAATTCACCCAAGATCACACTGGAAGGAGGTGACAGAACCACTTCTGAGCAGAGACCATCTTATTTACCCTTATCACATGATAAAGCAGGATGCCTGGCTTAAGATAAAGCATTTTGTAAGTTCATTAGGTAATCAGTTTCAAGGGCAGACATGCCCTCCGGCTATAGGCAAGCCAGTGGGACTAGGAAAGAAGAGAGGCAAAAGACCAGGATTTCTTCCTTCCTCCCTCTCTCCATCCTCCCCTCCTTTTCTTTCTTCTTCCTTTGAAAAATATACATTGAGCATCTACCATTTCAAAAACTCTAACAGAAAGTCTAACAAAATGTGGCTCCCTAAGCCCCTCTGTGCTTACAGTAAACGGGGGCAGAAACCCGCCATCAAATAATAAAAATGCAGAAATGCCGTGGTAAATAATACCATAGAGGTCCTCATGAGTAGCGACACTTCAGATAATGCTGAACACAGCGAAGAAATGAGAAAGACAGAAAGTGGGGGCGGGGGGGGGATTCCTTGTGGAGAGAACACAGGCGTGAGGGATGAATTCACACCATTAGAAACACGCAGAAGTTCTTCCCGTGGTCAGAATGAATGGGGGGTGGGGGGTGGAAGATTGGAAACCCTCGGCTAGAAGACCCCCACGCGCTGAGCTGAGGAGTCAGAGCAAGTCTTGAGAAGCTGCGAGAGCCCCCAGTGCTGGTGATGAGGAGAATGCCAAAAGGACTGGATCTGCGGTTTAAAAAATCTCCCTAGTGGGGCGCCTGGGTGGCTTGGTCAGTTAAGCGTCCGACTTCAGCTCAGGTCATGATCTCGTGGTCCGTGAGTTCGAGCCCCGCGTCGGGCTCTGTGCTGACAGCTCAGAGCCTGGAGCCTGTTTCAGATTCTGTGTCTCCCTCTTTCTCTGACCCTCCCCTGTTCATGCTCTCTCTCTGTCTCAAAAATAAATAAATGTTAAAAAAATTTTTTTTTTTTTAAATAATAAAAAAATAAAAAATCTCCCTAGTGGGAGTGTGAAGACCACGGTGGTAGCAGAAAGTAGGGACAAGAAGAGCAGTTGGAGTTTCCGATAAAGGCTGGGGGGTCGTGGTGGGGGGGGGGGTCATAAAACCACTGATCACACGAAGCACCTTCACAGAGTATTCAGGCGTTCTTGGCGGCGTGGAGTTGAACCACTGTCCCCAACAGGTCTAGAATGTAAGGCACAGGGAAAAATGCGTAATTTGAAGAAACTTAAGATTGAATATCAAGGTTACGTGTTTTGACTTTTACTAGAGATCACTTCAGATTGTGTCTCTGGTTATATCTTAAGTTATCTCTCTGGAACTTCTTTTTAAGTAGGGAATCACAGGAAGAAAAACCCTACAAGGCTTTCTTTCCTTCTTTTTTTTTTTAATATGAAATTCGTTGTCGAGTCGGTTTCCATACGACACCCAGTACTCGTCCTCCCAATAGATGCCCTCCTCAAGGCCCATCGCCCACTTTCCCCTCCCTCCCACTCCCCTAAAAATCCTAGAAGTCTTAAGAAGGATGTATTGCAGTCATCGAGGCAAGAGGTAGGAATAAAAAGGGATGGGCGAGCCCCAATGACACTAGAAGTCAGGCCCACAGGACATGGAGAGAGAGTAGAGAGAGAGTGGTGAGACAGAGATGAGGAGATAGGAGAGAGAGACCAGCGTGGCTGAGGTTCCTGCAGGGCATACGAGAGTTAGACAAGCAGCGGACGCAGAAACACAGAGCACTAGCGAGCGCAGTGTGGTAAGGCCACACCAGAGGTGCCCACGGGACCTTGAAATGGAGAGAGGCGGAGATACAGATCAGAATCAACGGCGCACAGCAGCCAATGAGCTTCATCCTGGAACACGCGTAAAGTCATGAGAGAAGACAGCCAAAGACGGGTTCTCGGGCAACATGGAAATTTAAGGTCTGGGCAGGGAGGGCACCTGTGTGGCTCAGTCGTTAAGCATCCAACTTGGACTCAGGTCATGATCTCACAGTTGGTGAGTTGAGCCCCACATGGGGGCTCGTTGCTGTCAGCGCAGAGTTGGCTTAGGATCCTCTGTCCCCCTCTCAGAGCCCCTCCCCTGTTCTCTCTCTGTCTCTCTCTCAAATAAAATAATAAAATAAAATAAAATAAAATAAAATAAAATAAAATAAAATAAAACAAAACATTTAAAATAAATAAGGCAAGAGGTCAAGAGTGGCCTCTCACTTTGGCCCCTGGAGAGTAACGATGACCCTATGTAGACAGTACAGTGAGGGTGCACCTGCAGAAATGTGCCACCAGGTGCCCTGAATGCTGGGGGCCGGGGGGGGGGGGGTCCTGTCCTCAGCACCCGGGAAGAGGGCCAGACGACTGGGCATTCATAGGTATCGACTCCAATTTCTTCCACAGATCATGTTAAAGTAGTCACGCAAAACGCATGAAGGCGTGCCTTGGTATTGTTTTCCCAATTTACATACATTTCCTTTTTCTTTCTTTATTTCTTTTTAATTTCTTTTTAAAGCACATTTATTTTTTGAGAGAGAGACAGAGCACACGAGCGGAGGAGGGACAGGGAGAGAGAATCCAAAGCAGGCTCCATGCCACCAGTGCAGAGCCCAACACGGGGCTCGAACCCACGAACCGGGAGCTCGTGACCTGAGCTGAAGTCAAGAGCCAAACACTTAACTGACTGAGCCACCCAGGCACCCACTTCCTTTTTTTTTTTGTTTTAAAGCAAAGGAGAAATCCTCTAACCACTGCCCTTTTTCAGTGTTCCTTGGGCGATGCCAGTCCAGTCCTGTAACTTGTATTGAGCGTTGGAGAAATCGACAGATGACTTGTTAAACTCTCCAGACACGAATTTTTAAAAGAAGAAACCGTAATAATCCATCTCTAGAACAATAAAGCAGAAGAAAATCGTGTCCCTGGATTTGACCTTATTACCTAATGTTGAAAAAGGTTGTGGTCACTTTCCCTGAGTTTTCCTTTGTTGCCACCAGACTCAGCCCCATTCAGAAGGTGTCAGAAGGATGACTCTTGATGAGGGGTGTCCTCTATTTTCCACACACCAACGGTTTGAGCCCATCAGTCACCGGCAGGGGTTGGATGGAGAATTTGCGTACACCTGAAAGCCCTGTGTTTGGCCCCTGAGTTCATTTGCCCTAAAAACAGCCAGGTTCATATTCAAAAGCCAAGGAATATCGACCAGGCAATCCAAAGTGATATTGACTCATCCCCAGCAGAAATCCACCAACGCTTGGTGGGGACTTTTATTGCCATAATATGGGAGTAGCACGGGAAGCCACCGAAGCCATGTTCTGTCTGCACTTAAAAGAGCTGGCGGGGCTCACTACCCTCTGTGGTCATGGGGACCACCGCTCCCACAGCATTGACATCGTGTCACGGTATCGTCTGTGACACCGTCTCCTGATACGGTTTTGCAGGACAGCACTAACATTGCTTGAAGTTGATTATTATTTCTCCTAGCTCATACCAGCTCTCTTCTTTTTCTTTCTTTCTCATTTAGAAGGAAAAGTGCAAAGTGCTACTGTTGACAGAAATGATGCGTTCTGTGCATCAGTAGGACTCTTTTGTGTTTTCGTAGCAACTTGCTGGAAGCCTTCAGTCCAGTCTGGGCTTGTGACTCCATCCGAACTTGTACAAGTTTGCTTCACCACTGTCATCCCTCCGCGCCCAGATACACACTCACACCCGCGTGCACGGAGGCATGGCTGCAAGGTCCTCGTGCCTCAGACAGAAGGAACAAATGTTCTGTTTGTACAACCACTAAAGCATGACTCACGAGCCATTACTGGGGATCATTTTGTCTTACTGGGCTGTAGAGGTGGTACGGGTACTTGTGCAATTTGGCTCTATTCTTGGTGCTGGAAAATAGGCATAATCTCATTTTCTACGTCTGGAGGCTTTTGCTTTGCAGTGACTCTGACATAGTTAAGAGGATTGACAACGTACAGCAGTTGAGTGATTAGGTCTCGGAAGGGGATTGTGTGTGTGTGTCTCGTGTCCCTGTTCTATCCCACACTGCAGACTTCTGTGATACCTTTTTAAGTAACTCTGACACATCTTTGGGGATCTTCTGAAGCTTTTCTCCATGCTCTTTGAGACCCTCTATTAATCTCCTTAACATAGACAGCCTTGTTCTTTGCAGATCATTTTTCATTGGGGAAATGTGCTTTATTTCCTATTTGCCACGGTCTTCTTATATAGCAAACACTCAGGTGCCTACACTTTTCCTTTTAATTTACAAGGGCACTTGAATTTCTTTTTTGGGCGCAATGTCAAATTCTTAAAAAAATAAAATTTGTCAGGCACTCTTCTCAAATTCCTCCGTGGAGTGAGGGATAACTCACTTTCTTGTATTTTGTTCACCTGAACTGGTAAAGCGAATTGCATTTTCTCATAACAGATGTTCGTATTATTTCAGTGCTTTGAACGAGATATCCCTGGACTGATACTGTCTTTCTTGCTTGACCTGTTTATTTTTCCTCTCTTCCCTAAACGCACCCTCTTCCCGAACTATTTTTGAATAACTCAGCGCACTGTGTTCTCATCAGCATGTAAAGTTACCTAGGCTACGTGTGTAAGACTGAAAAATCTACCTTCCTACTCACAGCTTGGCGTGAAATCCTCATGTGCCAGCATCCTTTGTGGGGGTACCAACTGCTAATGCATTTCTCAACTCTACTTCATGCTAGTTTCACTCAAAAAAAAAACCAAAAAACAAAAACCTAACAACAACAAAGGTTTAACACAAAGACCCTTGAGGCCTTGAAGATGCCAACTCTCAAAGTATGATAATCGCGTCTACGTTTTGATACTGGTTTGCTAGAAAAATCCCTTTGGGGTGAAGCTTTGGGCAGAACGACGACACCGTAATTTGTAGCAAACAACATCCCGGGTGAGAGGGGACGTGCCTGTGAAACCAATAACGAGATTAAGTAAGAACTTGGGAGTTCCTCACAGCTGAGTATCTACATGTCACCCTGAAGGGTCAGAAAATTCAGGGAGCACAGCCTTACAGACGATTTTGATGTCAGAAAGCAGCTTTTAAATGTACACAGTTCGGGGTTTAATAAGATCCAGAACGAGTTGTGACTCTATCCCTACAGTTTTGCCCTGACCTTTCTCTCAGGCAGGCAGAGAACGTTCTGGGCTTGAAAAAAGGACCCATCTCAATCTTCAGGCAAATCTTAAGTCTATACGTTACCGTTACCGTACTCTTGGCCAATTCAGATGAGATTTTTGTTTATGCTGGGACTTTGAGTTTTTAATGCTTAGGAAGAATGGTGGGAGGTCACTAATTATTTAAATGTAATGTTTTCCCCATTCAGAGCAGTGGTTCTCACACCAGGGTGATTTTGCATCCACTCCCAAGGGGACATTGGCAGACGTCTACAGATGTCACAACTGGGAAGAGGTACCACTGGTATCCGGTGCGTAGAGACCAGAGATGTTGCTTAATATTCGACGGTGCACAGCATGCCCCCTCCCCAACAACAAAGAATTTATCCAAGTCAAAATATCAGTAGCGCCAAGGATCAGAAACTCACGTTTATACCAGCAGTGATGGTATTTTTTAACTGACGATAGGCAAAGATAAAAATCTTTACTGATTTTTAAACAAGTTCTGTGTTCATTCCAGTTACAACTTAGTGCACATAACTGGGGTTTTTCCCTAAAACATAATTACACATCAATTGTTCATTCTCACCGCCGAATGACAGAAACAGCGAAAATAGGTGTTCATTTTTCTCAACCTGTAGCTCAGTAATTTTTAGACACTACACAAGGAACAGGTATATGTTCCTAATGGGAACCTGGGAAATAAGGCCTGAGGCATTGAAAAGAATGAATTCCAAATTACTCAGTTCTCATCTTTGAGAGCACTTTCTTATCTCAGTAGTCAGTAATGACTATAAATCTTCGCATGGTGATGAAAGTGTCCATTCTTTCTGTAGTTGTTAAAATCTCTAAATTGGTAACTTGCTCACTATGGTTTTCATGTCTTTAGCTTTTAGATGGACGAGACAATATGGGTATTGAAATTTCTAAATTATACTGGGTCCGGTTTCAGAAAGGCTAGTATTACACGTTAGAAAAGCATGCTGTGTCCTGTGCAAATCAGTCATAATCTGATGCCTGATATCGCAACGCTTCTCAGAAGGCTTGGGGCCATATAGACTTCGTTCTGGCCTACGTCCTTCCACAGTGGGGTGTTGCTTGCTCAGGAGGTCCCTGTTGGGGACAAGGCAGATACCACAGGAATAGTCAGTACGTATCGGTGCACGTGTGCTAGATGCACGCGGGCCTCTGGTTTAGTTTTGAATATCATTGTTTCCCAAAGCAGCTTCTTGAGATTTCTCTGGGGGGATAATGCCCGGAGATATCTCAAAGGTCTTCTTTCATACCATTTCCTGTCTCAAATACTCACCCACAGACATCTGCTGAATCCAAGTTTCCACAGAAAGCCACGTCAGTGTTCTCTAGAGTGCATCCTGAGCGCACCATAGTGGGACAATAGTAGCAGGTGTTTCTTACTCTCGTTTCCCTCCGGAAAGGCAATTGTACTTTTGGTGACTGCGGTCGAATGACGTCAGATCTCTCAGACTTGCAGCCTCCAGAGTTGTGAGACAATAAATTCCTGCTGTGTGAGCCCTACCGTCTGTGGTCTTCTCTCACGGCAGCCCTAGCGGACGGACGCAAGTGAGCTCCTACCAAGTGCGGAACGTGGCGCTGGGCTCCGGATTATCCCACCTCGTTTCAATATTCAGTGTGTCCAGGTGATGCTACCAGAATAAATCACTGAAACAATTGCATCTGGAATCTATTATCAGATGCATTGTTTCTCACGAGGTCTTCATAGGTTTCTCATCAACACCCTCGAGTAATGCTTACATTTCGTTGGGCAACACTTTTTCACTGAACTAGAACGTAAATCCCTTCCCAGGTGATACAGTGAAGTCCCTAGAATTGATCATGAGAAATAGATTTCTAGCCTTTTGATGTGCCCCCCACAGGTGTTTAAGGTATAAGTAAAGTAATAACTTAGTTACTTAAGTTCTCCTGGTTTGGCAGACTTATGGTGATGCGACAGATTCTCTCCATGGACCGTATGAGATGCTCCTGAGATAGCGCACATCATATGCTATACTTTATACCATTTAATAATAATTCATTTTCTGGCTTCCCCACTAGACTATATTTGATGGAAGTGGGGGCTGTATGGGTGTCCTCGTCTCTACGGAAGGTATGCTACAAACACTTGTCTCGTAGGATTAAATGAAATGACGGACGTAGTTACGGCACTCAGCGCCACGCTGGCATGCCGGGAAGACTAGACAAGCATTAGGTACCCTTGCAGTTCTGTTATTTTCTTCATTACATTACCCCTCACTTTGCAAAATGTGCCGAGCACCGTGCCTGAGCCATTAGAGTCCCCTGGTGTGATGAATGGATGAAAATCATTCTGTTTTCAAATACGGGAAAGGGACATCCGTTTATACTAGAAGATAGGCTGAGGACAGGGACTGTTTTCATTTGGTTTTGATCGTGTTATTGTCTGCTGCACTATCCCAGTGTTTGGCGTTAGGTGAAACTCAATCGGCATGGGATGGAATGCATTGAAAGCCAAGTATGTAGGCGCACGGAGGAAAGACTTCTGCAGATGACTCAGTGGTAGGGAAATTTTCCTGACTGATCTGGTTCCCTCCCAAATTAAGAAGGGCAAAACATGCAGAATTATTCTTCCAGGCGGCATTATAAGTAAGTTACTTCTCCCTTCCCGAGAGGGGTCCGTAGTAGCAATCTCAGTTCTGTTTGTCTAGCTTTTTACTTCATTAACCAAAGACTAGGTACATGACAAACACTATTATCAATTAGACTCTATCTCTATTTTAGTATGTTTCAAGCGTTCTATTGATCTGAATTAAACAGATTTATGTTGATCTGTTACAGGTATGCTTTTGAACCTTTCCCAGAGTGATCTTTGGTATAGTAGCGTTAACTTAAAAAATAGGTCTTTAAATTATTTAATATTATATTACAACATCTATTTAAGTGCCACGCCATAATATCCATAACATTTAAAGACAAATTTCAGGGGCACCCGGGTGGCTCAGTCGGTTAAGCATCCAACTTTGGCTCAGGGCATGATCTCACGGTTCATGAGTTCAAGCCCCGTGTCGGGCTCTGTGCTGACAGCTCAGAGCCTGGAGCCTGCTTTGGGTTCTGTGTCTCCCTCTCTCTGCGCCTCCCCTACTTACACTCTGTCTGTCTCTGTCTCTCAAAAATAAACATAAGAAAATAAAAACAAATTAAAAATAAATAAATACAAATAAAGACAAAAACAATAAAGACAAATTTCCAACCATGGTACATGCTTCCATTTACTGTTAAATAATTATATAAAAATAATGCATTTTTTTTCACCATGTAAATACAAAATTGCATATTGTATCATTTTGGGTTGGGTACTGAATACCCACATGCACATATATGCATGTATTTTAAATAGCAGACTGAAACTTAACTATAATTATAACATCAAATATGTTTTCATAAACTGATGCTTGTAATCCTTTCTCTGAAAAAAAAAAAAGAAAGCGGTATATTTTCATAGTTGTGTGTTGTTTCTAAATTAGGGGATGGGAGTTTTCGGGATGCTCTTTGTAAGCTCTTTTTCTAAAAATAATACATTGAGGAAATGTAAAGTCTTTATTCTCAACAAATGAAAAGACAATTTGGGTATAATCATCACTACATTCTCCCTTTTCAACATTTGTTCTTTAGAAGAACTGAAGCCATCCTGAGAAGCCACATAAGAATTTGGATTAGATGAATGCAAATGATTGACCTGCTCATCAATTCGTCTTGAGGAAAATTTGCAGAATTAGTACCATTTTGTACCTTTCCATACTTATTGTGTTTGACCATCAATGTTTTATTTATTTTTATTTTTATTTTTTTTTTAATTTTTTTTCAACGTTTTTTATTTATTTTTGGGACAGAGAGAGACAGAGCATGAACGGGGGAGGGGCAGAGAGAGAGGGAGACACAGAATCGGAAACAGGCTCCAGGCTCCCAGCCATCAGCCCAGAGCCTGACGCGAGGCTCGAACTCACGGACCGCGAGATCGTGACCTGGCTGAAGTCGGACGCTTAACCGACTGCGCCACCCAGGCGCCCCAACCATCAATGTTTTAAAACAGTAACACACACAGAGTGAAGATGATCATCCAGTCGATCTTAGCACCATTCAGCTCTGAGCTTGATTCATTTCGATACTCATCCAGTGGCCACCGTGCACTATGAGCTATGGAGGTTCTCAAATCGCCCACTTTAAAGGAAAAAAAACAATAATAAAACTCCAAAACGTTATTGTATTTACTTCTTTACAAAGCAGACACCGAGGCTGACCGTACTGCTGTCTTTGGTAAGGGGAGCCCCGGGGAGTTTGTGACATGACCGACCGGTTGGGGAGAGCTTCTAGAAATTCTTCCTCTCTCTCTGGATCGGCACTACATTTCAAGGACTCACGGAAGTTGGCTGCCACCCTTTAAGGTGAATAGGAGAAAGACAATGGGCAGTCCCAATTCTCTTTTCAAAAGGAAGAGGAGAGACCTATGAGGTGGGGGGCTATCGTGAATAAATACAGTAATGATGCTATCCTTAGAAGTTGCTTTCTTGTTGGAGCCATTTCATTTCCCAGATGCTATAACCTCCTCACACCCAGGATGAAGACGCAATTACTAATGAGATTTGGAAATCCTCCTCCCGTTCTCTGCGTGGACGTGGTGGGGAGAGGGCGTCAGCACCACAACATCACTATGCTTCGTGCTTAGAGCTGCCCATTCGTAGGACTCCATGCTGGGCTGATCTGTAGCATCCAGTGGGGTAAGTTCTCGGAAGTCTAATTCAACTCCATCTTCCCTGGGCCTGTGGTTGCCCTCTGCCTTGAAACCCACATTCTCTATGATATCCTTGGCCAGGGGCACCTGGGTGGCTCAGTCAGTTGAGCGCCCGACTCTTGGATTCAGCTCAGGTCATGATCTAATGGTTCATGGGATCAAGTCCCACATCCTGCTCTACACCGACAGTGCAGAGCCTGCTTGGAATTCTTCCTTTCCCTCTCTCTCTACTTTTCTCTCTCTTTCTCTCAAAATAAACTTAAAAAAAAAAAAAAAAAAGATATCCTTGGCCATCTCCTCTGAATGCCCTACACCTCCAAAACTATTCACATAATTTTCCTCTTTTCTTAACCCGGCTCTTTAAGATCACTCAGGGGCTCCTTCCACTGCTCTAAACTTCTGACTTTTTCCTTTAACACCATTTCCATATTTCTCACCTCTCACCCCTTGCTGTAGTTCAGGATGGTAGGTCCTAGAATTTTCCTTGGGGTTAATCTCACCAATCCAAATCTGGGCTTCTGTAGAAGCAGAAACGCACAGAAACTTCTGAAGTGCCATGTTTCCAATCCTTATAACTGACTTTAAAGTTCACCTCCTAAAATAGCTCTTGCTTTCTGCAATATGTGATGATTCATATGTAGCCACTTATCAGAGTCTATTCTTACCGGATTAATCTTCTAGTGAAACTGCTTTTATTTCGTGATTACTCCGTCCGCAACACCAGTCTGTCTGGGTTTCAAAGCCTACTGTCAGTTTAACAAATTCAGTTCAATGCGTTCCCCAATAATAAGGTAGGAAAGGGGTCCAAAAGATTACAGAAATTTAGGAATTATGTAAGTTAGCAGAAAAGGACACAGATGTAGTATAACTGCATTTATTTATTTAATTATAAATTAAGCCCTGAGAATTTGCATCACTCATCTGAAGTTGACCTGAAAAGTTAATGAAGAGTTTGAACAGGATCTCAGAACCCAACAAACATGTCCTATTTATTCCTGCTCTTCTGGACCTCATTTTTTATGCTAAAAAAAAAAAAAAAAAATTTGAGTCGAGTTGAGCACCCGACTCTTGATTGCAGCTTGGGTTATGATCTCCGTGTGTGGGACTGAGCCCCGCATCAGGCTCTGAAATGAGCATAAAGCCCGCTTGAGATTCTCTCTCTCCTCTCACTCTCTGCCCCTCCCCCACTGTCTCTCTCTTTCTCTCTCTCTCTCAAAATAAATAAACATTAAAAATATTTTTAAAGTAGATTTTCTTTTATTTAAAAAATTTTTTAACATTTGTTTATTTTTGAGAGACAGAGGCGGATCGTGAGTAGGGGAGGGGCAGAGAGAGAGGGAGGCACAGAATCTAAAGCAGGCTCCAGGCTCTGAGCTATTAGCACAGAGCCCGATGCAGGGCTCAAACTCATGAACCATGAGATCATGACCTGAGCTGAAGTCAGATGCTTAACCGACTGAACTACCCAGGAACCCCTAAAAAGTTTTTTTGATTGAAATTCTTTTATACATGGGGATGCCTGGGTGGCTCAGAAGCATCCCACTTTGGCTCATGATCTCGGAGTTCATGAGTTCGAGCCCTGCATCAGGCTCTGTGCTGACAGCTCAAAGCCTGGAGCCTGCTTTGGTTTCTGTCTCTCTTTCTCTCTCTCTCTCTGCCCCTCCCAGCTCACTCTCTCTCTCTCTCTCTCTCTCTAAGGTAAATAAAAATTTAAAAAATTTTTTAAACAAATTCTTTTATATATGTGTGCACACAGAAAACAGACATACACTCATACCTATTCAAAGGCCTTATATCCTGATAGATGAGATCAGTGTCTGAAACACCTCAATGAAAAGTGGAAAGTGCCTAGGGGCCCCTGGGTGGTGGAGTCGGTTGAGCGTCTGACTCTTGATTTCAGCTCCGGTTATGATCCCAGGGTTGTGGTGTCTATTAAGAATCTCCCATGCTCACTGGCTCGCTCGCTTGCTCGCTCTCCCTCTCTGTCTCAAGAAAGTGCCTAGGATCAGGAATCAAAGAAGGAATTCTGATTCTGCTCTCAGCCTTTGCTCAAATGCCTTCTGATCTTATGAAACTAAGTGAATGACGTAAGCGGTTTTGAACTCCAGCTTCCGCACCAATTGTCAAAAATTGCATCATTTGGCTCGGGTCGCACCATCGTACGTAGCAGGCATGACCCTCTTCAGGAGCTTCGTGAACACATACAGCTACGGCTCTCTTTTTTCCTCGCAGTTAATTACTTACCATCTCAAAGCCTTTATTAACAAGAAGTTCTTAGCTCCTCATGATCAACCCCTTCAAACCCAAGTGCTCTAGAGACACAGTCAGCTCAAGAAAGGTCAGTGCTACTTCCAAACACTAGACAAAAAGAACAAGAAAGTCCGATCAGTCCACGGAACTGCTATTTTGATTGCTTCCGCTGGACATTGTGTTGAACTGACACTTCAGAGACTCCTATGGCTCTCCGTGTCTTGATTCGAGCTGCCTCGGCTAGTCCAGAACTCACCAGCAGCCAGAAGGGAGCTTTGCACTTGAGGTGTGGACACAACACAAAAAGCAAGTGTTATGTGGAATTAAAAACGCGAAGAAGGCTTAAGACGTCCAGATATTAATAACCTTGGAGCTCTGGGCACCCCAAATTGTGCTAAAAGCCAGGCAGTGTGCTCTGTGGTCATGATAGGAACCATGGAATTCCAGTTCCTCTGTGACAGATCTTTGCGAAAACTCTAGAGTATGCGGCGAAGGGTATTTTGGGAAAGCTGGTGTTTATTTGAATCGGGGCTCAGACTATTGGAGATACACTGTGCAGACCGACGTGTATACACATGCCTAATTCTTCAGAGGGCTATTCTGAGGGTAAATGAATAACAAAGGTAAAGGAACATTAACCAATACTCCTCAGGGAACCACACTAGCCACTGAAAATACAGATAAGGCGTTTTTTACCACCCTTGACAAGCCTTCAACAGAGGACAGTAAACATGACTTTCAAGTTCATTGTTCTCTTGTCCACACTGAACACACTCAGATGCTGTTCCCCAAAGCACAGCACAGCAAGAATAACTGGGTCCTCCAATGGTCTCCAGCCTCAGTATCAGGCTCTGCCAAAGCTAGTTCTTCCCCTGAATACTTCGGTCCAAGGTCATGCGAAAAGCAGGTCATTATCTCAATCAGAGTCGGACTTTCCTCCTGGGGAGTTCCTTTTTGGAAACTGCATCCTGTCAGATTCTGGTTATGGACACCTAGCTCAACACTAGAAAGTGTTCCTCACCTAAGGGCTCCTTGTCACCTGCCTCTACCCTGACAGCCCCTGAACTTGGCATAATTCAGAGGAGGATTCGGCTAGGCCAAACTGAGACCTGGTTACTCTTCTTCCCCAAAGCAAGGACGCTGCCTAATTAAAGAAAATCCAGGGAAGCTTTCCAAAGGAGAGATGTCTTACCTTGAGGAAACAGAGAAATAGCTGACATATTTTAGGACGTATTTTACGTCTTCTCCCCTGGCTTGATGACAGGTGGTTGATACAAAATATAGAGAAATGAAGGTGCTTTGCAATAATTAAATACATGACTCACCTGCCCTCCTTTTCTTTTGAAACACTAGAACATTTATTAAGTGAACCGGAGACTTTGGCAGGTGATGTGCCATTTGCCTAGCTGTACAGGTGTCATTCCAAACTTGATTGCACATTCCCTGGGGACAGAGGCGATGTCTGTACGCCGTGTGACAGTTCTCGAGCATCATAACGGGAAGGGCATGTAAAGGGTTCTAGAAACATTTGTCAACTTACCGGTTTATAGACACAACTAATCGTTGCTATTTTCAAATCGTATCTCCTCCGCTGAACTTTTCACATCCAAGGCATCACCGCTGGTTGTTAGGTCCTTCAATATGTACTCTTCTCTGCTGACAGCTTTGCAAGGACGATTAAAAAAAGAAGAAAAGAAAAACACCTTATCCGTTTCTCAGTAACATGGATGATTCTTCGATGGCTGTTTCGTAAATCTCATTGGCCTCACTATTCACGGTCCCCGCCGCAGCTGAGCAAAGAGGCAGGGCTTTACCCACATCTTGGTGATGAGCCATTTGCCTAGCTGTACAGGTGTCATTCCAAACTTGATTGCACATTCCCTGGGGGGACATTTCAAATGTCCAGCAGGTGGACATTTCAAATGACAGGAGCTCTGACTGCAATCAACTCCCAGGGTGGAAAAGCACACTTCACAGCCTCCACCACGGCCCTCCTTCAATTACACGCCCGAACGGAAGAAACTGAGTGCCACGTGGCCGTGGTTAAGACGGGCCCTGCTGCCCATGTGCAGAACAGGATGCAAATCCAGAGCCCAGGCCGGAAGAACCGGAGTCTTTTAAGCTCCAGCTGGCGTTTTGATTCCTTGTAATCCTTACATTTCGTGTCATCCCCACGTCCAACAGTATTTCTTTCTGTGCCGCTGCGAATGAGAAAATAAACTTCTAGCTGCAACAAGACCATATCAGAAACACGTTTCAAGCTTTCCTCGCATACAGTAGCTTATTGTTGCATGAGGTTTTTTTTCCCAGGTAAGAGGTTCGTTTTCCACCCGGCCTTCTGGTTGACTCAGCACGAAAGCGTCCACAGATGCCTCCTCTGCCTTGAAAGGGAGCTGCTCACGCGTGCCTGAGTCATGTTTATGGGGAATTACGTTAAGGTGAAGTTGAGACGGTGGCATGTTACCCCGGTTCTCATTTCAATTCCAAAGCCACGTTTTCTCTCACTTACCAGGAAGCATAGCTAGTGAACATGAAGTTCACCCCTGGCAGGGAACCAACTCCCGCAGCCCCAAACCTCGTGGGATCCCCGCAGATAACATCAAACAGGACAAGTAGAGCAAAACACTGGGGTGAAATTGAATGTATCTTGAGGAGGAAAACCCTAACCAAGATCAGAGGTTCTATGAACATGTTAAAGAATGTAAACGTTGCTGGTTTCAGAGAGTTTAACAAAATGCACACGGACTTAAGATAGAGTAAAAAAAAAAAAAAAAAAAAAAAAATTCAAGTTCAGCATTGCTTGGCTCAGTTTTGGTCTCCCAAACAGGCAGCTATTGGGTTTTTCTTTTTTTCTTTTTCTTCTTCCTCCTCCTCCCACTCCTCCCCCTCCTCCTCCTCCTCTTCTTCTTCTTCTTTTTTTTTTTTAAGATCAAAGATGGGAGAGAATAAGAAGTGTTTGATAAAGGGAAAACAGGGTTGGTGGGAGACAACAGCACATAGAGAGAGGAGTCAGAATGTGTCTGTCAGAAGGGCCAGGGGGGAAAAAGCAGAGACCAGCCGGTGGTGGACCAGGTCCCTGAGAACAGTAATCAGGGAGTTACGGGAGTCACAGCTTGGACTCACAGCCGGCCACACCTGCTAGGGCACACGCCTGGCCTGCATAGCTCGTCCCTGAGCCCACACAATCCGCTGCAAGGAAACCGCTTCAAACCCCATCACCTTACACCTTCAAGTCCTATCCCTGGACGCTCAAAATTCCTCTAACAGAACTTAGTCTGGGATTACCCAGTGGTAATAAGATCCCTCAAGGGTAGCGTTGTGTAAAGCTCACATTCAAATAAAATTATCTGCATCAGATGAAGGGGGTTTTTGGTACATTGCAGAAAGGAACAGAAAGCAAAAGACGGGAAGACGGGGTACAAGGGGCTTGTAGGCAGGACGTTGGAATTCGGGGGAGTTTGGCTGATTTGGGGAATTTACCTAGCATGGCCAGCCAAGAAATGGGAGCAAGGGTTTTGATTTTTTTTTCCCCCCCTGGTGAGTGACCAGTATGGGCCAGGTCTCCTGCTAGAGCCCAGAGCGTTCATGGAAAGGCAGACAGTTCTCATTTCCCCATCCGGTGAGACCACATCAACCACAGCCCTCTGACTGTTCAACACCGGGAGGCTGTGCTGAAGCAGCCTCAGTGCCCCCAAAAGACTGTGACTGTTTCAGAGGCCAGAGTTCTGCCTTCATTCTCACTTTCTTCTCAAACTCTTCCCACTTGGTTCCCACCACGAGCAAAAGGGAATAAAGTCACCAAATGATACACACATTGATCGAAAGATAGTTTTCAACACTCATCTTTCTCTAGCCCGTTCCTCGAGGTCCAGGTCAAATGCTATTTTCTGTGAGGAGCCTTCCTCAGTTTCCCTTGGGAGGCTGAGTATGGCACCCCTTGATTGAGTTTGAGGCTCCTCGGGTATTGGATTGTCTCCAGGGGAGGAGCTCGGCACTGAGCTGGCGCTCAGCTGGGCGCAGAAATCAAGTTAAGGAGAGTAGGAACAGCTGAGTTGACAATGAGCTTGGTCCCTATTTATTTCTACCATTTTTTCCCTCACATTTATCATAGTGTCATCACTCTTTTGTTGTTTACTTATTTTCTGAGACCATGGGTGGGAGGAGACACCCAGTGGCATTTTCCCCTCTCTCTACAATGCTATCAATAATATATTTGCTGATCATTCATCTAACCACCATTGGGTGAACATTCATGCTGTATCAGCAGCAAAGGCATCCATCCTATCTCTCCTCAGAAAGTAGTGCCAGGGGCACCTGGGTGGCTCAGTCAGTTGAGCATCTGACTTCAGCTCAGGTCATGATCTCTCGGTTCATGAGTTCAAGCCCCACATCGGGCTCTGTGCGGACAGCTGGGAGCCTGGAGCCTGCTTCAGATTCTGTGTCTCCCTCTCTCTCTGCCCCAACCCCACTCACATTCTGTCTCGGTCTCTCTCAAAAATAAATAAACATTAAAAAAAAAAAAAAAAGGAAGTATTGCCACATATGACCCTCCATGAAGATCCCCAAAGTTCCTGCCATTACTACCCCCTTTCTGCCATCATTTTCCTCCCACTCACCTCTTATCTAGCTGTGAAGCAAGCAGACAGAGTTGAAAATAATGAGCATCTTAGGGAATCATTTTTACAGACACCAGACTACTTAATTATTCCATATTTCATCATTTCAGCCTACATAGATGCTTTCTGAACTAAGGTTTATAGGTCGTACTAGCTCATCAACTCAAGACTAGCAGCACCCAGACATGGTCCACCCAGCCTTAAACAGAGGAGTAGAAATGAATGCATGGGAAGAAGAGTGCTCTGGGCATCTTGATACTTGTTAACGGGGAAAGAGAAAATCCAGGGCCCTATCTCCACGCTGGAGATGAACACTTCGTTTCATGCATCCTTGGGCTGAACATTCTTTAAAGAGTAAGAAGCAGTAAATACACGGGGTGGAAAGGGGTTATCCCAGCATATCTTGAATGATTTTTTACTCCACATACATATGATTGCAAAAAAGCATGACGTATGGTCAAGTATGACTCTTGTGCTTTTCAGGACCTGCTCAAATGCCCAGCACATGAAAAATGTTCACGCTATGGTTGCCGAATGGACCGATACCAATAACACTATTGTTAGTCTCTTGGAGAAAGGGGCAAACACTGCTGGGTGTTTCTTCTTAACCACACTTCGAGAAAATAAATAAGTAAATAATAAAAGGGTGACAATGCTATGATGAATGGCAGACAATGTCCCAGAAATGACTGAGGAGCAAATGCTAGAATGAAGACTGAACTAGCTGTCAACTCAGCTGTTTGCACTCTTATCAACTCAGTCAATGTCAGCAGCCCATCTGGCCTCAGTTTCCCAAACTGTTTTAAGGGTGTTGCAATTATTGGATACTAGGGCCTCTAAATTCCTTTAAGCCCAGAAATACCGTGCTTTTTCTTTTAGCTCTCAGCATGTGAAGGCTTTTGAACCTTTTTTAAAAAGAACAATTTTTTCAAATGAACTTTCTTGGAAAACTATTTAAAAAATAAAAACAAGCTGATATTGCCAATATTGTTGATGTTTCAGAGGAATTCCCCATTAAAAAAAAAAAGGCTTCTCATTTGTACCCTAAGAAGTTGGGGGATAAATTGAAAATAAAAATCAAATATCAGGTGAAAAATAGAGGACAGCAACTCCCTCCAGCTCTAAGAGCCAAATGGGGCTTGGTAATACTTAACCTCCAAATTAGGCAGCACTGAACTGAAACAAACCTCAAGTCATGGAGAGGTGGGCAAAAACAGGTGCTCTAGGTTCCCTTTGAAATTCTGATGTGATCTTTGATAAAAAAGAAAAAAAAAAAAGAAAGAAAAGAAAAAAGAAACATAGAATCTTGGCAAGGCTTAGATCCCAAATAGCCTTACAACAATCACCCAGCAAAGCAGGCGCCCCGAGGACAAAACATCACTTCTTTTCTCCAAAGAGAGCCCATTCTGTGTATCCAGTGGGAAAAATCGCTGTGATGTTTCATGATGTGTGGGAATGCTTCTTTATTATTCTTAGAAATATTCTACATTTTTGGACTGGAAATAAAGATTACGTTTGGCCTTTAAAATGGCACAGTGATACCCACAGTGTCCAAAAATAAATTTCGGCGTTAATTTCTTGTAAAATTGTTGCAAAATCAAATTGTGTCTATCGTGATTTTTATGATACTGGAACATTTTCCCTGAAATATGTAGAGATTTATAATTTTAAAAAGTACATCAAGAAAAAAATGCTTTTGTAGGAATCAAACGGTTGTAATTTTCTACGAAACTTTAAACTAGCCTCCGATGGTTTCAATTTTACATCCAAGAAAACCAAGATAAATTTAACAGGTATATGAGAGCCTTTCTTGCGCATATAATAAATGCTCAGGATCATCATGATATATTAAGAGTCGGACTCCATGGACCAACACAGATATATTCGTCTGAATGACATACCCTTAACATGCTGGATCAGAGTATCTCTAATTTCTTGCTTAACATACTTGAGGAAGAATAAAGAAATTTTTCACTTTAAATGGCTCATTGTGGCAAATCAGGAATCTTTTCAAAACTGGCTGTTCGATTGCAAATTTGAATAACATGGATGCGACGCTCAACCATATTGAGTTTTTGAATTCCTCCACCGAAAAAGAATTTATGGCAACAGGATATGATTAACCATCTACTAATTTTATAATCACAAAATGACTCATGTGAGGCTGAGAGTCAGAATTTTGATAAAAGAAAGCACAGTCTAGTGGATGGAAGTAATGACGGGAAATTTACAGATAAAATTAATAAACGACTAGGCATATGCAGTCATGATGCTGAGTCATTGTTTATTTGATATCTAACTTGAAGGTTTTTTCAGGCGTCTAAGCTTATGATTTATATTGTTTAAACAAACATCAAATAGGTGAATTCTTCCCTGTGATGGATATCAACACACAAGAATGTAAATTAAACTTAATAACACGATCTGAGTATTCACGGCTACAAGTGATCAATTAATGCCATGCCACCTTCCAATCAATCATGGCCTTAAGATTGCAAGAGGTGTCCTGAGTAATACAGAGCGGTATTTCTGTGGCAATAAGGAGAGAAATAGAGGTAGCTTAAAATAAAAGAAGGAGAGTTAATAGTAGGCACAGAAGGGAAATTCCTAACTTGACTTTTCTTATACGAATCTAATTGTTTCTTTCCAAGGATCTATCCTTCATTTCTGTAGCACCAGTGTCTATCCCAAGGCCTGACCCAGAGAAGGTTTTCAATAAGGCATCTGATAAATGAATATGTGAATGACTGACTCAGGATATTAATCATTCACCACCCGAGGTATGAATGTGGCAGGCATGCGCACGGGCCATGGTGGGAGAGGGGGAGGAGTGGGGGGGGGGAGGCAGGGAGGATGTAGAACAGCAGAGATGGAGACAGAATCATAGAAAACAGCCCCATTTTGAGAAAGGGAAGGGGGAGAGGAAATAGTGAACCGGAAGGCCGAAGGTAAGGGAGGGGTATCAAGCATGAGAAGTTAAAACAGTGAGAACAAAGGGATGTGGACACTCAAGAGCAGTTGCAGGGGAGGACTGGAACAGACATTATGTTCTAGAGTTTAAACAGTGAGGATGGAGAGTTCTGGAAGCAGTGAGTGGAGACAAAGAACCCTGAAGAAGGCCTAGACAGTGCATCAGAAAGAAATCAAACGGGAGCACCCAGGAGGCTCGGTTGACCGACTTCAGCTCAGGTCATGATCTCACGGCTGGTGAGTTCGAGCCCCACATCGGGCTCTGTGCTGACAGTTTGGAGCCTGGAGCCTGTTTCCGATTCTGTGTCTCCCTCTCTCTCTCTGCCCCTCCCCATCTTGTGCTCTGTCTCTCTCTCTTCAGCATGAGCGAGGGAGGGGCGGAGAGAGAGAGAGAGGGAGACACAGAATCTCAAGCAGGCTCTCTCAGCACAGAGCCCGATGCGGGGCTGGAACCCATGAACCGCAAGACCATGACCTGAGCCGAAGTTGGACACATAGCCAGTTGAGCCACCCAGGTGCCCCCAAAAAAATTGTTTTAGAGAAGGAAGTCCAACAGAAGCAGACATTCTCAGGAGGAACAGAGAGGTGCATTGATCCTGGGAGCAGGTGGGCTTCCAGTCTATGTTCACACCCGTGCCAGTGTGCTTTGTAAATCACGCCGAAGCATGATTTTTTCCTGAAGCATCTTGCATGCAAAGAGCTATCCTAAACGCCATCACATTACAGCAAAGTAAGTCCTGGCGTGTCCTCCAGCTGAGACAAAAAAGTTGACGGAGAAATTCACAGATAAAAGAAGGAACATCCTTCTTTTATAACTGGAGTAATAGATAGACGAAATGGATACATTCCTAGAAACTGATAACCTACCCAAACTGAAACAAGAAGAAATAGAAAATCTGAACAGACTGACCAGCAAAGAAATTGAATCAGTAATCAAAAAACTCTCCCAAAAGTCCAGAACCAGATGGCTTCACAGGGAAATTCTACCAAACATTCAAAGAGTTAATACCTATTCTTCTCAAACTCTTCCCAAAAACAGAATGTGAAGGAAAGCTTTCAAGTTCATTCTATGAGGCCAGCATTATCCTGATACCAAAAGCAAATAAATACACCACAAAAAAGAAAAGAGAGAGAACTACAGGCCAATATCTCTGATAAACATAGATGCAAAAAAATCTTCAACAAAATACTAGCAAACGGAATCCAACAATACATTTAAAAAATCATTTGGGGCTCCTGGGTCGCTCAGTCGGTTAAGCATCTGACTTCGGCTCAGGTCATGATCTCACGGTTTGTGAGTTTGAGCCCCGCATCGGGCTCTGTGCTGACAGCTCAGAGCCTAGAGTTTGGTTCCGATCCTGTGTCTCCCTCTCTCTCTGCCCCTCTCCTGCTCACATTCTGTCTCTCTCTTTCAAAAGTAAATAAACATTTTAAAAAATTTAAAAAAAGAATCATTTACCACTATCAGGTGGGATGTATTTGTGGGCTGCAAGGGTGGTTCAGTATTCACCAATCAATCAACATGATACATCACATCAATAAGAGAAAGAATAAGAACCATATAATCATTTCATTAGATGCAGTAAAGGGTTTGACAAAGTACAACATCCATTCATGGTAGAAACCCCCAACAAGCTAGGTTTCGAGGTAATAAACTTCAACATAATAAAGGCATTTTTTGGAAGACCCACAAGTGATATCATCCTCAATGGGAAAAACAAAAAAACAAAAAACAAAAAACAACAACAACAAAAAAACAAACCAAAACAAAACAAAACAAAAAACAACCTTACAGCCTTTCCCCAAAGGTCAGAAATAAGACAAGCATGTCCACTGTCACCACTTTTATTCAACATAGTACTGGAAGTCTTAGCCACAGCAGTCAGATAACAAACAGAAATAAAAGGCATTCAACTCAGTAAGGAAAAAGTAAAATCTTTCACTATTAGCCAGTGACATGGTATTATATATAGGAAACTCCAAAGAGTCCACCAAAAACCACTAGAACTAATAAATGAATTCAGTAAAAGTCACAGGATGCAAAAGCAATGCACAGAAATCTGTTGCATTTCTATACACCGATAATGAAGCAGAAGGAGAAATTAAGAAAATCCCATTTACAAAGGCACCAAAAGTAATAAGATATCTAGTAATAAACCCAACCAAAGAGGTAAAATGCCTGTCCTCTGAAAGCTATAAAATACTGATGAAAGAGATTGACGACAGCACAGAGAAATGGAAAGACACTCCATGCTCATGGGTTGGAAGAACAAACATTGTGATAATGTCTATACTACCCACAGCAATCTATGCATTTAATGTAATCCCTATCAAAATACCACCAGCAATTTTCACAGAAGTGGAATAAACAATCCTGAAATTTGTATGGAATCACAAAAGACCCTGAAGAGCCCAAGCGATCTTGGCAAAAAAAAAAAAAAAAGAAAAAAAGAAAAAAAAAAGAAAAAGAAAAGAAAAGCAAAGCTGGAGGCATCACAATTCTGGACTTCAAGTTTTATTACAAAGCTGTAGTAATCAAAACAGTATGGCACGGGCACAAAAATAGACACCAAGATCAAAAAACAGAATAGAAAATCCAGAAATGACCCCACAATTATATGGTCAATTAATCTTTGACAAAGCAGGAAAGAATATCCAATGAGAAAAAGACAAGTCTCTTCAGCAAACGCTGTCGGGAAAACAGGACAGCAACATGCAAAAGAATGAAACTGGAACATTTAATAATACCATATACAAAAATAAATTCAAAATGGATTAAAGAGCTAAATGTGAGATCTGAAACCATAAAAGTCCTAGGAAAGATTACAGGCAGTAATTTCTCTGACATTGGCCATAGCAGCTTTTTTCGAGACAGGTCCCCTGAGGCAACAGAAACAAAAGCAAACATAAACTATTGGGAATACATCAAAATAAAAAAGCTTCTGCACAGTAAAGGAAACAGTCAACAGAACTAAAAGGCAAACTTCTGAAAGGAAGAAGATATTTGCAAATGACATATGCGATAAAGGCTTGACATGCAAAATATATAAAGAACGTATGCAACTCAACATTCCAAAACAAATAATCCAATTAAAAAATGGGCAGAAGATATAAACAGACATTTCTCCAAAGAAGACATCCAGATGGCTAACAGACACATGAAAAGATGCTCATCATCACTCATCATCAGGGAAATACAAGTCAAAACTACAATGAGATACCACCTCGCACCTGTCGGAATGGCTGAAACAACCCAAGAAACAACTGGTGTTGGCGAAGATGTGGAGAAAAAAGAACCCTTTTGCACTGCTGGTGGGCATGCCAATTGGTGCAGCCACTGTGGACATCAGTACGGCGCTTCCTCAAAAAGTTAAAAACAGAACTACCCTGTGATCTGATCATTTCACCACCTGGCGTTTACCCAAAAAACACAAAACACTAATCCAAAGGGATACGTGCACCCCCATGTTTATAGCAGTATTTACAATAGCGAACCTAGGGAAGCAGCCCAAGTGCCCGACAAGAGATGAATGGATAAAGAAGATGTGACACACACAATGGAATAATATTCAGCCATAAAAAGGAATGAAGTCTTGCCATTGGAAATGACATGGTTGGAGCTGGAGAGTATTATGCTGAGTGAAATCAGTCACAGAAAGACAAACACTATATGATTTCGCTCATACGTGGAATTTAAGGGGCAAACCAAGAAACAGACTCAACTACAAAGAACGAGCGGATGGTTCCCAGTGGGGTAGGGGTGGGGAGATGGGGAAAACAGGTGATGGGGATGAAATAGTGCACTTGTTGTGACGAGCGCTGGGTGCTTATAATAAAAACTTTAAAAGAAAATGGAGTAAGAGAAAAGGCAATGTAAATACATTCAATAAACCTTAAAGTATAATATTTTTAAACACTGTAAAGTGATCTCCATTTGTTTTCCACCAGAATAAAGGATCAAAAATCACAAGAATACAACCAAAAATTACACACAAAAGTAAAATATCCAAATATAAGCCAGGGTCTTTTTTACACAGAGTTGATTTCAAAGAGAATCCATCAGCCAAAAGTAATGTTAAAAATAGCATCATCACTTAAGTGTTGTGAGGAACGCTGAGAGAACCAATCCACAGGCTGCTGCACTGTTTCAAACTACTTTTCTCTTGTCTCCGATTTCCAGGCCTCCTGAAGCTGTGCCAGAAGCTTCTCTCACGGACCCCCGTCCCTCCAACCCATCCCCCCACCTGCCCCCAGGTTCTGGCCTGCCCCCAGAGCCCTCTCCTGGGGATACCCCCTTACTTCTTTCTCCTCTCCACTTGCTGCTTCGAGAAAGCCCAGGAGTATTCTGGAAAACACAAGCCAAAGTGCCTTTTTTTCTTTTGCAATATAGGAGAGAGTGAATCACATCATACTACTTAGAGTACTTCCACTCTAATAATAGCTACGTTTCCATCGGAAAACTTATGCCAAGTTAAGGAGGATTTTGAGCCATCCACAACCACTTCACCTGGCATAAATGGCCCCAAAAAACAGTATATCCACTTAATTTCTCCTGTTTGTTCACATTCCTTAGCTACTGTCCATTTTGACAACCATATATATATATATATATATGTATATATATATATATAGTTAAGGAGGGGAAAAGAGCAAATGCTCATTGCAAATGGAAAATGAACCCCTGTCTGAGAAAAAAAAGAATTTGAAGGGTTCCCAGGTGGCTCAGTGGGTGGGCGTCTGACTTTGACTCAGGTCATGATCTCTCAGTCCGTGAGCTCGAGCCCAACGTTGGGCTCTGTGCTGACAGCTCGGAGCCGGGAGTTTGCTTTGGATCCTGTGTCTCCCTCTCTCTTTGCCCCTCCCCCACTTGTGCAGGTGCGCGCGCATGCTCTCTCTCTCTCTCTCTCTCTCTCTCTCAAAAATAAACATTAAAAAATTGAAAAAAAAAAAAAGAATTTGATAACTCCATTTTCCTGGCTAAGGTGCACAAGTGTATGCCTATGTGTGCATGTGTGTGTGCAAGTGTGGGCCTATGTGGGTGCACATACAAGCACATATGTGTATTCCAGGGAGGGTATTTGTGCGTTTGTGGGGCGCGTAAGTGAATGCCCTGTGTTTTCACTCGGATTAGGGAAATGTAAACCTCCTTCATTTCTCTAAATTTGTTCTAAATGACTATATGCCCTTTTTCTCTGCAAATTTGACCTCAACGAAAAATAGAAATTTCACATGGATAAACCCATCATGCAATTGTAATTAACCTCATTAAAGATATCAAAGGATCCAACCAAAAGACACATATTTAAGGACAGCCAAATTACTATTTCAAACTAAGTTGAAGAAATTAGCAAATTTCAAATCCTATCTGATGGCTATCTTGTAGGAGTAAAACCAAGAAAGTAGCGAATTACGCATACTAACAAAAGTGCATCCGCCTTCCTCCAACAGCCTCGATTTAAAACTTAGATGAAGCCATTTAGACTCACCACGGTACAACAGATAAAACCTATTTTGCACAACAAAGTTGAATTTTCCATCATAAAATATGGTGGGGTTTTTAAAAATTTACTTACATGAGCTCAAGCTTTCGAGACATTGCTTCCTTGTCTGTCTCTGCTCAGATCGAGTGAAATGAGACTCAGGTAATAATAAAACAAATATAAAGATAGAAGGGGATCGACTTGCCTAAAATGGAAATGGCTTCTGGGGCAAATAAAGAAAGCAAAGTTCACCTTTGACCTTTATTTGCTGATCCCTTGTTTTTGGTGACTCCCCTCCTCCCTCAACAAGATTCTTCTACCCTGACAGGTGTCATTGTTTTTAATTCTGCACAAAGCATCTCTACGGGGGGCTCTCTGGGAAAAAACGGTCTTAATACATGTTCTAAATCCTTCCCTACATCTTCTGTCCAGTCACATTTGCTGTTCCCCCGGGGCTTTATTTTTGCCCATTCAAAATGCACTCCTGAGAATTACCAGGAGTGTGCTACCCTGAATGATGCTGGTCTAACAGGAAAACATACTCAACAGTCAGAGGAAAACCTATGGTTATGTGCACCATACAAGATGATGTAAGCAGGTGGAGGCATATTTGGCGAAAAGATGCTGACTTAGCCTGCGGCATGGACCATAAAAAGCCTTTGAAGCTTCGAGAAAGGCACTTAAAAAATCAGGTACTTTGGTATCCCCCTCAAATGCCATTGCCTTATCAGTTAGAATAATTTATCAGTTTGGACTCTTAGCTGCAAGTGAGTGGATGCAACGTAGATAACAAATGTGGCCAGGGGCCGCTCTATCCCAGAGGAGGAGATGTCCCAGGCAGCCCCGGGCCCAAGGACCCCCACAGCACCTTGCTAACACAGTTGTGCCTCCAGCAAGGGCGTCCCCACTCTTGCAAGCTCATTGTCTCCCATTTTGCTCACAGCAACCTCAGTGAGAGAATCTCATTAGCTAATTTGGGTCCCATAATTCATCCTCAACTTAATAAGATAGAATGCAGCCCTATAAGTGGCCCAGGCAAAGCAGCATGACCCTTCCTGAAGTCAATGTTAATTATCAAGAGACGCGAGAGGAGAAATCTGGTGCAACAGACAAGAAGCAAAAACACCAGCTAACACATTCCACTGCCCGAAGCACCGAACGGATGCGCTACTGGTTTGTGCTCGGTTTGGGGTATGATCTTGCCCTTGAGAATGAAAGCAAGGAAGGCAGGAGGAGAACAGTTTCCTCCAGTGGAGACAGTCAGACTGGGGTTCTCAAGATCATCAGATCACGCCCCCGGCCCCGCCTCACCTACGTACATGGACCTTACATGGTCAGTGGGTGTAGGTGATCTCTGAACCACTCTGCTTTCTGTTCTTTTCCTTGCTGTCCATTCCTCTTTTTTCCTACATTGAAAAACAAAACAAAAGCAAGTGCTTTGACCATCTGGGGGTTTCCATCTGCTGCCATGGCTGGTCCTCCCTGTTGTAACCATAATATTGGTGAGCATTCAGCTACCTTTCCTTCTTGCATTTATTTTGCCCCTCCTGTTTTAAAAACAAGTAAATAGGAAGAGGTTGGGGCACACGAATTTGCTTCACATAAACACATGCATAGGGAAGAATTTCCCACTGCCATGAACATGGAGCACGGCATTTCTGAGCCATTTCCAATTCCTGAGGGCGAGGGGGCACCAGAGAGCCCTGGGCCGGAGGCAGAAGCTCTGTGAACGTCCAGCTCTGCCACGTTCTAGAGGTTTCCAGGCCACTCTAAATCTCATGGTCCTCGTAAAAATTGAAACACTGCCTCTTCTGTCACCGGGGAAGGATGAAACAAGACAAAAATATGCAAACGCGTAATAAATAATGAAGAGCCAGACAACTGTAGAACATCCCATGAAAGTGGGTCAGTGGCAGTCATTCTAGAAAGTCAGGGTTGGCATCTGTCTCTGGGTAGCCTCAAATGTAACATCCACCCTGGAACGCACCTGCCTGTAAACCGCAATCCCAAACGCAGGTGTCTCTGGATGCAGGGCCTTCGTGGTACCGTTCTCAGGACTGCACATCATTTATTCCTGCCATCTTTCCTAATGACCCCACCAGCCCTGCTTACGTCCTGCAGAGGAGGACCAAGACGGTCCCACGGCTAGACTCTGATGGCCCCAGAATTATCTGGTTAGCAGATGCTGCCCAGTGTGACTCCTCTAGGAATGTCTCTACCCAGGCTCTGGTTGCTGTTTCCTGCCTCTCTGTGTTTTTGGACAAATGGATAGAAAAGTGGTCTCTACAGGAGTAAGAGGGAGACAGAAAAAGGAAGAAAAATTGTCTATTATTTAGGATTTCCCATAAGCTGAGCTGCCAAATGCCTCACCCACATTTTTCCATGTTATCCTACCTACAAAATTTTTAGATAGATAGTATTACATAAGAACAAACTAACGTGGAGAAAATGTAAATAACCGCACCCCCCCCCCAGAGGTCACCCGGCTGGCAAGTGGCAGAGCCAGACTGGCCTGTGTCTATACACCGTGCAGTTGGCACACAAACGAAGGATTCGCTTCTCCCAGCGTAGCCTGGAACTGGAGCACGGGCCTCTCCTGGGAGAGGGTTAAAAATGCAGATATTCAGCCCTCCCCCAGAGAATGACTAAATCGGAATCTGAATCCTGACATCATCCCAGAGGGATTCACACACAAGCTACGGTTGGAGAAGCCCTATATTAGGTTTCATGATAAGGGGCAAGTGGATAAAGGAAAGGTGTAAGGAAACGAAATTCTAGCAGGACACTTTGAGGACTTCGGGCAACAGAACAGGTAGGATTTGGTGCAGCCAATTCTAGCCAAATACATTCTGCTCAGCTGTTGGGCTGTCGCGTCGATAACGACGTGACTCCTTAATGTACCTCTCAGAAAGAGTCTACCTACTGCTCGTAGGAAGGTATTGATCTACACAGAGAAGGAAACATTTTGAAAGGTTTGATTAAAAATACAAGTTTTTAACGGAACCGTACGTGGACACCCACAGGCCTGGCACTAAAGGATTTCACTCACCCTGTCTTTTTTTAGAACCGTGTTGCTTCGAAAAACACGAAATGCAGAGACTCAGGAATCTTGCAAAAGGCTCTTTTTGTTAATTGATTGCCGCCAGGACTGGATTTTTGGATGTGTACCTGGTAGGCGTCCACGTTGCCAAGAAGGAAACTATGCAGAATACACGGGGCCAAAAAAAAAAAAAAAAAAAATGCGATACAATTTAAAAGGCAATAAATTTAGAATCATCGAAACTTCTGTATATAGTTCACGCTGTGTATTACGCACAGAAAGGTAGTTCGATGATCCTTGAGGTAGGAATGAAAATGAAGAGAGCTTTCCCCCCTAGTGATGCACAGCCTTATACAAGCAAACAAACAAACAAAAAAATTGCCTGAAACAACACTATGAATGAAAGTTTGAATCCGCTCTGGGGGACAGGAAAACAAGTTGCCAAATTAGGTAAAATGTTTTCACAAATTTAATCCACTCTACAACTGGAGGTTTTGGGTCCCGGCCAGAAGGAAACAAAGACACATTAACTGTGATCGAAATGGAGGGACGGCTACGCTGTCCATTGGCCCTAATCTCTCCTAAGCGAGGTGGGCTGTGAGGGAGGCAGGTGAGGGAGGCAGGACATGGGAACAGCTGGGGACCAGCTGAAATCAAAGGGTGGCCTGTGGCCAGTAGGGGGTAGACAGCAGACCTGGTCAATTTCGAGCAACGCTGTATATTTCTGATCTGGAAAAGGGAAGGAAACAGCTGTGCTTTGAGCCGGGGTCCCTGTTTAAACCCCAGGACTGGCCATAGCTCATTTGTTCCCTAATGAAATCCAGAGTGGACACTTTTATATGGAGAGTCTCTCTAATCTGCAGTCCAGGAAACCCAAGTCCACATCAACATCTGGCCCCGCAGAGAGGCCCGATACATCATTTACAAAAAAGCGGGGAACTGTGAAGATTGATTCAGCCAGTAAGAGGCTGCTTTCAAATATCTCCAGAGTTGAAGCCGCAGCTTTATTTAGAATAGTCCTAACACTCGACGAGGAGAACATTCATTCCTCTGTGATGATCCCACATTTTTTGCATTAGTCACATGGACTCTGCTCTACAGACGGAAGGATATTTCTCTAAAGGTTTTCGTTTTATTACATGTATGCGCCACAAACGCTCCCTATTTAGGGTGTTTGCTTATGGTGTGATGCTTGTGGGTGGATCAGCTGGCTGTCTGGCCTTGGACAACTCCCTGCCCACACTGGGGCAGGAAGTGTCTTCTGGTTAATCCTGGGGCCATTCGGCTCTGCAATTTAGGGGCTTAAAATTTAGGGAGAAACCCGGGACGGCTTACCTATACTAACATCCATGATACTAATTTCACCTTAAAGCCTCTCCGTCACATAACGTAACATATTCACAGGTTCCAGGACATATTCACAGGTCATGGACATTTGAGGGGAAGGTCTGAGCGTCATTCTGCCTACCCACAGTCTCAGAGTCAGGACAGGTGAAAAATGGCTATGCACAGCTGGTAACCATGAAGAAGCGTCCCCTCTGGGGCTGTCTTGAAAGGGTGGATGATCTTCTAGCAAACATGCTTTTTTTATGGGGCCCCTGTATTTTTAGAACTATAAATATTTTGTCCTTAAATAGCATAACATCTTGCCTTGTGTTTAATACTACGCATCTATATACGATATACTCTAGGTATATATACTATATATTATACATATATTATATAGATGTAAATACATCGATATACTATAGGACTATGCATCTAATTCTGTGTCTTTGTGTGAGTGTGAATTCTTCTCTTAAATCCAGGAGTTATATTATACTAGCTTTTCAGATTAAAACCCTGAAATTTAGAAAGGATAAGTAAAGGTCTAAGTTTTCATTATAAATACATCTAGAGCTAGCCCCTGAACCCAGGCATTCTGAACACCGATCCAGGGTTGACCATGTCATATCAACTTGCACAAAATCGTTATTCATAGAAACCGTGATGTAGTAAACTCATAAAATGAGGGAAAATACATCATGATGCAACTCCCCATAGATTATCAACATACAAACATTACAAGCCCCCCCCCCCCCCAGATATTTGGTAAAAATAGAAAACAATGAAATAAGAATGCCTGAAATCTTTTTGCACATTGTATAGTTCAAACAATTAAAAAAGAGAGAGGGAAGGAATTATAGGCATTCTCTAACTTTTGTTTACAGAAAAACCCAAGTCCATCAGGTACAAATTTAACACCAACTAAACTTTTTTCTCCCCCTAGATTTTTTCTTTTTACTTTTCAGTCTTGCTTAATTGACAGAGGAAGGACGTGAAATCTAGGTCATGGGTATTTCTCTGTGACTGTTCAACCTTCAAATGCCAGATTCAAGTATTGATAAGTGGGAAAAAAAACCCTCTCGGCTACCACAGAGACCTTGGGGAAAGAATACAGTCTCTTCTTACAGTCTGCCCAAATGTACCTAAGCATTTGCACACAGAATTTATTTTGAATAAGATTTCTTATTCTTTTTAATGTTTACTTATTTTAAGAGAAAGAGAGAGAGAGAGAGAAGAGAGAAATACTCAAAGACAGACATGAGCAAGGGAGGGGAAGAGAGAGAGACAGGCTCCAGGCTCCAAGCTGTCAGCACAGATCCTGACGCAGGACTCGAACTCATGAACCATGAGATCATGACCTGAACTGAAGTCCGACTCTTACCTGACTGAACCACCCAGTCGCCCCCAAGATTTCTTATTTTAACATATCTTTGTGATCGTTCATTTTTTGTATCTGTCCTAATGAGAAAAAGGTAGATTCAATGCATATATTTTTAGAAATTTATAGAACGTTTTGTTTAAAGGGTTGGTGAGCGGCTAATGCAAGATCAGAGATGTGTGGTTGACAGTGTAATCCGTTGCGTTTAAAACATTTCATAGTAAAATGTGTCAAGAGTCAGAAATCATACTGGGGGCGGCAGGGGAAGGGACATAGCACAACACCAAGAGAATGTGAGTTTTGAACCATTTTCAGGTTAGATAAAACCCCTTTCTGAATGTATTAATTGCCCATAACCAATATCACAATATGGTAAGAACCAGACTGATATAAACCATAGTTAACTGGACAGCTAAAAATAATGTTGCAGTGACAGTGACAGGGTTTTGGAGTACGCAGAAAGAAAGAAGGCAAGATTTAAAAAGGAACAGGAAAGTAGCTGCCTCACTCGGCCCAAACCCTCAAAGTCAGTGTCCACACTTGGAAGGAAAGCAGATGGAAGACAAAAGGAAAAATTGCCCCTGACCGTAATTTTAAGCAAAATAAACACAGAAGAAAAAGAACTTTCCCTTCAAACAATCCAGACATAACTCAGGCGGAGAATAAAGGTTGATTTGAATTCAATTGTGTATTTTCTCACCAAAGGAGGTTGTCTGCATAATCTGGTTCAACTCTTTTCTGGGGAAAAATTGTAACGCTTGGAGGTGAAAAACTGGCCGCTCCTCGTCTCCACGTCTTCTGATTTCCACATTAGTGCTTACTCCACGGCACCAGGCATGCAGAAAAATTTGATAAATGACGTGTCAGGCAGCAAAAAACAAACACTCTCATTAAAATTTTTTTAAAAATCTAGAAATCGCCCCCCAAGCTCCTTTTCTTTTGCTTTCTACTTGAAGTCTCTCCTTCTCCAGTCAATGATGATAGCTTTTCAATAAAGAGCGAAATGATGCTAGCTTTTCAATAAAGAGCGATCGCTATGCGTTCATTACATGTCTATGACTAGAATCTGCTCTAAGTCTTAGAAAGTAGCAAAAGAAACACTGTTTCAATCTTGAACAAGAAAGCTCCATTCTGATGAAGATTTGAGATTTCAGACACGGATAGTGCTATGCAATCAGATCCTGAATGGCATTTTCTAGGTCTATTCTGTTGTTAAAAACCTTTACAAATTTTTTTTATTGTATAGAAGTAATATTTGGGGATAAATTTTTCTATAAAGCAAAAGATATTTTTACTTCCCCCTGATTCCCTAATGCCGCTGTGAAAAATAACTAGCAGTAGATTAGACATTCTTTTTTTAATCTTCATTTCTCAGAGAGAGAGGGAGAGAGAGAGAGGGAGAGACTGTGAGGGGCAGAGACACAGGGAGACCCAGAAACCAAAGCAGGCTGTCCGCACAGAGCCCAACATGAGGCTCAAAGCCACAAACCATGAGATCATGACCCGACCCAAAGTCAGAGGCTTAACTGACTGAGACACCCAGGTGCCTATGCATTTGTGTCTACATCTAAAAATACTTTCTGCTGCCTTTCTACCGAAAAGACAGTTTGGCTTAGTGGACAACCTTTGAGTCTCTATTTTCTTGAGTACATTATAGATGAAGTTCTGGCAGTTTTCATTACTGAACATTGTAATGGAGAAATTATTAGCCAGCCAGAGTTTTCTTCTTTGTAGAGGACTTAATTTTCGGTCTCTATGCCCTAAGGACTTTTAATTCTCATAAATTTATGGGCACATATCTCATATTTAAGCATCATTTCTATTGTTATCTCATACATAGGAAATATTTTCAAGCTATGGAGTCACTCTTTTATTTGGGGAAAGTTTTCTTGAACAATATCTATAAATGTTTTCTCCAGATTTTTTCCTGAAATGCCAATCATGCGTGTGCTTTCTCTTGACTTCATACTTTATCTGCTTGTGTTTTATTCTTGTACAAGTGATTAATGAGAGTAGCCACCTCCCTCACAGGGTTGCAGTAAACGTTAAGCAAGACATAAAATATATAAAATGCTTACAATAGTTCCAGGCACATATAAGCATTACGTGATTGCTCACAGTGCTATTTTTTTTTTGATCCTGTCCACCTAGGTTTTATTTTTTTTTAACTGTGTTTCCAGTAATATCAATTCTCTAGTTTTCTGCTTCCAATGTGGCCTTCGTTCCGTTCATTTTACTATTCAACATATTTTGTGATCAGTGCCAGCCTATCTTTTATCTCCTTCCGTTGTCCGGCCATGACTTCTTTCAGCTCTGCTTTATAGATGTGGGGGGTTCATCTTCTTATAGTAGCTTTGCATGCATTTTCTTTCTCCTTATCCTTTCTTTTTGAATGAAGGTGAGTCCTTCCAGAAGAACCTATCAGCAGGAGCTTTCTGTGATGGGAGGGCATGGCATCTCCAGCCCAGAGGGATGTGCTTGATTGTAGGCAGACTGTAGTGAGCATCACGGGAGCTTGGTAGAACGACACCTCCGGTTGTCGTGACCACACGATTTTTCACGGGATTGGAATTTCCCGGTTTCCTGGGAGAACAGGGAGGTCATTGGAAGCAGACAGGATGGGCACGGAGACACGGCCGGTGGGGAGGGAATGAGAACAAGAGACCATGTCGTCAGCAAAGGTAGAATAGGTAAGTATGTTGTGTGTGGAAGCAACGTGGAAAGACAGCCACGACTTACTGAAAAGCATCTGTGTCTCACCGTGTCTCTCACATTTTTTCCCACAATATACTCAAGAAATAAGTCATAACATCCAGGAATTGTCTGCCTTATAAAATCACAGTAATCTTCTGACAGCTACGAGAGAAGGGGAACCCTTCAGGCATCTTCCCAGCTGTGTTGTTTTACTCTGGAGCAGATGTAAGTGCAGGTGATTCTTTTCTTAGCCAATGTTAGAGTTCTTCTGACAGGTGAGTTTTTAAAAAAATCTTTTGATTCTCTATAAAACAGTGGCATGTTCTACTTAAGAGGCTCTATTTTTAGAATTATTTGGTGTGTTACATTCTAGACATTTTACAGTTTTGTATCTTGAGGGTAAATGTCTTCCACAGAATACATTATTTTTAAAAACTTACAAAAGCTTTTGTGATGTGACCTCTCTCTATATTAGCGTTTAGTTCATTGTAACCGTATGCATATCAGACACGGTCTTTATGTGAAATAAAATTGGTGAAGGAATGGTGCCCGGGTGGCTCAGTAGGTTGAGCGTCCGACTCAGTTTCAGCTCCGGTCATGGTGGTAGGGTCATGGGATTGAGCTCCTCGTTGAGCATTGAGCCTGCTTAAGATTCTCTCTCCCTCTCCCTGCTCATACTCCTCCTCAAAAACAAAACAAAAACAAAAACAAAAACAAAAACAAAAACAAAAACACCAGAACCTGGAGTGTGCCTGGCATATAGTGTTGACGATTTACTCATTTGAAAACCTAACACGAAGAAAATGACAAAGTGTATAAAATTTATACATGTGAAATAAGTGGTTTCACAAACTTTAATGAAACCACGAGTGGAATTCAATAATTGTCACAGTAAATCATAAAACTGTATAATAAGGTCAAACCAGCAGTTGTGGCCCAAGATGTATTTACCGCTCTCCTAGATTACGTGTGGTCGTACTTTTCCAAATCAAATAGTTTGGTAGAACAATGCAAAAAAAAAAAAAAAAAAAATGCACGTGTATTCACTATTCCTTTCTGTTTCATGCTACAAATACTTACTGGCCACTGTTTTCAAGTACATACAGAAAAGAATCCGGTCCCTGATGATTATGTAGAAAAGGAAGCAGAAAACGTACAGCCCCTACTGACAATTTCTGGAGGGCAAATGAGTACACACATACTTGAGAATAGAAAGGCAGGAGGGTAAAAATCAACATATACATCAAGGGTTATGGAAACATGGAGAAAATCTGGGCAAACCCAGGGTAGAGGCTTCACAGAGAAAGCCCTTGGTTGAGAGTAAGTTCAAGGATGGGTAGGAGGCCGGATGGCAGGATGGGGCATCCAGGCTAAGAGATAAAAAGGTGAATCTGAAGCAAGAACTGAACAAAAACTTCAATGAGAAGATCACGGCAAGCGAGGGAGGGAATCATAAGTGGACATCTCGGTGAAGACAGTGTGCCACCTGGGAAGGCATTTATCTGACTGACGGCCGTGTCCAGACCGGGCGGGGTGGGGGGTGGGGAGGCATTTCTCCCACACGTAAAGCTGTGTCAGAGTTGGCACAGTGCAGGTGTTAGTTAGACTCATCCCGGTTCTGAGTTGGCATCTCTGTTCCCTGGGCCTTTGCCTTTCCCTTGTGGTTGCAGTATGGTTGCAGGACCTTCAAACTTCATGAACTCAAGCCATGGCACACGAAAGCTGAAACCAAAGATGTGGCTCCGTTCAGAGAGGAAATCTCTGCCCCAAGCTCCCAGGAGGTTGTTTTCAAATGCATCACACAACAGAAGAGGCATACATGTTCAACCCCAAATGAGTGAGATAAGGGGGTCTTTCCCAGAGGCCTCATAAAATTGGGTTCTGTAGACAAGGAAAGGGGTAGGGACTGCTGTGGGCAATAAACAATGTGTGTCACATGGAATCTGGGGGATTATGGACTAATTATTTGACATGCTAGGTAAATGGTGTTCAGCAGGTAGTGAATGAATAACCATTGAAAAATATGGGCAGGAAATCATCACAAGATGATAATTTAGAAGATAACCATTGGTCATGTGAACACGAGCCTAGGCAGGAAAAGAGCAGAGAGAGTTAAGAAGTATGCACAGTAGCTTAGGGGAGGGAAGGCAAGGGCCCGAACTGGGCAGAATCAAAGATGGAGGACAGGGGCACTTGGGTGGCTCAGTCGGTTAAGTCGGTTAACTTTGGCTCACGTCATGATCTCATGGTACATTGGGCTCCATGCTCACAGCTCAGAACCTGGAGCCTGCTTCGGGTTCTGTGTCTCCCTCTCTCTCTGTCCCTTCCCTGCTCGCACTCTGTCTTTCTCAAACATAAACAAACATTAAAAAAAAATTTTTTTTAAAGACAAAGGAAAGTAAAGGAGTTGTGATTATATTTTCTTGATGGTATTAAAAGAAATGGATTGGCTGGGTGTTAGGGAGTACGCTGAAGAGGAAGAAGAGTTGAAGTTCTCAAAGGTGGTTTTTTTGGTTTCATTTTTTGTTTTTACTTTGTCACTAACTGCTGAGGCCACTGGAAAGGAAGGGATCTGTACAGATGTGAGAGACCCTCCAGTTGATAAGGTAAGGAATTTGTGTTTTGATTTGGGGGCATTGGAGTATCTGAGCAAGAAGTCACCAGTTAAGCTGGGTATTTAGTAGTTAAGGACATCAGAGTACCTTTACTTGCCCTATGGTTATATTTGTTTAGGGTTTTTTTTTTAATGTTTATTTACTAAGTTTGCCCATGTATGCCATTTTCCCTCCTAGTGTAGGGTTTTCCTCTGTTCTATCATCATACCATTGTTCGCTTATCCATTTGTTGGATCATCTTTAAGATCTTATTAATAAAGTTGCAATGAACATTTGTGTCTTATTCTCATATATTTTCATTTTCCTTAAATATCTAGGAGTGTAATGGCTGGGTAATAAATTAGGTGAACGTTCAACTTTTAAGAACTTGCCAAACAGTTCACGGAAGCACTGACACCTGTTTGCACCACCAGCAACAATAGATAGTCCAGATCTTCACCAATATTGGGATTTGCCCATCTTTTTCAAATTTTAGCCTATTCAGTAGGTGGGTAGAGGTGTCTCTGGCAGCTATAATTTGCTTTTCAAGTAAGGATACCTATAAATGGATATGTAGTCTCCACAAAATGAACTTTTTAACGAAAAGCAAGACTGGAAAGAGAGAGTATTGGGGTTGACTGTAATATAGACTTTTAAGATAGAGAATATAAATGGAATAATAAATTGAATGCTCTAATGGGTGTGCCATAGAAATTGTTAGTTTGAGAGCACGCATGTGAGATAGAGAGAGAGTAGGGGGTGGGCAGAGAGAGAGGGAAAAGGAGAATCCCAAGCAGGCTCTGCACTGTCAGCATAGTGCCCAATGCTGGGCTCGATCTTATGAACCATGAGATCATGACCTGAGCCAAAATCAAGAGTCAGATGCTAACCGACTGGGCCGCCCAAGTGCCCTAGAAATTATTTTCTAAGGCATCAAGTAGGGGGATGGGAATTATAAAGGAGTAGGCTGAGAATGTTGGGCAGAGCCTGGGTCAAATCCTGAAACTGAAGTTTAGAGAAGGGAAATGACCTAGTAGAGAAGGGAGGCATGGTTCAAGAGTTCAAGGTTTCTGACATTTCCAGGTGATGACAATATCTAGGTTTTAGTACAGAGACAGTTTGCTAAAGGACAGAGAAGAGAGATGTAATTTGAAGTGAAGGAAGTCAAAGATTTGTACGGTTCGGGCATCGGCTCTACTGTACCATGAGAATTCATAAGCAGACTGTCAAACATTATGACCTGGAGAGTGAAGGCAGTTGGATATTAATTTTCAAGAGCAGCTCTCTGGCTCGTAGAGCTCTGTCTCCTAATGCCACGATACAGCAGAGAATTGGGGCCATAGACAGAATCTTCTGAGATGTCTCCCTGTATATGAAATGTGTGGGACCCTGCGAGTGAGAACAAAAGTCGCTTATACAACTACTCTCTCCCCACGGCCCTAGAAAAGCCCAGAACACACATGGGACCACCCTTTCTATACAACCTGGAAGCAATTACCCGTCTTCATTTCACCAGAGAGAATGCGCTCAATGTGAAGCCGTAACGTTAAGTCACTTACAAGAATAGTTTGATATACTTGTTCACATTTGTTAATATTCATGACTCTGAGAGGTTAGGAGTAAGTTGTGATCACAGAGCAAATGTCCGGGTGGCATTCTAGGAGGACACTCAACGAAGATCAAACAACACTGCTGCTTGTTCTGGCCAGGACCAGGCTGGGCCACCGTTCAGACGCTGGCATGAGACCCAGAGGACCTTCATTATTCATTAGAATCAGAAAGCCAGTTTTGCTGGCAACAGCCTAAAGGGGCCAATTAGGACGGGATGGATAAAAACCCCCATTCTCATCGGTGCTGCCTCATGCTGACGCGTGGCCGTGGTGACAGCAAGTTAATATATTCATGGCACCCCCTGGAACATAATGGAAAAGACTCATCATCCCTCTGATTCTGCTAAATACAATCCTAGAAATGATTTTTTAATTTTATCCACTTACTTGAAGTAGCTTACTCAATTGTACAATGAGCAAGGCAAAAATTAATATCTCGACTTGTCAAGAAAGGATTTGGACCCATTTAGACATTCTAAAGGAGTTTTTGTTGTTTTGATTTCCATTAGACTGCTCTGTTTCTGAGGCTACCATTCAAACACCTTCCTGGTTTTCCTCACTCTATTATTAAATGGTATTGATACCCCATCTCTAAACACGACCATCATTGGAGAGTAAGAAGGTGGGGGTGAGCCAAGAGTGGATGGCTAACTTGTAAAAAATGAAAACACCAACACGTCTTAATAAACATCCCTTTTGGTGATGATTTTACTACAGCCTAATGGAGACATGCTGATTTTTAATAAACTATTTTCCTATGTTGGGTCATGGGTTTTCGACATTACATTTCCGGAAGAAAGTTCTAGGTTTTGATCACTATTTTGAAGTTTTAATTTTTATAAAGGCCGTCGAGAACATTTTTATTTTGACGTAGATTTGACTCCCCTATCTGAATAATGCACATAAGCAACACAGAGTCAGGGGACCTGCCATTCTAGGTCATGCTCACATTTTGCATGCATGCGAACACTCTCCCTTCACAATCTCACCGGTGGGTGATAAATTAAAAGGAGATTTACATTGTCAATTAAGTCAGAATTCACTTTTAATACATCACAAAAATGGAACAAGTCTTGAGAGAAGACAGTATAAAATGACTTTCAAATTCTGAATTGCCTTCCATCTCTGGCAGGAATTGCCTTGAGGAAGGAATGTTTGTGGATTCCCACTGTGGAAAGGTACCAGCCCAGTCTGTTGTACAAGATGGCCTCACCTGGTTTCAAATGCTCCTTCAAGGCTTATTTCTGCCATGGGACTGGCCACACAAGTTCCTACCATACCACACCTTCCCATGAAAAGCTAACCATAATTCAGTAACCGGGTACATCAAGCTAAACTCGGCTCACCGGCGTTAACAATGTGATAATTGCCCACCAAATCTTCTTCATCCCATTTCGGGGGAACTCAACTGGAAGACGCGGTCCCTTCTTTTCTGAAATATGGAATGATCATGGGGCTGACTCCAGTGAATGGAAATGAAATGGAAGTCATAGTTTCCTCCCAAACTGGAAACAATTCAAATGTCCATCGGCAGGGGAATGGGTAAGTAATTGCACACTCATACCATGGAACATTACTCAGCACTGAGGTAACTGATGATTTATAAATGCAGCAGCCTGGACGCATCCCAAAATATTCCTGAGTGAAAGAAGTCCACAAAAAAAGCTACATACTGTATTAATCCGTTAACATAAAACACCAGAAGATAAAAACTAACCTAAAAATGTTTTCTAATTTTATATATTTTATTTTATATATTTCTATTTTATAAAAATAAAAACTAATCTAAAACAACAAAAAACAGATGAGTGGTTCTCAGGAAGAGGATGCAAAAGAACGGGAGGGCACCTTTATAAAGGGGTCTGGGAAAACTTTGGGGTACAATGGCAGGTTCTCTGAGTCGACTATGATGATGTTTCCATAGGTTTATACAAAATCAAAATTTACCACATTGTACACTTTAAAGACATGTTGTTTATTGCATACCAAGTATACTTAGTTAAAGCTATTTAAAAAGAGCTAGGTAGAGGTGCCTGGGTGGCTCAGTTGGTTAAGCTTCTGACCTCATCTCAGGTCATGATCTCACGGTTCGTGAGTTCGAGACCCGAGTCGAGCTCTGGGCTGACGCCTCAAAGTCTGCTTGGTATTCTCTCTCCCTCTCTCTCTGCCTCTCCCCCACTCACAGTGTCTCTCTTTCTCTCTCTCAAAAATAAACAAACATTAAAAAAAAAAAAAAAAAAACTATCTACCAGAGTAAAAGGCAGGTTAGAGCATATCCGAGGCATTTAAAATGGCCAATGTCAAGATCTGGTGTACAAAGGTGCATATGCGTATGTTCAGCGTTTGAAACTTAGGGTAGAAACTCGATGCTTCTCTGCATCTCCTTATATCAAGTCCAGATCCCATACTTCCGCTCAGATTTTATCTACTATGGCTCCCAATTCACATACGCCCACACTGAACTACCCACTGTCTCTTAGATGATGATGCAATTTCCTATGCGCTACCCGTGTTTATCATTCACCTTTCTCCTACTTTCTCCCTGTTCATAACACTCAAAGGAACGTCTCATCCTTTCTGGTATCTCCTCAAATTGTGTTCTCATTTTTAAAAATTTTCTAGTTCCAATAAGGCAAGGATGCTTTCATCCATCCTGTGTGCGCCCTCAACAACCCTGGCGCGTCAGCAGCTGTTAGGGATCCTCTGGTAGGTGAGTGGATGAAATAATACGTGAATGAATAATCTGATTAAAACATTTGTAAAAAAAAGAAATTACTTGTAGCAAGATAAATGTGAGAGCACTTCAAATTGAGTACTTCTGAATGTCATAGTAATCCCACAGGATGGTGTTACAAATAAAGAAATCAAGGCTCAAAAGATGAATGAGTTTTGGGAGGCCACGGGGCTGACACACGACACAGTTGGGAGCGCAAGTCAGGTTTGCTCCTGTTTCGAAGTCGGCACTGGGCGAGTGGCAAAGGAATCCTCGTCTTTGCCCCGATACAGGGTTTTTTCAACCTGCACATACGCCCTTCGCCGCACTGATGTCACTGTTTATATTCTAGACTCCAACTTCTTCATCTCCAACTCTCAATTTTTCTTCAAGACACTTGAAGTTTGGCTTCGGATGCAGGTACATACTTGGGTGTCCGCACGATGGGCCCTGAACATTGTCCTCGACGCACACGCACGTGGACCTTCAGAAGACCCCACCGTTTTTAACACTTTCAAGTCACATGTCATCTTTCTTCAGGATTGAAACGTATATTTTGGGAGCACCTGGGGGGGGGGGCGGGGCTCAGTTGCTTAAGCTTCCACCTTCAGCTCGGGTCACGATCTCACAGTCGGAGAGTTCGAGCCCCGCGTCGGGCTCGCTGCTGTCAGCCCAGAGCCCACTTCCGATCCTCTGTCCCCCA
Source organism: Panthera pardus (assembly GCF_024362965.1). Taxonomy (NCBI): domain Eukaryota; kingdom Metazoa; phylum Chordata; class Mammalia; order Carnivora; family Felidae; genus Panthera; species Panthera pardus. Next base: position 15,203,556 of record NW_026526654.1, on the reverse strand, counting down.
CTTTCTCTGCTCCTCCTCCCCTCTTTCAAAAATGAATAAACATTTTTTAAAGTATACGTTCAACAAAACACGTAACATATTTAACAGAAGCAGAGGGCACAGAGATGAGATGACTACACATTCCCTAAGGACTATTTCAAAGACACGTGTGGGCTCTCCCTGAGACAACACGGGTTGCATGGTAAGGAGGAACGATGGTGTCAGCTAACTGATGGCTATTTGAGGTTTCCGCAGAAATACAGTAACGAAAAGATCGTTCGAGAAGATAAATGCAGACGCTCTGAGAACGCGGTGTAACTACAGAGCCTGTAATGAGGCATGCCTTCAGCACCTGGCCGGTTACTCAAGCTAGACGCCAGAAGTCACATTGAACTTCCTTCTCTCCCTCAACCGCCACATCCTTCTCCGGCAGCTGACACCACCTGCAGGTCTCCTCTGGATCTGGCATCTCCTCTATTCCTATGCAACCCCCCCCCCCCACTCCGGCTATCACCTTGTGTCCCCTGAGGCGTTCATGGCCTTCTAATCGGCTTAGACAAGTCCACTCTTGACTTCCGCTCTCCACCTGAAGACAAGGTAATCCTTTCAAAATACAAAGCAGGCTGTGCTGCCTGCCACCTGCTTAAACCCCAAAGGCCTTCCATCAAGCACAGGATGAAATCCGAACTCCTCACCATGGTCTCACAAGACCCAGTGTGGTCCGTCTGGCCCCAGTGACCTCCAGGGCTCAGCTCCCTGTCCCTGAGTGCCATGAAGTGGTCCCAAAGCAAGCAAGGTTCCCGCTCATAGCAGAGCAGCTCAGTGCCTGTTTCCTTATACCAAATCGTTCTGCGGCATTGTTCACTTCATGACGTTTTCATTTGAGAAAGAGAGAGAGAGAGAGAGTGCATGGGACAGGGACAGAGCAGGAAGGAGAGAGAACCACAAGTAGGCTCCCTGCTCAGCACCATACCCCAACATGGGGCTCGATCCCGTGACCCTGGGATCATGACCTGAGCCGAAATCAAGAGTCGGACATTCAACCAACTGAGCCACGCAGGCTCCCTACTTCTTTTCTGAGTCAAGGCACTTAGAGTTTCTATCTCTGGTCCAGTTGGTTTTAAAGTGCTCCTGAACACTGTGATTAATATCCTTCTCTTTTCCACTTGTAGAATCTCTGGGACTCTCATTCTAGACTCAGGGCACCCTGGTGTCTGGGGGCTTAGATAAGAGGAACTTATAGTCCAGAGCTCCAGGATGCTCCCCCACCTGACACACAGGCTTCGACCTTGAACCCAATTCTGTGCCTGCTTCTAGGCTGTGGTTGCCTGTCTAGGGCCTCAATTTCAGTAGCCAGCATGGGGACTGCAGGGCTCCTAACAGGTGAGACTTTGTTGACGCCGACCTTCTTGAATTCCCACAATATGATCTTCTCTGGAGCTTCCAGGCACTGGACCCCATTGTCTTGTCCATCTCAAGAATCCACTCCTCTTCTTAAACCATCCCACTTTTGTTTAGTAATAGTTTATTCTAATATTCTTGGATATACTTAATGCTACACATCTAAGAGTACATTTATTCCACTCTTAGAAGTTATTGTTATAGTTAGATCAAAACATACTACTGTCAATATTAACATGTAATTGGGTTTTGTAACAAATGTTAGAGTGCAATATTTTACTAAAGCATGCTCTATCATGTTTCCTCTGGGCAAGACAAACAATGTGGTTTATGCGAAAGTAGTATTAAGTAGAAAATAATACTAAGGTGGTATTTGCTAAATATTCTAAACTAAAACACTGATTCTAACATATATTGTGAATTTAACTCAGATGTGAAAAAAACAAAGTCAACTTAAAGTTGTGCGGTTATGGGACACCCGGGTGGCTCAGTCAGTTAAGCATTCGACTCTTGATTTCTGCTCGGGTCACGACCTCACAGTTCATGGGATTGAGCCCCACGTTGGGCTCTGTGCTGACAGTATGGAGCTGGCTTGAGATTCTCTCTCCCTATAACCCTCCCCAATTCACCCCACCCAAAATAAATAAATATCAAAAATAAAATGAAACAGGGGTGCCTGGGTGGCTCAGTCAGTTGAGTGTCTGACTTCAGCTCAGGTCATGATCTCACGGTTGGTGGGTCAAGCCCCGCATCAGTCTCTGTGCTGACAGCTCAGTCTGGAGCCTACTTCAGATTCTGTGTCTCCTCCTCTCCCTGTCCCTCCCAAATGTTAACATCAATTAATTAATTAATTAATTAAATTTAAAAAAATTAAGTTGCGTGGTTCAATTTCAAAATATCTACATCAGTATTTAATGGATTAATCCATAGTTAATGATGTGTTTAAAAACAGAAATTTCCTACCACTCTATTTCGGACTAAAGTAAAAAAAAAAATCCTAAAAGATGTAAAAAGTAACCATAAATCCCAAAGCCAGATACTTTTCAAAAGCCTTCCAGAAACTTGAGATAGTCTGAAAAATTCAATAACAATGGCCCAGAATCTGTGATACTGGAATACGTACGTGTAGTTTTATCTAAATTGAGTTTAATCTCTTCTTCTAGTGAAACCTGACACAAAGCTTAGACTGTCTACCATATGTGGTCTACCAGCCGTCTCCTGCTAGCACGACATCTCTATTAAGATTGTAAATTCCCCACGGACAGTATTCCCTTAGGTAACTTGTTCCAATATATTCTTAAGTTTGATCTCAGCTGTCACTCAAAAGGACCAAGAAGATTTCTAAAATTAAAAATTAGAACCCAATTAATCTTTCGCATAACGTCAACATGTTTCATATTTCCTCCAGTGAGCCAAGAAATTTTGGAAGGTGACATCATGTCTGCGAAAATGTCACACCCGGCAGGAAAGATTCTTTGACTAATTAGAGTAGCCCCTTCGAGGTGATACTGTGCAGAAAAAGTGTTGAAAATGTACAGTTGTCCAAAAAGGGGTCGATCAGTTCACTGTTCTTCCACATTACCCAGTATTTTAAATCCATTCTCAGGAACCCACAATCTCATGAAACCATTCTGTCTTGGGGCAACAGAGGCCACAGAGATTATATGGTTATCTTCCTGCTTCCCAGTATATCAATGAGAACAGAGTGAGAGAAGCAACGAGTAGCTACTGATCCAAGGCAATGAAAATTAAGTGTAGCAAATGGTTATTCTCATTGTTGGAAAGACCAGTGAATTTTTGGCCCATTGCAGTTCTAGAGGGCTGAACACAAATCCTCGTTTCCTTTCATGCTACTTGTCCTGAGAAGAAGAAACCAAAGAGAGAACCATCGCTCAGATGTAGTTAAAAAAAGGCCAGCTCCTTGAATCCCAATAAAATATCATTGTGTAGTGTGATTTATTAAAAGATTAATTGATTTCTGGCTGCAAGATAGTATATCATTTGATAGTTGATCAAAATGATATTAAACAGCGTAAATGTGTTGTTAAAGACCTTGCTTTATGTTTATGTCATTGCTAAAATAAACATGAAATAAAGGCGAGGGTTAATATAGGAAATCTTTTTTTTTCTCTTAGGATTAATTTGTTCTTAGAGAAATATTGCCAAAAACCAACGTGTTCCAGTTACTAGGTCCATCTCATCTCTTCAAGAAAATAAATACGCTTTTAAAAATAACATGTGTTGGTATTTTGAAAAGCTTAAATAATTCATAAAGTATACATTATGTGTTCCCTCTCTTAGTTATCTCACCTTTTATTTTGTTTAAGTTTATTTATTTATTTTGAGAGAGAGAGTGTGAAAGCAGGGGACGGGGTGGGGGGGGGAGGAGAGAGAGAGAGAGAGAGAGAGGGAGACAATGAACGAATGAATGAATGATTGAATGAATATCCCAAACAGTCTCCACACTGTCAGTGCAGAGCCTGATTCAGGGCTCAAACTCATGAACCCATGAGATCATGACCTGCGCCAAAATCAAGAGCTGGATGCTCAACCAATTGAGCCACCGAAGCGTCCCTATCATCTCATCTTCTATAATATAAACAGACTTCTTTGTGATTACCTCTGACATTTACTGATACACTGACCCCTCTCCAAAAGTTGGCCCTACATTTCCAGCCGCCCACTCGCACCTCCACCTGGCTGCCTCATGCACACTCCTGATGACCGTGCTGGTGGCTGGGCTCACCACCTTCCTCCCCAAGACCACAGGTCTCCCTCCAGCTCCTGTCCTGTCTTCCCCCCAGGACCAAGTTCAACACCTGGCCTTCCATGACCCCGCTTCCACAGTCCTCTGTGCCCATCTTGCCCTCATGTCCACGGCACTCCCTGCTTCAGGCCTCCACTCATAGTCCTCGCTCATCTCAATCAGGACCCTCTTCTCCTAGGTTGTCCTACGAACTCCACTCCTTTCCTCTCCAGTCAGGCCGGCCCCTATCTTCTAGTTCATCCTCAAAATGTACCAGTTCTGCCCACTTGTCCACTAACACCTGTGCTAGCGATCACAGCCCGGGCTCCCAACCACAGCTTCTCAGGCCTGGTGTGATCTAACTTCGTAGATTATTTTCCAAGACTTCCTTCGACCTTTCAAAGCCACAGCTTGTCACATTTTGCTTTCCTGCCTCCCTATATGGCTTTTATAGCTGCTTAGATGTGTAGATACCCAGACACTCCACATCCTTCAGGCCCCACTCAAATGCCACTTTTTCCATGACCTTCCAGTCTTGAATGGCTCTTTTCCAGGTTGCAATGGCAATGTAATGTTACTACTTCTGTCACTTACCATTTTCCATCTTGTGCCATCATCATTTCTCTACGGATTCCAGCTTCCCCTCACCAGAATGTAAGTTTCCTGAAAGACAGTATCTTCGTAACTTTTCTGCCCCGTTTGTCTTAGAGATGAAAAGAAAATACTTATTCAGTTAAAGATGGTCTTTCTCGTATCATAAACACAGTGCATCATTTTTAACTCTAACGAAGGATTGCGACTTACTGGTTTTCATCAAGGAAGAAGTCGATTCTTCAAGGGTTGTCTTATTGTCAGAAAGAGTCCATTGAAATAAAAACACCCATAGTGCCTTATAGCCGTGATAAACAGGAAACCTACGAATACTTTCACACGAAGCTGAGGGCACGCTGGTCTGCCCGAGACTTTGCTTGCTCTTCCCATGTTTTACAAAGCATGACCTTAAAATTAGGAGATTGATTCCACAAGCCAAATAGGAAAATTGGAGTAATTATTTAATGGGCATATATCAAATGATACCAAAACATCGTAACCACTGTGATTAAGAACATTAAGTGAAGGATGAAGATCTACTGAACAGAAACACTTAGCCATATGGGAAGGAAATGAGGGACTAATACGTATGGGCTCAAATAAATCACGTCCTAATAGAAGTGAAGTGGGTTCTAACGATCATTACCATTCCTTCCCTCCAGTTAGAGATGGCGTCTCCCCCCAACCTGAGGAATAATCTTCCAGCCTCTTCTGGCGTATTGTTCATGATAAGAAGCTAACCACCTTTACAGCAGCCCTTTGTGTTACTTATACGATGTAAGCAATAGTAAATGCCATCCTTACGTCTTCGAAAATTCACCGAACTTTGTTGCCAGTCCCGTATCTCTAGAGAAAAGTACGAAGTACGTTCTAATGTGTTTTCACAAAATGCTTTCAAAACTATCAAGACAGCGATTGTGTTTAAGAAACAACCTCCTTGCAGGAGCCTGGGGGACTCAGTCAGTTAAGCGTCTGACTCCGGCTCAGGTCCTGATCTCATGGTTCATGGGTTCGAGCCCCGCGTCAGGCTCTGTGCTGACAGCTCGGAGCCTGGAGCCTGCTTTGGATTCTGTGTCTCCCTCTCTGCCCCTCCTCCACTCGCTGTCTCTCTCAAAAATAAACATTAAAAAAAAAACCTTCCTTTCTTTCAATGGTTATTATTTTATACTATCCATGCCATAGCCCATCCTGGTCAATTTCCCCTAACATGCTCCATTTTGTTTGTTCATTTGGTGCTCATTTGCTGAGCAGTTTGCAAGCATTAGCCTCTCCACCTGAGGGGGATTCAAAGATGGACGAGGTGATTTACTTGCAAATACAGACTTCTTTATTTCTAATGCCATTATTCCATTATACTTGCACTGGGAATCTCAGATCATTTGTTTTTATCTGGACAACTGCAGGTGTGACAGCCAACTTTGAAATATGTGGGTCTGAGAATTCTTCCAAAAATGTGCCATTGGCCAAAAGTTCCAAGAAAAACTAATATTCCGTATAAAACTCCGGTGAAAGTTTAAAGCATGTCATATATACTCAAAGAATACATTGCTTAGTATATGTGTGTGGCCTCTATGGAATGCAAATACGCAAAAGCTATCTTTTAATATTTGCCCTACATATGATAAGGTTAAAAAAAAAATCTGTGCCATGTGTTCATTCCTGATTTTGATTTGGCCACCTGTACTGTGAGAGCACGTCCAACAGTTGGCAGAGAGAGTCCATCTGAGCATAAGAAAACATCCAAGTGTGGCTAGATTTTGCAGAGGAAGGGACTTCTTCCAAGGATCACATAATATGATATGTGTACCCACTCTTGGGGATGGAAACCAGTTATATATTCTAGCTTTTACTATTTTTTTTAAGCCAAAGCAGAGATGTGATGAGTCCAGCTCATAAAAATTCAAGAGAATATATATATATTTTTTAACAGATGTGGTGGCCTGCTATTTCAAACAGCTGAATTAGAGTAACTTGGAAGTATAAATGCAGCTCCCCGACTGCCTCTCTGAAGCCAATCATATAAATGATTTTAATCACCCTGCGTAAGTGGGAACCAAAGAACAAAGATGGCGGTGCCATCGCAACGTCATTTGCTACCACTGTCTTTCAGGACACAGGTATGTGGCGAGTGAGGTTCTGGACTTTAGACTTCCGGTGGCCTGAGAGCAAAGCCTCTGCTCAGACAACGCTGGTGGGACCCGTCCAGTGTCCCGTGGTTCTCTGTATTTCTGCTGCCTCCCCCACTGGCTATGCACTGTGCATTCCTACTACAACGTCAAGAAGAGGGATCTGATAAGCTCGTAAAATGGTATTAATCATTTATCGTCCCTCCCGGCATTGCTTGCATTTTTACAGGAGTCAAGTGTGTAAAACTTTCATCTCCGGGGGTGGAATTTCAGGCATGATTGGCAGAGCAGACTGGGGACTCGACGCCCTTCGTGTCACCACCCCCCGCCCACCAGACAGCTCTCCACTCTGCCTATAGGGAAGGGCAGCTCTGAAGAGTGTCATTCTATGGGACTCATGAGATGAAACGGTTATTTTGGGTTCTTAGGTCTTAAGGAAGAAGAGACATATGTAAAATTACCCCATAGCATCCTTATCACTAAAATTTTCCCCTTCTTCCCACAAAAATAAAATAAAATAAAATAAAATAAAATAAAATAAAATAAAATAAAATAAAATAAAATAATGGATTGGCCATGATATTCTTTTCTGTACTAGAAGGTTCTTCCTCTCGGCTAAATGGCCAGATCATCAGAGCTGTGTGTGTAGACCGTGATGGCATCCTGAGCTCTGTCCACAGACAGACCACAAACCACCTTTGAGGAGCTGGTAGACGGTAGTGGTTGGACTTGACCTGTGATTGAGGCTGCATTTCTCCAGGAACCAAACACCCTGGTCCAGATCACAATGCTTGGTGAACTAGAGGTAACCCTCTGACTCACCGTGCGGTTCCCCCAGCCGCCCATCAGAACCACACGCAACTGCTTTTTTTTTTTTTTAAATCACAGTACATGTGGAAGAAATACACTGACATCAAAGTCTTCTGAAAACAGAGGCAAATATATTTAAGGGGAATTTCTGCTATTTTAAACACTTAAAATAAACCTGATAATAAAGCACCCACCCCCAAAAGACCAAACTAAATTAATCATGATCTCAAGATTAGAAACTAAGCCATATATTAATAAAGGCAAGACATCCATTCAAAGAATAAAACATGAGGGAGCCTGGGCGGCTCAGTTGGTTAAGCATCTGACTCTTCATTTTGGTTCGGGTCGTGATCCCGGGGTCGTGGGATCAAGCCCTGTGTTGGGCTCCACGCTAAGCATGGAGCCTGCTTGAGATTCTCTCTTTCTCCCTCTGCCCCTCCCCCACTCACATGGATGCACTTTAATAAAATTTTTAAAAACTTAAAAAAAAGCAAAGAATAAAACATGAACTTCCAGAGAACTAGGCTGTTGGTGTTTGCGTAGCCCTCAGATACATAGAACGGTTCTTTCTCTCAGTGTCTTCCCTTTCCGCCTTACACTCTACTCTGCAAACAGAAGTCAAAAGGATCCTGTCAGTATGGAAACCAGATGACATCTTGCCTTTGAACAAACCCTCCAAGGGCTCCCTTTTTCTCAGACTGAATGTCGGGTCTTGACAATGGCCTGTCGGGCCCCACTTGCTCTGGCTCTGGACGTCTCTCTAGGACATCCCCCTCGTCTCATGTTCCAACTCACTGAGCTCACTCCTTCTCTTGCCCCAGGACCTTTACACTTCTCAGCCCCCTGCCTGGAAAGTTCTGCCTCCCATAGCCGAAAGGCTTAATCAGCCACCAAGTTCAGGCTTCTGTACAATTGTCACCTCACCCTATGGCTTCTCTTGACAGGCCTGAGACAGCACACACACCGACACTGTCTGCCCCATTTCCCCTCCTTGCCTTGTCTTCACAGCACAGTACCTTGGGCCGACATAGGTATATGTCTTGTCTTTCTCTCCCCCAGTAAAACTTGAGAACAAGAATCACAGGCCTCATCCCCTTGCTTTATTGTTACGACTCCTAAGAATGTCCAACACATAACAGGTGTTCAGTAATCGTTGACTAATGACATGGCTAAAACCATCGTCCCCGTGTGCATAACTCACACACCACACCAGTTTTTAAACCTTGATGATAACCTCGTGAGTCGGTATCGTGAACCCTTCGCTTGGAAAGATTAGGAAATGATGGGATGCTGTAGGCACATCGACTTCCCCAGTCTGGGATCTGGCCCCCACCTCTGCTGACTGCCGTGGAGAAGAGAAAAATCTCCAGGGCCTGTGCTAATTCTGATGTCCCTCGGTAAAATAACACCCTTATGTTTACGACTATTATGTATAGGAACCTCCAAAGGATGGCCAAAAGCCATTGGAAATTGTAAGGTTTCTCGGGCCCATCCTTGGGTCTCAACTCGGTTGGTGACATTCTAAGCAAGACCGCTTGAAATTACGGAGTCTTACAATGTCGCTAGTCTTGAAAGGGACAAAATAAAAGGGGGGGCAAGAGAGAGAATGAAAGAGAGGAAGAAAGAAAAACTTCCCCTCACCAGATACACTGAAACAGAACTGTCAAATGCAGCAAAATCTTGTAAAACGTTCCTCCGCTGTAGGCCATAGACTAGAACTGTAATAAACTCTGACCCATAAAAAGTCATGTAAACATTATAACCTGTTTTTACTAGCCCTTTAAGCACGGGGAGCAATTGATCTAAAACAGCTTGGCTCTCCTATGTTCCCAAGTCTCCGGGAGAAGCCAGCCTCCAACATGGGTGTTCAAATGCCTCCGGCACTGAAAGCCAAAAATAGGAATGAGCTCGAAAATCGCAGCTATTTAGCTATTTGCCCTGGGCAGATGTTTGATATTTCCAAGAGCAAAACATCCAAAAGGAAAGCGACTGCAACACCTAATGCCACGGAATTATTTAATTCGCAGCGCCCGTAACCGAAATAAATATCCATGTGGTCCCAGGCCGCTGGTTTGAGCTGTCCCTAAAAATCACACTAAGAAAGTTTGTCATGCAATAAAAGTAGTCACATCACTGCCTCAGGACAGATCGGCTCCGACTGTCTCCCTACGGCTAAAAAGCTTTACTGTATGAAATATAAATGTGGAAACATTCAAGTGAGATTTTCACAGGTGTCAACATGAACGCTCATTCCATCACCCATGTGCGGAATGCTAGTTAAGCCTCCCTTGAAAATGCCCTTTTCCTCTCCACTCCTAGCATCCAAAAGAAATGCAACAGAACGCAGGGAAATTAGGCATGAAGCCTAGAGGTACATCAGCAGCTTATCAATTGTTACACGTTTTCCAGCCTTTTTTAACGGTCCTTTCAAGGGATCTAGTGTCTATGAGTCGGCCTTAGTTGACGAGTGGATGGTCAGGTGGCCCAGAGCAGAGTCAGCACAGTTCTGGAACGGAGGCGTTGGCTGAGTGACGGTGACTCCGAGGTGATGTACCGTCACAGCCGCACAACCACCTCGGCGTGAAACTTTGCTGTCGCGGCTCGTCTCCGGGGGGCCTCACCGGCACTCACTCACCCTGCTTCGTCGGTGACATCACATCACGGATGGACGGAGGGCCTCAGCTCAGCGAACACTCTCACTGCCTGTACAGAGCCAGGGACGGCAGCGGAGGCTGGTGAGTGGCACGGGCCCAGCTCTGAAGGCGCTCTGGAAACCCAAGGCATCACAGGGAGCCGCTGCTGTCTGCCTCTGCTCAGACACTCTGGGCAGCTTGACGAAGGCAGGTGTTCACATTCCTGACGCCCGGTGCAAGAAGCAAAGGGGTCGAGTGGCTGGCTAAGTGCTCAGCGCAAATTGCCGTTAAGTAGAAAAAGAAAAAGCAGACCTGAGAAAAGACATTTTATTCACTCACGATCTGAGACTTTTCTGAAATGCTGAGGCAGACATCAAAGTTTTGGTTTTATGAATGTGCTTTCCATAAATACATGTATGAATACATTTCGTAACTGGGACAGGAACTTTCCCTATGGAGGATTCATGTTTCCGATTAAAAAAAAAAAAAAAGAAGAAGAAGAAAGTGGTAGAAACCCGAATGTATCTCCATTTTTCTCTGCACACAGAAACTTAGCAACGTGCTGAGTTACTAGATTTGAGAGGGGAAAACATTTCTTTCCACCTTCTGGTATCCCACAGCACTGCAGAAACAAAACAAACAAACAAACAAAACACCATAATTTACCTATGTACAGTCTCTGTGGACCACTCAGATAGACCCGGGAGATCGGCTGATTAAGATATTATCTCCGTTTTTTAGATGTACAAAACTGAGGGGTGTGGGGGAGTTATTTATAACCTCAAACGTTTAGTGTTCTTTCCACGGTGGCAAATTCGATGTCAACACCCCAGGTCCCCCATTGGCTGCTGTTCTCTTTTCTGCCCATCCTTCTTGAACAGAAGCAGGTGAAAGCGATAACCAGAGAGAAGAGATTCCACCCAGAAAGAACTGTCCCATTTTCTAAACCGTGGGCTGGAGCTCCATCTACTATCTGCGATGAACGTAATCCTTCTATCTTCTCAAAATAGAGAAACTGCTCCATATTTATCACTACATTTGGATTCTGATGAGAGCTCCATGGAATATTTGGGGGAATTAACACTTAAGATCAAATAAATACGGTTATCCCGAGTGTTTGTTATGTGCCAGGCACAATGCAAAATGCTTTCCGTGGATCTCATTTAAATCTCGTAAAATATACATAAAATAGGTTCTGTGATTATTCCCATTCCACAGCCATGGGAATTGAGGCACCAAGAGGTCAAGTGACTGGCCTCGGGTCACACGGCTTATAAAGGAAGATAGCAGGACAAATACCCCAGTTTTAAATCACTACATTGTGCAGAGAGCAACTGCTATAGACTGAAAATTTGTCTTGAACCCTCATCCAGGTGATGGTATTTCGAGGTGGCTGGGTCATAAGCATGGAACCCTCATGAATGGCATCTGTGCCTTTCTGATGAGCCCTCAGAGAGCTTCCTCACCTATCCTGCTAGGTAAGGACACAGCAAGCAGATGGTCGTCTATGAACCAGGAAGAACCCTTACCAGACACCAAATCTACCGGTGTCTTGCTCTTGAACTTGCACTCCCCAGACTGTGACAAATAATTTGTTGTTCATAAGCCCTCCAGTCTATGACTATTCTGTTATGGCAGAATCTCATGGACCAAGTCGAAAATACAGTCAAAGGTTATAGCCACTTAGTGTTCAGACCTGCATCAGTGTGTTTACTTGTATAAACAGGTGGAGATATAAGCTGAACATTTGCAGGATCCACAAATAAACTAACGGGTCTTTTCTTCTCCACCTCAAGAAAATGACGAGGGCATTTGGGGCAGACGAGGTCTGTATGCCAACTGGGTAGCATTTAAGTGTCACGTGAGAAGGTGACAATGAAACAAGGGGCTGGAAAGGGAAAGGGGAGCAGAGAAGGGAGGACGGAGGGAATGTGCTCTATCCATGGCATGATTCCCAGGCTCCCCATTTGCATATTTCCACAGCCACAGCAGATTAAATGCCCTTTAACGAATGGTTCCAGAACAGGATCTGGGGAACAGCACCATCACATCAACTTCTATTTCTTGGGTAGAAGCTTGGACCAGAGAAGAGACTTCTCTGGTTTCTCCCATGGGTTAGTCTCCTTAGCACAGAAAAATAATGCTTCTCCATTTTTATTCGTCCCTGGCATACGCACGGTACCGTGAAAACTGTAAAGAAGGGTGGTGCTTGCCCACCGGGCCGCACTTAGACTCTCAAGAACAGAGGAACCTGCCATCGTCCCTCTCGGGATGAAAGAAGAGATTAAGAAACATGCAGATAAATAAACACCTTCAAAGCCTGAGACTCCGTGTGGGAACATTACAAATGACCTACTGTCGTTCTCTCCTTCTCAAGGTCACAACGGAGAAAATGGGAGGATGAACTAAGCTTCCAACCACATGGCGTTATTTGTGTTTTCGTAAAGGGATCATTAACCTTTTGAAATGATCAGAGCAGGTGAAATGGGTAAGCTCGTTCATGAACACCAGCAGCGGCCACGTGAACAGAATACAGCAGTGATGTGTATGTAGCTATGTGTATGCTTCTAATGAAAATCAAGTTGGATTCCACAGTGTGTATGGCAGAATCTTGCCTAACAGTAGTTATTTGGGCCAGTTGAGAAGGCAGGTTATGGGAGAAGCCTGAAAGAGTCTGCTTTGGATGAGAAACTGTCTTGCCTTTCCCCCAAGGAGAGAGTGGGCAAGAATGGGGCACCAGGGCAGAAACACAGAGAAGGTGGATCCGTATTTCACTGATCGTCGGCAATTTGGCAGACTGGTGTTTTGGCCAAGGACCACCGTGTCTGTGGCCGTGAAAAAGCCTTCAAAAAATCATGTCCGGACATTTCAGATGAGTGGCTTGACGTGAGTCAGGATTTATACGAAAACACGTGTCCACACTTTGGGTTTAACCCACTGTATGTCCTGCATTGTTTTTCAAGTTCATGGGTCCGAAAGTTGGCTGGGAAGGACATCTCCAGCCTGATCTTCCCTGAGAGTCGGTTCTAAGGATGAGGTGGCCTGAGTTACTAAGGACAGATGCTGGTGGTTGCTTCATGAATCCCCGCACAAAGGAAACACGGAAGCTCACAGTCTGAGTCTGTCCACACTCTCAGCTGGAAATTGGTGGCCAGAATGAGCTCCCAGCAAGTGAGAAGCAGCACATTCCTCTCTTTTCCTCTGGAACATGTCCATTAACAGATTTAAGAGGGCAATTTAGCAGTGGTCTTGGAAGAGAGGTAGAGAAGTGAGGCTGATGGTCATTTTGCCTGCCTCCTGTTTGGTGATTTGAAAGGATCTAGGCGTCTTCAGTTCTGTCTCGACTATCAGACCGTGAAAAGAGAGGAAAGGCTAATGGCCGACTCTGACTTGGGGTTTACTAAGTACCAGGCACTCTTCTGAGAGCTTTGCGTGTGTTAACACTGAGCTATCTACCGATCCTACTCCAGAGGGAAGAGAATCCAAGGTCACAGCCAAATCACCGCGTGCAGGTCTCTGTGTAGACAGACGATTCGTGCATTAGGGTTAGCAGACTACCATCACTTCGGATGGTTTCCGGAAAAATTGGGGGAATTCATTTCTAATTAGAGATTCATAAACTTTAGATGCCTGTCTAGGTTTAATGTGTTGATGAAAAAATACAAAGTTTCACAGCTTACTGTAAAGTAAATGACTACCTCAATCCTAGGAAATAGCTAAGTAGTAAGATAAATAAAACTCTTGATGGGAGGAATAAATTTCGCATATGAGCAAATTCAGGGATAATTCCAGCAGGCCTGAGGCTGGCGCCACCTGGGGCGGGGGGGAAGGTGCCTTTGGAATAGGACAGAAAGGCTAGAGAGGCCAAGGAGGGTCCTGTTAATTATGTAGGACCCTGAAGTCCCTGGGATCGGTGTCTCACTTTGGATAAACAACCAGTGATCCCCAGCAAGGTCATTGAACACGGTCCAACCTGCCTCCGGGTTCCCGGAAGGTTCGATGTTATCGAAAGCCTTCCTCATTTGGGAGCAGCAATGGCACAGCAAGGCTGGATTTGGGGGAGCAGACAAACCCTGGCTGGGCAGGATGTCATCCCAGAACCCAGTAAAATGGGCAGTTTCATACTGTTTCATACCTCTGGAGTCCCCGGGGAGAAAGGAATCAAAGGAAACAGCAGGAACCTGAAAGTGTTGTTTCTGCAATCTGAAAGCAGCCTGGGATTTACTCCCACATAGTTTACTCACCTGAAAGAGTAACCCTATAAATCCCACGTGGAAGACTGCCTGTCTCTGCATAATCCCATGCAGAGCACCCCACCCCCAGATTCCCAGCCAGCACCCAGGCACTCTCTCCCTCGGCTGTAGCACCCTTGCCAACAAAGTTCAGGAGACACAGAGCGGCTCTATCAGAATAAATCCGAGTGTGTGGGGACGGACTGAGGGACACAAATGACTCCCCCGAAGCTTACCAGGCTTCCTTCCTGCGTTTGCATGACTCTGTTACTGGAAGACCTTCTGGGGGCCCAAGTGGCCTGGGCTTGTCAGGGAATCCTTTTCCTGGGGCATTGGGGGTGCGGAATGCCACCACCCAGACATGAAACCAGAAGAGACGAGAAATCTTCCCGGCAATAAATCTCTAGAACAAGAGTTGAGAGCCTTTCACTACAGTCTGCTCTTTCAGTGTGTGTGTGTGTGGGGGGGGGGGGGGGGGGGAGGTGGGGGAATGCTTTATATGAAATAAATTAGGGCACAAATTTTGTAAGTTTCTCTTCCCCGTATTTTTTCCTTCTGTGTTAACAAAAACAAATTCCTTTGATGTTTTGTAGTTTCTTTGTTTCTCTGTTGTGTTCGCTGTTGAGTTTTTGTTTTTGTTGTGTTAAGTTTTGGAGGAAAAAAAAACCTCTCAAATATCAGATTTGAAAGTACAAAATCTGGCACTTGAGACACCAAATGCTTTTGTTTTTAGGTATCGCAAAACGCACAGATGTTTTGGAATATGCAATCGGTCTCAGGGACAGTTCTAGAAGAAAATAGCAAGTCAGGAGAATTCTTGCAAAATTCATGTTTGGTTCTTAGAATCGGGCCGCCATTCTTCGGTGGCCCCATCTCCGTCCGTCCTCCTTCCCCAGTTACGGGAACCTGCGTGGTGTTTGGCTACTCAGAGTCTCCAAAGTGGAGGCCTGCGCAGAGGGCGGGGGCACATCGCCTACCCTCTCCCCCACCTATTTCCCAATCTGTCGCCAAGGAGAAAGAAGAGGCAGCTGAGTTCATTTGCGTGAGGGCAGCATTAGCTAAGACGTGATCAAACACTTAATTCGCACCAGGGGAACACGTATCGACAGAAGGCGGCATCATCCTGAAGGGTGACGATGAAATGTGTGGACGGGGTTCCTGGAAAGGTCGAGTCCCTTCACAACACAGAGGACACCAATGAGAGTTGCCTCCATGCTACGCTTGTCTATCCATCCTAGTCCAATGAAAATCTCACCGGTTCTTTGCAAAACTCACCTTCCTAATTCTGGCACTATGGATTAAAAGCCTTTATGAGCCATTCTGCCTTTATAGTAACTGATTAATGCCATATAAAAAGCAAATCGTTATAAAAGCAGCATCCAAGGCTTCCAGTCAAAGAAGAACATTCATACCTATTTCACATCTTTTTAAATATTTTATTCCCACTCTGTTGCTTTTCAAACTATATAATTCAGTCATAAAATGCAATTGGCTTACAGAACAGTTTTCATGTAGATATGTCTCTGACACGTACCCTCGCCGAAACGATCAGAATAAAGTAGATGGTATTTTAAGCTTTTGTTATAAACTCGAATGAAGTTTTGCTTGGCTGTTGTATAAAAGGTATTTGAAGTATTAACTGCATTTATCATGCATTTTTCACACCAAATATTATTTCATAAGAAATAGTATCACATTAGGTCAAACCCATGGTTTCTACTCAACTGGTGTTCTATTTGGACATGCATTGAAATATTTATAGAATCTAATAGAAAAGGATAATATAACAGGTCTTGAAAATCTATACCGTATCAGAACGTCCATCTCTGCTAACACCTTGGGTGGGCTGGCATGAAATACAAATTACACTATTAAATCTTGAAAGGTTTGAAGAAAATCCGGAATGAATTCTAGGTATTTAGATCAGTTTCAAGGTACTTTTTTTAAGAGGAAAAATCAAACATATAAATAAGTGGAATATCATTTGGTGAATGGATTGACGTTGTATGAAATATTAAAAACTAAAAGATTTGAGATCACTTATTTTTTGAGGTGACATTTGAGACTTGGATTAGAATTACAGATTTGACATCTATCTACAGATATATCTCTTAACTGGACACAGCTATGATGAAAATATAACTACCCCCCAAAAATCAAGACTTGCTTTCTATAATTTACTGTGATGAGTGTGTCACACACTGAAGGCTGGAGGGCTTGAGTTTACTTGTGACTTTTAGCAGCAGGACAAACCCACTTTTAGCTTGTACACCAGCAATACCTTCCTTAAACATTCTTTTTTTTCCCCAGATTTTTATTTAAATTCTAGTTAGTTAACAGATAGCGTAATAATGGTTTCAAGAGTAGAATTTAGCATTTCATGACTTGCATATAACACCTAGTGCTCAACACACTAAATGTTGTAAACATTTACAACATTTATGTAAACATAAACAATGTGTGTAAACACCTCCTAAATGCCCATCACCCATTTAGCCCATCCCCCACCCACTTCCCTCCATCAACGCTGTTTGTTCTCTATTGTTAAGAGTCTCTTATGGTTCGTTTCCCTCTCTCTTTCCACCCCTCCTTCCAATATGCTGATCTCTTTTGTTTCTTAAATTCCATCCGTGAGTGAAATCATATAATATTGGTCTTTCTCTGCCTGACTTATTTCACTTAGCATAATATACTCTAGCTCCATCCACGTTGTTGCCAATGGCAAGATTTCATTCCTTTGGATGCCTGAGTAATATTCCATTGTGTGTGTGTGTATACGCATATGTATATATATATATGTACATATATTTTTATATATGCGTCCTCCTCTTTATCCTTTCATCAGTCAACGGACATTTGGACTCCCTCTAAAGTTTGGCTATTATTGATAATGCTGTATCAACATTGGGGTGCATGTGCCCCTTCGAAGCTGTATTTCTGTATCCTTTGGGTAAATACCTAGTAGTGCAGTTATTGGATCATCGGGTAGTTCTATTTCTAACTTTTTGGGGACCCTCCATACTGTTTTCCACAGTGGCTGCCCCAGTTTGCGTTTCCACCAACAGTCCAAGATGGTTCCCCTTTCTCCACATCCTCGACGACACCTGTTGTTTCTTGTGTTAATTTTAGCCACTCTGGCAGGTGTGAGGTGACATCTCACTGCGGTTTTGCCTTGTATTTCCCTGATGATAACGTTGAGCATCTTTTCACGCATACACTTATTTTCATTCAATACAACTCATGTGTGCACAGGAAGATTGATGTGACAGGGATCCTGACAGTGACTTTGGCTGATTATTTTTAATGTTTATATATTTGAGGCAGGAAGGGGTAGAGAGAGAGGGAGAGAGGGAATTCCAAGCAAGCTCCATTCTCAGCATAGAGCTGATGCAGGACTTGATCTCATGAGCCCAAGATCAAGGCCTGAGCCAATCATCAAGAGTCCAATGCCTAACCAACTGAGCCCCCCAGGTGCCCTAGTTTGGCTAACTTTAAGTAAACTTGAATATGTCAAAGATTACTGACCAAGAGATCATCCTAATACAATCTTTTATTGATTGATTGATTGATTTCAAATGCCTGTCAGTTGTTTGTTTTTTTCATATAATTCATTGTCAAGTTAGCTCACATACAGTGCACACAGCGTGCTCTTGGATTCAGGGGTAGACTCTTGTGATTCATCACGTATATACAACACCCAGTGCTCACGTCAACAAGTGCCCTCCTCAAGGCCCGTCACCCAATATCCCCTCTCCCCTGCCCCCCCCAATCAACCCTCAGTTTGTTCTCTGTATTTAAGAGTCTCTTAAGGCTTGCCTCCCTCTCTGTTTGAAACTATTTTTTCCCTTTCCCTTCCCCCACGGTCTTTTGTTAAGTTTCTCAAGTTCCACATGTGAGTGAAAACATACAATATCTTTCTTTTCTCTGACTCATTTCACTTAACATAATATCCTCCAGTTCATCTGTGTTGCTGCAAATGGCAGGATTTCATTCTTTTTCATTGCCAAGTAGTATTCCATTGTATATATGAACCACATCTTCTTTATCCATTCATCAGTTGATGGACATTTGGGCTTTTTCCAAAATTTGGCTATTATTGAAACTGCTGCTATAAACATTGGGGTACATGTGTCCCTATGAATCAGCACTCTGTATCCTTTGGATAAATTCCTAGTAGTGCTATTGCTGGGTCGTAGGGTAGTTCTATTTTTCATTTTTTGAGGAACCTCCACACTGTTTTCCAGAGCGGCTGCACCAGTTTGCATTCCCACCAACAGTGCAAGAGGATTCCCGTTTCTCCACATCCTTTCCAGCATCTGTTATTTCCTGAGTTGTTAATTTTAGCCACTCTGACTGGTGTGAGGTGGTAACTCAGTGTGGTTTTGATTTGTACTTCCCTGAAGATGAGTGATGTTGAGCATATTTTCATGTGTCTGTTGACCATCTGGATGTCTTTTTTGGAAAAGTGTCTATTCATGTCTTCTGCCCATTTCTTTACTGGATTATTTGTTTTTTGGGTGTTGAGTTTGGTAACTTCTTTATAGATTTTGGATAGTAATCCTTTATCTGATATGATATTTGCAAGTATCTTCTCCCATTCTGTTGGTTGCCTCTTAGTTTTGCTGACCGTTTCCTTCACTGTGCAGAAGCTTTTTATCTTGTTGAGGCCCCAATAGTTCATTTTTGCTTTTATTTCCCTTGCCTTTGGAGATGTGTCGAGTAAGACGTTGCTGCAGTTGAGGCCAAAGAGGTTGTTGCCTGCTTTCTCCTCTAGGATTTTGATGGTTTCCTGTATCACATATAGGTCTTTCATCCATTTTGAGTTTATTTTTGCATATGGTATAAGAAAGTGGTCCAGATTCATTCTTCTGCATGTTGCCATCCAGTTCTCCCAGCACCATTTGCTAATTAGACTGTCTTTTTTTCCATTGGATACCCTTTCCTGCTTTGTCAAAGATTAGTTGGCCATACTTTTGTGTGTCTAGTTCTGGTGTTTCTATTCTATTCCATTGGTCTATGTGTCTGTTTTTGTGCCAATACTATATTGTCTTGATGATGACAGCTTTGTGGTAGAGGCTAAAGTCTGGGATTGTGACGCCTACTGCTTTGGTTTTCTTCTTCAATATCACTTTGGCTATTCGGGGTCTGTTGTGGTTCCATACAAATTTTAGGATTGTTTGTTCTAGCTTTGAGAAGAATGCTGGTGCAATTTTGATTGGGAATGCACTGAATGTGTAGATTGGTTTGGGTGGTATTGACATTTTTTTTTTAATATATTTTTTTTAACATTTATTTTATTTTTGAGACAGAGAGAGACAGAGCATGAATGGGGGAGGGTCAGAGAGAGGGAGACACAGAATCTGAAACAGGCTCCAGGCTCTGGGCTGTCAGCACAGAGCCCGACGCGGGGCTTGAACTCACGGACCGTGAGATCATGACCTGAGCCGAAGTCGGCCGCTTAACCGACTGAGCCACCCAGGCGCCCTGACATTTTAACAATATCTGTTCTTCCAATCCATGAGCATGGAATGTTTTTCCATTTTATTGTGTCTTCTTCAATTTCTTTCATAAATTTTCAATGGTTTCCAGCATACAGATCTAACATCTTTGGTTAGATCTATTCCTAGGGATTTTATGGTTCTTGGTGCAATACAATCTGTTATTTAAAACGACCTAGAAAATTTTGGATGGGTTAGACAATAGACTCTTAAGTCTTGCGAACCAAAAGATAAAAAAAAAAGTCAATAATAGAAAAAATCTGATGGGAAAATAGACGTATTTTTTTTAAGAGAACTTCGTTTTCATTTGGGGAGATACGAAGAAGAGGAAAAAATTTCTAGGACTTCATAAGATTCTTAGTTTATGAAAGTAGCATACATGAAGTCAGCGTTATTTTAAAAAAAATTAGTATCAATTTACAATTCCTTGTTGACTTTGGGGAGCTGGGACTTTCCCTGCTCTTTCCTGAGTCTGGCAGCTAGTTCTAGAATTGTGATTATAAGAGGCAAACACCGGGCAAGATAACCCCCGCATGCAGCCGGAGCACAGAGAACAAAATCACCTTGGGGAGATTTTCAAGGAGAGAGAGCTTGTTTGGGATGCTTCCCTAAATGCTTTCTTTTCTCGGACTCCAGACACACCCACTGCCCTACACCAGCCCCTCTCCTCCAATCCTTTGTCTTACTCCCTCCACCCTTGAACTCCCAGGACTTTCTTCTTCCTGTTAACCTGGAGATCGACTACAGCCAACACATTTGTGACGAGGGCTCGAGAACGGACCTGTGCCAGCAGCATGGACACTTACAGAAGAGGGAAGGTTTTGGAACTGTACTCAGAACACCACACTGGACCATCAGTGGGGTTTCCCAGAACACCCTTCCACGATTCCAGTGGCACCGCTATGCCACACGCCCTGCACCACCACATTCAGCTTCCCACCGGGGAAGTGGGGCGCTAAGTGGGAATAAGGGAAGACAGAGCTGTACAAGAGGACTGGCTCCAAAAATCAAGCCCCACAAATGCGCAATCTTGGCCCTGCTGCACATGAGCTGTGTGGATTTCAGGTGCCATTTCCGTAGAAACCGCCAACCGCCTCCTGCCTCCGAACAAAGACACGAACAAGTGTGGCCAAGGACAGGGACTCGGCCCGCACGTGACCTCACCAACAGGTGAGACCTTTCCTGGACCGGCTGCTCCGCTGAAGGCTGAGCTGAGGTCTGCTACAGAGAGCCTGGAGAGACGAGGCCCGGGGTTAGCCTGCGGGATACACGCGTGTTTGATACACACTACTCGACAGCAAGCGGTAGACCTCCTCTTGTCTGAGGAAATTATTCTTCCTCTTGGCCAACCCACAAAGAGGACAAGCAGCCTACAGGTCTTGTAAAGGAGAATGTACATAACATAGGAAGCGTGGGACCTATTCCCTGAGCCGATTGACATGTGTGAAAAAGGGAAGTCTGGGATTTGCACAGATATGCGCATTTGGGGTCCCTAAACGGACATATGTAATGATTGGCACATGGAATATGCCCAGTGGCCTGGTTTCAAGAGCAGGGATAGTTGCTTATTAGTCCTTGACATCACCTTATGTTGGAATTCGCTGATTTCTTATTTATCAGAAGGAACTTGCTGCACAGGATAAGTATCTGGACAGGAAGCAGGTCTAAAAACCAATGAAAATTGCCACACAAGGAGTGGTCATTAGACCAGGATTTTTTTTTTTTTAAGACCGTGCCTGCATATCAAATTGGATGCCAAAAATCATCTACTGTGTCCAAACACAGTTGTTATAGGATCTCGATCCCTCTCTCTCTCTCTCTCTCTCTCTCTCTCTCTCACACACACACACACACAATGATGGAGGGAATCTCCGCATAGCCATAGTAAACTTCAAGTTCAATACCAGATGCCTTTCAAAGATAAGCAGATTCGTTTTGAGTCTCCAGGTGAAACACAGCAATAAAAATAGTTCCAACATGGAAATTCAAGGCAAGGAGACAGGAGTTCCAGGTGCCAAAGATGGAAGTTTCAAGAAAAGAGCCAGCCGTCAGTCATCCGTACCCTGATGTCAAGCCTTGGCTGTGTCTACGTGCATCCTACACGCGTTTGTTTATATCAAGCATTGGGATGTTAGCGAACCAGACTTGCAATCCATCTTTGACTTCTGCCAGTTCCCCAACTGGTAGAATTTGGGTTCACCTCTGTTTCTACAACCTGATAAGGTGAATGGACAGCTGTGGAAATTGATGTTTGTGTTTAGCTATCCCTAAAGCTTCAAGTACTTCAAACACCTGTGGCAGAACTATAAAGAAACAAGTCTTCCAATACTGATCGACTATTAAGTTCAATGAATACATTAATTTTGCCAATAATAGATCTTGGCAAAGAAAAATAACATTTTCTAAGCACACATTTGGTGTTTTATTGGTAACTGGCTTTCTGAAATCTTGTTACAGTTTGTCACCAGGTCTCAGGGAGATTTTGAAATAGGTGACTCCCTTCTCTTACAGAGAAGTTTTGTCATGGAGAATTCCTTGGCTTTGATGTAACAGGACTTCAGAGCCAAAATAAATACGTTCCTGATAATGGTGTAGAGCACCGTTCCCACCTGAATGGAAAGTTCAGAATATTGGGGCCCAAAGTTCCCAACTTTCCTACACGGAGTTTGAAGACAAGATCATTAAACCCCAAAACAAGCCTCAACAAAGACCATGTATTTTTTTTGGAACCCCCCCCCCGCCCCCCGCAACCTGGCTGTATTTTGACCTCGCTCTACTCCACACTGACCATGTAGGTGTGTCGCATGCCCTCTTACTCTGTCACCTCAACAGTCACACTTTATTCAACAGCCCTCTTTATTCAAGATACTGGAATGGCCAGAATATACCTGCTGCGTGCATCTAACCTCAAGAACAGAAGAATGGCAGAGGTTCGGGGTAGCCATTTTTTTAAGTTCTATGCCTTTCACCATGAAGTTGACCGCCTACGGAGAAACAGCGAGCTTACAGCGTAGTCAAGTAGCAATGTCAGGGGGTCGGGCAGCATATCTTCACCGGCCAAAAACATTTGGAACCCTCGTGTGTCCATTGATGATGATGTCGCCTGGCCAACCACCAGGAACCCAGCTATCACACCTCAGCCAGGCCACACTCTGAAAAGCTCATCTGTTGTCTTCTTAATGACATCTCTTCATTTGTGGGTTATCACCCATTCTCAGGAGGTCCCTCCCCAATCACGTTGATGGAAATTATTGATGTGAGTTTTCTTGTGACGTCTGTGAGTTGTGGCTTCCTTCAAATCCCTCTTGGTGTGACTCTTACCATAACCTGTAATGGAGTTATCGCTGAGAACACAGCAATATCATGCCATATTTCAACTATGCCTGCTTAGCAAGTGTGTTTAAGTGATTGGCACTTCCTTGTGAAACCAAATGGAAAACCGGTTTTACTCGGCTACTCTACAGGTAAAACCTCCTCCTGAGTTATCTGGCTGATTTCTTCTGAAAGGGAGCTATAGATAAAGAGCTGTTGTATTCTTGTAACCTACAAACCTCAAAACCTCTCACTTGTATTCCTACATGATCATATCAAAATGGCATCCTATGGTTTGACTGATTGGCTTTTAATAACCCAGTTTCTTCAGCCCCTCCCTTGAGTCTACACGTACTGATTTTATTAATAAAATCATTATCGTAAAATGTAAATAGAAGAAAAATAAGTCAGCCCTAGAGACTCCAGAGGGAACCAATCTCGCTGATAACTTGACCCTAGCCCATTGAAACTGATTTTGGACTTCTGGCCTCCAAGAACTGCGAGAGAATAAATTTGTGTTGTTTTCAATGACTCCGATCATGGTAAATTGTTACATCAACAATAGGATTGCAACACATGCCCCTCTGTCCAGTAAGTAATTCAAAAGACTTTGTTAATTTCGCCATTTGTCAACACTTGAGATTTTCTTCTTTCGTGAGGTATTCATTTATGTTTTTATGCATTTTTCTATTGTTACCCTTCTCTCACTGATGTGTAGGTGTGGCTTATAAATTTGATACACTTAATCTTTCCTGGGTATATAAATATGTCTGTAGTTTTAGAAGTGGAGACAGATAGATATCTATATCTATATATGTCTATATGTCTATATAGATATACAGATTGATATATAGATATCTTACTACATATTAATCTTTTCTTATATGGTTTACTTCAATAAACAGAAAATCTTAACTCTGATGTTTATATTTATTTTTGAGACAGAGCATGAGCAGGGGAGGGGCAGAGAGAGAGAGAGAGACACGGAATTGAAGCAGGCTCCAGGCTCTGAGCTGTCAGCACAGAGCCTGATGCGGGGCTCAAACCCACAAACCACGAAATCATGACCTGTGCCGAAGTCAGGCACTCAACCGACTGAGCCACCCAGGCACCCCAGAAAATCTTAACTTTGATGTTGTGACTCATTATCAACCTATTCCTTAATGATTCAGGATATTAATAAAATTAATCTCCTGCCTTGAAACCATAAAGATACAATTCTACATTATATTCTGAGAGTTTTACAGTTTTATTGCACTTATGTCTTTCACACAGCTGGCATGGATTTTGGCTAGGTGGTGAGCTGTGTGAATTTTATTTTTCTTCATACAAATACCCAATTTTCTCACCATTTGCTAAAAATCTAGCTGTCTTTTACTATGCAGTGCCACATCTGTATGTGTACATGTTTTTTTCCACCAACCTATTTATATCCCTATATCTATCCTACATTGTCTTTATTGCTGTAGTCCTCTTTAATTCAGGATATCGGATTCATCCTCCCACTCGGTTCTCCTATATTGTGACTATCTTAGCTATCCTTAGTCTTTCACTGTTGTATACAAATTATAGACTTAGCTTATTAAGTTCTACCAAAAACCCTGTTTGGGTGTTCATTGGACTCCATCGAATGTATAATTCAGTTGGGAAAATGTAGCCTATCCCACATATATATATGGACTATCTTCCCATGTGTTTAATGCCTGTCTATGGGGCTTTATAATTCCTTTTATAAATAATTTTCAACTTTCAGTCCTGTCATTGTGTGTATTCTTATAGGATATGTATATTTGATGCTGTAGTAATTTGTGTCTTCATTTAAAAAGTTCAGTAATATTCAGGTTCTTACATTTATTTTAATAACATCCTATACTTGGGGTGCCTGCGTTGCTCCGTTGGTTGGGCGTCTGACTTCGGCTCAGGTCACGATCTCATGGCTAGTGAGTTCAAGTCTCACGTCCAGCTCTGTGCTGACATCTCAGAGCCAGCTTCAGATTTTGTCTCTCTCTCTCTGCCCGTCCCCCACAACTCATGGTGTGTGTGTGTATGTGTGTGCCTCTCTCTCAAATATAAATAAACATTAAAAATTTTTAAATCCTATACTTAATTTTAAGCTTAATTTTCAACAGTAAATTCCTATCCTAATGCTCTAAGTAGGTTCCAGAACTGTAATCACATCAAATGCAAATACTAGAAGGCTAATCAAATGACTGCTAGAGCCAGAGGAGCCGGCAGCTCTGGAGGGGAAGGACCAAAAAATCAAAGCCAACTGCCTGTTGCATTTGATCTAAATCTGCATTAGCACCGAAGCTCTCTATATCATTAAAACACTATACACATTTTTGCAGAGCAAGTAACACCAGTCTACATGAACTCAAAATAAACTGGTGATTTTGGAATTCAAATTTTCACACGTAAAGAAATGCACGTTTCAAAAAACGAGAGTCTACTGCTCACCTGACAGTGGTAAATGGTGGCAGGAATACAGAAAAACCAACCCTCTTCCACACCGCTGCCAATTTTGTAAATTGGTGTAAACGCTTTAGAGAACAAGTTAGCAATTTCTGTACAACGGAATATGCTTGTACCTGCCGTCCCAGAAATTCTACCATTAAAAAGTCATACCGTGAGGGGCGCCTGGGAGGTTCAGTCGGCTAAGTGTCCAACTTCTGCTCAGGTCATGATCTCACGCTTCGTGGGTTTGAGCCCTGCGTCGGGCTCTGTGCTGATGGCTCAGAGCCTGGAGCCTGCTTCAGATTCTGTGTCTCCTTCTCTTTCCTGCCCTCCCCCACTCACACTCTGTCTCTCTCTCAAAAATAAATAAACATAAAAAAATATTTAGAAAGCTATACCGTGAACATATCTTCACATGTGCACAATGAGTGTGAATGGGATGCTTGGTGTAGCTGAAGTGTTTATTGCACACACACCATTGTGTAGCAGTATGAGGCGTGCTTACGTAGCTGAGAGCAAGGCAGAAATTAAAACAAGGGGTCTGGAAAAAATGCTCCCATGAGTACTTTTCTTAAAGATCAGGTACGTAACAGAGGAGAGATAGTGCGTTATAGTTCTCCAGAGGAGAAGAACTGGTAGAACGGATAGATAGAAACGCCTGGAAGTTCACAGAAATTTTCCATAAAGAGACACTAAAAACCGGTAAAAATTGCTTCCAGCGAGACAAAGTCAGGAAGATGGTTGATTTGATTTTATTGTTGCTTCTTCTGTGATATTTTCCTTTTTAAACCCCATACATGGGTTGCTTTTTCGACAATTAGTTAAAATGTTAAATCCCGTTAAGCAAGTGATGAACGTGGAAATACATGGAACCGCTCTCACTAGTCCCATTTTCCTCCACTCGTGTCCCCGCCACCACCTTCCAGGCCCTCCCCTTCCCCATACCTGCTGTTTTCAGCTAAACTGAGATTTTTCACAGGAGGGGTCATTTCGGATTGTAACTTGTTTGCTTCTGTGTCTTCTAGTGCAACGCCGGGCAGAAGACCTTGTGCTATTCTTTCACGTGTCTCCCCCAGCATCCGGCAGAAGGCTCTAGTTGACTCTGGTTGAGCATCAGAATTATGCTCAGAATTATGCATCAGAATTATGCGGAGGTGCCGTCGCATGTACCCGACGAACAGTATAAGATTCCGGAGATTCTATGGCCCAGAAATCCGGACTTTTGCAAAAATGTCCACACAGACTGAGTAGACTCCGTCCATATTAAGGCCTCTCGGTTTAGTTCACACCTCAACTTTCTCTCAACCATCAGTGTTCCACATCCCCAGGGCTATTTTCATCACCTGTTTTCTCCAATACTGGAGTAGATACTCACCAGCTGCCTCCTTTTTCCTTCTTTGCAACTATCATGTATTGGGGATCTGCTATTTGGCAAGTGATCTGCTAACAACCTTGTGTAAGCGAGCTCTAACCTTCACAGCCTTACCAGGTGAGTATTACTGCTTTAAAAAAATTTTTTTTTAATGTTTATTTATTTCTGAGATAGAGAGAGACAGAGCATGAGTGCGGGAGGGGCAGAGAGAGAGGGAGACACAGAATCCAAAGCAGGCTCCAGGCTCCGAGCCATCAGCACAGAGCCCGACGCGGGGCTCGAACTCACGAACCGCGAGATCACGACCTGAGCCGAAGTCGGTCGCTCAACCGACTGAGCCGCCCAGGCGCCCCATAACTGCTGTTTTTAGATGGAGAAGCTGAAACAGAGAGGTTCAGTCACGTGTCCAAGTTGGCACCCACCACCAGTAGGCGGCCACAGAAGACCCAGTTCTGCTGAACTCCAGGATCCTGTGTTTTTTCTGCTCGGCCCTGTTGCCTGTCCTGAGACTGTACCACCGCCGTAGGCTGCCAGGGGCACATTCCTGTGATGCACCTGTCTCTGTCTGCTGCGTGGGTCTCTTCTTTGCCTCCTACCTCTAGAAGCAGAGCTGACAGTCAAGGGTAGAACTCCCTCTAAAGCCAAAGTCTTCTGTCTCCTGGGTCTACGTGCAAAATCATTTATATTCTGTTTTGAAACACTTCCGAAATCTGTATGTACGTCCTTGATGTGATTTCTGTTTTTCTACTAGAACCATCTAGGTCAGCCTTTCTCAGCCTCAGCTCCAATGACGTTTTGGACTAGATCATTTTTTGTGGGGGGTGGGGAGGTGCCGGTGCCTTGTAAGGATGCTTATCCACTAGATTCCAGGAGCCCGCCCTGCTCCCGGTTGTCACAATCAAAGTGTTCCCAGGTGTTCCAAAATATCCCCGGGGGGAGGTGTGTGAAATGGCCCCACTTGGGAACCACTAGATTTTAACTGGATGTCCTCCCGGCTCCTAAACTTCTCTTTGACAAAAATGAAATTCCTAGTCTTCCCCCAAACATCTCCATTTTACTTCCTGATTTCTATTAGTGGGTCTAATTTGCCTCCGCTATTCACACTCTAAACCTCTATAGCATCCGTGTTGATTCCAGCTTCTAGCTGCAACCCATCGCTAAAATACACAGCGCTGAATTCAAATCCTGTCTCTCATTTCCAGCTTCTCTCCCTGGTGCTGGCTTCCATACCCTCACCCTAATTCCCTACCTTCAGTTTCTCCTAGCCAATGATGCTGGATAAAGCCTTCCCAAAGGTAGCTCAGGTTATGGCTTTTTATTATTATTATTATTATTATTATTAGAATCATCATCACCGCCCTATCATAAGCTCATTAAAGTATCGATTGCTCACTCCTGCATTTCAGGGCCCCTCCATATGGCACCAGCTCCCTTTCCAGCCTCATTTCTTTGTTTTTTAAGTTTGTTTATTTCGAGAGAGTGAGAGAGTGTGTAGGGGAGAAGCAGAAAGAGAGGGAGAGAGGGTCTCCCAAGCAGGCGCTGTGCCGTCAGTACACAGCCCAGTGTGGGGCTCGAACTCACAAACCGTGAGATCATGACCCGAGCAGAATCCAAAAATCAGACGCTCAACTGACTGAGCCACCAAGGCACCCGGCGCCTCGTTTCACACACCTCCTCCTCAAGTGCCAACGTGGATGCTTATTGTTCACCAAAAATAGTCTGTGCATATGGCCTGATGCCTTTCACTTAGGCTGTCACCTCCGTTGGGGAGTTCCTCTTCCACAATTTTCCCTTAAAAAAAAGGCTGTTTTCTCAAGGCCAATCTGCAATCCCGCACTGCACACAAATCATTTCATGGCTGACCCCTCGGAACGTATTCACTTTCTCCTGAGTCCTTTTAACCGCTCACACGACCTCTCTCGTGTCACCTGCCCCCTGATGTATTTGTGGTGGCAACAGCTTGCCTGCCAGATTGCAGCCTTCCTGATGGCAGAGACGGGGTCCCAGTCTTCCTACACCTTAAGTCACCCAGCACAGCCAGGTGCACTTTAGATGTTCTTAATTATTCTCCCAAACGAGTAACGAAAGAGAACTTACCTACTCTCTTAGTTCAGTTCCTTGCCATTCCTCGTGTACGGATTCGGTCTCTCCCCTGGTTTGCTGATTCACTCCTCTCCGCCCCATTCTCTGCCTGCTACGCCAGTAACCTCTCCAAACACAAGTCCGATCAGGGCAGACACAAACTCCTTTGTGTGGCATACAAAACCCTCTGTGTTCCGACTACCCTGCTTTGTCTCTGCAGTCCTATTTCCAATCACTTCTTGGGACATGGTGGGGAGTTTCCAGTCCCAGCTGTCATGCGAGGCTTGCTTCCCCCATATGTTCTACACCTTTGCTCACACCTGCTGCTTTTGCCAAGAATGACTTTGGCCAACCATACCCACCTGCAACATTTGCTCACGCATCGCCCTGTGCCGGGAAAGCCCTTGAACTCCCAGTGAACGTCTCCTGTCTGTGGACATCCACTAATACTTGATTTAGCTCCTCTAATATTTTATTTTTTTTTTAGACATGCCTAAACCTAACTACCACATGATCGCACAGAGACAAAATGCACAGTGTTTTATAGGATTTTCCATTCCTGATGCCTAGCACAGTGCCTCACGATGGAGGAAGTCAACTAAGACCATCTTGCTGAGAGACTGAATCGATGAACCTAGACCAGAAAAATCAGTCGATTTTCATTACCGATAAGAATAAGAAGTCCATGTATGAAGCGTCACCTGCCTAGTAAAGCTGTTTTGCAAGACCTAAATATCTGACGACATCATCGAGAGAAGGGACCATCTGAATGAGGCAATTTGCCAGTTTGTTGCCGTTTGTCAGATTTATATTTTTAAAATTCTAAACTGGCATTATATATTTCCCTGGCTCGGTCAGGAAGATACCCAGGAAGTAGTTTCACTGTTTTTTTCTGTATCGCAGTTGTCGTGAAAATGAATTTCTCTGTGTGTTTACCTAATTCACCCCCGCAGATACCACAAGAGAATAACCATCTCCTGAGAAGCACCAGAACATTTGCCTTTTTCCCTCTGCTTCCTGCTTTGCCAGCAGCTTCTACTTCTCATCCTGTTAGGAGATCTACTCGAGGCACCAGTTGGCTCCTTCAACCACGTCTTGACCCCTTATCTGCATCTATTTTCTGACTCTGGCAGGTTGTTAGGACACACCGGAAAAGCAAATGTGTAAATCACATACCTATTCAGACACTTACCAGTTGATACTCTCCTGAGATTACTATATATCTGTCCCTGGAGAATAAAAAAAAACAAAAAAACAAAAAACAAAAAAAACAAAAAAACATGTGAGTTTCATAGAAGCTGATCCCTGAGTGTCCCAATGGGTTGGTACCCGTGTTTCTGTGTTTGACCTCCGGTCCCGGTTCTTAAAGTTGCCAACAGCCTGACCACCAGGGGTTCATCTGCCCCTGGAAAGAGGGAGTCGGACACAGTTAACAGAAGCTGTTTTCTGTTTGCATTTTGTGTCCTAATCCTAAGAAGCTAAAAAGGGCTGTTGCAATTAAAAAAAAAAAAAAAAGAAAAGAAAAGAAAGAAAAAAAAAACTTTTAAAATAGCACCGAAAAGAAGTGAACAGATTGGAGAAGATCAAGAATCTATAAAGAGCTATAGAAGCGTTGCATATAATAGAACATAAAAGCTTATACTCATGAGTGAGGAAGAGAGAAAAATTTATCCTAATCATCTTTAAGAGGACAGAAGAGGGGCGCCTGGGTGGCTCAGTCGAGCGACCGACTTCGACTCAGGTCATGATCTTGCGTTTTGTGAGTTCAAGCCCCACATCGGGCTCTGTGCTGACAGCTCAGAGCCTGAAGCCTGCTTTGAATTCTGTGTCTTCTTCTCTCTCTGCCCCTCCCCCCGCTCGTGATCTGTTGCTGTCTCTTCAAAATAAATCAACATTAAAAAAATTTTAAAAAGAGGACAGAAGAAAATAATTGAAATTAAGGCACAAAATGTGGCTTAACAACATAATTTGCTCGCTAAGAAACAGAAATATAAGTTCAGAGGAAGGAATCTGTCCAAAAGAAGAATATGGCCAAGTCAAGAATGGGAAGAGTCATGGCAGCCCCCAGTGTCCAGATGGTAATAACCAACATCCCCTGGGTGTGTTCTCTGTGGCAGGCCCCAAGCAAAGTGTTTTGTATGCATTGTATCTTTTAACCTTCACGGAAACGTTCGAGAGAGTGGCAAATATTTTTGCTTAATTAAAGATGAGAAACTTAAGCGCTTCTTTTGTCTATTGCTACAAGAACGCCACCTATAAACATCCACGAAATCTCAGTGGCGTAGAACGATAATTATGTGCTCGGGAGTATTCATCGCGATGCCGATCTGGCCTGGGCCCCCGCACACCTCGGCTGCACCTGCTCAGGTATATGCGGCCAAATGCAGGTAAGCTAGTCACCCGTGTTTGGTAGTGGGCTAGCTGACAGCTATTGCAAGAGAGCCTCAGAGCGACCTGGAGGGACTGACATGGGATCCACACGTTCCGTTCTTCAGCAGGCCACCCCAAGCGTGTCTTCCCTATGGCAATGGCAGAGAGCAGGAGTGCGAATAGGAAAGTGCAGGTGATGTTCAAGTTTCTGCTGGCTCCCCGTCAGTCTAAGACAGTCACCTGGCCAGGCCCAGAGTTGGAGTGGGCGGACAAGGCGACCTTTCCCAGAGTGCTGCTAAGGGGTGGGCTTAAGAATGGGTCCTCGACGCAATCACTCCACCATCCTGTAGATTTAGATCAACTGGGTCACATGCCAAGGGTCGCCAACTGCTGGAAGCCTGGATTCCGACGAGATCTGACTCTGCCACCTGCCTTTCAATGGCTAGAGAAGACAGAGAATCCGTAATGTGTCAGGCTGCGAACCTGCACGTCAGTTAGCAAACAACGTATCCAAGAAGGTATGCAGATACCGCAATTTGAGGCAGATGAAGTAGAAAATTGCAGTTGAAAAAAAGTTAAAAGCAAATGAGATCAAAACCAGGCGAAGATTGCAGGGATAAAGCCACCGTGAGCCCAGACATTCTGACGCACCTGACTCTAAGTTCGCAAAAAGAACAGAAGTCATTCGGCCCGCAGGGAAGAGTATTCTATGGAAGGAATAAATGGAGAAATAAGGGTACATGGTGAAAATATAGGTTTAGAGCATTTATATCTCAAGTGTGATTAATGTCGTATGCCTGGATATTTTTAAAAGGTTTTTTTCTAGCTTTGAGGTATAATTGATAAAATTTTAAGATATTTCAAGTATACAGTGTGATGACTCACTATTCACGATAGAAGGGTTTCTCTCCCCTATGGAGTTAACATTGGATTTTAGTTTTGACTAAAGTCTTAGAAGTCTGCATTATGTAAATAGACTTCCTGATACAAAAGACTATACAGTGGACCTTTCTGAAATTTGCTAACAAAATGTGCCTTCTAAATTCCCTTTAGAAATTTGGGGAGGGGCGCCTGGGTGGCTCAGTCGGTTAAGCGTCTGACTTCGGCTCAGGTCACAATCTCACAGTTCGTAGGTTTGAGCCCCGCGTCGGGCTCTGTGCTGACAGCTCAGAGCCCGGAGCCTGCTTCGGATTCTGTGTCTCCCTCCCTCTCTGCCCCTCCCCTCTCACACTCTTTCAAGCGAAAATGAATAAAACGTTAAAAAAAAAAAAAAAACTTTAAAAAAAAGAAAGAAAACTAAAAACAAACAAACAAAAAGAAAGAAATTTGGGGAATTATTCATCCCAACGGAGCCAACCACCATTCTTAAATCAGCTAGAGTGGCTATTAACCTTCTGAGTCACCTTCTGTTTCCAGAATTTTGCATGACTTTGAAGGCAACAGAGATAGCTAAAGTAAATATATTTGATGACTACTTTCTTAAACGTAGTCCTGATTGTCCATGAAAGTGGTGTCAGGGCTGAACAGCATAAAAAGCAAGCAAAGAGATCCTTAGTGTTAATTTGTCTAAAATAGATCCTTTTTGAAGGAACCTATGTGAGATTATCGCCACCCACCTTCAGATTCGACATAAAGTAGACAGGGAACGTTTTCCATAGCTAATGAGTGACTCAATTTAATTGTATCCCGTGGCTAACTTTTAACTCTGCATCTCGTTTGACAAAACCACTTTCCTTACAGGGCTCATCTGAATGTCACAACGATATTCAGGAGTATTAGTGTCACTGTCACTCGTACCTATTGGCCCTGCTGTTCTGACTTTTGCCTTCAAAGTCTCTGACGTTTCCTTACCGGGCAAATGAGAGGCCACACGGGAAAGCTGGATTCTTCCTGGAGGCAACTGCTCAGGACAGACAGGAATGGTGCCCGCTAATAGGATCAGAGCTGGAGAAAGCCACACTCTACAGCAGGGGACGCCAGGCTTCTCCGGTTACCATGGCAGCCGTTTCTCCCTAACTTGTCCACACTTATCTTTGTCATATTATCATTAGTAAGCCTAGTAGGAACATTAACAGTTAACCATTTTTTGAGTGCTGAATTTGGCATTGTACCCACATTGTCTTATTTAATCTCCCAAACACCTTCTCACAAGCCATCCTTATGGGTATTTTTCAGGCAAAGAAATTGAAATGGAAAGACATTGAATAACTGTTCCAACCAGGGCCTGGCAGAGCTTGCTGTCCAAGCTAAGCTAGGGTTCTTTCTCCCAAGCAAGCCTACCCTTTTTCTTATTCTTACACCTTAACCTTGGAAAATAGAGCCGAGAGGGTTGGGATCCTGTGGTTCTTCCATGGTTTTGTGTTCACCCTTACAACCTTTAAGAAGTCAGACAAACTCCTTGGTGTAGTTTCGCAGGCTACCCCGTGAGGACCAATGAGAATAAAGTAGGTGAAAGTGTTTCACAAACTAAAGCAACACACACATGCTATTGTGATATCTGCCTTCTTGTTAGTCTCCTGCTCGGGCCTTGGAACAGCTGTGTCATGTTCTGTTTCCAGAAAGGACGCATAGCTGGGCAGTCAGGCTAATATTATTCCACCTTTAACTAGATTACCCTCCCGCTGACCCTCTGCGCCTTTTCCCATGCATGTTGATTTATCTTTTAAAAGCAAAACAATATGTTCTGGCCACTTCCCTCCTTAGACTACGCTTGTCATTCTCTGCCGGTCAGTTGCGTGTGTGCGTGTGTGTGTGTGTGTGTGTGTGTGTGTTTGCATATGTTTTAAGAGGGCTCAAGGAAGGGGAACCAAATGCAAACCGTCACCACCAAATAACACAGGCTCACCCCTCTTCCAAGTGATTTTGTTCCTCTCCCCCACAAAACACAAAGGGCAGTTTCCTTCCTTGACTTTTTCTCAGCTACGAGACGCAGAGATTCTGGACCTAGGAGCAAACTGTAACCGTTCGAGTGATGGTCGTTTTTAAAAATGATCAGTGCTGTCCCGAGGGCCTCAGGGAGGCATCCCACAAAACCCATTTATACCCTGAAGCTACCTTGTTTACAGACTATCTTTGACCTAACGCAAACCCAAATGGAAACCTCCGCTGACCCCAACTGAGGAAAATCATAGGGAGACCAGCTGTCCTGGTTAGTCGGGGACTGTCCCATTTTTAACACTAAAAGTTTCCCAACCCTGCAAACCCAGCCCCCCATGGGATGGAGGGTCAGGCACCCCGGAGATGGATCCAGAGGCTTCCTGCACCTGCCCGGCTGTATTTCACAGGCTCCCCGCGCCCCAGGTCCTGCTCACCTCTCCCCTCCCACTGGCAGGAAGCCTTTTGGGAACAGTGTAAACCTTCAACGGTTTTCTTTTGCTCTCACAAAACACCCTGTCCCCCAGGAGCTGCGGCGAGCTCCCAGGGCTGCCGTGGGCGTCCTCCAGAGTCACTCTGGGTCCCTTGCTGCATATCCTGTATTCAGGCCCTCTTGATCCACTATCCGCTGGGCTTCATCTCTGTTGCCCTCCCGGAACAATAAGGCAGAACCGTGTGTCACCCGTAAAGTACACCTGCAAGAAGGGTGTGGGAGTGATAGCCACATGACAGCCAGACAAGGGGAGGGGGGACTGGAAAAAAGCTGTTGACAGAGGAGCCCGCACTTTGGGGCAGGGGTCCACCGGCGCTCCCTCCAGGAGGACGGGCCCCACCCCTCTGCAGCCCGGGTCCCCTGCGCGCACCAGGGTCCCCAGGCCGGCACTTCCCACTGGCTGTGGCAGCTGGAGGCCCGAGGGGAGCGCGCTGGGGCTCGCCGGTGGCCGGGGCGCCCTTCACCCCGGGCGGGGCCCTTCTCGGCGGGGCTTTGATGCCCGGTGTCCCGGCCGGGCAGCCGCGGGGACCTGCCTCCCGCACGAGGGCCAGCGGGGCCGCGATCTCCGCGGAAGCTGGCGTTTGATCCTGGGTCCCGCCTTCCTCCTCCTCCTCCTCCTCCTCCTCCTCCTCCTCCTCCTCGGATCCCCTCCCCCCGCCCCAACAATGTGGGAACTGGGGAGAATCCAGCCACAAAGCCGCATTTATTCGCTCTTCTGAGAGAGGCCGGGCCCTCCTCTCTCTAATCACTACCCAAGGAGAATCTCAAAGGTTTGAAACTCCTGCCCCGGACGGGACATCCTACGCCATCCACCCAGAGTTCACAGCTTCAAGACCACGTGCCTCTGTTTTCAGATGCTGTCAGTTGTGTGTGTAGTTTGTTCCGCTGCCCTTGTTTTAACAAAAGTCAGTGGAGGATGCTGAGCCCACCTTTCAAGGATGGAGAGCTTTATCACCTGCACGCTGGAAAGATCCACAAGATCTTCTTCTTAAAGAAGAAGAGAGGGGGAGCCTGGAGTTGAGCGCCTTCTGCTGACTTACCCTTCTTAAGGGACAAAGAACATACGGGGCGCCTGGGTGGCTCAGTTGGTTAAGCATCCAACTCTTGATTTCGACTCAGGTCACGGTCTCGCCCTTACTGAGTTCGAGCCCTACCTCAGTCTCCACGCTGACAACGCAGACCCGGCTTAGGATTCTCCCCCCACCCCTCTACCCCTCCTTGGCTCAAGTTAGTGCTCTCTCTCACAATAAATAAACTTAAAACAACTTGTTTTTGTTTTTGTTTTTTTAAATAAAATTAAAACAAGAACAGAGAACATGCTCACTTGGGAGGGGGGAGATCACGTGTCCTCACTGAGGCCCGGAGTCCTCAACCCCAGACAGCCGGTTCCTGGATCTTTAAGCAGAGCACACAGCAAATCACAACAAGTAAGAAGAGCTTCTCTGCAGTTCACAGAAGGTTCTAGAGACCCTGAGCTGCCGCAGGAGAGCAAAGGTTGACTGGGGCTCCACAGTCCTAAGCTGGAAGGTGTATTTTTGCCCCTTAGATCAGGGATAACCTTGGCACTATTGATATTTGGGGTTGTACTAGCTCGGGTTGCTGTCACCAAGAACCATGGACTGAGTGCCTTAAACAACAAATACTGGTCTCTCACAGTTCTGGAGGCTTGAAGTTCAAGATCAAGGTGTCAGCACAGCCGCTCCTGGTGAGGGCCCACTTCCTGGTGTACCCATGTAGGAGAGAGACCCTGTCCCTTGTGTTTCTTCTTATAAAGGCACTAATGTCACTCATGAGGTCTCCATTCTCATAAGGTAACTACCTCCCCAAAGCCAAATACCATCACAATTGAGGAGGAAGACTTCCACACAGGAATTTGGGAGGGGCACTTAATAAGGCCCTCCCTCCAGGGACTACTAAGCAGAATGCACACACAGATAGGCCAGTAATCCCACTAGCTCCCCTCTCCGGGTAGGGCGAATCTCAGTTTTTGCGCCTAAGGTCTTCAGCTGATTGGATAAGGCCCACCCACACGAGGGAGAATAATCGGACGTAAAGTCCACTGATTGTACATGTTGACCACATCTACAAAACACCTTCACGTCAACACCTAGATGGAATACAGCCTAGAGGAGTTGACGCAACTAATCACAGGTAATTGTTTGTTGAGGGGGTCTGTCTGGCATCCTACAAGACGTTTGGGAGAATTCCTGACTTCTATCTGTTAGCTAGCACTCAGCACTTCCCCCTGCCCCCAGTTGGGACAACGATGCTTCCGGATTATGCCAGAAGTCCTGCGAGAACCACTTTTCCAGGCCACGAGGTAAGGAACCTGGGTTTCATGCATTTTTCCCACATAGAGTCTGCACTCTCCACCGTTTGAGGTAGAGAGCCCAGGTAGTAAGGCTCGTGTTTTCAGAATCCTATATTTTCATTCAGATGCTATTTTGACACACTGAAGGTTAAGGAGCTTAATATTCTAAGTCTACAATGAGCAGGACATTTAAACCTTTGGTGGGAGCCGTCTTTTCTTATTTTTATTTTTTTTAGAGAGAGAGAGAGCATGAGCAGGTGATGGGCAAAGAGAGAGGGAGAGAGAGAATCCCAAGCAGACTCCACGCCCCAACACAGGTCTGGTTCCCATAACCCTGGGATTACAACCTTAGCTGAAACCAAGAGTCAGAGGCTCAACTGACTGAGCCACCCAGGTGCCCCAGGAGCAGTCTTAAGCAGTAAATGAGTTCTACCTTCAAGTACTACCTTGAACTCTCTTGTTGGAGTGACAGTGGTTTCTCCCCTAAATAAAGATAAAATCATGCAACCAAAGGGGAAATTTGTCCCAGAAGTCTCCGTTTACCTGTTTGAGCTGGGCCCTTGACCCAAGAAAGGGTCTCTGCTGAACGTTCTGGAACGTTCATGGCACAAGTTTGATATTTCATTGAACAGAATATTTTTACTTCCTGAATGCATAAAAATAGCTTTGAGCTTGATCTAGATGAAGGCAATTTGACAAACATTCACTTATCCTAAATTATAGAAAATTTTCTTTTTTTGGTGCCTTGCTATTAACAGATTTTTATATGTACCCTTCTAATGTTAAAAAAAAAAAAAAAAAGATGTCCTGTGTTCTTCCAACCATCTGGTATGAAATGACACATGGGTGGCAAAGTGCTATTTTAAGCACTGAATGCATTATCTATAAG
The DNA here is from genome assembly GCF_024362965.1 of Panthera pardus. Classification (NCBI taxonomy): domain Eukaryota; kingdom Metazoa; phylum Chordata; class Mammalia; order Carnivora; family Felidae; genus Panthera; species Panthera pardus. The sequence continues at coordinate 15,165,383 of NW_026526654.1, read as the reverse complement.
GAAGGCATGATTATCTCCTGCATTGTTAATTTCCTGCTGTGCCGCTGTAATTCCAGTATTTTCCTGGTCACACACAACTGTATGGTATCTTACAAGCAGTCTACATACATTAAAAAGAAGTGGGGCAGCGGGGGAGGCAGAGAGCTCTTTTACGGGACTTTAACCACAAAGTTCTGGTACTGGCTCCACGCAAGGCAAAGAAAGCACCCAATTTAGAATTTTGACCCATTAAGCATCATGGCAGGATATGGAAACTTCTTTTTGGCATTCCTCTTTGCCCATTAAAAAACAAACAAACAAAAAGAAAAAAAAGAATGGGAAACGAAATCCCACATGTTTTACTGGGCTCGTAAGTGGCTACATCTCCTGATTTACAGTGTGGGCAGCTGAGAACCAGACGCTGAACACGTTTATTGTAAAATGCACTGGACGTCAGCCCTGCTGGTCCGATAAAGCATTCGTTCTGCTAACCGAGTTTTAAGGAGCCTACTTGGACCCAGGCAGAAACAATACTCTGGGTTCATTCTGAAGAAAGGCTTGTTTTCCTGCAAACGTACGTCGATGTTAGAGTGAGGCTACTTCCCAACAACAGATGGGTGAAGAGAACTTCTGTCCTCTTGCAAATGTTTAACCAGAAATGGATCTGGCTGGTGAGAGAAGGAGCAGTCAAGATGTTGAAGGACTTTTTTTTTTTTCATCCTCCATCTTAATCCTCTGTGTGTGACCCTTTTCATGTTGCCTTAAGAAAAAATGAAAGTGATTTATGCATCTTTATGCACCGACGCAAACACAAATACGTGCTCTGCATGAGTTAACTGGTATAAACTCTCCCAGGTTAGAGGTTAATCTTACACACTCAACAGTAAAATAAAAGCAGTATTCTTCATGATGAGGATGTCACAGATTAATAGTTCTATTCGCTTTGAGCCTTCGAGAGTCCATCAATGACGGCCCCACCTACTCTGAGGACTGGCATTCTGACAAACTGATTTGTCACTACGGACATCCTGGATTTGTCGCTTCACATACCTTTCTCAATTTCTCTCTCACAAGGATCTTGCAAAGCAGCTACAGTGATTCCCGTTGCCAGCGTAGAAACCGAGACTTGTCAAAGAATGTGCCATTAATGAGAAGGGATTTTAGGGGCACCTGGATGTCTCAGTAGTTTTAAATGTCCAACTGTTGATCTCGGCTCAGTTCATGGTTTCATGGTTCGTGAAACCAAGTCCTGCATCAGGCTCTGTACTGGCAGTGCAGAGCCTGCTTGGGATTCTCTCTCTCCCTGGCTCTCTGCCCCTCCCCCACTCCCTTTCTCACTCTCTCTCTCAAGAAACAAACTTTTAAAAAAAAAAAGCTATTTTAAGAACTATATGATGATCAAACCCGTGATCTTGCCACTAATCAGGTAGGCTCTAATTCATTAAGATGTCTAAATAATAAGCTCTGGACAGTTACAGCCCCTGAGCCCCAATATCCTCTTGCTTCTGGGCCCGAGGACATCAAATGTTGGCATATCTACCACAGGTTATGATAGGAGAGGTTAGTATTAAACATCTGGAAAGGACAGAAGACAATGAGGGCTTGGAGAGAGACCTAAAGAATGAGCCATCAGATGATGCAAAGTGCCTTTCCATAAGGAGATTGAGAAACGTGAACCTATTTCTAGTTAATAGACCTAATGTGGCTTTTTTTTTTAAAGAAATATCCCACACTAAGAATCTGAACTTTTCCACAGAGGATGGCGAGCGTTTGCCTGCGAGGGGGGTCCCGGAGCCACGCCCATGAGTTACAAAGCACACAGATGGAGGAAAATCAAATTTGCAGCCCACACCCATTCACCCGCATGTTCTCTGGCTTTCTCACTCAGTCTTGCCCCCATCACATGTGCAAGAACCACCACCACGGAGTGCCAGAAACTTCTCCATTCTGCCGTTTGCTGGGTTTCTACCCTTAAGCCAGTGCCTGGTATTTGAGACCTATTTGGTAAATATTTACCAAATGAGCAATGTAACAATGGATTAACATGTGAATAAATGTGTTTTAGGTCATAGAGACTCAAGATGCTCCACATTATGACTTTCTAAAAAATAGTTTAAGAGAACTGATAGCTTTAAAATATCAGGCAAGGGTACAAAAGATTTATCTCTGGCCAGAGAGCCTAAACCACATTAGACATTAGTGAAAGCAGGGGCGCCTGGGTGGCTCAGTCAGCGAAGCATCCGACTCTTGGTTTCGGCTCAGGTCATGATCTCACGGTTTGTGAGTTGGGGCCCCGTGTTGGGCTCTGTGCTGACGGTGCGGAGCTTGCTTGGGATTCTCTCTCTCCCCCTCTCTCTGCCCCTCCTCCCTCCCTTCTCCTCTCTCACCTCCCCTCTCCCCCTCTCTCTCCCATCCAAGTACTAACCAGGCCCGACCCTGCTTAGCTTCCGAGATCAGACGAGATCGGGCGCGTTCAGGGTGGTAGGGCCGTAGACTCTCTCTCTCTCTCTAAAAATAAATAAACTTTAAAAAAAAGACATCAGTGAAAGCCTAAGTGGAAATACACGGAAAGGATTTTCCGTGTAACGTGAGTCTATCCTGAGAGGCTAGGAGTATAGATCTAGACCCACCTTGTGAATGAATAGCTGGCTGGAGTAAAAAGAAAAGATAAGAAAAACCTTGTAGTTCTGCCAATTTTCTCACTGTTGCTTAGCTGTCACCTACTGTGTAATACATAATTGGCTTAAGAGACATGGCGAGGGGGTTCTAATTATGGAAAAGCTAATGATGCAAAAAAAAACAATGACTCCAGAGCCTTTTGCAATGTGTGCTTTCCATTTTATGGTTTTAGTAAAGACAATGGGGATATTCATCACAGCCATAGCCAAATTCCTTCAAGATGATGGAAATGTAGCACAACTTGACAGGAGAGAATTCCATTCAGCAAGTTCACGAGCGGCCCCTCCTGCCAAACTCCCGGCCTTTCCTTCCCATCCCCACGACGGACTTCTTTCTAAGACCTGTCAACCGTCTCATTGCATGTAGGGTTCTTAAGTATATATGTTTGCCTGCCTTTCTTCATTTCCTCCCAGCACTATTTCTTCCAAAATATCACCCAGCCAATTTTCTCTATTTATCATATTTCAGCTATTTCGTATTTCCCTTGTGTCTTGCCAGCATCCTGGTAGGTGTGTCTCCTCAGCCTACACCCCTCAGACAAACACCCACAAGGTACGTTCCTTCCCAAAAGTGTTGGAGGATAATGCAGTCACTAATTCTAGAAACTTCTGGTTTTTCTCCCCCTATTTCCTCTTGTTAATTGCTCTGCCTCTAAGCTCCAGTTTCCCCACGTTGCCACAGAAGTATTCGTTTCCCCCAGGAACGCTGTGTTGTGTGCGGGATCGCCACCGAAAGAGCGAGGAACTTGCCTTTTGGGTCTGCACACCCACTCTAGACAGAAGCAGGAGCGGTGTGATTTATCAGGGACTTCTGACAACGTAGAAGCTGTCTCTGCGACTGGCAAGGGTGCAGAATGCCTCCCCAAGGACCTTTCGACTTGGGAAAGAAACCGAGATATCTGGAATAATTTGTGAAAGGCAGTAGGGCAGCAAAAACTCTTGATTCTCCGGTCTTCCCAAAGCAAAACCCTGCTCCCGGGGCAGTCCCACCACGTGGCACCTGCCCCCGATGCGGGGGTCACACGCTTTTGCAGAAAAATGTTGTCTGGCCACAGATCGAATGAGAGATAAACCACCTTGCAGTTCGTCACATCTGAGGTCTCCCAAACTACAAGTATGTTACGAAGCAAAGATTTCGGGGCTTGAGATTTTGGTTTCCTTTTCTGCTTCTTTACCATTTCCCAAAGACTCACCAACACACCAACTGCCCTTGCCTAAAAGGCATCTATCTGGGCAGCTGACGCTTCCACAAGCCAAACGACATCTCGATTCAGAAAACATAAAACAAAAAAAAAAAATACTTAACGCTGAATTAGAAAGCACCGTTAGCCTCTAAAACCGTGTGTCCTAAATTCTGAAGTCCCAGTTAATTCTGAAAGCCAGCGTGCCAAGGTGTGGCAGCACACTAGGAAAAGCGTGGGTGCTTGCTTGTGTATCTGATGCATTTCGTTCTAACACATACGGCAGCTGCGTAGGCCACAAGAGCCACGGAAGGTCAGAAAAAGACAACATATTCAGCACCCAAGAACGCGTTAGGGGTAAACGCAGGCTATTCTAGTGAAAAAGTGTGCAGAGTCAAAGAATGGGACTTGAGGAGAGAGGCTGTGATCAGGAAAATCCACAGTAGGATAGGATATAGAACAGCCTTGACAAATGTCTTTCGATTTAAGGAGATGCCATCAGAGGTTGTATGGTCCAACCTCCTGCTCATCTACCAACCAGGCAAAACCCAGGCGCAGCCAGTGCTGGCTTCCTGCCACCTTCCCAGTGTGTCATAGCTAAGCTCCTGGAAGAGCTGGGATAGGAATGTGCAGGGTTGGAATTCTGATCCAAAGGTCATTGGGTGGTCTATGATGCCTCTTGGAAGGGAGAAAGTTCTCCTTGGAAGGGAGAAAAAGATTTCCATAGCTCCTTTAAAATACAAAGTGTGTAAAATAGAATTGAGTGCCTACAATTCAGAAAAATCCCTCGACCGGCACACCTGGGGGCGCTCAGTCGGTTCAAGTCATGATCTCACAGCTCGTGGGTTCGAGCCCCGCGTCGGGCTCTGTGCTAACAGCTTGGAGCCTGGAGCCTGCTTCGGATTCTGCGTCTCCCCCTCTCTCGGCCCCTCCCCGGCTCACACTCTGTCTCTGTCTCTCAAACTAAACAAACATTAACAAAAATTTAAAAAAAAAAAAAAAGGCCCTTGATCTAGATCACATCAGAGGACTGGGAAACATGGTCTCCCTCTTTTACTGGTTTCCTGCAAAAGAACAAAACATTGGGCTTTATTTTTAAACACCAAATTTCCACTGTAAGCTAGACCCCTTCTCCCTCAGTGCCACTGGTCAGAATAGTAGGGTTCTAATCCTTTAGCTGTGAGTTAACCTGGCAAAGAAATTCAACATTTTTATGGCTGAGAAAAGCCAGCTAATTTTTCGTCTTAACCGGTCTAAAATGCCAGACAATACAAAATGTAATTTTGTGGATTCTAGATTCATCCTGTGATTAATACTTAAACACCCAGGGCAGAGGTATTTGAGAGGTGCTCCCTGTTTTTGGCATCTCCATTCGGGGTTACAAATTAGAACCCCCTACACATAGCATATGCTTGGGTAATTATAATTCTGTGGTCCATAGTCTCAAAATAAGTTTCTAATTTTAGTCAGAAGCTTCTAAATGCAAAACGAAGGAGGGAGGTGGGAAAAGGGAAGAAAAACTAAGTACTCTCGTGCAAAGGAAGGCAGGGATTTGAGGCGAAGGACAGCCAGGTTTATTCAGGTAACATGCACACATGGCGAGATTCATTCTTTCTAGGTGAACAGTTGTAAGAATTCTAACAAGTCACAGTAGTATAAGCGTCACAGTTAAGATATAGAACAGTCCTATCACCCTACAAGTCTCCCTCATCCGAGGCAGGGAACCACAACTGTCAAGCAAAAGAGACCCCAAAAAGGACATTTTAAGCAGTGGATAAGTAGAAAGCCAACGGGGAGAGTATTTTATCATTTAAGTAAAGGGAAAGGAACATTTCAAGAGCAATGGCGGGGAAGAGGGATGGGGGTGGGGAGAGGGACAAATCTACACTTTAGGGCAACCTTTCAAGAGTTATTTTTCTTTCTCCTTGAATACCTGAAGCAGTCTCTCTATCTTTAGTATGGTTCTTAGACGCTGTCAACTAAATTATAGTTTTAATTAATTTCAACATCTATACATGGACACTTATTAGGAGCTCTAAGACATGGTAGGCTGCATGACTCATCCGTTCAATTAGATCGTAAAGTCCTGGATGGCAAAATTTAAATTCCACTTTTGTATCTAGCAGGGTACCTACCCAGCACCTGGTAAAAGGCTGATGCTTATCGATATATATCACGTGTCTGTGAATACATCTATTGATTAGAGATGCTAAGAGGAAGTACTTTTAAAAAGTACATCTGCCCACAGATTTTCAAAGAGTAAATTTTATTATAAACTTATTTAGAGGATTGCTTGGTTACTTACAATCGCTAAGATAAGGGAAACGACTTAGCTGTCCATTGATTGATGAACAGATGAAGTTCTGGTGTCTATATATACAGGGTAATATTATTCAGCCATAAAAAATGAGAAAATCCTACCATTTACGGCAACATGGATGAATCTTGAAGGCATGACGCTAAGTGAAATAAGTTCGACAGAGGAAGATCCACTGTATGATCTCAGCCACATGCAGCATCTTAAAGAACTCACAGACAAGGGTATCTGATTTGTGGTTGCCACAAATGGAGGAAAGAAGGTGACCCAACTTCCAGTTAAAAGACCAAGAAGTACTAGAGATACAACGTACAAAATGACTAGCGTTGACATTGCTGTACGATAACGTATGAAAGTTGTAAGAGGGAATCCTCAAAGTTCTCATAACCAGAATTTTTCTTTTCATTGTACGTATGTGGAAAATATGGATGTGTTATCTGTGGTCATCGCTTCACAGTATGTGTGAACCGAACCATCAAGCTATTTGCCTTGAGCTTTTATAGTGACATATGTCGATTATTTTTCAACAGAACAACAATAACAACAAAAAGATGGCTTGAATCTTCCGCCACGTATTATGTTTCCCTTCTTGGTCATTTGCTGGCTTGTGTAAATAATTATATAACCTCTGAATTAGTACACAGCAGAAAGGGATCAATACCAGACATAGACGGATGAATATACCTCTGAGAAAATGAAATCATTATGGTTTGTGAACTATGAAATTATGTACCTCCACCAGGCATATGCCAAGAGCTTCATGCAATGCGCCTACAATAAGGCATCATTAACTTCCAGAACTCAGCGAATGGAGCCCCCTGCAGCTGGCCATTTGTTATGATGGGCCCCAACTACTTTATGTTATTGACGCGTGCATAAAAATGATGCCACCAATTGGCCGTGCACTAGAGGTAACCTTCGCCACAAGGTAAATAGACCCACTGTCTTAGAAAGGCAACCAGCTCAGGTTGTGATCATTGAATACCTCAGTCCGAGATCATTGCTGAGGCAACCTGAAAACTCAACCACCTCTCCCCCTCCACCCGTATTTGGTTACGTGTTAGGAGGACCATAGATCTTTCTGTTGCTTTTCTTCAGTAAGAGTGGGGGAAAATGTGCCAAGGAATACAATCTGAGCAAAGCAGACAACCATAGAAATTTCATAATTTTAAAGCTACTCTGACTTCTATCTGTTGCCGTCACAGAATAAACAGCCTAGTAACTGCACCTATCTCTTTCTACACTGGTCCAGGGCAACATTCCGGGAAAATGGAGGAAAAACAAAGAGGTCATGGCTTCAGGTCTCTAGGATATTATAAACGTCTTTCTCCTCGAATTCAAGGGTTGGTGCTGAAAACCTTCTGTCTTCAAAAAGTGATTTTATCCTAAATATACCTCTAGGCTAAATTGCCTCAGGATTATTACTGGTCATTAGAGGTGTGTATGTGAGAAAGACCAAATCAATTTTTTTTCTGTCTGACAGTAAAAAATAATCCTTATCTTTACATTGACCAGCAAGCACAGTGAAAAAGGTGAGGTGCCCAGATCCTAATCGTGTCAAAGTCTGGGAAGTGAATTGCTAGGGAATAAGTCTTTTGGTCCTTGGTTTCTTGGGCAAGACCGACTCCTACTGAAAGAATTGAGTTTTCCCTGAAGAGGGGATAATCTCACCATGAAACAGTCATTCCAGAGGCTCTGAACACTGTGAACAAGTAAACAGGTCTAAAAAATGGTGACTAAAGTCTGATCACTCCCCCACTGCCCCAGTGCAGAGAATGTTCCTGAAATTGACTAGTCTAGTTGTCTTAGACAAGGTGAGATGTAACCCATCACAAAATGGGGGACAGCTGGGAGGGACAAGTGACAAGAAGGAGGATCAGACATAAAACAAACTACATTTCCAAATACACTCCAGACCTTGCTTAAAGGGGATGGGGTGAAAGAAGGATGCCATCCTCAAAGGATTAGGATTGTGTTAATAATTATCATAACCTCAGGAGCCTTGATACATTGCCACTCACTGCTGGACCCCACAAACTATCTAAGGACTATCCCCCTCAAAGCTCGATTACTGAAATACCAAAATATTTTTAATTTTAAAAGAAATTTAATGGAATTTTAATGTACTAGGTTAGGGTCCCTCAAAAACGGATGCCCATCCAGAAACTCAGAATGTGACCGTATTTGGAAATAGGGTTTTTGAAGATATAATCAAGTTAAAATAAGTTCATGTACTAGAATGGGCCCTAATCCAGTAACTGGGGTCTTTAAAACAGACGGCAAACTTGGACACAGAGACTCAAAAAAAAAAAGTTAGAAGAGGACGCACAGGGAGAATGGCATGGGATTGGTATAATGTATCTACGAACCAAGGAACACCAAAGTAGATAGCAACCACCAGAAGCTGGAAAAAGGTGAAAAGAGCATCTGCTTCAAGGAAAGGGGCACCTGGGTGGCTCGGCTGGTTAAGCATCTGACTCTTGGTTCCAGTTCAGATCATGATCTCATGATCTGTGAGTTCGAGCCCCAAGTCAGGCTCTGTACTGACAGGGCAGAGCCTGCTTGAGATTCTCTCTCACCCTCTCTGTCTCTGTCCCTCCCCTGTTTGCTCTCTCTCTCTCTCTCTCTCTCTCTCAAAATAAATAAACTTAAAAAAAAAATTTTTAAAACCTTCAAGGAAAGCATAGCCTTGCGGATGCCTGGATTTCAGACTTCTAGCTGCCAGAATGATGAGAAAATACTTTTCTGTTGTGTTAAACCAGCCAGTTGGTGAACCATTATAGATATACTACTGAAAATAATAATTACGATTATAGAAATAATATCTACCAGGGTGCCTGGATGGTTCAGTCGGTTAAATGTCTGACTTCAACTCAGGTCATGATCTCATGGCTTATGGGTTCAAGCCCTGCGTCGGGCTCTGTGCCGACAGCTCAGGGCCTGGAGCCTGCTTCGGATTCTGTGTCTCCCTCTGTCTCCCTGCCCCTCCCCTGCTCATGCTTGGGCACTGTCTCTCAAAAATAAACATTAAAAAACATTTTAAAAATATCAAAGAAAACTGCCTTACCATTTAAACAAAAAGAGAAATATCCCATTAAATGGATGGCAGGAAGCAAGAAATAGGCTCCACTAGTAGCAAGGACTTGGGTGGAACATTAATCATAGCACTGACTCTCCCAGGACCCCTGGCTCCTTACTGCTAAAAGGAGGTCAACAAAAATCCTTGTGTATATTTCATGTAGTTTTTTTTTTTTTCACATGGACATTTGAAAGGTCAAACAAAACGTTTTAAGGCAATGGCAAGTGTAAGGTTCTATGCAGATATAAATCGCCATTATTAATAACCATAGGCTGGTTTGGTTCTTTAATAGCATTGAAATTTAAGAGAATAATTCCAGGCAAGTTGTTTAGAAATCATTGCTCTTTAACTCTCCTGGAATAAATTTCTCAGCCTGGATCAAAGATTTAATAAAAGGGCAAAGAACAAACGGATATTAGCAATCAAAAAAGAGAAAACATTTACAAAGGTCAGTCTACCTCTACAAGCAACAATATATTTTACAAATTAAAAATCTACATAATGGTGCAAATGTGTGGCTTAAGGAATAATGGACTAGAATTGTGTATAAATACAAAAGATACATATAGATACAAATACGCACAAACGCTAACACGCACGTACTCTAGGGTTACGGCACATAGCATACCTATCTTTAGTTGGGGTAGTCTCTTTAAAAAAAACAAAAACAGGAAATACCATTGACCTCCACAAATCGTGGTCAAGAAAATATAATGGCATCTCCAATCCAGGCTAAAATGTCATTTGTTACTTTGTCCATCAGCAGTACTCGTCATGAATATTTTTTTACCATGTTTGTAAATAAGTATGGTTAAGAACCGCACTTAGGTAGCCGCCACTCTGGAAAACAGAGGTTCCTCAAAAAATTAAAAATAGAACTATGCTACGACCCAACAATTACACTACTAGGTATTTATCCAAAGGATACAGGAGTGCTGACTCAAAGGGGCACACACACCCCAACATTTATAGCAGCGCCTTTGACAATAGCCGAAGTATGGAAAGAGCCCAAAGGTCCATCGACTGATGAATGGATAAAGAAGATGTGGTGTATAGCGTATGTGCATATATACACACACACACACACAATGAAATATTACTGGGAGATCAAAAAGAATGCAATCTTGCCCTTTGCAACAATGTGGATGGAACTAGAGTGCATTATGCTAAGAGAAATAAGTCCGAGAAAGACAAATATCATGATTTCACTCATATGTGTAATTTAAGATACAAAACAAATGAACATAAGAGAAGGGAAGCAAAAATAATATAAAACCAGAGAGATGGAGACAAACCATGAGGACTCTTAAATACAGAAAACTGAGGGTTGGTGGCAAGGCGTTGGGTGAGAGGAAGGGCTAAAGGGGTGAGGGGCATTGAGGAGGACCCTTGTTGGAATGAGCACTGGGTGTTATATATAAAGGGATGAATCACTAAATTCTATTCCTGAAATCATTATTATACTATTTGTTAACTCGAATTTAAAAAAAAAAAAAAAAAAAGAAAAGAAAACCGAGCCTACGTGGCTCGGTTTGTTGGGCATCTGACTCTTGATTTCAGCTCAGGTCATGGTCCCAGGGTCGTGGGATCGAGCCCCATGTCAGGCGAAGAACTAGATTAGCAGTAGCAACTGGAACTCTATCTCCTGAGAGGATTTTTTTTTTTTTAGTATTTATTTTTGAGAGAGAGGAAGAGAGAATGAATGAATGAATGAATGAATATGTAAGCAGGGGGTGGGGCAGAGAGAGAAGGAGACACAGAATCCTAAGCAGTCTTCATGCTCTGAGCTTTCAGCACAGAGCCCAAAGCGAGGCTCAAACTCACGAGCCGTGAGATCATGACCTGAGCCAAAGTTGGATGCTTAACTGAGTGAGCCACCCAGGCGCCCCTCAAGAGGAAATTTAATTAGTATTTATTGAACAATTATATTTTAAAACAGTTGTGTGGCTCATAAAAAATGAAAAAATATATATATACCATATGTATCAGTGCCACTATGGTCAACATTAAAGTCAAACGTCTACCACATTCGAAGGGAGTTTTGAAACTCAACTAAAAAAAAAAAACTCAACTCAACTAAATGAACAGTATTTACAATGTCTAAACAGGCCCCCTTACCTGGCCTCAGACTTCTCAAAAAGTGTGTTCCTTTTTATTCTGAGCCCACATTGTCACATGAGAAAATGAAAAAAATATACACCATGTGAAAAATACGGTATATATACCACACCATACCATTGTCACATGATCCCAGCTAAGTCTCACATCCAGCAAAAGCCCACTCATCAAAAAGGGCAGATGTGACAAACAAAAACCTTTCAGTGCCCTGCAGATCCTGCCCTAAACTCCATTCACCCACATAAGCTCTTTCAACTGGGGAACTCTCATCTTCATGGTGAATTCTCTGAAAGGTCACGAGTGCCTGCTTTCTCATCAACTCCCAAGCCCATTTCCCAATGCTCAAGCCTGTCCCCTTTCTCTGATTGCTTGGTGTTCTTGATCGCTGGTTCCTGAAACTTATTCCTCCTCGACTTCCTGGGTTTCCACGTACTGTCCTCATCATCCTTTCCCAGGCTCCTTGCTGGCTTTGCTTCCTACACCCGATTCTCAAAGGTAAATTCTCTCCAGCTACGGGTCTGCAGCTCTCTGCTGTTACCTCAGAAACTCCTCTGTTCTTCCCTAGTCTTGACCTCTGTCTTCAACTGGAGAGCCACAGCCACCCCCAGCTGCTTGCAAGGCTATTTTCAGGAGGGTACATATGGTCTATTTGGTAATTCTTTCAAAATATTTTAGTATAACCAGTGGTGTGTCCTTTTACTATCATATATTAAATTCACAATCTATATAGCAGCTACAGAAAATGCTTTAAACCTTATTACCTAAGTTATATAGGCTTAGTATAAATTATGCCAGAAATTTTTCATTGATGAAGCAAATATCCATGAAAGATTTCATAGAACCCACTGTCGTTACAGGAGACAGAAGATATAGGAGTCTCATACCTAGAGTTATGGTTTGCCTTCTTTTCTGACCCTTCAACTCTACCTTCTGTTCCCTATCCCCAACTACCTCACCCCTGCCCCTTTGCACCAACTACACAGAGGGGACTTTACTTCCCAACCTGACTAGAAGTTTGGCCAACGCTCCAATCGACTACCATTGCATCCATCTTAGAATTAACCTTTCCTGCAAGGTACTCGCCAGAAGGTGTGAGACAAAGGGGAGATGCCTGTGCACTTACGAGTACCTCCACGATGTGTTGTTGTTGCTGTTTTCCTTGCTTGCTAATTATGTTTTCCCTTGGGGAGAATTTTGGGCTGATAGTTGCTATAAGATATAAACACATAATGAGGTTGTGGCAGAGACAGGTTGTAGCTGAGAATACATGTAGCCCCTACCTAGAAGTCTACTGTTAGGGATCCCCTGACCATTGCTGAATAGCAGAATTGGCTTAGGTCAGCATACAAATGCAATAAAAAAAATTCACTGTTATTGAAGTCACATAGTCGAGATCGCCCAGTTTTCTACCCTTTCCAAATGCCTGACTCCAGATTTCGTACTTTCTCTCCCTCCCAGTCTGGAAACATGGTAAGTCTCCCTTTCTCCCCCACCTCCACATCGTACAGCAGTCCTGTCTTGTTACTGCCTTTCCCATTACGCTCCGCTGTCCGTTCTTGTTATGGATTGAATCGTGTCTCCATAAAGTGGCGAGGCTCTGGTCTCTTATACCTGTGTATGTGACCTTATTTGTAAATAGGTCATTGGAGATGTGGTCAAATTCAGATGAGGTGGTTAGGACGGGCTTAATCCAATAGTACTAGGGCTCTCATAAGAGGAAAAACACAGACACCAGGGAAGACAACCATGTGAAAACAGGCACAAACTAGAGTCTTGGCTGCTATAAGCCAAGGAACCTTGGGGCTACCAGAAGCTGGAAAAGGCAAGGAAGGATCCTCTCCTAGAGGTTTTGGTGGGAACGTGGCCCTGCTGACACTTCAGAACTAGGTGACAATACATTTATTTCAAGCCACCCAGTTTGTACTTTGTCACGATAGCCCTAGGAATCTCCTGCCAGCCCCAACATTACTGATCCTGCTTAGCCCTCAGAATAAATTGGTGCTCAGTAATTGCTTGTCATACGAACGTCTGATGATTGATGACTTCAAGGCTCTGATCCCATTCGCCTCTTCATCCTTTGTATTGAGATGAGATTGACTTTCCTATTGTGTGGCTTTGACTCTTGTGATTCTCTTGCTCAAAATCCTCGAGGATTATTACCTACATTTAGAACAGAGTCAAAATCCTGAGCAGGTCTCCAAACCCTGCTCTCCAACTGTTTATCTCCTTCCCTAGACACTGGAGACCCCAGCCCTTCCCCCAAAGCCCTGTTTCCCACACCTCTACCCCAAACTGTTCCCCACTTGAACGGCCCTTTCTCTTTCTTCCACCAGTCAGACCTAACTTACAAGCCATTGCTTGAGTAATGGCTTTTACAATCGCTAGAGTAGGCATTTGCATCTTCCTGCTTCATAAAACCACAAGTATTCGTATCTCTATTGTAGCACCCTACAATTCACTCTACAACACAATTTTCTATCTCCCCCACTGGGTTCCAAACTCCTTTTTGCGTGCTCCGCACTGCCTCCCGGAGACATTGGCATATCGCGTAATATTGATTGAACTGGGGAAAAAATGAATTGTGGGTTGTCTACCAAATTCCGTAGTCACTTGTTAATGAAGCAGAGTCCATCGTCCTTATCAAAAGGTGTCCACAGACACCTGTGCAGTCAGGTCAAGTCTTCATAAGTTGCCAAGCAATAGATCATGCGTCAGAGACAAACGACCCTCATGCAATTGTTTGGTAACATGCAAATGTTTGGTAACGTGACCACTCTGCATGCCCGTGGACAGGAACACTCTAGTCACTGCTTATGTTTTCCTTCTCAACTTTTCTAAATGGAAAAAGGGAATAGGTTCGCGTGCATATACATGCGTTCATATTTATAGATACATCAACAAATGTCAACTCACCATACGCCTAAGAGAATTTGCTAAAAAGGGAAGAGGTTATCAGAAATATGCTACCTAAAAACAGGAAATTGAGTCCTGTTACCTAATCTTTACAGAAACCTTGGAATTCTTTTGTTAGTGTCATGCCACAACACACAATTGACACAGGCTGGTATTTATCTTTGCAACTTATGGCAACAATGAGGCTGGATCATGACTAACTGCGGAATGCCATTTTATAGGAATCCTTCAGTTCCTTAGTGTTCAAGCATTCCAGTTGCTGTATGTAGCTGATTAACTGGACTTAATAGACTTTCCTTGCTAAGTTCCGTTGTTGCTTCTGGCTCTATGGATTTATTCTGGCTCAGCTAATTGATGCCCTGTTTCAAATGCTCGCAGTAAAAGGTTTGCACGTAAGAACTATTTTACTATTTTTCTGGAAAGAACAAAAATCAGAAATAAGTGGTGTGCGAGATCTAGGAAATGACTGGGAGTGAGGAAAACTGGTTTGCAAATGTGTTTCCAAAAACGAATACCTTGAGATAAGTACTTTTATTATGAAAGGTAGTATCCAGCATAGAACAAATGGCGTCACCTGCAAAAGGAAACGTGAATTTCAAAACCAAAAAAGGCAATGTAGTTTGCATTTCCACGTCTGTACTTACCAGTGTTGAACTGCATTCTTCATTTCTGCCTCGCCCCTGTGCATTTCCAAGACAATGAAGAACTTAAAAAGATGCAATATCACTAACTCCACCAATGCTCTGAGTAGAACACTTGAGTGTTCAGAGTTCAGTCTTGAGCATTAACTTCCCATTGCATCGTTTTGTTTTGCTTTAAACAAACATCACTGTGTCTTACACTCAAATCCTTTGCATTATATCCTCATAACTCCCAAAGACCAAACGATAAAGAAGATCAGTGACAGGCTTCCTCCGTCCCCACCCCACCTCCATCATGAGCTAGCTACTCAAATAACACAATCAGATCTCAGCAGTTCAAATACAACCATATATCCCGACTTTCTGTGAAAACAGGTCTTGGGGAAGCGATGAAGACTTGATATCTATTCATTGTAAGAAACAGACCTTGAGTTCCGGCTCTCCCACCTTTGCATAAAGTTCTCATTGATTCTTAGGGGGTTAGCAACGTCATAGCTTTTAGAAAGTGCAACAAAGAAGCTCCCCACAGCATTAGGTTTCACCATTTAGTTTTATTCCTTTGGGGATTTTCAACTTTAATTATCATCAATACCATGGTTTTATAAGGATAAGAATGTGGATATTCATAGGAAGGCGGGGAAACGCTGGATATATCTGAACTATGTTCATTAGCAACCAGTGGGATAAATTCAAATGTTTCACAGACTTATGTACATACCAAACTAATCTTCAGAGGTACTGAACATTTGGATTGTGTTTCCTCGTACAGTGGGATTGACTTCACAGAACACTGATCATATTGGTTTGTCCTCAACCTATTTCCATTAAGTTTTCCTGTCCCCCCAAAGCATTTGAGAAAGCGAAAACCAGGTATGTTACTGGTCCTTGAGAGGCTAAAGTCAGTTGAGAGGTCAGAAGTTAGGGAAAATAGAGACATGGAAATTGTTAAAGTCATAATGATGTCGTAAAGAAAATCGTTTCAAAGAGTTTTTCAGTATAAACATTTTCTATGGGTTATATTAATCTGGAAAGATAAGTGACCTTCCTATGAGCAATTTTAAAGGTATGAAGGACCACTGGTATTGTTCTTAGTACCGTGTATAACATCTCAAGTAACAGCAAAACAACATAGCAACCTCATTACTACACATTAAACTTCAATGGCGTCATATTTCTATGTATAACAATATTAAAATAGGAGTGGAGTCATAAGTTGGTCTTTTTCCCATAAACATTCCATTTGACAGTAATACCTAGAGTTGACTTCCTTCCCACGTCCGAAATGTGAGTCAGTAAAAGTCAAACGTATTTTTAAAGGACACAAAGTTATACCAATAGACGGACACCAACTGACATGCACCCTTAGCATTCAACTTCACAGCTGATCTTGAAAATGCTGCATCAGAAACGAGTGTGCTCAAAAAAGTCAGTTTTTTTTTTAATTTTTTTTAACGTTTTATTTATTTTTGAGACAGGGAGAGACAGAGCATGAACAGGGGAGGGGCAGAGAGAGAGGGAGACACAGAATCTGAAACAGGCTCCAGGCTCTGAGCTGTCAGCACAGAGCCCGACGCGGGGCTCGAACTCACGAGCCGCGAGATCATGACCTGAGCCGAAGTCGGACGCTTAACCGACAGAGCCACCCAGGTGCCCCTCAAAAAAGTCAGTTTTAATGGATTTCAACTCCCCATAACAACTGGAAATCCAGTTTTTAAAGTTGACTTATTCAAATACTTTGTATCATGTGAACCAAATTATCAGAAATACTTAACAAAGAGCAATTTTTATCTCTTTGGCATGTTAGGTCTCAAACAACAAAAACAAAAAACAAACAACAACAACAAAAACATGCCAACTTTCCTAAGTTACGCTTAAGTACAAACATTTCTGGTACCCAACTTTTCCACTTTTTTTTTTGCAACAAGATAAAAATAAAAATGTATCCTATTAATTAAAAAAGGCATCAAGATGACAAAATTCTTTGAGAAATGCAAGTTAAAATGGAAAAAAAAAGGTGGAAAGGATACAAAAATTACTGCAGAAGTTCAAAGTAAATAACAAACTGCTTCATAAATACTGGAATTTAAAATGAACAAAATGGAACGGATATTTCTGAAATGAACATATGGTGTCTTACCCTTTAATAAATTGGTGTTAGTATCAACAGCAAAAATAAAAATAAAAGATAAAGGAGCTAATGCTTATTCAAAACCAATTCCAAACCACAGACTACACAAAATAGACTTAACACAATGCAGGAAACCCCATAAGTCTCCAGATCGGCACTTGTCATTGTTCAAATAGGAAAAACAGTGAAGTGTTGATTTAAGGATCTGGAACGTTGTCCATAAAGAAGTAGCATTGGGGTAGATATAATGGAGGTAAGTAAAGTGTTTCCCTTTCTCAAAGGATATCCTTTACTCAAAAAAAAAAAATTCATTTAATGGTTTCAGGGAAACAGCACACCGCTTTAACAGAGAAACCTCAAGATTCCGCAATCGCTCCTGTATTTAAGATATTCCCGAGCATAACAGGGAGCTCACCAACCACCTGAGACAGGAAATTGATCCTCTACTGTAAAATGCATCTTAACACTACGGTTAGTCTCAAGGAATTTAGGAGACCCAAGAATACATCTCTAGCGTGGCTTCCCCGCCACAAACATGCGTAATTGTAGTGACATTTGAATCTGGATGCACATACCTCTCTAAAAATATAGAATAGTAAGTACGAATGCCACCAGGGGAAACCAGCAGGGAATAGGAATGTAACTGAAGAGCCTGTGTGGATATGTGTGCACACATACAGGTGAGATTTTTAAGTCAGCAACATTTTCTACGGTTGACTTTTCCTTTTTTTTTTTTTTTAAGCCACTTGGAGGTGTAACCGATATACACAAAGCCATACAGTTTAATGTGCAAAATCTGATGAGTTTGGAGATAAGTGTTCACCATGAAACTAACACCACAATCAATGTCCTAAACCTCCATCACCTCCAAAAGTGTCCTCTGGACCTCTATTTATTTATTTATTATTAGAGGAACACCTAAGATCTACCTTCTTAACAAGTTTAGGCCCACAACAGTGTCAGCTATAGGCACGATGCTAGATAGTGCATCTCTGGGATGTATTCAGAATATTGTATCCCTTTGAATAATACCTTCGCGGTCCCTCCCCCTCACCCAGCCCCTGGCAACTGCTATTCCAAGCTATTTCCTGCTATTCTATGAGTGACCAATTCTTCCACGGTAATGGTACGATACGGTATTTGATCTGTGTCTGGCTATTCCCCTTAGCTATCATGTCCCCCGGGGTTGATCGTAAAGTGACACGTATACCCAAACTAAACTGTGATCAGTATTAGTGGAATGATTCCCAACATTTCAACAATTCGAGAGTACTTTATTCTATGAATTTCATGACCTGAAAGGTCTCAAATTTTCCTTCCGAGGAAAATGGAATTTAAAATCTGTTTGCTATTGCATTCATTAGAGACAAATTTAACTGAAGCGACAGCAAATACAGCACCTGGTACACAAGTTGCTCAAGTCTTATTCCATCGAAGGATTTAAACGATCTTGTGCGCACTTAAAATTCTGAGAACCGGTGTCAGAGACCCTTTGACTTAGAAGCAAGAAATCCTGCTGTAAATCTTAGCTCTCATATTTACTGGCTGTGAGTAACCACTTAAACCCTGTTCGGGAACCTCAGTCTCGACGTCAGTAAAATTAAGGTAAGGATACCATCATGCCAATGTCATAGGTTATTGTAAGGATCAAGTTTTTTAAAAACAATATATGTTTTACCACACCAGACACATTCATTATTAAAAGTTTAACTACTTTGATGAGTACTTCTGGCATACATAAACCATAAAGGATTGGGCCATTCCAAAGTAATGGTGAAAGGGATCTATGCATTCCCCCACCACTACACCCCGCAAGAAGCTTTGTAAAATCACAACAGACTCCGCAGTGTCGGGAAAACGCAGAAGCACGCCATGCGTCACAGAAAAAGTCAGAAAATCCTCGCTGTTAAGAATGGTTAAGAATGATTAAGAATCATCCTAAGCGGACCGAACCCTTCTGACGTTGCATTTTGTCAGTAAAAGTGCCATAACAATGGCAAAATGACCTTATCGCTGCAAAACGCCGTTACGAATAATTTTGGTAGTAATCACAGGTAGTAATAGAGGTAGTAACAAGGTGAAGGGGAAGGGGAACAAAAGGTCAAAGTTGTTCATATTCAAGTGTACAAATCAATACTAATGTGGTTTGACCTAAACTTTGGTTCAAGTTTATAGTTATTAATTTGCATGAGGAAAATCTGTGAATCTACATATGAAGAAAACATTGTGTTAACTGAACAGCTAGAGGGAACTCGTAACATCAAAATACTAACGTGACTTAGCCAACGAAGATTTGAGCATACACCACGCGCAACTCTGCTCCAAGTACAAGAGGATTAAGATTCTGATAACAAATAACACCCGGTCCTGGCAAGGATGAAGGGCAATGACCCTCTTGCATATTTCCGGGAGATAAGTGTATTACTACATCTTTGAAAATATTCTGCAAATACATATGGCTTTTGACTTGCTGTCGCCCTTTTGAAAACCAGCCTACAGAGATCAACAGAAGGAAAGATATGTATAAAGGATATTTACTGCAATGTTTTTTATAGCAGAAAAATTACAACACTAACAAGTACAACAAATCTGGAACGATACTTAATATTCATCATTGGGGAAAGAGATAAAAAGGCAGAACATTAAAAATAATGAGCTAGAACTAAATAAACTGACCTGGGAGAAGTCCATGATACACTGTTAAATGAGTTAAATGAAAAAAGGAAGTGTGAGAGATTCAAGGAGTTCTGTTTGAATCTCTAAGTAATAAAACCATATTATAAGCAATACCTGCTCAATTTTTTAATTGGCCAAAAACAATTTTGAAAAATGGCAAAGAAGGTAGTGAGATGATTTTGAGTTTGGATTCAAGTAACTTCAAAAATAGATGACAGACTTTTAATTAACTAAGTTTAAAAGAAAAAGCACTCAATAGGAGGCACGTACTTCATATTACCAAAACACACAAAGGTCATTGAGTGGAGCCGCTGAGTGGCTCACTCGGTTAAGCATCCAACTTTGGCTCAGGTCATGATCTCATGGTTCCTGGGTTTGAGCCCGCATCAGGCTCTGTGCTGACAGCTCGGAGCCTGGAGCCTGCTTCACATTCTGTGTCTCCCTCTCTCTCTGCCCCTCCCCCACTCACACTCTGTGTGTGTCTCTCTCTCAAAAGTAAACAAACATTTAAAAATTAAAAAAAAAAAAAAAGAAAGAAAAAGAAATGTCATGGGTACCTGAAGGGTGGTTAAAATTGAACTGGAAGGAATTTGGGTAGAACGATTGGATAATATACCCTCCTAAGAATATTCTAGATCAAATGAAGGCAGAGGCTGGGGAAAGCTGAATGAGGCAAAACGATACTGGACTGAAAGATTTATTCTTTTCCATTTTCTCTGTCCAATAGACCAGTTCTGGTCAAGACAACAAAAGACTAGTTGTTACCTCACTTGAGCTCTTGGGAACGGAGCCCACTGAAATGTTTGGTTGTATCTAATTTTACTGTAATTTTGTTCGTAACCTAAGAGTGTCAAAATACTCTAGAGATAAAGACATTAATTAGCATTTCTAAATAAATTTGCTGAGCTATAATCTTAATCTGGTAATATTCTAGATACATTGAAAAAATAATTTAGTAAAAGAAAATGCTTATTAGCAATCAATCTTGAAAAGGCAGCATATCCTCAGAACTCATAGATACAGATGGCAATGCTTGTGGTGGGATCACAATGAAATGCTAAATAAGCCAATTTGTATACGATCTTCATCTCAAGTAATAGAGTATTTGTTTTTGTGGGATTCTGATTTCCAAAATTACCCCCCATGTAGACCTGAACATCATTCAGGCAACTACTTAGCACTTAAAAAGCTTTCACCGAAACAGATGGCATTAATAAATAAATCTGCATATCAAACACTCACTGATAAAACTATAAGCCAGCTATGAAAATTAAAATCCAAGAAAAATAGGTAAATATGGAGGAAAAAAGTTTGGTGTGTTCCCAAATACAGAAAAATAAGTGAACCCTGGGAAAGTTCTTAAAATGGCAGTTCTAAGCTTCAAGAAAGTACAAATTAAGTCACATGGGGAAGTCTCAATGTTTCAATTGCAGTCAAAGCTTATTAAGTGTGAGTGCAGTGAAGAACAGGTCCCCAGTGTAGAAGGTATGTGAGACGGCAGTCATGTGGGACTCAGGTTTGACTTCGCAGTGGCATCTCCACATCAACGTAACCTGATGTAGCTAACCACACAACATTCATCAAAGGAAGAGTTTCTAATGAACAATACCTTCCTGCATGGTTTTAGCATCTGAGAATTAAGAGTCATCTACTGGGTAGATGGTCACTTCTTTATCTACACCAAGACGGATTCAAAGATAACCATAGATTGTTTTAGATACGACATTCATTCCAACTTGAGTAAGAGATTACTAGAGCGAAAGTCACATGGCTTTGATTATTGTAAAGATACTGGCCAAAATCCTCTTAGATTCTCCAAATGGTGTATATAAATGTTTGCAATTCAGTTTTCACTGATAGTATAGTTTAGGAGACCCGATGCCTACCACCCATGATAAGAAATACAAAGAGAAGTTCATGATTTCCATGGCAATTGCATTTGAGAAAAGCTGTTAAACAAGCTTGTTCAATCAAGTTTACCTTCCTGTTAAGATTACCATCTCCACTCTGGTTGAAAATCAGTGTGTATATTAAATAGCATATTGAATGATATAAATTCACAATAAAACAAAAGAAGATTGCATTGAGTGTATAGGCAAACGTACCACAGGATACAAGCAGGCTAGGAAATGCTCTACTTGGGCATCTGGAAAACTCTCCCAGTGTTGCAGTTAAGAACATCATGGAAAGATCTGGGAAGAGAAATCCAAAATCATTGCTTTCTGGCAACTTTGCTTCTGAAACAACATAGACAAACAGCTATTTTTCAGAATTAGCCATGTACTCAAGAGTTCTGTACTAAGCTCCTATATCCCCCTTCTGCACACAAGCCTATAGAAGGCCTCCATCCATGAAATCATCCGTTTTACCAACTGCTCTCGCAGCCACGTTCCTGAGAGAAAAGTCTGTGCTCACTCCCTCTTCCATCCTGACTTCCATCTCTCTCTCAACAGCTGCTTTCTTGGAACCCTTTCTTCCTGCAGTTCCTGGGACATCCCTCTACCGACTCTCAACTCTCTCCCTTCATACCCCTGCTCCTTAAGTTCTCTTTGTCCTCTTTCCTCTGCTTGGTATTTACAGGTGAAGGATTCCTTAGAACTGTCTTTGGTTCTCTTCTTAGGCCACCCAGACAGACTCCATGGAGGAGTCTCATCTACACTCCCCTAAATATCTCCTGGCAAGGTCTCTTTCCTAGTCTCAAACCCTGTGTATCCATTTACTGCTGGAAATATCCACCTGGAGTCCCAGGAGAAATTCACCCTCAACAGTTCATCGCTTACGTGATCAGGGTCTTTCCCTGCGACCCTTCACATCTATTTGTGCTCCTGTATTTCTTGTCCTGATTAATGGGAACCTTTTCTTTGACCAGGGAAGCATAATTAGTGTGGAAAGAGCTTGAAGTCCTGGAAGACGGGAGACATTTTGCATTCGCATTTGAGCCCCAGTATGACATGACAAAGAGTTGATGGCCAATAAATGTTTTGTGAATGAGAAACAATATGTGAATTTTATAATGAAAACCGTTGAAAAAAAGCCACCCCAAAATTGAACAGGCAACAAAAATGTGAAACATTGAGACGAAAAGAGCTTTTTTTTTTTTTCCCCTGAAGTAACTGGAAGATAAAAACCAGTGCCTGTGTACCGTTGAGCTTGTAGGGAATGTCTCTAAGACCTGGTAACAACAGGCATTCAATAAATATTTGTACAATGACTTCATGAGTTAACTCATCGGTCAGAAAAGCTCTATTTTAGACTTCAACTGCATAATTGAGTAAATAACCAACACTTAAGGCTTTCTGATATTTGTTACTTCTTGCCATAAAAAGGGTAAGAGCGCCTATTGACGTGGGAAAATTAAGTAGGCGCTTTGAGATCTCAAAGAGTTGGACACGAGTCCTGGTTCTGACCCTAATTTCTGTAGGCCCCAG
Organism: Panthera pardus; assembly: GCF_024362965.1. Lineage (NCBI taxonomy): Eukaryota > Metazoa > Chordata > Mammalia > Carnivora > Felidae > Panthera > Panthera pardus. Next base: position 15,142,245 of record NW_026526654.1, on the reverse strand, counting down.
GCAAGCAGCTTCCCATCCTAAGCCTTAGTTTCTTCGTCTGTAAATGGGTTTAATCACTCCCATCTTGCATGTCCTGATTTCATCTCAGAAAACATCATGGCCGCACACAGTGAACCGCCACACCAAATACAACACACAACAATGGAGCAGGAACATAGATTTCGGACCAGGCTATGTTAAAACGGGAGACCTAGGAAGTCCTGTGGGGGTTTAAACGAACTAGAGTCAAAATCTCTGGGAGTGAATCTGGCGTCAGCTTTGCTATCCAACTCTGAGTTAATCTGATGCATACAAGCCAGACATTTGAGTGCCACTATCTTGGCTGAGGGCAGGCCTATGTACTCCATGGTCTTCTATTATTTAAAGTGCTTTCAAACACATTCATGTTATCCGATTCTCTCAGCAAGTCAGGGACTCATTGATTCATTCATTCATTTACTAACCCAGTAATGATTGAATATAGGACACTGTGTTGGATGTCGGGGGAGAGGGTTGTAGACTGGGGGAAATGACCAGACATTCCCTAGTCATGGAACATACAGTTTGCACAGCAGACCTTACTCAGATACTACCTTGAATAAATAAAATCACGCTGAGCCGTGAGTTAGGAAGGAGACACACACGTCACTATGAAATATCATCCTGGTTGCGTCGGCAAGGAAATCGTGGTTCAGAAAGGTTAACGTACATCTTAAATCAGCCTCATCCCATGACTTAGTTAAACACACACACACACACACACACACACACACACACACAACTAGATTTATTTTACAATGAGAATTCTGCCATCTGTGAAACGATTCTTATCAAATTCTGGCCTCAATGTGTACACACAACAGACGGTGGTAAGGTTCCAGAGAGCTCACATGTGATGAGCTGACCTTGAATTATGGCGATTTTAGGAGTGCCAAAACAAAAGAGAAAAATATCCCATGGATGCCCTGAAACAGAGCTTCAAAGCCATGGCAGGGCCAAGGTCTAGAGATAAACAAAGGTCAGACAGGCCAGCATCTCAGAGAGCAAAGCAAAAACAGAAGATTCTCAAGCACGCTCATTCATGGTTGGTAGATTTGCCCTTCTTGAGAAATTTGACAGGATAAAATGTTTCAAGTCTTATAATTGTGCACATCCTTGGGTCCGGAAATTCCACTTCTAAGAATTAAAATTTCAAACATCTGCTCAAAATACAATGACTAAATGTGTTTTATTTTGAAATGTTATTTATAATTTTAAAAAGTCAGAAACAACTTCAATATTCTTCTAGTGTTAGACATTGAAGTATGGTCTAGCAATAAACTTGAAAGTATGCAGCCATTAAAAAAAAAACAGGGGTTTTGAGGCAGAACATGTTTATTGCATAAGAATAAATGGGGAAAAAAACGTTACATACATGGTTTGATCCGGATTTTAAAAATATGAGCACAACAGTCATCAGTGTGAGTGTGTGTGTGTGTGTGTGTGTGTGTGTGTGTGTGTGTATGCCTCTGCCTATTGCAAATGTGAATAGGTATACCTGACAAAAACATTCAAATATATTAACGATGACCAACTCTGCAATCTTCTGTCCATGAACGTGCATCTGTAATGAGAAAACAATGGCAAGTGTTTATAAAAAGAACAGAGTGTCCTCTGAAGAACCACATCTCTCTGACTGCCCAGGAGGCTCGTGGACCAAGATGAACAAAGCCAAGGGCTTCTCAAAGAGTAGCGGCCGTGTTGACATTGACGAAGAGTAATTTTCACAAGTGACCTTGGCAGTAAGGGTCTTCCAAAAGAACGGGAGTTTTGTTCTCTTTCAGGAGCCCAGAAGAAAACCTATTACTGATCATTAAGATGCTTCAAAATGACTTAAAAAAAAATCTTATTTCCACAATTTGGGGACAAAGTAGTCCTAATGTGGATTTATTATAGTAGAATCAGCCGTGCCTTAAACTATGTCTGGATAGTCAGGATCAGTTCTTCGTGAAGACTCCTCTCTTTCTTGCTCTCTCTGTCCACATTTCATTAAAAGAACTCTCGCATTCATGTGTGCCTTCTTAATTGGGAGAGCTAGAGTATGTATAGTAGCTATATTCTCTTTTATGAAGCCAATAGGGGATACTGTGACATCAGAAAAATGCAACGTAAGATCCCAGATTCAGAAAAGAGGTCTCCCTGGGAACCTTCCGGTGGTGACAGGTTGACAAGGCAGTATCTGAGCTTGCTGACCGCCTAATGGAGTGACACGATGCACTTTTACGTCAGGTCTGCTGAGCCCCGTGGATCTGGGGGGTGGAGGGGGGCAGACGCACAGGCTGCCCTCCCAGCTGGTGGCCATCTGCCTAAGTGACAACTGCCAGATGGGGGCGGGGGGGGAGGACTGAAATGGGGATCAAACATTAAATAAAAGGATTTCTTGAAAAGCTGCATTGGCATTGATTATTCATGTGACATTCTAATGTCTTGGAAGTTTTCATTTGACATATTTGGGGAGGAATAAAAAGAGATAAATTCCTGGATGAATATGTCTGGTGTGCTAGACATAAAGTGCTTTGTGCTTCCGATAGAAAACACACTGAATTGATTTATAAATGGACTTGTTCCATTCAAACTTCCAACTCAGATCAAAGAATCAATAAATAAAGTTTATATCTCTCCCCCGTGGGAGAGGGAACCTTTCGACTCTCCCCTGATCACATTCCCAGTTGCCGCCGTGGTAGAGTCCCCCCCAAAGCTGTTCTATGAACCTCTCACCTGCGTGTCATCTAACTTTGGGGACTGAGCAATGAGCAAAGGAAAGGATGGGAGCAAGAGACTGGAAGAGATCTCTGTACCTGCCTCTTGGTTTTGTTGCAAACCTAAAGTGCTCCAAAACAAATGAAGTTTAAAAAAAGTGGTGAAAACTGCCTCAGCTCTCACCCATTAGCAAGCCATAACTGGGGAGGAGAGCCAGCCATGGAAGGGACCAGAATAAATAGCCTCGTTGGTACATTTCCTTACTGTTTTCAAAATATTATAAGGAGGGGCGCCTGGGTGGCTCAGTTGGTTAAGTACCCAAATTTGATTTTGGCTCGGGTCATGATCTCACGTTTGGTGAGTTGAGCTCTGTGCTGACAGCGGGGAGCCTGCTTGCAATCCACTCTCCCCCTTTCTCTTTGTCCCTCCCTTGCCTTCTGCCCCTCCCCCACTCATGCTCACTCTCCCTCCAAAGTAACCATTTAAAAAAATATATTACAAGGAAACAATTTTTCTATAGCATCACAATTTTTTTTAATGTTACTTTTGAAGTTTAGGGCAATATTCGAGAAGAAACAATGTCGAACTAAGAAAAATCGGAATAGTAGTAAAGACAACGTACTTGCCATTGTTAAGAAAATAGTAATTAGGGGTGCCTGGGTGGCTCAGTCGGTTAAGCATCCGTCTGCCTCTTGTTTTCAGCTCAGGTCATGATTCCACAGTTTGTGAGTTTGAGCCCTGATTCAGGCTCTGGGCTGTCAGCACAGAACCTGCTTGAGATTCTCTCTCCCCCCAGCTCTCTGCCCCTCCCCCAGACATGTACACCTATTCTCTCTCAAAATAAACTCTAAAAAAAATAGTAATTAACAGAAAAAAAAAATTAAGTCAGGGAAGAAATCAGATTCTTCAAGAAAATGTGAATTATAGATAAGAAGACAGAAAAATTATTTTTTTTTTACTACCACCCTTTTTCCTAGTCAAATCTGGATCAAGTACATTCCATGACCATGAACTTGCAGAACAGAAGTCAGAACTGAAGAATGGACCACCAAGGATGTTCAGGTCTTCCTCTGTGATCACGACACGGGCAGAGGTGATGTTCTTACAGCCCTGAGCACAGTGGACTCAGTCCTGAGAGCTTCTCTCCAGGACGGGTGCATCAAAACCTCATCTCGTTCTTCAGTGGCTGTCCCAGTGGTGATGTCCATTGATAACAGGGAACAAATGGTGGTCTGGGGACGGTTTAAGTCCATTTCCCACTTTTAGGCAGGCGACCAGGTCTGCCTAAGCACAGGCTTTATCGAAACTAGCAGCACTGAGGTGAAAATCTCTAATGAAAACCGATACATGCAAATCCTCCCATTTGATCTTTTCTGAAATGTTCAGTTTGGTTTCAACTGAACTGAATTGTGAGTTATTTTAATATATTTACAGCCTTATAATTCCTGCTTCTATGGCTCATATTTTTCATCTGTGGTACAGCTTATCTTTTCTAGTGGTTTTATTGGGGATCTGCGCTTGGCCAAATACCCGAAAAGGATACAGGGCAACCTGTGTTTACATAGAGACTTTTAGAGAAAGGTAGACCGGAACGTTCTCATATAAGTTTTAAACACTACTTTGAAGAAAGCAAAATAAGTTCAATGTAGGCTCAATGTTTAATTGTCAGATTTACTTCTAAGAAAATAATGGAGACCAGAAGACCCGGAAATCTCTTGCAATCCCTACTGAACCATAGCCATGCGTCTTCTATAACGTGCATGATTCTGCACGGGAAACCTACAGATGTCTATGTGCTACTGCAAAGTTAAGCAACGCAAAGAATGGAAAAGATAGGGAAGGGGAATTTTATAAATGGCTAGTTACTTTCATATGTATCAAGATGAAGGAACATAGATCAAGCAGCATGGGACATTAAGCAAACAAATGCATCCTCTAGGCACGGACGCAGATGAATTCTTAAAATGCACTATAGTAAGACAGAGAAGCCCTGACACCCTCCATGTAGCTTTTACTAAGATGCCTAACTTCAATGGCCACTGGTCTGACAGTGTCCAAACCCTCAAAACACATGGCCAATTAGACATTCTTCCAAGAGGTTTAGAGAGAAAAGCACAGGAAGTTGAGGTTTATCTTTCTCTACTGTTTGAGATGCTCTTGGGCCATCAACTCTTCCTACCTGCCCTGGGGGAGAGGGACAGGAATTATTCTCACAAAACAAGGGATTCACCCAGAACATATAGATTGGGATGCAACCGCCTGAGTCCCTGCCTCCCTTGAGTTTTGCAGATAACGTAAACTTCCACGGGCCCTGCATGTCAACATCAGCTATTTCGACCTCCCTCGGGATAATCTGGGGGAATGTTTTCTCATGGTACGTCACACTTTCTCAAGTGCTATGCTTTAGAGAATGTTTCCTGTTTTGTAGCCAGAAAAGCCTGTCAGGAAATATTTAAGTTTCTGGTGTATTTTCTGGTGCCGAGCTTTTGTTTTGGACTACAGCTGCTACACATCCCTAGTGGTCTTAGACAATACTGTACATTTCACTCCGGACCGTTCCTCCCAGGTTGTTCGGAGAACAGCCACGGTTTCAAAGTCGCCCATATTTCAGAATAGCTTCACTAGGGAAAAATGCAGACGTGAGTGTCAGAAAAAAAATCAGAATCTTCATCCTGCTGCTTAGCTAGAGGATTTGCACCATGAAAACCTATTTTTTTCACTTCGGTTTCCTTATCTGAGCCATGATTATCACATGAGACGATTCATGTAAAGTGCCTACAACAGTGGCTGGCTCACCAAATGCTTATTACTAATAACGTTAATAGCAACCGACCATAAGCCCAGGCATCAGGGCTTCTCTGGCAGCTGTGACTTGCCTGTCTTCTAAACCACAATTAACATGCAAGTAAGGCAAAGCTACAGGAAGCGAACTAGTTTCTCTGCGAAACGCTTATCTAGGAGACATGCTAAGGGATAGTGGCAATACTCAGTGTGCTTACCAACGCAGGTGGCTCTCTGTCCCCAAGCAATGTTAAGGTACTCTAAGCTATGGCAACAAACTAAGAATTTCCTAGTCCTCTGTTAGTACGCTGCATGTACAGCTAGCCGTGCCCAACTAAATATCACCAGATAAGTGTATTTAACATAAGAAAGCTGGTTAACGTAGCAACAGTTGGCCAGTAGACAGGCAGGTGTTCCCTACCCTTGACACAGTCCCCTTTAGAGTGAAATCACCCTTCCAAAAATCTAGAATTCCCACGCCACCCCACCCCACCCTCAGACTAGTAGGGAAAACCTTTCAGTTATGGTCGTGGCCAACTTCCAATTTCTTGGTGCAGTCTTTCTCTCAACCGCTATTACACTCCGATGCCATGACAGAGAACAAGTTCCATTTAACGAGCTTGGGTTTAATCGTGTGATACAGCTCAGTTATAAATCACTGGCAGAAGTACCGACCCTAAGCCAATCATTTCAAATGCAAGCAATGTAAACATGCTAATACACAACCACAAACGTGTCAAGCCATCAATAGAGTATCCACAGAGTTAAAAATCATTTTTTAAAAATGGCTAACCAAGGGCGCCAGGGTGGCTCCGTCAGCCAAGCACCCGATTCTTGGTTTCGATTCAGGTCGTGATCTTGCAGGTCGTGAAGTCAAGCCCCGTGAAGGGCTCTGTGCTGATCCCACAGAGCCGGGTTGGGACTCTCTCTCTCCCCCTCTCTCTCTGCCCCTCCTTGCTCTGTCTCCCTCTGCAAATAAATCAATAAACAAACTTAAAAAAAATTGCTACCCAAAACATGAGCACAATAAAGGTTAAGTGACCACCCAGAAAAAAAAAAAAAAATTGTAGTTTTTTAATACATGAAGAGGTCTTATAAACCAGTAAGAAAAGAAGTTCTAGAGAAAAAAAGGGGTTAGAAAATATTTTTAAAAGCCATTCTTTTATAAAAAGAGAAATGCAAATGGCTGATAGATCAAAAAAAGTTTAGTCCCAATATTAAAATAAGTTAAAATAGTAAAATGGAAAAGTATTTACCTAATAGATACAGAAGTTAAAAATACTGACCAGTGTGAAGTACGTGAGAAAAGATATGCGAGAGCATAAATTGCAGAACTTTCTTAAATATCAATTATAACATTTAGACAATTTTTAATGTGTACGATCTACCTTAAAAATTAAAGAGTTTAAGAATGTATGTATAAAGATGCTCTGAATTATTTATAATGCAAATCAATTGAAGAGAATACAAAGGTCCATCATTAGGCAATTGGTTTTAACGTGTCTTATATCTGGGGGCACCTGGGCGGCTCAGTCAGTAAAGTGACTGACTCTTGGTTTTGGCTCAGGTCATATCTCACAGTTTGTGAGTTCAAGACCCACATTGGGTTCCACAGCTGACAGCCCAGAGCCTGCTTGGGACTCTTTCTCCGTCTCTCTTTCTGCCCTTACCCCCCACTCCTGCTGTCTCTCTCATAAATAAAAAAAAATTTTTTTAAGTACATATTAGATCTATTAAAATTAATCCTGTAATATTTAAAATATAGAAAATTTATTTAAACTATTATTGACAGAGAATGAAGTTTACAAGGTAAGCGTGCATTTAACGCTACTGCTTAGGTAAAATTACGTGTGCTACAAAGACTTAGAATAAGGAAGGTCAAAAATGTGATTATTTGGAGGTCCTAAACGTCACATATGCTAGATATTCTGTACTGTTTACGTTTTGCTACGAACGTGCACTCATTTTAAGATAAATACCATTTCACTCCAAACAAAACAGTGCTGCCTCACCTAGAATGGCCCTTGTCCTCTAAAAGCTTGTGAATTGTGTGCAGCTGCCATGCAATTCCCCAAGAAAAAGCCCATCCTTGGTTAGATTGCGGCAGCCCTGACCACTCTGGGGGGAGGGGGCGGGTAGCAGACCCCAGGACGTGGGGAAAGGGAAGCCCATCCCTCAGACCAGAGCGGTGGGGGTGAAACAGCAGCCAAGGTGAGCCAGTGCCCCCGGACCATCCTGCTTGCTGGAATAACCCGCACTAGGGCACCGCTGGGCAGACTGGAACCTCCCCGGGGGGGGGCAAGGGGAGAAGCCAATGTCAGACAGGCTGACGCTGGGGGATTAACAACCCCTCTCAGGCTCTTGCCGTCAAGGTCCCAGCAACAACCTATTCCAAAAGGCAAAGAGGAAAGTGCTGGCTGTATCTGAGGTCTTGATGCGAAAGGGGAAACAGGGCAACATCCGCGACCTGGGAGGAGGAAAACATCTCCCACCTGGGTCCCCAGCTGGACGTGCAGGGGTGGATGCCTCTGGAACCAAACAGGGCCCACTCTTCAACCGTGGACGCCGAGAAGGGGTACCTCGTTGCCCGAGCTCCCTCTCCTTAGCTGTCCTAAGGCCAGGGCTCCCAGGGCCATCTGTTCACACCCCGCCCCGCGCCTCCCTTTCCCCCTTTCACTGTGTTTCCTGGACAGGGCTCTATAAGCAGGACACTTCCCTACGCACTCAAACTCTTCTCAGGAAACTTCCTCTTTTGCTAGGTTCTCTTCAACCACTCCGTGACCACAACACCCTCTCTCTCAAAAGACCCCGGGGCTCCTTTCGAGCTCATGCCATCCAACTTTTCTCCCTTTCCCACATCCTTGACGTGAAAGAGGTCCTCTGGTCACCTCCAGTCGGCCCTTCCCTCAGTCAAGAGCCCAGCACCTGACTCATCATCCTCCACTTCCGTCCCAACTCCTGTTAGGGCAGCTCCACGTGCAGACGGGCAACCCACCCAGTACCCAGCTTTGCTCCCAGGACTCCCCAGTTCCAATGACCTCTCTTCCACTCTACCCCAGCCCCTCCTACAGCATTCACTTTCTGACAGTGTGCTATTTTCCGGCTGACTCACCCAAGTGTCTCACAGGCAGCCATGTTTGCTTCAATGCTACCCCATGTGTGTCTGGCGCTATGCAAAAAGCTTTATCATTCTATCTTCAAAATAAACCTAAGAGTAAAATACGACTACTGATGCTTGGACTTAGAGTCAATTCTATGTGCCTCACACTTTTCCTGAAGCTCACGTACGTTCACTAGTTAAGATAACCCTCTGGGGCAAGTTGGTTGCCATTTCCATTCAATGGACGAGTGTATTTCAGCACAGAGAGGTTGTCTATTCATCCAAGGTCCTAAAGCTGCAAAGGGGTGAAGCTGGAGTCCACTTGAGGCTATATTGTCAATAAAGAGTCACCTGGACATGTATCTACACTTACATCACCTTCTTCCTGTTACAGGTGAGGGCCTGCCCACCTCCCCCGGCGAGGTATGTCATGTATTCCCTGGAGTTCATAACTGCCCTGCCTTCTCAAGGACCTGCCTTCGCCATCACTCTGCTCCCACACTCACCACAGTTTGGCCCCTGACCCAGGGCCCCTGAAGATCCCCTGGTCAGGTTTGTCTGTAAGACCCCTTCGTTGCTTAAGGCAACGTAATGTCTGCAGCCTTCTCAGCAGGACTGACACCACTATTTTATCCTCCTTGAAATTCTCTGTTTTGGGGGTGCCTGGGTGGTTCAGTCAGTTAAGCGTCCAACTCCAGCTCAGGTCGTGATCTCATGGTTTGTGAGCTCGAGCCCCACATTGGGCTCTGTGCTGACAATGCGGAGCCTGCTTGGGATTCTATCCCCCTGCCCACTCTCTCTCTCTCAAAATTAATAAACTTGGAAAGGAAAGGAAAGGAAAGGAAAGGAAAGGAAAGGAAAGGAAAAAGGAAAAAGGAAAAAGGAAAAAGGAAAAAGGAAAAAGGAAAAAGGGAAAAGGAAAAAGGAAAAAGGAAAAAGGAAAAAAGAAAAAGGAAAAGGAAAAGAAGAAAAGAAAATTCTGTTCTCTTGGCCTCTCTCATCAACACTCTCAAAAGGTCCTCTACTATTCTATGAACTATTTCTCAGTTTCCTGACACCAACTCCCCGTCTAACTGATCTAAATTCTGGAGACCCTTAGAGCTAAATCTTAGGGCTCCCTTTTCTGCTCACTTTTTAGTCTCTCAAAGAACTCCCATCCAGCCCCACTGTGTGTTAGAACACTGAACACTCCACATAATAACCATGCCCTGCCTCGTGGCTAAAAGTGTCTTCTATGTACCCTAGACTCTACTTCTATCCTTAGCTCAGAATCATTTTTTGAGCTCATTTGATATCTCATTTAGGGCATTTGTGATTACCTCAAGCTTAACATACCTGAAACCAGTCTCTGGGGCCACAACCTTGTCACCCATATCTTCTACTTTTTGACCTATTTCTTTACATCTGATTGCTCGTACTGAGAACTCCAATGGTCACCTTGATACCTTACCTTTGGAAAGAAAGGTCTTTCCTTTTCACCCTACGTCCAGCTTCATACACAGAGCTGTTCCTTCCAATTGAACAATCTCGCTCCGTTCTCTCCAACTCTTTCCATGCCTTCTCTGACCCCACTTTGGCCTGCACCTAGTCTAACCTCTGTACTGGAATACCAGCCTCTCCACTTGACAGTCTATATTCTTCTCACAGTAATTTACTAATCTCCTAAAAAGGGGATCTTGGAACATGTCAATCTCTGAATCAAACATAAACTTGTCATGTGCTTCCCCTTCCCCGTAGCCTTGGGTCTGCAGTTCCTGAAGAGGTTAAGCTTCTTCCTGGTCCAGACCCTTCACCAATGTCACGCTTTCTTCCTGGAATGTCCTACGTCTCCTTTCTGCTTCATCGGACTCCCACCAAAGACGCAGTTCTCCATTTAAATGCCATTGTTCAGTGAGGTCGTCCCTGACCCCCCCTCCAATATTAGCTCGTTTACCCACATGCCTTTGTTTTATATATATATATATATATATATATATATATATATATATATATTCTCATCTTTCCTGAAATTTATGATAGTTGACATTTTTATGTCTGTCTGTGAAATTACATATCAACATTTGGCTCCCCTACTTAGTAATGTGAAGGGACAGGCTGCCTCTGTCTTCTTTATCAATGGAGACCTGGCACCTTTCTAACTCTAGGCAGTTGCCTGATAGCATTTGGTTGAGCAGAGAGATTAACCCAAGAAACCTACCCCGTCATGCAAGATACCCTACCTAGGGGACAGAAACAAATACTGGACTCTCCCTGCCCCCAAGGAGACTGAATAGGAATTGATGCGAGACAAACAAATGGAACTTGAAAGTAGAAATCTTTAGTTGAGTAGATGTGCTCAAGGTAGTACATAAGAACATCAACTATTCGACCTTATTCTGTAATAAAGGGAGAAGAGTTTGGTCCAAAGTAAGCAGACGTGGGGGCAGGACTCCCCTACTGAAAAGAGGGCCAAGAACAGAAAGGGCAGGATGATACTCCCAATGGTATAGCCAAGTTACTATAGAAGCATATTACAGGGAATCCTTATACTTAAATTGCAAAAACAAAGTAATATTTAAGAAGATACGTAAAAGCAGTCCAAATCGTTCAACAAGGCTCTGGTTAGATCCTAACGAGGAGGATATTCCCGAAGCTAGAGATGTATTTTCATTGAAACCACATGACACTTAGTCATCTCCCTGGATAGTTAAGCTGGGCAATGTTTGTTTAAAGACAGAGCCTCCGCTCTGAAACAGCTGGCCTGCCGTGGAAGGTGCTGACACAAAGCGTCTCTTAGGACGGGAGACCTGGACATCGGCCGCCTTCTTGCTGCCACGTCCAGGATCAGTTGACATCCTCCATGGACCCCTTTCCAATCCAAAACATAACTTCGTTACGGTATAGCAGTAAACAAAACATAGCTTTGTTTACTGGTGTAAGTCCCTAAGACCAGCCTTTTTTATGATAATCCAAAAATATGTTAGATGCAGGCTTAAGCTGACAACATGAATATAATTCTTATGTCCTCAACACATGTGTACGCATTCTTATAAAAAAACTCCAATGAAACCTATTTCTGGGCTCTGCTACAATACTTACAGTATTTCATTTCAACTTGCCCTGAGATCAGAATGGCACGCAGATGAAGTAATACAAGCGAGAAATAAAACATACTCGTTGTCCAACTTCTTTTGCGTAACAATTGAAACTAATCTCTTTAATCTTACATTCATTTGGAAGGGCACAGAAAGGGAAGGGGAGAGGGATGTTTACTGCATATGTTTAATGGACCCGTTACTATATTCAGAAGTCATGTATTTTCTCGTTCAATTAGCCCGTCACGGCAAGGTACAAATCGGCATCCATATTTTAGAGATACAGAAACTAAGGCTCAAAGAAGGTAAAGGCGTAAAAACTGTCACCGTAGCAGCGAGCACAGCCATGCACTCTCATTAACACGGTGTCCCAAAGACAGCAACGTGTAGATTCCTATGACCTCAGACTTTTTACGTAAGGAACATAAATAGACTCACCATCATTCTCTACTCTTTGAACCCTCTTGAAATATTCAAATTGCAAAATGTGTTCACATTTTTTTAAAAAAAATGCAACAGCTGTAATAATAAGTGAGCCCAATTTATTTAAAAAAAAAAAAAAGGAAAAGAGGGAAAAAATGCATCCTATAACCCAGAAGAGCAAGTTCAAGGCAGAGCTATGTCTGACAGTTCCACTGCAGGTTAACAGGGACAGCTGTGTTCCACGTAAATTTGCTGACCCTCATGAACTTTCCATCAACAAGATTTTCTCATCCTCCCATTATTGCTGTCCAACAATTAATCAACAGCTGTTGAAACATTATAAGCATGCTTGTAATTTGGGGTAAAATTAATGATTGCCTATCTATTAAAATGCTGAGGGAGGCTTCGTTTCCCAGCCCCAGTGTGAACTTGCTGATTTATTCTTCAAATCAATTACCCTCCTGAACTCCCTTGCCTTCTGACGGTTGGCTAAGAGCATCCCACACCCTACACGTCTAAGTGAGCTTGCGATATATGTAAGAATGGGGAGGCTTGGCCGGCTGTGGGAGTCTATAGAACACAAATACACTAGCAAAACAAAAGGTAAGTGTAGTTAGGAAAAATAGGATTTTGTTTTATTGTGCCTTACAGTCATCTGGAGGTCAATTTCTGGGAAGAACAGCAGTATCAGAACAGTTATCACGAACCCTGTAAATCAACGACTCAAACAGTAGTACCAAGTTTTATCTAAAAATAAAGCTAATGGAACCAGTTTGAATGGATTCACTCTCCTTGCTGGCTAGTATTTGCAAAGTGTTTCATGATTTACTTAAGATCTCGACCTGTTAACCTAGGACATAAACACTTCACTTCAGTAAAGTGGATGGCTCGTCAGCGGTGGTGGTCTAGATTCAGGCAGGCTAAGCATCAGGATTTTGATGGCAAAGAGTCTTCTTGAATTTTTTTTTTTTTTTTTTTTTGAGAAAGAGAGAGAGAACATGAGCAGGGGAGGGGAAGAGAGAGGGACAGAGAGAATCCAAAGCAGGCTCCGTGCTGTCAGCGCAGTGCCCAATGTGGGGCTCTACCCCACAAACCATGAGACACGACCCAAGCTGAAGTTGAAAGCTCAGCCAACTGAGCCACTCAGGCACCCCCCCACCCCAGTGAGCTACAGTCTTGACCCGGTTCTCGCTCACCCACTGGGTCAGGAAGAGAAAACCCTATGCTCTGCTCCTTCAGGCTCATTTTTGGAATGGGCTGGACTATTTCAATTATTAGTTTGGGTTACCTTTTCATAGTCATGACCCATGAGAGTCATCAAGGAATAAAATAATTCCCTTTAATTCAGAAAAACATGAGCGGGGCGTGGAGACAGATGTGGCTCACTACTATTCCGTCTACACTACTCTCTACAACACCCACTGCCCTGCTACTACTTGTTATTAAGTCAGGCAAATAGTAGCTAGTCAAGCCATCACATCTCCAGCCTAATAACTCACAAGCATACACGCGCTTCAATCCCTTACGCAGTGAAACTACCGTTCAGACGAGTTTCAGCTCCATTGCCCACTGAAGCCAATACAAAGGTCATTTACCTGTTTGTGTTTTTCAGATTACATATAGGAAATGAAAAAAAAATAGATCGGAATATTCTTGCAAAGCTAGAAACACATAAAGCTAGGAAACACGTAATTTGGGGTGAGCAGATTTTTAATTATATAACACATTGCACATTTCCATCTTCTTCTGTCTGTATGAAATGCTTCGGTTCTCAATTCAGCCCGTCTTTGTTCTCCCTCAAAGTACAACAAAATATTTTCCTCTTCTGCGAGGAAGCAATATTTTTCTATAAACTACCTCTAATATATTAGTAATAGTGGTGTGCCACTTCAAACAAATTACAAACTAATGTTAGTGTTCTTACCAATGGCACACCAAATAATAACTCCCTGCAGGCCAATTTGCATACAAAATGTAGCATTTAAAGCCAACTTACAATTAGCACTTTATTACGGAACCCGGTGATTGTAATATACTGCAGACGACTTATACCTGCTATGAGGATTTTCCTTTATGAAAAATTACACTATTAGAATTGTCACTACAACAGACCAACCTGCATTCAATTACCAACCAACTCAAAGACCAAGAGCCATTGTTTATCCTCACGGAGCGAGAAAAGCCAGAGCATTGGACCCCCTCCGACGTGACAGTGGAAAGGAAACAAGATGGATGGCTGAGCGATCTTGTAATTACAAATATCGTGACACCACGCCCCGTGCACACCCCCCAATAAAGCTCCATGCCAAAAGAAGCAAGCATAGAAGAAGGTGGGTAACTGCAATCAAAAAGGGAAAGTCAGAAATACCACTTGCCTTTCAAAGTGCAGGATTTCCTAATGAATCATGCGGGGTATGGTGGGTTTCTTCACAAGAATTTACAAAATTAGATAATAGCGTCACCAGCTCTGCTACATACATTACTGTTTAAAACCTGAAGTCATATAGTGTGAGCATGTGAGTATATGGGGGGAGAGGGCGGGGGTGTGGGTCTCAGTCCTCACCAGGACTGATTTTTTCTCACTGCTCTTCCAAAATGTCTACATCCGGCTTGTGAAAATCTAGTCTACGTTTTAAGTGAAACACTGGTTCTTAGTGGCAACTCCCAAATTCTTCACTCTGAAGAGAACCCGAGTTCTCCCATGGGTGTCTGCCTCTCACGAAAGATGCTCATTGCCTAAAACTGTCTTTCTACCCTTCAGGTTAACTTCAGGTTATTTTCTATGTTCTGCCTCAGTATAAAATATATATATATATATATATATATATATATATATGTAATAAAAATAAACTGAAGTTGAACACATGTACATTTATGGTTTCGTTTATACAATAAAGTAATAGAGCAGCCTGATTTATTAAGATATTCCAAACACCAAGAAAAGCCAGAGATGGTCACATGAACCCACGCACGCATATGTCTGATGTGCACACACACATACAGCCGCACGCACTCGCCTTTCACTTGAATGAGTCTTGAAGACAGCGCACGTGCAAACCCAAATCCCATTTAACAATGATCTCAGAGTCTTTAAGCATCTATTAACAATCAAAGTTCCATTCTTCTCATTCCTCGTTTCAGCTTGCTGTTTTTGTGCACTACGAATGATACAGTCCCCCAATCTTTTACATTCTTCCCTGGCGTAATTTTCCCCCCATCGCAGATATTAGTCAGAGTACAGGACTAAGCGGTGGGGGTGGGGGTGGGGGGAGATACCCTGCATGGCAGGTTCTATAAATACTGGAGCTAAATTCCGTTCTGGGATAAAGCAACAAGAGTTACAGCTGCCATCAGCGACGGAGACGGAGGCTGCGCGCGAGAGAAGACATTCCCTGGTCATATTTTTATAGGGACTAGAAGACTACAAAGTAATTGAAATTATAGCTTCCCGGGAAGCAGGGTTAGCACTGACTTTAAAGTATGTTCGCTGCTTTCCCGCTGGTTTGGGTCATGACCTTAGGCAAGTCATTGAACTGCTTGGTGACTCAACTTCTCAGATGCTAAATTGGCAGAAACCCCCATCTGACATCTCCCTATTGGCAACACAATGAATATTACAGAGGCAGTATGGGTAAAGGCAGGCTGGATTCCAGCGTCAGGAGAATGCCTTTCCCGTCCAATGTTAGCACGCACTCCTTAGGAGGGAGTAGAGAGGTGCCAGTCTGTCTATCATGCCTTAAGAACTAAGGAGCATTTAACTCCTCAGGCTACAAGAAGCACTGGAATGTTTATTAACATAAATCCTGTGTAGCATCGATTGTTAGTATGCCTTCTTGTTCAGCGTGATATTAGCATCTACTCCAACGATCTCAGAGTTGATATCAGTCCACAAGCAAACAGGTCAGCCCTCAGTCGGTGAAATACTATTAAAACCACGAAAATACTATTGAAATGCAAAACATATTTTGATGGAGATCTCCACAAAACATAAATAAATTGGAGCCTTTCATTAAGGAGATTTCTTTTCCTTATTTTCTTGTGCATGCTCCCTCCGATAGAACGAGGAGAAAACGTGTCAGCACCCAGCTCACTATAACGTCTGTTGGTGCTGAGCTAAAAGACTGGTGGCCAAATTACCTTACTCTCCTCCAGGCTTCCTGGTTTCCCTGGAGTCAAATCCTAAGAGGCCCGTGAGACGATGCTCTCCTCACACCCAGGCTACGATTTCTTTTGACATAACTAGAAAAGTAGACAGAGGCTCTGGACAAGATGGAGGGTTTTCGACTGACTATCACAGGCAGTCCTCAAACATACAGTTCTGGTTTGTCATTGAGTGGGTGTTCGTTGTTTGTTTTTGACTGCTTAAGGAACCCCAAGGAACAAACTGCAGGGCAAGTATCTACCATGGGTTATCTTGCTCTAAGAACAATTTGGAGGCAACTGTCAGCGTTATTGTCATGAAGATAAATGCCAGACTAAAAAGTATTGAACAAAACACGGAGTCTCTGGCGTCTAGCACAGTGCCTGGCCCACGTGTGAATGAATAAGCACGCTTGTGAGAAGCCAAGGTCAAGGACGCCATCCATGCCACGTCACCTTTACTGGTAGTGAAGGGGCCTCCCGAAACCTGGGAGAAACTCGACACTTGATGGCTGGTCCACGATGACTTTCTTGAAGTTCCAATTTTGATTTAAGTCATTTCGTGTTTGAGGTAAGTCGGTTCTCTTCCCTAACACCACTCGTCACTGAAAGTCCAATGGAGAGGAGGAGACAGGGTCTCTGTCCTTCAAGTTCTAACCTCTAGTTAGTGCAGAAATCAAGGATGTGACAAGGCATACGTTCAGTAAATGCGCACGTGACACAAAAGGCCATTAACTGTGCCCCGAGGCTAAAAAACTAAGGGCTAAATGAGAGGAGAAGCATCTCTGAGAAAGAGCGGAAGCGTTTAAATATTGCTGACATTTTAAAAAATGACTAACAGTTAAAACATAGATGGATTTAGGGGGCACCTGGGTGGCTCAGTGGATTGAGTGTCCGACTCTTGATTTCGACTCAGATCATGACCTTGTGGCTCGCGAGTTCGAGCCCTGTGTCGGGTTCTGCATTGATGGCATGGAACCTGCATGGGATTCTGTCTCTCCCTCTCTCTCTGTCCCTTTCCCGCTTGCGTGCGCGCTCTCGCTCAAAATAACCTAAAATAAAAAACACAGATGGATTTAACTGGGGAGAATGAGAAATGATAGGCCAGTGAAACAATGCCAACAAATGTACGTAAAGGACATAAAAGGACAGAGGGTTACGTGACCTCCGAGGAAAGAAGAGATGATCTCCCGGGCTATGATGTAATGGGCATGGTGGGATGTGGAACTCCCCTGAAGCTTCTAGTTTGCAAACCCACACTCCAGACTGCTGGGCTGGCCAGAGGGTCACTGTGCATTTCTCTAGCTACCTTTCCATTAAAATTACCTAAGAATGCTTCAGCTGGCCTCTACGTCACATTCATTATGGCTTTGTACTGGGTTTGCAACCAACTAAAACCTGCACATCCTTTTAGCAACTCTTGTGCATCGCAGTCCCACATAGATTTTTGTAAATTATTTTATTTTAACCTGATACAAAGTCTGACACCGCTGTTACATTCTTGTTGTCCTGGGGATTGTTTTAATTTGTCAAAACTTTCTTTCGATCCTGACTTTGTCATCCTCGATAACAGCTACTCCCCAGGCTTTGGGCAAGGACATAATTTACATGTCTAATCACACTGCACATTTTGAAAGATTCAAAGACAGAGCCTTATGGCATGCCACCAGAGACCTTCATCCAAACAGTGTTCCATCTATGATACTTTTACACACTGACCGAATGAGCTTTTCGTCCACGTAACTCTCCAGTTACCGGGTCTTCATTTCTCCAACTTGAACAGCACAAGGTTTCTGAGATACTTTTTGAACAACATTGCTGGAAGTAAAGCTTACCCTCTCACTCCCACCCAATAAGTATTTAAGAGTATGTTCTGTGCAGGACTGGGTTTCTCTTAATAGAAACAAAACTTTTACGGAGTATTTCTGTGTTGTTGATTGGGTCATTTGTTGATCTTTTCAACTAACCTTTGCCCACATTGGTTCTTCCCGGTAAGCCAGAATTTCAGAAGAGCCCATGGCAAGCTGTCGTTGGCATGCACCAACTTACCAGAACCAATTGCACTCATGTCTTTACAACTCTATAGTCACTGATTCTCGTTGGTAGGCTAGACAGGCTGGCAAGGATATTTACCCTACTAATCAGCCTGTGTGCTATATATTGGGGATTGCGGTCCCTGAGAAAACTTGGTTAAACATTTACAAACACAAAACCGAGAATTGTTCTAATCATCCTCCAGGATTTTGAGCTTTGGGTGGCTCGGATGCACATAAACACAAGTTTTGGATTTAAAAAAAAGGGGGGGATCCTGTGAATACATGATGCATTTGAGGTGATCTCGGGACATCTTTCAGATGTTGGGCTCACAGGTGGGAATAAAGGAGTGAAGCATGGGGAAAACAGGGAAAAGCCAGAGACACCATTTGGGAGCCATCAGTATGTTGGTATCAGTGCAGTCTCAGATGGGCTGAGACTTACGGGAGGGTGTGCACAACAGAGAGAACACTCGTCAGCATCTTGTGAAGCACCTGTTATCGCAGAGCACACAGAATACATGCAGGCTTGCTTTAGAGGAGAGAGAGAGAAGCCCAAGATGCAAGAGCGCCAATATAAAGCCACTGGTGCATAGATTAAGCACCAGCAGAGGACAAGAGAAGCTGGTCTCAGTGCTGGGCATCGGGCCTGGAAACCACTCTAATGCGCCTTTAATCCTTGATGGATCCGAGGGCGCAACCTTATTTTCTAGAATGAAAGGGACTCTTCAAGCAGAATGATGATGTAAAGCATTGTTGCAATTTCAGCCTGAAGAACGCATTTATATCAACACGGAATCCAGTCTAATTATCTTTCATCACTTCAGAATCTATTTTAATGTTCTCTAACGTTGGGAATCTGAAAACAGGTTTTGTTCTTCCCTTCACCCACCTTGGCGCAGCCCTGGTTCATTAATCATCACTCATAAACTTGGTGTTTTCTTTTCGATGTAGACCCATTGGAAGAAAAGGAAGGATAATTAACAATCCTTCCCAATAATGCTTTGCCAGCATTATTGAAATCCCTCTAAAGTGCTACATTGTTCAAATGAGTCAGCTCCACCTTTTGGAATTATAGATGCTCTTGATGGGATTTGTTGAGTGAGATTTGTAAATCTCAAGAAAAATTTTACAGTAGTGACAAGTATAAAATATAACGATCTAAAAAAATAGTAACTTGGAACACACGTACTGCTTCCTGTTTTCCAGATATTTATACCTTTTCACCCAAAGCTGTAAATCTTGGGCTAATGAATGAGGATAAAGATCTACTCCAACTGATTTCTGCAGTTTTCATAGCTCTCCAATACCCCCATTCTGGATTATTGATGTCACAGGAAGTTCCAAGAAGTATATTAGAAGCGCGTTTTTTTCTCCTTCTGTGTTTACGTTATTTCCCAAGCTTTCTACGGTGCACATCAGATTTATAATTTTTTTAAATTAATCTTAAAAGGGAGAGTACTCTTTTTGGTATAGGCTGGAATTTTCATTCATAACCACATTTATATAGGTTTGCTTTTTTTGTCAAAAATACAGCTAAGAGGAATATTTACATATAAATCCCATTAAGAAACGGCGTTTACTCCCCAAAGGACTTGGAAGAGATTTTAAAGTAAGAAATTGTCATTGCATAGGAATTGTTGACAATTTTAAGAGAATAGTTAAGTGCAGTATGAATTGGCATAAATACAAACTTTTCATAAATAGAAAGGTCTTCATCAAGACTAGGATAAACCATAGAGCCCCTAAAAACTTGGAGGATCCCCCTATAAGTGTGGACACATAGCCCAAAGTCTCCATTTACGTTGCCATCTATGAACAATTTAGAAAGAGCTTTAAATTACTGTCAATTTGTGTGCAAGTGTGTAAGTTTGGTCTGAATTATATTTAATGTGTGGAACAAGATTATTTTTCTCTTCTATGATTGATCTCTTCTTTTGCTTGGTTCAAAATATATTACTCATTTCTGCCAAAAAACCATTCTTCCAGCAACAGATGTTATGTCATAAAGAGACTTATGCATGTTGGTATAAATAACAAAGGTGTTAGCTGGAATTAAAGGGAGACATTTCCTGTTTATATATATATATATATATATATATATATATATATCCGCAATGATTACTGAGTGAGGGTAAAAATCTACTATAAATAAATTTTACATAAACAACATGTTTAAGGAACATTGGAAAGACTGACTGAGAAAGAAAATGTACCTTCAAATTAATGACTGTTTTGTTCACCCCATATAGAGTTTACATGACTGTTATACACATACAGATTCTAAGATATTCATTAATCATCAGCTTTGGATTAAATCCCCATTTGAAGAGAGCACATGTGCTTCTGGATGTGATTTTTATGAACACCAAGATGCCTTTAACCCATACCCCATGTTTTGAAATCTAGTATTGCTTCCAAAAGCTGCTCTTGGAAAGAAATCCCAAATGGAAATTGTCTTGCCTTCTCCCCCTGGTCAGCTACTCGGGACAAGCTCTGGTCACCCTGATGACACCAGATCACCGTGTCTCATGCAGTGAGGTATTCCCTGCTCACTCAAGCAGCTGCGGGCAGCTCAGCCTTTCCAACAGCTGTGGGACCTCTGGCTCTAGAAGAATGATGCTCCTATCAATCCAGGATTCTGGAAAAAGCATAGAAGAACACTCTTGCTCATTCCTTACAGGTCCCCTTTCCAGGGTCTGCCCCCCCACCAGCTCTTGGGGTGGGGGGTAGCATAGGCAGGTACAGCAGTTTAAAAACAAAACCAATCTGTGAGCTCTACAAATAGTACAGTTCAAATCCAATCTCTTCCACACAGATGTGGGACCTTGAACAAGTCACCCTGCTTGTTTGTGCTTCACTTTCTCCTCTAATAAATTAGGAATGATAATACCTGCCCCACAAGGTAGTGTGGAGTCCTTCATGCATGAAAACTATAAAGGACTTGGAAAAGTGTCCAGTACAAAGTATTTAAGGCAAAAAATAAAAGTGAGACTCCATTGAGCCAACAGTGTGTTCATGTATGTTCCTTAGTTTCCTAGACACATAAGGATAGGTAAGAAATCTGAGGCCAAAGAGGTTAACGAGATGGTCAGACAAAAGTTAACCGTCTACATGGAGAGTTTTCCACAGCCCTCGTTCAATAAAACATAATGTTAAGAACAACTCCCAAGCTACTAGTTAAAATATCCACCAGGGTCACTGTATGCCCTTCTACCTTACTCCAAAATGGATTTGGGAGGCTGATAAAAAGCACAAACAAAAGTAAATAAAGAGGGAAATGTTGGCCATCTTTCAGAACTAAATGACCATAGGTCAGGGATTCTCACTATCGTGCAGGTCACAGACGACTGACGATTCTGACAATCTTGTGATCTTACCTTCAGAAACATGCACATGTCAAAATCTTTCACAAGTGTTCAAATGTCTCACTGACGCTGAAACCCATCCTAGGAGTTCAGGACCAGTCTGGTCTATTAACTCCTTTCAAGTCCTATCTAATTACCAAGAAACAGAAGAGAAACTATTAAAGAGAAATACCATTAATGGGATTTTTCACTGTGGGAGTAATGTAACTGCTCTCAAACTGGGCTACTCTAAGCAAGCACGGGTAAGGCAGGCATTCGTTAACAATTAGAACAAAGGAGAAAATTGATACTTCGCCGGTTGTACAGCCATCCGTTCTGAGCAAAGTTAAGAGGCGTGCACGTGGATAGGAGGGTATACATGAGTATCTATTGATCCACACGTATATATCTGATTCAGAAAAGAGCATAACTGGAGGAAGTCTTAAACCTATGTTATATATGAAACAGGTAAAGCAATTAAAAATTGTATTCTTGGAGAGAAGATGGAGGAGGTAAAGGGCATTAAAAAAAAACAACAACAAAGTAACAAATGTGAACGAGGGATCACATTTCTTCTCCTTTCTCCCTGATTGTTTAAACCAACAGGTAAAGGCAGAGGGTGAGAGCATCCAGTGGAAAGATGTCACTGTTGTGGCAGAAAAGAGAGCTGTGCCCGGAGAAGAGCTCTCTGGAATTAGAGGAGTCTGCTCCAAAGCCAGATACTCAACTGTTGGACGTTTATAGACAAAGTCAGGGAAACTTAGTGTATCACCATTCGGGCCCCCAGCCGGTCTGTGTGACACCCAAAGACCATATGTCTTGCTCCTCTCCAATCTCTGTAACCAACACAGTGCCCAGTGAACAAGAAATGTACTGTGCCTTCTTGAAAGAATAAAAATTGGCTAGACGGCTAGATGGATGGAGTTTATGGTGATAATAAGGTAATAAAATATACACCATTGCTCATATTTAAGTCCTATTATTTACCAGGAATATCATACGTAAGACACACCATTAGTAAAAATGATTACACAGAAGACAATATGTTGTCTGAGAAAATGGTTTTTGAGGAACAGGGTCAAGTAGGCTTCTCTTTGTGTACGTTATAAAATTCTCTCATGTTTTTGTATTGTACAATTATAGGCTTGCCTTTAGACCAGGATATGCTTGATTTTACTTGTGGAAGTACTTAAGTGCATTAAGGCCCTCTGGAAAGTGTGTGTGTGTGTGTGTGTGTGTGTGTGTGTGTGTGTGTGTGTGTGTGTGTATACACACTGTATATGTATCTATAGATTATCTATGTGGTATCCATCATTGATCTACACATATAGAGAATACAGATACAATCTATAGAGATCCACAGATCTATAGAGAACGAACACGCACGCTTAATGTGAATTTATCATTGATGAAACCCTGAAATAAAGGCAAGCCGATAATCGCTTTGATAGAACAGTGTTATATTGCTTTATATACGCACCTTCCAATATGCATAAAGCAGCAGCAAAAACAAAATTGTGTTGTCAGTTCAGAAGTGGTTCAGATATTCCTGTATTATTGTGTTTCTGAGAAACAAATTTCAGATACTTTATAATATATTGATATTCCCAGACTGTCCATCTCAGGAAAGTTAAGGACATCTTAGCTTGTGTCTGGAAGGCTAGAGTTAATGAAAATAGTGAAATGCAATTCCACTGGCTTAATTTCACTCATCTCGTGAAACCGTGAAAGAGCGAAAGCTATCCCCACTCTCAGAGTAGGAGAGAACAGACCAGCTGCCCCACTCCACATTCCCATGTTGAAATCCTAACCCCTAAGGTGACAATGTATTTGGCGTGGGGCCTTCCAGAGGTGACTGGGTCATGGGGGTGGAACCCTTATAAATGGCATCAGTGCCTTTATTGAAGAGACCTCAGAGAGCTCTCTCACCCCCTCCCTACTTCCCCCATGCAGAGACACAGAGAGAAGACAGCTGTCTAAAAACCAAGAAGTGGGTCCTCACCAGACACTGAATCTATAGACACCTTTTTCTTGGACTTCCAGCCTCCAGAGCCGTGAGAAACGAAGGTCTGTGGTCCACAAGCCACCCAGTCTATGGTGTTCTGCTGTAGGAGTCTCAACACACTGAGACCTGTCTACAGAAGACACAACGAGGAAGGCTTCCTCTGGTGACTGTTTCTGGGGACATAGGTGGGCAGCTCACTGGGGATGGCTCCAGTGGTAGCATCCTCACGTGCTATTTTCGTCCTGCTTTTTCTGTGTTTTCCCCCTCTGAAGTTTACTTTCAAAAGTAGAAAAATAAACATCTGCTCTTTACTTTTAAATCGAAGACTATTTTTGAAAAAAAATCCAAAAATTTAAGATATTGGTGGCAAAGACTGCCCTGGACATTCAATTCTGCGTGCAAACACTGCTATTTAAAATGCCTAAACACACCCCTGAGACAGGTAAAGGCCCATGTTAAGAAAGGTGTTTCTACAGGATTATGGTTCCAGAAGTTGTCAAGATGGATTTCACGGTCTCTTCATAGTCATAATGTTCAACACGTATGACAAGGCTACTGACTATTCAGACAGACTCCTGATGAATCAGCATGAACCTAAGCTATAAATGCCCCATGGAACTACATGATGCAAACCAATGCACCACTGGCTGTTCCTAGCTCATTGCTGGATCAGCCAGTTCTCAGCTCTGCTGCACATTCAACTCACATGGGGACTTGGGGACATAATGTGCCCACGTAGGCTCATCCGTTGTAACAAACGTCCCATTCCGGTGCAGGGGATGTTGATAGTTGATGAGGCTATGCTTGTATAGGGGTAAGGGATGAATGAGAACTCTGTACTTTCTGCTCAATTTTTCTATGAACCTAAAGCAGCTCTTAAAATATTAGGGAAAAAAATGACGGATGTCTGATTCCCATCTGCATTATGATTTAATATTGGTTATGACATGGTGTGGGATTTGAGAGTGCCCAAGTGATTCTAAAATGCAGCAAAATTTGGGAACTCTATGCTGGCTGCTTGGTGTTTAAGTCACTAAACTTCTCAACTTCAGGGAGATTCCAGGGATCAGAATGCTTAACTGATTTCATGATTTAAAGAACATGAGCATTGACCTAAATATGTGAATTTGTAGCAATATTCAAATACCACCTTCCAATTTTAAGGTGGTACACTCCTGAAGTATGAGCTTATTTCAGATTCTTAAGCATCAATTGATTTCATCACTAAGTAAACCCTCAGTCCCTCTCCTCTCTCTGTTCTACTTTCTGTTCTCACAAAGTTCATAAAAATGGAACGTTTCTTTTATAAGTGTCTTATCACTCAGTGTGTTCAGTTAAGGGTCTGGTGCAGAAAGTTTCTTCATTGGTTGAGATACTGAACTTTTAAGCTTCCTAAAAATGCTCCAAATGTAAGACAGACTTTTATTTTTTCCTTACTAACACCTGAAGTTTAAAAATTAAAACTGGCAAACCAGAAAGTAAAAATAAGACATTGATAAAAAGCAAATGAAAAGTTTTAAGTGTGCTACATGACACAGAAATCTACGGATGAGTACAGTTAGGAGAATGCATGGAGTTGAAGGAAATATAGGTAAAAATTGGAGGAATTCTTGTCTTTTAAGAAAAATAGACATAATGACTTCCATGGTGGGGTGGTTTACCAAAGTAGAATTTGGTAGATCTATACTCCATTGATACATCACCTAAAAATAGCAA
The DNA here is from genome assembly GCF_024362965.1 of Panthera pardus. Lineage (NCBI taxonomy): Eukaryota > Metazoa > Chordata > Mammalia > Carnivora > Felidae > Panthera > Panthera pardus. The sequence continues at coordinate 15,116,908 of NW_026526654.1, read as the reverse complement.
ATGTCATCAAGACTAAAATATTGTAGAATGGAGAATTGCTTCTCAAAGAGGTATTCAAAACCTCACACTGTCTACTGTGATCAGACTCAGCAGATGCCCAATAAATATTTGCTGAAGATTTAAGGATTATAACATGATGACTTCAGATAGAACAATGTTAAATATTAGCAGAAAATAAAGTGAATCTACCTAATAGTATTTTTTTTCCTGATCCTGACGATACAGGGCAGGAAATTTCCATTTAAAATAGCAGTGTTTGGGGTGCCTGGCTGGCGCATTCAGTAGAGCATACGACTCTTGATTTCGGGGTTATAAGTTCAAGCCCCACAATGGGTGTAGAGATTACTTAAAAATAAAACCTTTAAAAACAATTACCTAGAGTGAGAGTTTGTTTCTATGGTCATTTTTGGAGGTTTCATTCATTTACAGTTTTTATCCTCAAAGCGTGTTGTACGTGGACACCACAGATAAGAAACGAATAACGGGTGATCTGAGTACAATACAAAACTGTCAAAAGGTTCAGCATGAATAGTTGAAATGGGGATTGTTTCACAGGCCTCAGGGGTTGGGATGGTTAATCCACAACGCTGGCCAATTCAACGTTCAATAACGCACGATAAATGAACCAATATTCTTCCCATATTAATATTCCCACTTGTGCATTATTAATAGAGAGTCTAAATGTGAGGTACAGAAAAGTTCAAGGATGCTGGCATGTTACATTGGATGTGAAATAGCCCAACCACAATTTCCAAACATGGTGTATCATCGTCTCTAGTTTATGAGCTATTCTCTGCCCCCACAGCCCCTATCCTGCTTTACTTGGTTGTTATGAATACTCTTCCTTTTTGCTTCCCCTTCCTTCACATTTGTGCGTAGTCCCTCCCCTGCATGCCTACACCCACCATTTGTAACTTAGAGATAAATATCAAGAACTGTGGCATCTAGACTTTTCATGTCCTCCCACGTACAAGGAAGTGGTCAATGGAATTGACTAATATCTGTACTTTCATGGACCTTTGCAATCCTGAAAGAATGCATTAAAAAACAAATTCAGAGCAGTTCTATGATTGCTGAGGATGAAAGAAACATTTAATTTAGCAGAAAGCGATACTTCTCATTATTCTGATTCTTGGCTCTTATGGATCATACTTCAGAGAAAAAGAAGCCATACTTCGGTCGAGTAGGTGTTGTTCTATTCTCCCAAGTTGCCCTCAGTGTTCATTCATTTTCTACAAGCAATGCCACCTCATTGTTCTTTCTATCCTTGTAAATGTGATAAAGCCAAAGTGAAACATTTTTTTAGACAAGATTTGGCAAACTAAGCACACTATGGCCTGGAGACCAAAACGGGCACCTGTCTCTGTATGGCCCACAAGCTAAGGATGTCTTCCACAGATGAACATTTGCGACTGATTTGATGAAGGAATATGAACTCAAGCTAATTAAAAAAAAAAAAAAAAGAATTCTCGTAAGCACATCTGTGTTATGTTATATTCGAATTTAATGTATTTTGAATTTAATAAGAAATCTGTACAATCATGTTTCCTTCCATGGTATTTAAGTGCTTACATCATATCCTTAATTTTATCCTTGGTCAACAATGCCTAAACTGTGTCCCATCTGACCCATTACAGGAAGAGTTTGAGGACCCATGATTTAGATCGCCAGTATTTTTTTTTCAAAAGGACAGACTACTATTCCAACAGATCAAGCTTGACAAAGTAGATGGAGAAAACGGTTGCTCCCGGCAGCTGCCCCCCTGAAAATCCACATCAGTCCTTTCTCCTTCTTCTCTCCTTCCAAACAGAATCTCAGGCTGGTGTCGTGCTACAGCCTGCCACATCTCAGGTAATAAATCTACTTGTTTTGGTCACAGTAACTCCCCTTAATTAAAATCTCTCCTCCCTTAGAATTGTCCAGATTTCAAACTCCACCTAGGTGGGTGCTCATTTGCCCTCCCCTCGCCAGGCCGGAATCAGGGTATGGTCACCCTCCCCTAGCCCACCCCCCAATTGCTGGCTGGTTCCCAACCCTGCAGGGTGGGCGGGCCTGCGGGTGGGAAGAAAAAGGGAGGGGAAGCCTCTATTTAATGAGCCTTGGCGAAAGGTAGCATAGCTTCCACGGACCCTGGCAGATGTTAACTTTCTTAAAGGCATGGTGTTAGAATCTGGTGATCTTGACTTTCAGTCTGGAGACATTCCTCCGACCTTTTCTTGCCCCATTTGGCTTTAGGAGAAGGAAAAGGGCGATTGATAAAGACTGCTGACCCATTAAGAATTTGATGACTGGTGCTTCACTGGTCATAATTCGTCACAGATAGAAGTCTCAAACTCTGCATCCATGCAGGTGAGGGCCCCCCCACACTCCCCCCCTCATTGCTTGAAGATATTTGAGCAGCATCTTCTAAATTTAAATTTTTTTTTAATGTTTATTTCCTTTTGAGAGACTTTGTGAGCAGGGGATGGGCAAAGAGAGAGAGGGGGATAGAAGATCCAAACCAGGCTCCCAGATGACAGCAGCGAACCCTATGGCGGGGGGGTTGTCAAACCCATGAACAATGAGACCATGACCTGAGCTAAAGTTGGACACTCAACCAGCTGAGCCACCCAGGTGTGGCTTCTAAATTTTAACACTTCTAAATTTAGAAGAGAGAGATGGGAGAATGAGAGATTGGGATACATAATTCTTGATAGAATCATGGGGGAATGATGAAAAATGCAATTGATCTTATTATTTCCCAGTACAATGATTGGGTAATGAGCACCCAGATCCGCTATTCCAACATTTACACACAAAACAACTCTGCCAACTTGTTTATCCAACTCAGTTTCACAAATGCAATTCTAAATGGCTTCAGATTAGCTGCTCTGTCCTCTTAGCAGTGACAAATTATGCAGTGTTCCTATGAGCTACAGGCATTCTGTAATACCTCCAAGCAAGTTCTTATAATGTTATTTTTAGGTCATCACTGAATCAGTTTCTTATTTTTGTTCCACCACTTGGAGAATTCTAATCTTTATTGTTACAAAAAAAGAAAGCCTTGCTGATTTCCTGGTAAATTTCCTCAAAGGTATCTCCCTAGGTTATGTTCTACAGAGAATTACTATGTATATTTTTTAATTTTATACATATATTTTAGTTAAAACTATAACTTGAAAAAGGGAGCTGAAATAAAGAAAAAAAGTAATTATTTTCCCAAAGAAGTGAGTCATTTAAAGAGGAAGAAGTTAACTGTACTGATTTGAGTTCTTAACTATGCTTGTGGCTGAATATTTCCATTCTAGCCTGCATAGCATGGGTAAAGAATAATCTTAAAACTTTCCTTAATCAATTCCTCTTCTTTCCATTCATGATCATGTACTTCCATGTTTCGAGAAGAGGGAGGGAGGAAACCTACAACAGGTAGACTCTCCTGTACCAGAGAGGCTGTCATAGCCAACGGAACCACAAGGAAACCTAACTGCTCTACGGAAAACCCAACTTTGAAGAGAAACCACTCAGATCACAAGAAGCAAGCGAATGTAACCTTTCCCCCACTGTTTTGCATGAACATCTAAATGTCCAGCTTGAATATCCACCTCTCATTATTATGGGTAGTCAGTGCCACTGATAGGATTAGAGTTTGCTGGATAGCATTGTGAGAGAAATCAAATATAAGGGATTAAGTGAATGAAGTGTGGACATGTAACGAGTATATCTGGAGAACAGGTATTACTCAAGGCCTATCATCTTTAAAGCACTGGCTTTATCCCACTACACTTCTGTACCACCTTACAACACGGACCGCTATGTAGAGTCTGGATTGGACAACTCTAGAAGATAAGGTTGCGTAAGCAAGGGGGGAATATAATGATGGAAGAGTTTGCACTTGACATGGTGAACTTTCAGATTCTCCCTAGATTCTTGGAAGGGGGTTACGTCTAGAGCATCTATTCTCAGAAGTGAGCAAAGAAACTGAATTTTCAAATTCAGAAAGTAGAAATTGGCTCCCAGAATTAAATAGGTCTTTTCCTCAGAAAATATAGTATCATATTGCTTCTTTAAAAATGACATTAAAAAACAAAACAAAATGGGAAAATGAAGTATTGTAATCCCCCTAATTCTTAGCCCTGAGAGGAAAGAGTTGTTCATCGACTCTACAAAAAGACTCAGCCTTGTGATATTTTTTTTGTGTGTGTGCCACAAAACGGTCAGGAGAGTGAGTTATGAATAAGAACCGGTGAGATATTCATTAGACACTGAAGATTTCTTCCTTTTGATATATATCCTCAGTCCCATAAAAGGTATTCATTCTCAAGCATTGCTAGAGGGAATGCAAAAATGGTACAATACCTACCCATGGAGAAAGATCTAGAATTATGAACACACTTACCCATTGATTCAATTGTCACACTTTTAAACTCTCTCCTATAGTTACAGTTGCAGGTAAAATTCAGAACATACAGGTCTAGCAACAAGGAATTTGCTACATAAGCTATGGTAAAGCCACACAATATAATTCAGCTTTGTGAAAACGAGGGTATACTTCTCCTTCCAGCCATGATGAAATACAAATGGGATTTACTCTACCATCTAAAACAAAAATGAAAATATATAGAACAGTCAGCAAGACAGTGGCTATCAGTTCATAAAGAATAATGATCTCTGAGAGTCAGGAAACGAGTAAGTTCGACAATTGCTTTAGCTTATTGGCTTGATCAGCACATGCAGGTCCGGAAACTGCCTGAGAGGGAGGAAAGAGCCACAGGAGGGGATTATTAACAACAGTGCCCAGCACAGACATAAGTCCACGAATTATGCCTGTTCCCACCATCAGACTGGTAAACCTCAAGATTTACAAGCATTGAGGAAAATACACAGACGGGCATTGTCTCGGCAATGGAGAAAACTTAGCCTCAAACTAAGCATTGTTCTGGACTTAAATATTAAAAGCCATATTCATCACCCACTAAGATCAAATTTACAATGTCTGGCATCCAAACAAATTACCATGAAAGAGACAGGAAAAATGACTTATGGTAAAAATCAATTAAAATGTTCTAAAATTGATATTGGTGTCAGAATTGCCAGAGAAGGACATTAAAAGAGATTACAAATATATTCCATATATTTAAAAATGAAGTAGAGACATGGGAAGCATTTTTTTTTTATGATCCAGCTCAAACTTCTAGAGAATGCCTGAGATTAAAAAATAAAAAATAGCCAAAACACTGGATATTAATAGCTGATTGGATATTGCACAGAAAAAGATTTGTGAACTTAAATATACAGCAATAAAAACTATCCAAAATGAAAACAGATAAAAGGGAATCCAAAAACAACAGAGCATCAAGGGTCTGTGGCACAACTTCAAGTGCTTTAATATGTGTATTTGTAGTCCCTATAGGAGACAAGATTGGGAGAGGTCAAAGACACAAAAAAAAAAAAAAAAGTTTGAACAAATAATGGCCGTAACATTCCTAAATTTGATGAAAATTATCAACCTGCATATCCAAGAAATCCAACAAACCCTAAACAGAGAAACACGGAGAAAACCTCACTAAGACCCATCATAATCAAATCCTAAATGTCTATGTAGACAATAAAAAAAACTTCAAAATACATAAAGCAGAAACTCCTGGAAGTATAATAAATTCCCAATTACAGTGAGAGATTCTAATATCTTCTTAACGAATGAAACAAAGATACGTAAAGGACAGCAAATATTTATAGAATGTTATCCATTAACTTGATCTAATTGACATGCATAGAACACTCCTCCCAACAGAATACATATTCTTTTAAAGTGTCCACAGAATAGTTACCAAGATAGATCACTTTCTGGGCTATAAAACATGTCTAAACGTACCTTAAAAGATTTCAGTTTGGGGAATAGTTTCTGAGAACAATGGAATTACATTAAAAAAAAATAGATGTTTGGAGAATCTCATAAATAACCCATGAATCAAAGATACCAAAATCAAAATTAGCAAATCCTTCAAACCGAAGGAGAATGAAGACACAGCAGAAGAAAACATCTCAAATCTGTGAGTTGCCACAAAGTTACTTAGGGAAGTAACAAAGAAATTTTTTAAGGAAAGGAGGACAGTACAAATCAAGAATCTAAGCATTCATCTTCAAAACTAGAAGAGCAAAACAAAAAAGCTTGAAGCGGTGGATATAAAGGTCAAAGTGGAACTCAGTGAAATAGAAAACAAAACGAATAAATCAATTAAAACTATAAGCTATTTCTTGGAGAAAAATCAAGTTGATGTACCACTATCCCAACGGATCAGAAACTAAGACACAAAACACCAATAATCATATGGAAGATAAAAGATATCCCTATAGCTTCTATATATATTAATATGGTAAGGGAATATTATGTATAAATTTATGCTAGTAAATTCAACAAACTGGATGGAATAAACAAATTCCTTGAAAACGACCAAGGCGTGCGTATGCACAAGCATCTGACTCTTGATTTTGGCTCAGGTCATGATCTCATGGTTTGTAGGATCAAGCCCTGCTTGGGATTTTCTCTCTCCCTCTCTCTGTCCCTCACCTGCTCACAGTCTGTCTCTGTCTCTGTCTCTCTCTCTCTCTCCCTCCCTCCCTCCCTCAAAATAAAGATATAAACATTTTAAAAAGAGAAATTACATGTGTAATTAAATGTTTGTTCCCAAAGAAAATTCCAGACCCAGGTAATGAACTCTACCAAAGGCTTAAGGAAATAATTTTACTTTTATAGAAAATGTTCCAGGAAATTGAAGAGGGAATTAATACTTCCCAAATAATTCTTTGAATCTAGAATTACCACAATAGCAAAAAGATAAAGGCATTGCAAGATAACAATGGACCAATATACCTCATGAGCATAGATGGCTAAATTCTAAACAAAATTTTAATCCAAGATGTTTAAAACAATACTGCATCTTGACTCTGTTTGAATTCTAAGGTAGTCCCTAAGAGTCCCATCCCGAGGTATAATGCCCTGTATGATCTTCTCTCCTGAAGTCTGGGTAAGATCTGTGGATAGGACAGGATGGTAGTTTGTTAAATAGGGAAGTGTGCACCACTGGAATGTAGCCATTTAACTCCCAGCTATTAAGAAAAATGGGCGTATTCATCCATTTAAGAAATGTACGCTATGTTCTAGTGTAATAGTGAAAAACTGGGAGCAATCCTAATGTCCTTCAGCAGGAGAATGGATAGACAACTTGTGGTATGTCCATACCAATGCTATACGACACGTTAATAAAAATACTCAATATGGATGAACCCGAAAAACATTATGCTAAGTGAGAGAAGCCAGTCACGGGAGACCACATGTGGTACGATTCTGTTTGTATGAAATGCCCAGGACAGGCAAATCCGTAGAGACAGAGATAAGATTTGTAGTTGCCAAACGGGTGGGGCAGGGGAGTGGACAGTAACTGATAATGAGGGAGTGGTTTCTTTTTGGAGGTGATAAAAATGGTCTAAAGTGAAATTGTGGTGTTAATCGTCATATTCGCAAGTGTGCGAAAACCACTAAACCTTATACGTCACAACCCACACTCTATCCCTCTCACCGTTTGATCTCAAAGATGTTAATATCGCTTCCATGAATTTTCATTGAAATCTACAAAACTGTTCGGAAGCCTTGCTTACATTATTCCTTATTTGTATTTTTTGGTAGCCACCCATTAAGCAAGATGGATAGTATAGGTCCTACGGTACAGACGCAAAGAAATAATGCATTACGGTTTCCAGATCTACCAGCACACAAGTCTGGAATAGCACCATCTGGAAACTTAAACTGATATCCTTCAACCTATGCAGGGTCATAGGTAACTCCATCCACACTCAAATGTGTAGATTCCCATGCGTCCCACTAGTGCTTCAATGCCGCACTGACTTGAGATGGACTTTTCCACAAACTGACCCAACCAGCTGATGGACGAGAAATTCTTCCTATACTGACTCCTGCTGACAGGTATAAAATAATCAAACGTCAACTGAGGCTGGGAGCACAGGGAGGTCATCCAAAGGTCCGTTTAAGTATATTTTAATTGATTAACTAATGAGACAAGCTTAATATCATCTGCTCTATCAATTAAACGTCCCCTTTCCCCCTTTCCTAGACTGCACTATGGAACCGAAAAGCTGAAACCTTAAATCCAGATGGGTGGTCTGGAGACGGGACCAGCTGTGCCGAGAAAATGACAGGACGAAAAGAAACAAAGTCCAAGGTAAGATAAGCTTGGGATGGCAAAAGTTAAAGAATTAGGTCAATAAAATGTCAGCATTTCAGTACAGAAAAAGTACAAATTAGGAGCTTAGAAATAACCTCACTTGATTAAATTAGAAGGACCACACACAGCAAGTAAAAAATAAACCCAGATCTAATTATTGTTCTTTCAAATTATTTGGAGAATCATTATAATTGGAAACAAAAATTCCACGCTGACGGAGGTGACATGATTCCTCAGGAGCTGCCGCCTGAACACAAAACCACAGAGTTAAACAGAGCTTCCATTTGTCATCACCCTCAAAGACCAGTAGGGAGGTAGAAGCTCAGGACTTGAGAGAATTTAAAAACAAAGCAAGAGAGAAGGGAGTAATGGAGCCGGTCGCTTTACCTGGAGTGAATAGAGAATAACAAGCAGGCTATTTGCCCCAAAGCTACGTGCAGATTAGCCATCCACAAACACTCTGAGTTTTCTACCCATTTTATGCTTAATGTAGGCACCTGGTATGAAACTGTGACGTTTTCCGGTTTAAAGTAGGAGAGAAAGCATTCCGACTGTCTCAAAATACCTGGATTATGCCTAGTTCCGAATCAGCTCCCGCTGCTTTCTTTACACAAATATTAGAATCAAGAAATCTATTTATGTAGAGGGAAGAAGAAAGAAGAAGTTTAGAACTTCCTTCTCGGATATAAACAAAAAGAAAATCCTTCTCCCTGGCTTACGGAGCCAAGGGGGACAATACACGGATTGTCCTGTTTGGAAAAAAAAAAAAAGTGACTAATGTTCCCAAACTTGAGAAAAGCTACAAGAGTAAGCTCCCATGGGTTCACTGTTGTCTACACGTGAACCTTGACCAAGGGCTTGCTCTGGCCCTGGTGGCCAGTTTCAAGGAAAAACGTATTTAGAACGACACTATCTATGTTATAATGAAGGCACCACCGAGCCCAAAGCTAATATGTTTGTAAATGTTGCAATTATTTCCCAGACACACGCTCCCACTCTAAACGATGCCACTAATTCAGCTGCCACACGTGATACGCAGTTGAAGACCACTGTCAAACAGTATGTCAGTATCCCTCAGAAATAAAAGATCTTACTAGAAGAAACCGAGCAAGTGAATCCTTCCCGTGGGCGTATGAGGGTCAGATTGGCAAGCCATCCTATCCCTTCTGCAGCCACTTCCGATTTCCTGGTCTTGCCCTGGTCCTTCCGTCCCTCGTCCCCAGGCCATACTCCCTATAACCCCACCCCGCCCTTGTCCCCGTTTCTCAGGTTATTCCACGGTGGCCCAGAGCGAGGTCTGCCGCAGGACAGATGGCAACGAGAGAAGCCCTTCCCCTCCTCCTCCCCAGACCCTCCCTGTGTCTCATCCATGTCCACCTCAGCCTACAAATTCCTTAGGAAATAGAGGGTCAAGAACTGTGAACGGCCTGAGCTTTTACCCTGCTTTTAAACTGTCAAGTTAGTCTGTGACAGTCTCATGGATACTAGGAAAAGACACGGGATTCCTGGGTCAGGGAAGGACAGCCTGGTATTTATAGCAAGTGCTGTATGTAGCCAGAGGACCACAGTTGATGCTGGTTCCCCAAGCCCAGCACCCACAGGACGTGTCAGAGCGGCCAGGTGAACATTACCTGGAATCCCGTGCTCCTCATAGGGCATTACAGACAGATAGCAGTAACTCCATATACAATTTGATTTCTTGCTTTTTTCGGTTTTCTAAGCAGTTGATTTCTCGACACATTATTATTGCGGTCCTAAAGAATTCCGAAGGTTGAAAATTATGCTGGTAGGACTAAATAAAGAAAAATAAAGGGGCTAAACGGCCGGCAGGTGACTTTGCAAGGATATACAGGCAGTGTTCCCAAGACCGTGTCTTTCTGAGGAAGGAATCCTCATATTGTCAAATTCAACCTGGAACAGGTTGCTCCCTCCCCTTTGCTACCTCTCCAGTCATGGGAAGGACAGAGGCAGCCACCCAGGGGTTATTAGTCTGAACATCTCGGGGGCAAGCAATTTACTTGAAAATAACGTTGAAGAGGAGTCTTTGGCAAAGGACTGAACTCACGGAATGAGAACATTTTTGAAATTATTACAGACTGCCTTGATACTCAGAGTGGGCAGTCTTGAATGATGGATGGGAGATAATCCAAGGGGGAGAGCTAGCTCTGAGCCACAATTGGCAAAAGGGCTCAGAAAGCCCTGAGGAGGACAGGCGGGCTCAGCCACATTGGCCACAGTGGCACTCAGCCGACTACATGGTTATGCTTGAGGACGTAGGTCCCGAAGTGTGCAGAGTTTCAATTCCGTGGGAGGGGTCGACCATCTACTCGTCTTTTCGTTGTTTTCCTCGAGTCCCAAGTTATACAAAACTTTTGCATGTTAAAAATAGCTCCTTGGAACAAATGCACCACACCTAACAAAATCACACCTAATTCTCCTGAAGAAGGTCAACTTAGCAAAGGCCTTTCCTCTCGGAACATGCCACGCTTCATATCTGCACCGAGCGAGAGAATACATTTATTTAGCACAGTCACAACCTAAATATTTCCTTGGGGAGAGAAGTCTTAGGGTGGAGAATTTTTTTTAATGTTTATTTTGAGAGAGAGGGAGGGAGAGAGAGAATCCCAAGCAGGCTCCATTCTGTCAGCACAGAGCCCCACACAGGGCTCGATCCCAAGCACCATGAGATCATGACCTGAGCTGAAATCAAGAAAGAGTCGGACGCTCCACCGACTGAGCCAGCCCGGAGCCCCAAGAGCTGAGTATTTTTGTAAATATGCCAATAGATCCTGACTTTGTCTGCTTCTAAAGAAACTTCGGTGACTCCGGAACCGTAGCTATTAATAGAACAGGTACGGAGGTCCTGGAGCAGGGAACAGAGCAGCGCCTCATGCAGAGGACCCGTCACCGAAGAAAATACATGAAAAATATACAATTTAGCCGTAAGTCATCCCCCTCGTGAAACAAACAAGCAACAAAAGCAAAACTAAAAACAAACAAACAAACAAACAAAAAAAACCAACCAAAAAAGCCAGTTCTCTTTGTTGCTTTTCTCGTCTTGTGTAAACGTAGACCTGACTCTAATGCCCCCACCGTCTGAGCCTCTGAGCTCCCCAGCAGGAAAACCCATCCCTTTTCCTCCCGGATTCTGCTCAGGGATTTGCCAAGGTCCCAGAGTCCTGTGTGCAACCAAAGAGCTGGAGACCAATTTCGAAAAGGGTCGTCAACCCACTCTTGTTATCACCAAGTCACCAAGAGTCTCACACCTTTGGCCCTTCACATCTGGAAGCTCAGTCATCTGTGCCATGGCAGAGGCACTGAGGTCCTCAGAGGACCTGGGAGACCATCCAGAGGCTGGCCTGCCAGACGAATGGACCCCTTATTCTATATGGGGCCCCCTCCCCCTGACACTGTACCTCAGAGACTCATACAGCTTCTCATCTGAGGGAACATCTCCCCACTGTTGGTCTTCAAAAGCATTTCTCCATAATGTTCTCACTGTGATTAAGTTAAGCTGTTGGGGGAGGGGGAGGGAGAAGGAGGGAGAGAGGGAGAAGGAGGGAGAGAGGGAGAAGGAGGGAGAGAGGGGAAAAGGAGGGAGAGAGGGGAAAAGGAGGGAGAGAGGAAGAGAGAGAGGGAGAAGGAGGGAGAGAGGGGGAAGGAGGGAGAGAGGGGGAAGGAGGGAGAGAGGGGGAAGGAGGGAGAGAGGGGGAAGGAGGGAGAGAGGGGGAAGGAGGGAGAGAGGAAGAGAGAGAGGGAGAAGGAGGGAGAGAGGGAGAAGGAGGGAGAGAGGGGAGAAGGAGGGAGAGAGGAAGAGAGAGAGGGAGAAGAAGAGACAGAGGGAGAAGGAGGGAGAGAGGGAGAAGGAGGGAGAGAGGGGGAAGGAGGGAGAGAGGGGGAAGGAGGGAGAGAGGGGAGAAGGAGGGAGAGAGGGGAGAAGGAGGGAGAGAGGGGAGAAGGAGGGAGAGAGGGGAGAAGGAGGGAGAGAGGAAGAGAGAGAGGGAGAAGGAGGGAGAGAGGGAGAAGGAGGGAGAGAGGGGGAAGGAGGGAGAGAGGGGGGAAGGAGGGAGAGAGGGGGGAAGGAGGGAGAGGGAGGGAGAAGGAGAGAGAGGGAGAAGGAGAGAGAGAGAGGGAGAAGGAGAGAGAGAGAGGGAGAAGGAGAGAGAGAGAGGGAGAAGGAGAGAGAGAGAGGGAGAAGGAGAGAGACAGAGGGAGAAGGAGAGAGAGAAAGGGAGAAGGAGAGAGAGAAAGGGAGAAGGAGAAAGAGAAAGGGAGAAGGAGGGAGAGAAGGGAGGAGGGAGAGAGAGGGAGAAGGAGAGAGAAAGGGAGAAGGAGGGAGAGAGGTAGGTGGAGGTATTTAAGCAGTGTCTGCTTCGAGGTCTGTAGAACATTCAAGACAAGAACAGAACCCAAGTCCTCAAAAGGAGCCCCATTACCTTATGGGCTTGGGGGGAGACAGGCATGTGGCAGGTGTGCCACAGGGAGAAAAATAAAGGACAGACTGATCTGTTTCTCAATTACTCCCCCCATCAGCTCCTGCTCTGCTGTGATTGACCTTGAATAAGGCATTGATCGAGTCTGGGGCATCATTTTCCTACTTATTATAAGTGGATAATTCCTTATTTCCTGGAATTAAGTGGATAATTTCCTACTTATTATAAGTGCCCCCCCCCCCTTGGGCTAAAATCTCTTTTGTGTATCTATTTACTGTGGCTTTCTTGTTTCCAATGTATTACTTAAATATATATATATCGAATATCAAAATATACATGTGAATGACAGCTAATTAAGAAAGGAGTCACATGCTGTATGCAGAAACAGGTAAGAACTCCTGGCTCTTACCTTCGTGGCCGAGTTGATTAATCACTGAACACTTACTATAGGCTGGACACTGGGCTACCTACATGCACTTCCTGATCAGGACAGCCATGGTCCTTGTCCTCAAGGGCACTTTTAAGTCCTGTGTCACCCAACATAATCCACCTCCAGCATGCCCGTGACGAGGGAAGAGTTAGTAAAGATCACTATGAATCTGTAGAGAGATGGTTTCATAGCTCAATGGGAACCACAGAAATGAGAAACAAAGTGGAGGTTAAGTGTTGTAAATACGTGAGAAGCAAGTTCTGGTCCCCCATAAATGGTAGACGACTTCTATGTTCCCGGAAATCTACATTGAGGGAGAAAAAAAATACAAAAACACAACACAAAGTAGATGAAGAAATATGAAGGCGGTTGTCTGGGGCACCCGGGTGGCTCGGTTGGTTGAGCGTCTGACTCCGGCTCAGGCCGTGATCTCCCGGTTCATGAGCTCGAGTCCCGCACCGGGCTCGCTGCTGTCAGCACGGAGCCCGCTTCCGATCCTCTGCCCCCCCCCCCACCCCTCCCCTGCACGCTCTCAAAAATAAAACGTTGCATAAAAAGAAATACTATGGTGGTTCTCCTCACAAGAAATTCTGTAATTGTGTACGGTCACGGAGGTTAACTAAGCTTATTGTGAAGGTTAACTAAGCTTATTGTGATCATTTCATGATGGCTGCAAATAGCAGATCATCTTGTACCTCTGAAACCAAGAGGTCAATTACACCTCACTAACAAATTAAGGTGAAAGTTCACAAATCCTGTGAAGCTTGAGGGCGAGGTCGTAACACATTAAGCTGACATTCTCCCAACTTCAAACTCTGCTCATAATCTTCTGAGAAGCTAAAGCCCAGGACAGTTTCTAATACAGGGTGCGGTGAGAGATTCAAACACTTCAAAACTGGTCAGTGGCAACGGACTCCTGAAAGCGATTAAAAGGAGACGCAGGGGTCAAAGATGGAAGGGGAAAGGGAGGATGGTCTGGAAGCAAAGAGGGTCATTTTTTTTTTTTTTTTTAAAGGTGGTCTTGCCTGGGGAGAGAGGGGAGATGTCAACATGGGGAGGAAGGAACAGAAAGACTGAGAGTCGGACCGTTACTGCCCTGGGAGTTCGCATCCCATGGCCCAAAAGCTTCAACGGCGAGCACGTAGGAAGGTAGGACCAAGAACCAGCAATGATTTTAACCCAAGCAAGCGGAGGGATGACATTAAGGGGACTTGTCGTACAGAGGGGAAGGGGAAGAAAACTTAAAGTGTAAGGAAGTTCATAGATTAAAACGGGATAAATCATTTGTTAGTTCAAATAGAATTTTTTGCTTAGACTGTAAGTTTCCATGTGTCCTGGCCATAAAACAAAGTTAGGACCTTTAAGGAGATTAAGACAAGGTTAGGTGAAACACAGCTGATTTTTTATAACATTTTATAATTTTAGATGGAATACCTCCAAGATCTTCTAAAAATTTTGTTTGGAAAGGATAAGAACACATGAAAAAGCAAAGGTCACTACCAAGAAGGAAAAGGATATAAATAACCCAAATTCGTCTAAATTTTTTTTTAGGAAGTGCTCATCATTCTACAGTATTTTAGGATATATTTAAATAATTATTTACATATAGTGGATATTCTGACTCTAATATATTTCAGTTCTTAAATATCTGATTACTACCGATCCAAGAATAAAGCAGAACCTCTAAAATATATATAGTTTCTATTTCTCTAATGGCAGGGGCCGGGGGGTGGGGGGTGGGGGGGTGGCTTTCCTACTCTGCTTTTCAGGCAACAATTTAAGAGATTTAACGATGTTAAAAATTAGGAACCTGTCACTTATTATGATCAGTTACCATCACTGATAAGAAACTCACAGGCTCATAAAGTAGCGGCCAAACTAGTATATGTTCCATCACGAGAAATTTGGGCTCCGTGGAAACATGGAATCTCCTTGAAGGAACAGGACTAAAATACACAATATGCCAAGCATTTTCCGCAAATACAACATCAGCAATCGCTGTGCTTTTTTGAGCACTTTATGAATATTCAGCAGAAAAAAAAAAATTCTAGGGACTCTGGTGGGTATTTTTCCAGGGTGAGAGGACTATCAGAAGAATCGTT